>NC_081189.1:109351220-110739970 GCF_902713425.1 Acipenser ruthenus | reverse complement strand
GGAAACCCCAGTCCCACTTGTAGCCAATTCACTTTGAATATTTCTCAGATTGTTATTAACCTTCCTCACAATTATTCTTGTTGAAAGAATCTTCTTTGTTCCAGACCAAGGGAGCGTTATGATAGTTCCATGAGTCTTGTACTTCTTGATAATAGAAACAACAGTTGAAATTGTGATACTCAAATGCTTGGAAATCTTCTTGTATCCTTCTCCAGCTTTATGACAATAAATAATTTTCTTCCTAAGGTCTTCAGATAGCTTTTTTCATTTTCCCATATTGACTTATTGGTAATGACAGCAATCATCCTTTGCCTAACCCTTTTATACTCTCCAAGAATGTTCACCTACAATCCAGCATTTTCTAGACTTTTCTAGAATTAGGTTCTGCATTATCATAATGAAATTCCTAACACCTTGTAGACAATACTGTCATAGCATCAAAGCTATGATAGTATTATTTTTGGAGTTTTGCAAAAAAAAAAGCAAAAAAAAATAAATAAAACAACTTTTTTTCCTCATCCACAAAAACAAAACTTTTGCTATAAAAGATTTTTCCTAAAATTATTTGTTTTCGAGACTAAATTTCCATTGGGATATGTAAACGTTTGACTATAACTGTATATATATATATATATATATATATATATATATATATATATATATATATATATATATATATATATATATACAGTGGCTCTCAAAAGTATTCACACCCCCTTGGACTTTTCCACATTTTATTGTGTTACAACATGGAATCAAAATGGATTTAGTTTTTGCCACTGATCAACACACAAAAAAAAGTCCATAATGTCAAAGTGAAAAATAAAATCTACAAATTGTTCTAAATTAATTACAAATACAAAACAGAAAATAGTTGATTGCATAAGTATTCACCCCCTTGAGTCAATATTTGGTAGAGGCACCTTTGGCAGCAATTACAGCCATGAGTCTATTTGGCTAAGTCTCTACCAGCTTTGCACATCTGGACACTGCAATTTTTGCCCATTCTTCTTTGCAAAATTGTTCAAGCTCATTGTCAGGTTGGATGAGGACATTTGGTGAACAGCAGTTTTCAACTCTTTCCACATATTCTCAATTAGATTGAGGTCCGGGCTTTGACTGGGCCACTCCAGGACATTTACCTTTTTGTTTTTAAGCCACTCCAGTGTGGCTTTGGCTGTATGTTTGGGGTCATTGTCCTGCTGGAAGATAAATCTTCTCCCAAGTCCCATGTCTCTTGCAGACTACAGCAGGTTTTCATCCAGGATTTCTCTGTACTTTGCTGCATCCATTTTGCCCTCTATCTTCACGAGCTTTCCAGGCCCTGACGCAGAGAAGCATCCCCATAGCATGATGCTGCCACCACGGTAGGGATGGTGTTCTCAGGATGATGTGCCACCTTGTGGAATAACTTCCCAAACCCTTCCACAACACATCTGTGTAATTAAAGGAAGAATTGCATACAGTACTGTATGCAGAGTATTGTAATGAACCTTCTTCTAGCAGCTGATGATTGGTTAATAATACTGACATCAGCATAAGACACGTACTTGGCTTTCCACTACAGAGTTTGATGTTTAGTTGAATGGTAATCTTTTAATGTTATGATTTGTGGTTTCCACCCAGCCCTTGCTGTTATATTCAATTCAATGGGCTGAGATACCAATTCATTACAGTATGCAAACAATGAAAGGACAGTTGTATGCCTAGTAGTCTGCCTGCATCAAACTATCTCAGTTTCATAGATTAAATTAAATACATTGCAGTATGAAATCAGAATTCAGGTTTTCTATTGCACCGCCATGCAACTGAAAGGGGCATATTACTTATCATAAGCAATTAGTAAAGCAATTAGCATGGCCTGGGACCCTTATGTTTGATCTCTCCAAGGTTTCTGACCTTGAGGTTTATTGTCAAAGTCAAGTGTATTGTGTGTGGGGTCAACAGCTGTTGGATGGCGTGATGAGTATTTACATAACAGAACGCAAGCTGTTTCTGAAGGGAGAGAGGAGAAGGAGCACCCCAGGGATCTGGTCTGAGATCAAGTTTATTGATGTATGTTAATGACATTGCACCTACATGGATATGGTGATTGTTTGTGTGAGTGGAGAGGGGAGAGGTTAGACCCTACAGCCACAATAATTTAGAGCCCTAGTTACAAGCATTTTTTTTTGTTGTTGTTGGTGATAGACTTTGCTCTTGGTTTACAATCTGGTTTTAGTTTTATAAATGTGACTTATAAACCAATACAAGAAAAATATTCCTTCTATCAATATGTTTATATGCAATATGATATGGGGTTAAATGTCATGTGCAACAATACCAATGCTGATATCACAGTTGCCTAGTGTGTGCGCATTCATTTATCATGTACGACAGGTACCTGTAACCTTTATAGTTAAAGAGTTATAGCCACAAATCTAACAACAGTAAAAAAAAAAAAAAAAAAACTGGCAAAAATAGCTAGGACCCTAAAGGGTTAAATTGACAGCAGCATTTTTGATCCGAAAGTGAAAGTGACAATAAGCAATTAGTAAGGGGTATGTTTGATCTCTCCAAGGCTTCTGACCCTGCCAGCTAAAGAGGTGTGATGTCAAAGTCAAGTGCATTGTGTGTGGGGTCAATCGGCTGTTGGACGGTGTGATTGATATTTACATAACAGAACGCAAGCTGTTTCTGAAGGAAACCCCCGAGATCTGGTCTATGTGTGTATGTTAATGACTTCACATATGTTTGTAAATTACGTACGGTAGCATTGTACACAGATGACATTTTTCTTTCCCCCATTGGGGGGACAACGTATGCAATCTTCATGCTGATTTTAATCAATATCAGTCAAATGCCAAAAGAAATAGAACACTTTTTTTGGATAATGGTGCCCATTTTAAATTGAACTAGAGTGGTTTGCATCTACTTGTGATTAGGACATTGTTAGGAATGGTGTTGTATATTACAAAAATGATGACCATTACATCTGGTATATATCCTCATGTTCACAGTAAATAACATAACAACTCAACATTGGAATGATACAAAGCTCAGAGATACGTTAAATTCATCCACTGTTTTCAGTTGGGACTGTGTGGTCATTACAGGAAACATTTTGATTAGTTTAAATTATCTTGATATTTTCTGTCCCAGAGAGAACCTATGAACATATTTACAAACGAGTGGACGCCATTTAGCCATCTATTATTATTATTATTTGTTTATTTAGCAGACGCCTTTATCCAAGGCGACTTACAGAGACTAGGGTGTGTGAACTATGCATCAGCTGCAGAGTCACTTACAATTACGTCTCACCCGAAACACAGAGCACAAGGAGGTTAAGTGACTTGCACACAATGAGTCAGTAGCTGAGGTGGGATTTGAACCGGGGACCGTCTGGTTACAAGCCCTTTTCTTTAACCACGGGACCACATAGCCTCCTAATTTAGAGCCCTAGTTACAAGCATTTTTTGTTGTTGTTGTTGGTGATAGACTTTGCTCTTGGTTTACAATCTGGTTTTAGTGTTATAAATGTGACTTATAAACCAATACATCTATGCTCGTCCATTTCCAGGAGCTGACTGATCTTAAAACTTTGTCAAGTTGGGTAAAAAAAGTGCATTTCTAAAACCATTATTGGAGGGAGAAAAGTCTTACAAATTCACAACCCCGATTTTTAAAACAACATTTTATTTGCTTGATTGTGAACAAGAGTTTTTGAGCATTTAGTGATTTTCCCACCCTAATCTGTGACTGGCTGCTTATTTATAGTGTTATAAATGTGACTTACAAACCCATACAAGAAACATATTCCTTCTGTCAATATGCTTATATGCAATATGATATGGAGTTAAATGTCATGTGCAACAACATCAATGCTGATATAAGAGTCGTCCAAGGTACTCAAGAAGTTTATTCAGTTTGTGGTATAGTTTCTAGAACATATTTCATTTTATTTTATTTGATGCTTTTTTAATTTAAAAAAAAAGTTAAATATATTTTAATGTCTAAGTTTAATGAGTTAACGATTGTTTCATATCCCCTCGTCACAATTTTTTTATTTTAATTTTTAGAAATTGTAAAACAGTTTGTGTGAACTCTATGGAGTTTGAGAAACAAATATATATGCATTAAAAAATAAGTAGGAAACTGTGGTATAATTACACATCTATAATCAGGGGATCTATACAGTATAAAGCCCATTAATTAAATAGACAACCCCTTTAAAGTATTTTTGCCTCCTTGTTAATAGCAGTTAGAGAATCAATCAATATACCAATATTTATTTTATATAGCGCCTTTCATAGTGGACCACCATAACAAAGTGCTTTGAATGTCTCTTTAGTCAGTGACGTTGTGACAAGCTGGTTTAAAACGGAAGAGAACTACACAAGGACATAAGACAATAAACAAAATATTTAAAAGAAAAGAACATTTCAGACCATTAATGCACCTCCTGTTCCTAGTCCTAATTGATCACAAAAAATGTGTCAAAGTGTCTTAAAGGGTTCCAGTCATTCAGCATCAACAACATGTCTTAGTAACCCTTTCCATATGCTCACCACTGTGTAAAAACATCTTCTACCCTCTGTTCTTTCTCCATTTAATTTCCAACTGTGTCCTCTGTTCCTGGTTTCTAAGTTTGAGGTTAACTTTGTAAACCACTTTAAAGATTTTAAAGTGCAGACAGACCTTAGATGGCTGTAAAAACAAAAGTCTAAGGGCCTGCATTAAAGTGATCATTTATTAGTGCGTATGGAAAACAAGGTTTGAGCGATACACTATTTTTCTGGCCGAGTCCGAGTCACTATCATTCGAGTCCGAGTGTCGAGTCATCAGGGTCTGAGTCTGAGTCACTATCATTCGAGTCCGAGTGTCGAGTCATCAGGGTCTGAGTTCGAGTCACTATCATTCGAGTCCGAGTCTCGAGTGTCGAGTCATCAGGGTCCGAGTTCGAGTCACTATCATTCGAGTCCGAGTCTCGAGTGTCGAGTCATCAGGGTCTGAGTCTGAGTCACTATCATTCGAGTCCGAGTGTCGAGTCATCAGGGTCTGAGTTCGAGTCACTATCATTCGAGTCCGAGTCTCGAGTGTCGAGTCATCAGGGTCCGAGTTCGAGTCACTATCATTCGAGTCCGAGTCTCGAGTGTCGAGTCATCAGGGTCCGAGTTCGAGTCACTATCATTCGAGTCTGAGTCTCGAGTGTCGAGTCATCAGGGTCCGAGTTCGAGTCACTATCATTCGAGTCCGAGTCTCGAGTGTCGAGTCATCAGGGTCCGAGTTCGAGTCACTATCATTCGAGTCCGAGTCTCGAGTGTCGAGTCATCAGGGTCCGAGTTCGAGTCATTATCATTCGAGTCCGAGTCCCGAGTGTCGAGTCATCAAGGTCCAAGTCTGAGTCACTATTATTTGAGTCCGAGTCCCGAGTGTCGAGTCATCAGGGTCTGAGTCCGAGTCACTATCAAAATACTAAAAATTATTTTCGATTTATTTTTTCTAGCAAGATTATTCTATTTTAACTTGTCTGTCACGATCTTCTTTTCTTTTGGAATTGGAATTCTGTTTGAATGTACCTGAAGTTTATAGACAAACTTTAAGTTCAAGTTTGTGGACGTTTTTTTCACTTTGATAGAAGCTGTGATCTGGATTATAGAGCCGGTGTAGTGTAAGAAAGTGGTATATCGTCAGATTGCAAGTTGCGCGCTGTAATATTTTGGTACATGTGCAATCAATTGCGATCTGATGGGTGTTTTCCTATTGTCTAAAGAGGTACATTTACCATTAATTATACAGCATTTGTTTGCAAACTTAAACTGACAACAGACAATTAATTTCTCTAAAAAGAAAAAACAATTCATGAGATGTCCACCACAAAGTTGCACAAGTAAAAAAAAAATGTAAAAGACCCACTGTATTCCATATGATAAATATTCATATACTATTTTCTACGACTTAGACATTTCCAGATCTGTATATATGCTGTGTTCTTAAATAGTAAATTTAGTATCATTTTTATTATTTGTTTTGCAAAGCAGAAACGTTATGTTTTACTTTTGTTGCATTTGCGCTTTCATTAAGTATGTAATATAATGATGCATTTACGAGATTGTGCTTCAGTTTATTTGATTTCAGATCATGTACTTATCTTTTCTCTTTTACACAAAAACATTACCGTATGTTTATGCATTTCCCAGTGGTGGCTGGTGGCCAAAATTTTTGGGTGTTAACATGTCAGATGCAGGTGAGGGGGTGGGGTCCAGGGGGCCAACCTTAGTGGTAGAAGCACTGTCCAGCCTGACGCAGCTATCAACAAGATTAAAAAAGATATATATATTAACTGTGAAAAAAAAGTTTAACAAATAAGACAAATAACATTAATTTAAAGTTAGACAAAGTTAGACAATGATAATTACACTTTGGATTTTATTTTAAAATGTAAATAGCTTAAACGTTTTTTTTTTTTTTGTCTTTCTCCAAAGTAACACACTACGCAAGCCGAAGTCATGCTGCTCATATTTATAGCCTTTGTTGTCTTGGCACATGCGTGCTGATCGCCTGATCTCCCATGTTCGCTATCTGGCTGCGCTCCATGCAGGCATTTTTAAGCCAATCATAGCCCGTCCTGGCTGACGGATGGCTGCTATTGCGCATGTGCAAGGCAGATTTGGGCACTCACATTTCTGAGCGAGCACAGCCCGGCTTCAGCCCATTAAACAGATGGTATGAACTGCATTGTTGTTGTGCCAGTATCACCCAGAAGAAGGGAAGCGCAATTCATTAATAAGAGACTGAGGGTTCGGCGAGCAAGTGAACACTGTTAACTGGCCGCCCCTGGTATTTTCCCATTCTGTAGGTTTAACAAAAACATAAAGTTCACACAAGAGAGATTTCTAGATTGACGCTGCACAGTGGACCAGTATAGGTTTGCGCGGACATCTGGGCAATTTGGTGCGCACACACATATTAACCGCATAGCAACTTCGCAGCCGCTGAAATGAAAACAAACCAAGACAGATGCTGTTTCATTTATTAATTAAAGAGTTGTTACCACCTATTCTTAGTACAATGCCGAAGAGTTGTGTGGTTGTTGGATCCTACAACCACGACTACATGAAAGACAAGTGGCTGTCATTCTTTGAACTTCTGAAGAGGCATTTAAAGTCACCTATTTCACATTACAATCTGATTATATTTTATTAAACTACACTATAATAGTGTTCGAAAAAGATATATATATATATATATATATATATCATTTATACTTGCTGTAACTGTAAGAAATGTACAATCATAAAGCTTGTTTTGAATGCTTCTGCCAAAAAGCCCTGATTTCGAATCTTGACATCTGTGACGTCACTAGGAGAAAACACGAACCATAAACCACTATGACATAATCAAAACGATCATACATACAGACCTATTTCGCAATGGTTAAACAGTGTAAAAAATACATTTCACCTCAGATAGGCGCAAGGTATGGGGTTCCATGTGTAAAAAAAAGCGTTAATAAAAGCATCTTTTTATCCAGATTTAACGTAAATCTTGTATTTTTTTCCCAGATTTAACGTAAATCTTGTATTTTTTTCCCAGATTTAACTTAAACCTTGTATTTTTTCCCCAGATTTATAAATGTTGTGAAAATGAATAAATATTTTTTTTAATGTGTACATTCAGATATAATTTATAAATCTAGTTACAAGATTTAACATTTAGCTAAATATTAAATCTCTTAACGAGAGATTTCGTACAACATGGAACACAGAGACTAAAGCTTTTGTTTGTTGGTTTCTGGCAGGTACAAATTGTATTTTTTCTCTTTTGTAAGACACTGGTACACAAGTTCACAAACACACACAGACCTTTACAAAGACAGCTGTTCACGAAGACAATCATCAGTGAGTAACCATTAATTCATTTTCCCTGACAACAGCGGAACCATTTAGAAAAGGGAATGCTTGTTTTTTTACAAGCCTTAATTAAACAATTTTTTACCGTTTACTTTATATAATAAATACATTTTTAAACAGCTGTCTCTATAAGACACTTCACACAGATATACAAATTATTACCATAGATTTTTTTTCTAACTCTGTGCACTAGTGCTCAATGCTACTAGGCTATCCATTGCACATAATCAGTCCTCTGCAAGTGTTGCATTTGTTTTATCAGATGTCAGGTATTATTATTGTTATTATTATTATTATACAATATACCTTTATGAAATAAACTCTGTGGCCCAAAATAACCCAAAGAATAAACATGAGCACGGCTTTCATATTGCTGACTTAATAAAAACAATAACGTCAGAGTACTATAAACCAGTACAAACACATTGCGTGCGCAAGATTTCTTATGCAGAAATCTAAAGAATGAATCTACTCATCCAGCTTTTTTAGGTAAGCTATTGATTTTCAATTTCATCTTTAAGGTAATGTTCATATGCACATTACTGGCATCTGCATCTGCCAAGAAATAATAATAATTACGTGGAGTTCACAAAGAGGTTAGACCTATTTAATTTCACTAAATCACGGGTTCAGTCCCAGGTGGAGACACTGTTGCTGTACCCTTGAGCAAGGTACTTTACCTAGATTGCTCCAGTAAAAAAACAACTGTATAAATGGGTATTTGTATGTAAAAAAATAATGTGATAACTTGTAACAATTGTAAGTCGCCCTGGATAAGGGCGTCTGCTAAGAAATAAATAATAATAATAATAATAATAATAATAATAATAATAATAATAATAATAATAATAATAATGAATGAAGTTGAAGAGCTATACATGGCCATGCAAGTCATCTCGGCCCTGTAATATAAACCATGCTTTATTATTGAAGTGGATGGGAAACGGTAAATACTATTTGCAAGATATAAATGGTACAACAAACCAAATATAGAAATACTCTTTTTTTTTGACATAAATGAACTGCTAGCCGAGATTAACTGTACTGTATACAAGAACAACATTCAGAATTGCCGACCTGCAGACAGGGGGCGTGTCACTCGCATTCCTCATGCCACTGTCAATTCAAAGATGACCGCCCTTTTTTCCAGTTGTGATTGACTCTTTAGAGCTCCTTCTTTGAGTTTTTATGAGTTCCCTTGCAATTAATTGCTGGAAGTAGGTTTGCCACTTCCCAGGAATCAGAAACTCGGCAACTGAAGGCTCAGCTAACGCATACACAACTGTGTTTTGTTTAAAAATAATAATAATAAAAAAAAATCTTTCATCAGCCTACATCTTTCGGCGATTGTAGCCTGCCTTCTAACCTCTTCAGCTTGCTGCACGTTCCTTCTGTTTTTCACTCTGCTCTTTGCAGCTGTTAAAAAAAAAAAGACGGGAGACACGACCCTCCAGCAAATCCAGCCTCGCTCTGCAGCCTCTGTTGACTCCAGGGCTCTGGGCGACCTCAGTACTCCCACTGGGTGTGTGCAACCTAGCGCTCCTACAGGCCACCAATTACTATTGTTTTTACTGTTCCAATAAAAGAATAAAAGGACAACACTAGCTTGCTGTCGAGTGTCTTTTTCTACTGCATTGTAGTTTTAAAAATAAATAAATAACCGCGTGCTTCCTCCATTAGGCATTGGCCTTACTGTTGAGCAGTTTAGTGTGTAAAAAAAAAGGTGAACAGGTGTGTTTTCTTTTTCTCTCTTCTGTCTCTCTCCTTTCACCAGGTTCGTGACTGTTGCACCAGTTGAGGGCTCCACATGGTCCAGACACCATCTTGGGTTACTGTTATGAAATAAACTTTGTTTTAGTACCTACATTTATTACCCTTATCATGTGATCGGGCTGTAGCATATAATGATGACGTCTATTACGAGTTGTGCACACACCACTACCCTGTGTGAGCTACACTATGGGAGCCTCATTCTGCAGCAATACCCCTCTCCGCTGATATGATTTTTAATTGGAAACGAAACACTCGCAGTGTCACACCAGAAGCAACACAGAGGCGATGCGACAAGTTTGAAAATTACCTGATCAATACAACTGTTACAAATTGCTATTGACAAACCTATCAAGATTAATACATATTCGTCAACATGATGTAGTAATTATGAGTGCCTTCTCTGACTGTATTTCAGCACATATGGCTTCCTTCGAAATGGACACCCATATATTGTCTTTCAAATCTGTATCTTTTTAATTGTGATGATCTTTGTCATACAGCTCTGAGTATTTTTTCAACGGCAAATATTGTTTCCTCTGTCATTTTGGATACTGCTTCACCCTGCTGGACCACGTGCTTTGAAGCTGTGCTCTGATTGCTCAATGCCCTAGTTGACGCACGTCAAATCGCAAAAAATAGGATTCAATCCTATTTATTTCGATTCGCTCCGGAGCCGCCTGTTGCATCACCTCTGGGGCCGGTTGTACTAACGAGATCAAATAACAGGATCGGATCCGGGCTCACTGGAGCCGGATCATGAAAAGGCGTTGTACTAAGCGGATCAGGATCAAGCTCCACTGATCCGAAATCTTGATCCAATCCTGGAGCTGCGCAGCCGTAACTAGGGAAACTGACCAATGAGAAGCGAATATGCGTGGCGCAGAGATTGAAGAATCCGAATGTCAGAAAATGAAGTGCGTTTAATTTAAACGACATGAATCAGAAGCAACTACTGTACATGTATAATTTAAAACTCCAGCGATTCTATTAAAACAGATAGAGTATATTAATACCGGTATCTGGTTTCGTTTTGTTTTTTAACTTCTAAAATGTTTTAATAAATGTTACCGTAATCATGGCCGTGTTTATTTTCTGACGGACACACAGATATTTTACAGCGGTATAGCCACCAAACACACAAACATCTAGCTGCAGCGTCGGTTCAGGGCAAATTATCAACACATTTTAAGCAAATGTAATAAAGTGCTGACAGACAGCAGCAACTGGAAAATGTGGCGGACAGGGGGAGATTGAGACTGCCAAAAGTGAGAAGTGTTGAATTTAAATCAAGGGAAGTAATGTTAAAACTCTACAATGCATTAGTAAGACCTCACCTAGAATATTGTGTTCAGTTCTGGTCACCTCGTTACAAAAAGGATATTGCTGCTCTAGAAAGAGTGCAAAGAAGAGCGACCAGAATTATCCCGGGTTTAAAAGGCATGTCGTATGCAGACAGGCTAAAAGAATTGAATCTATTCGGTCTTGAACAAAGAAGACTACGCGGCGATCTGATTCAAACATTCAAAATCCTAAAAGGTATGGACAATGTCAACCCGGGGGACTTCTTTGACTTGAAAAAAGAAAAAAGGACCAGGGGTCACAAATGGAGATTAGATAAAGGGGCATTCAGAACAGAAAATAGGAGGCACTTTTTTACACAGAGAATTGTGAGGGTCTGGAACCAACTCCCCAGTAATGTTGTTGAAGCTGACACCCTGGGATCCTTCAAGAAGCTGCTTGATGAGATTCTGGGATCAATAAGCTACTAACAACCAAACGAGCAAGATGGGCTGAATGGCCTCCTCTCGTTTGTCAACGATCAGATCGCCGTATAGTCTTCTTTGTTCAAGACTGAATAGATTCAATTCTTTTAGCCTGTCTGCATATGACATGCCTTTTAACCCGGAATAATTTTGTCTTAAAAGAAGACCTTTCTAGACCATGATGAGGTCTCACTTGATGATAATTACATCTGATTGAATAGTACACAATCAAAGTTTGTAAGCTTGGCAGAGCGACAGGATGGCTGTGGCTCTGATATTTTGCTTGAACTTCTTTGTAGCTGCTTTGTGTACACACCTGGCCCATGCATTTGTTGTCCTCTGTGTTGCATATTATGTTTAAAGGGTTGATCTGCTTTTTGTCAGTAAGATGCCCTTCTGAGCCAGTCTATGAAGAATGAGGTATATCTTCTCATGTTGGCAACAGGCGCATGTGATCACGGTTCTTCACTGCAGTGATGTAGCATGGTCGATACCTCACAAATTGTCGTAGGAATGGAAAGTACCACAAGACTCCTGACTATACTCTGCATGAAGCTCTTGAAGGGACTTCAATAAGATGCATTTTTCATTGTTTTTCCTTCCAACAGTGTCTTTTGTGCCAGGGAGAAGTTGACTGTTTTCATCTCTTGATATGAAGGCTTCTACTTTTTTTTTCATGAGCATCCTTTTTTGATGACCTAGGCTTATACTTTTCATTCACTTTAGCTAGACATTTTTTACTCCTCTTTTGCCAAGCGCTCATTATGTTTTTTGTATCTTTCGGCCTTCTGCTTTTTCAAGTTCTAGCTCTTTTTTCAGTGCTTCCTTTTCCTTCTCCAGTCTTCTCATTATTTTCCTCAGTTTACTTTCCGTTGTTTGTTTTGGAGGTTTGGGCTTAGGTGTTGATGCTCTTGGCTCATTTATGCCATTAGGGCCTGGCTCTCCAATTTCCATCTTATTCATTTCAGGCACTTTGGGTAGATCTAAAGCATGATCTGTAATGGGATTTCCGGAGATGGAGGTGTCCGTTCCAGTAGAGCATTTAGGTCTCTCTCCTTTTGTCTTCTCACTTTGGCACTTCTCCATTTTTTCCTAAATGTCTGCTTCTGTCTTTCTGATAACTTCTTGATGTCAAATGTAGGGATTTCTCCCTTTTTTTTTCTTTATCTGTTAAAGATTTCAGTGGAAAAAGAGAAATGTAACAACCCATAATAATGATTAGATAGAAATTACAATTAATAATTATCTTTGCGCATTGACTGGTATTCATAATTATGTTGTGTTTTGGCCAGCAACACTCAAATAATGATCAACAGGACTGTCCAAAACTCACATATAGAAATTACAATTCATTATGTTTCAAAAAATGTCTTTTCAATTTACTTCATGCGTCTGTCTGAGGAGCACCTCCCTCCTATTAGGATCTGTGTTGAGTTTCTCCCTGTACTTTCTAGTTCTCTCTGCACAATTTCCAGTCATTGTGACGTGTTGTCTGACTGAATTGTTTTCACTCATCTTTCCTGATAAATAATGCCATATTTATCTACATTGTCATATTTATTAGTGTAGGGATAGTATAAAGATGGCCTTTAAGACAGCTATGAACTGTTCATATTGTGAGACATATATACAATATATAATTATGTGGGGAAATGTATGAGAAGCAGCACATTTTTTTTGCAAATATAATTATACTGACTCAAAAAGAAGACATCTGTGTCCTCTGGTGTGACCACTGTGTCCTCTGGTGTGATGCTCAAGATGTGTCACACCAGAGGAATTTATTGACTATTTGATTATTTACAGGCCTCATTATAGCCACCCACACAATCCAATTACCTTGAAGGTATTCTATAGTCTCTTTTCTTTGATCATGTAATTTATTAGCTGATAATTTCTTATTATATACATTTTTGGGGCGTTTCACCAAAGGACATGAAGTTGACACGCAGTCAGAAGGGTATCAGAAAATTGAATTATTTCGATATTTCAGATACAAATTCTCACCTTTTCCTTACAGCATGTGGTCCTCCAATGTCTTCTGTACTTCCTGGGTGAATGGCTCCTTAATACAAGCATAGGCGTCCAATTTAAAAGCTCAGGTTTTAAACACAAACTAATGTCACTCCAGAGGATATGAGTTCGAGGGACAAAACTTAATAAACTGGTACTGTTTGGAAGCAGCTTAAATCAGCTTTATGTCTTTAAATGACAAAGTAAAAATGTGTGAAATTATGCCAGGACCTTTAAAATGTAATTTTTTTTATTGATTTAAATAGAATTATTTGCGTTTCACTTTTCACAACCTTGCTCAGGACAGTCACACCAAAGGACATTTCACATGTTTAAACCAGTATTATGCAACCACTGAAAGTATTTATATATTTGTAGATTATGTCTGATTTAGATCACAGTGGGTAATTTCATTATGTACTATTAACAATTTTCTAGTTTTCTTCTATGTTACTAATTTTTGGTTGGGACATCAAAAATGACATGGCATGTCAACTGCCCACATACAGTATATTTAAAACTGATCCCTTATAACCTGTTCAAGAAAATAGATCAAAACAGAGAGAAAAAACATATATATGGCATATAATTGGCAAGTAGTGATGGGTCTATTGAATGATAATAATTCCTAAATTATGTATTTGTCCCTGACAGACTGAATTGGGTTGATTTATGTAGGATAATCTGTGGCTGCATATATACCTACTGGCCTTGCTTAGTTCTAATTATGCACACTATTCCAGTTACTAGGCATGATGTCTATTGCTTAAGCTTTCCGCTTCACTGATGGGGGCCTTGTTTGGATACAAACATGTTTTTAGTGAAAAATAGTAAAAATTACCTTAATCCTTTCCACAAGGAAATGTCGTTAATTTGATGGTGTAAATTGGCATACTCTGACCAGTATGTAGAGAACAACAGATGTATTAACAGTTTATAGTCACTGCATTCATTAACCCTCTAGATTTTGTGAACTTACTTTCCCTTGGTGTGTTCCCTAAGACAGGGCCATTTTTTTTTATAAATTTAAGTAGATTACGTTATGGGAGAACCAAATGTAAACTACTGTAGCAACACCAGAATATATGGATCTATTGTGTACGGATGACTATTTTAGTATCTAATCTAATATTTATGTTTTTTTCTTCTAAAGCTTTTCCAATACTGAAGCCCAAATAAGGCAGGGTTTAGACTGGAGAAAAGAATATAAAATGCTGCAGCTATTTTCTGCTTCTCTTTAAGGATATGTTTAATTATTCCATGGCAACAGTTAAAACAAACATGTGCAGTGAATCTGGTGTACATCATTCACAACTAATTATATATCCTAACATACATATTTTTGAAATACTAAAATAAACTTAAATTCAATGACAAACTAGAAGACTTTTTTCAATGTAATTTATATTTCCTAATAAATACAGCTAAAGTACCATCCCACTGTACAGTATTTGTCATTCAGATGTAATATGGAATGGATTACCTAGCCATGTTGTTAATGCTGAATTACCTAGCCATGTTGTTGATGCTGAATTACCTAGCCATGTTGTTGATGCTGAATTACCTAGCCATGTTGTTGATGCTGAATTACCTAGCCATGTTAGTGATGGGATCCTTTAAGACCCAATTTGCCAGAATTTTTAGATTCATCTGCTACTAGGAATCAAGTGCTGATATGCTGAATGGCCTTCTCAGTTTTTCTAATGTTCTATATTTTGCCATACAAACCTTTTTACACAGGTTCCCTGGTCGAATTCAATTGAGGGATACATTGGCCATTTTAAATTGATATAGATATGTATGTTTTTGAGACTTGGTAGTTTCCTGTTCCAGTAACAAAAAGACATACAGAGACTGGTATGTAAAGCTACCAATATCCTGTTCATGCGATCATCACAATTTGAAAATGTGACTCTGAATGGCAATCTCTGGTTTAATGCACATTATTTAGGTAGTGTTGATAGCACCGTGTAACAATTCTTTTTTTTTTTTTTTTGGTTCCTGGGTAGTAAGTGTTATTTCCTAATTGCTTATGCCTCAAAAGTATAGAAAATGGCTATTATTCCCCACAAACTTTGCTTTTGTGACCAGGACAGTGATATTTTGAAATTTACCTATTTTCCAGAACATTCCAGATAGATTCAGTGCTGAGTAAACTTGAAGTAACTTCTAGAACTTTCTAGAACTTTCCAGTAATATAAATAGTAGTATAAATACAGGGGCCATAAGCCCACCAGTTCAGTTTAGTTCCAGCTGCCTAAGTAGATACATATCTGCATTTTTCTGAGATGGCATCAAGAGGGTGCAAGCATCCGGCAGACGCATTTTGCTATGTCTGCGGCCAATTTATCAAGACAAGAGCGAAAAAGTACTCAGTGGAAGCATCTGCTAAGATGTGTGAGGCCTACAAGGCATATTTCGGCATGACTGTCGGGGATCAAGACAAACCCTGGGCACCTCATTTCACCTGCGAGCACTGCAAAAAAACTCTGGAAGGTAAGATGGACAATTGTTGCTCGGAATTTTATGTTATAAAATTTGTTAATTTTTAAATGTTTTACAATTTTCAATGTTATTGAAAAAATATATCATATATGAAAAATGTTGCGAGAATCTCTGTGGGGAGGAACAACGTCAAGTGGGAGCCACTGGTGGACCCCCGGAAGGTGTTGATGCCACCACTGCACATCAAATTGGGCCTTATGAAACAATTTGTCAGAGCTCTAGATAAGGAGTCGGCAGCCTTCAAGTACCTTCAAGACTTCTTCCCTAAGCTGTCTGAGGCAAAGGTCAAAGCCGGTGTCTTCGTCGGACCACAGATAAAGAAGATCCTGGAGTGCAATGAATTCCCCAAGAAGCTCACTAGTAAGGAGAAAGCGGCTTGGAACAGCTTTGTCGCAGTGGTTCGGGGCTTCCTGGGCAATCACAAGGCCGAAAACTATGTGGAGCTGGTTGAGACTCTGGTGAAGAACTACGGCACAATGGGCTGTAGGATGTCCCTCAAAGTCCATATCCTTCCGATGCTCATCTTGATAAATTCAAGGAGAACATGGGAGCGTACTCGGAGGAGCAAGGTGAGCGCTTCCACCAGGATATACTGGACTTTGAACGCCGCTACCAAGGACAGTATAACGAGAACATGATGGGAGACTACATTTGGGGGCTGATTCGTGAAAGTGATTTACAGTATAATCGTAAATCTCGAAAAACTACTCACTTCTAAATCTTTTGTAGTCATTTTTGTATTACTTTAGTATAAATACATGTTAATTTGGATTCATATGTTGTTTTTTTCTGACTTTATGTGAACGAAAAGACACAAATTCGCCCGTTTTCTCATCGGAAATAGGTCAATTTCAAAATATCACTGTCCTGGTCACAAAAGCAAAGTTTGTGGGGAATAATAGCCATTTTCTATACTTTTGAGGCATAAGCAATTAGGAAATAACACTTACTACCCAGGAACAAAAATTGTGTTACATAGTGTAGTGTATAGAATAATATCAGTAATGATACAAGCCAATCGTTTTACTGCAGCAGGAACTACCAAATCTCAAAAAACATACTCAACATGCATAGGAAATAGATATAATATGAGTCTAATGATAGATACTGTACACACATGCATGTCATATATATTACTGTTTATGAACTTAAAACTAAACTTCAGAAAATGGTTAATTTCATATTAATTAAGACCTATTTATGACACTCAAAACGTAACTGTTATTTTGTTTAATTTGTTTTACCTTTACATGGGTGATTTCAGGGCTGTAATCCCAGCAAGCATGACACCAGAATCACCCCATCCAAGTCAGTTACATTTTAATAGTTAGTTTAATAGGCCATCCATAAAGGTGCACATTGGAGGAGAGTTGAGGTTTATGAGCACAGCAGGTAAGTAAACCTGACAGCAGGGGCTCATGGAAAATAACTTGTGTTTCAAATTGTGTTTTTTGTAGATTCACAGACCCCCCCCTCCACACACACACACACACACACACACACACACACACACACACTTGTTATTTAGTAAAAAAATAGTTTAAAATGTTACCGAACAAGCAATGACTTGCAAAATAAATCCCAAGCTATTCCCATCCCAACAATTTGATTCCACAATTTGATATCCTCCAGCAAAATCTAACTCAGCAATGGTTTGATGGAATTAGCAAACTGGGGAAATGTCAAGGTTTATAATGACTTCCCTTTATATTCTGAGTTTGCCTCTTCTTTATCTTAGCACTTGATGTCTGAAGGAGAGTCGAAGCTTCAACAAAAAGTGTTTGCCCTACATTCATTTCCAATGAAAACTCTTATTATTCATAGATTTTCTTCCTGTTTTCTGTTCCCCTGCCCTTTAAATTCAGAGGGCCTATCTAAATGCTAATGTCTCAATGTGTTAAACTGCAACCTGCGCGTGAATCATGTGACCTTTGCAATTGGTAAAATAACCTAATTGAGATCCTTTTTTTTCACTTCAACAATGCAGGGTTTGAAATTTAAGAGATAACCTAAACAGGTAGGCCTATTCTGCTATGACCACAGACTTCCCCTTTCAGCTCAACAAGATTCCGAGCTGATAGAATCCATCTAAATGAATATTTATGCAATCCAACAAAGCCAGAACACCTAACACAGTTCTGTGGATCCACAGATCTGCTTCAGTTGATCATTTTTGACTTGTTAGCCCAACATACAGTACAGTACCACCATATTGTTTACATTACAATAATCTCCAAGTTTCATTGCTCTGGGGTCTGACAGCAATCTGATAGAGGAGTTGATAAGTTCCTACTTTTTAGAAAGCATTTCATTTGTTTTCTGTTCTCTTAGTTCAATAGGCCACAATTTTTTTTTTTTTTTTGCACCATCCCCTTATATTGAGCCACTCGTCTTTGTTCTCTAAATGTTATTCAGACCACAGTGCAAAGTAAAACAAGTTAAAGAACAAGTAACTGAGGATAAAGTCACAAGTATTGGAAGTCCAAAGGGGATTTATAATAATCATGTTTATTGTCATCATTTTGGCCAAAATTTGATAACTGACATTGGGGTCTTTTTTAATAATCTAAACAGTAATGGATCTAAAATCCCCGACTTCAAATCTGTAGCCTTGATTTTTTACAGCCCCTACTGCACTATTGTTATTGTACGAAGTAATGACATAAAGAGGGTCACTATGTCATCCATGGCGTGTGAAATGTTTTTGATCGCTAAAATAAACCCCATTTTCATTAGACTCCTTCTCTAGTTAAGGACATAAGAACATAAGAAAGTTTACAAATGAGAGGAGACCATTCGGCCCATCTTGCTCGTTTGGTTGTTAGTAGCTTATTAATCCCAGAATCTCATCAAGCAGCTTCTTGAAGGATCCCAGCTTCAACAACATTACTGGGGAGTTGGTTCCAGACCCTCACAAGTCTCTGTGTAAAAAGTGCCTCCTATTTTCTGTTCTGAATGCCCCTTTATCTAGTTGTCCTAGTTCTTTGCAGTTTCACTGCAGTTGTCTTCATTGTGGGATATGAGTAACAGAATGTGGTCCTGAAGTGAAATTGTTTGATACAGTCCTACTAAGGATTCCACGGCATGCAGACATGGAGACAGCCTGGCCTTGAGTGCTTATTTTACACTTGTTGCAGGCTGAGTCACCCATGGCAGTAAATCAAAGCTTTCAAAAAACAATAGAGATAAAGTGCACTGAACATGCAGAATACTTGTGCCAGAGACATCAGGGTGCAGTTGGACTACAGCTGTAGTCAGGGTAGTATCATGACTATGTCCTTGTGACAGAGATCGAATGAGTCTTAGTGTTAGATCTCCCTCTCGACCTGTGAGAGCACGGTATACGAGGAACAGAGTACCCTTAATGAAATGGCACGACAATTTATTCCATAGGGTAGATGGAAGTCGGTCAGTTCGGAAGGGGGCGGAGCCATGGCACCCGAGCTCAGTGACCCAGACGGTAAGCGGCGTGGCATCCGAGGACTGGAGGAGCGGATGCGCTCGTTAACCTCGGGGTCATGGGCGAGGGTATAAATAGGGGGCATGGCTTGAGTGATCTGTTCCTTTGCATATGGTTAAGTTAACTAACCGAGAAGGAGCCCGTACTGTGAGTAAACCGTGAGTGTTTTGTGTCTGTGTATTAACACTGTGTGTCTTGTGTGTTATTTGTCACAGAAGATTACTGAGCACGATCCGGAGCTGCAGCCGCAGGCCAGCGAAAAACCCGGACTTCACCACTCACCTTTCACTACCGGAACTGTCTTTGTGTTTGCACCTTTTAGCACTTAAATCACGCACTGTCTTTGTGTTCGTGTTTAGTGTGGGTGTCGGAACGGGACTTTGGGGTTGCGGGTCAAACCCGTGGGATTATAAATTAGAAGTGATACACGCCGCTGTATCACTTCCAGCACTATTATTATTTACAGGTTTTGCCTTGAGGCTCTGGACATTTACTAAATTAAATAAACACCCTTGCACCTGTACCAACGTCTGTCTGTGTAATTATTCTGCACTGCACTCACCTGCACGTCATTACCACTTTGCCACACGTGGTCGTCAGAAGTAGGAGATGGACTACGCAACACTGTCGGCGCTGCTGGAGCAGCTGGACAGCAGACGGGAGGTGGAGGAAAGACGGAGAGAGGAGAGGTACACCGCGCTGATCGAGAGGGTCGGGCTGGCAATACCTCCCACAGCATCAGCGGAACGCGGCTTCATAGCGCCCAAAGCCAGGACGCATAAAATGACGGCGGATGATGATCCAGAGGCATACCTGGTGGCATTTGAGCGGCTGGCTACCACCGCGTCATGGCCCCGACAGTTCTGGGCAAGCCAGCTGGGACCCTGCCTGATTGGGGAAGCGCAGGCAGCATACCAGGCAATGGGGGATGACGACGCCGCTCAATATGACCTGGTAAAGCTGGCTATTCTCCGCCGTCTGAATATTACGGAGGAAACGCACCGAGTGAGGTTCAGGGAGTACAGGAGGTCCCCGAACGTACGCCCCAGGGTGGTCGCGCAGAAGCTCTGTGACCACATGATACACTGGCTCAGCCTGGCGCTAAAAACAACTGCCCAGATGGGGGAGGCCATTGTTATTGAGCAGTTTTGTCATGTGGTCGGCGCCGAGACCCAAGGATGGATACGGCGCCACAACCCCGACACCCTGGAACAGGCAGTCAAGCTCGCTGAGGACTTCGAGGACTCCCTGGTATCCGCCCAGACCGAGCTACTCACCCCGCTACCTCAACGGAGCAGCCGAGCCCCACCTCCTCTCTCTGCTCCATCAGCCCCACCACCAGGACCGGGTCAACGACCTCCGAGAGCACCAACCCCAATGGGCGACCTTGCCTCCTCTTCATGGAGACCAAGGTTGGCCCCCAGCTGGGGTAGAGGTTCTGCCCCTGCCCCGTTGCCATACCAGCAGCGGGACAGACCATTTAATGCTGTGCCCTCCTTTCCCCCTACCTGTTTTAGGTGCCGCCAGCCGGGACATCAGGCTAGGTCATGCCCATCTGCGATGGAGTGTGACGTGGCCGTCTGTAATCTGGCATCTGAAGCGGGTAAGCGAGGGAAAAATGGTCGGGAGGGGCCTTGTATTGTTAAGGTGATTTTTGGAAATGTGAAGACCCATGCATTAGTGGACACAGGGTGTGGTCAGACCTTAATTAGAGCATCTCTCTTGGGCGGTATGGTGTGGCAGCCACAAGGTCAGGTGGCGATCTCCTGTATCCATGGAGACACGGCAACATACCCCACAGTAAAAGCATATTTATCAGTCGGTCCGATGAAACGTTCCCTGGTAGTTGGGGTAGCGGAAAGGTTACCACATCCCATTATTCTGGGTCGGGACTGGCCCAACTATAAAGATTTATTGAAATTAAGGGCAGTCCCGGCCATACACGCAAATGTGGCAGAAAAAGTAGAAGGGGAAATGATTGGTAATGTTTTTCCCTTTCAAGCGGAAATGTTCTCTTCCCTGTTCCGGCCGAAAAAAACAAACAAAGAGAGAAGGCTGCGGAAATGGGAGGGAGCGTTAATGAGACAAGGCTGGGGGCTGGTGGGAGCCTGTTATAACGGTGAAAAACGTCAGTCGAAGGGGGTCGGAACGCAGTGTGACCGAGAGGGCGAGGTTACTGGGCCATCAAGGGCAGATGTTACTCCCGCCCCGCTCAATATACCGGACATGTGGCACTCGAATGTGAACCTAGTGTGGGAGCAGGACAATGACCCATCACTGGTGCACATTCGGGGACAGGTCCGGTCCATTGAAGGTAAGGATGTTGAAGGCTCTGGGGCACTAGTATTTCCACACTTCATTATCAAGGGGCAATTACTATATAGGGTAAACCTGGCCGCGGGCACAGGACATCCTGTAACACAATTATTGGTCCCCCCGTCTTGTCGGCTGGAGGTCATGAGGCTGGCGCATGATATCCCTTTTGCGGGGCACCTCGGAGTTGACAAGACAAGGGAACGGATATTGGCTCGATTCTTTTGGCCAGGTCTTTATAAAGAAGTGTCGAAATATGTAGCCACATGCCCAGACTGCCAGAGAGTAGCGCCGGGTCGAGTGCGCCCCGCCCCTTTGGTCCCACTGCCGATTATTTCCACCCCCTTTGAACGCATCGCAGTGGACATAGTCGGCCCTTTGCTACCTTCTGACTCCGGGTATACGCATATATTAGTGGTGGTAGATTACGCAACGCGATACCCAGAGGCAGTTCCATTGAGGTCCACTAGTGCTGCTGCGATAGCCAAAGAACTAGTGCAGATTATGGCAAGAGTAGGGATCCCCAACGAGATATTGACTGATCATGGAACTAATTTCTTGTCAAATACGCTACAGCAGGTATATAAATTACTAAAAATACGTCCCATCAGAACATCGGTTTATCATCCACAGACGGACGGTTTGGTGGAACGTTTTAATCAGACTCTAAAGGCGATGCTGAGACGATTTGTGAATCAAGAGCAAAAACATTGGGCATCGCTTCTTCCCTACCTCCTTTTTGCAGTGAGAGAGGTGCCGCAGAGTTCGACAGGGTTCTCCCCCTTCGAGCTCTTGTACGGCCGACAGCCTCGCGGCATTCTCGATCTGTTGAGAGAGGGGTGGGAGGAGCACAAAGGCTCGTCCAAAAATGTAGTGCAGCATGTGCTCCTACTGAGAGATCGCCTAGATTTGGTCGGTCGTTTGGCCCAAGACAATCTCAGATCGGCTCAGCATCGACAACAGCAGCATTACAATCAAAATGCATTAATCCGAACTTTTCGACCTAGAGACAAGGTAATGCTGCTACTTCCCTCAGCGGAATCCAAACTATGTGCTAAATGGCAAGGGCCATATGAGGTGATTCGGGCTATAGGAAAGGTGAATTACGAAATTAAACAGCCCGATCGCCGTAACAAAAAAGAAATTTATCACATAAATTTATTAAAGCCCTGGCAGGCAAGAGAGGTGTTATTCATAGCCCCAGGCAATATAGAGGATGATTTAGGGCCCGAGCTAGAACCCTCTAGCACAAAGAACATTTCGATGGGGGAACAGTTACTTCCTGATCAGCAACGTGAACTACGTAGGTTAATTGAGGAATTTAGCGATGTTTTTTCTAACACGCCCGGTAGAACTAACCTCGCTGAATATGACATTATCTCTCCCCCAGGTGTCACAGTGCGAGAGAGACCTTACCGGATCCCGGAAAGTCGACGGAGTGGCGTTCGCAAAGAGGTATGGGACATGCTCGAACTTGGGGTGATTGAGCCTTCCAGGAGCGAGTGGTGCAGTCCAATTGTGATAGTGGCCAAAAAGGACGGCACCAACCGCTTCTGCGTTGATTTCCGCAAGGTAAACGCTATTGCCAAGTTTGATGCGTATCCCATGCCTCGGGTCGACGAACTCCTAGATAGACTGGGGACGGCGAGGTTCATCTCCACTCTGGATCTGACGAAGGGATATTGGCAGAACCCGTTAACTCGTAGTTCTAGAGAGAAAACCGCATTTTCAACACCAGAGGGGCTGTTTCATTTTACAACCATGCCGTTTGGGTTACATGGTGCGCCTGCTGCCTTCCAGAGACTGATGGACCAGGTTTTACACCCACATCGTGAATATGCGGCAGCGTATATTGATGATGTGGTCATTTACAGCTCCACCTGGCGAGAGCATTTGGCTAGGATCACAGCCGTCCTTCAGTCTCTAAGGGCAGCCCGGCTGACAGCTAACTTGCGAAAATGTGCGTTTGCCAAAAGAGAAACACAATATTTGGGATTTGTAATGGGGAATGGCAGGGTGAAACCCGTTGTCTCCAAGGTCCAGGCCTTGGTAGAGGCGGCAATCCCCAAAACCAAGGCTCAAGTGCGATCGCTACTGGGGTTAGCCGGTTATTACCGCCGCTTTATCCCCGAGTATGCCACAGTGGTTAATCCCTTAGTTGACCTCACCAAAAAGAGCGCACCAAATTTAATTAAATGGTCAGAAGAATGTCAGGGGGCGTTTAATACTGTTAAGCAGAGACTTTGCCAGGCCCCTGCTCTCATCACGCCAGACTTCACTAAGAGATTCATCCTCCACACCGATGCTTCGGATGTCGGGTTGGGTGCAGTCCTGTCTCAAATGGTAGGCGGAGTAGAACATCCTGTTCTGTATATAAGTAAAAAAATGCTCCCTCGGGAGCGCAACTACTCCGTCGTCGAAAAAGAGTGTTTGGCCATGAAATGGGCTACTCACTCTTTAAGATACTACCTGCTGGGACACTCATTTGATCTTGTCACTGACCACGCCCCACTCAAGTGGTTAAGCACAATGAAGGACAGCAATGCCCGGATAACTCGGTGGTATCTGGCATTGCAGCCCTTCATGTACCATATGGTACACTGTGCAGGGAAAGACCACCAAAATGCGGATTATTTTTCCCGGGAGGGGGGAGTAATGGGAAAGGTAGGTTTAGCCGAGTGTTCCTTCGGCTCCACTCTGAGCGGTGGGATATGTGACAGAGATCGAATGAGTCTTAGTGTTAGATCTCCCTCTCGACCTGTGAGAGCACGGTATACGAGGAACAGAGTACCCTTAATGAAATGGCACGACAATTTATTCCGTAGGGTAGATGGAAGTCGGTCAGTTCGGAAGGGGGCGGAGCCATGGCACCCGAGCTCAGTGACCCAGACGGTAAGCGGCGTGGCATCCGAGGACTGGAGGAGCGGATGCGCTCGTTAACCTCGGGGTCATGGGCGAGGGTATAAATAGGGGGCATGGCTTGAGTGATCTGTTCCTTTGCATATGGTTAAGTTAACTAACCGAGAAGGAGCCCGTACTGTGAGTAAACCGTGAGTGTTTTGTGTCTGTGTATTAACACTGTGTGTCTTGTGTGTTATTTGTCACAGAAGATTACTGAGCATGATCCGGAGCTGCAGCCGCAGGCCAGCGAAAAACCCGGACTTCACCACTCACCTTTCACTACCGGAACTGTCTTTGTGTTTGCACCTTTTAGCACTTAAATCACGCACTGTCTTTGTGTTCGTGTTTAGTGTGGGTGTCGGAACGGGACTTTGGGGTTGCGGGTCAAACCCGTGGGATTATAAATTAGAAGTGATACACGCCGCTGTATCACTTCCAGCACTATTATTATTTACAGGTTTTGCCTTGAGGCTCTGGACATTTACTAAATTAAATAAACACCCTTGCACCTGTACCAACGTCTGTCTGTGTAATTATTCTGCACTGCACTCACCTGCACGTCATTACCACTTTGCCACAGTCCTCCTTAGTAAATTAATTATGTGTAAATTAAAATAGAAAGCTGTTGTCTTAAGGATCCCATTGCCGTCAGTTACCAGTCAAGGGCAGCTCTATAGCTTGTTGTATTAGTTCAAGACTCTTGTACTCGCCTACTGATGCCTTGACCAGACTGCACCCAGCTACCTCCAGACCCTCATCTCTCCCTACACCCCCGCTAGACCTCTCCACTCCTCCTGCACTAGAAGACTGGCTCTACCACCTTTACGCTCCCCTGCCTCCAGAGCCTGCTCCTTCTCCACCCTCGCACCTCAGCGGTGGAACGACCTTCCTATGGATGTCAGGACTGCCCAGTCCCTGACCACCTTCCAGCACCTTAGGTAATCATGAGGTATCCACCACCATTTATGTAAATAGAATATAAAAAGCACCCTTTTGTGTCATTGTGACGGGGAGCCCTGTCAATTTGTATAAATGTGCACTATATTATTTGTATTATTACTATTAGTTTCATTATAATTATGGCTGTTTTGTTTTGATAATATAACTATCTGTATTGGCTTTATTATTGTGATGTGTTGTTATTATTGTTATGATTTATTATTGTTTGGTTTGCAATCGCGTATTATTTAAATATGTTTTATTGTTTCTAATGATTTGCATTGTGTGAAAGCCGCCTGTCATTTTATTGTTTGTTTTGGCAGGGAGAGGGTTAACTTCCTCTCCCTGCCTACAGGTGTGGAATGTAGGTGGTCAGGAGATAAGTGATTGCCAATTGTCTCATTAGCTCCTGACCACCTGCTATATAAGGTCTCGCTCTTAGAGCATGTGGGGGGAGGGTAGGAAGAGTTTGGAAGTGCTCGGAAGTGCTCGGAACCAACTTGTAGGTACTTGTTTGTTCTAGTTTATTTTCGCTTTAGTTTATTGTCACATCCTGACAGTCATTTATAAAGGCTCAATTTTAAAGATATAAAATGGGATCCACGACTTTTGAGTCCCCCGCTGGTTTCTGACATGGGGGGAGGGGGTAATTCGAGTTCTATACACCAGGCGAAATAAAAATATTTAAGCCTCTCGTGTCATAAATATTTAATACAACCTGTACTTAAACTGGATAGACAACATAACAATACAATTGCAATGCAATTTGCTTTTATATTGCTCTCTTGATGCGGAGCATCCCAGCGCGCTTTTCAATAAAAACACTATGAAATAAAAAGAAAAAAAAGCCATTTGCCAATCAATCCAGCTCAAGTATAAGCGTATGCAAACAAATATGTTCTTAAATTTGATTTAAAAGACTCGACTGTGCCAGCATTTCTGATAGGACTCGGGCCGGAGTTTCACAGGCAGGGAGCAGAGCAACTAAAGGCAGGGAGCAGAGCAACTAAAGGCCCCCTCGCCCCTCCTGATTGTAGATGACTTCTAGGAACTACCAAATGTTCAGCGCAGTGATTTAAGAGCCAGAGTAATATGTTGTGAATGGGGTGTGTGAGTCAGCACTCTGGCTGCAGCATTGTGAACCAGTTAGAGCTGAAGTAATTTCGAATCGGGAAGGCCAGCAAAAAAAAAAAAAAAAAAAAAAAGCATTACAGTAATCTAGCCGAGAAATAACGAAAGCATGAACTAGCAGTTTAATTATTTACTGTACTCAATGTCGACAAGCTAAACGTTCATCACTTCCTGGTTTAAAACGTGCACACAGCTGCACGATAAGTTAAAATAAATTCTGAAGAACATTTCCACTCCCTTTAACAATGCAAATGGCCTGTATTCATGCTAGGTTTCAGAGAGACAAGCTCACAAAAAAAAACTAAACATCAGTGGAGAAGTGGGGAGGATTCTTTTCAATCTGCCCCGCTCTTAGTTGATGTTGACAGAGATTTCAAGTCAGATACTGAGTGAAGCTGACATGAAAAACCTACGTAAACGCAACCACATTTGCGGTTGAATGGTCTGAATTGTTCAACATATTTTATTTTAAATCGATGTATTCGTAAAATGATATATTCACTTACTAAATGAATTACCACCCGTCTATGTGAGCTGCAGTTCAATTTTGTCATAGTCATTCATAGTCAGTCTAGATTGTTCTTGGTTTAATATTATAAATTTGGATTAACACGACCCTCTGTTCATTTCAATAAGGCTATCCGACGTCATAGCCGTCGGCTCACAGTGCTGACTTGATTGTAATCTGAATAAAATGATGTCTTGCTTAGGAATCTGGCAATTTAGTTACTTAAATCTGTCTACGGTATTGCTTTTGTAGTTATAAAGGGAGGAGGGGGAGTAATCAGTGGTTAATTCTGGTATGACTGGCAGTCACAGATTTGCATTAATCAGGCCTCATTTATACCCTGCTATTATGAAAACACTATTGAGGTATTCCTGAATATATATTTTATATAAACTGATTGACTTAATATTCATAGCAATTTCATATCCATTGTTTTTCAAGCTCCCAGAACCTGCAGTCTGAAGCTGAAGCTCCCATAACATATTAATGGTCCTAAAATGATTGACAGAGTTTGGTGTTTATGTGTGTCAGTGTATTGCTGTCATTGTTCACATTTCTCTCGCTATGCAATGCTCAAAGTGATTACAGGTCTCACCATAGTCTGAAAATTGACATATTAAAAGCCTACTGGGATTAGAGATGAGGCGAGGAGGTTCTCTGGGAAACGACATGACAAATTAAATAAGATAATGATGCAGATTTTTCCCCTCAAGTTTTAAGTTAACCAAGATTAAAGAGCTTTTGGTATCGATGATGTATGTTCAACAGCGATGAGGTCAAAGATGAGTCAAGCTATGTGACATATGACAGGCCTACTTTTAAAAAAAGCTTAAAAGAAACTAATGTAAGTAAGCCATTAATTGATCTATTACAGTACTTACCTAATTTCAATTACTATCCTTATGTAGATCTGACATTGTCCTATATGAAAGAGGCACACATGCTAAATGTGTTTTTCATTTTTAATGGTATTTTTTCATACCTATTAGTGAACAAAAACTAAAAAACGGCAAACGCCTTTTGCACTCTTTTCAATGCTGTATGTTCCATCATGAAAGGAGACAGCAAAGTTTGAAAATAAGCAAGTTGTTTCTGTGAGTTTTTCTTTTTGTTAAATGGAAAATACTATGACTTTTATACTATGACTATTCTTTAGTGTAATTGAAAATTACCAAGCCAATGTAACCCTACATTGAATGTGACCAGGGTGCCTGCTTAAAAAAGTTTGGAGGGGAAAATATAGAACACTAGAACAACTGAGAAGGTAATTTGGATTATCAGTTCTTGATTCTTAGTAGCAGATTAACTTCAAAAACTGAGAAGGCCATTTGGATTATCAGTGCTCGATTCTTATTAGCAGATTAACCTCAAAAACTAAGAAGGCCATTCCGATTATCAGTGCTCGATTCTTAGTAGCAGATTAACCTCAAAAACGTGTCAAGTTGGTTCTTAATATATACACACTGCTGTGCAAAAGTCTTAGACATGTTGCATTTTTCTACTCTGGCGCATTATGAGTATCAACAATTTACTCAAAGCCTCTACTAATGTTTTCTACTATTATAACAACCTTGATTTGCATAAAGAAGGAAAAACATTGAGTGAAATAGCTCACATCACTTGCTTTTCCTTAAGATAATATCCTTAAGCAATAGAAAGAAGACAAGCATTGAAATAACAACAGAACTGACAGAAGGCACAGGTGTCGTTGTCTATCCATCAACAGCCCAAAGCACCTTTGACCAATTTCTGTGTTCTTGTGCATATTTTAGCATTTTAGTCTTGTTCCCCTTTCTTAACGGAGGTATTCTTACTGCAACACATCCTTTAAGTCCTGATTTCAAGAGTGACCTTCATACTGTTGATTTGATGGACAACGACACCTGTGCCTTCCAAGGATTCTAAGGATATTATCTTAATAGTATTGCTCATCCTTGTTAGACAGATTTTTGGGTCTTCCAGTCCTGGATAAAAATGTACTGGAATTATGTTTGTTTGTTTTTTGCTCTCTATACTTTAAATAATATTTTCCAGTATCAGAAACACAAACTTGCATGGTGTAAAATAAATCCTAATCAGAATACATTAAGTCAAAAGCAAAGGAATGCACTGGCTGTTGCAGGCATTACTTTTTTAAAATTGCAAACATCTAAAATATAAGACGAGATGTGTTTCTTGAGAAAGATAAATGCAATATGGTGAGTAGCTGGAAGGCAGGGAAAAAGAAATCTGCCAAAAATGAAAATAATATTTTTTTGTATTATTCACAGACCTTTTTAAGTCATAAGTTATTTAAAGGATGTCATTTTGAAAGTCATTTTGATTAATTAAAAACAGTTTCATATCAATGAGTATTTGACCTTCAAAGCATTCCAATTTCAGATCTCCAGCAAAGCAATTCTGCACCTTAATATGAACTAACAGCACATTGCCTTTTTCATCTTTCGAGTGCCTGCCCCAGCCAATATCTTTGAGGCCTTTCGCTGAGGAAACATAACAGCATTAACCAACATAGTGTAGCATTTCACCGGAGGCAAGAAATGGAGAAGACACGCTGCTTTCAGTTCAATTCTTTTTATTCATTGGGATGCTATCTCCACATCCACTCATAGACCACTGCTCTGTCCGCTTCGCTTCATGTCAGGAATCACACCACTGAACAGTGCTGCAGCCATCCTTATAGGCTTAGCCCACCCCTTTATGCAAAAGCATACCAGCCTTAGGACACATCCCATTGGCCAACACCCAGACCAATGGGTACGGACAGACAAACAATAACCAATGAGGGTGCACAGATAACAATCAATGGGAACAGACCAGGGCAGACAAACTAACAGCAGGTTACATGGTAAAGGAATACCCACACAAAAGGTAAACAAGACTCACCTCTTCAAACAGCACCTGTAGAACTTCTCTGTTGTATCCTGGGACACTATCACCCTTCATTTAAATATGCTTTATTTTGCTCTTATCTGCCCCCTATTTTACTACATTTAATCCTGTACTTCAGAATATTGTAATCTGCCAAGTGTTTAACCTGTAGTATTTTGCACTTAATCATATCCTGATGTAACTATCACTATCTAATCATATCCTGATGTAACTCTCACTATTATCTGCTGTATTATTGAATTGTGGTTTGTCACACTTGAAAAAATTATTGTATTTCTTGCTCTTATTGTATGACTTGTATTGTAACACTTGAATGTATTTGTATTTGCTTGCGATTGTAAATCGCCCTGGATAAGGGCGTCTGCTAAGAAATAAATAATAATAATAATAAACAAGCAATGGCGGAACACAGTGGGGAGGGAATAACACCCACAGTATGCAATCACAAAATGGTACATAAACACAAATGAGTGGATTGCTACATTGCCCCCACATTAGTCTCTTTTTGTCCCCAAAAAGTCTGCAGGACACAATGCTCAAGAGTTCAGCTCTGCAGTTCGAGCAACACCAGTCCCACCTGTGTCGCGGTGATCCTGCACAGATTTTCCATGTTGCCACTGTTGGTCCACAACAGCGACGGTGGCATACAGTAAAGGCACTTTGAAACAACACTGTTTGATTGTCGTTGTGCCCGTGCCTCTCCTTGGGGAGAGTCTCTCACAGGTCCCGAACTGGTGGTGGAGGGCTGTGCTGTTGGCGAAACAGGGGGAGTCGGTGACGGGGTTGAAGGTGGTCTGCCCATACGGGTTTGCTGCGGGCGTTCGCAGCTCCCTCCCCATGATTAACAGGGCAGAGGTGCAACGGGTGGACTCCTTTATGGTGCTGCGACAGGCCAGCAGTATCAGCGGCAAGTGGAGATCTCATTCCGGCTGGTGCTCACTGGTGGTGATGACCAGTTGAGTGCCGAGCATGTGATTAAAACGCTCAACCAGGCCATCGCTTTGGGGTTGAAGGGGGATGGTGTGGGTCTTGCTGATCCTCAGCCGCTTGCAGACGTCGCCGAAAACCTTGCTTTCAGAGTTCCACCCTTCGGAGTGGAGCTCCTGGGGAACCCCGAACCGGGAGAAGAACCCGCCGATGAGCGCGTCCGCCACCGTCTGCACCTCCTTGTTAGGCAGCACGTAGGCTTCTGGCCACTTCGTGAAGTAGTCTACCACTGCCAAAAAGGTGGGGAAGGGATCCATGACATCGATGGTCACCCTCTCCATTGGTTCACCAAGCTGGTACTGCTGCAGGGGGGTCTGCGACTATTCTCCAGGGCCTTTCTTGGTGGTGCAGTCATCGCACCACCGGTAGTGGGTCTCTACATCGTGGTGGCAGTGTCCCCAGTAGTACCGGTCATGGAGGCAGGCCAGCGTTTTGTTGATGCCGGGGTGCCCTACCCCTGGTGTGCCATGGTTGGCTTGGAGTACAACGTGCTGGAGTGAGGCAGGCACCATTAGTTGCAGGCGGCCCTCGCCTGTAGACAGGACTTGCCATTGGCGGTGCAGGACGCCTTCCCGCAGTTCCAAAGCAGTCGGTCCACTGTGACCACAACCCCTTCACAGCCTGAGAGAGAGGGGCTACTTCAGCCCAAACGGGACACCGGTCCTCTTCCTTCAACTTCATCAGCAGGTTGAGCTGGGGATCCTGCTTCTGCTGCTCCTGCCACTCAGCGGGAGATAGGGGCTGCACTTCTCTCACCGTCACTGTGTCCTTTTCTTCTTCCAGTGCCTCTCTCTCCCTGGCTTCCTGACGATCACAGTATCTGCATCCCATCTTGCTGCATTACCGTACTTCCCTCCTGGCCAGTGCTGTATGTCCAGCTCGTAGAACTGGAGCATTTCGAGCCAGCAGGCTACCTGTCCTTTGGGTTCCCTCAATCGTAGCAACCACTGCAATGCGGTGTGATCGGTGCAGAGCACAAACTGGTGACCATAGAGGTAGGGGCAGTCATGTTTGATGGTCGGCCAGGTCATCCAGGTACACCACACATGCCTGCATGCTGTCCAGTACCTTCTCCATCAGCCACTCAAATGTGGCTGGGGCGTTGCACAATCCAAACAGCATGACTTTGAACTGCCAGAGGCCCTGTGTGGTGGAGAATGCGGTTTTCGGTTTGGAGTCAGGGGTGAGCTCTACTTGCCAGTAGCCGCTCAGCAGGTCAAGGGAGCTGAACCAGGAGGGCCCGGCGAGGAGGTCCAGTGACTTGTCAATGAGGGGGAGTGGGTAAGAGTGCTTCCTGGAGACCGCGTTTAGTCGGCGGTAGTCAACACAAAAGCGCAGACTCCTCTCCTTGTTGTTGACTAGTACCACGGGCGCGGCCCAGGGGCTCAATCACCCCAGCCTCCTGCATCTCCTGGATGATCTCCGCGGCTGCCTCATGTGGGAACAGGGGCAGCTGGTGGGTTGGTTCCCGACTGGGTGGGGATTGACCGGTGTTGATGTGGTGTTGATCCATCCCAATCTGCCCCCCATCCTCCAGCCTGACCGCAAAGAGTAAGGCATGGAGATGGTCGCTCTCCTGCTCCTGGAGCTCCTCCTTGCTGTGCTGGTACACCCCTCTCCATGGCTTCACTAAGGTGGCTTCCTGCCGCTTTCAGACGGGGCGCTGCTGTTGCGTTGTTTTTCACTCCCCTGTGCTCTGCTCTGCTTACTGGGATCCGGGGAGTGGTACCAATGGCTGTTGCCGCTCTTTCGCTTTGCTCGCACGCTTGAAAGAGCTGGCGCTTGCTGGGATCCAGGGGATGGTACTGGGGGCTGTCACCACTCTTTCGCTCTGTGCATGCCCCTTTCAGGACCCCTTGAAAGAGCTGGCGCTTGCTGGGATCCAGGGGATGGTACTGGGGGCTGTCACCACTCTTTCGCTCTGTGCACGCCCCTTTCAGGACCCCTTGAAAGAACTGGCGCTTGCTGGGATCCAGGGGATGGTACTGGGGGCTGTCACCACTCTTTCGCTCTGTGCACGCCCCTTTCAGGACCCCTTGAAAGGGCTGGTGCTTGCCAGGGTCCCTGTGAAGACTGTTGCTCTGGGTGGGGTAGTTGGTTCATCTAGAAGGAGCAGCAGCCACTGTACCTTTTCGCCAGATCTAGCTGCCCTCTCACCTCTTGAAGGAAGTCCAGCCCCAGGATGCACTGGTCTTGGATGTCCGAAACTCAGACCTCCTGATTGAAGGCGGTCTCCCCCAGGTGCAGCTGCAGTAGCCCTCTCCCTTGCATCGGGGATAGCTGTCCCATCACCTTCCGCAGTTGCACCTGCATGGGTGCTATTTTAGCCCGACTGGTCTTGCCAGCCCGCTGGAAGATGTTGGGCCTGACCAGGGTGACTGTGGATCCAATATCAATCAGTGCGGTGCAGGGCACACCCTCCATCCTGCAGTTCAGATGGAGATGCACCCCGATATTGGTTCTCCCCACGATGACTGGCGTTCACAAAGGGCAATCGAACCTAAACATAGTAAAATCTTTCACAATTAATAATTACTGGGGGGCTCCCGAGTTACGCATCCAGTAAAGGCGCTCCACGTGGAGTGCAGGATGCACTCTATAGTCTGGAGGTCGCGAGTTTGAGTCCAGGCTATTCCATGGCCGACCGTGGACGGGAGCTCCCAGGGGGCGGTGCACAATTGGCCGAGCGTCGCCCGGGTGGAGGGAGGGTTAGGTCAGCCAGGGTGTCCTCGGCTCACCGCGCACCAGCAACCCCTGTAGTCTGGCCGGGCGCCTGTGGGCTTGCCTGTAAGCTGCCCGAGAGCTGCGTTGTCCTCCGACGCTGTAGCTCTTGGGTGGCTGCATGGTGAGTCCGCAGTGTGAAAAAAAGCGGTCGGCTGACGGCACACGCTTCGGAGGACAGTGTGTGTTCGTCTTCGCCCTCCCGAGTCAGCACAGGGATGGTAGCGGTGAGCTGAGCTTAAAAAAATAATTGGCCATACTAAAATTGGGATAAAATAATATATATAATTGGCAACAACTAAATTAAAAAAAAAAAAAAAAAAAAAAAAAAAAAACAACAATTACTGGTTAGATATCAATTATTTATTTACATTTGCAATTGCCTTGATATTGCCCAGATTTGTGGTAACAGTCATGTACAAACAGGATTATTATTACAGAATACTGTACTTCTTTTCTTAACCTATAGGAGAGAGAACGAGAGAAGGTTATGGATGAAACCCCGGTTCCCTGAAAGAGAAGACAACCAACAACCAATACTTTTGGAATATGCCTGCCACAGATCAGGTATTTACTGAGCATTTTATGTCAGAGCTGTCGACAGGCCCTTCCTGGGAGTGACGTCCTCAAGAATAAATAGTCACTACAAATATCAGTCAATGAGGCACCTCTACAGAGGGTCCATGACGTAGCCACTCCTCTGGTAGAGTGATCAGCCACCCTCCCAGATGATGAGCTGGTCAGACTGACGCAGCGCTCTCGTCCTATCCACATAACTGCCGAACTGGGCAGAGGGAGTTCAATCTCTGATATTCCTCTGAAGAAAAAGGAGGGGAATGGAAAGCCTCTAGTTCCACTGATTGATTCAAGTGGAAAGCCGTAACCACCTTAGGGAGGAAAGCGGGGTTCATGCGTAACAACACCCTGTTTCCATCATCCCAGACACGCATACAGGAGCAGTGCACTGATAGAGCCTGTAGCTCACTAACCCGCTTAGCGGAGGTGATGGCTAACAAAAAGTCTTTCATCATAGAGAGATATTTCAACTCTATGGAAAGTATAGGCACAAACGGGGCCTTAGTGAGAGCCTCCAATACCACATCTAGACTCCACTCGGGGAGGACGTCCTTTCTAGGAGGATGTAACCTCTGAGCGCCCTTCAGAAAACGGATCGCTAATATATGAGCGCCCGGGGACATTGAGCCAATGGGGACATGGCATGGAGATATGGCTTCTAGATACACTCACAGCGTACAGGGGGATTTACACTCCTCTAGCAAGTCTTGCAGAACCTATAAAATGGTTGCTATACGGCAATAAATGGGGTCATGACCTCTGGCCATACATCAATTCTGGAAATATTTCCACTTATAGGCATACAACGACCTGTGGAGGGGGCCCTAGCATTCTGCGGTGTACCAACAACTGTGTCTGAGAGCCCTAAGGTGGCCAGACAGTCCCGTTCAGGGACCAGACCCACAGTTGGAGTCTGCCTGGTTCTGGGTGCCAAAGAGTGCCTCTCGTCTGACTGAGGAGATCTAGGAAGGCCGGGAGCAATGGTATTTGCGGGAATGCGTACAAGAGCGTCCTGGGCCACTCATGGGCTAGGGCATCGACGCCTAGTGGACCGCCGCAGTGATGGATGGAGAACCAAAGGTGGCAATGAGTTGTCTCTGCCGTGGCAAAGAGATTTACTCTGGCCCTCCCAAACCATTCCCAAATACGCTCTACCATTTGAGGGTGGAGTCACTATTCTGACGGGTGAGGACCTTCCCTTGAAAGGAGGTCCGCTGCCCAATTCACTAATCCAGGAAGATGAACAGCCCGGAGGGAAAGCAAGTTCCTCTTTGCCCAGGTCAATAGCCGAAAGGCTATGCGGTGCAACCCTGGGGTTGCTTGACATACGCTACTACAGACATGTTGTCCGTGTGGACTAGAACATGTCTCCTCTGGAATACTGGGAGGAAATGCTGGAGAGCGAGGCGAACCGCTCGCAGTTCCAGCGCACTTATGTGCGGGGATGTCCTTCGACCCGACCAGGACCCACACACTCCTCTGCCTGCCCAGACCGCAAACCAACCCGAGTTGGATGTGTCTGTCATCATCACCTGATGGCTGTGGATCACTCCCATCCTTATGCCTTTGCACAGGTGAGAGGCTTGCCTCCACCAGCACATGGCTTCCCAACATACGCGATACACAGTCAAAATACATGTCCTTTAAGTCCACAGTGGTAAAAACCAGTCACCCGGCCAGACAGACTGGAGGATGCAGCGATGTGTGACCATCGGGAAACTCATCTCCCTCAAGAACCTGTTGAGGTGTCTCAGGTCTGGGATGGGTTGAAGGCCCCCGTTCTTTTTTGGCACCGAGGCGGATGGATTGTACCTCCTCCGGAACACCGGAAAAGGCTGGGGGGGGGGGGGGGTGAAGCTTGTGCCGGTCTGAATGGCAGCAGTGTAGAGTAGTGGTTAGGGCTCTGGACTCTTGAACGGAGGGTTGTGGGTTCAATCCCTGGTTGGGGACACTGCTGCTGTACCCTTGAGCAAGGTACTTTATCTAGATTGCTCCAGTAAAAGCCCAACTGTATAAATGGGTAATTGTATGTACAAATAATGTGATATCTTGTAACAATTGTAAGTCGCCCTGGATAAGGACATCTGCTAAGAATACAGAGCAATGCTGTTCAGGCGCTGCCTTCCAGGGAATAAGTGCTCTAACTGAGCTCGACGGAGGGGTAACACCAGTCTCTGATGCCACCTCAAAGCTGGAGTCAGTCTCCTGAGTTACCTCCTGTCTCCTGCTGCACAAAAGAGTCAGAGATCGCGTCCTTTTCTTCTTTGCTTATCACTTTGTCTCGCTCTGAGAGGTCCGCGACCGCTGGTGAGGGTGGGGTTGGTATCAGGGCAGGTGCTGGAGGTGGAACGAGGACAGGAGCAGGGGGAAGAGCATCCAAGCACCGAGGGGCACTGAAGCACAGAGGCACGGAGTCTCTAAGGTACCAGTGCACCAAGGGCACCAAAGGCAAGGAGCGTCTAAGCATCTTGCGGATGAGATGTTAAATCAATGCCCTATTGTAAGTGACTCTGCATATAATGCACAGTTCACAGCCTACCTCTGCAAAGCGCTTTGTGATGGTGGTCCACTATGAAAGGCACTATATAAATGATTTCCATTACACGAGAGTAGATGTTAAAACTTCATGCTGATTTGAACTCGGCTCTCGCCAAGATAAGCACCAACTAAGACGTAGCTTTACAGTAAACTAATGTGATCCATATGTGTCTCCATCCATTTACGTTTCCTTCCATATGATGATGTAGATATCCTTCTGTCTGGTGTTAATGGCTGAAGTGTAATGCTGGCTCCAGGGATCAGCTTATTTTGCCTCCCTGGCGCATCAGCACACACAACGGCTGCGATGCTGGCTCCGGGGATCAACCAAAGTGCGGCCTCCCCAGCGCATCAGCATGACAACCGTCTGGATTGAGCTAAGTAGGGTACATCTCTGGGGTTTTCAAGTGGGCACCTTCCATCCTCAGTGTTTCGTCGACTAGCCCACGACACCTCAAGAGGGCTCGACGGTGATTCTGGCGTCCCAGCATCACCCCCCTCCGTCCCCCACTCAACTCAGCCCAGCTTACTTACCTGTCCCCAGCCAGAATCTTTCCGTCTCAACCACAGCCAGTTGCTGCTCCTCTCTGCTGCTTCAGATAAGTTCTTCACTGTGCGACGCAACTCTTGGCCACTGAATCCGACGTCTCTGAGAAACCGGGTTGTAGAGTGTGCCACAAATCCTCGACAACCCACTTCCACTGGGTAAACCCGAACTCTCCATCCTCGCTGTTCCGCTTCAGTGGCTAGTTGAGCATACCGCAGTTTCTTCCTCTCATACGCCTCATCTACAGCATCCTCCCATGGCACTGTTAACTCTACCAGGTGAACAAGGCGTGCTGATCCAGACCACAAGACAATATCTGGTCGAAGGTTAGTGGTGGCAATCTCAGGTGGAAAAATAAGCCGTTGACCAACATCTGCCAGCATATTCCAGTCTCTAGCAGCTTCCAGTTGTCCTGGGCGAGGATTGGTTTTAACACCTTTTCTTGGTGGTTGCTCTCCTGGGCGGAGGAATGTTGTCTTTTGTGTGTAATGTTTTGATGGAACAGGTGGCAACTTATTGGTCATGTTACGCTTGTCTTCCAATGCTAAGGCCAAACATCGCAGCACCTGGTCATGGCGCCAAGTAAACCGTCCTTGGCTAAGAGCCACCTTACATCCTGTCAAAATGTGCCTTAATGTTGCAGGTGATGAACACAAAGGACATGAGGGATCCTCTCCTACCCAGAGGTTTAGGTTCTGTGGTGATGGGAGAACATCATATGTTGACCTGATGAGGAAACTGATCCTGCTCTGTTCCATTGACCATAGGTCTTGCCAGCCAATCTTGCGTTGTTCCACACTCTCCCATCTCATCCATTCTCCCTGTTTGGCCTGGGAAATGGCCTTTATACACCTCATCCTCTCCTCCTGCTTTTGCACCTCGTTGACTACCAGCTTCCTCCTTTGAGCTGGGGCAGCCTTGTGCCATGTAGGAGGAGTTGAACTGAAACCAAGACCCCCTCTTCCATGCTGAACTTGCCCCATGATATCACCAATTCGAAGGGCAGCCTTTGCATCTTCCACAGCTTTCTTTGCCGCCCACTTTCTTCCAGTTTTCAACACAGGTGCTGCCTCCCTTACGCATTTATCGCGTGACTCTACTAATGTCATTTCCAGTCTGACCTTGGCGCACTTAAACTCCTCGGTTAGAGCAGAGACTGGTAGCTGCAGTATTCCTTTACCATAAAGTCCCACTCTGCTGAGGCAGCGTGGAACTCCCAACCATTTCCTGATGTATGAACTGATTAAAGCTTCCAGCTTCTCTACTGTTGTCAAAGAAACCTCGTACACAGTCAGTGGCCACAGCAACCTCGGCAGTAGACCAAACTGAAAGCACCAGAGTTTTAGTTTACCTGGTAGAGCGCAGCTGTCTATGCTCTTCAACCCTTCCACTGCTTGTTGTCTAACTTCTCCCACACGAACTGTGTCCTTTAGATCCCCGTCGTACCATCTCCCAAGACTCTTCACTGGCTTCTCAGACACTGTTGGTATTGCCTCACCATTAATGAAGAATGTTTTATCTACTACTTTGCCTTTAATTATAGAGATGCTCCTTGATTTAGTGGGCTTGAATTGCATTCGTGCCCATTCAATGTTATTGGTTAACTTGCCCAATAATCGATTAGTGCAGGCTACTGTTGTAGTCATGGTTGTCATGTCATCCATGTATGCTCGAATTGGTGGTAGTCGCATTCCAGAAGCCAAGCGCTCTCCTCCTACTACCCATTTTGATGCCCTAATGATTACTTCCATTGCCATGGTAAAAGCCAGTGGAGAAATGGTGCATCCTGCCATTATTCCAACCTCTAGGCATTGCCATGTAGTGCTGAATTCTGAAGTTGAAAAACTGAATTGCAAATCTCCAAAATAGGCTTTCACTAAATTTGTTATTGTCATCGGTACACTGAAAAAATCAAATGCTGCCCAAAGTAGTTCATGTGGCACTGAACCATATGCATTAGCCAAATCCAGGAATGTCACATGGAGCTCCTTCCTCTCCTTTTTAGCTGATTGAATTTGTTGCCAGATCACATTGATGTGTTCTAAGCAACCTGGGAAACCTGGAATGCCCGCTTTTTGTATTGAAGTGTCAATGAAGCAGTTCTTTAATAGGTAAGCTGACAATCTCTGAGCAATAATGCTGAAGAAAATCTTGCCTTCTACGTTTAATAGGGAAATGGGACGAAACTGACTGATGCTTGTAGAATCTTTTTCTTTAGGTATAAAGACTCCACCTGCTCGGCGCCATGCTCTTGGTACAACCTGTTTTTCCCATGCCACTTTCATCAATTTCCACAGAATTCGTAGAACTCCTGAAGCACTCTTGTACACTCTGTACGGAACTCCATTAGGCCCTGGAGATGATGAAGCCCTTGCTTTTTTCACAGCTTGCTCTATTTCTTTCCACTTAGGTGCACAGTCCTCCATTTGGTATTCTGGTGGATTGATAGGTGGGATGTCTGACGGAATTGACATAGGCTCCTGCCTTTTTGAATCTGTATGTGTTTCCTCCAAATATCTCTCCAGCTCAACCTTAGATGCTTTTAGTGTGCCATTCTTCTCACTGGTGAATAACTTCTTTACAAATTTGAATGGGTCTTTATAAAAGTTAGCTCTCGCACGCTCCTTCTTTTTGTAGCGTTTCCGTAGGCGCTCAGCTCTGCGCAATGTTGCAAGCTTATCTTTTATGACCCTTTGTAAGAGATTGAGTCCCTCCTTCTGACTTTGTTCTGCTCTTCTCCATTGGTTCCTCAGCTGTCTCCTTTCTCTAACTAAGCGTTCAATCTCTTGCTGCCGTCTAGACTTTCCAGGAATAGTTTGTACTTTTTCCTTCCTTTTTTCAACTCCAAACCTCTCACTTCCATATGCGTAGATGATGTCCCCAAATTTATCCAGCTTCTTTTCAACTGTTCCACTTAATCTTTCCAATGCAACGCAGAGATCTGTGTTTACTGTGTCCCATGCAGTTTTCTCACAAGCTCTTGGCCATTTAACTCCAGGCTTGTGCCCGTTGAGGTTCTTTTCTCTCTTATGCTGGTTTGTCTGACCGGGTTCACAAGGATCATTAGGTTCATCACTAACTGTGTCCATGCAAGTCCTCCTCACATCTATGACAGGGGTGCTGATATCCTGCGCTGGATTTCATTCGACTGACTTGACTGACTTCGTAAGAAGTACTGATCAATGCGAGGCCCTTGTCCCTTCTCCCTCAAGCATTTCATTCTCCCTTGATGAATCTTCAAACCCCTGACCGTTGTCGCCTTGCTCCAGCCGCAGACACAAACCTGGAGTTCCATGTCTTTGCTAACTGCAGATCTTGAACTAGTCTTTTGTGAAGTACTCTCCATACTCATATCCGTTTCCGTTCCTAAGTCGTTAACCGTGTTGTCCAACGTTGAGTCATCTTCCGCCCCCGCTCTCGCAGACTCTAGGGGTATTTTTCTCTTTAATTTCTTAGAAGCCTTGGGCGGGTGTCTCCAGCATCCTGTAAACACAGAGCTGGATACTGCCGACAAGGGTAGCTAACCCTTACCAGCCCCAATGGGGTCTCTTTCCTCCTGTCAGCTGTCTCTCCAGGCTGTCACAAGGTCTTTCCCTTGTTGCCAGCTGCACTATTCACAGCAGTCACTGGACGTATCCAGATCTTCATGATTTCCATTAAAAATAAAGATATATATAAAGATAGTATATATATATATATATATATATATATATATATATATATATATATATATATATATATATATATATATATATATATATTCTTTAAGCTGCAAAAAGCAGAGGAAAAAACATAGACAGCAGGTGCTTTAGGTTAGAAAAAGCAGATCAGTCGGCAAGCGATGTATTCTGTTGAAGAAAGTTTTTTTAAAACGGAGTGCAGTTGCGCAGCATTTCAAGCTCAGTCCTCAGAAGCCGAGTTTCCGATTCTGGGGAAGTAGCAAGCCGACTTCCAGCAATAAATTGCAAGGGAATTAGCAGAAAAACTCAAAGTAAGAGCTATTTTACAAAGAAGCTGGAGAGGTTAGTTATACCTACCTTTCCTACCTGATTGTGAGAAGCAAAAGAGAACGTGATCTCTGCGGAGTGACTACTTATTCCCTCGGTAGGCGGGACTGAGGATGTCACTCCCCGGAGGAGCCTATCGGCAGCTCTGACATAAAATGCTCAGTAAATACCTGACCTGTGGCAGGCATATCCCAAAAGTATTATTTGTTGGTCGTCTTCGAATTGAAAGGGAAACTACTTAACGTGACGCTCAAAAAAAAAAAATTGCTATCCATCAATCCTGCTATTTAAGAAAATGTAAATTACCACACATCCAGGCTTACCCAGTCTGATGCTATACCATATCCTAATGCATAATTCAACACTGCAGTGCACTTCATAATTGTATAAAAAAAGAAGAAAATAAAGAATATCTCTAAACTATCCCAGACTTCAATGCTTAAATCCAAACCCCACTGCTGTAAACTATGTGCCATATTTACAGCAAATCCCCTGACAGTTTGGAAGCTGGGTAATCACATTCTATTTACAGTATAGCTGTGAAACAAAATATAATTTCTTTACTTCCCCAGTCGGGAACAGAATCTGAATTCCCACCTAATCCTCTGTCAGCTCAAGCCACCTGCAATATGATATTACCAAGTGAAAATTACAGTCACTCTGGCTTACTGCCGCGCTGAGCCATTATATCAGAAATCCTGTCACTTCACTTCTCAGCAGCCTAACTCGCTTTCGGGAAGGACTGTCATCTGCAATGTTACGGAAAGTCACTCCAACCTCTGGAACATAATCACTGTTTTTAACTTATTTTTCTCCTTTCAGCCGTAAAATGTAAATGTGATATGCAAAACTTTGCAATTGACAATGACATACTATTTAAGACATCACTTTGTTCCTAATACTAGCTAAAAAGTTTAGTACACATAAGCCCCTTTCACACTGGCGCTCTACATGGGTCCCGACCCGGGTTCTGGCTACCCTGGGTCACAATCCTGTGTAGTGTGAAACTACCTACCTGGGTAGACCTGGGTCGACACGCAAGGAACATTTCTGTTTATTCTGTTTAGCCACATTTTGTTGATTGAGACACACCATGAGCCAGATTGTAGCAGGGATAAAGAAACATTCGCTCTAATCAACATCTGGGCTGACGGTTCAAGAATCTTGGATGGAAGTGTCTGTAACGAGCTACTTCAGGGGCATTGCATACACGCATTGTGTAATTTCTTCTGTCACTCAGGTCGACCCTGCTTTATCAAAAAGCATTGTGAAATCACGTAGCCGACCCGCATGACACCAGGTTGTGACCTGAGTAGAGCATGCCACTGTGTAAGGGGCTATACTGTAGCTCTCTTTCTCAAGCACATTTAAGAAACTGAATGGTTGTGTAAATGTACCTACACTGCAAAGAAAAAGCTCAATACAACAGCTCCATTTTACAATTTAAAGATGATCTCACAAAAAAATATACACTTTTTATTCCTTTTGAAAATCTGTGGTGTTTACAGTAAAGATTACAATACAACCTTTGTATGACTGGCATTTTGAATGTGGTATTTGTGCTGTGAATAAAGAGTGGCCCACATGTTTACCAGCTGTCCAGGGAAACTGAGATTGTCTCAGTTTTCATCAGTGAATGCTAATTCATTTTACTTATGTGATCTCTCTGTACAATAACTGCCAGTTATTGGCAGTCTTTAACGCAGTGGTTCTCAAACTTTTTCAAGCTAGGACTCCTCTGAAGTGACTTACAGTTGGTCTGTTGCGACCCCCCCTGTACAAAAATACAAAAAAATACTAATATTCCATAGAAATATATGTGAACATGTAAAGCAAATGTAATGGTGTTTTTCTTTAATCTGATGACAACTCTGCAAAAGATTCCCTGCAATTGAGCGATTACCTGAGCAAGTGTATACATAAAGAATAAAGACCTGAGGTGGTCTGCTTGTGAAGGGGTTGTCTCATGCCCCTTGGAACCTTTCTGTGACCCCCCTCCCAGTTTAAGAGCACCTACTTTAAACTGAAGTTAATCCAACAACTTTGACTAATTAGAAAAACCCACACCAGCCCTTTCCATTTTCAGACCTGATGAAAAAAGTCACCTTGTTTATTTACTGTAGATAGAATTGCTAACCATTTTTGGCCGGTAGCATTGGCAGGCTTTTTGCTTGTGATGGAGATAAACCAAAGCCAAATTGTATTTTATTTGTTCTATTCACCACACAAGCAAGTAAATTTCTTACATTTTATTTTATTTGTATTTATGTTTTGGTCTGTGGTCTCCAATTACTTTACCTTGCCTTGTAATATTTCAGAACATTACCTTATTTGTTGTGGCCAACATTTATAATACAGTCTCTTTACCAGCAGCTGCTCTTAGAATTCCATTGGAGTTTGTTTTGGTTGGACGGTTAAGAACTCATAACTTTTCAAGTGCTGTTCCAACAAGGAAATAACTTGACCTGTTGCCATTGACTTCCTATGGTAATAAAATCAAGAGACAACTTCCTTAAAGCGGAAAACGTCATTCATTTAAAAAAAAAGCTTATGTAACAGCACCTCTATATAAAGATCTCTTTCTTTTCCCATTCTAGTGGTGGTCCTAACATGATTTCCGCTAAGAAAAAAGCTATTCATTCAGTGTTTATATTTATCACTAAAAGGCAAGCATTCCTTTAGTAATTGACTTTAATGGAAGGGCATGTTACCAGTTGAGATGTTATGCAGTGTTTTTGCCTCAGGGTGGAGTGGGTTAAATACAGCTTACTGCTAATTTATCACGTGCAAGTGCAAAATGCCTTTAACTTCCCAGTACCCCAGTGGTTTTGTTTCAAAGTCCTCAAACTTTGACTCTCTTTAGACTCTTCTACCGCCTTGTATCAGCGCAATGGAATTTTCTGTCTGAGCCATTTTAATCCTTCTGGATTGCCTCCAGTTTTAAGAAAAGCTTCATGGCTTCACCATGAGGTAACTTTTTTTTACAAGGGTCTGTTAATAGTGAGTCATCCTGAGAGCTTTTGAAATTTGATTTAGATTCCCGGACAGGGCCCGTAATTATTAGTAATTATTAAGGTTTCAAGTTTTAAACAGTGTAACTGAAACTTGACAAGGATTTTAAATAATCAGTTCACAATAGCTGACTTTCTTTTAGTAATCCATGTGTCATTCTGTCAGTTTTATCTTAGTAAATACACATTGGTTAAAACAGTTACTTGAATGAATGAATGGATGGATGAATGAATGTAGTCCCCTAGGGACCAATTTATTTTATGACCAACGTAAGGCAGCAAGAAATAATGTTTTTTTCCTCCCTCTGTTGCCTGTCCTGGTTCTCTCTCTCTCTCTCTCTCTCTCTCTCTCTCTCTCTCTCTCTCTCTCTCTCTCTCTCTCTCTCTCTCTCTCTCTCTCTCGCTCGCTCTCTCTCTCTCTCCCCTTCTGTCTCACATAGGGCACTTGCTGAACCTGAACAGCATTAATGACCTCCTATTATGTGCGCCTAAATGAAAGGAACATGGCAATTAGCCACTGAAACTTGCCGACCTGAGACAATGAGGTAAGGAGGGTTGCTGGCATGTCATGCCGACTTCAAAGGGAGAGAAAAGGAGGTTTACACAAAGACGCTTTATTTTTAGTCAACCTCCCTAGTTTAGGATAGCGGAGTGGTGATCTGTCCTCTTTTGTCTGGATTCGATCTGTTGTCTGTTAAAGCAGTTCCTTAATGAGAGATTTAATGTGTAACATCCCCTCTTCAATGGTTGATTCAGTGAGACACAGGAACCCAATAGTGCTCAATAATAATGATACAAATTGTACAGTAAAGCGTAGTAAAAGCATTGTACCAGTAGCAGAGACTTATGGTAAACAATGGCAATGTACATGCAACTGTAAAACAAAGTGTTAGCAATCAAAATTCAGTTTAACTGATTCCCACAATTAGTCCCACTTTTTCAATGTGTTTAAGGAGCAACAAAAGCAATGCTGTTGGAATATGTGTTGTGCTAGATTTGAAAAGGCATTTGTCAACGTAACAGGTCGTATTGACACAATTCTGACTAATACTTTACATTGGGTCTCTAATTACTGTGTATTTACATAGTAGTTACATAGTAAATACGTGCGTACGTACACATAATTACACTGTTATTATGCATAGTTACAATGTACTTAGTGTGCATCTTGTTGCACAATATATATATACACAATTGTATAAAAAATGGGTTATGGATAGGGTGCAGCGGGTTAGGGTTACAGTTAGGGTTATATAAAATATTACCACCACTAACTCTGAATAACGGCTTGTAACTGAAGATCAATCAACACCAATATACTGTAATTCTGCTAGCTAATATGGGCAGCTTAATGTCAATGTACTGACATAACCCAATCGGTATCTATTGCAAAAACTCCTTACTATAAATATATGAAATTGTCACTTTGACAGCACAGTATAAATGACCAGCCTAACAGTCTCCTGTCTCATTGTAACAGCTTTGAGGGTGGCGTAGTGAGTTTTGAGATATCATATGACTGTACCAGACCGCACATGTCTGACTGAGGCTGACATTGAAACCCATTTGGATGTATCAAGTTTGTGTAAGTAAAAGGATCATCTGCTACTAATGGTGACAGTAAATCAGTAACGGACTAAGCCCTCCTGCACCATCCTTCTCTAAGCACTGCGTGCAACGATGCATTGCCCAGCACTCAGGCCAATGTGGCAGAAGCCCATCTGAGGATTTTGTGGGGGCTGAGGAAATAGTCTAATTTGTAATCTATGATGTAAATTATGAATTATTTAAACAGCAGATAATCAAGAATTCCATAAAAGCACATTCACTCTGCATTTACTGCTTTACAGTAGGCCATGAACTCCCCTTGCAGAATTACCAATGCTTCTCTGATATTCATGGTCAACAGTATTCTCAACATGTTGTGTAATGTATGGCTGGTAAGAATCCAAAGACTTTGGAAACAAGAGACCCACAATTGAAAAATGTGTTAATGATCAGGCTTATATGGATTTCTGGATCCTGTAAAGAAGTGTACAGCTTGCCCCATGCTTTCCCTGCTTGGCTTTCTATACTGTTAGAAAAGAGGCACCCAGAAATAATCACAAGTGAAAACTGTAATCCAATTTGGAAATGTTCTTTTATTTATTATACTGGCGACCAAACAATAATCCATCGACAATACACCCCTGGTGTAAAGCTCGGCAGGAAAATAATAATAATGATTTGTAAACAAAACAAATAATAACACATTATCCGCTCCCACAATACTACTAACACAAATCACCAGTCCGGGTGCCTGCAGTAGTGCTCAAGGTGGGTGATAACAAATAACAGTGACTGTGGTGTTGTTGTTCCGGGTAGTGCTGGCCCAAGGCGACAGCTCCAGAGACGTGTTAGCTGTCTAGTGAATTTACAAACAAAAGACAATTACTAACAGTGCTACAAACAAACAAAACACTCACAAATACTTTATTTTTACTTTTTGGTAACACTCCCGGTCCTTCCAGTTCCGTGAGTCTCTGAACCCAAGCGAAAGAACTGATTACGAGTCTCCATCCCCTTTTTATGCTGTCACGCATGACCCCTTGGTAAACTAATGCAGCTGCCTTTACAATCAGTGGCTGCTACACTGTTTACCTTCCGGATCAATACGTTCTTGCAACAGAGACTCGCCTTCTTCCAGACTGACCAACTCCCCGATCCGGGAAAGAACTGTCAGTCCAGCCCATCAAAAGAACTCTGTCCTTGCTGCTTAGCGCCCTCACAGGTCGGGAGGGAGATTTACAACCAGAACCCATTATATTTCTCTCACAGTTCTATAAAGAACCGTTCTTAAATACAGAACAGCAAAGGGTTCTTTATAATGGGTTCAGTGTGAACCCATGTTTTAAAGCCTATTTCAATGCTTTAAATATGACAACTTAATTTTGAACTTCACGCTTGATGGGGTTGAATCAAATTGCTCTGTTTGCCATCCAACCAGGATATATGACTCTGTGAATTGCTGGAAACTTGTGCCCAAAATATCAGTGCAGCTAATTAGCCCTAAAATGATCAATGTTGTTCTTTAGGTGCTACACCCTAGGATTGCTACAATATCCATGTTATGTTTATAAATGCAGATTTTCTACAAGCATAGTATACTAGGAGAGAAAAACAGAATTGATATAAAGCAGCCCAAAGAAGCTGTTTCAGCAAATGATGTAATACTGGAACCTCATTACCATAAATACATTTAAGTTTCCATAGTGACCTACAAAGACCCAGTGAGCAGGACAAGTACTGGGTACAGTAGCATTGCCTTACTGGAATAAGTGTACAATAATGTAGTGCAAAGGACAACTCCTCTGCAGCAGATGAGGGTTGAAATTATGGAATCCTGCCAACTGTACACTGGAAAAATAAATACAAAAATGAATACGAAATAGGAATGGAAATGGCAAAGACTATCAACTGTAAAGCTGTCTCTAGAGGAGTACATTGTATATAATTAGACTAATATTTGCTATAGCCAGGGGTTCATTTGTACTGGATTGCCCCATATCCCAGATCCAGTCCCTTTTTGTCTGACAGATGTGAATTATACATTTTGCAAATGAACAGTATGAAAAAATAACTCTATGTACATCTGTCTTTATTTTAGGGTAGTTTTGCCAATACAGTGTTAAGTGGACTTGTGACGTGATGTGTTACATGTGTGGGTCGTCACTGAATAATACTGAGACAGACACAGAGCACTGGTGTTCACACGCCGCACAGGCACGCAGATTTATTTACAGCACAAGTGCTGACACTAGGGTACCAGCAATGGTAGACCTAGTATCACATTTACTAAAGAAACAAAAACAAAGCAAAGCTAAAACTAAAAGTTTGCCACACAAAATGGCAACCGCTAATCCCACTACAAGGAACGTCCCGCTCCAGGAACCTGCTACACTCCATAGCCCTGTGGTGGGATCAACATCCCCTAAACTGACCTACCTTTGGGCTTTCTCATGGAGACTACTGTCTCTTCACACAGCCTTGGCTGGGCAATGCCTTCACAAGCACCATCTTGGAATGGAAGGGTTTTATAGTAATTGTTCTGTGGAGTGGACACTCTGTTCCTTAATGCAAACACTCAGTGCCCGTCTGTGTGTCAGTGACATTGCAGTAGCCCGAGCAGTAGCGCAGCTGCTTTTTGAGCTCCGTGCCACATCCACGGGCACGCCCCCCAGCCAATCCAGACCTCTCGATCAGCTCAGCGCAGGGTGAGCCCACTGTTCAACTGGTCGCCTAGCAAAGTGTCTCCTGTTGTGCATCACAGCTGCTTTCTCGAAGGCACACACACACTCCACGAACCAGCAACAGGGATCTCCCTGTCACAGGACTATAAATGTTTTTTTTTTCGCTCTACTGCTCAGCACATTCTTGACATCTATGTCATTTTATTAGTCTGTTGCGTCTGAGTTATGTCAACGTTATATTTTTTTTTAGTTATTCTACTAAGATTTAGATTTTTTTATCTAAAGAAAGCTGGACATTTATGGAGTGAAAGGAATATGCGTGTATTTTGGAGCTAACTCTTTTATTTCCACTGTGGAAGGGTGGTGGGCAATTCACTGACACACACGGGAGACAGAAGGTTTTATTTGAAACACCGCACTGGTGCCCAGTTTTATTTTGGAATTTTTTTTTTTTTGGCTCTGGTGTTGCAACTCCCCTTATACCAACGATGGTAAACAGGGGTTGCACTTTGTATCCGCCAGCACACACAGGTGCGCTGAAATAATAATGAAACCCAAAGGGAAAATAAAAAGAGAAAATAAAACACAGTAATAAAACTACAAAATAAAGGTGCTGCTTACGCGGTGCCCCCACTGCCGCTAAGCCGGTCAGTTCGGGTCTCCGTCCTACGCTCAGCTATTCTCTATACACCGGGGTGGCCAGAGTTCCTCGCATCAACACACGTCCCCTCGGGTACGTAATAATTTCTTTTAATTCTTAGTTTATTTGTTTAAGGCGGGCTGTCTTCCTCAGCCGTGCTTGCCTGTTTTGTTCTCTCTTTAACCGCTGGCGTTCCTGCCTGGTCTTTGTTTACACTGGCGTCTTCTGCCAGCGTCACTGGGTATCCTCTCTCCGGCCACCCGAATGCATAACCAAGTGCAGTACTTATGGGCTGAGCAATCCGACAAGGCCCGCCTCTCAACCACTCAGAGAGAGGGAAAGCCCACACACCCTCTTCCCCACCTTTCCGTGTCATCGCCATAACTGACATGCGGATCTTACAAGGCTGCTGCTCTCTTCCTGCTGAACCACGCATGCGCCAGACAGTCAGCACAGACCTCCCCCGTTACATTCAGTAATAGAGTTGTCAATCTGAAAATCAAGCAGCTTCAGGTCAATTAAGTCATGGCCCTGTAATGCTCTACACTTCAGTCAACACAGCTGAATCGCCTTCTCTTTCAGCGGTGCCTCATCTCCTCACAGTGTTATAAGAATTATCTCGAACTAGACACAGCACCTACCTATCGTTTCCTGCAGGCAATAATGGAGCACTATACTCCAGTGTGGAGTAATGGTTAGGGCTCTGGACTCTTGACCGGAGGGTCGTAGGTTCAATCCCCGGTGGGGACACTGCTGCTGTACCCTTGAGCAAGGTACTTTACCTAGATTGCTCCAGTAAAAACCCAACTGTATAAATGGGTAATTGTATGTAAAAATAATGTGATATCTTGTAACAATTGTAAGTCGCCCTGGATAAGGGTGTCAGCTAAGAAATAAATAATAATAATAATAATAATAATAATAATAATAATAATAATAATAATAATAATAATACTCAACAGAGACAGTTCAGAAATGAACCTGGATACTGTGGCAAAATGATGGTAGGTAGAGCAATGAGGTAAGTGTTTCTGTTCACAACATGGTTTCACAAAAGCAAAGCCCAAGCTTACAATAATGGCTTTTAATAAAAATAAAAGCTCAGACAGGCTTGAGGTCAAGAATATTTATCTTGTGCATGTGGTGTCTCGACCGAACAGTCTGGAAGTTTTCAGGAAACGAGGTTTCAATCCCAGTGGTGTAAGAATGAACTGATAAACTGGCATGCTTTTAACATGACATAAAGAAAAAAAAACTAACAAAAAACAGCTTGTGCCCCAGCATCGTGCTGTATTAGTAAATACATATAATTATGTCACAATGCCAAAGCTGTACCCTGTGAACAAAAATCTACATTACTTGAGGAGAATGGCTTACAGCCCTTTGCATTTAAAGGTGTGCTAATGCTATATGAAAAGAGCCCTCTTTTAAAAAAATATTTCAGGGGATTTTTTTGTCATTAGTTTGACCGACCCTTACAGTGGAATCTATCATTCTATTTGCATCTAGTTAGTGTAAGGTACTCAATGTACTTCTTACAACAATATGAACCCACCTTCTTCATACTATTCCTATAGAACCAGGAGAGTTGGAAGCCCACTGCATCACGCAGTTCCATAGGAATCAAGAATTATGCAAAATGAGACAGCAACTAGGATTCTACAAGCACATATTGTATAATGTCAGCTTGATTCTGATAAAGAGAAAGATTATTAAAAACTAGATACTGGTGCATCAGAAGTTCATTGAATGATAGTACTGTAAATATCATGAAATGGTAAAGGAAAAAGGTGAAATAGGAAATAAAAAGACACTTGAAGATAGTTGCCCTTTTAATAAAGAAAACATTTTGGAGCAAACGGTACCACAGATATGACCTTTTATGTTGTGTTAATCTTGGCATGTCAAAGTGCTAGGTACTTTTGGAACTATTTAGAGCTGAATTAGCTGAAATACCTTTAATGCTGATTCCTGAAAGCATGTGCCAATTCTATAGTCAAACATCTCTTGCTTCCTCAGCGCTGCATATTTCACTTGTTACTGTTCCTATTACAACCCATCAATGGTGCTCTCCCTTTAATTCAAATGCATGAATATGCAGCACATAACATCTGTCTGTATTGACACAGGCTTGCATTTGACCACAGTGTAACTGCAAGTCTGTAAAGCACCAACCGTTTGTTTGACTGAAGGTATTTGTGAGACAGCTTGAGGTGCATGCCAGAGGAGAAACAGTACAAGTTCTCACTTTGCTGCAAAGGAAAACATTTTGCAAGCCGTTCTACAAAGAGGCAGTGTTTACTGAGGGATGTGTAGGTGTTTGTTCTGGGTCTGCCTAGCAGGTTTAGTGTTTGGGTTTGCTTCCTGGTTTGTGTAAATGTAGGCATTAGAAAAAAGTGGTAGAGGGGTTTTTTAGCCAAGGGATGCTGAGGTTGGAAGGGCCCTAACTGAGATGATGGAGAAAAAGGCAAAACAGTTTCACTGCTATAAATAAGGACCCTTAACTGCTGTTCACTGGTGGCATGAAAGGAAAAGGCAAGTATTTTATAGTGAAGTAAGTAGAGATAGTTAATATGTTACAATGTTAAAATACATGCAGACCACAAGAGAAAGCTACCACGCTGTATATCCTTATGTATAAACTCAGTCATTGGAGAATGGTAGAGATATCTGTGTGTGAATGAGAGCGTGAGAGAGTCAGTTAGCACAGGCAGTAGGTAAGGACAAACACTTGCGGGTTTGAGTCGGGTTGCAGGTCTTGTTAAAGCGGGTCGGGTCGCTGGTAAGAAGACGGTGTTACAGTGGGTTGCGGGTTCGGGTCGGGTCCTGTAGTAGCGGGTACAGGTCGGAAGCGGGTCGTAAAAATTGGACCCGCGCAGGACTCTATCCCAGGTGCAGCCCTAGTGGTCATTTTTATACTGGCTCATTACACAAATTGCACCTTGCTCAGGGTTGCTCTGAGGAAAGTTCAATAAGTTGGTGACTTTGTGATACATACCACATATATTTGAGTCAGAAACAGTAATAACTAATAAATAACAACACATATCATGGGATAATAAAAAAGAATGTTACTTCATAAGAATCCAATATCAATATCAATAGAAGGTCTTTTCATACATAATTACAAAGTATATGGATTTTTTTTTTCTTCATTTAGCCAGCGGCACGTATGTTAGTATCTTAAAATTATATACAGTAAAATCAATACCCTGCTCCTTTAAGTTAAACTAATTGTCTGTTTTCCAAATGTAAAGCACACCCCCAAAAAACCAGAAGCAAGCAGTATGTTCACAAAGAGCCTGGGTCCTCTGTTTCCTCCCCTACTCAAAATTCCTCAAATTCTCCAGCCAGCGCAAAGGGTTGATGTTATATAGCATCAGCACAACCGGGGCTGGAAGGGCATGAATAGGCCCTGTTAGAGTTCGCATTTCTTTTGATGAAAAGTATGCTGGAGCCTTGATGAGTGACTGAAGCAGCTCGAGACTGCCTCACAAAGGCTGTCTTTCAAAGGCAAAAGCCAATGGCTGCTTTTTTCTTGCTTTATCCTTAAAAAAATATATTTTACTTGCTGGCATCCCTGAGAAAAGCTTCTAAAAAGGCAAGCCCACACAAAGGAACAGGTGTTCTGTGGTCTAAGGTTGCAGGCAGAGAGGATGATGGGATAACTGGATGTTGACATACAGTAATGACAAAATGGGAACTGTTCTAGTAAATCCTAGACACATTTTTAGTCACACATCAAATCAGTGTCAGTCTGAAATTCAGTTTCCTAAACAAAGATACACCATCAAAAGGTCCCTCCTCTATCACACAAACCCAGCCATTCAGACACAGTATTCAAATGCATTGTACAGGTGTATTTGTGTCCTCTCTTTTGAAGCTATTATGACCAATGACTGCCCTGCTAAACTGTGTACTATAGGTAAAGAGTAAGTAGCAGGGTTCAAAAAATACAGCGTTATACATCCCCACATGTGGCTACAACTGTTCAAATAACGTACCTGTCATTTTTCTGTTCATTGTTAAATCCTGATAACTTTTTGCCATAATGTTAAAGTCTGTTTCAAAGCTCTTTTGCACTGATAGTGTAAGGATTATTGCCAACACAGCAATAGCGATCCGTGATGTGGTACAAAACAGAAAATCCAGAGCACTTGTTGTTATGTTTTTGGTTTTTTTAAATTGCTCTTCCTGCAGTGAGTTATAGGACAGATCTCAAACCCCAGAGTGGCCATTTCGAAAAGAGCTTTGAAACAGAGTTTAAAGTTATAAGTGTAAAAAGTTGTCAGGATGTTAACAATGAAAAGAAAAATGACAGATACATTATTTAAACAGTTGTAGCACCCACACACAGGGATGCATAACACTATATTTTTCAGAACCCCACTACTTACTCTTTAAGTAGTCTTGATCATAAGTAAGTACTGATCTTGTTTGGATTGAACACAGTTTCTAGTGTTGTCCACATGAGCAAGTCTGGGAGATATCTTTTGCCACACTTTTCACCAGCCTGTAACAGGCAGAGCTAGGCTCGGCGTGAACCAGCAACCCCGTGCACCACAAGCAAGTGTTTTAACCACAATACACAGGCTTGTCTGCATTCACGGTTTTTAAGCTTTTAACCTCATCTCATCTCAGCGACAGGGGATAGGACAGAATCCGTACCAGCAGTGTATCACATAACACTGCCCGTTACAAACCTCTTCTTCCTCAATTCAGCGATACTTCATATTTGTCAGAATCGGAAAAACCTTAATGTTACATCCCGGTGTTAAAATGTTTGATTAAACTCAATAGGGGAATTATAAAAATCATATAAACACATGTAAAAGAAGTAAATGTCTTCATGTTAACTTCTATACTGTACGCACTAATCTCCAACAAATATGCTTTTTATTCTTCACAAAAGCAATCAGAGCCTCTCCACTGTAGCATATGAAATCTGAATGGCAGATAGGACATGTAGGGGGTACATTAAACTCAAGCTAGTTTCAAACATCTGTTAGAGACCTACTTTCGTGATAAATGTAGCCACTTTTTTATCATAGGTTAAAGCAAGGATCAAAAACTGCATTTACATACCTAATGAGGTGAGACATTTCAGTAAAATTAAGCAGGATTTTCAAAAGTAAATGGAGCACTGGTATATCGCTGAGATCATTTTTATTCATTCCGAAAGATCATTTAGAAATGGTATTGTAAAAGAAAAAAAGAATATTGATTTAAAAGCCCTGTTAGGTTATTTTAGTATTTCTAAATATCTTACAACTGAGTGTTTTATAGTTATGGGTAATATTGATTTAATACTGATCCTTTACTGTGACGAAACATGTTTATATACTACCTGGCCATTTCGTTAGGTCCTGAGCCTAGTATTATGTTGGGCCAGGATGTGGCATAGACTCTACAAGGTGATGGAAGGTGTCTTGAGGGATGGTAATACTGTAGCGTGCAGGGGGGAGGCAGCAGCAGGGCTGGGATGTTTCAGCGCGAGAGGTCCCGGGTTCGCGCCTTCCCGCCGCCTGCGTGTGGATTGCCTCGCCCTGTGTGACACGCCTGCCTGTGTTGACCGAAAGCGCTACAATACATTCAGTCATTCATATTTCACAAACTTGTTGGAGAGAAGTAAACAGAGGATCATGAAGTTGAATGTAAGTTCATCCCAAACTGCTCAATTGCATTACTGTCTAGAAAGTAGTCATCTCCATCAGAGGACAAGTTGACTTGGGTAAAGCTTGATACACAAAGAGACGGCACTTGTTTCACCTTTCATAGTACTCAAGGGACCCAAGGCTTACCAGGAGAATACCAAATCCAATTAGATAAACATGTCAAAATAAAATGGTCTTTTTTTTTATAAGGGTAACAGAATGTTGTATTTTATTGTATTTTCATGCAGGCTGCTGTGTTACTACAATATATATATATATATATATATATTGTGAGGAAAGGACGGCATCGCCTTTAAGAAATGGCGGCGCCATTGGTGAAACTACACAACCCAGAAGCCCAAGCACCAATTGGTAGGGAGGGGTTACTGGGTTTATAAGGAAGCAGGGCAGAACAATCGAGGCGATGTGTGGTCGTGGGGAACACCGCCTGATTGTCCTGCTCAAAGAAGCCTGCAAAATCTGTTTGGTATCAGAAAATATCGTAAGGTAAAGTGAACGCTTGTATTTAAATAACAGTTCAGTATTCAGTTATACCGAGTGCGTTTTTCCTCTCGGTGAGGTAGTCTTTTGTTAAGTTTGTTTATTTTCTAAAGTGTTTTCTAGATGGAGTTCGTACTAGTCGCACAGTATTTCATTTTAAAAAGGTCCCGCGGTGGGCCGCGGGGTTTGGTTGTGCACTGTCACAGCAGCAGTTCTTTTTTTAGTGTGGTGTTTATGACGCAGGGTCAGGATGTGTATTGATTATTCACGCGCTGCAGGACAGCGAACTGTACTCAGAAATAACTGAATCACCAGACTTTATTTCAAGACATTGTTTATTGAGGGATGGACAAGACTCATATTGCATATAGTTTACACGGGAAGTGCGGGCACCCTGCTTCTGTTTAAGGACACAACTTCCATCCGTGGATTTCAGGGGACTTGGCTGCAGGGGACCCTTCCCCACAGCCCGGATACAATTACATACGATCTTTGTTCACTTCTCTTGGCGTCTGTGGTCACCTTACCTGTGTTCCTGGTTCCCTTCTTCAGAGGGGGCCCATCCCGCACTTACCTGTGTTACATGATCACTCCACCAGAGGGAGCCATGCCTGCGCTTACCTGTGTTGCAGGATCACTCCACCAGAGGGAGCCTGTCCTGCGCTTACCTGTGTTGCAGGATCACTCCACCAGAGGGAGCCTGTCCTGCGCTTACCTGTGTTGCAGGATCACTCCACCAGAAGGAGCCTGTCCTGCGCTTACCTGTGTTGCAGGATCATTCCACCAGAAGGAGCCTGTCCTGCGCTTACCTGTGTTGCAGGATCACTCCACCAGAGGGAGCCTGTCCAGCACTTACCTGTGTTACAGGATCACTCAACCAGAGGGAACAGTTCTTCACTTAACTGTGGACTGACTCACTTCAGCAGAGGGAACCTCTACGCCACTTACCTGTATCCACACCTACGTCGGCCAGTGAAGCCCGCTCTTGTGAACTTGGTGCCGTCCAGTTGGATCTTGCACTGGCCAAAGCCTGTAGTACTGTAGTAGTCTTGAAGTAGCTTAGAGAGGGGCGAAGAAGTGAGTCAGTCAGTAGCCCGTACAAGGCAATAGTCTGTGAAAGAAACAGTTTTATTGTGTAAATATTATAAATAAAATACTCTTACTTGAAAACTCAGTGAGTCCGTGCCAGTCGGTGGGAGTGAAAACCCAGTGACTAATAGCGTCACACTACCAGTTTTGTTACAGTATATATATATATATATATATATATATATATATATATATATATATATATATATATATATATATATATGTATATACACACAGTGCCGTGAAAAAGTATTTGATTTTCTGCAAATTTGCACATTTTTCACATTGTATTTGGTCAGATTTTTTTGTGGGTTGTAGTAGTACATAGAGGGAGTCTGACAGAAAAAATGACACCAAACTTTGGTGCTTCTTTCATTTGTTTGGTGTGCAAGGTAATCAAACATGCAATCTTCAGGTGTGAAAAAGTTATTGCCCCCCCTAGTTAACTCAACGCAATTAAAGGGATAATTAGGGTCAGCTGTTTGAATACTTTGGTTAACAACCAGGCCTGATTTGTGCCAGCCCTGCCCAATATAAATCAGAGGCCCTTACCATCAGAGTGAAGTTGTCAGCACACAAGTTCTAGAGGCACATCATGCAACGAACACAAAAAATTCCTGAAGACCTCCAGAAAAAAGTTGTTGATGCCTATCAGTCTGGAAAGGGTTACAAAGCCATTTCTAAGGCTCTGGGGCTCCACCGAACCACAGTCAGAGCCATATTGTCCAAATGGAGAAAGTTTGGGACAGTAGTGAATCTTCCCAGGAGTGGCTGACCTGCCAAAATCTCTCCAAGAGCAAGGCGTAAAATCGTCCAGGAAGTCACAAAGAACCCTAGAACAACATCCAGGGATCTGCAGGCCTCTCTCGCCTCGGCTAAGGTCAGTGTTCATGACTCCACCATCAGAAAGACACTGGGCAAAAATGGGATTCATGGCAGAGAGGCAAGGCGAAAACCATTGCTCACTAAGAAGAACATGAATTCTCGTCTCAAGTTTGCCAAAAAGCACCTGGATGATCCTCAAGAGTTCTGGAACAATGTTCTATGGACAGATGAGTCAAAAGTGGAACTTTTTGGCCGACATGGGCCCCGTTATGTCTGGCGAAAACCAAACACTGCATTCCACAGTAAGAACCTCATACCAACGGTCAAGCATGGTGGTGGTAGTGTCATGGTTTGGGGATGCTTTGCTGCATCAGCACCTGGACGCCTTGCCATCATAGAAGGAACCATGAATTCTGCTCTATATCAGAGAATTCTACAGGAGAATGTCAGACCATCCGTCCTTGAGCTGAAGCTGAAGCGCAGCTGGGTCATGCAGCAAGACAATGATCCGAAACACACAAGCAAGTCTACATCAGAATGGTTGAAGAACAAGAAATTTAAAGTTTTGGAATGGCCTGGTCAAAGTCCAGATCTAAACCCCATTGAGATGTTGTCGCAGGACCTGAAACGAGCAGTTCATGCTCGAAAACCCACAAATGTCACTGAGTTGAAGCAGTTCTGCATGGAGGAGTGGGCCAAAATTCCTCCACGGCGCTGTGAGAGACTAATCAATAACTACAGGAAGCGTTTGGTTGCAGTTATTGCTGCTTGTGAAGGGTTTTAGTCCTTCAGGTTCTTTTTCAGCACTTTAAATGACCCAGCCACACACAAAACTTAATTTTTAAAAGCGCTGTTGCGCTATTTTTTTAATAGTCACAAAAACCAAAATAAACAAAACAAACACTTAGCTCTTTACGAGCACTAACTAGACAGGCAGGTCCCTGACTCACTCACAGGACGGCTAAACCGTTTACCTGCCAAACACCTTAAACAAAAACCACACAGGTTTAATGCAGCATACTTTTTTACCTCACGACTGCCAGGAAGCAGAGCACTCCTTTCTGCCTCCTTCTCCTTAGCAGCCTAGAGCAGACTGACTGCTCTCCTTATAAACCCTGCACCTGGCTCTAATTTACAATCATAGCCAGGTGCAGGTGATAATTAACAATAAAACAATTAACAGAAAAACAATTAAACAATAAGCAAATTAACAAAATGTGCATACGCACATGTTTTCTGCAGGGAGGATATTAACCCCCTCCCTGCTGTGTTACACATCCTCCCCCTCAAGTGTGCAACACTGATAGGCCATTCCAAGGCCACCCCCTCCCCTAAAACACAACCACCCACCCTCGAGTCCACAAATGTCAATTTTCGCCCTCTTCCACGGGCGGACTTGAGGGTGGATCGGTCCACATCCCGGCCCAGCCAGGTAAGGACCGCACACTGGCGACGAGGGACCCCAACAGGCTGACAGGGGCGACCGGAGCGTAGGCCAGGGCACTGGAGGATGCAGCAGTGGACAGAGGTCTTCCCCTGGGAACCGGTGCAGTGATGTCCGATCACCCAGGGGAAGCGAAGCAGCTAACAGGGGGAGCAACAGCGACGTCTGGCAGCAGCCCAGCGACGTCTGGGTGCTCGGGGAGAGCGGAGCAGGGAACCAGGGACAGAGCTGTGGCCAGTGTTGCAGACTCCTGGGCTCTAGGTCCAGCACAGGGAGGTCTAGGAAGGCCGGCAGGGTGTCCAGGAGCAAGGGGCGAGGGACCGGACGCAGCGACGCCGGACTGGACCGTAGGGGTGGTGGTCGGGGCTGTGGTGGAGGTATGCTTTTCGCCTCCCCTCTGGGCTCCGGAAGCGGCAGCTCCTCCCCTCTGGGCTCCGGAAGCGGCGGCTCCTCCCCTCTGGGCTCCGGAAGCGGCGGCTCCTCCCCTCTGGGCTCCGGAAGTGGCTCTGGTTCCATTACCGGTGTTTCCTCACCCAGCTCTTGCTCTGTTGCAGACGGTTCTGGTTGTGCCGCAGGCCACTCCCATTTCAGCGCAGCCCAGTCCGTCTTCTGGATCAGCAGTTCCAACTCTGTCTGTTCTGTCGGTTTTTGTGGGGGGAACCCTCGCTCTCGCCTTCACCTCTCATTCTCTTCTCGTTGCCTGCGGTTGGCCTCTTCTTGTTCCGCAACCATCTGTTTAAGCATTTTAATCACCTCTAAACAGTATCCAGTCTCCATTTTTATTTTCCTCGGGTCAGTAGTGCTGTTTACCGCTGCCACCATATGTGAAGGGTTTTAGTCCTTCAGGTTCTTTTTCAGCACTTTAAATGACCCAGCCACACACAAAACTTAATTTTTAAAAGCGCTGTTGCGCTATTTTTTTAATAGTCACAAAAACCAAAATAAACAAAACAAACACTTAGCTCTTTACGAGCACTAACTAGACAGGCAGGTCCCTGACTCACTCACAGGACGGCTAAACCGTTTACCTGCCAAACACCTTAAACAAAAACCACACAGGTTTAATGCAGCATACTTTTTTACCTCACGACTGCCAGGAAGCAGAGCACTCCTTTCTGCCTCCTTCTCCTTAGCAGCCTAGAGCAGACTGACTGCTCTCCTTTTAAACCCTGCACCTGGCTCTAATTTACAATCATAGCCAGGTGCAGGTGATAATTAACAATAAAACAATGAACAGAAAAACAATTAAACAATAAGCAAATTAACAAAATGTGCATACGCACATGTTTTCTGCAGGGAGGATATTAACCCCCTCCCTGCTGTGTTACACTGCTAAAGGTGGCATAACCAGTTATTGAGTCTAAGGGGGTGATTACTTTTTCACAGGGGGGGCATTGGGTGTTGCATAACTTTCTTTAATAAATAAATGAAATATGTATCAAATTGTTGTGTTATTTGTTCACTCAGGGTCCCTTTTATCTAATATTAGGTTTTGGTTGAAGATCTGATAACATTCAGTGTCAAAAATATGCAAAAGTGCAGAAAATCAGACAGGGGGCAAATGCTTTTTCACGGCACTTTTATATATATATATATATATATATATATATATATATATATATATATATATATATATACAGTACTGTGCAAAAGTTTTAGGCAGGTGTGAAAAAATGCTGTAAAGTAAGAATGCTTTCAAAAATAGACATGTTAATAGTATATATTTATCAATTAACAAAATGCAAAGTGAGTGAACAGAAGAAAAATCTACATCAAATTATTATTTGGTGTGACCACCTTTTGCCTTCAAAACAGCATCAATTCTTCTAGGTACACTTGCACACAGTTTTTGAAGGAACTCGGCAGGTAGGTTGGCCCACACATCTTGGAGAACTAACCACAGTTCTTCTGTGGATTTAGGCAGCCTCAGTTGCTTCTCTCTCTTCATGTAATCCCAGACAGACTCGATGATGTTGAGATCAGGGCTCTGTGGGGGCCATACCATCACTTCCAGGACTCCTTGGTCTTCTTTACACTGAAGATAGTTCTTAATGACTTTCGCTGTATGTTTGGGGTCGTTGTCATGCTGCAGAATAAATTTGGGGCCAATCAGATGCCTCCCTGATGGTATTGCATGATGGATAAGTATCTGCCTGTACTTCTCAGCATTGAGGAGACCATTAATTCTGACCAAATCCCCAACTCCATTTGCAGAAATGCAGCCCCAAACTTGCAAGGAACCTCCACCATGCTTCCCTGTTGCCTGCAGACACTCATTCGTGTACCGCTCTCCAGCCCTTGGGCGAACAAACTGCCTTCTGCTACAGCCAAATATTTCAAATTTTGACTCATCAGTCCAGAGCACCTGCTGCCATTTTTCTGCACCCCAGTTCCTGTGTTTGTGCATAGTTGAGTCACTTGGCATTGTTTCTACGTCGGAGGTATGGCTTTTTGGCCGCAAGTCTTCCATGAAGGCCACTTCTGACCAGACTTCTCCGGACAGTAGATGGGTGTACCAGGGTCCCACTGTTTTCTGCCAATTCTGAGCTGATGGCACTGCTGGACATCTTCTGATTGCGAAGGGAAGTAAGCATGATGTGTCTTTCATCTGCTGCAGTGAGTTTCCTTGGCCGACCACTGCGTCTACGGTCCTCAACGTTGCCCGTTTCTTTGTGCTTCTTCAAAAGAGCTTGGACAGCACATCTGGAAACCCCTGTCTGCCTTGAAATTTCTGCCTGGGAGAGACCTTGCTGATGCAGTATAACTACCTTGTGTCTTGTTGCTGTGCTCAGTCTTGCCATGGTGTATGACTTTTGACAGTAAACTGTCTTCAGCAACCTCACCTTGTTAGCTGAGTTTGGCTGTTCCTCACCCAGTTTTATTCCTCCTACACAGCTGTTTCTGTTTCAGTTAATGATTGTTTTTCAACCTACATATTGAATTGATGATCATTAGCACCTGTTTGGTATAATTGTTTAATCATACACCTGACTATATGCATACAAAATCCCTGACTTTGTGCAAGTGTACCTACAAGAATTGATGCTGTTTTGAAGGCAAATGGTGGTCACACCAAATATGGATTTGATTTAGATTTTTCTTCTGTTCACTCACTTTGCATTTAGTTAATTGATAAATATAATCTATTAACATGTCTATTTTTGAAAGCATTCTTACTTTACAGCATTTTTTCACACCTGCCTAAAACTTTTGCACAGTACTGTATATATAAAGAAAAAAGAGTGAAGATGGCATCTCTCGCTTAATGAAAAACCCAAAGTGTCTCTTAATTACTCATATTTTATTAAGAACAAGGTAAAAATAAAAATTAAACAAAGCTTATGCATCTCGACATATTGTCTTCATCAGAGCATGTTGAAAAATGGAGTTCATATAATGTATTAAATGCAGCTGATATTCATTGTCTTTGAACCTCATTGTCTAATTGCATAGAATCACAGTCTAATCAATTGGTTCAATTTCCACCTTTAGAATGAAATGCAGATCTATTAGATATGTTATTAGACATTTCATCATAAAACACACAATGTATTAACAATTTATACATATCCAAAAACAAATTGTTAATTCAATTAAAATAAAAGTAAAATATTCCCAATATATTACATATCCCTGAAAATGGGAATTATTAACATTAGAAACAACATAATTATAATTGATTCAATTTGCATCATTATGAAAAACAATCCATTAATTGCCCTAAGCATAACCAACAACAGTTCAAATGCAATATTCATAATTATGACAACATTAGAACAATACCATTGAAACATACCAATATACTTGACCTGTGATAAATTTCATATTGGAGAACAATGATACAGAAACAAAAAGTCCTTATAAGCCATCCATATGTAATACATTCTCTACAGGTAGCTCTGTTTTCCGATTTACGTAAGGCATAAGACCATTCTCATCTACATTATTTGGCCAGCCTGTGAGTGTATAGTACCTCACTTTACTCAACACAGAATCTTTATCCATCTCTGCCGCTGTCTCTTTAGCTGTAATTGGCATCTCATCTGCGAAAGAGACTCGATACACTGGATTTGGCTGAGGAGGGTTTTCTATATTTAAGGGCAACCTGGGTAATGCGTCTGCATTAGCGTTGTTTTCAGAACATTTGTACCTGATGTCATATTGATAAGAAGATAGCATCAATGCCCACCTTTGTATACGGGCAGCCGTCAATGACGGTACTGCTGTTTTAGGACCCAGAATTGTAACTAAGGGCTTATAGTCCGTCACAAGAGTAAACTTTCTTCCCCACAAATATTTTTTGAATTGCATAATTCTGAAAATTATACCCAGTGTCTCTTTCTCAATTTGTGAGTAATTTCTCTGTGCTTGAGCATCCCCACACATGTGTGAAATCACTGCTCCAATTCCTACAGGAGATGCATCGCACGCCAGCACTACTGGCAGCGTTGGGTCATAATGCACTAACACTTTAGAGGAAGTTAGTTTGGTTTTAGCTTCACAGAATGCCCGATCACGACCCTCAGACCATTTACATTTTACATTTTTCCGCAGTAGCTCCGTCATGGGGCTAATCAGTGTGGACAAATTTGGAATAAACTTGCCATAGTAACTTAGAAGGCCCAGGAACGATCTAAGTTCTGGCACATTCTTGGGGACTGGTGCATCTTCTTTTTTTTTTTTTTTTTTTTTTTTTTTTAAATTTAGTCGTCGCCAATTATTTTTACCCCGGTTTTCACCCCAATTTAGCATGCCCAATTATTATCTGTATCCCCGGCTCACCGCTCGCAACCCCCCCGCCGACTCAGGAAACGGAGGCTGAAACACGCGTCCTCCGAAACGTGCTCCTTCCAAGCCGTCATTTTTCGCACTGCAGATCCACAGCAATGCTACCAGACCTATAGTGCCGGAGGACAACACAGATCTGGCGGCTCCGCTGCAGAGCCACAGGCTCCCTATCGGCCACAGGGGTCGCTGATGCGCGGTGAGCCGTGGATTCCCCTGCCGACCTAAGCCCTCCCTACCCGGGCAGCGCTCTGCCAATTGTGCGCCGCCCCCTAGGAACTCTCGGTCACGGTCAGCTGTGACATAGCCTGGATTCAAACCAGCGATCTCCAGGCTATAGGGCACATCCTGCGAGGAGCGCCTTTACTGGATGCGCCACTCGGGAGCCCTTTTCGGTGCATCTTCAATTGCTTGTGTTTTAACAGTGATGGCACTAATTCCCTGTGCATTTATTTAGTGCCCAAGATATTTTACTGAATCCTGGAAGAAACTACATTTAGCTTCTTTAAGCCGTATGCCGTGACTTGCTAGCCTAGACAACACCCTTTCCAGGTTTACCATGTGTTCCTTCTCATTTTCCCCATTATCAGGATTATTGTTATTATTATTTGTTTATTTAGCAGATGCCTTTATCCAAGACGACTTACAGAGACTAGGGTGTGTGAACTATGCATCAGCTGCAGAGTCACTTACAACTACGTCTCACCCGAAAGACGGAGCACAAGGAGGTTAAGTGACTTGCTCAGGGTCACACAATGAGTCAGTGGCTGAGGTGGGATTTGAACCAGGGACCTCCTGGTTACAAGCCCTTTCCTTAACCACTGGACCACACAGCCACACAGGATGTCGTCCAAATAACAGAGGACCCCTTCCAGACCCTGTAAGATCTGATCCATAATTCACTGAATAAAAGCGGGTCGCTAGCTACTCAATATTGTAGTCGGTTATACTTAAACAATCCCAGTGGTGTGTATATTGTTAAGTATTTCTTGGAGTTTTCGTTCAGCTCCACCTGCTGGTAAGCTTGGGAGAGGTCTAATTTTGAAAATGTAGTTCCCCTTGCCAAATTTGCAAACAGATCTCGGGTTCTCGGAATGGGATATTGGTCCACCTCTAACCACAGATTTATGGTAACCTTGTAATCCCCGCAAATGTGTACACTACCGTCCTGTTTTGGCACACATACTAAAGGAGCAGCCCATTCACTAAAGTCAAAAATGATACCTTGTTTTTCCAGATATTTTAACTGGCTTTCTGCAGCTGGTTTAAAAGCATAAGGTACTGGTCTTGCTTTACAGAATTTTGCCACCCGACTAGCTTTAACTCCGGTCACACAACCAATTTCGGAGCTGAAAACAGACTGATGCTTATTACACAGAGCACCTACTGCATCGGTAACTCAAAGTATCTTACTCCAGTCTAGTTTCAGCTTGCTGAGCCAATTTCTACCCAACAACTTCGGGCCATTTCCCTTAGTAACTACAAGTCAAATCAAAGATTTCTTCTTGGTACGTTATTTTACCCAACACATCAAGCGTTTCATCTGTGTATGTCTTTAATAGACAATCAGTCAGCTGGAGCTCAACCTTAGGAAACTTTGGTTTGTACACTTTTTCCGAAATCAAAGTTACAGCAGCTCCTGTGTCAATTTCCATTCTCACGACTACAACATTAACATTTACATTTACATTGTACGGTTTCTCAAAATCATTGCTAGAATTTAGTGTACAATTCAACATAGCAGTCAGACTCACGGTTACTGTCCTCAGGATCCACGGTGAATGATGGAGACTCTGGGTTGTCCACTGGTCGATTAGCAAGGTAGCGAGCCCCGTCAGTAGGCCCTGTCTTGCGGCGTTCCCCAGTAGCAGTCTCTGGTTTCTTCTTTGGTGCAGTCAAACAGCAAGCCCGCTGTGCGTGTCCCATTTTACCGCAACCCTGACACTGTAAATTCTTAAAGTAGCAGGAATCAGGAGCGTGGCTCATTCCGGAACAACAAAAACAAGAGCTCCTCTTCACCATCGGTGCCGTCTTTCCCTTGATAGCATTTGTAGACAAGGTTGGCTTTTGAGAAAACTACTTTGCGCTTTTCTTGGTGCTTTCGTACACCGAGGCCATCTCCGTAGCAGCTTTAGCGCATCAAACCCCTTTTTGTTAGGTTTGTCTAGAAACATGAGGTCGGTGAGCTTGCCACGCGTCTTTCGGCCCACCACTGTTAGAAAGACTGCCTTCTTTTTATCCTGATCTGTGAATTAGTTAGCACAGAAGTACTCGAGCCTGTCCAGGTACACTTCGAAACTTTCTTAATTTTCGTCAAACTGGAAATCGTCGGCTCTTCCAACTGCAACCATCCTTTTCAGTTTAACCCAGTCCTGAATTATTTTTAGCAAAATCCCATCCTCGTCGCCAGTTCTGTTGTGTATTAGTAAGGAAAAAAGGAGACCGGACAATGAGAAACTGTGCAGAATCAAACGTTATTCCATCATAGCAACACACAGAACTCTTATGCGCACACACGCCTTTGCTTTTATACTGTAGTTAACACACAGCCTTACACGTGCTGGGATGCAAGTTAACAATCGCGTGAGTGCTGTGCATGTGAACAGCACGCTGCACCTGCAGAGTTAAAATACAACACCAAATTATATAGGATCAATTTTTTGGATCTTGAAATTTTGAAAGGGAAGAATAACACCCTTCAAACCATTGTATTCAACAAACCAATGGATCGGAATTCACTGCTTTTAGCAAAAAGTCAACATCCTCATTCGCTATAAGAGTAAGAGGGAATTGCAGTACGGAATTACAATTTAAGATAAAATCAGATGAACTGTACTCTAAATTTATCACCCGAGGGTATGATGAACAAGTTCTTAAAGAATCAATGTACAAAGCCAAAGAATGTGAAAGGTAAAAATACACTGTGTTTCACTTCTGAATTTAATTATTTGTCTAATGATATAAAAGGGATAGTTTTGAAACACTGGCAAAGTGACACATCTCTGAATTCGATAATAGAAGAACAACCATATTTTGCCTTCAAACGTGCAAAGAATATTAAGGACAGGTTGGTTCATTCATTTAGTCCAAAATTGGATAAAACCACTACATGGTTATCTAACCCATGAGATGGTCATTTTAAATGTGGGCGGTGTGTCCACTGTTCAAACACAATAAAAACCAAAAATTTTAATCATCCAAGATCAGGTAAAAAGATAAAAATTAAGGGCTTTATTAACTGTAATATTACAGGAGTAATTTATGCTAACTTGTCCATGCAGAATGGTCTACATAGGTCAAACGAAAAGAGCCCTGAAAGTAAGGATCTCTGAGCATACAAGGGCTTGCAGTGTGGAGTAGTGGTTAGGGCTCTGGACTCTTGACCGGAGGGTCATGGGTTCAATCCCAGGTGGGGGATACTGTTGCTGTACCCTTGAGCAACGTACTTTACCTAGATTGCTCCAGTAAAAACCCAGCTGTACAATAATTGTATGTAAAAATAATGTGATATCTTGTAACAATTGGATAAGGGTGTCGGCTAAGAAATAAATAATAACATAAAGCATTTATCAGGAATCAAAATCAAGACAATGCAATACCTAAACACTATAAAAGAGCTGGTCATGGATCATCCCCACACAATGTGTGGGAATAGAGAAAGTTACTTTACCAACTTGAGGTGGCAATCTAATACATTTATTATTACGGACAGAAGCATATTGGGTGTTTGCCATTCAAACTTTAGAACCCATTGGCCTCAATGAAGGAATCAATTTCTGCCCTCTAATATGAAATTCTTTAATTACAAGTCACTGTTGGATGGCTTATAGGGATTTTTTTGTTTCTGTATGGGGCAGCAGTGTGGAGTAGTGGTTAGTGCTCTGGACTCTTGACCAGAAGGTCATGGGTTCAATCCCAGGTGGGGGGTACTGCTGCTGTACCCTTGAGCAAAGTACTTTACCTAGAATGCTCCAGTAAAAACCCAACTGTATAAATGGGTAATTATATGTAAAAATAACGTGATATCTTGTAACAATTGTAAGTCACCCTGGATAACGGTGTCTGCTAAGAAATAAATAATAATAATCATTGTTCTCCAATATGAAATTTATAATAGGTCAAGTATGTTTCAATGGTATTATTCTAATGTTGTCATAATTATGAATATTGCATTTGAACTGTTGTTGGATATGCTTAGGGCAATTCATGGATTGTTCTTCATAATGATGCAAATTGAATCAATTATAATTATGTTGTTTCTAATGTTAATAATTCCCATTTTCAGGGATATGTAATATATTGGGAATATTTTACTTTTATTTTAATTGAATTAACAATTTGTTTTTGGATATGTATAAATTGTTAATACATTGTGTGTTTTATGATGAAATGTCTAATAACATATCTAATAGATCTGCATTTCATTCTAAAGGTGGAAATTGAACCAATTGATTAGACTGTGATTCTATGCAATTAGACAATGAGGTTCAAAGACAATGAATATCAGCTGCATTTAATACATTATATGAACTCCATTTTTCAACATGCTCTGATGAAGACAATATGTCGAAATGGATAAGCTTTATTTAGTTTTTATTTTTACCTTGCTCTTAATAAAATATGCATAATTGAGAGACACTTTGGGATATTAGTTTTTCATTAAGCAAGAGCTGCCATCTTCACTCTTCAGTGGTTGAAACATCATATGAAGTATGTTTTCTTTCAATTTTTTTTCCTGGGACGAAGGACCTTGTGTGTGTTGGAATACATATATATGTAAAGTGCTGGGACGAACATGGGATTTTAATGGTTGGATATTCGCTGATAATTTAAATATTTGTTTGAATATTTGTTTGTTTTTCATACAGTAACGCATACTGAACACAGGCAGAGACAGCATCGCAGCAGGGGCAGGGGGTGTGGCCGTGGCCCTGTGTGTGCCTTTATTTTACAGCAAGACCTTACAATATGTAAGACCTTAAAACAAAAAAATATCCCAGGAGAATAAGTTATGTAGGACTTACTTTACCCCAGTGAATTAACTACAAAACAAAGGATGCCAAATAACAGTTCAAATTAAACTTTGTTTTGTTCATTCCCGAAATAAATAGTACATAAACATGTGTCATAAACATAAACATTGACAACACATTTTATTCTTTTTTTTCATTCCTTGTCATTCTTCACAGTAAACAGTGGCCATCGACACATTTTCAGAAAGTAATAACATGAGGTTTACTTGTGGCTTTTTGTAGCTGAACAAGCAAACGAAAACTAAAATTTAACTTTAAACACTTCAAATAAAACAAACGTGGAAACGGCATTGTAAAGTGAAGGGGAAAAACACTGTGTTGGTTCTTGTTTATTATACTCCACGTAACAGAAAGTCGCAAAATCAATATATATATATATATATATATATATATATATATATATATATATATATATATATATATATATATATTCTCAAGACGAAGTACAGTGGGATCCCCTGACTCTGGCAGGTTCAACTGTGCTGTGAAAGCTTGGGTAACATACTTGGCCAAAGTGGAAGGGCACTCACCAACCTGCCTGGCCAGCATGGTGAGTTACGGCCAACCCTCCCATGATGAAAGCACAGACAGAAACATGGCCCTCATTTCCTGGAGGCTGGATTGCCGCCGAACAAGGCAGCAGCCGGTTAGGCACATGAAGGCAGAGGGTGCTAAGAACCACTGGGTTACGATTTTAGCCTGCCACAGAACACTGACCCTGGCCACGTACAATTGCAGATCTCTTTCAGGTGAAGCAAGACTTCAAGAGTTGAAAGAAGAACTTGGAAGAATCAAGTGGGACATCGTAGGTGACTTCAACACCAAAATAGGAGCCCAGCAAAAAGACGATAATTTGGTCAGCAAATTTGGAAATGGCTACAGGAACGACAGAGGTGACAGACTAAACAAATTTGCAGAGAACAGAACTTATTCATCATGAACACCTTCTTCCAGAAGAAACCCATCAGGAAATGGACATGGAGAGAACCCAACGGAGTGAAGAATGACATTGACTACATACTCACCAACAAGAAGCACACCATAGAAGACGTCTTAGTACTAAACAATTTTAACACAGATAGTGACCACAGACTTGCAAGATGCAAAATACACCTAAACTGGACAGAGCGAAACTTGTGATGGCGAAATCCAACACAATCAACGTAGAAATGCTCCAGAAGCAAAGCTTGGTGTTTCAAATGGAACTGAAGATTAAATTCAGTGCTCTTCAAGATCTGCAAAAAGATGAAGCAATCGAGATAAACAAAATCTGTGAGGAAGTGACGCAAGTAATTGCAGAAACAGTAAAAAATATCGCTGGAACACAGTGTATAAAATACGACCAGAAGATCACACAAGAGACAAAAGACTTCATGAAGAAAAGAAGGGAAATGAAACAAACAGCAGCTCTGACGTCAAAGATTGAATACATTGAGCTCTGCAAGGCAGTAAGAAAGCGCATTACTGAGGATATACGGTCGTTCAACTGTAGGTCAGTAGAGAAAACTACTAAAAACAACTGAAGCATGAAGAAAGCAAAACAAAGACTGATCGTTGGAGAAAAAAACTGATTTTATCAAACAGGAGGGCAGGACTGTCATCAAGAACCACAAATTGACTTTGAAGAGAGTCTTTTATAAAAAACCTGTAACCTGATGAAGACATTTATGTGTCGAAATGCATTGTTTTACACTTTTCAAAACAAATGGATATAAATAAAGATTGGTTTTAATGGGATACGGAGTACTTCACCTCATTGAACTGTTAATAATTTAAAGGATCTACGGGAGTGTGCTGCCGTACCGGTTTCTGTTACTGGATTCTACAACCAGCAGTATCAGAGACACTTATACTTAATTATCTATTCCTTTGTGGTAATCACCTTGTCATGTTAAACTTCTTGCACGTATATATGTATGTATGTACTGTATATAAAAAAAGAATAAAGTCTCTGTGAACTCACAATTGCTTCTTCCAGTTTTCAAATGAAGTCCACTCTCAAAAATTCGGACAGGACCACTGTGATTTTATATTTAAAAAGGTTATTAAAGGTTTATTTCATTAAAAACAAGCAAACAAAAATTAAATAGCAAATAACCTTTTAAAATCACACTGGTCCTGTCCGAATTTTTGAGAGTGCGACCTGTGGAAACATCACTTGAAAACTGGAAAAAGCAATTGTGAGCTCACATAGATTTTTTTCATTTCTATATACCATAGCCTTATGGTTGGCACTTCGCAGAAGTTAAACATTGGAGTGCACAGATACTTTTCTTTGGAATATATATATATATATATATATATATATATATATATATATATATATATATATATATTTATATCCGGTCCACACCCTGTCTCTGCTGGGAGTGCGGGCAGCCTGGACACAACCATTAGCATTTAGAAGATGTTTTAAGTAAGCAATCCACATAATGTTTTTTGTCCTGGAGAGTATTTTAAAGTGTCACTCGTTGACAGGTGCAAGGTATTATCTTCACAAGCCATTTATCAGCACTCCTCACCTGGAAAGTCTTTTTGTGTTCTGTATGTTCCCATGGTCTCGGTGCATCTTTACAGGTGACAAGCTTACAGCAATGGTGCTTCAAGAAACCTGCTTATTCACAGTGTAGGTACAGAGAGTCAGCCATATAATTAGGGGAAAATCCACAACTGGGTACCGGCCGTGAAAAATACACGGGTACACAGATCTTTTTCGGGTAATGATTAAAAAAAAAAAAAACATATTAATGTTTAAGTGCATGATACATATTTAAATAATATGTTGTACACATACATTTAGTCCCTTCAGATCTGTAGACTTGTGTAACCTTTTCAGTAATAATAATAATAATAATAATAATAATAATAATAATAATAATAATAATAATAGAAAAAAAATACCTTTATTGCTCATTTCTTGTAAAGAATACTGTCAACTAAAAAAAAATCACATTTATTTTTTATAGTCAACCTTTAGGAGTTTCTAGTGGCACACTGCACCTAAATTAAAATGTACGTTCGCACAAGCAAATTTTTAGTTGTATATGCAACGAAATTAGTGACACAGTACAGCCCTGTTGTTATTTTGTGTTGTTTCCAATTTAGTTCCTGGAAATAGTCACCACAGTTATTATTATTGAGGTGTACTTGCTGTTCTCTGTGTTATTGTTTTCTGTAAAACATTGATATCTTTTCAGTTAAGAAAAGGCTTAAAGCAAAAGTTAGTTTTAACGTTGTCTTTATTACGCCGGCCAGAGACGCGCGCTTACAACTGTATTGTCATGTTTTCTGCATTTTCTTTAAATTTTCAAATTAATAAATCGAAACCTGGGTAGTAAATCGAAACCCGGGTACCTGTGCCGACCTCTAATATATATATATATATATCTCAAACCCAATTCCCCTTGACAAAGGTATGTTAAAGCAAAAATGACATAATACGAAAAACTATTTTCTCTTTATGCAACTTTAATGATAAATTAGCCCATTTAAAATATGACATTGGTTTCTCAAAGGAATCACTCTTGCAAATCATTTAAAACCTGGCTGGATTAAGGGGCCGCGTAGAGGTCAGCTTACTTTTTTGCCCTAGGGTACATCGTAATTAAAGCTAGTTTTTCCGAGCAGTATCCCCTGACTCATATTCCTTATCTGAAAACACAAGGCCACACTGCCTCCTGATCCTACACCTCCCCCAACCCCTTTCATCAGTTCAGTAACTGTCATCCACTTGCTCCTCTTTCCACAATGCGCTTGCCAATTAGAATGATTTGGCATGGTTGATATAGCTGTCACTTCTCAGCTAACCTGCTGAGGGGGGGGGGGGAGACAAGGCGTCCATTGGAACTTGCTGACACAGTGCTTTGGGAGCCAAGGAACCAGGGCGAGGCCGTAGCGCTGGCAAGCTAATTGACACCTGGCTCAGCTCTGTCTCCAAGGAGACTCTTCATACTCGACTACTGAACTTTATGGAGTGTGAAAGGTCACACACACACTGGGGTGGCTAATCAGCAGAAGCAGAGGAGGCACTGCCTACTTGAAAATGTTTAAATATATAAGCTTTTTTAATTTATTTATATGTAATATGCAAAAATAAATATATATATATATATATATATATATATATACAGTGCCTTGTGAAAGTATTCGGCCCCCTTGAACTTTGCGACCTTTTGCCACATTTCAGGCTTCAAACATAAAGATATGAAACTGTAATTTTTTGTGAAGAATCAACAACAAGTGGGACACAATCATGAAGTGGAACGAAATTTATTGGATATTTCAAACTTTTTTAACAAATAAAAAACTGAAAAATTGGGCGTGCAAAATTATTCAGCCCCTTTACTTTCAGTGCAGCAAACTCTCTCCAGAAGTTCAGTGAGGATCTCTGAATGATCCAATGTTGACCTAAATGACTAATGATGATAAATAGAATCCACCTGTGTGTAATCAAGTCTCCGTATAAATGCACCTGCACTGTGATAGTCTCAGAGGTCCGTTTAAAGCGCAGAGAGCATCATGAAGAACAAGGAACACACCAGGCAGGTCCGAGATACTGTTGTGGAGAAGTTTAAAGCCGGATTTGGATACAAAAAGATTTCCCAAGTTTTAAACATCCCCAAGGAGCACTGTGCAAGCGATAATATTGAAATGGAAGGAGTATCAGACCACTGCAAATCTACCAAGACCTGGCCGTCCCTCTAAACTTTCAGCTCATACAAGGAGAAGACTGATCAGAGATGCAGCCAAGAGGCCCATGATCACTCTTGATGAACTGCAGAGATCTTCAGCTGAGGTGGGAGACTCTGTCCATAGGACAACAATCAGTCGTATACTGCACAAATCTGGCCTTTATGGAAGAGTGGCAAGAAGAAAGCCATTTCTTAAAGATATCCATAAAAAGTGTCGTTTACAGTTTGCCACAAGCCACCTGGGAGACACACCAAACATGTGGAAGAAGGTGCTCTGGTCAGATGAAACCAAAATCGAACTTTTTGGCAACAATGCAAAACGTTATGTTTGGCGCAAAAGCAACACAGCTCATCACCCTGAACACACCATCCCCACTGTCAAACATGGTGGTGGCAGCATCATGGTTTGGGCCTGCTTTTCTTCAGCAGGGACAGGGAAGATGGTTAAAATTGATGGGAAGATGGATGGAGCCAAATACAGGACCATTCTGGAAGAAAACCTGATGGAGTCTGCAAAAGACCTGAGACTGGGACGGAGATTTGTCTTCCAACAAGACAATGATCCAAAACATAAAGCAAAATCTACAATGGAATGGTTCACAAATAAACATATCCAGGTGTTAGAATGGCCAAGTCAAAGTCCAGACCTGAATCCAATCGAGAATCTGTGGAAAGAACTGAAAACTGCTGTTCACAAATGCTCTCCATCCAACCTCACTGAGCTCGAGCTGTTTTGCAAGGAGGAATGGGCAAAAATTTCAGTCTCTCGATGTGCAAAACTGATAGAGACATACCCCAAGCGACTTACAGCTGTAATCGCAGCAAAAGGTGGCGCTACAAAGTATTAACTTAAGGGGGCTGAATAATTTTGCACGCCCAATTTTTCAGTTTTTTATTTGTTAAAAAAGTTTGAAATATCCAATAAATTTCGTTCCACTTCATGATTGTGTCCCACTTGTTGTTGATTCTTCACAAAAAATTACAGTTTCATATCTTTATGTTTGAAGCCTGAAATGTGGCAAAAGGTCGCAAAGTTCAAGGGGGCCGAATACTTTCGCAAGGCACTGTATATATATATATATATATATATATATATATATATATATATATATATATATATATATATATATATATATATCCAAATTCTCTGCTCAGTCACCACTGTACATTTGGAGGAGGCAGACACACTCTTGTCTCCTCTGTAGTTATGATTAGCATGTCTATTAGCCAATCATATTCTTCCATTTTTTAAGAAGGCTTGCATGGAACATAGAGCAAAGCCATCAAGAAAATAGGCAAGGGTGGCAAGGATGCCTCCTCTCCCCTTTTGCCTGTTTTGGCCAATAACCAGACATATACCCTCCCACATTGAGGACCTCGGATGCTTATACTGGTGAGAATGAAAGGAACAAAGCGCGGTTTAGAAGGACGTAGCGAATGACAACAGATTGATTCATTTCAATTGTAATAAAAATATATATAATTAAGAGTACTGTTTCTGTTTGTTTCTTCGATTAGTATCTTGCTCTGGAATTAAAGTTAGGCAGAGTTGCTTCCTTTTTATGAACTAGATATGTACAGAACGGTATCTAATTATTTTGTTGGTCATTTATTTAAGTTTAATAAATTAAGTCAATATGATGTGCTTGGTTTTTGTTTGCCTTTCTCCTGTCTTAATAACTTTGTTTAGAAAATATTTTATGCAAGGTACAGTATGTTGAAGTGACGAGGTCTTGAAATCAAAATGCCATATGTATGTTGTATACAGTGCATACATACCCTAGCAGCTACTATTTTCTTTTCTCTACTTTTAACAGCTGAATCTGGGTAAAACGTTAGAAAGATATGAAAAGCATTATCACTCAGAATACAATAATATGATTCTACTGCTGCTGGGGGCTTAAGGGGACCCCAAACCCTCTCTTTTTTTCTGCCTCCCCATTTTTTTTATGTTTTGGCCACCAACCGCCTCTGCATACAGACACTGCCAGGGAGAAGATTAGTTAGATATGATGTCAGAACTGTAAAAGATGCAAGGGCGAACCCAATACATTGCACTAAAACTGCACTTTTAGAATTTAGAAAGCATTGATAGTAATTATTCTATTCAGTTTAATGGCAGCTTTAATTAAATCTATAGAAGTTGAAGTTCCCCATTATTATGGCTTCTCCTTTGCTGCACACATTTCTGTAACAGATTGTATAACAGATTATTTTGCTCAGTGCCTGAATTTGGCGGTCTATAACATGCCCCTGTTATTATGCCCTTTGAATTTGTGTTCATTATTCTGACCCATATTGATTCTGTGTTGTTTTTTTCTTCCAGATCTAACACCTGGGCTTCAAGACTATTTTTGATGTATAGCACTACCCCGCCGCCTCTTTTGTCCCACTTGTCTTTCCTATACAGTGTATACCCACTAATATTATATTCGTCTCCATCACTCTCAGACAACCAAATTTCTGTAACACCTATCACATCATAGTTACTTGTTAGTGCAGTAGCTTCAAGTTCTAACATTTTGTTTTTGAGACTTCTAGCATTTAGATAAATACATTTAATAGCTATCTTACCTGAGTTTGTTGCCCTTGTGTTGATGTAGTCTCCCTTCTGTTTTTTTGTAGATTTCTCCCCACTTCCTTTCTTTAAATGCTTCTGAACTTCCTCGAGGATCCTTTCTCTAATTAGATTGGTTCCCTTTTTATTTAAGTGCATTCCGTCCCGCCTGTATAGATAGTTCTTGCTGTAGAATGTGGTCCAATGTTCAAGGAAGGTGGAGCCTTCCTGTGTGCACCACAATTTCAGCCATGCATTTAGATTATTTATTTCCAGCTGTCCATATGCTCCTTTGCAAGGTGCCGGCAGTATCACAGAAAATACCACAGTTTTGGTCTTGTTAGGTTAGTTTGCCATGGTCACCATGGTCGCCACCTTTGTGGCCATTCCAGCCACAGTGGATAGCGCCATCTTGCGCCACATGATCACGGTCTCGGGGCAAATGATTTAAATTCCTTTTTCTTTTTTTTACCTTTTTCTTTCCTTTTGTACGTTTTTCAATTGTTCCATTTTTTTTGGTAGCTTTTGGTCCCTTTTGTATATATGGCCATAATTCCTTTATTTATTATCTAATTTGAGCAAAACATGTTTTCCATGTTCCCTACATGTTGAAATTTCATTGTACACTGTCAGATTTGAGCTGGCCATGATAAAAGAAATTTTACAAACAAATAATGTTTTTTTTTTTCTAAAGCATCTGTTTTTTCTGTGTTTTTTGTTATCTATATTGAACAGGGTGAGTTTTAGACTTTTTAACTTTTTTTTATGGAAGCCTAGTGTGTGCACATTCATTTCATGTATGACATGTACCTGTTATTGCCACAAATCTAACAGTAAAAAATAGGCTAAAATAGCTCAGACCCTATGGTTTGTACTGCATTGGTTAGGTGACTAGTGGTTTGGGAAGAGTGGGCACTGTGTGGCGTAGTGGTTAGGGCTCGGACTCTTGACCGGAGGGTTGTGGGTTCAATCCCTGGTAGGGGACACTGCTGCTGTACACTTGAGCAAGGTACTTTACCTAAATTGCTCCAGTAAAAACCCAACTGTATAAATGGGTAATTGTATGTAAAAATAATGTGATATCTTGTAACAATTGTAAGTCGCCCTGGATAAGGGCATCTGCTAATAAATAAATAATTATAATAATAATATCTGACATCAGGTTCACACATGGACCGGGCACTAAATGAATTAAGCTCTGTGCTTTTAGTCTAGCTCAGATCTAACATTGATCTACACCTATAAAACAGTCATTGCATCTGGCACTAAAATAAACTAAAATAAAGTTGACTGGAAATTATAACTGCTGAGTGCATAATTGCAAACCATGTTGATCCACTGTTGACACTATAGAGGGAAAAAAAGGGTGGTCACAGTCATACCATTTATTTTTCTTCATTACCTATAAAAAGCAGCTGTATTCAGTGTAACTGTTTTGTTTTGTTATCTGAGAAAGGACAATGTCTCCATCATCATGGAAACTTCACCTTTCAAGGACCATTAACTGAGCCTCTGTTCTCCAGTTACAATGTGCCTGTCTCTTTCCTTGACACGCTAATTTGTTTTTGCAGCCACTTCAGGCTAGCCTATTTTTTTAAGGCAGTACAGTAGCTTTTGTTGTTTTATTTTAATTCAGTGTTTGTAGCTGGTTAATTATTCAGAAGAGCATTGGCAGTGGACTATTGAGGCCACCTGTGAGATTGAATGGGTGCTTTTCAAGGAGTGCTTTGTCCATTATCTTCAGTGAATCAATAAAGACCACCTACAAATGTAAGAATTTCCATCACCCACTCACAGACAACGTAATAACTTGCCTGTAACACTGCGAATGTATGATTTGTTGCCCAGCCATTTTAGACTATGTGGGTAGAAGAAGTCGATGTCTTAAAACCAGGAAAAGTAGCAAAGCTATTCCTCCATCCAGGATATCTGAGAAGAGAGCTGAAGGTGGCAGGGCATAGTGGACCAAATGAGTGAGGATAAAGGTAGAAATGGGTAATCTTGAGTAAAGAGGACTGTACCATTTAGCATAGATAGAGGGGGGTATTTGTTATCCTGTTCTGTTGGAACAACAGAAAGCTTCTAATTCATGTGTCTCCTGAATCAAATTTCCTTAGTCCAGGACTTTGACCCAGCAATACAAAGATCTTTAAGGTTTTTGGAGGGATTTCAATATCACAATCTCTGTGCATTTTCATGAAAGAAGACCCTTCCAACTCTCTGGTTTCCTAGAAGACCAAACTGATTACATTATCGTAACATTCCATTGGTTTCCTGTATGCATAATGTATACAGTTTACATGATGTAACCCAACTGTGAAACCTAATAGAATTTCTCATCCCCTCAAGACCCAAAGGAGACCTGATACCTACAGTATGTGGTGGTGCATTATGTGTGGGCTGCTTGTGTTAGGGAATCCAGAAATAGGATTTTAGGAAACAGTTGCACTTCTCAGTTTGGATTGGCAGCTGGTACCTTCAACAGACATTCCCCTCAGCAGAATAATAAACCTTTAAGATTTTTCACCGATGGAATTTACTGAGGGAGTGTCTGGAAAAAAACAGGCTTCTCTAAAAAGACATAACGTAATCTCTCCTGTTCTCCATGCTGAACATTCTGTTCCTCACACTAAACCTCCAGAGAGCACTTCACGGTTCATTATTTTTCTTTTCAATAAAACTTCCAACAGCTGTGGGGAAAAAAAAAACACTGCACCAGAAGAATCCTATTTTACCTTTGTACCAAAAACTTGAAATTGCTTTTGTGTCACATGTGAACTTCTTAGAGCACCATGTTTTCTTATAGCTAGGGTTCTACCAAAAACGCGATTTCACGGATTTCACGGAAATCGTGAAATTGAGGGGTCACCGCGAAATTCACCTCTTAGGGGCCAATGCATACCGAACAAGTACTGAGAGGGAAAAAAACCTGGTTTAAATGAACTACTGCACAATGTAAGCAACGCAAACTACGTGTCTTCCTTCTGTAAATAGCCATTTTTAATTCCTTCGCCGTCCCGTGTGCATTGCACTTAAGCAAAAAACAAACAAACAAACAAAAAACGTCCACAAGTAACATTTACAAAAGAAATTCTCCAAAGCGATTAACGTTTGTTTACTATTCAAATGACAATGAAGTTTTAATCAGCCTATCAGTGCGTCTGTACTGCTCAGTGCGTCACTGCGTCTGTTTTGGAGGCTGTGTGGTCCAGTGGTTAAAGAAACGGGCTTGTAACCAGGAGGTCCCCGGTTCAAATCCTACCTCAGCCACTGACTCATTGTGTGACTGTGGCAAGCAGGCTCTATTGGTTACGTCAGACCAGAAAGGAGTACACAGACAGACGGTGGATGAAATGGTAAATGCGCTTGCTTGCGCCGTTTTATTATAAATAAAAAGGTTTGAACAAAACAAAACACAGGACGCGGCACTTGAGGCCAAAATAAATAGATGAACAAAACAATAAAACAGTAAACAGACAGACAAACACACACGGTGAGTTTAAACACTTATTATTATTTACGTGATTTTACTTTCCTTTCTCCTTTCTCACCCGTTCTCCACTCACAGAACACACAACCCAGAGTGAATGAAATGTGCATCTATATATACGGTTGTGCCGGGATTCAATTACTAATTAATTATTCACTTGAATCCCAGCATGTGAATTAATTATGTGCAACCTCGTGTTTGCATATTAATTACTTTAAATGCATGTGAAGTGATGTGCAATCCTCGTGCTTAAATACAATTATACATTTTAAATCACACGTGAAACACAGACCCGTTTATATCCCGTGTACCAATGCCTATACACCAACATTAACACACGCAACATACAACATATAACACACAATGCACACAGGGGTGGGGCACATTGCCACAGTGACACTAAGCAAGTCACTTAACCTCCTTGTGCTCCGTCTTTCGTGTGAGACGTAGTTGTAAGTGACTCTGCAGCTGATGCATAGTTCACACACCCTAGTGTCTGTAAGTTGCCTTGGATAAAGGCATCTGCTAAATAAACAAATAATAATAATAATACAAAAAACATAGCCAACTTTACAAACCTTGTAACATTAATTGGATACTCATATGGGAGATACTGAAATTGAAGAAGGGAACTATGAAAAAGACCTAGGCGTTTATGTTGACTCAGAAATGTCTTCATCTAGACAATGTGGAGAAGCTATAAAAAAGCCAACACGATTCTCAGATATATTGTGAGAAGTGTTGAATTTAAATCAAGGGAAGTAATGTTAAAACTTTACAATGCATTAGTAAGACCTCACCTAGAATATTGTGTTCAGTTCTGGTCACCTCGTTACAAAAAGGATATTGCTGCTCTAGAAAGAGTACCAAGAAGAGCAACCAGAATCATCCCGGGTTTAAAAGGCATGTCGTATGCAGACAGGCTAAAAGAACTGAATCTATTCAGTCTTGAACAAAGAAGACCAATCTGATTCAACCATTCAAAATCCTAAAAGGTATAGACAATGTCGACCCAGGGGACTTTTTTGACCTGAAAAAATAAACAAGGACCACAAATGGAGATTAGATAAAGGGGCATTCAGAACAGAAAATAGGAGGCACTTTTTTACACAGAGAATTGTGAGGGTCTGGAACCAACTCCCCAGTAATGTTGTTGAAGCTGACACCCTGGGATCCTTCAAGAAGCTGCTTGATGAGATTCTGATATCAATAAGCTACTAACAACCAAACGAGCAAGATGGACTGAATGGCCTCCTCTCATTTGTAAACTTTCTTATGTTCTTATGTTCTTATGTTCTTATGCTTTTCTGTGACCTGTACTGTGCAGTAGGGGGTTAGGTTGCTAAAATCTAGTTTTCAGCATTGGAGGTAAAACAGTAGAAATGGACGACAAAGCAAAAAAAGCAATGTATATTTCATTGATTGATCATGTCAAAATATTTCCAAAAGAAACTGTACATGCAGATGGAGGTAATTGTATTGCATATCTTAATGTGTCTTTTGGAGAAAACACGATCGATCGCTATTTAGCTTCAGAATCACACATTAAACAAAAGGCTACTGCAGAGGTTGCTGAACAGAACGTAAAATAAACAGCTTTCAGAAACCAAACTGGAAAGTCAGCCCAGACAAAAAGTATTCCTGTCGGCAAGTCAAATCAGTACTACAACGATCCAGCACAGCCACCTCGCTTCAACCTGCTGCTTAATCTTTCGCAGTTGGAATTTTAGACCTGAATAGCCACGTCTTCTTTGTTTTGATGCGGTACTATTAAAATAAATTATTGTATGGGACAAATAACATGACAACAAACGTGCTGCATATATTGCTTTAATTAAAGCATGCCAGATGCCCTTGGGTAAATGAGTTTTGGGGCTGTTTCTAATTGATTTCCACATCTGTATAACTTGGCAAAGCTTTTCCTTAACTTCCAACCAATTCAGTGGATATGCAGAACGTGCAGTCTCAATGAATGGGCAAGTCAACTGCAGTGGTACTTCCTTCCTTACTGAAACAGAGTATTGTCATTTGTTAAATTATTATTATTATTATTATTATTATTATTATTATTAATTTCTTAGCAGGCGCCCTTATCCAGGGGCAACTTACAATTGATACAAGATATCACATTATTTTTACATACAATTACCCATTTATACAGTTGGGTTTTTACTGGAGCAATCTAGGTAAAGTACCTTGCTCAAGAGTACAGCAACAGCGTCCTCCACTGGGATTGAACCCACGACCCTCCGGTCAAGAGTCCAGAGCCCTAACCACTACACCACACTGCTGCCCGGATGCAACATCGACATTGGATAACCACAAAGCATACGACATGGTTTATTTAAATTTCCAGAAAGCTTTTGACAAAGTCCCGCATAAAAGATGAATTCTCAAACTGAACGCTGTAGGGATTCAAGGAAATGCATGCACATGGATTAGGGAGTGGTTAACATGTAGAAAACAGAAAGTACTGATTAGAGGAGAAACCTCAAAATGGAGCGAGGTAACCAGTGGTGTACCACAAGGATCAGTATTAGGTCCTTTGCTATTCCTAATCTACATTAGTGATTTAGATTCTGGTATAGTAAGCAAACTCGTTAAATTTGCAGACGACACAAAAATAGCAGGAGTGGCAAACACTGTTGCTGCAGCAAAGGTCATTCAAAATGATCTAGACAGCATTCAGAACTGGGCAGTCACATGGCAAATTACATTTAATAGAGAAAAGTGTAAGGTACTGCACGCAGGCAATAAAAATGTGCATTATAAATATCATATGGGAGATAGTGAAATTGAAGAAGGGAACTATGAAAAAGTCCTAGGAGTTTATGTTGACTCAGAAATTTCTTCATCTAGACAATGTGGAGAAGCTATAAAAAAGGTCAACAAGATGCTCGGATATATTGTGAAAAGTGTTGAATTTAATCAAGGGAAGTAATGTTAAAACTTTACAATGCATTAGTAAGACCTCACCTAGAATATTGTGTTCATTCGTTACTAAAAGGATATTGCAGCTCTAGAAAGAGTACAAAGAAGAGCAACCAGAATTATCCCTTGTTTAAAAGGCATGTCGTATGCAGGCAAGCTAAAATAATTGAATCTATTCAGTCTTGAACAAAGAAGACTACACGGTGATATCACATTATTTTTACATATAATTACATTATTTTTTACACACAATTACCCATTTATACAGTTGGGTTTTTACTGGAGCAATCTAGGTAAAGTACCTTGCGCAATACAGCAGCAGTGTCCTCCACCTGGGATTGAACCCACGACCCTTCGGTCAAGAGTCCAGAGCCCTAACCACTACTCCACACTGCTGCCCTATTATTTCCAAGAAGATACAATGCATAAATGCCTTTCAATAATCCTGACAAACAAACGTAATAAAACAGGGCTGGAAGAACCTATTACATTGATTTTAAAAAAGCATTCATCTATAGTGGGTGGGTCCTGCTGTCATTTCCAAGCATGATGAGCTGAGCAACCTAGTATGCTTCCAATAAAGCTGCTCTCAAGCATAAGGACTTTACTGAGTTGACCCTCAAAAACAATGTTAAAAAGAAGCAATGAAAATGCCACTATTGGCTGATAATTAGAATTGGGACACACTTGTTTACCAGTTTCTTACTGGATACCCACCTGATATTAAAACCACACCACTATGTGTACAGCAATTAGACTGATTTTAGAGTTTAAACAAGTACTTTATTTAATTTAATCAGTAGCTCTCCAAACAGCATAAAGGTATCATGATACTTTTGCATCTGCCACTGGGACTGACTTGAAAGTGATTTGAAATCAGACTTGTACAGACCAGCAAAAAATAAATAATAATAACTGGCTAGTGCTGGAATTCCACTTTTGCTTTTCAGGTGATCTGGAAAACAATAGAAAGTCTTTTTTTATCCTTGGTATTAGTTTGTTCATTCCATTTAAACTGCCACACACTGGTGCTCATCTGCACTTGGCTCATAAGATGTCAGGCTTATTTAAAAAAAAAATCCAGATTTATTTAATTTTTGGCATTCATTATACTAAAGGGCTCAATAAGCAGAAAGTGCACCATCACATGCTCTAATTAACAGGTAGCAACAAGCTCAGATGAATCCTGACATACTGGCCCGGGTATTTATTAATGTCTATTCAGATTGATATCTTGCACAAATAAACACTGTGCCAGCCCAGTGGAAAGTGCTGACAGTAGAAATATTTCTTAGGTGAGGATAAAACAGCTTTGACTGCTCCAGGACACAATACTTTGCAGCAGCACAGTTCGCAAAACCCTTTTTTCTTTTTCTTTTTCCAGTTCACTTCAGGCACAATAATTCACTGAACAAACCATGGTGTCAGTGGTGCAAATGACTCAAATCAGTGTCTGCAGTCATCCAAAAAACTAAATGAAATGAAATGAGAGGGAAAATCCTGGCAAGTGTACCCTTGAGGGCTGGACAATTCAACATACTGTCAGTGGAATAGTATATGAAAATACTGATATAGGATGTATTCAGTAACGGGGCAAAGTAATAGCATCTCATTTTGTAAAAGTATATCCAAACATCCCATTTGGATATCTGGCATCATTGCTGTGCATACAATTGACAACATCCACCACTAATATTATAATAAAAAACTGGCTTTGCCCTTGTCTGGAGAGTCCCATATGCCGGGACAGTTCAGACTTTCTTATTCCATTCAAATAATGTGACAGCGTCACCTTTCAACTCTGCCAGCCACACTTACTCTCTATCCATTTAAATGTAAAGTAGGTGGGGCTAGCAGAGTGGAAATATTATATTGTCATGTGATTTGAATGATTGCAAAACCCTAAATAATGAGGTAAATGTAAAAAAAAATGTAAATGACACTTGAAGCTAAACTAATTTACTTGGTTGTAGGATGGGATATTGTAGACTTTTTTCTAAAGTAAATCTTTAAAAACCAACAAAGAAGACACTGAAATGTATTATTATTTTTTACTTTTGCCCCGCATATTTAAGCTTTTTAAATGAGATATTCAGAGTATTTGAAGTTCAGACAATCCCTTGCAGGTTTTCAGCTGGTGACACTAATCTAATTAATGTTACAAAGTTTGTAAAGTTGGCTATATTTTTTGTATTATTATTATTTGTTTATTTAGCAGACGCCTTTATCCAAGGCAACTTACAGACACTAGGGTGTGTGAACTATGCATCAGCTGCAGAGTCACTTACAACTACATCTCACACGAAAGACGGAGCACAAGGAGGTTAAGAGACTTGCTTAGGGTTATACAATGAGTCAGAGGCTGAAGTGGGATTTGCACCGGAGACCTCCTGGTTACAAGCCTGTTTCTTTAACCACTGGACCACACAGCCTCCTATATGTACTGTATATAACAAATGCCAGAGTGATGGAATATTCCAACAAGGGATTGATAAGGATTTGGAAGCTGTTACGAAAAAGGTATGAAATATTCACAAATGGTTAGAGAGAGGGGCTTGTTACCAGGAGGTTCCCAGTTCAATTCCAGCTCAGCCACTGACTCACTGTGTGCCCTAAGCAAGTCCTCCTTGTGCCCCATCCTTCGGATGAGACGTAAAACCGAGGTCCTATTGTAAGTGACTCTGTAAGGCGGTTTGGATAAAAGCATCTGATAAATGACTAATTAATAATAGGGCACAAGCACTGCACATGGAAACAGTGTATTTGTATTTAAGTTTATTGCTACATATAGCAGGGCTGGGAGTCAGAATCCCCTCCCTAATTAAGACAAGTGTGGAATGTGGCCAGGCATTAATTGATTGATTGAGTATCAATCAATCCTGGCCACATGCTTTTAAAAGGAGCTGAAAAGCCAGTTCCTTTGTTCTCTTTTGTTCTTTGTCTCAGGAAGAAGGAGATGAATGTGTGGAGAACCCTCACAGCTGCGTGTGTGAACCAGGGTGAGCAAAGAGTTATCACCGTGTGTATACTCACAACCCCATTACACTTGGTTATAGCAGTGGGATCCACTGCGTCCTGCCATGGCAAGGCAAGATCACAAGCCAGCGAAAGACATGGAGACATCTGAAACCAGGACCCCCCAGTGGTTGGAGACAGTAGGGAGAAAATACCTGGGGACCATCCACCTGGAGATCCTTGTGGATTTCATCCGCCTGACCCCAGAAGTCCGGCTCAAGGGGATCCGGCGGCACTGCGGTATACCTGGCGCTGGTGGAAGCTGTCAATGCCCTGAGAAGGTTCAAGGAGCTGGACCCTCCTTTTAGGGGTGGTAGCGCTCGGCCACTGTTGGCCACCTTTTATTAACAGTGTCTTGGTTTGGATTTTTGAATTATTATTTTTGTTCACACTTCTGTTGGTGTGTTCTTGCCCGTGCACTCTTCTATTGCTGGTAGAGTCACATGGTTATTCTTGCCTGTAAATAAAACCTGCGCACCTGCGGGTCGTGGCAAATAAAACCTCAAGTCTCTCTCCTGTCTGTCAACTGATATAAACTAAATTATACAGAGCTGGTATATAGTTATTTTTTTTCCACATCTTCACAGACAGGAAAAACATATTTAAGACGAACCTGCAGTGTTGGTTGTTTGATTTTCATAACCTTGAATTTGTGAACCACTAAAGATGATTCTGGGGTGCTAGTCTGACTCGCTGGACATCACATCCTGCACAGTTAAAGCTGTCTGAACTGTCAAATTACTATTGTAAGCAGCAGTGAAGTAACGCGATCGCGAGAACAAGTGGATAAAAATACATAACAGACCAGCACATCATAATAATGACGCCAGTAACAGTAAGCAACTTGTTGATAAGCCATCAAGTAGCTAAAGTTTTGTAGTGCATCTCTCTGGGATGGGATGACACATTCCAGCCAAGGTTATGGACTGAACAAAACCCTTGGGTCATAGAGAGTTCTAGCATATACAGTAATACCACTTACTAAAGGCTTTCAGATACCAATCAGTTGCTGCTGCTGTTCATACAAGAACTAAGTGTGCATGCAATCAATTGAAGTGGATGCCGTGGTAAAAAAAAAAAAAAAATACATTCAGAAAATCAATAGCTGAGTTTTGAACGTCATGCTTTTCCCATTATGGTTAATAGCCCTTGTCGGACCACCCCAGGTGATTAAGGGTTTGGAACCGCAGGTCACAATCAAGGGAATTGAATTTCCCAGTTCGAAGGTCAAGACCTGTCAGTCACAGGAGCCCACGCTAAAGAGCAGCACACTTCAGCTCCCACTCTCCCAGGAATGGGGTTAATTGCTGTTCAAACCTTCTTGCAGAAAACAGGCCTATTGAGGGACTGGCATTAGATCCATGATTCTTTTTCTGAGTACTGAATACTAAAGAGGACAGACTGGTGTTTTAAAGGGGTAATGGAAAAGCATAAGTAAATAGAAATTTAATTGCAGCATTTTGTGTGTAATACATTCTGTCGTTAGCGGTTAAGTTGCCATACTCTTGATGCTAAGGTATGGAGAGGTTTGCACAATGGGAAGTAATTTGAGAAGTCTGTTGACATCTCACTGCCCTGGCATTTTTAGATGACCTTCGTAAAGGGATAAATATGTGTTTGGTCAGGGCAGCAGTGTGGAGTAGTGGTTAGGGCTCTGGACTTGACCGGAGGGTCGTGGGTTCAATCCCAGGTGGGGGACACTGCTGCTGTACCCTTGAGCAAGGTACTTTACCTAGATTGCTCCAATAAAAACCCAACTGTATAAATGGGTAATTGTATGTAAAAATAATGTGATATCTTGTAACAGTTGTAAGTTGCCCTGGATAGGGGCGTCTGCTAAGAAATAAATAATTATAATAAATAATAATGATTTAGAACAACAAATATATTATGTTTAAGTTGACCCTAAATCAAAACTTTGAATCTGTGGAAAAAAGTGGAATTTATTCATGGGATTTGGATACGAGCAGTCCGTGGGGATTGTTGGTGCTCAGTGAGATGCAATGATTATTTTATTTTGAAAACAGGCTATAGTTTAATGAAAATCAATTTCATGTGTCTAAAGTACACTGGAGTCTCACCACAACACTATTGTTCCAAAGGGGGTGCTTCCTCTCTGTAAACTTGGTTAGCATGCCTCATTAGGCACACCCTGCTGTATGTAGAGTTCAGTGCTTGGACGAATAAACACTACAAATCATACCCTTTCATGTTTTTTCTCCTTGTTTGGTGACAGCATACTGTCTCAAGACAGAATATTATTTTATTGAAAACAGACACGTATGGCAAACTAATACTTTAACTAAGTGATACAGTGACACTAAGATACAGGTTGTGACTGAAATTACATTTTTGTGCTTTTTTAATTTCTATATGTATTTTCCCAGGCCCCTCATCAGGCTTACGCAAACACGTAAACTGCATACAATTTCAAACATTTGTTTAAAAAAATGCATTATATAAAGTAAAAAGCTAAACTAAGACAACCAAAGGCAAGAGTATCGAAAGAAAATTAAATGTCAGTTGAAGGCCTGAAAAAGAGTGAAACTGGAATAAGCAGTGAGCCGGGCAAAGTTGCAAAAACGGTTATAAAATTAATAAAATAAGCGATTTGAATTCAAAGGGACATTGAAGTCTACACCAGTAGTCTAATATCAGGAAGCTGCTTTAAATTAGATGCTTCTGTGAGGAGGTCAGTTTATTTTTATTAAGTAAGATTGTTTCATTTACATTCATTTGCATGTACTGAAATTAGTTGTGCTTGATCACTTTGTTGCTCCTTTATATTGGTATATCTATTGAAATCAAGTGGAAGGGTGTTATTCACAGTCATAAGTATTGTTGTGGGGGGCTACAGAAACCAGGGGCTGGCACTGTTGTTTATAATTGTTGTTGGTAATTTTGTGACCATATTTCATAGAATTTTGAGGAAATAAATTGTGTCATGTTTACTAATTGTTCTTTGCTTAATAAATGAGGTGGGTTGAGTCTGTGTGCAACACTTTTGTAATAGAATAGCAAAGCTGGCTCATGATTTGGTAATTTGCTAATGTGCACTGAAACACTTACTTAATTAGCAATTAGTGCATGCTCAGGTTAGCTTTGCATTTATTACAGGAAAAACAGTCTCTGTAAGTCGCCTTGGATAAAGGCGTCTGCTAAATAAACAAATAAATAATAATAATAATAATAAAAACAATGATCAAAGCAACCAAATACGCAACAAGGTTTAGACCAGGTGCCCACAGGATATAACCAAATGCACAAATATTTTATTATTTCCTACACATGCATCAATGTACTTTAATCAACGTAACTTTCATCAAAAAGGAAACACTTTGTCAGCTGTCTCTTTCAGATGTCATTCAAATCAACCAGTGGAAGATGGTATGGCAAAAGTAAAGAAAAATCCTACTGTATAGGATTTAGTCAACGTAGAGCTCTGGGTGCAGGACTCAGACAAGGCAGATAGTGCAAGCCTGTGTTTTGATTTCTGCAAGCATTTTTTCTGAAATTAAAATGTGTGAACCCATATGTTGCTAAGTCTGCCATCGCTGGTACCTGAGCAACAGTTCACTATTTCGCAAATTATGATTTTATACAGAGTGGTCTGTCTGAATACTTATCAATAATATTTCTGGAAACACATTTCGCAAAATAAAAAAACACTCTGGTATACATTACTGCTGCTGTAAAGATAACTTATTTCTAGTTTTCTAGTTTAAATTGTTTTATTCCTCCTGAAACCTCTGATTGGCCTTTCCCCATGTGTGTTTTTTTTTTAATTGAGCTGGACATCACAAAGTCAGCTTCAGTGTGCTTCTGTATAAATGGTTACAATAATAACCAGAGCACAGCACTGGTAAATGACTGTCACAAGCCCATGTCTTTTACATGTTTAGTTTTTTTTTAAGAAGTCTACCTCTCGACAAGGAAGAGCACTAGGTAAGGTTGAGAGATGGCCCGACTCAATGGTAGGACGGAACCGGAAGTAAGCCATTTTGGAGAAAGAGCGTAGTTGCAAGACTGCTAAACAAATCTATTGTGATCAGCTGTGGGGCACACAACGATTGGTTAGAGCTACACGAATACGGCCCCTTACACTGACGTTAATGCAGCCGGGCCACTGTGTGTTATGTTTTGTTTTGTTTTGGCAGATGGATATGACGGGAGCTGAAGCTACATAGCCAGCACATCCAGAGCGCCTGCACTGCCACAGCACCCTAAGCAACCTGCACACCACTACTGAAGCACACTTTCGTGCAGGCTGGATTACAATTGTTTATTATTTTGTTATTATTTCAGGATTGTAACTTGCTGCGTTAACCCCCACACCATTAATGGTATAGGGGATAGTTTGTATTAATAAAACACAGACATTTTTGTGCAATTTACCTTACTGTTTGGACAGTCCCTTCTGTCCCACACCACTCACATCATGACAGGCCTGCACTGGACAGTGTATGGAGCTGCTGCTCTCTGTCAGACTGGAAACGAGGTTGATGGAAAGCCTCTAATTCCACAGACTGGTTGACATGAAATGCAGAGATCGTCTTCGGCAAAAAGGCAGGATTGGTATGGAGCGTAACCTTTGTCCTGGCTTCTGCAAAAATTAAGCAGGCTTTCGCAATTGAGTATGCCTGCATCTCACTCACCCGCTTTGCAGAGGTGATTGCAAACAAGAAAGCTGCTTTTCGCAATAAATAATTTCAAGGGCTCAAATAGAGGCTTCATGAGTGCATCAAGCACCACGTTAAGCCTCCAGCGAGGATCAATATCCTTCATAGGTGGCCAAAACCGCCAAGCTCCTTTCAAAAATTGCCCCGCCAGGAAGTGAGCTCCTGGGGAGACTGAGTCAGTTTTGACATGGCAAGCTGAAATAACTGCTAGATAGACCTTTAATATAAAGGGGGATTTCCCCTCGTCAAACAGGTCCTGCAAAAATGGCAGTATAACTGCCATGGGCCAGGTCGTGGGGGCACAATGCCTGAAAGACGCCTCACTTGTATCCGTACTGGGAACACATGGATGCTGCACTGGCATTTTGCAGTGTGTCAATAACACCATTGGAAAGACCCAGATGGCTTATATGCAGCCATTCAGGGGCCAGACCCAGAGCTGCAGGCTCGATGGGTCGGGATGCCATAAGGTCCCCCGCACCTGACTGAGCAGGTCGTGGCGCTTTGACAGTCTCCACGACTGGCCGCTTAGAAGCTGCATCAGGGTTGAAAACCACAGCCTCCTAGACCAAAGAGGGGCTAATAAGAGCACCATGGCTCAGTCCTGCCTGATTTTCTCCAGACACAGTGGGAGCATGGCGAGTGGTGGGAAGGCATATAACAGTTGTTTTATTGAGAACCAGAGGGGACAGTGGGTTGATTCCTGGCAGGCAAATAGATCTATATCTGTTCTCCTGAATCTCTCCCAAATGAGACTCACCACCTCAGGGTGAAGCCTACATTCTAAGGTACTGTGAACTCCCCTTGAGAGGAGGTCCATCGCCCAGTTTGTCACCCCAGGCAGGTGTACTGCCCGCAGTGAGAGGAGGTTCTCGTGTGCCCAGAGCAAAATCTTGCAGGCCAAAGCGATGGAGACTGGGCGACCTGAGGCTGCCCTTGTGGTTTATGTAAGCCATCGCTGTTGTGTTGTCCGTACGGACAAGCACATGTCTCCCTCCCTCGAACCTCCTGTAAAAAGTCTGCAAGGCTAGGTAAACTGCCTGCTGTTCCAAATAATTGATGTGGAGACCCTGCCAAGGGGGGTTCCACACACCTTGCGCACCCCTGCCATTCCAAAAAGCGCCCCAGCCCAGGCTGGATGCATCCGTGGTGACGACCTCCCTTCTGGTGACGCTGTTTCCACCAGGAGAGTGCCTTTAGATAGTGGAGAGACACTGGCAATAGGCGGTCATGGTTCAATGCAGGCTGAAAAACCCTGCTGAACAGCGCATGTGCAGGAGACCTAAAGGTAGGGTCTGAGAAGCTGCTGCCATCAAGCCCAGAAGTTTCTGGAACGTCACTACCGTGAGCACTCTGTTGAGATGAAATAGCTCTAAACAGGCGGTTATTCTCTGCACTCTGAGCACTCCGTCTGAGCACGCTCCTAGATAGGAGGCTGTCTGAGAAGGTGTCAGCTGGCTCTTCGCATGATTCACCGAAGGTGGCCACTGACAAATTCTGTGTGGGTGTCTGCCTGTGCTGGACACTGGGCACATATGAGCCAGTCATCCAAATAATTGAGTACTCTGATGCCTTTGCATCTCAATGGGGCCAGGATAACTTCCATGCACTTCGAAAAGGCACAGGAAGCTAGAGAGAGGCCAAATGGCAAGACCCAGAATTCATACGCTGTTCCCTGAAAGGCGAACCATAGGTACTTCCTGTGCGCTAGTTTTATGGGGATGTGGAAATAGACATCTTTGAGTCAACCATGGTGAACCAGTCACCTGGCCTGATTAAATGCAACAGCTATTGCACTGTCAACATTCTGAACCTCCTTCGGCTCAGAGGCTGGTTGACCTGTCTCAGGCCAGCATCCTGCTTGGGCACTAGATAGTACCTGGAGTAGAATCCTTCCTCCAACTGGAGGGTGTCTATCATAGCTCGTTTTTGCAGCAGAGCTGCTACCTCCTGAGACACCATGACAGTCCATCACAGAAGTTACAGTCACACCCTGAAAGGGACATCACCTTAGACACCATTGCTCGTGGAGCTCCTGCCAAACGCGCCCCAACAATCACCCCGCTTTCAAAGTTACTGAGGTCTCCTCTTGCAACCATGCTTGCCATAATTATAGGCAACCAGGCCTGTCCAGCATTTTTATACATGACCCTAAGCATGCTGGGATGTTATTTTCTTAATTAACGCATGAGCCACACCTGTGTTGAAGCCCTTGCTTTCACTATACTTGGTGTCCCTCATTTACCCAGGTGTTTCCATTTTTTTGTTCACTACCTGTACATAGCCATGCTTTTGGGTTTCTGTGAATCTTGGAACTGTTAACATCACAACATGCTCCACAATTCTGAGTACTTCAATACTCAGTATTCAATTTTATATTCTTAGATTTGTCTTGAGGAACATTTCCATATATAAATCTTCTGTAGAGCAAATTATTTAGTGTATGATTTAGGTGTGTATGGTCTGTCACAGTTACATTTTTACATACACCTAGAAAACTACCAATCTGTTTGTCATGAAACTTTTTAAGGATGTCTTTTCGTACAGGGTATCAATGGAATTATAACATGGAGGTAAAATATCTCTCTAATGCAATTCTTTTATTTTAGTTTAACGTTTAACTAAAACAAGGAAAGCAGGTTTTTGTTGAAATTAAAGACGTTGCAAGAAAAAATGTTAATTTGCTAAGATAGAGAAAAACCCTGTCTTCTTACAAGATGATTGTCACAAAGACGGCCAGAGTGGGTGGCGTCAGACCAGAAAAGGAACACAGAGACGGTGATGTGATGAGCTGAGTGCAATGGCTGCACTCAGCGTTTATTAACAAATAAAAGGTTTGAACAATGGAATACAAAACAGGACACGGCACTTGACGCCAAAATAAACAGACAGACAAAACGACTAAACACTTAACAAACGGTGCACGGACAGACAAACAGACACGGTGAGAACAAACAAAACACTTCTCTTTACTTTTGCGATCTTAATTACTCCTCTCTCTCTCACCCGTTCTCCTCTTCCGAACACCCAACAACCAGTGAGTGAAAATGTGTCTCTATATATACTGTTGTGCTGGGATTCAATTACTAATTAATTATTCACTTGAATCCCAGCACGTGAATTAATTCTGTGCAACCCCGTGCTCGCATATTATATTTTAAATGCACGTGCGTGATGTGCAATCCCGTGCCTAAATACAAATCTACACTTTTTAAATATACGTGAAACACAGACCCGTTTATATCCCGTGTACCAATCTATACACCAACATTAACACACGCACGCAACATACAAATGCACACAGGGACGGGGCGCATTGCCACATATACCCCCCCTTGTGCGCAGCACACATGGCCTCAACGGCCACCTCCCCCCTTAAAAATCCAGCAGTCCAGGACAAAGTCTCGGGCTGGGAAGGGAGGCTTCAGTAGGCCCATGGCTGGCAATGCTGTCAGCTCCCCTGCCGGTAGTGGCACGGCTGACAGCCTGTTGGTCCCGTCCTGCAGCGAAAAAGCTGCGGGGGCAGGTGGTCCCCCGACCTCCCCCTTCTTCGTAGCCGGCAGCTCCCTCCTGTGGGGCTCCGGCCACAAGAACTCCTGCAGCGAAACTGCTGCTGGGGAAAGTGGTCTCCAGACCTCGTCCCCCTTCTTTGTAGCCGGTAGCTCCCTTTGGTGGGGCTCCGACCACAGTACTGCCGGCAGCGAAACTGCTGCAGTGGGAGCAGGTCTCCTGACCTCCCCCACGATCTCCGGCAGCGAAACTGCTGCAGTGGGAGCAGGTCTCCTGACCTCCCCCACGATCTCCGGCAGCGAAACTGCTGCTGGGGTTGGTGGTCTCCAGACCTCCTCCCCCTTCTTCGTGGCCGGCAGCTCCCCTTTCTGGGGCTCCGGCCACCGTACTCCCTGCGGAGGTACGGGCAGCAGAGGCAGCTCCTGCTCCTCTGCTCCGGGCGGTGGCGGAGGCAGAGGCAGCTCCAGCTCCTCTGCTCCTGGTGGTGGTGGAGGCAGAGGTAGCTCCAGCCCCTCTGCTCCTGGCGGTGGTGGAGGCAGAGGCAGCTCCAGCTCCTCTGCTCCTGGCGGTGGTGGAGGCAGAGGCAGCTCCAGCTCCTCTGCTCCTGGCGGTGGTGGAACCAGCAGGTATTCACCCTCTGCTGGTGGAGGTGGGAGGGGCCAGCAGTCCTCCCACTGCGGTGAAGGTGGAACCAGCAGGTATTCACCCTCTGCTGGTGGAGGTGGGAGGGGCAAGCAGTCCTCCCACTGCGGTGGAGGTGGAACCAGCAGGCATTCACCCTCTGCTGGTGGAGGTGGGACCAGCAGGTATTCACCCTCTGCTGGCAGCTTGGGTCCTAGGGCTGTGGAAGCCCCGACTTCCCTCTCTTCGGGCTGTGGACGCACCGACTCCTCCCTTTTGGGCTGTGGACGCCCCGACTCCTCCCTGTTGGGCTGTGGACGCCCCGACTCCTCCCTGTTGGGCTGTGGACGCACCGACTCCTCCCTGTTGGGCTGTGGACGCACCGACTCCTCCCTGTTGGGCTGTGGACGTTCGGGCTCCTCCCACTCAGGCGTAGGACGTTCGGGCTCCTCCCACTCAGGCGTAGGACGTTCGGGCTCCTCCCACTCAGGCGTAGGACGCTCGGGCTCCTCCCGCTTGGGCTGTGGACGCTCAGGCACCTCCCGCTTGGGCTGTGGAGGCAAAACCAGCAGGCATTCTTCCTCTGCTGGTGGGACTGCTACCTGGGCTGCTGTTCCACTTATAATTGCCTCCAGGTAGCTGAGGACCAAACCCACACCTTCCTCCCAGGTGCTTACGGTCTGTTCCCTTGCATATGCCTCCCATCGCTCTCTGTCCATAAACTCCAGGAACTGGACGACTACTGGGATAGACTGGGCCTCCAGCCCAGCATTTTCCAGCATCCAGTCCCGCATTTTGATGGCGTCTTCTGCCATTTTTTTTTTTTCTTTTTTAAATCCAAACTGCGGTTCCTGCTCTGGCCTGAGTCCTGGAGGCGCTGTCGATCCCACGCAGGACACCACGTGTCACAAAGACGGCCAGAGTGGGTGGCGTCAGACCAGAAAAGGAACACAGAGACGGTGATGTGATGAGCTGAGTGCAATGGCTGCACTCAGCGTTTATTAACAAATAAAAGGTTTGAACAATGGAATACAAAACAGGACACGGCACTTGACGCCAAAATAAACAGACAGACAAAACGACTAAACACTTAACAAACGGTGCACGGACAGACAAACAGACACGGTGAGAACAAACAAAACACTTCTCTTTACTTTTGCGATCTTAATTACTCCTCTCTCTCTCACCCGTTCTCCTCTTCCGAACACCCAACAACCAGTGAGTGAAAATGTGTCTCTATATATACTGTTGTGCTGGGATTCAATTACTAATTAATTATTCACTTGAATCCCAGCACGTGAATTAATTCTGTGCAACCCCGTGCTCGCATATTATATTTTAAATGCACGTGCGTGATGTGCAATCCCGTGCCTAAATACAAATCTACACTTTTTAAATATACGTGAAACACAGACCCGTTTATATCCCGTGTACCAATCTATACACCAACATTAACACACGCACGCAACATACAAATGCACACAGGGACGGGGCGCATTGCCACAATGATATACAAATGCTTTGCTTTATAGAATAGTATAGTGAAACAGTCTCTTTCTGTGTAAAACAATATAGCACACTAAAGCTTTTATTTAGCCACAAAATGGCTGTTCTAGCAAAAAGAACTAACAGAAAAACAACTGAAATCCAACACAAAAACACCTTTAAATGCATTATACACTGGTTGTTATTTTCTTTCAAAAATGAAAACACAATTAGTTGCACAGTCAAACACATGCACAAACTGAAGGTCTAGATTTGAAAAAGGCTGAAATTTCCAAATTACCAAATATCAACAACAACAAAAAAAAGAAAAAAAAATGTATCTCTGAAAAGAGTTTGATTCAAACATTCCGTCAGTCTGACCTCCTCACCCATGCAACACAGAATGATGCTTAGTTTCAATGCTATGTTAGACTGCAACTGTCTGCTTCTTCCCTGGTTTGTCTGTCGTCAATGCTCAGGAGCTGACTGACTGCATTGTTTAACATACTTATTTTTTCTAATAGCAAAATTACTTGTGTAGTATTCTGTAAATATCCATACTCATTATGACCCTAGACTGTATTTCAAACTTATATTTCTACATCTGCCTATAATGGGTGTAGGTCGTGTCAATCTGATTTGTCAAATTATGTATTTACCACCTTAACAGGGGGTGAATATCACTGGCTTGTTATTGTTAGAAAAAGAAAATATTTGGCTTCTGAACAATGAATTTCCCCCATGAAAATGGCATTCTTTGGCCTGTTTTGTCTAGCTTACACAGAACATGGACTCCAGCTTATTGAGCCACAGCGTTTCTCCCACTGCAGAGTTGTCAAGTACCTGTCAGAACCGCTTTTCTGTATAATGCCTTTACCTCTTGGAACAATCGGTCCATTGTTTTAAAGGCACAGCATCACGTGTTCAAAGTTCACTGCTCTTGTCAGATTCAGGGCTGCAAATGGCCAACACTGGTCCTGGAGAGCCACAATCCAGTAGGTTGTAGTTTACCCTTAAATCATCCATTTCTGAAGACTTGGAACAATTTAATTTTGACTAGTTAAGCAGTAATTCTTTCAATTGAAGTAGTAATTTGTTCAACTGAGTAATTTGGAACAAAAACCTGAATTTAAAGCAAAAGTATAGTTGAAAAGGATAAAAGTGGTAATAGATTTGAAAAGTTCATACGGTTTATCAAATCTACATTTTTTGATACATATTGTATATCATATTTAATCTGTAAAAAGTATCAACTATTCAATTTTTTTTATAATAACTCAATGTTGGAGCAACATAAATAACCTAGAACCCCTGCTAAGGATTGTAAACGCCATCAAAGCAGTAATCGACCAGACTGCACCCAGCTGCCTCCAGACCCTCATCTCTCCCTACACCCCCACTCGACCTCTCCGTTCCTCCTGCACTAGAAGACTGGCTCTAACTCCTCTACGCTCCCCTGCCTCCAGAGCCCGCTCCTTCTCCACCCTCACCCTGTAGTGGTGGTATGACCTTCCTACAGATGTTAGGACTGCCCAGTCCCTGACCACCTTCCGGCGCCTCCTCAAGACTCACCTCTTCAGCACCTGTAGAACTCCTCTTTTCCCTCTGGACACTTATCACTCTTCCTTAAATGTGCTTTATTTGCTCTATCTGCCCCCTATTTTACTGCATTTAATCCTGTACTTTAGAGTACTGTAATCTATCACAAGTGTTATTTAATCTATAGTATTTTATATTTAATTATATCCTGATGTAACTATCACTGACTGTTATGACTTATGTGCTCCGTTGTTGAATGGTATTTTGTCATACTTGTACTTGCTAGAACCAAAGTCATTGTATTTATCTTGCTCTTAATTGTATTATAACTTGTACAGTGATTCTTGAAATGTATCTTTGTTTAAGACTGTAAGTCATCCTGGATAAGGGTGTCTGCTAAGAAATAAATAAATAATAATATAAATATAATTGCAATGAAACTGACATTTGAAGCAACTTACTTTAAATAAATCATAAGTCAGGGGTCCCTGAGTGGCATCCCATTGGCTCTGGCGCTCCCGTGGGTTGGGCAGGCAAAATCGGCAGGGACTGTTTCTCCTCATCACACTACAGCGAACTCTGCTGGCCAGATGCACAGTGAGCTCAAAAGCAGACACCTGCAGGGCTGACCTTTGTCCTCTAGAGGTTGGTAGCTCGCTGACATCCACTCTTGAGTTCCTGGATGTAAAAGAGGAAGCTTGGTCAGTCATGATATCGGAGAATGCTCACTGGACCTACAGGTCTTCTGAGCTGTGTGGGGACTTATTAGATTCCAAATTGGGGAGAAAATGGGGAGGTAAAATAATTGCGCACACTAAATTTAAAAATAAATAAATAAATAAATAAATACATCATAAGTGAAGTGTAAAGTAAAAATCTTATGAATAGGTTGTATAACATACTGAGAATACAGTATTCACTAGACAATCATCCAGCAAAGAGAAAACACACATATCCCTGGGATATAAGGTACAGGTATGAGCTACAAGCATACAGTAAGTATAGGGAACTGAATCTATTTAGCGTAGAACAAAGAATGGTTAAGGGAGACCTCAGCAAATCCAAAAAAGTTAACCCTGATCACTAATTCAAGTGCAGCACAGAGACCAGAACCAGAGGAAACAGTTGAAAACTGAGCGCAGAGTAGGAGCCATGTTGTCACTGCTCAGTAACTGGGATATTTTAAGATCTTAACTTTTCTTATGTTCTTTTGAATGGGGCCCACTCGTCTCTCTCCCCCAGTAATCTTCTGACATGATGACAGCTTGTTCTCCCTCCTGCCTTAGTTAAGGCTTTGCAGCTGTGTGCTTTTGGCTCATACCTGTCCTTAACCTTCACCTGAAAAGTATGTTCATGAACAACTGCTCCCAGAATCTGTCAGCAAGAATCCAACTCAGGGACACTCAGGCTAAGTTATTCACTTTCATTTTTTAAAATTTATCAATTTTTGTAGGTGTGTGCATGAAAAACACCAACAGTGTACTGTTGGTGAATATTTGTAACCTTGTGGTACATTTTATTGGACCAAACACAATGTAAATATGCTTTCATGTCAATACAAGCACCTCTCTCCATATGGAAACATTTAAAGATGTGTATAGGCCAAAAGGCTTTGTGTACGTACCATATTTTTTAAGGGAGTGTAACAGATCAGGCAGGCAAGCAGGAATCACAGGAACAACAGAATGAAGTTTCATCATAAGACTGTGCACGTTTATGAATAATTCACAAAATAAACTAAAAAAATCCAAAACATGTCTTTAGCAGGTTTCTTTAAACAAATAAATGAGTGCTCTGTAGCAGCCCAGCACAAGGAAACAAACAGCTATTAGTGTGCAGGGTCTTTATCCTGCCATAAAGAGGAAATTACAACATCAATTTAACAAAGATTAATCGAATTTCAATTCACATGTTTACTGTCATCAAGGTAAAGCATTTTAGATTTTTTTTTTACCTATAAGGACTGTTCTTACGTTATGCATAGTATACCCACGGAAAAAGCTTGGGAAAACTGCTAAATTATTGTGCAGATTTACTGTGGTAAAGGGTTACTTTTGCACGATAGCACGTCCCGATGCGGTCAACTATCCCTATAAGCTTCAGATAGGCATATCACACCTGGGCTTGATTTTAACAAGATCTTGTGAGCATCCTGTGACAGAGACATAATGATTCTTAGTGATAAATCTCCCTCCCATCCTGTGAGGGTGCTATGTAAAGGGAACAGAGTGCCCTGGACTGGATGGTCAGACAATTCATTCCCAGGGTTAGGTGGAAGTCGGCCATCTAGAAGGGGGCGGAGCTATGGTACACCAAATCATCAACCCGGAAGGGAAGCAATGTGGCAGCCATGGATTGGAGGAGCGGTTGCAATCATTAACCAAGGGGGCATGATTGATGGTAGATAAGGGGATGTGGCAAGGTGATCTGTTCCTTTGTTATGGTTACTGCTGAACCGGAAGGAGAACTGTACTGTTATCGTGAGTGTTTTGTTTGTTTTGTCATGTCTTAAAATATACTTATTTGTTGTTATTAAACGGCTAACACGATCCGGAGCTGTTGCTAAAGTCTAGCACAAAACCCAGACAACACTACACTTGTGTCACATTTGTACCACGAGCACTACAGCACTCACTGTGGACTTGTGATCGTGTTTGTGTTATTTGTGGGTGTTAAATAGCGGGACTATTATTTCGGGACTGAACCTGTGGATTAAACGGAGCAATACACAACGCTGTGTATTGACGCTTCTCATTATTTTTACTGTTGTCATCAGACTGGATTACAAATAAAACCGTAATTTCAATAGTACTTTGTTGTTCGTCCTTGTCTTGAGCACTGCATCACCCATACACCTGCGCACTGCAAACCACTTTGCCACATGTGGTGTTAGAGTGGGATGGATTACGCTACACTGTCGGAGCTGCTGGAGGCACTGGATAGCAGACAGGAGGCTGAGGACAGAAGGAGAGAGAGGGGAGGTGCACGGCGCTCATCGAGGGGGTTGGTCTGGCAATGATGCAAAATGTCCTAACAGGACCCGTGATGACGGCCCCAAAGGCACGGGCACAGAAGATGACGGCAGAGGATGACCCGGAAGCTTACCTGGTCGCCTTTGAGCAGCTGGCTACCACAGGACAGACTGCAGTGGGCTACAGAAAATCTGGAGGGTTGGCCGTCCAAGGGGGGATATAGTTAGCGACTCACATAGCAAGAGAGCAAGAAAGTTTGAGAGCTAGCTGAAGCCAAGTTTGGCAGTGGGAAGTTGTAGTGCATGTTGTATCATGAATATTACGGGCTAGCAGTATTTAATACCTCCAATTTTTATTTGGGACATGATTTAAAACATGTCAAAAACAGTAGGAGTCTGCATATCATCTTCTGTTTCAGATTGATTACAAGATAAGTATATAACAAATAACATTGTAGTGTACCGTTTCTAAAATGTGTTGTTAACATTTCATAAGTGTGATGTCTTTCACCATTGGAATTAAACAGTGAGTGTCATGTTCTGCTAGGCATACAGTAAATCTTTGACTGAGAACATTTCTTGGAGTGAGCTGGACCATTGCCATAAGTTATAAAAAGGTTACCTACCACCGACAGCAATTTTCCAGGAGAGGAGACATATCCTCCTAACAATTAAAAATGTTACATTCTTGAAGTGGATGGCTTCAACCACAGCAAAGCTTCAATCTCAAAATCTGCAACATTGAACACACAGCATTAAAAGAATGATCTTATTTTCATCCACTATAAGTTTAAAGGTGTCAGATCACTCGCTTGGATACAATTGTGCTCTGAAGTAAGTCAATACACTCACAGCAAGATGAAATAGATAGATTAGGTGGCTCTGTTTCAGGTTTCTAAAATATCTCCATTTCAAAGCACATTTCAAAGCTCAGCGAATGCCTTTCAAGTCTCTTGGAAAAACTATATTTTACAATCTAATTCATCCATGGTTTTTTTCATTGTGTCTTGTAATTCTGTTCCCTTCAGGTGACCTCTGCATTAAGAATATAATAGCTCTGAAGAAGTGAACAAAATGTGACAGCTTTAATGTGAGCAACCTCTCTTGAAGCTCAAGGAAATCTCTTACACATATTGAAAGTCTTTCTAAGGACTGCATTCCAGAAGATCTGTCTTTCAAAACCCATTTGCAGAGGCATCAGTAGATTTTACCCACATCTAAATTTTGCAGAGACATAGCACACTGTCCCAGTGTCACTGTAACTATAGGAAGCATATATCCCTAGGCAGCATCTGCCTGGTTTATGGTAGATACACATGGCTGATTTGCAGAAAATGGATTAGCATCTAGCATATAGACATAGGAGTTAATTATTAATTCTTTTTTGCATTAAGAGACTAGTCTATTGGATCTGGTAATTGTCCTTTTTTCATTGCAATTAGATTCAATTGATCTAAACAGTGTTGGATCTAAATATCCCCATTGTTATAATCATTAAATGAAGAGTACTTCGACAAAACCAACATCTCTAGCAGTGTACCTGTTCCGAAGTGTCTTTAAAAGTAAGTAAAATGACAGGTGTGGTTAATATTTAAACAGTGGTGTTTACACACCCTTTTTTTCCACTAGATACAGAATTCCAGAATTAATTAAGAATTTATTTAGATCTGAGTTTAGTGCTGACAACATAGACAGCATTTAAGATAAGCTGTATTGTGTTAAATTTCCTGCCATTTAGTGTAGGGGTGGGTGCTATGTAACAATCCTCAACTATTGCAAATAGAGCAAGCCGTAGTTGACATTTTGAATATGTACTTAATTTCAAAGTGACAGTCTGGGATACAAAAGCTGTGCAAGGTATTTAATTCCAGAATGTGTGACAGGGTGCCCCGTCCCTTGGTATATACAGTGCCTATAGAAAGTATCCCGTTTCAAAATTTTCACCTTTTGTTGCCTTATAGACTGGAATTAAAATGCATTAAAATAGTTGATTTATTTATTTATTTATCTACACATCCTACCCCACAACTTCCAAGTGAAAAAATATTCTAGATATTTGTAGAAAATTAATTAAAAATAAAAACGGAAATAGCTTGGATGGATAAGTATCCAACCCCCTTGTAATAGCAATCCTAAATCAGCTCAGGTGTAACCAATCACCTTCAAAATCACACACCAAGTTAAGTGGCCTCCACCTGTGTTAAATTGTAGTGATTCACATGATTTCAGGATAAATTCAGCAGTTCCTGTAGGTTCCCTCTGCTGGGTAGTGCATTTCAAAGCAAAGACTCAACCATGAGCACCAAGGCGCTTTCAAAAAAACTATGGGACAAAGTTGTTGAAAGGCACAGATCAGGGGATCGGTATAAAAAAATATCAAAGGCTTTGAATATCCCTTGGAGCACGGTCAAGATGATTATTAAGAAGTGGAAGGTGTATGGCACCACCAAGACCCTGCCTAGATCAGGCCATCCCTCCAAACCGAGCAAGAAGGAGACTGATCAGAGGGCTACCAAGAGGCCAATGGCAACTTTGCAAGAGCTACAGGCATTTATGGCCAAGACTGGTCAAAGTGTGCATGTGACAACAATATCCCAAGCACTCCACAAATCTGGCCTGTATGGTATTGATACATCTTCAAAGGTGTCTCAATCTCAGCCCATGGTATTGAATGGGGAGGTAAGGGCTGGAAGTACTGCTTACAACCAGGACACATTCAAATAACAAATAGGGTTTTATTAAGAATGCTTCTTACTGTTTTCACATTCAGCTAACAAAACAGAACACACTCTGACTGCTGCACAACCACTGCACCTTCCCTTTGTAATTCGTGGCCAAGTTTATATGTTCTAACTATATCTATTGCTATTGTTACTCTATCGTTTTGCATACTTTCAATTTAGTATTGTAACTCATATGAAAAAAAAAATATTCTGGAACTGTTTACACATACAGTGTATAGGACATATTTATTTTTACTTTACAGATATATTGGACATATTTATTTTTACTTTACACATACAGTATATAGTACATATTTAATGCCTTGTAAACATAACCGTATACCGTATATATACGCTTGGCTTAGCTTTATTGTTGGTTACTTTTCAGAAGGTCACATTAAGTTCTTCCATTGCAAGTTGAACCAATACTTTAATCACTGTAGCTTCAATCATGGTGTGAGCATAATACAACATTTTGTCATGTGACTTGTGAATCATTTTGGATGTACAGTCCATCGACTCTAAACTCTTTTCAACATGAAACATGTTTTTGTGTTTGTTTTTCTGTAGATCACTGTTAAAATACACTTTTTAACATCTGTTTTTCTTGTTTCCTTTGATGTTTTTCTTGTTTTTCAGCTAACCTTTACTATGGTGATTTTACTCCCTGTAATCCAGACCTTTTGTTATTTTTTCTTGCAATACATTTGTTTTTTAAATATCCTCTCTAACAGCTGCAATATGAGTCCTCTCTGCATCCCAGTTGTTGTTTTTTTTGTCCCTGGTTTGTTACAAAAATGCACTTTAACTGAGCACAGGATTATGGTTCATATTGAATGTGCACAAAGAGTACCTTTATGTAACATGTATTGCATCGCCTCTCTCATAAAAAAGGTGTGATTGAAACCCATTTCAGCAGCTGTTGTACACCAGGGAGACAAAACAAACCTAACATAAAAAGACATGCCTACAAGATTACATAAAGAACCACACAGGAACCTTGTAATGTTTTTAGAATGCAGCACCATTTTTAGAACTTAACTAGCTATTGTGTCTGGCTGTAATATCACAAATAATCACACATTCACTTGTCCATGGCTATTGAAAATGTTTTTTTTTTTTTTTTTTTTAGATCGCCAGATATTTTAGTTTGTCCAAGCTACTGTTGATAGAGGATAGTGGGTTAGTTTGGGTGCATGGGCCTTTGTTCCTTTCCCTTTTAAAATTACATTTACTTTCAATCCACATCCCTTAAATATTAAACAAAGGAGTATTTCTAATACTACTAAATAAGAGAAAATAATAAATCATGTTCACTGTACCAGTTGATTGATTAACTAGGACAAATTCAGTAAATAATATTAAAACAGATGTGAAAAAAGGAACATGCTTTATCTTTGTTATCAAGTATATTTTATATATTTCACATGTCTACTGTGTTCATAATTTGGGTTTAGTCCTGAAATCTCACCTGAAAATGTACTAACAAAAACCCTGACAACAAGGTACAATTTTACAATGAACAAATTATGAACAAAGTTTATTCTAAAAATATCAGTAATGACTATTAAATAACTATTACTTGTGTAGTTATAAATAATGTTTGGGTTTCACCCAGTTATTAAGAATATAAGGTCTACCTGTGATATGCAAGGTATAGAGTTAATACAAAATAGAAAATAAAACAGGTGTTTTGTTAGTGCCTTTTCATCTTTCACCCCCTATTTGTTGTTTCTCAGGAGGTGAAAGAATGGCCATTCTGACTTGAACAGCCATTGCTGACAGTCTGTCAATGTGAGTGGGAACACTGCTTGTTCAATGTCAGTAACCAGACAATTAGATTTCAAAGGAATGCACTTTAATCAACAGTCAGTGAGAGAGCTGAACTAATTACCAAGCAGCACCACCACGGTGATATAATGGAAAGGGTCCTCATATTCAAACTCAATGAACACCATTGCATTTCTTAAAATGGAGCCGTAAAGGTCGGCACCCGTACCATTATTGAGTAGTATGAATGAATGAGTATTATCTCTACACTCGCACTGACTAAAACATTAGTCAAGTCGAAGTTGTAGGTAGGGTCAATATTAGTAGAGCTGTACGCAGCAGTGCACTTTGAGTAACACCTCTATTATCCAAACTAATTGGCACTTGGGAGTGTTGGTAAAATCAATTTGTTAGGGTAACATAAGGAATAATGACCACTCAACTGTACATAATAAGGCTATAATACCTTCAAGGGATTTCGGTGACATATAAATAGGGTTCTTCGTTTTTGGTTTTTATTTTTTTCCGAGTTTCTCCGCTTTCTCAAATTCATATATAAAGTGTATATTGTTTTTTTCACTGTTGTAGCTTTTTCTTGGATTTCAATTTATTTTGCCTTACATATCAAAACAATTTTACCTGTCTACCAATAACTGTTTCAGGTCCTTTATAACAAATAAAGATGTAAAAGTTACTGTATAAATACAATAAAACCATTAAATGACACTTTTTAAATTAACTTTGAGAGGGAAACAATATATCCAATAGATTATTCGCTGCAAAGACAAATCCAGCCACACCTTGGCACTTATTTATGAGTATTTTGTCTTGGGCTATTTTAACATAGGTGAGAGAGGTCAATGTCTGTTATGTCTTCTAATGTCTGGCTGCAATGAATGCTATGCCCCATTACATACAGTAAAACAAGACAGCAGGAAAAACAATACCCACAATCAATCACAGTTGTCAAAAGAGCCCTAATAAATAAAACTAGAACAGAAATTAACCCAATCTCATAAACACCAGATAAAACTGTAATAAAAAAGTGAGCCGTTGTTGTTAATTCATATCTTAGCAACAGCACTTCCTCTATCTTCAACAGCTCAAAGCAGAATCATGTGAAATGTGTCAGTTCAGCCAGCGAGATGTAAATTAGAAGTGGCTGGAGTGTCAAAGTCTTGAATACTGGGAAATAATAAACAGGTAAACAATATTAAGGACAAGTACAGTGAGTAATGCACTAAATATACCATCCATCACTTTAACCAATTACGAACTGTATACAAACTGACTGCTTTTGAGGGTAAAAACTATAAACTATTGCCCGAGGGCTCTCTGTGATTGTGAAATAGTGTCCAAAGCCAAAGATTTGTCGCATTGTCATGCAATGGAGAAGACTTTTGTAGAAGGAATTTTTATTTATTTATTTATTTATTTATTTAACAGTCTTGACCATTTTTTTATATATAGTGTACCTCTTGTTTATTATTATTATTATTATTATTTATTTCTTAGCAGACGCCCTTATCCAGGGCGACTTACAATCGCAAGCAAATACAAATACATTCAAGTGTTACAATATAAGTCATACAATAAGAACAAGAAATACAATAATTCTCAAGTGTGACAAACCACAATTCAATAATACAGCAGATAATAGTGAAAGTTTAACTTTAATGATACAGGATACATATTTCACAAGAACACGATCATAAATATAACTAAAACATTTTTTTTTTTTTTTTTATCTATTAAATGTTGCTATGTATGTTTATTGAATACAACAATAATGTGTTGAGTGCCATTCATTGGTTTTCCTACAGTGTTCAGAAAATGGTTTGTACTTGTGACAGGACATGAGTGGTGTGGTCGATCTGTTCTGAGTTCCAACTGGTCATAATTACGAACCTGTGTTGTTTTTAGTGTTGCTAGGGTCCTAGTGCCCCATATATGTGGCGTAGTTGGCTACTGTTTGAATTTAAATCCCAAAAGAGTGTCCCGTGACAATATAACCTGAGATATATTGAGTTGAGTGGGGGATGGAGGGGGGTGATGCTGGGACGCCAGAATCACTGTCGAGCCCTCTTGAGGTGTCATGGGCTAGTCGACGAAACACCGAGGATGGAAGATGCCCACTTGAAGACCCCAGAGATGTACCCTACTTAGCTCAATCCAGACGGTTGTCATGCTGATGCGCTGGGGAGACCGTACTGTGGTTGATCCCTGGAGCCAGCATCGCAGCCGTTGTGTGTGCTGATGCGCTAGGGAGGCAATAAGCTGATCCCTGGAGCCAGCATTACACTTCAGCCATCAACACCAGACAGAAGGATATCTACATCATCATATGGAAGGAAGCGCAAATGGATGGAGACACATATGGGTCACATTAGTTTACTGTAAAGCTGCATCTTAGTTGGTGCTTACCTTGGAGAGAGCCGAGTTCAAATCAGCATGAAGTTTTAACATCTACTCTCGTGTAATGGAAATCAAGCCATTCAACTTTAAATATTATATATATATATATATATATATATATATATATATATATATATATATATATATTGTAAAAGGACTCACCCACTCGGGTTCGTTGCCCCTTTAAGAATCTGACCCAGCACACAAGAAGTAGATTTTTCAGCGCGTTTGCGCTATTTTTTTAATAAACACAAACGTAACACAAAGCACGCAAAATAAACACCTAGCTCTTTCTGAGCACTAACTACACACGCAGGAACCTAACTATCACAGGACGGCTAAGCCGTTTCCCTGTTCCACAAAACTTAACCCCACAGGTTTGCACTGTACCTTTTTCCTCGGGACTGCCAGGAAGCAGAGCACTCCTTTCTGCCTACTTCTCTTTAGCAGCCTCGAGCAGACTGCGTGCTCTCCTTTTTAAACCCCGCACCTGGGCCTAATTTCCAATAACGCCCAGGTGCGGATGATAATTAATAATAAAACAATTAAACAATTAAACAAAACAATAAAGCAAACAACCAAAACACAGGTACATTCTCTCGCAGGGAGGTTTTAACCCCCTCCCTGCTGTCTCTCACAACCCTCTACGTTACAATATATATATATATATATATATATATATATATATATACAGTATAAATATATATATATATATATATATATATATATATATATATACAGTATATATATATATATATACAGTATATATATATATATGTATATATATATTGTTTTAAATTATTATTTTTTGTTTTATTATTAGTTTTATTTATTTAGTTGTAGTTTATATAGTTTTTAGCGAAAGCTAAACATGGCAACGTATGTGGTCTTTCTATAATGAGCAACAGGACTGAAGTTGGGTTGAAGGATTTCGATACCAGCGACAGTGATGCTGACTTATCACTCAGCGATGATGATGATGAAGAGGATGTGGAGCCAAGAACAGTACAAACTGTACAAACAGAAGAGCATGCAGCTACTTTACAGGTAAGTCAGCTGCAAACGGGAAGCTGTTTGGTTTGAAATGGCAGTGCTGTGACGAAATACGTAATATTCTGTGACTGAGTACAGGCAATGCGGCAGTCAGATCCATCACATTGCCTGCGCAAAGTAGCTGTGTACATGCATTTGTGACTATCCCTCCAACACAAGGGAAGCAGAGACTGCAACAACGGTACAGGTTCTGCTACGCTAAATGACCCTCTCCATAGAAACCAGTTAAGCAGTAATGTACTTTTTTAAGGTCTTGATAATGTTTGAAATGGAAATTTCTTTTAGCATTTCTAAATGTACCATTATTGACAGCTTATAGTTCTGGATGAAACCCTGTATTTTAACCAATCCACAGGACAATAATGCACTTTGCACAGATTTATTATTACTTGTAATTTGAGTTTAGCTTGGATTCATGTATCTCTGGAGTCTGCAATGTCACAGATGTAATAATCCGGAAAGGGACTGCATAAGTGAAAAGAGGCGCTTCCACTGGTGCTCCACTGCTGGGCACACACATTTAATTTCCTGTCATGTTGGTGACAGGCTGTCCATCAATCACCTTGCCGCAGGAAATCAACATTTAAACAACTGTCTTTGTTGCAGGAAAATATACTGTTGTACCAATATACTGGTTTATGGGGTGTTTTTTCATGAAATGAAATTCATACAGACTGAAAGTCATTTCAGGATTAAAAATACTGTATATATCCCATTTTCCATATCTGTTTATATAATTTCCACTGCTAATGATTTGTTTTAATGGGTTTCCTTTTAATTAGGTTTCCTTCATTATGATGTTACAATTAATACCATTTCCCTAATCAAATATGCCCTTTATCTTTATCGGATTTTCTGAATATTGTACAACATTTTTTTATAAATAAAAAATCCCAAATTGCACCAACATTAAAAAAAATCTGGCCAATGAAATGGAAGTATCACCTTGTGACAGAGAGAAAATGAACCTTGGTTACAAATCTCCCTCCCAACTGTGAAGGTGCTGTGGAAAAGGAACAGTGTGCCCCGGACTGGATGATTAATTCCAGGGAAAGTTGGAAGTCGGCCAGAGGGAAAGGGGGTGGAGCCACGGTACACTATGTCATTGTCCCAGACGGGAAGCAATGTGGCGATCGCAGATTGGAGAAAGCGATTGCACTCGTTACTCAAGGGGGCGTGACTGACGGTACTTAAGGGCACGTGTTTGTTCCTTTGTTATGGTTACGGACTAACCAGAAAGGAGCATAAAATACCGTGTTTGTTTGTTTTAGTTGTGTCAACTACTGTGCTTGTTTGTGATTATTAGATGGTGAAACACGATCCAGGAGCTGTCGCTTAAGGCCAGCACAAACCTGGACAACACTGCACCATTGTTCACAAATAATTGTATTACACCACTTGCACTTAGAGCACTCACTCTGGACTTGTGACCGTGTTGCGTTTCGTGTGTGTTTATACTGTGTATATTATTTCGGGATTGAACCCCCTAGGTTATACTGAGTAGTACACATAGTTGTGTTGTACACATCGTTGTGTAGTTCACATCGTTGTGTAGAACACATCGTTGTGTACTACCATTCATTATTACTTACATTTGTCAGGTGACTTTGGTTTATAAATAAACAACCATTGCACCTGGATTATTGTTGTCTGTCTGTTATTGATCACCATTCCACTCCTGCACCTGCGCACTGCAAATCACTTCTCACACACCTACATAATAATTCTATGCCAAGAAAGAATAATACGTTTTTTTAAAACAATACACAGTTTTTCATTGGTATATATAACAGGCTATTATAGACTTAAACAATATATAATGATTGAGTTTACAATTATTCATTCTAACACAGGAATGTAATTATGGAATTAAGTTTGCTTTTATATGTACTAAAAAAAACAGGGCTGTACAGCTACTTGGAAAATCAGGGTGATTCCCTTTATTATTATCATTTATTTCTTAGCAGACGCCCTTATGCAGGGCGACTTACAATTATTACAACATATCACATTATTTCACATTATACAGATATCACATTATTTTATACATACAATTATCCATTTATACAGTTGGGTTTTTACTGGAGCAATCTAGGTAAAGTACCTTGCTCAAGGGTACAACAGCAGTGTTCCCCACTGGGGATTGAACCCACAACCCTCTGGTCAAGAGTCCAGAGCCCTAACCACTACTCCACACTGCTGCCTTTAGCATGTTTCTTTGTAAGTGGGTATTAAATGAAACCAAAACAATTTCACTGTACAGTTGAATACCAGTCTGGCAATGAACTACTGCTTTAAGTGATTTCAAAACCAGTTGGAATGAATTTTCACACAACTGGCACAAAACATGCTGCAAAACTAGCAAATGCCATTGAATCATCAAGTTGACTAATGAATATGAGGGTGAACGTGAAAGTCAAGAAGTGAAATACAAATTATTTTATATCAAATGGATAAAAGAAAATGACAAAATGGTTTCAGTTACTGTAGTCAGATTGCTGTTGATTTAATGTACATCCTTACTTTTCAAAGCCAAGCATCACTGCTGGGCTGCACCCACTAGCTCAGGGGTGACCAACCTGGGTTTGGAGAGCCGTAGGGTCTTCTGGTTTTCAGTTACTTGAGTTAATTATTTTCTAAGTGGTCAACACTGAACAAAATTCAAGTATTTAACCATTGATGATTTAAAGATACCCAGAAAACCTGCAAGTTTGTGGCTCCCCCCCCCCCCCCCCCCCAAACTAGCTGATTGTGAATGTGAGCACAGCTTGCACCGTTAACTCCCACCGAGAACCATTTAATTACTGCAGCTAATATCCCACAGCAGGACTGGAGGCCTTTTTAATTATCTCTAAATTAAAAAAAAAAAAAAATAGTATTCTATTTAACAAATCTCAAGCCATTTATTTTTTACAATGACATTTTACTTAGTCTATATATTTGAAATCTGTGTAGATTCCTGAGGTTTATATGACTGGAAATTAGTTTTCCATTCTTCATTACCACTTATAATGAAACAGTCTCCGATTATCATTTTCATTATTAATGGAACTATTCTTATCAGCCTGTGGTTTAATGGGAATTTTAAAAAGGCACATTTTCTCAGTCCCAGTTTCCCGTAACTCCAAGCCAGACATTTCTATCAGGAGACTGACGATATACCCAGAAATGATAAATCTGCTTCATAGATTTCCACAACATCTATCCCGTTATTTATTTAGTACACTTGAATATAAATCTTGTTGGTATACCGGCATGCAATCCCAAAGGATAGCAGATATTCACTGCCCTAATATTCTGTACCCATTTTTATGGAACAGTGTACTTTGTATTTATATTGGAGTCAGTAAAACACTGCTATGGATTAAGTTCATTCAATATATATTACAGTAACTCAGGGTATTTGAATTTTCAAAAGTAAATGTTTTATGTGCGTTTATCTCTTGGGTAATTGTTGATTTACCACTTTACTGTGGTATCTTTTTCTCTAACTAGAAAAACAACAAGTGTCACCCTATACAATATGCCATTGCTTTGTTATCCTTTCCTGTTATTCATCCATAAGTATACATTGCACAATGGAAGACTATGTAGCAGTGCTAAAAGAAACTTGTTAGGAAATGTTTCACTGAGAAGACTTTCTCAATATCTTCAAAGATGACATGGAGTAAATAACATTGAGAGTCTATCCCGTTGTTTCTTGTAGTATGTTACATGTTCTGATTGTTGATTCCTCCAGTAATGGAATACTGAATCACATTAACAATGCTGTGACCTGAAGTAAGGATACTGGTTTCAGTGCAGGAGAGAACTAACCCTGTCCAATCAGTACAGTAGAACCACCTTTGTCTGATCTGCCACCAATCTCAACCCTGTGGTTATAAAACCCACTCTTATCCAAACTGTTTCCATGCCCATGCACTTTGATAATAGGGGTTCTACTGCATGTGAGTCAGTCTAAATTGTAGGCCTTATTTTTGATTGGGTCCCATTCACAGGAATGACGAACAACAGCAGGAACACCACGGGCATGCATATTTTTTTAGTCTTTGTTTTATTTGACCATATTTCTTAAGTTTTAAATATCTCATGCTTATATTAGATTTTATTTGGCATTCCCATACCCTAAGACTTCGTGGTTCCCAAACTTGTGAAAATGTGAATGCAACTGTTGTTCTTGTCAACATACTAAAATACAAGTCATAAGCACTACAAACAAAAGCTGTTCTGCTACACTGAGCTCTGCGTCTGTCCAAACACAATTAAATGTAGAGCACATCACTCACAGCCTATTAAATTCCAGTTGAGCTCCGGCTGCAGGTGCACAAAGGACTGAATTCCAATAGACAAGTGCATTATCTGGGAAGGATGTCCTGCCTTGTGAGGTGACTATAACATCTTGTTAAGAAACAAATCCATAGTCTTATGAACTAGAATCAATAAGAAATCTTGGTATTACTTTACCTAATTCTCTAATTACTGTGTATTTACATATTAGTTACTTAATAAAAATACATGTTGTAACAGGGGTGTTCTGTTACTGTGTGGTATCCGCTGAGAAACGAGAAAGAGACATATTTACATGTGAAATACCAAGGGGTTTATAACATGAGACTGAGAAATATTTGTCTCAATTGAATTGCTTGAGTTCACTATTATAATGCTTCATGATTATACTGCTTGTTTTTGCATTATTGTTCTCCTACAGCCTCAAAGCCTGTTTCCTCTTAGATGTAGCTCCTTATTGTTTGATCTTGTGCAAGAAGAATGGCCGCAGACCTCCTCCAGTCTTTATTAATTAATTAATCATTTCTGGTTGTGCTTCATTATTGCTGTAAGTCTTTTATTTTGTTAATATCCGCATTTTGATTTGCTGAGTTTGTAATTTAAACCCAAACAATATGAAGAAAAATCATTGGCTTTGATTCTGCACTCTGCTTTCATGCTTCTTTTTCAAAATATCCCTTGCTTTTGTGAAAGGATACAACAATTACTGGCATAATGCAGAAACTAAAAACATCAATATTTACCTGCTCCAACTGTACACATTAAAGTTATCTATCCCTGCATGCCAATTGGTCCCCGGCTCTCTTCACATAGCTGGATGGAGGAAATTGGCCAATCAATGACTCAATTTGGTCAATTATTCCAGGTGGATAAAGAAAGAGCTACAGTAAGGGGTGATGTCTCTGTGTCAGTACCAGGAAAAGTGATATCTTCCCTTTAAAAGAGCCTAAAAACGGCATGTTTTTTTTTTTTATGTTAACCAGCAATAAAAGTGAGCAAAAAAGCACTGAAATCAACAATTTGTTTGTGTAAATCCTGCTTTTACATTCCTGGTCATTGAAAAATCACAAGCAAGAAAAATAACAGCAATATACTGCAACCCGTGCAATCACTGCAATCAAACGTTTCTGTAGCTCTCAATGAGACTTCTGCACCTGTTAACAGGTAGTTTGGCCCACTCTTCCTGAGCAAACTGCTCCAGCTGTCTCAGGTTTGATGGGTGCCTTCTCCAGACTGCAAGTTTCAGCTCTTTCCATAGATGTTCGATAGGATTCAGATCAGGACTCATAGAAGGCCACTTCAGAATAGTCCAATGTTTTGTTCTTATCCATTCTTGGGTGCTTTTAGCTGTGTGTTTTGGGTCATTTTCCTGTTGGAGGACCCATGACCTGCGACTGAGACAGAGCTTTCTGACACTGGGCAGTACGTTTCGCTCCAGAATGCCTTGATGGTCTTGAGATTTCATTGTGCCCTGCACAGATTCAAGGCACCCTGTGCCAAGCGCAGCAAAGCAGCCCCAAAACATAACCGAGCCTCCTCCATGCTTCACTGTAGGTATGGTGTTCTTTTCTTTGAAAGCTTCATTTTTTCGTCTGTGAACATAGAGCTGATGTGACTTGCCAAAAAGCTCCAGTTTTGACTCATCTATCCAAAGGACATTCTCCCAGAAGGATTGTGGCTTGTCAATATGCATTTTAGCAAATTCCAGTCTGGCTTTTTTATGTTTTTCTGTCAAAAGTGGAGTCCTCCTGGGTCTTCTTCCATGGAGCCCACTTTTGCTCAAAAAGCGACGGATGGTGCGATCAGAAACTGACGTACCTTCACCTTGGAGTTCAGCTTGTATCTCTTTGGCAGTTATCCTTGGTTCTTTTTCTACCATTCGCACTATCCTTCTGTTCAATCTGGGGTCGATTTTCCTCTTGCGGCCGCGCCCAGGGAGGTTGGCTACAGTTCCATGGACCTTAAACTTCTTAATAATATTTGCAACTGTTGTCACAGGAACATCAAGCTGCTTGGAGATGGTCTTGTAGCCTTTACCTTTACCATGCTTGTCTATTATTTTCTTTCTGATCTCCTCAGACAACTGTCTCCTTTGCTTTCTCTGGTCCATGTTCAGTGTGGTGCACACAATGATACCAAACAGCACAGTGACTACTTTTCTCCATTTAAATAGGCTGAATGACTGATTACAAGATTGGAGACATGTGTGATACTAATCAAAGAAACTAATTAGTTTGAAATATCATTATAATCTAATTATTTATTATCTTTTCTAAGGGGTACCAACAAATGTGTCCAGGCCATTTTAGAATATCTTTGTAGAATAAGCAATAATTCATCTCTTTTCATAGCTTCTTTGCTTTATTCTATGACATACCAAAGGCATGCAAGTATACATGATAAAATAGCTTTTAATGTCATCACTTTTCAGGAGGAATGAAGCATTATTTCAATGAGCTGTAAGGGTACCAACAAATTTGAGCACGTCTGTATATATATATATATATATATATATATATATATATATATATATATATATATATATATATATATATATATATATATCACAAACTCTGATTGGTTCTTATAATACTGACTGCACGGCTTGCATATCCTGTCATAAAGAAGCTCTTTTAAAAATGTCGGCAGTAAAATTAAACGGTTTTGTCCAGCTTTTACACGGCTTTGTTTTTTTCTTTAGGGAATATGGCATTTAAAATAACAACAGTTGAAAAAATAATAACAGCCAACTCTTCCTCGTTAATTACTGGACACATTACGACCTGACCAAAAAAAGTGTCACCTCAGTTGGGTTGCGCAACTGATCGCTCAGGTGTGGACCCAGCTTAAGAAATACTACAAAAAATATTGCATAATGGGTATAATTATAATTTTGTAACAGACAAATAAATGCCCTTTAAAACGTGCTATAATATGCTACCTTTCTGTATATTATAAACAAAACCCATGCATTTAAAAATGATGCCTATGCATTTTTTTTGCAGTACAGTGTCGGTGCCACGCTCTCCTGACAGTCCTGGCAGAGTGACAGATGTGTTTTTAGGGGTAGGCGCTAGCATAATAAAAAAAATATCTTTCAATTTAAAATGACAATCTAGCTTGGAATAAATTTTTCCAATAAAAAGTTTTAATATTTTAGTGACAAAGCTTTTATTTGTATTATTATTTATTTTTTTATGTTTTAATTCTAAAAGCTGAAGTCAGTAGATTGCAAAATTTAAATCCAAGACGGTTATCGGGCAGATACTGTAGTCAAATCTGGTGCGTACAAAAATGCATTTTTAAACTTTTTAAAGCTTTGATATGTTTAAGTTAAGTACAAACTATTGGTAATAACCTATTTGGGGTTTTGTTTGTTGAAATCTAAAAAAACGTTTGCCCACCCTACTGTAAGTGTAACACTTTTGGATAAATCCAGATTTATGTTCAACTAAACTCGTAGGGATACAATACATCACAATGAGCACAATCAAAATCGTGAAGTTAAACACTTTATTGATTCTGTTGTTTACCTTGGTAAGCAAGAACTGGCATTCAGAGGACACGATGAAGACACCAACTCCTCAAATAGAGTAATTATATGGAATTACTTTCTCTGATTTCTGACTACGTCAGCATGTTAAGCAATTGCTTGTCAATAACCACAGTATTCACAGGTAGCTCTAACAATGAAATCAGTACAAGAAGCCAAGTATGTAGCTGTAATGATAGATTAAACCAGCGGTTCTCAAACTTTTTGAGTCACGCCCCCTTTCCTCTTGTCTGTGGTACTTGATGCCCCACCTCTCCACCCTGCCACCCAACACACACATATATACAGTACATATGCACATATACTGGTAATCCAACATGCCTGCAGCTTCTCTGTACATCACTGCTGTTCTTTTTTTCCTTCTTTTATGCACGAACCAGCCACCGATCCATCGTAATAAGAGCAAACTTAACACTGTAAATTACAGTTTACTGATTGTGACCAACGCTTATTACATAGTAAGCTGATAAACGACATACATTACCAGATGGCAGTGGAATTCATCCAAAAATATGCAAGCTTATAAGGCACCAGTCAGATTCACAGCGCCATTTACAAACTCTGACATGGCTGGAGGTCTCAGCATAAAGATTTGTTTTAAGTTAATATATACCGTATAAAGGGAAATTTTGGCTGGTATTAAATTCGGCCGATTTTCACAGCACGTTCACAAAAAAAGTCACAGTTTTGCATTTATACTTTTAATTCCAAAAACATTTAAATAAATGTTTACTTAAATATGTTTGGTAAAACAGTATATCATTTACAGTAACTCGTTATATCATCTACAATGTAACTGCAGCAACTTGGAGAACAACAGAGAAGGCCTTCTAATCAGTTACAGTATTTATTGCTCATATATGGCCCTTAATTTTAAGAACCAGTAAACCTTTATGATAAGCATTTGCTGTCTCTCGGTTTTTAAACTATGGTTCACAACATAACACAGTGGAACGATCACAGTAGTACAATGACGTAATTGTAGGGCAGTACTGCCACGTGAGAAATCTTTAACAATAAAGACGAAACGAAAATGCTTTTATTTGCTTCAAAATCATTTCAAGCTGGTAAATAGACTAGCAAGCACTGTCAAAATCAGCTCAGTTTTATATGGTGCAAAACGTTTTTTTTTTTTTTTTTTACTGGACTTTTACTAAACCGGAACGATGCCTGCATTAATAGTCGTATCTACAACGTATCGACAATACCAATCAACAAATTTGTTACAGACTTTCAACAAGTCTGACACAAACAAGTTTGGCTGTTAATTAAACCCTTCTAAAAAAAAAGAACATTCCTACTACAGTAGCAGGCACAGTTTACACTGCCTCTGGGTTTCTGATCGCATCATCAATTCCACATTTTTTAAATCCATTGATGGAAATGTCCGGTCCACTTTTAATCTTTTCAAACAAATTAGCTTCGTCACTGCCCTTCTCATATATCCACTTTGATATCTGACGCATTACTTCTCTTGTCCAGTGCTTCTTTAATCTGTTCTGTATCCCTGTCTGACAGAGGGTGGGGTACGAGTACTGTATGCAACCCTCTGAATGGTGGAAGTATTATTGTCGATCCAATCAAAATAGCCAATAAAGCCCAAATAAAGCATCCGCCCATTATACGGTATAGTCTAGGTTAAGATGTGCGCTGTAATTTAAATAAATAAATACATAAATAAATAAATACATTTAAAAACCCTGAGCCTTCTAATGCCACCTTACTTAAAAATGTGCATAGATGAATCTATCGATTGTAACGGTACGAAACTCAAAAAAGAGAAGGTTTCGTACCGGTACTGTTTCGACTCGGAACAGCTTAAGTGTGAACAGGGAAACCGACATGGTATCGATATAGTTAAGGCAATATTCTGAAGCATTCGCACGTCTCGCTTTACAGTTTAAATACTTTAAACAGCTTTACATTTTACGGTGAGCTGCAGTACATTTATCATGGCTACACCAAAAAATGCCAAAATAAATGACGGCAAACATGCTGTATTACATACTGTAAAACTTCAAATAATTACCGGGTCTCAAATAATAGCACCGGGTCTCCAATACGCACCGGGTCTGCTGGCGAATATAAACGCTGGGTCTCTATTAAACGCCGGGTTTCTGTCATTGCCATTGAAGCTAATAATAATAGAAAATGTAATTTAAGGTAGGCCTACATGCAATGCATATTTGTTTAATGCAGTTATTACATTACTAAAAGTTTTGATAATTTTGAGCATGCTGAAAGTAGCCCAGATACAAACCTCTTGGTGTATTTGAAAGCGTTTTGTTGCATTAACAATGTACAAGTTTGAGATTAAACAATAAATTATTTTTGATAATGATATTTATTGCTTTAGTTGTTCATTTTTAAAAACATTTTAGAAGTTTGTAATTATTATTATTATTATTATTATTATTATTATTATTAACAATGGTAGATCGAATTACGTTTTTAAATAGAAATTCATACTTCTGCTTGTTCATTTTCCAATGTTTTGTATACCATATCCTTGTTAACCAGTGCATATAAAAAGACTGTAATAATACTTTCACTTTATACTTGAGGGTGTACAATACAATGTCATTTTGTTATAAAACAAAACTCTAGTTCCGACACACAAACTTTTAACAAAGTTGCTGGAATGTTTAAATTGAGTTATGATGTTGCTACAAGGCTGTGTGTTAGCGGCTTCTCAATGACTGATTGAAGCAAAAGTTCCCTTTCAATTCGAAGACGACCACCAATGAACATTATGTATGGGATATTCCTGCCCATTGGGTAGGTATCGCTGAGCTCTCTATACCAGAGCTGCCGATAGGCCCCTTCCTGGGATGACGCACTCAGTCCCGCCCACCAAGGGTTTAAAACCGTCATCCTGAGGAAGCCATTTCTCTTTTTCCTTCTCAAGATGGTACGATAAGACCTCTGTGTTGAGCTGAGCATGTTGATAGAAAACAGCTTCTCGAGTTGAATCGAATCGATTGTATTTCCCTTGCATTTGTGCTGAAAGCTGGCTCGCCGGTTTCCCGGAATCAACGACTTTGAAAAGACCAAGCCTTTCGCCTTTCTGTCTTTCAGTGGCCTCCTCGCTTGCGTGGTAGGCCGCTCTTTGTTATCTTTCTGTCGTGTGTGAGCGACTGCTTGTGCAGTCACCCTCGCGAGTGGTTGTCTATTTCTTTCTTGAGAGTACACAGTTCCTCCACGGGGCTAGGCATCCCCGCTGTCGAGTAGACCTCGTCGGCTGCGTAGGCTGGCCCACCTCGGTGAGTCGGGCCTTGTAAACAAACAGTGTGCTCACCCCTATCTATCTGTTCTACCGTGGTTTTTGTTGTCTGCTTCAACTCGCCCACTACGGCTTTGGCACTTGTGTCCCCCTGGTGCATGCTACGCGCTGACCAGGTGTGTGACCGCGCGGTTATGGTAGGCACAATTGCATAGCTGCCCCCCAGTGCTTCGGTACTGCGGCACATGCATAGCCCTTGGTATCTCGGTGCGCAAGGTGCTTATTGCACAGCACATGGTGCCCAGTGCTACAGCGTCAGTGCACAGACACAGCACTGCACGGTACATGGTGCACATAGTGCTCTCAGTTCTCGGTGCGTGCGGTGCTCGGTACGCACGGTGCTTAGCCCACTGCTACAGCGATTGTGCACGACACACGGTGCACGCAGTGCATGGTACTCGGTATGAACGGTGTTCTGCTGGATGGTTTCGGCCCGCCCTCTCGGTGCGCTTAAAAATTCCAGTTCACCCGCGTTACCGTGGTGTCTGTTATATTGCCCTCACGGCTTTGCTGTTGTGTGCGTGTATGTGTGGTTTTATTTCACTGCCTTGTAGTTGAATATATATATATATATATATATATATATATATATATATATATATATATATATACACACACACAGTGGCTCTCAAAAGTATTCAACCCCCTTGGACTTTTCCACATTTTATTGTGCTACAACATGGAATCAAAATGGGTTTAATTAGGAGTTTTTTTCCACTGATCAACACAAAAAAAGTCCATAATGTCAAAGTGAAAAATAAAATCTACAAATTGTTCTAAATTAATTACAAATACAAAACAGAAAATAATTGATTACATAAGTATTCACCCCCTTTGCTATGACACACCTAAATAAGCCCTGGTGCAACCAATTGTCTTTAGAAGTCACACAATTAGTTGAATGGAGTCCACCTGTGTGCAATTAAGGTGTTTCACATGATTTCAGGTTAAATACACCTGTCTCTGGGAGGTCCCACAGTTGGTTAGTACATTATCTAACAAAAACTACATCATGAAGATGAAGGAACATTCAAAGCAAATCCAGAATAAGGTTCTTCAAAAGAACCAATCAGGGGTAGGATATGAAAACATTTCCAAGGCATTGAGTATCCCCCGGAGCACAGTAAAGTCCATTATTAAGAAATGGAGAGAATATGGCACAACTGTGAATCTGTCTAGAACAGGCAAAAACGGAGTATCCGGGCGAGAAGGGCACTAGTCAGGGAGGCCACCAAGAGGCCTATGGCAACTCTAAAGGAGTTACAGTCTTCCACGGCTGAGCTGGGAGACACTGTGCATACGGCAACAATAGCCCAGGTGCTTCACAAAACTGGCCTTTATGGGAGAGTGGCAAAAAGAAAGCCATTGTTGAAAAAAACTCTCATCAGAAGGCATGTGGGAGACTTTGGGACCAAGTGGAAGAAGATTCTATGGTCTGATGACACCAAAATAGAGCTTTTTGGCCTCAACGCTAAGCGCTATGTTTGCCGCAAGCCTAACACCGCACATCATCCTGAGAACACCATCCCTGCCGTGAAGCATGGTGGTGGCAGCATCATGCTATGGGGATGCTTCTCTGTGTCAGGGCCTGGAAAGATAGAGGGCAAAATGGATGCACCAAAGTACAGAGAAATCCTGGAGGAAAACCTGCTGAAGTCTGCAAGAGACATGGGACTTGGGAGAAGATTCATCTTCCAGCAGGACAATGACCCAAAACATACAGTCAAAGCCACACTGGAGTGGCTTAAAAACAAAAAGGTCAATGTCCTGGAGTGGCCCAGTAAAAGCCTGGACCTCAATCCAATTGAGAATATGTGGAAAGAGTTGAAAATTGCTGTTCACCAAAGGTCTTCATCCAACTTGATGGAGCTCGAGCAATTTTGCAAAGAAGAATGGGCAAAAATTGCAGTGTCCAGATGTGGTAGAGACCTATCCAAATAGACTCATGGCTGTAATTTCTGCCAAAGGTGCCTCTACCAAATATTGACTCAAAGGGGTGAATACTTATGCAATCAATTATTTTCTGTTTTGTATTTGTAATTAATTTAGAACAATTTGTAGATTTTATTTTTCACTTTGACATTATGGACTTTTTTTGTGTTGATCAGTGGCAAAAACTCCTAATTAAATCCATTTTGATTCCATGTTGTAGCACAATAAAATGTGGAAAAGTCCAAAGGGGTTGAATACTTTTGAAAGCCACTGTATGAAACCACAATGGTTTATATATATATATATATATATATATATATATATATATATATATATATATATATATATATTATTTTTTATTTCTATGTAACTGAGATGGATTTACCAGTGAGCAGGAGGATGATGGAAAATGTAGTTCTGAGAGATCCATGTGGGTACATGGGAAGCCATCTTGAGGCAGGGAATGCAATTTAAAAGTTTAAAGAAGTAGTCAAAATGTAAAAAAAAAAAAAATTAAAACAATACACGCCCCTTACGTAAACTATTGTAGCAACACATGGGAACATGTAACACAATAAAATAAAAAAAGGTTCTTATGTACCCTTTAAATTCAAGTAAGATCAAGATAAAGAGTACAGTAAATTAAAGTAAGAGCAGGTTTGACTAAGAGCAGTGTAACAGGGGAGATATGTGCTGACTGGCGCATGCATGGTTCTGCAGGAAGAGGGCAGCAACCCGTAGGATCCGCCTGTCAGTCATGGCAATGACACAGAGAGGTGGGGCAAGGGTGTGTGGTCTCTCCCTCTCTCTGAATGGTTGGGAGGCAGGCCTTGGGGGATTGCTGGGCCTATAAAATAACACTCTGTTGTTCCTTCAGGTCGGCCTCTATAGGACGACAAACGAGCAGCGGCCGGAGAACGAACACAATACAAAACGAAACAAAATAAAATAAAATAAGATAAAATAAAATAAAATAAAATAAAATAAAATAAAATAAATATAGGGTTAGCGGAGAAACCAAGGGCAGGCCCAAAAGTATAGACCGTAGTCTAAGGGAATGGTGGAGTGTAGGACGGAGACCCGGACCGTGCGGGTAGCGACGGTCAGGGAAACGCTGCAGAGTGCAGCACCTTTATTTTGTAGTTTTGTTAGTAGTGTTTTGTTTTTCCTTTTTCTTTGTGCCTTTTGTTTTCATTATTATTTTGAGCACTTGTATGTGTACTGGACTGTCTACCGTATTGGTAACCCTGTTACTTATAAGAGTAAATCAAAGTAGTTATAATTAGGAGCAGTAGTTGAGCGCGGCAAGGTATGGAGAAGTTCAAATGGGTGCCATATAGTCCAGTGTGGTCGAGAGTTGTGATGTTTACAGATGCTGTCTGAACAGGTGTGTCTTGAGGAGGCACCGGAAGGTGGTCAGGGTCTGAGCATATATGGGTAGGTCGTTCCACCACTGATGGGCAAGGGTGGAGAAGGAGCAGGCTCTGGAGGCGGGGGAGCGGAGGGGGGGGGGTACAGCTAGTCTGCTGGAGGTGAAGGAGCGGAGGGGTGAGAGGGGATGTAGGTAGTCTGGAGATAGCAAGGAGCAGAAAGGTCAGGACAGCGAAAGGCGAGAACAAGAGTTTTGAATTAGATGCAAGCAGTGATAGTGAGCCAATGTAGAGAGTGCAGCAGTGGTGTAGCATGGGAGGAACGAGGAAGGGAAAAGACAAGGTGAGCAGCAGAGTTTTGGATGAGTTGGAGCGGACAGGTAGCAGAAGCAGGAAGGCTGGCCAAGAGGGAGTTGCAGTAGTCAAGGTGGGACAGTACCAGGGCCTGAACTAGGAGCTGGGTGGAGTAGTCGGTGAGGATGGGGCGAATTCTGCGTATGTTGCTGAGGAAGAAGCGACAGGAGCGTGCCAGAGTAGAGATGTGCTGAGAGTAGGAGAGGGAGGGGTCAAGGGTGGCACCAATGCTCTTATATATTGTGGTTCAGTGATGGCCAATAAGTATGTCAGTCTGAGGCTGACAAGAGCTATGTTCCCCTGTTAATGATGAAAACTGAAGACAGGTAAGAAACACCTGTCTGTAATTGTGTAAATAATGTGTTAAATGACTGACTGTTTGCAATTAACTGGTGTATATTAACTGTCTTTTGTTCTTAGTCAGGGTGCAGCAGGAGTGTAAGTATGGTGTGGAGTGTAAGTATGAAGGGATTAATAAGTGTTTGTGAACTGTGTTTAGAAGAGGGAAACAGCTTAGATGTCCTGTGTGAGTTAGGGACTTCGGTAAAGTGAAGTTAGTAAGAGTCTGTAGTGCCGACTTCCAGATCCGTCTTACCATCGAGTCGACCCATCCTTGAGAAGGCGTATCAACACCAGGTGAACACCATTCTTTAAATCCACCGCATTTTTAGCCCGCGGTAAAAATCTGACTTTACGGTGACTAAACACGAGTTACGGCAGCATTATGGGGGTGGTTTACCTGCGAATCCCCTTGCGCTTATCCTTACATCTACCCCATAGTGCACAATATTTAGTACCCAATGGCTGCCAGTATCATTCTGCAGTGTGACGACTCTGGTTTGTTTTGAATGGGCAAAATGCAGTATATTGATGTGATTTGTAATGTTTAGGCTTATCTGCCCTCTCGTTTATCATGGAGATACATTCCCATTTTCATGGGCATTAATGTTTGAGATGAATGCTTCTTTTGTTTTCCCTTTTTATTTTGGTCACCACATACCATGAACATCATCCATCACATTGTATGTGTTCAGCAGTTTACTGGTATTGATTGAACATGTGGTTTGTGTATTTGTATAGAAATGCTGTTGGCTGCTTGTTTTATTACCAATAGGGGGTAACCACAGTTGGTTGACTGTACGGCATGTTGGTCAAAGACTCACTTTTTTACATGCAAATTTCAGACATCAAAGCTTTTACTTAATAAGTCAATTGCTTAGTGGCGTTAAAATGAAATACACGGCAAACTGTGAACTGTGGCAAACCAGACAAAGCTCCAAGGACCATAAAACCTCATATAATATACTTCAGTATCTAAAGGCACATTGAAGGGGTTTTCTTCTTGCTATAAACAGCACAACTGCAAACAATTGTGGTGCTACAGATATAAACACAAGTTTTAAGAAAGTGTGTGCAACAGTAATGTGCCCTGTATCTGAAACATTCAGAAACTCATCCGTTTGAGGAGAAGTTTGTATCGTATGTTTGTTTGGTCAATGATTTGGTAAGAGCTTGTAGTGGATGCTGGATGTACAGTACTGGATGATACCTTCATGTGATACAGACTGTCTTTATGTAAACTTATAACTCTACTCTTGGATCAGCTAGAATGGCTTACTATTCAAATATTATAGCTGACGGTCATGGAAACACGAAAGTATTGTTCAAGTAAAATTCTTCAACCAAAACATAATACTGGTTCTTCACCCTCTTTAAACTGTGAAGATTTTGCTCAGTACTTTACAGACAAAGTCGAAGCCATATAAGTTCTATGTTGCCTTGTAATGCTCAAGACATCACATCCACTTCTGAAATAACTTCCACTTTAAACTTTTCTAATTTTTCAGTAGTTGAAGCTTTTGATAGTGTGGATATAATAAATCACTCACTCTCCATGACCTGTTCTCTCCACCCTTGGCCATCTAAGTTGGTAGTTCAATGTTCCGACTATCTTGCTCCTCAAATTACTAAAATTATAAATCTCTATTTAGATTCTGGAGTGGTTCCATCGACATTAAAAAGTTCCACTGTGACGCTGATACTTTATATAACTATCATCCACTATCAAAACTCTCTTTTTTGGCCAAGGTTCTGGAGAGGGTTGTTACTAGACAACTACTTGAGTAGTGATTATTATCTTTCTGCTAAAGTTTCAATCTGGTACACATAGTCAATGACCTGTCGATCAGTGCAGATAACCCATAGTACTGAGTCAGCACTGGTACACATAGTCAATGACCTATTGATCAGTGCAGATAACCCATAGTACTGACTGAGTCAGCACTGGTACACATAGTCAATGACCTATTGATCAGTGCAGATAACCCATAGTACTGAGTCAGCACTGGTACACATAGTCAATTACCTGATCAGTGCAGATAACCCATAGTACTGACTGAGTCAGCACTGGTATTCATAGTCAATGACCTATTGATCAGTGCAGATAACCCATAGTACTGAGTCAGCACTGGTATGCATAGTCAATGATCTGATCAGTGCAGATAACCCATAGTACTGAGTCAGCACTGGTACACATAGTCAATTACCTGATCAGTGCAGATAATGGGAACCATCAGCACTTGTTCTGTTGGGTATCACTGCTGCCTTTGATATCATTGATCACTGAATCTTAGTAAACCGACTAGATAAGTGTATTGGACTGAGTGGAACTGTACTTTCTTGATTTAGTTGTTGTTTGTCAAACCGAAAGTACTCCTATACTGGTGCTGACTGATATGTTTAATGTGTCTTCTGGTGTCCCGCAGGGTTCAGTTCTTGACCCTCTTCTTTTCAATCTCTAAACGCTTCCATTAGGTAGTTTAAATAGAGAACATGGATTGAATTTCCACTCTTAGGCAGATGACACACAACTCTATATCGAATTAACCCCTGGTTCGAATTAATACTGACTTTAAGTTATCGGCCTGCTTGGATAATATTGCTGTTTGGATGACTAACAACTAAATTACAGCTGAATTCTAAAAATACTTTTGGTCTTTTGGTAGGCACTAGGAAACAACTCCAAACTACATCACTATCTTTGATGTCCTGTAGCCGTGATATTGCTGTATCACCTTCAGCCAGAAACTTGGGAGTTGTTTTAGACTCGGGACTTAGTTTTGAGTCTCATCGGTGGTTAAGTCATTTTTTTACCATCTACGTAATATTGACAAAATCCGTTCTCACCTTTCACAAAAAGACTCTGATATTCTGATTCATGCCTTCGTAACATCTCGAACTGATTATTGCAACGCACTGTTGTGGGAGTTATCTTCTAAACTGGTACATCAGCTACAGTTAGTCAAGAATGCTGCTGCAAGAATATTGACAGGCAAAAATAAAATGGAAAACATTGCCCCTGTCCTAAAAGCACTACACTGACTACATTTTTTTATCGGGTAGTTTTTAAGATCCTCTTGCTGATCTTTAAGGCTGTCCAGGGAACTGGTCGTTCGTATTTGACGGATTTATTGCATTTTTATGTCCCTGGACATCAGCTACGCTCCTCAGGAGCTGGGCTGCTGGCTGTTTCATCAACTAGATGCGTTACATTGGGAGGTCGAAGCTTCTCTTCATGTGCTCTGACTCCTTGGAACTCACTGCCACTATTTGTAAGATGCTCTGATTCGTAGAAAAAATGTTAATCTACGCTTAAAACACACTTATTTTCCTTGACTTTGGTAATTAACTGTTTTTTATAATGGATGTTTCACATGTATTTATATATTGTAATGGCTTTTGTATTAACTCTCTTTTAAAAATTGCTTTTAAAAAGTGTGACAGAGGCTCCCACTGACCTTCAGTTCTCTTACGTTCTTGTATTCTTAGGACTGCTGTGGTGAGGGAAAATAATCTGACATTTTAAATTGGAGAGAAAAGGGTTAACATAATTGGGCACGCTAAAATGTGTGAGCAAGCTGGACAAGTTACAATTTCCTTCAAAAGAGACTTAAAAAAGTTTGCAATAAAATGAAAAACAAACTGTTAATGTTACCAAACAAAAAAGAAACATCAGTTTTGGATCCTAAAGTCCTGGCCAATTAAAGGGCTGTTTCACATCTGCCCTCTTTATCTGCTCAGATGTAGTATTCAGCCCTTCCTACAGCAGCGCTTCTCAAACTTGTCAATAATCTTTTAATTAATTCTGACACTGGCTCCCTTGTTGCAGAAAATGGCCAGCGGAATTTGTTTTTGCAGCTTGCGCTCCGCGGTTGATCAGATGTTTAATGGCAGCAGATCTTATTTCCCAAGTTATGTTATGGCGCATACCTTTCAAAATTGTCTGATATTTCCTTCCACTGGAATAATGACGACGCTATTTTTGAATAACATTTGAATCAGCAAAAAAAAAATTAAACTGCAATGAAGTCAATTGGAAAAGAAAAAACACTCCTTACGGTGAAGGGAATGATTATGTTTCTAGACTGAGAACACACAAAAATGTGCCTCTCAAAACCGTGAGTGGAAGTGAGCGAAGTTGCATCTAACCAAATTATGTCTTTGATTCGTTGCTCTTACTGCCAGCTTAGCCAAAGCAAACTCCCACAAAACAGTTCATGAATTATATGGCCCTTGCATAAGTGTATACAGTCATGAAGAAATGCACATTCATTGAATTTTACTGGTCATGGATCTGTCTGTACAAGGAAGCCCTTTCATTTAGTCAATTACCTCTATAAATATTACAGAACTGGCTACCTCAGCAGCATGCTTAACATTATTCTGATTTGGTTCTGTATTTGTTTTTGTATGGCTGTTTCAGAGAGAAAGAAAATGTAATTATTTTATTGAACGCAAAAAGGTTTTGAACGAGAGGAACTAATTCGACCCATCAGTGCTTGTTCCTAAATATCTAATTGATCCCAGAACTGCATTACAGTGCCTTGCATAAGTATTCACCCCCCTTGGACTTTTCCACATTTTGTAGTGTTATAACCTGGAATTAAAATTGATTTAATTGGGATTTATACCATTTGATTTACACAACATATTTAACACTTTGAAGGTGCAAAATATTTTTTATTGTGACACAAAAGTTAATTAAACAAAAAAAAGACATTTGTTGGTTGCATAAGTATTCACCCCCGAGTCAATACTTGGTAGAAGCACCTTTGACAGCAATTACAGCTGTGAGTCTTTTTGGGTAAGTCTCGACCAGCTTTGCACATCTGGATCCTGCAATTTTTGCCCATTCTTCTTGGCAAAATTGCTCAAGCTCTGTCAAGTTGGATGGGGACCGTTGGTGAACAGCAATTTTCATGTCTTGCCACAGATTCTCAATCGGATTGAGGTCTGGGCTTTGACTGGGCCATTCTAAGACATTCAGGTTCTTGTTTTTAAACCACTCCAGTGTAGCTTTGGCTGTGTGTTTAGGGTCATTGTCCTGCTGGAAGGTGAACCTCCGCCCCAGTCCCAGGTCTCTTGCAGACTGAAACAGGTTTTCCTCTAGAATTTCCCTGTATTTGGCTCCATCCATCTTGCCCTCAATCCTGACCAGTTTCCCAGTCCCTGCCGATGAAAAGCATCCCCATAACATGATGCTGCCACCACCATGCTTCACCGTGGGGATGGTGTTCTCAGGGTGATGAGCAGTGTTGGCTTTGCGCCACACATAGCGTTTTGCGCTAAGGCTAAAAAGTTCAGTTTTGTTCTCATCAGACCAGATAACCTTTTTCCACATATTTGCTGTGCCCCTGTGGCAAAGTGCCCCGCCCCTGTGTGCATTTGTGTGATCTGTGTTGTATGTTGGATGTTGCGTGTGTTAATGTCGGTGTATAGATTGGTACACGGGATATAAACGGGTCTGTGTTTCACGTGTATTTAAATTGTAGATTTGTATTTAGGCACGAGGAGAGCACAAATCACTTCACGTGCTGGTTAAATGTAATATGTGAGCACAGGGTTGCACAGAATTAATTCACGTGCTGGGATTCAAGTGAATAATTAATTAGTAATTGAATCCCAGCACAATAGTATATATAGACGCACATTTCGTTCAGTCAGGGTTGGGTGTTCGGAAGAGGAGAACGGGTGAGAGAGAGAGGAGAGTTAAAATAAGTAAATCAGTAAAAACGTAAAGATAAGTTTGTTTGTACTCACCGTGTCTGTCTGTCTGTCCGTGCACCGTTTGTTTAGTGTTAGTCCGTTTTGTTTGTCTGTTTATTTTGGCGCAAGTGCCGTGTCCTGTTTTGTGTACTGTTTAAAACCTTTTATTTGTTATTAAACGCTGAGTGCAGCCATTGCACTCAGCTCATCACCATCACCGTCTCTGTGTATTCCTTTTCTGGTCTGACGCCACCCACTCTGGCCGTCTTTGTGACAGCCCCCCACATGCCTTTTGGCAAAATCCAAACAGGATTTGATATGGGTTTTTTTCAGCAATGGCTTTCTTCTCGCCACTTTTCCATAAAGCTCAGCTTTGTGGAGCGTCCGGGTTATAGTTGTCCCATTGATGGTTTCTCCCATCTCAGCTGTGGATCTCTCCAGCTCCTTCAGAGTTACCACTGGCCTCTTGGTTGCTTCTCTGACTAATGCCCTCCTTACCTGGTCACTGAGTTTTGGTGGACGGCCTTCTCTAGGCAGAGTTGCGGTTGTGCCATATTCTTTCCATTTTTTAATAATGGATTTAACGGTGCTCCGGGGATGTTCAAAGTTTGGGATATTTTTTTATAACCCAACCCTGATTGGTGCTTCTCCAGAACTTTATCCCAGACTTGTTTTGATAGCTCCTTGGTCTTCATGATGCTGTTTGTTTAGATATGCTCTCTAACAAACTCTGGGGCCTTCCAGAAACAGGTGTATTTAATCTGAGATCATGTGACACTTTAATTGCACGCAGGTGGACTCCATTCAACTAATTATGTGACTTCTGAAGGCAATTGGTTGCACCAGAGCTTATTTAGGGGTGTCACAGTAAAGGGGGTGAATACTTATTCAATCAAGACTTTTCAGTTTTTTATTTGTAAATAATTTTGAAAAATCTGTAGATTTTTTCCCCCACTTCGACATTATGGTCTATTTTGTGTAGATCAGTGACAAAAAATCCTAATTAAATCCGTTTTAATTCCAGGTTGTAACACTACAAAATGTGGAAAAGTCCAAGGGGGGGTGAATACGTATGCAAGGCACTGTACACCATTAACCTCCCTTGATTAAGGCAAACAGTTACAAATGATCTGCTAACACATATTGGATGCTGGGGGTCACTTGCTTGTGCAGTGCCGTTGTTTCCAGTTAAGTAAGAAATAAGTACAGGATGCCATCTGGGTAAGATAACCAGGATGGAAGAAAACTATTGAATGTTAGTGGTCCCAAAGGCATGTACAATGGTGGTGAACCTGTTCCTTAGACCACAACCCTGCCAAAATGGTTTGATTCTTATTAATCATGTGGCCCTATAGGGGACTTCAAGAGCAAATCTCAATGTATTCTTCTTTGTATATCATTTTTGTTTCAGTCGTCACATTCTTGCCTCAAGCACCCATGCATTCTCAAACACATCTCTCTAAATACAGAAGTACCCCCTGACTCAGCCTCTAGTGGTTGCAAGAAATGCATCAGTAAGAAATACTGCATACTGTAGAACCAATGTGTATGTATTGTGTTGTACAGGTCAATGGTTGCAGGAGAACAGGTTAATATCAGCTGAATTTATCAGAGATATCAGACAAGACAATGTTGACAACCCTTTTGAGGCCACAGCACTGTTTTAAACATCTACATTTTACAAAGACATAAGGACGTGACAACTGACAGAAAATAATATGCAAAGTGAATCTAAAGAAGAAGAAGAATACATTAGTTAAGATAACTGCTGTATTTCGCAACCTTACCAAGTTCCCCTTTAAGATATCTTAGCTCTACAGTGATGTCAATCCTAAGAGAACCAAAATGTTATTTTAATGTATTTAATGTATTTTTTCAAGCCAGTTAGGAACATCCAAATTAAGCTGTTTCTTGTTCCCTGAATAATTGGACTTTCTCTGACAGTTTTTGTTTCCTGATTACCATATACATTTTTCCTTTGCATTACCGATTTATGAGCACATATTTGTATTCTTGCACAAGAGTTTTTTTTTCCTGAAGTTAGAGTTGAACAAAACTCTTAAAGTTCAGGGAGTCTTCAACTTTGTACAAGCACATAACTCACCAGCTCCTTGAGGAAACAGGAGCCCCATTTAAACACGTGTGGTTGTCTAGGTCAAATGTTACCCATAATGTATTACTGCATGCCTGTGACCTATTCTGGGATAAACCAAATCATATACTAAAGGTTCAGTTCGAATAGGAGGAAGATTGGAAATCTGTCTTGGGTTATTGTAACACTACATGGAGAGTTACTAGTTTTAAAGATAGGACCATGTGGCAAAGTGCCTGCCCCTGTGTGCATTTGTGTGTTATGTGTTGTATGTTGCGTGTGTTAATGTTGGTGTATAGATTGGTACACGGGATATAAACGGGTCTGTGTTTCACGTGTATTTAAAAAGTGTATAATTATATTTAGGCACGAGGATGGCACATCACTTCACGTGCAGATAAAATATGTATAATGTGTGGCACGGGGTTGCACGTAATTCATTCACGTGCTGGGATTCAAGTGAATAATTAATTAGTAATTGAATCCCAGCACAACAGTATAAATAGGCACATTTTTAGTCACTCGTGGTTGGGTGTTCGGAAGAGGAGAACGGGTGAGAGAGAGAGGAGTAACTAAAAGCAAAATAAAACGTGCAAGATAAGTGTTTGTTCTCACCGTGTTTGTTTGTCTGTCCGTGCACCGTTTGTTTAGTGTCAGTCGTTTTGTCTGTCTGTTTATTTTGGCGTGAAGTGCCGTGTCCTGTTTTTGTGCTGTTTTCAAACCTTTTATTTGTTAATAAACGCTGAATGCAGCCATTGCACTCAGCTCATCATCACCACCGTCTCTGTCTGTGTATTCCTTTCTGGTCTGACGCCACCCACTCTGGCCGTCTTTGTGACAGACCTAAATTAGGTTATCCTTTTAGGACCAGGAAGGCCTTTTCCCTATCTAGCAGGTTAAAGTTACAGATTGCGACTATTTTCCCAGTTTTAGATGATGGTGGTTATATTTACCAGTTTGCTTGTAATCAGTCTCTACATAAATTAGGTGTAGTGTGTCATTCCTGTGACAGATTTGTTCTAGAATGTTCCCTTTTGACACATCATTGTCATATGTAGATAAAACTAGGCTGGCTCACACTTCTGAAATGTAGGCTTTTTCATTGGCATTGTTTTATGTTTAAGGTTTTTAAAGGCTTGGTATAGTACCTCCCTATCTGAGGGCACTGGTAGAAAGGACTGGCATTGGCTATAGTTTATGCTTTCAGGATTCTATTAATTTGTCAGTTCAAAGGGTTCAAAGATGTATTTGAGAATTATCTTTTGTATATCAATTACCAAAGACTTGGAACTGTTTCAATTATAGTATGCAAATAGAATGTGATAACCTTTCTTTCTCTGGTTTTAAAGATTGTGCTATGAGACTGCTTAGACCCTCCTGCAAATGCTTCTCCTTCAGTTCACATTAACACATAGATATGTCTTATTTATTCTGTTCTTTGATCTCTGTGTGCTGCTGATTAAGTTTGAACCATGCATGTTTTTATTGTGTTGTTTGTACTTTCAATTGTTTTTTTTATATATTGCAATTGTGTTTTTTATGGTTTTCCAGGATTCCCTTGCAAATGAGGCCTCTGTCTCAATGGGTAAATCTCCTGGTTAAGTAAAATAAATACATAAATAAATAACTTGAGGGTGAAGTGATTCTACTTGTTCTGCATACAGTCCTGTTTATTATAAGAATGCAGAAATACTAAAAGAAACCTAATGAATTAAATGGCAATAATTTCAACAAGGTTCTTATTTACCAGTTTGTACAATGTATTTTTCAATGTCTTCATTGTCTTATAAGAACCTTGTTGAGAAGTGTTACTATAATTATACAATTATCAGGTGCCAGCTTGCTAAGCCTGCTCTGAATTAGCTTAAGGTGTTACTTCACTCAATCATAAATTATAAGGTAAAACTAATCCCATACCTTAAAGTTGTCAAAGTTAACCCTCGCCAATACTCCGTGTTGTACAGAAACCAGGACCCGAGGACACTGTTGGAAATTAGAGATAGACAGACAGAGGACAGAGGGTGGTAGTGGTATGGAATGGGTAACCTAACTATGTTGTTAATTCTGAATTATTGGGATCTATTAAGACCTGACTTGATAAAGTATTGTGGTCAACCAGCTACTAGGAACGGGACAATCTGATCAACCTATACCCACAGGGATCTGCCACAGTGGGATCTTTACAGTACCAGGGAATGCACTTTAGGAGTAATCTAAAAAAAATAAAATAAACATTGATAGGTGGTTGATGCAATTCAGGGTTATTCCTAAGTGTTGTAGTGTGGTAAAATGCTCTAATAAAATCCAGCTCTAGGTTGGTGTACACAATCATTTTGGCTAGTGCCTTCATAACAACGAGGTGTCAAAAGCCAGTCGTTGAATCAGGCAGCTTTAAGTGTTTTGTTTTATTCTAGGCAACATAATGGTTTCTAGTTCTGTTTTCATTCAAATGTCAGAAGAAATGTTTTGAAATATAAATGTCCATATTGAGAAAATAGAAACATTAAACTCTTTGGATGACATAGTCTTTTTGTAATGATATATTTAATGAGGGGGAGCGAGGTTTAGAAAATCCATTCACTGTATTTTCTGTATGATTCAGACCTTTATCATAATTCCTTTGAATGTATTTTACCGTTTTTTTTCTCAAAATGAAAGAGATATCTTAGTTATGACTCAGTCCAATGGAATCAGACCCAACAATGTGGATTGTGAATTTAGACACACGCTTCTACATCAGAGGACATAGTGCTATTTAATATGTAACAGTTGTGTGTGTGAAATGCCTGGGGACCGTTATACAAATGTATTGTGTTGTGTAAATGTAAATGCTTTTTGCAATATTTTTGTATGAAAAGCGCTATATAAATGCAACAAATAAATAAATAGGGAACCTTGATTTAAAAATCATGTTAAATAAATATTTTAAATAATAGTTGTATGTGCTATGAGAACCACAAAGCAGCCTATGCAGCAAATGCAACATAAAAAGATTACTTTACTTGAATCTGATTTTAGCATTGGCAGAAAAGTCTGTCCGATCTCATATTCTCAAAGCATTTACTCACAGTTTTTTAATTAACGTCTATTTTTTGAAAGGCAAAAACTCAAAAAGCAGTGTTACCAAACTGTAAAACAAATGCCTTGAGTGCAAAATCAATAGGTGCTTTTCCCTTTTCCACAACTGGAGTTGCATGCTTTGAATATATGCCCTTAGTTTCTTATGGTCATACTTATTTGATGGTGATAATGTGGCTTGAGTTCATACTTTTGATTTCTTTTTAATGTACAGCATTGTTTGCATACAGCAGTTTTCATCTTGAGGGTTTTAAAGATGGCACTGTAGAAAATAAATGGCAGGTAAAAGTATGCAAGAAGGAAGATGACCCAGAAAAAATCCATATAAATTAACATCCTCTGAAACCGGATCTGTCCTGCAGGGAATATAAGGTATAGTATTTTGATACTGTATGTGTATTCAGATCTTGAAATACCAACTGAGAAAGTAAGGTAGGGAGATAAATGATATACAACTCAGGGATAGATAATAGCCTTGAGTATCTAGTGGTGTGCTGTAAGCCACTCTCTGAGTTTTCTGTTTTTGCAGTTTGTCTGGTTCTGTTCTAGACTTTCAGCCTTTGATATGACAACCCCACACAACGAGAGTTGGACTTCAGTAAATTGATTCATTTTTTGTCTTCCTTTACACATGTGCATGCACACAAATTTGTCACCTATATAGTCTGGCTGTCTGGAGAATAGATTAACTTTTAACAAGGTACAAGACAAGTAGGTGCCAAGTATGGGGTTGGATTGTAGAGCCAACATGTTGGCAAGGTTTGCCACTGAGGCCCATTATTTATATTTTCTTAATAGCGTACTTGTAGAATGAGAATGTTTTCAAAAAGGAAGTGACCCATACCTTCTGAGTCAGTGCCCCAGGACTTGTATGTCTAAAGTGGAAAGAATGCACCTCCCACCCCCACCCCAATAGGACAACGCAGGCTTGAATGTTGGCAGAAGAAATCGCTCCATTAGAGCAGCGTGTCAGATATGTCCTTTGGATGTGGGTCTTTTATTGCAATTTAAACAGAGCCCAGAAGATGTCATGTCCCCTGATCACCATCTGAACCTTTATTTCTTTTTTTAATTCAGTTTTCTACCCAGTTTTAAATGCACAGCTTGAATATTACTTCACCATTGCAACCAAATACTGATTGGGAAGACTTAAGAGGAATGGGTGACTTCCATTCCCTCTGTCAAGCAGGTCACCTCGTTTTCACCTACCAAACATAAGCAACAGATGTTGTCAAGCTGCTGACCCTTGGGTGCAAGGAGCCCGGATTGGGAAGTCTCTGCCTGGACTAATAGAGCACATGAGCAGTTGGGGTTGCTTAAGGACAATGAGGCAAACTATCCCCAAGGCCCATATAGCAGGATCTGAACCACAATTGTATGCCTCACCCTGCCTGTGTGGCTGTGCTTTTACTGAGTGAGCCACTAGGGACAAAATGTAATCATTGTGCGTGGCTTATATGCAATAGAGTATGTACAGTTTGTGTACATTTACATATATCGAATATATGTGTAAAATGCATTTGAACGGACATCATTCTCATTATAGGATAAGGAATATTTAACATAATTCTGCAGTGTGACAAATTTACCTTTGGCTAAACTTTCCATGGATTGTATGGATTTTAGAATACATATTAAGTATGCAGTAGTACTGGTACTAACATGTTTATTCAGAGTCACCTTGTGAACATGTACAACACATTACATTTTGCTATTGTGGATTATTTGTTGGCAGCCACTACAGGTTCGTTGTTAATGTCCTGAAAGAATGTAATTACCTACTGCATTAAGCTAGACAGTTGATTGATGGGAATGAGTCCCGGGGATGCAAATGGAGACAGATTATTTTTCTGTTATTAATAGAGTTTTCTGGTCTGTTTATAAGTTAATTTGGTAATCAGCGAGCCAGTGTAGACATGAAATTCAAGGGGCATTCAGACAAACTCAACCCCTGAAATTAACAGTCACCAGAAAGATGGGCTTACAGAGCATCTCGGTAGGTGTCCTACACTATCACAGTTATCTAAACTAATATGTTCTTGCTGTTGTTTGGAAACACTGTCCGTATCATTTTCTGTTCACACCCTAATGGCATTTCAAAACTCTTAAAAGCTGAATGTATTTCTGTGGCCTCAAAAGAGCTCAGTGGAAAAATCTGTAAAATAAATCAATTCACTTTTAGACCTTAAAGGAACAAACAATATAACAGGTGACAGTAAAGGGGTTAAAGCACATGTGGCCTCAATCATGTCTTCCTAAAGCTGGCACATCAGTGTAACCATTCAATCTGTCCCCCTGTAACACTGCCTCCAGTGAATACAGGAAAGACCACCAGCATAATAAGAAAGAGCACCACCAAGGGTTTTAAATTAAACCCCATGTAATTTATCTCTTTTTTTTTTGTTTGTTTGTTTTATTTTTTCGAGCATTTTACAAACACATTATGACTAAATTAAATAATATTGCATTCTGGTTTACTTGATTAATGACTTCATTAGTCATACAAATGTGTGTGTATAAAAATGTCCCCAAAACAACCTATTATATTCCATTTTTATTGCCTTGTCATGTGTTTCCTGCATGTTGCCCATCTACAAATATGCAGTAAATGAGTATCACTGATTTGGGGAAAGCTGCAATCATACACAGACACATAAAATACATAAAAATCATTCATCTTCTCATTCATTATCAAACAATTTTTTTCGATAAATCATTTCTGTATTTTGTCAAAGTCACTGTGCAGAAAATTATTTAAATATACTGTAAATGAAAAATAGATGGGAATGTTTTACATTGTAATCTGGCATACCTCATTGGTGCAGCTTTGATAAATAAATAAATAAAAACTGATAAAAGCCTTTGCTGGCTTATCTTTATTGTATCTCTTTGTTAGTATTCTATCAGTGGTGATTATCTGTGCCACAGATTATCAGAGTGTCTACCAGTGTCTAATAATATCCAGTGAAAGGCTACAAATGAGAAATGTAACTCTGCTATTAAAAATTCCCATTTTCTGTGACGGCTCTGTGTGCTTCAGTTTGAGGGAACTTTAATGACTCTGGAGCAGTGAAGCGGTCATATATTTTAGGCTCATCAAAGTGAGGTATGACAGAGCTGATCAGTCTGGACAAGAACTTTCAAGGTCAGGTGGCGATCAGGAATGAACGAGACCAGTAGAATAAATCTGGAAAAAAAACAAGTTGAGAGCATTTTGCTGTGAGTGCTTGTCTGTGAGATTTTAAGATCAGTCTGAATTTAAGATCAGTATGGTTTACGTTTCTAATAATGGATAATTTAAAAAAAATAGGATATCAATACCGTTTCTTTCTTGGCTATCCACTGACAGACAGAAGAGATTGGAGAGACATGGAGGTTGGCATTGACACGCCACTCAAACATGCACATTTATTACAAACAAAAACAACTATGTGTCAATACCAGTGATGGTAGGGCATGGGCCAACATACACAAACTGGAGTGTAAACAGAAATAACAAAAAAGGAAAAACAGCACAGTGCGTAACACGCAGTTAATAAAACAAAAGCTGGACAAACAGCGACAAAGCTCTGCTCCCACTATAAGGGAGGTCCCACTCCAGGAACCTTCTCCCTGACACACACTCAATTAAGCCCGGAACACACTGCCCGATGCGAGCGTCGCATCTCAATGGAGGAGGTTGCATTGCAAAAAAAATCTTTGCGAGCGGGCATCACACTGATTGATTGAAATCGCAGGAATGGACACACAATTTGTGATTTTTATATGATGTTTGACCTGCCCTGGATGCATAAAGTACAGCGGCATGGAGCAAATCAATGACAATAGGCGAAAACATAAGGCTATGGCGCAGTATTATTTACAATTGTGACTAGAAGGCGACGTGAAAACCACATATGACATATTCTCTCTATTAATTTATATGTATATATATATATGAAAAGAGTAGTCTTTGGACATGGTTGTTTGGACATCAACCATGTTGAGTAAAAGACCAAAGTCCACTTGTTTGTTGTTTGCAGAGACTGGGTGGGTTACACACTCACACTCAATTGTATCCTTAATTCATTTTAGATGTTCAAGAAAGTAAAAAGCATGCGGCAATGTTTAACATCTAAAAAACAATTATTTATTATTAAAACACGAAACACAACGCGTTTCCACAATACGTGTCTTGGAGAGGACAGCCAGGAGAGACAGGTTCCAGAGATCGCAGCATACTTCTGAAGGCGGGCAAGAAGAATGCTATGATCTATGGTATCAAAAGCAGCAGTTAGGTCAAGGAGGACAAGGACAGAGGGAGTGCCAGCATCAGCATTAAGCAGGAGATCATTTACAATCAGGAGCAGAGCAGTTTCAGTACTGTGATGTGGCTGGAAGCCAGACTGCAGAGATTCAAGCAGATTGTTATCTGTGAGATGTTTTGTCAGCTGGCTGGCTACAGCACTTTCAAGAGTTTTGGAGAGAAAAGGAAGATTAAATATGGGATGGAAGTTGGATAAGACAGTTGAGAACTGGGGTTACTCGGGCAGTCTTGAGGGCAGCTGGAACCAGGCCTGAGACCAGGGATAGGTTGAGAGTGTGCATAATGGAAGGAGCAAGGTCAGAAGCACAGAGACGGACAAGATTTGTAGGCCAGGGGTCTAAGGGGCACGTGGCAGTAGTTGATTTCAACAATAGGCTAGAGACATCAGTAATGGAGAGAGGAGAGAGGGAAGAGAGAGCAGGAGGGGCAATTGGAGGGGAGTCAAGGTGGTTGAGTACTATACTGGGTTTGTGACAGGACAGCATAGAATAAATGGTGTTGATTTTGTTCTGAAAGAAAGAGGAGAAATCATGGCAGGTAAGAGAGGAGGATGAATGATTTGATCAATGGTTTTGAAGATAATATTTGGTTTACCATGTCCCAGAGATATGATTTCTGAGAAGTACTTCACCCTGGCAGCAGTGAGCGCATGCCTGTAGCTACTGAGGTGATCAGTCCAAATCTCTCTGTGAACTATTAGTCCAGACGAACTCCATTTGCACTCAGACTTGTGGCAAACAGACTTAAGCAGTCGGAGTTCGAGGGTGTACCATGGACAGTTGCAATGTTTCTTCACTGTTCTGGTTGTAAGCGGGGCAACTGTGTCGATGATATGAGTAAGGGTGGAGGAGTAGAGGGACAACGCATCATCGACCGACATCTTTTGAAAACAAGCCCTGACAGCCCCATAAGTGTTGTACTTTTTAACTACAGTTGTCCTGCGTTATACCGCCCCCCTTTATAACGCCACCCTCACAAACTGCCAGCTATTCTCTCTGAACAATTGTCACCATTATAAAAACAGTGCCATTTTTACCTATTACATTGCCACCCCGCGGTCCGCCACCCGCCAACTTCCCAAGTTAAGCAAACATAAGCATTGTAGTTTCCCTCATTGTAGTGCCAGCGAAATAATCATGGCCAATTAAAACAACAAAGTTATGCAGTTAACCTTTGACTCGCTTTCCTAATTTGTTGTTAACTGAATGTTCATACCAATGTCATCAACACTCCCGCTCCCAAAGCAAAACAGAAAATACAACATGGCGAGTTGACCCTACATTTAACACCAGAGCAAAAGAAAAAAAATCTGCATGTATGCATCTGAAAATAAGCAAACAAGTCAAAAAGACATTGCAGATGTTTTCTCACCTAAGTGAGGCATATACTGTTGATCAAAGGACAATCGGAGACATTGTAATGGATAAAAACAAATGGCTTACCTTGATGGAACGGGTCGATTTGTTTAACCTGAAAAAGGCTTGACGCGGTCCAGAATAGTCTTTTTTGTTTTTATGGAATAGTTGTTTGGGTGATTTGACACTAAATGAGTGTTTATTTTTATTTTTTTATTTTTTTATTATTATTATTTGTTTATTTAGCAGACGCCTTTATCCAAGGAGACTTACAGAGACTAGGGTGTGTGAACTATGCATCAGCTGCAGAGTCACTTACAACTACGTCTCACCCAAAAGACGGAGCACAAGGAGGTTAAGTGACTTGCTCAGGGTCACACAGTGAGTCAGTGGCAGAGGTGGGATTTGAACCGGGGACCTCCTGGTTACAAGCCCTTTTCTTGAACCACTGGACCACACAGCCTCCTATTTATTTTTTAGTATAAACTATTCCTCAAAAGTAAACATGTATACAGATGGGAAAAGAAAACACTAGTAGACCTACTGTTGTGTTAAGAACTAGTACTGTAGTTCTAAAAAAAGATTAATGTTTTATTAAAATGGCCTGGAGATACTGTAATTGTATAACTAAAAAAAAAAAACATTTTAATGTATTGCAAACATTGAAGGTTGTGTGTTTGTGTGTTTTTTTTTTTTTTTTTTTCATGTATTATGTTTTCCCTTCATTGTAAATATAATTGGTATAATTTAATTAAAACGCTATTAATTACATTTAAGAATTCTTTAAATATTTCTTGTAATAGTTAAAAAGTACAGTGCTTATGGGGGCTTGTGTCATGAGTGACTATAATTAGTTGGGGTTGTACACATTATGTTTTGTTTTGCTTTTGTATTTATTATATTAGTATTTTTTTACACTTGTTATGTTTCACATTTTATTTTGTTTATTACACATTGTTGCTTATTTTGTATTGCTGTTTGAGTTATTTATTGTTAAGTATGTGTTATTATTTAATATACAGCACAGGTAATTAGCAGGAGAAAATAGTCTCATTCCCCAATTCCAGATGCAGCCAGGTGTTTTCCATTTGCACCAATTAACCATCATTGACAGTCCATTATAAAAAGGGAACCTACAAGTACAGGAAGGGGGAGTGAGGTTCCAGGGGGAACTGAACAGAGGACACAGGATGTTGGCCATTTTGACAGTCAGTCAGTCAGTCTGTCAGTCAGGCCTGGATGGCAAACAGGCACCAGTTGAGGGACGGACCACCAGCTCCCTATACACAACCGAGACCTGAGATCCTACCCTACATATGCTAAGTACCAGTGGCTGGGTCAGAAGGCCAAATAAGAGTAGGGAGGGCCAAGATCTGGGTGTACGTAGGGAATGACCAGGGACACAGAGGGAGTGTGGACATCAAGTGCTGTTTGTTATTCCGTTGCAGGATCCTGGGTTATGGTGCTGGAGAGGGGGGATCGAGTCTGAAGTGGTTTGCAGTGCGCAGGTGTAGTGGTGATGTGATTATGAAACAAAAGACAGACAACAAAGTTCACGATCCAAACAGGTTTTATTTTTATAATCCTGGTCTGGTGACCACAAAGAATAATCTCAGGCAATACACAGCAATGTTTATTGCACTGTTCCAAAACAATGGGTTGCAGTCCCAAAATAATAAGACACAGTTCGTAAATAATAAACACAGTAGAACACACACAAAGAAACACACGTTCACAAGTCCAGAGTGAGTGCTGTAGTGCTTGTGGTGAAATACAATTTATCCATGTACAATGGTGCAGTGTTGTCCGGGTTTAGTGCTGGCGACAGCTCCAGATCATGTTAGCCGTCTAATAATAACAAACAAGTAGATTTTTAGACACGACAAAACAAACAAAACACTCATGGTAATTCACAGTACTCCTTCCGGTTCAGCTTAACCATAAACAAAAGAACAGATCATCTTGCTACATCCCCTTATATACCATCAGTCACGCCCCATTGGTTAACGAGTGCAACATTTTCTCCTCCAATCCAAGGTTGCCACATCGCTTCCCTTCTGGGGCGATGACTTGGTGCACCATAGCTCCACCCCCTTTCTAGATGTCCAACTTCCACCTAACCCTGGGAACCCAGGGCCCTCTGTTCCCTTTACACAGCGCCCTCACAGGTCAGAAGGGAGATTTATAACCAAGATTAATTCTTTCTCTGTCACACACCGGGACAAACAAACGGATTAGGAGGTTCTTTGATCGGTCACCTTCAACTTTACCTTTCCTTGTTGCCGTTTCTACCGGGACAGTGTTTGGCGACTTGGTTTAAGTACAGGACCTAAACTGAATATACTGGAACTATCGTTTCAGCAAACTGCTGCTTATATTTGGGACTATGTTGTGATAATATATTGTGTGGAGTTGAATAATTGTAATAATAATATCCCCCTGAAGTCACAAGTAACCTGCTGACAATGTTTTATGGCAGGTTTTAGTTGTTTTACTTTGTGCACAGTTTTACATGTTTTGTATTGAAATACCATGTGGTTCCTGTACACTCATTGGGAAGGTCCGGGTGGTCAGTTCGAAATACAAAACAACCTGTGAGCAAAGGCTTATAAAGATAATTATAAAAAGCGTATATTTACCTGGAATTAAAAGTACTAGACCCTGACACTTGATTTCAAAAGATATCGGCATGGACACTATATACAAACCAATGGCATACCTTGTGTGTGTGTGTGTGTGTGTGTGTGTGTATATATATATATATATGTGCTCACAACCGAGGTATACACTCGGTCATCCTCGGTTGTGCTCACGACCCCGGTATACACGCGGTGATCCTCGGTTGTGTTCACGACCCCGGTATACACTCGGTCATCCTCGGTTGTGTTCACGACCCCGGTATACACGCGGTGATCCTCGGTTGTGCTCACAACTCCGGTATACATGCGGTGATCCTCGGTTGTGCTCACAACCTCGGTATACACGCGGTGATCCTCGGTTGTGTTCACGACCCCGGTATACACTCGGTCATCCTCGGTTGTGCTCACAACCTCGGTATACAAGCGGTCATCCTCGATTGTGCTCACAACCCCGGTATACACGCGGTGATCCTCGGTTGTGCTCACAACTCCGGTATACACGCGGTGATCCTCGGTTGTGCTCACAACCTCGGTATACACTAGGTCATCCTCGGTTGTGCTCACAACCCCGGTATACACTCGGTGATCCTCGGTTGTGCTCACAACCCCGGTATACACTCGGTGATCCTCGGTTGTGCTCACAACCTCGGTATACACTAGGTCATCCTCGGTTGTACTCACAACCCCGGTATACACTCGGTCATCCTCGGTTGTGCTCACAACCTCGGTATACAGGCGGTGATACTCGGTTGTGCTCACAACCCTGGTATACACTAGGTCATCCTCGGTTGTGCTCACAACCGAGGTATACACGCGGTCATCCTCGGTTGTGCTCACAACCCCGGTATACACGCGGTGATCCTCGGTTGTGCTCACAACCCCGGTATACACGCGGTCATCCTGCGGGATTTCTACAGATTCACAGACCTTCATTTCCAGCTTGTAGAGAACAAAGGAACTGGCTTTCCGGCTCCTTTTTAAAGGCCAGTGGCCAAGGTTAATTGATAACCAATAAATCAATTAACACCTGGCCACATTCCACACTTGTCCTAACCAGGGATGGACTTCTGACTAAATGCCCTGCCATACCCAGCACCAACTTAAATTTCAACAAACTTTATTTATAAAACTAAAAAGAAACAAAAAACACAGACATAATTTTTATTATTGGAAAAAAGAATTGCATTTTATGCTGTGCTATCAGTTTGTTGCTATTTTTAATAGCCACTATAAGAATAGCAGCACCATAATTCAAAATTAATCATTGGGTAAGTATCTTGGTTTTCTCCTACACCCGGCAATAGTGGTGTAGTAAAGGGGTGGTTTTAGCCCCCCCCCCCCCCTCCCTCCGAAAATCATTATTCAACTACGTGGGAGAGAAAAAAATGTCCGCCTATTACACTGTAAACCCCCATCCATGTGCACATACGTGTGCACATACTGTTCAAACTGACGCGCAATGAGATGTCCAAGTTGAAGATTAATACAGAAATGATGGCCTCAGCTAATACTAGCATTATGGGAAAACACAACAATTGGGCATAACCAAATTGGGGCTGGGCGAAAATACAAAACATAATTGGTGACGCTTAAAAAATGAATGCTTTTAACGGTGCATTTGAAGATATGTATGGAAATACATACCACTCAAAGGACAAAATCGTTATTGTAGCTTTTGGGAAAAGAAGGTACAATTAAACTAGTTCTGTAAACCCAGTTCATTGCTTAAAAATCACGCACAAAAGTGCCTGCTCTGGCCACGACGTTGATAAAATGAATCCATGTCTGTTAGGTTACTAGAAGTCCTCTGCTTTTGACCAACTCTGAGGACATCTGGTTTTTAGTCCCGTGCGAATCATGCTTTAAATGGCGGTTGTAAAACAAAGACCTGTAAGTACTCGACAAGTTTGCAATGAAAAACAGGATGATGGACTTGGGGATCTAAATATCAGGAATGTACGTTATTCTTTCTGTTATTTAATTTGATTGTTTGATAACTGCATAGTAGCGATAAGTGTGATTGTGACATGAAACATGACGGTTCTTAATAGGACAATTTTGAGTTCATAGCAAGTTTGGAGTGTTACGCTTTATTTTAAGGGACTTTTTTTAGTTTATTGTTAACAAGCATTGTTACTTTTTAGCTAAGGGTTAGGGTTAGGGTTAGTGTTAATGTTAGGGTTAGGGTTAGGGTTAGGGTTAAGGTTAAGGTTTAGGGTTAATTAAAACCTGATTTAATTTGCTAAACATTACTACAGTAACAATCTGAACCGATTTCAAGCATATGATTGACTGGGTATTGATCTTCCATATGGCTGTGGTGTTTGATTGATTATCCATAGGGCTCTGGTGTTTGCAATTTTAGCTGGCCTATTATATATTATTTACTAACAGTTAACAGAAAATAAATAATGTACATTAACATGTTTATTAGCTGTTTGTTAACAGTTAATTAACAAAAAAAGTCCCTTAAAATAAAGTGTGACTGTTTGGAGTGTAGATCATTTTTACATAAAGAAATATTTTTATAAATTATTACCACTTTGCAAAAATCAACCCCCCACCCCAAAACAAAATCCTGGCTACGCCACTACCTGGCAGTACTTCAATAAAAAAAAGACAGACTTCCTCAGATTCTGGGTTCAGTTTCACTTGACAATTGTCTTTCCTTCAGAACTGCTGTAATTTTACTGGATGTCTAGACGTCCAGGTGACATCTTAGTTGGCATTGTTTAGAAGCCTATCCACTTGGAAAACATTGTTTTCTGTTTATAATCCAGTGTGCTTTAGCTGACTTAATTCTTAATTCTGTGTCACTTAATTTTTTTAACACATTCATTAGTCTGAATAATTTTGTGTTTTGTGTTATACCCAGGCAAAAATAAATATATGTGATTGTCTCTCATTTTCTTTTATTAAAGGTCAAAAGGCTATATATGCCTTTCAACTTTCCAACCTTTTCCCTTTTGTAATTTAATGTCTCAATTGTTTTTTTTTTCTTTTTTTCTGTAACAAATTATCAGCAGGCTGCTTGGCTGCCAACTCCAATACATCTCTCAACAGGCAGTGGGTCACATGGCTGGGCAGCACAGCCTGCCATTGGTGAAAAGATGTTCCCATGGTAACGCAACTGGGTATGCTTTCATGGGAAAATGTAAACAGTGACTGAGCATGGAGGATTTATGTGAATTGATTTCCAATCTTGTTATTTCAGATTTCCATGGTACTACAACAGCAAAGCATGCTGAAATCTACTTTGCAAAAAACACAGACTGTGAATTTTGTTTTTATATAAGCATGAACTCCTTGTCCTTGTATAAGGAATTACCCATTTAATATTTTTTGGTAATGAATCCAAGAGATTTAAAGTCTCTTTTCTCAGAGAATATTTGGGCATTGTTTCACTATTCTGCCACTCAACTCAGACTCTAACATGACCTTGGACTTACTTACCATGCCTTGGTATTATTATATTATTATTCTCAGCCTCTTAACAATTAGTTAATTGAGTTATGATTTACAACTGAATTCAATCCTAGCACCACCATCAGCATCTTGATTTTATTGGTCAATTTTAGCATCTCAGTAAGCCCCTTGTTGTTTATTGGATGTTCGTGACATCATCATTGTCTTTTTTGCACGGGGGGGGGCTCCACTGACACAGCTGCTAAAAATAAAATAAATAAAAAAACATTTGGAGCCCCTTCCCAAATGGTGCATCATATCAAAGAAAATAGGCATCTTTGACGTGCTAGTCAGTTATACAAGACATTTCGAAACAACATAATGCAAATGCGGTTAAGATGCTCACTTGAGGTGGACATGGCCGTCGGTGTGTGCCTGGCCTCTGCCCTGTTACATTGCTGCCGTGATGTGCCGAGCCAAGGTTAAAGGAGGAAGGGTGTAATGGGCAGTGTTGTGTGATTCATAGCAGTCCAGATAAGTAAACCTTCACACAAATTGGCTCAGTTGGCACTGTGCAAAAATAGGAGACCGTGGTTTCGTTCCCTCACCCTCTAAGAGGGTGGTATTTTGGATATGTGTTATAGTATACTGTGTTTTAAATATGAAAGCTATAAGGTTTTGTTTAGTTGAGTACTTTTGTTGGGCTTCATTGAACAGCTTGTTGGTTGTAGGGATCTGTTGAAAGAGGCTGTAGTGCAGAGGAAATGTTCGTCTGTCATGGGAAAGTGAAGATGTTTATTCGATTTATTTTTCGTGTGTGTGTGCAGTAATATATAGATAAAGAAAGGCTATTTTCAGAACAAAATTTGAAGGTGCATACATTACCTTCTGCTGCCTTGTTTCATGACAGGAATGATAATCTAATAATAAACAAGGCCTGCTCACTTAAATAGATTTCCAAACAGCATTTCCAATCCAATAAAAGCATGTTCCCTTCCACAAAACAGAGGTAATACGATCTATTTACTTGGCTTTTGTTGGCTACTGTCAAAGTGGTTGTTTTTGAAAGGAAATGACCGCCACTGTTTTTAAAAGCACACATTTTGGAACAATCTATATTTTTCAGAGTAAAGGTCAGGATTTTGCACACTAAAATGTTACACAAATTTATTTTAGATGTAATCCAAGCAGATTTGTACATTTATGTTTTAAAGATATGCTCCTCTAAGGTTATAAAAAAACAACTGTAAGTGTATATTTCACTTGGGATAGTTCAGGACAAAAAGTACTGCAATCATTTTTACAATATGCTGAGCCCAATCACCAAAGCTCACCAAAGCTCTAAACTGAAGCAACCAGGCTTTACAGGTGGAGAAACTGAAAAATCTGTGTTTCTGAAGCCTTGTAACTGGACTGATTCATGTAAATGGAGCTGCATTGGCCGTGTGCTAAAAACAAAAAAAAAGCTGATAGAAGCTGGTAATTTGGGGTCCAATACTGAAGGAAGAAAACAGCTCTGACATTATAGAGTTTTGCTCTGGGTGGCGCTTGTATGTTACTGTCATGTGTATAACAAAGACAGCCGTTTGCCAATTAACCTGAGTGCAACCTGCCTTTATTCCTAGGAGTGCAACAATGTGGGCTTTGTCTGTAACGTTCAGCTCCATCACTTCCTTTGCAGTCTCTGTCTACTGAATTATTAGTTGACAAATTTAACCACCTTTGCACTACTACTCTTCATACAGTTGCTCCAGTCAAGACTAGATTAGTTCCACTTAAACATAATGCTCCCTGGATTAACAATACTATCCGTCAAATAAAAAGAGACTGTCGTAAGATGGAACGAAAATGGAGGGCTACAAAATTACATATCTATTTTGATATTATGAAAGATTATCTATCGAGGTACAATGAAGCTATAAGATCTGCAAGATGTGCATATTTCTCCAAATTGATTGAGGAAAATAAAAATAACTCCAGAGTGCTTTTCTCAACAATAGATAAATTGATAAATCCTTCATTCTCACCCATCTGCAACATAGAAGTGTCCTCGTCCAAGTGTGAAGAATTTCTCAACTACTTTGAAAATAAAATAAAGACTATTAGGGAACAAATTCCATCTTATGGTTCTAATTTAATTATTTCAGATAGACTGTGGAAAACAGTGATGGAATCATTTTCTTGTATTACTATACATGAAATAAACATGATTGTCATGCACATGAAATCCACAACTTGTATGTTAGATCCCATTCCAACAAGGTTTCTGAAGGATGTCCTTAGTTACTTGTGTAATGATATTCTTGCCATTATGAATAGTTCGCTGGAAAATGGAATAGTTCCGGCTTCCTTCAAAATTGCCCTGGTTACGCCCCTACTTAAAAAACCCAACTTAGACAGTTCACTTCTGAGTAACTTCAGACCCATTTCAAATCTCCCTTTTCTAGCAAAAGTTCTTGAAAAGGTAGTGCTTAAACAACTTAATGGCTTCCTGATTACTAATAATATGTTTGAAAAGTTTCAGTCTGGGTTTCGTTCAAATCACAGTACAGAAACTGCCCTGGTAAGAGTAACAAATGACTTATTAATGAGTGCAGATTCAAATGCTATATCCATTCTTGTTCTTTTGGACCTTAGTGCTGCGTTTGATACTGTGGATCATTCCATCTTAATTGATCGTCTTAAGGGATGGGTGGGCCTAGATGGTAAAGTACTAAACTGGTTTAGATCCTACCTTACAAACAGACAGTTCTTTGTTTCACTGGGGGAGTCTGTGTCTGGTTTAGCAAATATTACCTGTGGTGTCCCTCAGGGTTCGATTCTTGGTCCGATATTATTCTCTTTATACATGTTACCTCTAGGCCAGATTATTCATAAACATGCTGTAAATTTCCACTGCTATGCTGATGATACACAGTTATACATCTCTGTGAAACCTGGTGACATTAGCACAACATCAGCCTTATTTGAGTGTATCACTGACATCAAAACTTGGATGTCCTTAAACTTTCTGCAATTAAACTCTGATAAGACAGAAGTGTTGATAGTAGGCTCTCAGCAACAAATTGATTTATCAAAAATACATTTGGGGGACTTAACTCCTAATTTGAAGTCTGAAGTGAGAAATTTGGGTGTTATTTTTTATTCTACTTTAAGTTTCGAGTCGCATATTAAAATGATTACAAAAGTATGTTTTTATCATCTAAGAAACATTGCCAAAATTAGATCATTTCTGTCTTTATCTGATGCTGAAAAAGTAATCCATGCTTTTATTTCATGTAGACTGGACTACTGTAATGCTCTTTTTTCTGGACTTACTAGCCAAGCTTTATTAAGGCTGCAGCTTGTGCAAAAATCAGCTGCAAGGGTCCTTACCAAAACCAAAAGGAGAGCACATATAACTCCTGTACTTGCTTCTCTGCACTGGCTTCCAGTGAAATATCGAATTGATTTTAAAATTCTATTGCTTACATTTAAAGCACTAAATGGAATGGCACCAGATTACCTCTCAGAGTTGCTGTCTCTTTATCAGCCTCGGCGTGCATTGAGGTCGACTAACAGTGGCCTCCTCTGTATTCCGAGGGTGAGGTTCAAGAGGAAAGGAGAGGTTGCTTTTTGTGTTCGTGCTCCTCAGCTGTGGAACTCTCTCCCCGACCATGTCAGAGGTTCACCTACAGTAGCTACTTTTAAATCTAGGCTTAAGACCTATTTTTATAATTTAGCTTTTTGATTTTATATATTGTTGTTTTTAGTTGTTTTAAATTGTGTCTTTTCTCTTTTTGCCATATATGATGTTTTTTTTTTTTTTTTTTTTTAACTGTAACTGTTTAACTTATTCATCAATTTATGCCGTTTTATTAACTTTGATTTTAATCTTTGTGTTCTGTTACCTTCTTTTTTGTTTTTTGTGCAGCACCTTGAACCGTGTGGTATGAAAGGCGCTCTATAAATAAAGATTATTATTATTATTATTATTATTATTATTATTATTATTATTATTATTATGCATTATTATTCGCTGGTTGTCTTTTAAAAAACACTTACTGTATGTTCAGAACATTCTGGATCATTATCTGAAAAGTCTAATAATAATCAGTCATAACGTTAAACTTCTACCCTACAATTAGATCTTGAATTTCTTGGGTTTTATTTTTTGTTTAGTTTGGGGGTGTTTTTTTCAGTTATTATCGGTTAAAACCGAAAACCTCAAGCCCAACCTACAATCAATCGCAGATGTTACTGTTTCAAAATTGTACGAGAATGTTCTATTTTTGTACTTAACAAAACAAAAACAAGAAAATATAATTTGTTATTGCTGTTACTATCACCATAAAGTAACAGTGACTGTGAAAAACATTGATGCTAGGATTCATGAGAATAATAAAACAACAACATTTTCCACTTATTTCATCATTTTGTTTTTTAATTAGGCCATGTCCTGAGCGTGACAAAAACATAGCACACAATACTCCTTCCAAAACAATTCTCCTTTTAGTTGGAATTATTTTGGAGCCACAATAGGTTAAGAATCAATAGCAATTTATTAGGATAAGAAACAGTATTGTAGTTCTCAGCGGGAGTGCAAGAAATGTGGTCACTATTGGGAAATGCATTCATTTGCACGCAGTTGCTCATTACTTCAAAGGAATAGGAACAGTAATGTTAGCTTTATTTACAGTGTTAGTTTATGTGTTTTGTGTACAATATACAAGTAACCAACAGTTTAGTGGATGTTGTACGTGTGGTAATCGAGACATTAAGAATTCTCGATAAAATAAATGTCTTTATGGGTCTCCTGAAATCCATCAGTAAAGGAGTTGACAGCAGAATTATTGTTAAAACTCACACATGGTTTTGAAACCCTAAGCTGCATAACATAAATCATCAGCACTACTTTCATTTAGTAAAACTAAAGGCATACTCTCTCGGGTATTTTTATATGGTAAATGTGTTGCCCAATACTCTTATTAGCTGACTCACAGATGGAAAACAAGCCATTGCCATAAGAAACCGAATAAAAAGACAAGTGTCAGGGGAAGCAGACACTTAGAAGGAGAGGTATAAAGAAGATTCATCCACTAAATATATTGCACTCTGTGATGGGGTGACAAGCTAAACAAAAGAGCTGAATGGTGAAAGATCACAGACTACAACAAAAGAGTTGAGGCAACAGCTACACTCAAAACAATGAGATGTAGACAGATTCACTTTCAACACAAAAACCCAACACCTTGAAATGTCCTCAATCGGTTTTGGAAATATATTTTGAGGGTGTCAAGTATAACCCCCAACAGTTGCAGTAGTAACAGGAGCAAACAAAAAAACAGAAGGGAGACCACATCAAAACAAGGGCAACAACTCAGGTAAGACCACTATTAAATGTATTTATCTTAATGCTAGAAGTCTCAGAAACAAAATGTTAGAACTTGAAGCTACTGCACTAACAAGTAACTACGATGTGATAGGTGTCACAGAAACTTGGTTGTCTGAGAGTGATGGAGACGAATATAATATTAGTGGGTACACAATATATAGGAAAGACAGGCAGGACAGAAGAGGTGGAGGGGTAGCGCTATACATAAGAAATAGTCTTGAAGCCCAGGTGTTAAATCAGGACAAAGAAAACAATGTAGAATCAATATGGGTCAGAATAATGGACACAAATTCAAAGGGCATAATAATAGGAGCATGCTATAGACCGCCAAATTCAGATGCTGAGCAAAATAATCTGTTATACAATGACATTCGAAATGCGTGTAGAAAAGGAGAAGCCATACTAATGGGGGATTTCAACTTCCCCTGTATAAAATGGGAAAACCCGATTGGGGGCACGACGGACGAAATTGAAATGGTGGAAATAACAAATGACTGCTTCCTAACGCAATTTGTCAAGGCACCGACTAGATGGGAGGCATGCCTTGATTTAGTCTTTTCAAATAATGAAGACAGAATAACTAAAACAGAGGTCAGAGAGCCATTGGCAAACTCAGACCACAACATGGTCTCATTTGAAGTATTTTTTAAAACCCCAAAAGTAATGACTAAAGCTAAGGTTTACAACTTTAGAAAAGCAAACTATGAAGGTATGAAATAGAGACTAACAGAAGTAGATTGGAGTAAAATAGAGAAAACATCAACAGAAAAAGGATGGCTGTTTTTTAAACATGTAGTACTAGAGGCGCAAAACAATTACCTCCCAAAAGTAGACAAATGTAAATCTAAAACAAAATGGCCAAAATGGTTTAATAGATCAATTAAAAAAAATATTCAGCGAAAAAAGGCACTTTACAGAGCGTTTAAAAGGGACCAAAAACAAAGTACACAGAAAGAGTACTTGGAACTGCAAACACAAGTAAAAAAGGAAGTTAGAAAGGCCAAGAGAGAGATAGAAATCAATATTGCTAAGGGGGCTAAAACCAATTCCAAAATGTTTTTCCAATATTATAACAGCAAGAGAACATTCAAAGAGCAGGTTAAATGTCTAAGAGACACAAATGGCAAAATCATAGATGAAGAAAAAAAATAGCAAATATATTAAATGATTACTTCTCAGAGGTTTTTACAAAGGAGGACACGAACAACATGCCCCACATGTCGACCTGTTCCTATCCAATTTTAAATAACTTTAACAGAGGCAGAAGTGTTAAAGGGACTAGGAGCTCTTAAAATAAACAAATCCCCTGGGCCGTTTGAGATCCTCCCAATAGTACTCAAAGAAATGAAAGAAGTTATTTACAAACCGCTAACCAAGATCATGCAACAGTCTCTTGACACAGGGGTTGTACCGACAGACTGGAAAATAGCAAACGTAATACCGATCCACAAAAAGGGAGACAAAACCGAACCAGGTAACTACAGACCAATAAGCCTGACTTCTATTATATGTAAACTTATGGAAACTATAATAAGATCCAAAATGGAAAATTACCTATATGGTAACAATATCCTGGGAGACAGTCAGCATGGTTTTAGGAAAGGGAGATCGTGTCTAACTAACCTACTTGACTTTTTTGATGATGCAACATTGAAAATGGATAATTGCAAAGCATACAACATGGTTTATTTAGGTTTCCAGAAAGCTTTTGACAAAGTCCCGCATAAAAGATTAATTCTCAAACTGAACGCAGTAGGGATTCAAGGAAATGCATGCACATGGATTAGGGAGTGGTTAACATGTAGAAAACAGAAAGTACTGATTAGAGGAGAAACCTCAAAATGGAGCGAGGTAACCAGTGGTGTACCACAAGGATCAGTATTAGGTCCTTTGCTATTCCTAATCTACATTACTGATTTAGATTCTGGTATAGTAAGCAAACTCGTTAAATTTGCAGACGACACAAAAATAGGAGGAGTGGCAAACACTGTTGCAGCAGCAAAGGTCATTCAAAATGATCTAGACAGCATTCAGAACTGGGCAGACACATGGCAAATGAAATTTAATAGAGAAAAGTGTAAAGTATTGCATGCAGGCAATAAAAATGTGCATTATAAATATCATATGGGAGATACTGAAATTGAAGAAGGGAACTATGAAAAAGACCTAGGAGTTTATGTTGACTCAGAAATGTCGTCTTCTAGACAATGTGGGGAAGCTATAAAAAAGGCCAACAAGATGCTCGGATATACAGTGCCTTGCGAAAGTATTCGGCCCCCTTGAACTTTGCGAACTTTTGCCACATTTCAGGCTTCAAACATAAAGATATGAAACTGTAATTTTTTGTGAAGAATCAACAACAAGTGGGACACAATCATGAAGTGGAACGAAATTTATTGGATATTTCAAACTTTTTTAACAAATAGAAAACTGAAAAATTGGGCGTGCAAAATTATTCAGCCCCTTTACTTTCAGTGCAGCAAACTCTCTCCAGAAGTTCAGTGAGGATCTCTGAATGATCCAATGTTGACCTAAATGACTAATGATGATAACTCTAAACTTTCAGCTCATACAAGGAGAAGACTGATCAGAGATGCAGCCAAGAGGCCCATGATCACTCTGGATGAACTGCAGAGATCTACAGCTGAGGTGGGAGACTCTGTCCATAGGACAACAATCAGTCGTATACTGCACAAATCTGGCCTTTATGGAAGAGTGGCAAGAAGAAAGCCATTTCTTAAAGATATCCATAAAAAGTGTCGTTTACAGTTTGCCACAAGCCACCTGGGAGACACACCAAACATGTGGAAGAAGGTGCTCTGGTCAGATGAAACCAAAATCGAACGTTTTGGCAACAATGCAAAACGTTATGTTTGGCGTAAAAGCAACACAGCTCATCACCCTGAACACACCATCCCCACTGTCAAACATGGTGGTGGCAGCATCATGGTTTGGGCCTGCTTTTCTTCAGCAGGAACAGGGAAGATGGTTAAAATTGATGGGAAGATGGATGGAGCCAAATACAGGACAATTCTGGAAGAAAACCTGATGGAGTCTGCAAAAGACCTGATACTGGGACGGAGATTTGTCTTCCAACAAGACAATGATCCAAAACATAAAGCAAAATCTACAATGGAATGGTTCACAAATAAACATATCCAGGTGTTAGAATGGCCAAGTCAAAGTCCAGACCTGAATCCAATCGAGAATCTGTGGAAAGAACTGAAAACTGCTGTTCACAAATGCTCTCCATCCAACCTCACTGAGCTCGAGCTGTTTTGCAAGGAGGAATGGGCAAAAATTTCAGTCTCTCGATGTGCAAAACTGATAGAGACATACCCCAAGCGACTTACAGCTGTAATCGCAGCAAAAGGTGGAGCTACAAAGTATTAACTTAAGGGGGCTGAATAATTTTGCACGCCCCATTTTTCAGTTTTTTATTCGTTAAAAAAGTTTGAAATATCCAATAAATTTCGTTCCACTTCATGATTGTGTCCCACTTGTTGTTGATTCTTCACAAAAAATTACAGTTTCATATCTTTATGTTTGAAGCCTGAAATGTGGCAAAAGGTCGCAAAGTTCAAGGGGGCCGAATACTTTCGCAAGGCACTGTATTGTGAGGAGTGTTGAATTTAAATCAAGGGAAGTAATGTTAAAACTTTACAATGCATTAGTAAGACCTCACCTAGAATATTGTGTTCAGTTCTGGTCACCTCATTACAAAAAGGATATTGCTGCTCTAGAAAGAGTGCAAAGAAGAGCAACCAGAATTATCCTGGGTTTAAAAGGCATGTCGTATGCAGACAGGCTAAAAGAATTGAATCTATTCAGTCTTGAACAAAGAAGACTAAACGGCGATCTGATTCAAACATTCAAAATCCTAAAAGGTATAGACAGTGTCGACCCAGGGGACTTCTTTGACCTAAAAAAAGAAACAAGGACCAGGGGTCACAAATGGAGATTAGATAAAGGGGCATTCAGAACAGAAAATAGGAGGCACTTTTTTACACAGAGAATTGTGAGGGTCTGGAACCAACTCCCCAGCAATGTTGTTGAAGCTGACACCCTGGGATCCTTCAAGAAGCTGCTTGATGAGATTCTGGGATCAATAAGCTACTAACAACCAAACGAGCAAGATGAGCTGAATGGCCTCCTCTCGTTTATAAACTTTCTTATGTTCTTATGTTCTTATACCCATTTGTGTCACAGATTTAATCTGGATTTCAATCCAATAAGTACCTTAACCTTATTCTAGAACCTTATGTTTGTTATTGGCTGTTCCGGTCTTGTCATTATCTTTGTCTTTCTTGAGTAGCAGCAATTACTTCAGACGCTGCAGAAAATAAATAAGTGAAAAAAAAATTGTTGATTATCAACTCGGGCAATTATATAAGTGAAAATAGGAGAACTCAAGGTGCTTTTTGAGCTCCTACAAATTAAATCAAACCCGTTCTTTCACAGAATGGCATAGCGATACAGTAGAGGCCGTCCAAATCTGTGAATAATGGAATTCCTCAGAAATCCATGGAATTCACAGTCTTCCACAAATTCACCACATTGTGCAGCTACATTGTCATCATAACTATCATTATATACAACTTGGTTGTACGGATCTAGGTTTGTTGAATTACAATAAAGTTTTGTCTCCTTCAAAAAGTAGGAGTTAATTAAAGACTGTAGTTTAAGGCTTTGCAAATTTGGCCCAATAAGAAGTCTCATATAATGTGATGTCATGTTTTTGTTTGACAGTTTCTAACTATTTTACTGAAAAAATGCTTGATATATTAAATTGGTACTTAACCCATACATTGTTTGATATGATTGTGTTTACCTGATTTACATTTTTATAAGCCATTATTAATACAAATAATAAACACATAAGATGCTCCCCAGAACACACTGCAGACATCTACTTTTGCATATTTTGCCGCAGATTTGGACTGCCTGCAGTGATAAGCCGTTTTCAAAGGAGCAGAGTGGTTGTGTCCGTGCAGCTAGAAAACCAGGTCAATGGGCTCCCGAGTGGCGCATCCGGTAAAGGCTCTCCGTGTGGGGTGCAGGATGCGCCCTATAGCCTGGACGTTGCCGGTTCGAGTCCAGGCTATCCCATTGCCAACCGTGGACGGGAGCTCCCAGGGGGCAGCGCACAATTGGCCGAGCACCACCCAGGGGAGGGGGGCTTAGGTCGGCCAGGGTGTCCTTGGCTCACTGCGCAACAGCGATCCCTGTAGTCTGGCCGGGCGCCTGCGGGATTGCCTGTAAGCTGGCCAGAGCTGTGTTGTTCTCCGACGCTGTAGCTCTGAGGTGGCTGCATGGTGAGCCTGCAGTGTGTAAAGAAGCTGACAGCACACGCTTCGGAGGACACCCTTCCTGAGTCAGCACAGGGGTGGTAGCGGTGAGCTGAGTCTAAAATTAATTGGACATTCTAAATTGGGAGAAAATAATAAAAAATAATTGGTGCCTTCTAAATTTTTTAAAAATAAAGAAAAAATACAAATAGAAAACCAGGTCATCAACAGGTTTGCTACATAATATAGTTGAAAAGCACACTTCAGTGGACAGATAACTTGAACATACTAGTAGTTTACACTGATTTGTTAAGAGAATACATTTTTTGTACAATGTATGTGTTTCCACCAAGACGAAGAATGAAGTGATTCAGCACAATTGCTACTGAGCTTAACACTCCATACTACTCAGAATTTCCATTAGCATGTTTAAAGGGTTAAGTTTTTCATCAGCTTACCTTACTTTAGCTTTTGATTGACCCAGGAGTGTTTCTGAGAGTACCTTCACTGCTGTCTGTCTGCATAGGCCTACTATCAATATATATGATTGCTTCAATGCCACTTAGGGTGACTAGATAGCAAGAGTGAAAAATTGGGACGCTTTCAGTTGGGGGTGGGGCGGGGATTGTAATATAAGTGCATATAGAAAATAAAATATACAATAGAGCGTACACATACCATGTACTGTAGATCATGTAGCCCTCTGATTGTCAGCACCAGCGGTCTCACAGTTCCTGGATGACTTGGCCATGCACATAACATCCTTTCTGCTGATGATATAACTGTTGAACTCCTTGCAGCTCATGTTGAAATTAATTTTTACTTGCGTTTCGCTCCTCACCAGCTCAATATTGCTTCAATTCCTCGTGCAAGCTTCAATTCACAGCCACAAGACCGACAGGAGTGTTGGTGCACTACTGTGTGATACACCTGGGTAAGCTCTGTAGCAACAACTTGGGTATCCAACGTTTCATTGGGCTTGCTGAAGAAGTTTGGGGTATTCTGTTTGGCAGTTTTGCGCATGTTGTTTCCCACTGGCGTGATGCTGTGACTAATGCCGAATTCTTTTTACACAATTTACAAAATGCCTGTGTAACACAGTCATAATTTTGTCCCACTCCGATCAGTCTTTTTTGCTTTTTAGTGACAGGTTCGTCAACAACACCAGCATTATGACACTTCGCCAGTAAAACAGCATGGAAGCATATGTAAAATCACAGACGCACGCACCAAAACACATGAGGCAGCCCGCATTATATGACTGCAGGTTAAGCTATTGGCTAGCTGCGTAGATGCAAACAACTCACTCAAACAATACGCCCTAAACTAGTAGAGTGTGTGGTTGCAGCACGAGATGCAGCAGCCACATATGCAGAATTTCCAAACAAGAAAATTAAATTTCCCATATTACGCCCGGGTTTTCAACGTTTACTCTAAAAATCAGGACAAAAGACTTAAAATTACGATCGGGACATGGGACAAAGCCCCTACTATCGGGACAATAGCTCCAAATGTGAATTCCATCCTGCAGAGGTTCAAGCTCTATGCACAATTATGACTCATTTTAGAATGAGTCTGAAACATTCTAGAACAGGCATTATTGTCAATATGGTACTGTAGCATCACATGTCATCAGCAGCTGTTTATTTTTTTGTTTGTTTTTTTAATGTACATTTGTATAACAGTTGCAATAAATGAACATGCAGCAACACATAGCAGGACACACTGCAAACATGAATGCTAAACAGGAGAAAAGAAGAAGAAATATCTGATTTGAACTCTTATTTTAACACTATTTTAAAGGGTACATAAGGACCTTTTTATTTTATTGTGTTACATGTTCTCATGTATTGCTACAACTGTTTAAGTAAGGTGTGTGTATTGTTTTAATTTATTTCTGCTTTTTTAGATTATAAACAGACCCTTTATTAAAATGGACCTCTCAGAACTACATTTCCCATCATCCTCCTGCTCACATATGTAACTGAAATGGATTTACCAATGAGCAGGAGGATGATGAGAAATGTAGTTCTAAGAGGTCCATTTTAATAAAGGGTATGTTTATAATCCTCATTTCTTTTCAACTGCTGGCAAACTATTTTTTCCATCATAGTGACCTGGTGTCAGCCAATAGCCTTCAAGGGCAGATGTTTCTAGCTGCATTCCTAGCTAGTTATGTGCTTCTTGCAATATGATCCACTGAGCCAGTTAGCTTGGCCATGATGTTAATCCACCTATGAAAGCCTAGGACATTTTAACTCATGTCAGCAATTTCATGTTTGCCTAATGTTCCTGAAAAGGTTCTTATGCCTCTAGGTTTTCTTTTTTTTGTCTAATATTGTAGGGGGTCTACAGAAAATGGTGGGGGCTTCGTACATAATTGTGGTTATGTTAAAAGAAAAACGCGTTGAGAAAGTGTTTTTCTAATATTTTCCCATGTTATATGTTGCTATGCTTTGTCTCTGTATTTCCTTAAATTCAATGTAAAGGCAAGCTTGTGTAAAGTCACCGTTAAGGACATTGCTTATTTGGGTATAGAGGCTGTTGGTGTCTGGTATTCTTCTGTTGTAATCTCTTGTAGTAATATGTCTTATCAGCAGGATGCATCAAATGCTTGAATTGCGAGTATGTTTATTAGAAGGACCAAGGGGATACCACAGCTGTAATGGAGAATAGTTACAAAATGAATTGTGAGGACCGAAAGGGTACCATGCTAATACTGGAAACCAGTTACAAAAAGAGGAATTGTTAAAGAACGATGTTACCACAGGTTAGGTATAAAAAGGTTTGTTTAGAAATCGTTTGTTGGACCATAGGAACAAGGACGGCACTCTCTGTCATCCCTGGAATTGTGAAAATATGCACATCAAGAGCCTGTTTCGTATTGCACGCTGAATTTGATATGTTTAATAAAGTATTAGTATTAAACTTTGAGAATTTCACCCACACATATGTATGGAATTAACCAGCTGCCTTTCCACAGATGAACTGGCCAGAATAAATCAAAATCGCACCGCACTCAAATATACAATTCAGAAATTCTGCTTTATTTTTAGTCACCCATACAATACTGCCCAGTACAAGCTGCATGAATAGACATCAGTTATAATTGTTAGATAACAATGCATTCCGGCTGATTCTTTACTAGGTGAGCCACTGGAGGACTCCTCTTTTCTGCTTCCTCTGCCTGCACTGATAATTATTTTAATCCTCTTGCAGAGGGAAGGGCAGGTGGGAGTAGTGTGCATCCAGAGGGATTTCCACACTGCGTTTCGCCAAGAGGATTTTCAGTTCCCTGACTGGTTATAAACCCAGGCCCAGCAGTGAAGAGAACATGTGCTGCCCTAAGAAAGAACATTTCCACAGGGTTTGAAATAGGTGCAGTGGCTGCTCTTTATCACACAACAGCACTGATGAATGAGTGCCACAACAAGTAAACCAAAACAATTCAGAAGTAGGTGTTTGCATTATACTGTCCTTTACCTGATTCAAAGCTAGTGCTTTAGTATCCAGTTCTGAGAATTAAGAAGACCAAGCGTCCCAAATATAATTTTCAAACCAGTAAAGCCAAACATGTATGTTCATAATTTAAAGCAAATATTCTAAACTTCCATGTCTGTTTTCATTTCAAACAGATGATTGGAAAACAAACGCTGGGCTTACATAGTGCTGTATAACCTGCTTCTCTGCCCCCACCAGCCCCCGGTCTGTTTCAAATTAAAGAAGAGGGTTAAAGATAGCAGAGCTATGTAGTTCAAAGTCCTTATATGGTTCAATTATGCCAGCAGAATGACAACAGCAATGTTCTGCATGCCTTCTCTGTTGCGGCAACTATACCCTGTAATTCTTTTCCGACTTGCCTTGTTAACTTCAATAAGAATCAGAGCCTATTAAACAGCCACTGAATCCTGGAATGAAGTAAAGGAACTGCTCTCAGTGCACCCGCTGAGAGAATAGTCTCCTGCTTAGTGAATAGTTTCCTGCTTAGTGATTAGTTATTATTTGTTAGGCACTGGGTGATAATGCAAAGCATGCATCTACTGTATATGCTTCAGTATTTGTGGGTTCAAGGGCTTGGAGATATTTGTAGACTCGTTCTTAGTATATTTGTCTTATTGTTGTGTTTTTTGCTTGTGCTTTATTATGAGAATATTATTATTATTTGTTTATTTAGCAGACACCTTTATCCAAGGCGACTTACAGAGACTAGGGTGTGTGAACTATGCATCAGCTGCAGAGTCACTTACAATTACGTCTCACCCGAAAGACGGAGCACAAGGAGGTTAAGTGACTTGCTCAGGGTCACACAATGAGTCAGTGGCTGAGGTGGGATTTGAACCGGGGACCTCCTGGTTACAAGGCTGTTTCTTTAACCACTGGACCACACAGCCTCATATAGAATAAAGTGCATATTAAAGACTATAGGAGCTTCTCTTCAGTTCTAGTTGCCTACCATAAATACTGCAATGCAGGCTAGATGAGTCAGAAGAATATTGCTTGCAACACAACAGAAAGCTTGATCCAGAGGGGCAGATTACTGGTTGGAGCTCCTGCTTTTTGGCTGGTTTAGCCTATGTTAAAGTATCTATGGCAGCAACTAGAACTGGAGCAGCGCCTGAACTCAGGGGAAAGCACCTGAAGCATTTAAAACACAGTATAAGAGTAAGTGCAATAAGAACACTCATTATTGCAAACATCATAAAAGGCTAAGTTGGAAAGATCTCATAAATCAGCATCAAAGTGCATGCAAGCTTTTGGGACTACATATCCACTAAACATGGAACATGAAACTCAATGCATTCACATTATATACATTTTGGTTTTTTTTATTTATTTATTTATTTACTTATTTATTTATTTTTTTTTTTGCAATAATTCTAAAAACCACAGGGAAGCAAAGCATAATTCCAACTGAGACTTAAACAATCATAGTTTGAATTGCTTCTTTCCTATATTTAGCCAGTTTGCATGCAAATGAATGACTGCCATTAGAGTACCCCCTCTATTGAAAAGCACACAGTAGGGCAAGATCTTTATTTGCATTAGTCCTTTATTAATAATAGATGTCTATTTAAACATCTGTTAAAAACCCATAACCTCTCATTTAATGAAATACGCTAATAGAGTTCTAAATGTATTCCACATCATAGACTTTTAATGGAAATGGTCTTAAATAGACATCTCTCATCAAGGTTAATCTCGCACAAATTGAATTGAGTCCTTTAGAGCTCTGTATATCCTCATACTAAGATAATGGCGACCTTGTATATAATCACATTTGATTTAAATGATTGAAGAAAGCTCTTTAGTAGTTGTTGAGCTTTATTACTATTTCTGTGAGACAAGTCTTCTGATTTCTTAAGCAATAGGACCCTGATCAGCATCCAGTAGTTGGTTGTGCTCACCATGGAAACTACAACGGTAACTGTGCTCACCAATCAGGGTTAATATGTTTTATCAGGGATAATCAGGGAACGCATTTTCTCAACCTCTAACATTTGAGGGATATATTCGTAGCGCCTGCTTTTATGATTTAAATACAGCATTATATTAATGTTGGTAATAAGTTTTCTCTGTGGATAAGACTTTTGCAATAACAGTGCACATTACCTATTAGGGTTTTAGCATATATATATATTATATGTCCATCCAACATTTTTTGCCATAATCAGTCGGTATAATTTAGAGGGGTTTTTGTGTGTGTGTGTGTGTGTGTGTGTTTTGTTTTTTGCAGGGTTGATTATAAAATTTGGGTGGTTTAACGCCCCTCAAACACAGAAGGAACAACAGTAGGTGGACAGAGACAGATAACCATAAACATGCTCCTCAGGGACTGAACAAAGGTCTTCTCTATCAATTTACAAGCATGACTGGCACAAAAAGGAAATAGGATGAAGTAACCCCTGCCCCTTCCCTTGAAAGAGGTGTCAGTAAAAAATGAATGTGTTCGTGTTGGTTGTACACAAATCTCACAAAAATTAGTAGTTTTATATTTTTTTCTAATAAAAAAATGGCTGACCTACAGCAGTGGTTCTCAAACTAGAGGGCGTGCCCCTCACAGGGGGTGCAGAATGTATTCTGGGGGGCGTGAGAAGGTTCAGAAAACTAAAGGAAATGACAGCGCACATCTTAACCATTATATATTAATAAATCTATTAGCAAATCTTACTGCTGACTCCTCCGGGCAAGTCAAAGTTTCTAGATGGCGCTGTACATCTGACTGGTGCCTTTTATTTAAGCTTGTATAGTATTGGACAAAGTCCACTGCCATCTGGTGATGTATGTTGTTTATCGGCTTACCACATGGTGTGAACATTCGTAAGCGTTCGACACAATCAATAAACTGCACCTTCCACGCACCAAGTGTGACTTACTTAGGGCACAAGATCACTGCCCAAGGTCTTTGCCCCATGGAAGACAGTGAGAGCTATCAAAGAAGCTCCACTACCCAGAAGTGTCTCAGAACTAGAATCCTTTCTGGGCATGGTTAACTACTACAGGGAGATGGAGAGGTAAATGTACAACCTATTATTAATTGAATTACTAAAGAAATAATCAGAATGAAAACAGTTCTGGACGCTGCTGAGAGAGAAACAGCAAAACTGTTTCAATTTCTGAGTCTGGTTACCTATTAGTTTTCATTATGATTATTGATTTAGGCTACAGGGCGTCCTTCAGCTCAACAAAGCCTTATAGGCTAGCGAATGTCAGTGCAGTGTGATACCATAAAAATGAGTGGTTGCATTTGCTGTCAATAAACCCATAACAAAAGGCGCTGTACTTATACAATGTAGTTAATGCTTACTGTGTGCAAGACTCCCTCCTCCCCCAAACCTCCAGAAGATTAGGTACCACCGGCAGTCCTGTGCTAGTCAAACGGTAATTAAATTAGTCAGGATTTGTGAAATTAAATAAAATGGTTTGCTTTGCTTTGCTTTGCTTTGAACACAAAATGTTAGTTAACAAAAATGAACAACCATAAGTACGAATTAAATTATTTATAGTTAATTTTTATTTATTATCATAATGTAAAATTGAAATCTGATGTACATGTTAAAAGTTCAAGTCCTTTGCTTTGTATTTCCTTTTTTGTTTTTAATTGGAAGTGTTCTAAACGGAGTCTTTTTTTTTTTTTAACTATTTTACACAAAGGTGTATTTGGTTATTGGAACTTCTGTTAAAAAAAAAAAACATTTCAAAAGAAACTAGTGTGTAAATAGCTATATGTACATACAAAACTGCAAAAACAAAATTATTTTTTAATTTAAAACAAAAGTAACATACGTGTGTCAGTCGGTGCAGCACTGAATCCAGATTGAGTCTGCTTCTTTGTAGTTTTCTGATCAAAATGTTTCTGCCAAAGCGCTGTGGCTAGTTCCAAGATGAAATCTCTCCTACTGATATTTTCCCTGGTGCATTCCTTGTACAAAACAAAGGAATTGATGGCTGCCAGGTCCGGTAGAGATAACAGCAGGCTTGTATATTAAAAAATAGAATATTGTAGGTTATATTCAAAATAAAAACATGCATTGTAAAAGGCAGTCAAAATGACTGCTCTGGCGGTTCTAGGTGGGCGGGATTATAACTTCCTTATTTTTGCTATCCTGCCTTTACCTTCAGGGTATTTAATACATGGATTTAGGAAAAGTCATAAACAGACAGCTGCATAACTTTTAGACACACAGAGTAATTTCAATTTGAAAACCTCAAACTGTCAAAATGACTGCCGTGGTGGTTCTGGTGTTAAAGCAAGCAAAGCAGAAGGATCTGCATGACCAGCATGCCAAATCCACAGGATTCAATCCTAGTGACTGTCCATGTCCGTAATTGCAGCAAAGCTCCACACTGGTTTTGAGTGATTCTGGAAAAGAGCAGACCAGTATCCTACATAGTGAGACTGACAGACGGACGTGTCATCATGTTCGGGTTTGCTATGTTTCTGACTTAGCAACCATCGAGACACCAGTGGAGTCACCGTTGGGCCCCACACAGTCTGCAGACCAGGAAGATACTGGAAGTGCAGGACTTCTCTGATGCAATTGTTTCTGAAACTAAACCGTGAGTTCAGTTGTCAAGAAGTTCCCTACCTAGACCAGCCCTTCCTGCCGAACAGTTCCTGCAGACAGCTCTGTCCCCGATTTCAACGAGACAACAAGCATTGGAGTGTGTCGGACAGAACGCTTTGGCAAATTAGTATACATTATCTCTAAACCACTGTGCATACATATTTCATTTTTGTTTAGCAGGTCAAAGGTTAGTATAGTATAGTTTCAGAATGATCATCCACCTGTACGCATGCGTGATTCCGAATGAGCGGATTTCCACACTGATATTGAGGTGAGGGAAGCAGGCATCTGGGGATTCTGCCTGTGGCAAGCTTTGCTTGAAGCGTTCTGTGCTGCTCATGAACTTTGAATTTTTTGACTTGTCGTATAATTGAATACTAATCAGTGAAGTACAATTTTTCTGCATTGTTTTTTAAAGAATAAATGCTCCGGTAAACATAAATAATAATCACAATACTCACACTTGGATGGTTTTTGTTTTATTTATTAGACGCGGATGCATTTTAGTAACAGCAATAGCAGCTGGTTGAATTTGTTTTCAGTGTTTGATAGAGTACATCCAGATTATCTTGTGTATCGTTTCTCGTGTTAAAAATTGACACATTTCTTACTTACAAAAGAAAAACTAAGGAAGAAAACACAACAGAGTCTACAGAAAGTGTAGAGCGACAAAGTTAAATCGAGTCCCTTTGGATCATTTTTATGTTGGGTTTAATAAAAATGTATCATTGTTATTTATTATACAGTGCCTATAGAAAGTCTACACCCTCTTTCAAAATGTTCACCTTTTGTTGCCTTATAGCCTGGAATTAAAATGCATTAAAATAGTTTTTTTTAAAAATTTTATTTATCTACACATCCTACCCCACAACTTCCAAGTGAAAAAAATATTCTAGAAATTTGTAGAAAATTAATTAAAACTAAAAACTAAAATATCTTGGTTGGATAAGTGTCCACCCCACTTGTAATAGCAATCCTAAATTAGCTCAGGTGTAACCAACCGCCTTCAAAATCACACACCAAGTTAAGTGGCCTCCACCTGTGTTAAATTGTAGTGATTCACATGATTTCAGGATAAATTCAGCAGTTCCTGTAGGTTCCCTCTGCTGGTAGTGCATTTCAAAGCAAAGACTCAACCATGAGCACCAAGGCGCTTTCAAAAGAACTCCGGGACAAAGTCGTTGAAAGGCACAGATCAGGGGATGGGTATAAAAAAATATCAAAGGCCTTGAATATCCCTTGGAGCACGGTCAAGACGATTATTAAGAAGTCGAAGGTGTATGGCACCACCAAGACCCTGCCTAGATCAGGCCGTCCCTCCAAACTGGATGACCGAGCACGAAGGAGACATCAGAGATCAGATCAGAGAGGCTACCAAGAGGCAGATGGCAATTTGCAAGAGCTACAGGCTTTTATGGCCAAGACTGGTCAAAGTGTGCATGTGACAACAATTTCCCAAGCACTCCACAAATCTGGCCTGTATGGTAGGGTGGCAAGAGGAAGCCATTACTCAAGAAAGTCCACCTTGAATCCCGTTTGAAGTATGCAAAAAAACACTCAGGAGATTCTGTAGCCATGTGGCAAAAAGTTTTGTGGTCTGACGAAACTAAAGTGGAACTTTTTGGCCTAAATGCAAAGCGTTATGTTTGGCGCAAACCCAACACAGCGCATCACCCAAAGAACACCATCCCTACTGTGAAGCATGGTGGTGGCAGCATCATGTTATGGGGATGTTTCTCATCGGCAGGGACTGGGGCACTTGTCAGGATAGAAAGGAAAATGAATGGAGCAAAGTACAGAGAAGTCCTTGAGGAAAACCTGCTGCCCTCTGCAAGAAAGCTGAAACTGGGATAGAAGTTCACCTTTCAGCATGACAATGACCCAAAGCACACAGCCAAAGCTACACTGGAATGGCTAAGGAACAAAAAGGTAAATGTGAGTGGCCCAGTCGGAGCCCCGACCTAAATCCAATCGAAAATTTGTGGCATGACTTGAAGATTGCTGTCCATCAACTTGACAGAGCTTGAACAGTTTTGTAAAGAAGAATGGTCAAATATTGCCAAATCTAGGTGTGCAAAGTTGGTAGAGACCTATCCCAACAGACTCACAGCTTATCCAATTATGATCTTTCAGTTTTGTATTTTTAATATATATATTTCTTCTCAATAAAAAACTTTTTTCCCCTTAACAGTGTGGAGTATCCTCATTTAAATGCATGAAACTCTGAGGCACTGACACGGGGGTGTAGACTTTCTTTTGGCACTGTAGTTTTATTATAGAGGTTAATGTTTTTAAACATTTTAAATTGCACGCAATTATGCTGAGATAGGAAGTAAATGCTAATCTGATAAATATAGTGCAGACTATTTTTGATTATTAATAATAACTTTGCCAAGTGGAAAGTGAATACATGTGTTTGAAGAGATTCTGTGTAGCCAAAGACTTGTAATTAAAGGTTTTAATAATTACTGTTTGGTATTCTGTCCTAAACCAGCAGTTTGTCAGTCCCAAAACTGTTGACAAATTATATATTAAATAAACTGAAAAAAAGTATTTATTTATCTGATTATTCTGCCTTTTATTGCAATTGTGATACCATTAAATAGAGCAACAATTGTAAAGGGGTACTTGAGCTGAAACCTTCAGACAGAAGGAGTACACTTTTAAAAAAGATTTTAACCACTGGTCTATGGAAGATCCCCATACATACCTCCATAGCATATCCGACAATAACAAACCTATAGCCAAGTACGACTAATCAAATGGAGTACAGGGATTGTTGCATAATGCATAATAGTGCATTTTCTTTCCATTTTACCAGATTGCTTCAGACAGAGAATGTAAAACACCTATCCTGCCAGTAGGATAATGCAAGAAGGACAGACATGTTCAAGTTTCCTGATTCACTACTCAAGGGTGCAAATCGTTTTGAAAACTGGTGCTAAACTGTTTTGAAAATTTAGCAGAGAGTCGACTGTTGTTAAATTATCAAACCCCACACTAATCAACCCTCTTTTCAACTTCCCACATGACACAAACCTTCTCTGCTGTGTATATGGATGACTGTGGGTAGGTCATGTGAGTGTTCCAGAACCAATGAGAAACTATCATCATCTATGGTTGCTAATTCAGTCAGGGAACTCGTGTGATAGATAAAATGTTTATTACAGATTAGACACGATAACACATTTACGCATATTATATGTTCTTGGATAACACATTTAACATATAATACATCTTTGGCCTTTGGCCTCACCTTGGAACCATTGCCCATAAAAAGCCAAAAAACAGATGGAGGCTGGAGAGGAGGAATGGATCGGGTAAGATTTTAATCCCTTCCCTGACGATCATTGGACAAGTAATTACGTTGTTAGCGATAAGGTACTGCTATTTCAATTGAAAATTGTCTGGTTATCAGCGCTTTTAATAAGCTTGATTTGATTGAGTGATTAAAAGTGAGTTCCCTGCCTGAACCACCGCTTTGCTTCATTGAATAAAAAAAATCAAACATTTAAAAAAATACTAAAAGAAATACCATTAAACATATAGGGGCAGAATTTTATGTTGCTGGCGCTATATGAGGTACCCTGGCACTAGAATCTAGCTACTGTGTCCGAGAAACATATATATATATATATATATATATATATATATATATATATATATATATATATATATATATATATATATACACACATATTTATATATATATATATATATATATATAGGAAAACACCAGTTATAATCAGTACAGACTGAAAAACAAAATTCTCAGTGTAAAGGGTGTGAACTGCATGTTCTTCTGTTTTGTAGAAATAAAATAAAAGTAGTCTGATTAGTCTAAAATCTATACTTGACATGCTGAACCCCTGGGGCAGATTGTATCAACTAGAGCACAGCTATGGTACACAGGGAAGGTGCTGAACCCTGGGGAGGATAACATGACATGGTTCTCCTCCAGCTGTATTCCTTTTTAAATAATGTCTCTGAATAATAGTTTCTTCAACAACACATCTACAGCAATGAACTGTACAGTTTTTTAACTCTGATCTGTCTGAATGACCACTTTAAGGTTTTTTTTTATTATTCAATGATGTTTTTGTTTTTTTGTTTTTTTATTCATGTATTCCAAATGATTATTTTCAGTTCTCCTTGAAAGACAAAGTCTCCTGTGTTAAATCTGCCCACCATAGTCAATGGGCTATCAATTCACAAAGCAAGCTGGCTTTAATTAATTACATAGGTTCCAAGTTTCATCAGCTGGAATGTTGGTCCAGCGTATTTGCTGCGGATGAGAGGGGGGGGGTTTGGGTATTCCCCCTTCCTCAAGAAAATTGTGTACAATGAATAATCTAACTTAAATGATTAAAATTACATTTCAAGTCAATAAAAGAAAAAGAAAACAACAGCACTGGTTAATTCTAAATTATAGAATTTGCATTAAGAACCCATCAATTAATGGAGTGTACGTGCAATCATGTGTTAATAGTGACAAACATTTAGTTTTACATTACCCAAACAGTGATCTTACAGATAGGTTTAGGGTTAGGTTTAGAGTTAGGGGTACGGTTATGGGTAGGGTTAGGGTTATATCATACATTGTAGCTCAATAACATTGTAATTATGTGTAAGTACACATATATTTTGCTATGTAACTACTATGTAGATACACAGTAATTACAGACACTTCATGCAAAGTGTTACCAAAATCATCATCTACTAAAGTAATGCCCAATAGGCAGGATTTCACTGCATGTTTATACTATTAAAACTTACTTGGCCTTTTTGAAAATACTACTTAATTATAGTTGAGATTGTGCCAATAAAGCGACAATTCATGAACAAACTCTTGCCAAGCAAAGTAGTTTGTCTAAAAGCAATATTCATTTCTATAATTTTGAAAAGTATAGGTTAAAATCCACTGGGACAGCTACATGAACACTGATCACAAAAGAAAAAAGTAATCTATCGCTAATGAAGCTTCCTGATTGGTATATGAAAAGGTTTACAGTTTCATAGTTTCAGCAAAAACACACAAGAGTGCTTATTTAACTGGCTCAACCAGACACTGTTCTCCACAGTCTTAGACACAAAAATCAATTATGATAAATTGCATCGAAATGGGGAAACACAGTGCAGCAAGTCAACATTTTCATATTTGTATTTAAGCATATTATGATAAATGATGTTCATTAACAATTGAAAGAGCCTTAACTAACCAGGAATAATAATTTGTAATTACCTGTCAAAAGCATGGCATTGTATATAGCTAATGTGAATTGCAGTTGTAACTTGAAGTTGTTATAATGCACATATAGTTCCAAATGTTTATATCGATGCTTAGGCAAAAACTAATCTACGCACTTCAGGGCCTAAGTACTAAGAGTTGTGCATGGGCAAATATCAAGTTGCATGTGCGCAAAAATGTTTCCTGCATGCAATTGTGACATATGTACGAAAGGGAAATGCCCAGTGCATCTTGAAAAATATGCATGTGCAAATTCGTAAGCGCAACGTTACGCCTCCACAGCAAGATGCTCCAGGGAATATGCAGATAGGTCATTAGCATCTCATTGACCTCTGAGATGCTCCTGATTGCACATGCAGACCAGATGTGCCTGTGCATAATGATATGTACTGGAGTGAGTATCCCATCGCTCCATCACTTGCACATGTGCAACTTTGTGCCACTTAGGACGGATTAAATGACATGACGGGGCTATAAAAAGGTGTGCTTGTGTGAGTGTCTTCTCCAGACAGAGATAAGTCATGAAAGGCCATGACATATACAGTATTTCTGTCATGGGCAGGTGGCAATAACATAAAAATGCCATATGTCATGGCCTTTAATGAGATATCTTGTTTATACCAAGAATGCATACATCAATAATATACTGTATATACATATTTCATTTTGCTTTAAACACATGCCTTTGGGGGGAAAAAATGTGACGTCTCTAAGTCAGTGGCTGCATTTGTGTGGCGTGATTCATTTACGAAGGGCTATATTAAAAATAAATTGTATATTTTGATGTAATTTGGTCAGTGTTTTCGCTGTCACTTGTGACTATCGCCAGTTACGAATGTTTTTTGACAGTGACAAAGAAGCAATCAGCCCAGTGGTCCCTAGTGACTACTGCTTCTGTTTTGTATAATATGTTTAATTTTTCAATAATTGTTTAATGGGATGTTAGTAGTTAAAACACAACCGCACAATATGATAGAGAGACAGATAAAGCAGAAGATCATACTACTAGAATCTCTATGGAACTATGAAAAATGTTGCTAGTACTAGCCGTGTTCCATTGAGCTCAGTGGTTCTTGCTAATTCTACATTTTTGTCATTTGCTAATCTTAAAAAGAGTGTGTCTCTATTTTCTTAAACAGGTTGTGCGTACAGTACTGTAGTGACTACATCTTCCTTATAGGGAGAGGAAAGCAAACTGTTTTGTTCAAGGAATGTACAGCTAGAATTTTTTTATTTCACGTTTTATCATCGTCTGATATTCATGATGTGCAGTAATTGAGATTAAAATATTAAAGGTGACCCTCTCAAAACCTTCACAGTTGTTTTAAATGATACGCAGTATGCAATATAATGCATTTGCATTGCAGGGTGTCGAAATATTTTTTTTTTTGTTGTTGAAGGGAAGTTTCTGTAGCCATGAGGACGATCTTTTGACTGCCATGATCCCTTTGCCTGTTTGAAAGGGTTATGACGACCTTACACCGGCATAGATTGCGCAGTTTTGTGCTGTGTGAATGGGTATTTTAAATATTTTTTTAACGTCTCTGAGACGGCTCAGTAGCGGCATTTGTGTGTGAAAGGGGTATTGGACACAATGACAGAATTTCAAGCAACAGCCACGCAATTCCCCTTTAAGCCAAATCCAGAGCCCACACCATTCTGATGTGGGGCGCATTCACTTAATGTAAATACTCCGGCACATATTCAGATACACAGGTGCAGTTTTCAACGCAGTTAATACATAGCCCACAACTTTTGAGATGCGCACTTGTGCAACTCCAGTTAAATACGCACCCTCATCTACTTACTACATTGGCCCCATTATGTCTAAATGCACTAGTGGGAAAAAGGTAGTAATTTATCAAAAATATACATTCTATAGTTGTGGCAAAAACACTATATTATACTATCTATTTTCGGTATAGTGTTTTGGCCTCTATATAATACATTCTATTGGCTTGAATCATGGTAAATTATACTGTAGGATTTTGAGGGGAACATGACAGTTCTGTGCAAAGTGACTGGAATTCAGCAATGCTTATTTGGCCCGCTGTTTGCCCAACATGGTTGCTTAAAATAATAAAGCAAAAAAATAAATAATTATGAAATGAATAACATCAATATAAATAGCATATTTAGCAATCATGCACAGTACATTGTTTATTCAAAATGGGCAGAAAAAAAAAGATGTTTCACATCTGGTATCGGCTGCTCTACTACTTATCATGTAAGACAAAATGTGCTGTACACAGTGTGAAAACATTTCGAGATTAATTCCCTGGTGCGTGCAGACTGACAACACCCGGGCTCCTCTAATAAAGAAACATAGGATGATAAATGATTATCTGTAACAGTCCCAACAGTAGAAGGTTATTCAATGCTGCAGATTGCAGCCAGGCGGCTGGTGTCACCTGCTTCTGAATGATGGGTTCTGAATAGGAATAATGAAGCAGGGAGTCAAAAACAGTCAGGGCATGAAGAAACAAAACCAAAATTTTACCCAAGGTGAAGGCATTCCATGATTATCAGTCATCCAAGAATATGGACACTGGTGTTGACTTTAACCCCAAGACTGATCAAGTTTAAATTGTTTCTAAATGGTCTAAATGGATGGGTATCCACTAGGAAATCATATCTTAGCAGAAGAAAATGACTACTGGAGGATGAAATGGTCTAGATAAATGAAACAATGACACAATGCTGACAAGATGATGCAGTTTGCATCAAAGATCAGTAATAGTATATCATATGGTGGGTCATTTTATTTTAGTATATTGATACCAAATTCATATCCACCAGTTTCAATAAAATATAAGGAAGAAAGGTAGAAACGTCAGAGAAACCAATTCCTCACACAGCTTGGGAGAACTGAAGATTCAGTCTGTTTTCTGATCCTATGACCAAGCCAATTTCCTCGTTTACAACCAGGAACTCGAGAGTGGCTATCAGAAAGCTACCGGCCTCTGAAGGATAAAGGTCAGCCATGCAGGTGTGCTGAGTAGGGTCTTCTGTAGCACAATGTTTTGCCTCCCTAACCACGGGAGTTCCAGAGCCAATGTGACTTAACACATCTGTCCAGAATCCCCAGCAAAGACTGATGACTTCACACAGCAAGGATGCAAACCTGCGCTCCCCTGACTGTATGACTCACCCTGCACACCACGTAGCCAAAGCTTTTACCAAGTGAGCCTCTCAGGGACCCTGGTTTATAATTTAAGTATTTATATGTGAATTACATTTAAAAATATAAATGAAGATAACTGGTCACTTATGTTCCCTCACAAGAAGTGACCTACTGCATTTTACAGAAATGCTAAACAATATAAATATAAACTGACAGACCAAATAATTTGAGTTTGTAAGTTGGAAAATCTAAGAGCTTGAAATGTATGCAAATGTGATTCCTATAGCAGAGTTCTTCAACACAAGACACACCTGCCTCCAATCAAACAATGCACTGGAAGCTATACATGGCCAGTCATCGTAAATTGGCTTTCTGTATATTATCCAAGGTTGAAAAGTCCTAGAACCTTTCCACCTTAACTGCTTTAAGCAGTGGTGTATGATGGTACAAACTAATATGCTGCAGAACAGAGAGGCTGTGAGTGTTACTTGTCAGCCACTGCTATTCAATTCTTGTAATCTCATGAGTTGCAATGTTCCATACCTAGTCTAATGGACTTAATTTATTAAATGTAATATATTTTTCACATGGTGGCATCCAGTGACTAATTGCCAAGTCAGTAAAGCCTAGATATTAATTTATCTTCTTAATATTAATATGAAAATGGAATACATTCTGTGGCATGTGGTGCTTAAAAGGTCCCAGGGCATACTCCAGAATTGGGCTGTGGAAAAAAACTGTGATATGAAGAACAAAGCCAAGCTCATGACTGCCAATGTGAGCATTGTAGATATATTACTACTTATGGTACTTAATGTTTTACAAATGTACCTCTCTTTGCATGAATACAACATTTATGTTACCTTAACCCTAGAATATGAAACCAATTAACCTAATACAAATATATGAGAATAAAATCATTCAGAACAATACTCTTGTGTTAGAGGGTGGTTGTTTTTGTTTTGTTCTTTTATACAGTAAATTAATTAGGTAACACTCTCTAATTACTGTGTATTTACATAGTAGCTAATGTGTCCGAAAAACATATATATATATATTCATATATTGGAAAACACAGTAAAAGCATCAAGGTGAATAGCTGCCTACATTTTGAACTCTACTGTTCCTAGACCCAAATATATTAAAGATAAAAATATACTTTGGGTCCCTTCTTTCAGGCAAACATTGCACAACATTTGAATTCATACATGCAATGATATAAAAATTCAAAGTGCTACCATAAATACATAATGCAGAACAATACAAAACCAAATCTAGCATGCCCCTTGTACTGAGCATGCTCCTGACTATATTAGCGTCCCTGTGAACACGCGTGCGCTCCCCAAGATAGCCACGCCCTGCAACCCATACACTGGCAAAAAGCCGATTCCGACTAAAAACTAAAATGGTAAGTCATAAAGCTATATGGCGTTTCTAAGGCCTTATTATAGGGAAACATTATCAAGTTTGAAATTAAAAAAATGTGCTTATAGCGGCCTGTGTTATCACCATGAATGTGTGTACCTTTTCCTGGCCATAACCACCCACAGCCACCACTAAACTTCAAAACAGCATACACTTTTCTTTCTTTCTCCACAAGTTTCACCAAACTCGGACCCCATTCTGGAAACACCCCCATTTCAGGTAAGTCTAAAATATTTTAATTTTTAACCCGTAATGGTTACACATATGTATTCATGCAAGATTGTTTTGATAATTAGTTATTTGCGATACACACAATATATTCAACAATAAACAATTAGCAGAGATAAAGTAAAGTCCTTTAGTCAGGGGTAAGATATACGTCACAGAGTACAAGTCATGCTCAGCATTCTCTCCATCACACATGGATAAATTCAAATCCAGGTCAATACAATTCTGGCCTGACTAAATAGCTCATCCCAGTGAATCCCAGTGGAGGGGCAGGAATGGGTCATCGGTTGTGCATCATTCAGTATCATTTTAAGTTGTATTGATCAATAGAGTGTCAATGTGCTCCGGCCCCTAAAAAGAAGGAATGAAGGATTAGGGTAGCAATTATTGCCCATCAATGAGAAAATTCTCATTATTGGAAGAAAACTGGTGTTCAGGTAAGATTTTTGTATTATAATGTGCTGGATGTAGCAGTACAATCTGTCTAAAAATTTTGATTTACACTGTACTTGCATTTCTTACATTTAAATCCTTGAATTGCATGGGACCATGTGTAGCTCGTATATTTCCCATGCAGTTGCTGTCCAGGCAGACTCTGTCTAAAAAGCAATACTGCAGAGTTGCAGTATTCTTCTTACTAAATTTGTAAATTGACTTTTTTTGTTGTTGTTTTTTTTTTGTTACTGTTTATATTTTATTTATGAACACCAAAATTACAATTATGCACCAAAGAAAAACTCAAAATCCCCATGTAGGAACCACTGACAACAATTTCAGGCAGCCCTTGCATAAATAATTCAAAATTGGAGCCAATGTCCTGTATCATATATCCTTAATTATGCATGAATAATATGATATGTTTCAGCGTGCTTATTCACTACGTGCTAAATGATTGATTAGGCTGTCCTAATATTCCCCATTCCAAATGAGTGCTTTACCATATTAATCTATGAAGTATGTGCATAATTTTGCATGCTTATAAATAATGAACTGCAGCTTGCTAAGCAGAGTACAGTGTGACAGAGCTTATTTAAAATACATCTTGTATAAGAATCATGTAAACTCTTCCTTAGAGAGTTCGTACCGGGTGTAATGTCATACATTAAAAATATACCTTATCTTAAATGCAATAAAATAATTTAAAAACTGCATGCTGTATAATGTGTCTTCTTGTTTAGATTCCCTTTGTGTATCTGGTACACCAGAGCATAGCCATTAACCTGTTCTCCCTGCAACACTCTGGCCCGTGTAGATGTAAGGAGTTCATCATTAAGAAGTAACAGGTAATGTGGCATGTCATACATCCACTGGGGACAGTCTGGTTACACTCTGACATTGCCCATTTGCCATTTAAGTGCCACTGCATTGTCACTGAAGATCATTTAATAAGGGTCTCCTTTTTAAGAGACAAGGTGATCCATATGATCTAAAGTCATCACATACACAATTTTTCTACAGCTCACAAACAAAGGTCCCCAAGACTTTTGTCCACCTATAATAACACAGTGTTTGTGGTGAGGCAGCAGGGGGTGATTTATACTGCCAATGGCAAGCACAGTCCTGAAATCAATACGGCCATTACTCTTGGGTGAACAGCCATATAAGAAGTCTCATGGGATGGCCAATCTGGAAATGGTGCTGCAGGCCTCAGCTTTCTGTAAGGAACCCTCATAACCCCCTTAACTCGGCCTGCCACAAACTTGACAAACACCCCCCTCAGCGTGCTTCATTCACCAGGGCAGGCAACCATGACATAAAGGAAAACAACTGAAGATACTGACACTTGAAAAACATTTCAGAAAGAAAGCTCATTTCCAGTAAGGTCAGATTCCAATACTGGAAGTCCATCTGTCACACGCCCCCGCTGTCCAGCTGCCAACCTTCACGCTTGCGACTGCCTCTACATCTGGCTTCTCCTTTGCTTCAGTCATCCACCGACACACTCTTTCCCTACAAATTAGACAAAATATTATTGAATGTAAAGATGTTAACTTGGTCTCAATCTTCATTTCTACATCAGATTTTCTAGATCATAGGATAGTTGACTGCGGAGATGTATCTGTATCCCAGATTGCAAAAAATTTGTTCTTGCGTTTTCTGTTCTCCGTGACGTTCTTTGCGAAGTCTACCTCCATCGCAAGCAGCATCCCGGCTCGCTTTAGATACCACCCTCATAGACTGGTCCCAACCTGCTCCTGACCTCTTCAATAGGTTTTTCAGTGGTTTCCGTGCAAACACTTGTGGTGTATGTGCTTCCACTGCCCACTCCACCCTTCTCTGCCCCAAAGCAACCTCCTCATCGCTTCATCTCACTTCGCCCCTGCTCTCAACTCTCCTCCCTTCAGGAGCCGCCTCCCAGCAGTTACACCTCTCCATTCTTCAGCCCTGCCTTATTCCTCAGCTCTCAGAGATTCACAGGCAGACACATCACATTCTCTGGTGGCAGACACTTATTATCAAAATCATCCCCTTCACCCTTCAACCAGGATGTCATTCTATCTTTTCTCGTTCACGCAAAAAACAAGCTGCACTTCTCCCTGGGAACTCTCAAATCTTATCTAGCTGGCATTCACTACCACTATTGTCTCTCATATATCTCCTCCCCTCTTCTCTCATCTATCCCTGCCATTCACTTTCTCCTTAAGGGGATGGCGAAGAGTGCCGCTATCCCTTCTTCTTCCCATCGCCCCATCACTACTGATAAGTCTCTTGCATCTAATCTCAATCCTCCGTCGAAGCTGTTTTCTCCTTCTGATGATATAGTCATGGAATCACTTTGTCTTTCTGCCTTCTTGGGTTTTCGCCGCTGTTCTGAATTCGCTATGGAATCTTACATTCGTTCTTCACTTCCTGATATTTATTCAGCCCAACAGAATATTGTTAGCATGCCCGGAGTGGGGGCCATCTCTCCTCCAGGACCACCAGAGGTTTCTTCACAATCGGGGGGGGGGGGGTTCCTGTCCACTGAGTCCTTAATAAAAAAATAAAAACAAACATTTGATTGTCAATAATGAACCTGTATTTCCTTATTAACCTTTCTACTTTGCATTGGTACAGATGCGGGGAGCCAGAGGCGACGTTCACTTCCCAACCTTAGAGGCCCAGCCGAGCTGGCCTCGACCTCCGAGAGGAGGGTTCTCCGAGAGCCAGACAGGACCTGTGGCAAAGTGGTTTTTAGTGCACAGGTGCAGTGGTGATGTGGTGCTCAGGAATGATAGACACAAACAGCAGCTCTTTATTTGCTGACAAATAATAATACCTGGCTCTACACAACGATGTGTATCGCTCAGGCAAACCACAGGGTTCAGTCCCAAAATAATAATACACTAAACAAGACACACACAAACACAACACGGTCCAAAAGTCCAGAGTGAGTGCTCTGAGTGAAAGTGGTGATTTACAGGTTTATTTGTGTACAATGGTGGAGTGTAGACGGGGTTTAATTGCTGGCAGGTTTAGCTACAGCTCCTGGAGGTTAGCCTTCTATAATGACAAGTACAGACAGATTGAAACAAACAAAACACTTAACACTTATGATATGCTTTTCACAGTCCGTTGCCTTTCTCGGTCATTCTCATAACCACATCAAAAGAACAGATTACATCATCACATCCCCAGTTATACCTTTAGTCACGCCCCCGCGATAGCTAGTTCAATCATGTCTCCTCCAATCCATGACTGACACATCACATACCGCTTTAGGGCGATGACTTTGGGCATTGTGACTCCGCCCCCTTCCTGGATGGCTGGCTTCTGAATGACCCTGGAATGAACTGCCAGACCGACCAGTACGAGGCACTCTGTTCCTGTTCCTCACAGATCGGGAGGGAAATTGTTGATTAGGATTAATTCGCTCTGTCACAGGACCCCAGGCCAAATCAATGTTAATAATCTCTCTATCATTCCAGGTTCTCCCTGGAGCAGCATACATGCTCCCCAGCCTTGGAGGCGAATCGGTTCGGTCTCGCCTCCGTAAGGGCGGCTCTTCGCGGGCCAAGAGGAAAGCATGTCATCTTCCTAAAGTCACAAGCTCAGAATTCTTATTTCAAGTCCCAAGGCTTACTCCTCGCAGCCCTTGCTCCTGTTTCGTGAACTTTGTGACATGGAGACAATGAAAAGGTTAACTTATAAGTGACAATAGGATGATGGTGAAAGCAGTCCCCATTGCTTCCAGAAAGTGTACTGGCCAAATTCTTTGGTTTGCTGTTTTTTGTTAGACAGTGTTCCAGGTTTAGTCCTTGTTAAAATTATTAATGTTGTACTTTTTAATTTTGATGGGAAATGAATAAAGCCTTATATTATAGTGCGTGATTTCTTACTGCTTGGTCAGGTATTATACAGTTTACTACAAGTGGACTCTTGCTTAAATTCACTTCAATGAAGCAGAACATTCTGGTTATCTTACTGTGAACCAATACTCTGCTCAAAACCAACGGAGGCGCAAGATATAATATGCTTGCAGAAAGTGGTACTTATGAAGTGAGAGTAAGTCGAATTTCTGGGTATTTTTAGGGGGTCCTAAAAAGGGTTTTTTTAATGATAAACTGGTGTCAGTGGAATTATTACAGTTTTTAAAGTCAGGATTAATCTTTGTTATCCTGCTGTGAAGCATATTTATTTAATCACAATATGTTACCATGGATTCAGGCCTGAGTTATTATTATCTTGTTTTGTGCAACAGAATGAGCCTGACTTTCAAAATTAAACTTGGAAGTTATCAGGATAATTCTTAGCTTCAAACACTTTACAACACTTTGTGCAACATGCAAATAATGGAATGTGATGTTTGTAAACATTTCTACATCGAATTTGTGACTGGATTTGGTGACTTTTTAGTCACAAAATTGAATCCACTGGTCATTTTCAAAAGAAAGACATTGCCAAAAGAGGAAATGCCTCGTGGTGTTATCGTAAAAGTGCATGACAAAGGTTGGATGGAGGAACAAGGAATGAATGAGTGGGTGAAAGTTGTATGGGACAGAAGGCCAGGGGCGCTAATGAAAAAAAGGGCACTGCTAGTGTTCGATTCGTTTAGAGGCCATCTACACGATTCTGTGCACCAGAAGCTGAAGGAATGCAACACCGATGTGGCCGTTATCCCAGGGGGGGATGGCCGGAATTTTGCAGCCACTGGACATAGGGATCAACAAGCCATTTAAGGATCATGTGAGACAGAAGGTGAGTGTTTTTTTTTCCCTGTTTATGTGATTGCTCTGATTATGATGTTGCGAAAATAAGACATGTGTTGTGTTTAGAACATAATTAATTGGTGTTCATTTCATACAAGTTGTTAAATGGATAGACCTATAACACTATTATAGGGAACTGTCATTTAAATATACAGTAAATGATACAAAACATACTTTTCTAATGTCAAAATGTATGGTTAATGTTATGTAAAATGCTAAATGTTGAAAGAGGGTTTTTTATATATTAAAAACAAGTTTTAAAAAAGTTTGCATTTGTTTAGTAAGGCTAAACAACGTTTTCAATTAAAAAACGTTGTTACAGACCGTATAAACACTGCTTTGTATTTGCACTGCAGCTTATTTGTTTACATTTGTGACTCAGTAGTGTCATATTAAAAAAAAAGAGCTCCCCCATTTTGGCAGATCTCCTATGTGAAGCCATGATGAAGGACCTGCGATCCGATTGTTGTTTTTTGTAAAAGTATGAACAAATAAAATAACTCTTATAATACTTCATTTGGCATGACGGACGTGTTCTTTTTGTATCCCAAGGTGAGCACACTTTTATTGCAAATGGAAACCTTAGGAAACCAGAACTCAGTACCGTCTGTACCTGGGTCAAAGACTCTTGGGAAGACATCACAGCAAAATCAATCGTAAAGGCTTTTAAGAAGGCATGCATTTCAAATCAGCTGGACGGTACAGAGGATGACATTGTTCTTGTTGAGTCCGAGACAGATGCACACAGCGAGGATGACATAGAAAATATCTCTGATGATCACCTTACCAAGACAGGACTTGTTATGTTTGAAGACAGCGAAAGTGAGTTTTTTTGGTTTTGAGTAAAAAAATAAAAATTTAAAAAGAAAATGGAATGCTGTGTTACATAAATGTAAACTATTAATGAAATGAAATACTGCAGAATCCTTATTTCAAAACATTAGTTATGAATTGTCCTTTATTATTAGTGTTGAGCATGTTAAAGACATAGGCTTTTCTGAAATTGTTGTCTCAAAAAGAGGGGGGGGGGGGGGGCAACTTATACACCGGTGCGACTTATACAATGGTTTTTACGGTACTTCACGTCTTGTCTTGTGTTATTGCTTATGTATCCCATATTTAATCTTTTTTTATTGAAGTAATTGACTTGGGTCAAAATCATATAAAGAAAAAATATTAAAATTAAAAAAAAAGAATTTCACATCTGTTTCCTGTATAACAATACTTTGAAATATGTCATCTTTTATTAATCTACTGAATAGTCCTGTAACAGTAGATATGGAAGGTTTAGTATAGATGAAGGAGAAAGACAAGAGTAAGATCACTTTGTATCTATGGCAACTTTCCCTTTATTTCCCCACTGTCATTCCCGATAGTTGTCGCCATGATTTACTGTAATTACCTCTGTGGTACTAGCACCATGGAGTGGAAAATTCTTAAGATTAATGAGTCCACAATAAAAATGTAACAAAACCTGCATTCTGTAATTAATCGCTCCTGAAATGAGGTTCCTCTTCATGTCACAGCCTTGATCCCTGGGGATTTCATTAACAAAAGAGAAATAAATGAGTATGCTGCTGCAGTGCAAGGAATCTTAAGTGGGAGTAGCTGGAAGGCAGTAATTAACCGAATCACTAGAAACGTCTCCCAGATGGCCAAGAAATGTCCAGGATGCTGTGACGGTAAAAAACAAAAAATCTTATGAAGGTTTTTTTTGCCAGGATCCAAAACCTCATTTGGATGATCTTCTTCAGTACAGAAGATCCCAGCTTGGACTAGCAAGCCATTCTCCAGTGTTAAAGGAGGAAATAATACATGCAACCGGAAGGATTGGTTTCCATACATGGAAGACAAACCCAGAATTCTCTCTCTATCTTGTCATGTGGTACAGCAATGTATATTTCTGAACCCCTGTATTCTGCCATTTGAAAAGAGTTGCTGTTAAGTATTTGCTTTGAAACTCAACATCTACAGTTTATTATAAAACACTGTTAGAATGCTGCATGCTGATTGGTCCATCAGTGTTCCAAGCCATTATAATATCCAGCACAATGTCATGATTAGGAACTACTTAGGAACAAAGGCAAACCACTGTACCTGTGCTAACCACGTATCACTGCGCCACCAAAATCAAAGAAAACACCTGTCAAAATACCTGTTGTCATGGAAGATACTGAAGACATTAAGGTGTTTTGTCATATCTTCCAGTTTATATTAATTTGCACTACGAACCAGTTCGCTATTTTAAACAAGACACTCTTCTTGTATTTTATTTGTAGTACATACCAGTCATTTTCTGTAACTTCGGTCAGATCCAGTTGTCAGATATTCAGTTTTATTTTCCACCTTTTAGTTGGTATCAGTCATCGTTTTGTGAAACTGACTCTTCGTTAATTTTAACTGTGGATATTTTTTTATTTTTTGACAGTATTTGCATTATTACACGCGATGCCTTAACCATCCAAATCCGTTTTATAAAAGCAATAAGGCACTTGAAGGCATGGGCTGTGCTGGATATTGTCACTTTTTGGTTGGTTGTAGGCACGAGACGCACCAAGACGTGACAGTATCCAGCACAACCCATGTCCTCTCATACCTTATTTCTTAATTTCAGTTTTTTAGTAAAATTAACAAAAACGGGATTACAAAAGGCACCAAAAATTATTAACCCCTTGACTGCCAGCTGTTATATTATTTTTACCTTTAAGGTCTAAAAGCTAATTGATTTATTTTACAATGGCATTTTTTTTTTATTAACACCTAAAGTGAGTATAATTGTCAAAGTGATTCACCTGTGTACACTGTCTCCTGTCAGTCCAAGATGCTTCCTTCTGCATAGGGAGGGGATTTCCAATGTAAATAAAGCAAGGTCATATGTGCTTGTACTGTATGAGTGGATATGGATAAAAATCACTTCAGAATGCCACCGGCAAGCATATTCAATAAAAGCATGTGTATTTTATTTAAACTTCTTTCCTTTTTAAGAGAGTAGCTAAATTCACCGGCTAGTTCAACCAATGAAAACTGTAAATAACTTTCTTATAAAATAAATGATTGTAGATATAATACATTTACTAAGTGGTGGCATGCTATTTTATATGATTTTTTAATCCCTCTCATTATCTCAAAACCGTTTTTGGCTCATCTGAGAAGATTGTTTACTTTCAACCCCCCTCCCCCCCACTCACATAGAAGCGGTAAAGCAGTGTAATAGTAGTTCTGAAGTGACAGGAGAGAACAACCTCAATTGAATTGCATGCAGAACAATTACCAGCCCCTTTACAAGTTAAATAAAACAAGCAAGGGTAATTGCTTAGGATCACATTGTCCCCACAGCCTAATAGGGACCATACTCTGTAGTGACCACCCTATTTAGGAATAACTTAATCTCAGCTGCCACTGCATGTTTTGTTAAGTGTCTGGTTGACTTTGGCCCACTAAGGACTGATTTTTAACCCTTTGCGGTCCATTTATTAAATGCGCGTCAAGCACGCCAGGTCTAATTTATTTTCACACGCGCAGTTAATTTTAGACGTGCTGTTTAAAAGTTTTTTTTTTTCACAGTCAAACGGGTTTAAATGGCCCTGCATATCAACAAAGCACTCACTAGGCATCTCCAGCCCCGCCCCACCCTTTTGTTCGCTATAGCTTTCACCTATGTAAGAAATAAATAATAATAATAATAATAGTCGTACATACCGATCAATCATCTCCTGATCACTCGTTTTATCACCAAACTCCTCAATAATGCGACCCAAGTCATTATTTTATTACTATAACATCTCAAAAAAGCTCATCTCACAAACTTTGCTTTTGTGACCAGACAGTGATATTTTGAAATTTATCTATTTCCAATGAGAAAACGGGCGAATTTGTGTCTTTTCGTTCACATAAAGTCAGAAAAAAACAACATATGAATCCAAATTAACATGTATTTATACTAAAGTAATACAAAAATGACTACAAAAGATTTAGAAGTGAGTAGTTTTTCGAGATTTACGATTATACTGTAAATCACTTTCACGAATCAGCCCCCAAATGTAGTCTCCCATCATGTTCTCGTTATACTGTCCTTGGTAGCGGCGTTCAAAGTCCAGTATATCCTGGTGGAAGCGCTCGCCTTGCTCCTCCGAGTACGCTCCCATGTTCTCCTTGAATTTATCAAGATGAGCATCAAGGATATGGACTTTGAGGGACATCCCACAGCCCATTGTGCCGTAGTTCTTCACCAGAGTCTCAACCAGCTCCACATAGTTTTCGGCCTTGTGATTGCCTAGGAAGCCCCGAACCACTGCGACAAAGCTGTTCCAAGCCGCTTTCTCCTTACTAGTGAGCTTCTTGGGGAATTCATTGCACGCCAGGATCTTCTTTATCTGTGGTCCGACGAAGACACCGGCTTTGACCTTTGCCTCAGACAGCTAGGGAAGAAGTCTTGAAGGTACTTGAAGGCTGCCGACTCCTTAACTAGAGCTCTGACAAATTGTTTCATAAGGCCCAATTTGATGTGCAGTGGTGGCATCAGCACCTTCCGGGGGTCCACCAGTGGCTCCCACTTGACGTTGTTCATCCCCACAGAGAACTCGGTCCGCTGTGGCCAGTCCCGCCTGTGGTAGTGCGCCTTGGTGTCCCTGCTGTCCCAAAGGCAAAGATAGCAGGGAAACTTGGTAAAACCGCCTTGGAGACCCATCAGGAATGCCACCATTGCAGCCTCTTGATGCCATCTCAGAATAATGCAGATATGTATCCACTTAGGCAGCTGGAACTAAACTGAACTGGTGGGCTTAAGGCCCCTGTATTTATACTACTATTTATATTACTGGAAAGTTCTAGAAAGTTCTAGAAGTTACTCCAAGTTTACTCAGCACTGAATCTATCTGGAATGTTCTGGAAAATAGGTAAATTTCAAAATATCACTGTCCTGGTCACAAAAGCAAAGTTTGTGGGGAATAATAGCCATTTTCTATACTTTTGAGGCATAAGCAATTAGGAAATAACCAAAAAAAAAAAAAAATTGTTACACGGTGCTATTCATGAGATACACCTTTTTTTTATTTTTTATTTTTTTTCCGACTTGTCTCAGCTTCTGTCGTTCCCACTCGGCCATTGAATGGTGTTCTCGACTTTTTCCGGAGAAAAAATGACTAAAACACGTTTTTTGCGTTTCTATAATGATGTCGGACAGGGTCCGACAATGGACCTGATAGGAATAATTGCAATGTCGGACCAGGTCCGACAATGGACCACAAAGGGTTAATCTTAGATTTAAACCCAGGCCTTTAGAATAGGCTTGTGCATTAGCCCACTCATTTAGCAGTAAGACTGGCATTACTTTGACACCTCTCAATATAAGCGTAACAGAGTTACTATTGACCATAATTGAATTCCGCCAAAATAATAAATAATTACTTTGGGTCGTCTTTGCTGATGCTTAGTGGTCAACATTGAGAGCAACAACTACCTCGGCACATATAACATTTCCTGTACTGGGTCCTGTCTTCGCAGTTACTGCACGATTGGGAAGGGCTGCAACCTGTTTGTTTTTGCAGAGTGCTGCCTTTCATAAACTAGCTATTCGAGAACCTGAGAATACATCGGTGCCAGTTCTTGTGTGATGCGGGAGAGAAGGACTCACGGGTCCAAAGTAGCAGAGGGAAACTAAAACACAACATTGGTGCCATGACTGAGATCTTATAGATTGGCTGCAGCGGATCGCCGAGGTTAAAGCGGGGAAGAGCGTAACGGGCAGTGTTGTGTGATGCACTCCAGTTTAAGTTACTGTCCTGTCCCCTGTTGGTGAGATGAGATGAGGTTAAAAGCTCTAGAACCATGAATGCAGATGAGCCCGGCACTTTTGCATTGTGGTTAAGACGCTCTGCCCTGATACATAAGCAATGGGTGTAAATGGGTTAAGCTATGTGTACCACAGAAGATTCTTACAGGAGTTTTAACGCCAGAGACAATAATGGACCTAGAGAATGCAGACAGCCAGAACATTAACACACTCCCACTATGTGTGCAACAAAACCTTTTGACATGACCAGCATTAATTCAGTTTCTGGAGTTGCTCATTTTCACCAGTTGTGACAGTGGAAAAACAGGAAGCTTGTGGGAGACATCTGTCCAATTCACACTGATGTTATGTGCTCTTACTGAAAATGTAACCTTGTGGAGCAAAACAACAGATTCCCTTTTCACTTATAAATACCACACAGATTAGAGCTCTGCCGTTTCGTTGTATATTATGCAAGCACTTTATCACGTTATTGTAAAGTTGAAATATTTGCACATCAAGGAGCCTTATGATATAAGAGCACACTGAAAGTGTAACATTGGTGAAAAAAACACCTCTTTAAAACAACATTCAGAGCTTAGCTTTGCTTACTTGTTTGTATATTGTGCAAGTATAATATATTGTAATAAAGTTTACAAAAAAACTGGCACTTGAAAGATTGTATTTTTGTTACATTTTGGGAGTCATGGGAACTACATTTGTAAATTAATTTCCTGGCAATTCAATTATAATTTATTCTTCAGTCCAATGCTGTTATATGTATGCAAATAAAAATATCACTTATAATATTTCATGTTTTTCAGACAGCAGATCATACACCCACAGATGCAGTGCCTTGCTATTTACATACTTGCTCGTCTTAAATTATGTCTCTGTTTTCCTGGTTGCTGCAATATAATCTTGAATGAGTCTTGTAATCATGAATCATGTGACCTACACCTTTGGAACTACCTTAAAATTATCCTACAGGAGAAATTAGAAGCAACATGAATCAATAAAAAATAGTTTCATAAATCAAACACAGGTTGCCCATGAAGTCTGGTTCTTTCTAAACCACAAATTGGAGACAAGCTTGGTGAATAACACTGGTATGATGGAGGTGTGGTTTCAGACTTATCACTTTGAGTTCTCATTTAAAATTCACTTTCAACCAGAAACACATGCTTTGTACTAAAACCCACTAGGCTATTAAATATGGTTATTTTTCCCATTTCTTCTTGTATTTAAATACACTCACAAGCCATAAAGAAAAAAACGTGTTGAGTGTTCTGGGACAGACCATGTTTTTTTCAAGGACAATAAAAAGCAGATGAAATTCCTTCAGACATGCAGTACAGTAGTTTAATTCTCATCACACTGCTGTAACAATATATGATAATACAGGAACAAATAGGCTTACATCTGAAAGTAGATTCAGTGTTTTCCCCAAATCCAACAACAGTAATCCCCTCAATCACAATAAGGATTTGAATATCTCTGGTAGTCATCTCATGTTGGCATCCCAATACTGGGGATTAAGAAGAGATAAAATATTACCACCGCAATTGCATTGAGCATTGGCCTTTGCACTCCGATGGGTTTATGGAGTAAAGCTGGCTGGGTTTACCTCACTACAGTCTGGAGAGTATACTGGTCAGGTACCTAAAGAGTTCTGAGACTTCTACAGTAAATATGTACTACATATATTTTTGTATTTTCTTATTTATTTATTTATTTTTAAATTTAGTCATTACCATTTATTATTATTATTATTATTATTATTATTATTATTATTATTATTATTATTATTATTATTATTATTATTTTCTCCCAATTTGGAATGGCCAATTATTTTTAGGCTGAGCTCACCGCTACCACCCATGCACTGACTCGGGAGAGCGAAGTCGAACACACACTGTCCTCTGAAGCGTGTGCCGTCAGCAGACCGCTTTTTTTCACACTGCAGACTCACCATGCAGCCACCCAAGAGCTACAGCGTCGGAGGACAACGCAGCTCTCGGGCAGCTTACAGGCAAGCCCGCAGGCACCCGGCCAGACTACAGGGGTCGCTGGTGCGCGGTGAGCCAAGGATACCCTGGCTTACCTAACCCTCCCGCCCCCGGGCGGCGCTCGGCCAATTGAGCGCCACCCCCTGGAAGCTCCCGTCCTCGGTCGGCAAAGGAATAGCCTGGACTCAAACTTGTGACGTCCAGACTATAGGGCACATCCTGCACTCCACGCAGAGTGCCTTTACTGGATGCGCCACTCGGGAGCCCCATGTAGTACATATTTAAATGTTTTTCCACAATGTACTTTTTTTAAATACACGTTTTCACCTCAAGTACAACAGCCTCCCTCTGCTGTGTAATGAATATAAGATCACAGGAAGGTTGTTATTCAGTCTACCAAAAACAGACTGTTGAATTTATTGTTTACCTATCCTGGAGGGAAATCTACCCAAAGTACTTTTTCAGAATAAAATCATTTTAACTGTGTAAAACGAGTAAGAAACTACTCAGCTGTACACAATTTCAGAGGTAACCAATGTCATATTAACCCTTTGCGGTCCTATGTCGGACCTGGTCCGACATTGCAATTTTCCCTTTCCGGTCCAATGTCGGACCCTGTCCGATATCATCAAAAAGACGTAAAAAACAGGTCTTTAGTCGTTTTTTCTCCGGAAAAAGTCAAGAAAACCATTCAATGGCCGAGTGAGACCAATAGGAGCAGAGAGAAGCCGAAAAAAGGGCGTATCTCATGAATACTGATAGCCCCGACACCACATAGATAACACGGACATAAACAAACAAGATAGCTGCTTCTGCGTCCAGCGCTCAAAGAATATCACAGACATTTGCAGAGCTTTTTAAGATGTTATAGTAATAAAATAATGACTTGGATCGCATTATTGAGGAGTTTGGTGATAAAAACGAGTGATCAGGAGATGATTTATCGGTATGCACGACTATGAAGAGGTATGTGAAAAATACAGCGAACAAGGGGTGGGGCAGGGCTGGAGATGCAGTACGGAGTGTCCTGTTGATATGCAGTGCCTTTTAAAACTGTTTTACTGTGAAAAAAAAATACTTTTAAACAGCGTGTCTAAAATAAACTGCGCGTATGAAAATAAATTGGACCTGACGCGCCTGAGACGCGCTGAATAAATGGACCGCTGAGCGTTAAACATGTTTCTTTCACAAGTTGTTTTTTAACACTAGCATCTATTTTTATATGTTAAAAGTGTGCTTTGTTATTTATCTCTTTAGCAACCATGAATACATATGTACATGAAACCCTAATGCTGTATAATATGTTTAGGATCTTTGCCAAACACTGCTCATATACAGTCCAGCACTGAGACAAAGGCAGTTTTTAAAACAAATTATATCCTATTGCCAAGAAGGTTTTGATTCATGGCCTCTGTGTCTAAAAGGAACCAGATTCAGCAGTAAGATAATTAGGAGGATGACTTTTGCCAAAGGATAACTTTTTCATCCCACAGACAGATGTTAGGGCTCAGAGCTTTAATTAATCTCAGCAGCTCAGAACAAACTCATTAGCAATCTTTTGATTTGTTTTCAGGATTAATATGTCTGGACCCCTCAGAATTAGGAGAACAGCACTGCTGCAGAATGGTGAGTTTACCTTTTTTTTTAGATATATGGGACATGCCCATTGGGAGATTTACATATTTGCCAGTGATTTGCAGGCCTGGCTGAGTCAACAATCCTTATCTACCTATCTGTATATACTGTAGTTTTTGCACATATCCAGAACTTTTTAATCCATGTCTCAATCAATCAATCAATCAATGTTTATTTTATATAGCACTTTTCATAGTGGACCACCATCACAAAACGCTTTACAAGATGCAGTAACAAGAAAATCCATTATATTTTATAAAAACAGAGAAATTCATAATACATGCTATACAGCAGGTTGAGGAGGTACCCAGGACCTGTGTGATGAAGGGCATTGTAGGTGAGCAGGAGAGTTTTGAAAATAATCCTACAGGTAGCCAGTGCAACTGGGCAAGATGGAGGGTGATGTGATCACGTTTTTTACATCTGGTAAGGATCCTGGCAGTGACATTCTGGACTAGCTGCAGTCGGTTTATGGTGTGTGCCAGGAAACCACCATATAGAGAGTTGCAGTAGTCGAGTCTAGAGCAGACAAATGCATGACAAAGTATCTCCGCATCCAGGAGGGAAAGGTAGGAACGGACTTTGGAGATGTTTCGAAGATGGTAGAAGGAATATTTGACCATGGAGGAGATGTGGGCATCAAAGGAGAGGTTGCTGTCAAAAAGTACACCAAGGGGGGCCCCCGAGTGGCGCATCCAGTAAAGGCGCTTCACGTGAGTGTAGGATGCGCTCTATAGCCTGCAAGTCGCGAGTTCGAATCCAGGCTATTCCTTTGCCGATCGAGGACGGGAGCTTCCAAGGGGGCGGCGCACAATTGGCCGAGCGTCGCCCGGGGGGAGGGAGGGTTAGGTCGGTCAGGGTGTCCTCGGCTCACCGCGCACCAGCGACCCCTGTAGTCTGGCCGGGCGCCTGGAGGCTTGCCTGTAAGCTGCCTGAGAGCTGCGTTGTCCTCCGACGCTGTAGCTCTTGGGTGGCTGCATGGTGAGTCTGCAGTGTGGAAAAAAGCGGTCGGCTTGACAGCACGCGCTTCGGAGGACAGCGTGTGTTCATCTTCGCCCTCCCGAGTCAGCGCAGGGGTGGTAGCGGTGAGCCGACCGTAATAAAATAATTGGCCATTCCAAATTAGGAGAAAATAATAAAAAATAATTACTTTAAAAAAGTACACCAAGTTTGTATTGTGAGGGAAGGCAGCAGCAGACAGTTTCCAAGGTTCAGCAGCTATATTGAGATTCTTAAGTTGAGTTTTAGATCCTACTAGAAAGAGTTCAGATTGGCTAGTGTTCAGCTGAAGAAAATTGGTAGACATCCAGGCCTCAATGTCTTGAATGCAAGCTGAGAGCCGGACCATGGCAGAGGGGCTTCCAGGGTCGAGTTTTAAGTAGAGCTGGGTGTCGTCAGCAGAAGTGAAACATGAGGCTGTGTTGGCGGATGAGGTGACCCAAGGGAAGCATGTAGATATTGAAGAGAAGGGGCCCAAGAACAGATCCTTGGGAGACACCACAAGTGACCGGGTTTGCAACGCCACTGCATCCAGCATAAAAAACAGACTGCATGCGTCCAGATAGGTAAGAGGAAATTCAGGAGATACTTCTGAAGGTGGTCAAGAAGAATGTCATGATCTATGGTGTCAAAAGCGGCTCTTAGGTCATGGAGGACAAGCACAGAGGGAGCACCAGCATTAGCATTGAACAGGAGATTATTCACAATCTGGAGCAGAGCAGTTTCAGTCAGCCAGGTCAAGGGACGGTTATTTGAGTACCGGTGTAACTTGGGCAAGCTTAAGGGCAGCAGTAACCAAGTCAGGCCTGTAGCTCGCGAGATGCTCGTTCCAGATTTCTCTGTGAAGCGTTAGTTCAGATGACCTCCACTTGTGCTCAAGCTTGCGGCAGGCAGACTTAAGCAATCGAAGTTCGAGGGTGTACCATGGGGAGTTTCGCTCTTTCTTGACAGTTCTGGTTGTAAGCGGGGCAACAGTGTCAATGATATGAGTAAAGGTGGCTTTGTAGAGGGTCACCATATCATCAACTGAGGACGGGAGAGTACCAGTTAGAGGGGATGCAGAGACACATTTTGAGAGTTTCAGAGGATTCAACAGATTCTTGTCTAACTTTTTTGTCAGAAATAAAGGTTTGGGTTTAACAAACTGGATTTGGCAGTTTTTCTTTACATTTCTTTACAGGTTTTGTTTCATCCAGTTTACTGATGCGTTGTTTATCCAGTTCTGCTTTGCAGGCAGTCAGCTTGACAAGGTCTTTCAAAACTCTTATCCTATTGTATTTGGAACACTGTGTGAGGAATCATTTTTATATATAGGTATATAAAAATGGTAAACAACATTGGAAGAGACAGACCAAGATCCCTGCAAAACAAATTCAGAGAGCTAGGAAGGAAATTAAAAGACAAGACCAAAACTGTGGTATTTTCTGGGATACTGCCGGCGCCTTGCAAAGGACAATATGGACAGCTGGAAATACAAAATCAAAATGCATGGCTGAAATCGTGGTGCACACAGGAAGGCTTCACCTTTCTTGAACATTGGAGCACTTTCTACAACAAAGACTATCTATACAGGTGGGACGGACTGCACTTAAACAGAAAGGGAACCAATCTACTCGGAGAAAGGATCCTTCAGGCGGTCCAGAAGCATTTAAACTAGAAAGGAAGGGGGGAGAAAACAAAAAACAGAAGGGAGACCACAACAAAACAAGGGCAACAACTCGGGTAAGACAACTATTAAATGTATTTATCTTAATGCTAGAAGTCTCAGAAACAAAATGTTAGAACTTGAAGCTACTGCACTAACAAGTAACTACGATGTGATAGGTGTTACAGAAACTTGGTTGTCTGAGAGTGATGGAGACGAATATAATATTAGTGGGTACACAGGCAGACAGGCAGGACAGAAGAGGCGGAGGGGTAGCACTATACATAAGAAATAGTCTTGAAGCCCAGGTGTTAAATCAGGACAAAGAAAACAATGCAGAATCAATATGGGTCAGAATAATGGACGCAAATTCAAAGAGCATAATAATAGGAGCATGCTATAGACCGCCAGATTCAGACGCTGAACAAAATAATCTGTTGTACAATGACATTCGAAATGCGTGTAGAAAAGGAGAAGCCATACTAATGGGGGATTTCAACTTCCCCTGTATAAAATGGGAAAACCCGATGGGGGGCACGACGGACGAAATTGAAATGGTGGATGTTGGAAAACATGGAACAAGTATTGAATAGCAGTTTGCTACGCATGAGGAATGGCGGCTGTGTTCATGTTATTTTTCTGAAAAGTGATTTAACATTGGATAGAAAAAACTGTTAGTTCCAAAAATGCAAGCACTGCTGTAATAGATGAAGACTGGCTATATACTCTGGGTATATAGACACTTGCACTGCATTGACTCCGAGCAAGCAAGTAATAGCAGCTTCATTGAGCAATGGATGCTAGCAGAGAGCTGAGAAAAACACCAAGTTAACGTATATTTAACTATACTTAAACAACTGCACATTAGAAGTAAATTGAAGGCAATATGGTAGAGAAGTTAAGATTCTTTTGTGTCAAAGCAAATGGCTGGCCAGCAGCACACGGCTGTACAAACAAGTCCTTTGACCTCCAGCCCTGACATGAAAGAAGCTTGCCCTTCGGGGAGTCCACTGGGGTATAAAACTAGTTAAACAAGTTTTTGCTTAGAATATACAGCTGGTTTATGAGGGGGTCATAAAGCTAGTCTTCAAGGGGACCAGAAGAGACCAGGCTCTAAGACTTCAGAGAGATCCAAAAAGAGATAGTGCCACTGGGATCAAAGGGTCTAAGGCAAAACGGAGAGATAGGAACAAGGAAGATGACAAAAACCAGATGTATGGACCTTTGTGGCACCAGGGTCTGAAGAATGCACTGAGTTCAGAGATCTTCACACTAGATCACACACACACACACACACACACACATACACACACTCACACAAAATGAAATATATGGTAACAGGATAATGAGTTGTACCTTTTCTATTGGTTAAGTGTCAGAGAAAGAGGAGGAGAGAGACACCTATGCAGAAGGGTATTTAATGTCATGCAACAATTGCAAGAACGAGTATTCTGTTTGTCCTGTACCTGGGACCAGACTCCCTGCATATTTCAATAAACCTAACAACTGAGTGAAGAAAAGGACTCTGTGCATTTTCTTGAATCTACTTACTCATCATCCTCTTTTTTAAGTTACATCAGTGGAAATGACAAATGACTGCTTCCTAACGCAATTTGTCAAGGCACCGACTAGAGGGGAGGCATGCCTTGACTTAGTCTTTTCAAATAATGAAGACAGAATAACTAAAACAGAGGTCAGAGAGCCATTGGCAAACTCAGACCACAACATGGTCTCATTTGAAATATTTTTTAAAACCCCAAAAGTAATGAATAAAGCTAAGGTTTACAATTTTAGAAAAGCAAACTACGAAGGTATGAAACGGAGACTAATAGAAGTAGATTGGAGTAAAATAGAGAAAACATCCACAGAAAAAGGATGGCTGTTTTTTAAAAATGTAGTACTAGAGGCACAAAACAATTACATCCCAAAAGTAGACAAATCTAAATCTGAAACAAAATGGCCAAAATGGTTTAATAGATCAATTAAAAAAAATATTCAGCGAAAAAAGACACTTTACAGAGCGTTTAAAAGGTACCAAAAACAAAGCACACAGAAAGAGTACTTGGAACTGCAAACACAAGTCAAAAAGGAAGTTAGAAAGGCCAAGAGAGAGATAGAAATCAATATGCTAATGGAGCTAAAACCAATTCCAAAATGTTTTTCCAATATTACAACAGAAAGAGAACATTCAAAGAGGAGGTTAAATGTCTAAGAGACACAAATGGCAAAATCATAGATGAAGAAAAAAAAATAGCAAATATATTAAATGATTACTTTTCACAGGTTTTTACAAAGGAGGACACGGACAACATGCCCCACATGTCGACCTGTTCCTATCCAATTTTAAATAACTTTAGCATAACAGAGGCAGAAGTGTTAAAGGGACTAGGAGCTCTTAAAATAAACAAATCCCCTGGGCCAGATGAGATCCTCCCAATAGTACTCAAAGAAATGAAAGAAGTTATTTACAAACCGCTAACAAAGATCATGCAACAGTCTCTTGACACAGGGGTTGTACCGACAGACTGGAAAATAGCAAACGTAATACCGATCCACAAAAAGGGAGACAAAACCGAACCAGGTAACTACAGACCAGTAAGCCTGACTTCTATTATATGTAAACTTATGGAAACTATAATAAGATCCAAAATGGAAAATTACCTATATGGTAACAATATCCTGGGAGACAGCCAGCATGGTTTTAGGAAAGGGAGATCGTGTCTAACTAACCTACTTGACTTTTCTGAGGATGCAACATTGAAAATGGATAACTGCAAAGCATACGACATGGTCTATTTAGATTTCCAGAAAGCTTTTGACAAAGTCCTGCATAAAAGATTAATTCTCAAACTGAACGTAGTAGGGATTCAAGGAAATGCATGCACATGGATTAGGGAGTGGTTAACAGGTAGAAAACAGAAAGTACTGATTAGAGGAGAAACCTCAAAATGGAGTGAGGTAACCAGTGGTGTACCACAGGGATCAGTATTAGGTCCTCTGCTATTCCTAATCTACATTAATGATTTAGATTCTGGTATAGTAAGCAACTCGTTAAATTTGCAGACGACACAAAAATAGGAGTGGCAAACACTGTTGGAGCAGCAAAGGTCATTCAAAATGATCTAGACAGCATTCAGAATTGGGCAGACACATGGCAAATGACATTTAATAGAGAAAAGTGTAAAGTATTGCATGTGGGCAATAAAAATGTGCATTATAAATATCATATGGGAGATAGTGAAATTGAAGAAGGGAACTATGAAAAAGACCTAGGAGTTTATGTTGACTCAGAATTGTCTTCATCTAGACAATGTGGGGAAGCTATAAAAAAGGCTAACAAGATGCTCGGATATATTGTGAGAAGTGTTGAATTTAAATCAAGGGAAGTAATGTTAAAACTCTACAATGCATTAGTAAGACCTCACCTAGAATATTGTGTTCAGTTCTGGTCACCTCATTACAAAAAGGATATTGCTGCTCTAGAAAGAGTGCAAAGAAGAGCAATCGGAATTATCCTGGGTTTAAAGGCATGTCGTATGCAGACAGGCTAAAAGAATTGAATCTATTCAGTCTTGAACAAAGAAGACTACGCACTGATCTGATTCAAACATTCAAAATCCTAAAAGGTATAGACAATGTCAACCCAGGGGACTTCTTTGACTTGAAAAAAGACAAAAGGACCAGGGGTCATAAATGGAGATTAGATAAAGGGGCATTCAGAACAGAAAATACGAGGCACTTTTTTACACAGAATTGTGAGGGTCTGGAACCAACTCCCCAGTAGTGTTGTTGAAGCTGACACCCTGGGATCCTTCAAGAAGCTGATTGATGAGATTCTGGGATCAATAAGCTACTAACAACCAAACAAGCAAGATTGGCTGAATGGCCTCCTCTCGTTTGTAAACTTTCTTATGTTCTTATGTTCTTATGTATGCTGCCACATCCCAGATTTAACCTTTAAAGAACTTTAGTTTACCCTTTTCAGTTGGTAGCTAAGCTACAAGGGTTAGGCTTTTTTTCTCTTCCTACTTTTGTCATTACTATTTTTTTACTACACTGGTACTACTGCTTACACTCTGGTTTGATTTTTTTTTTGTTTCTAATCTATGGATTCAACAGTTTATAAACAAAAAACTGTTTTTATGTAAGGAATCAATATCTTATCTAAGAGCGAGTCATACAGTATCATTCACTTTCTCTCTCTCTGTGCTTTTATTATTATTTGAGTTTTTTTCAGTACATTGAAATTGAAATTGATTCTTGGAACAAGACGGTACAAAAAAGATGAAACAAACTATGCCCTTTTCCAGGCTTTGGAGCTGAATGATTATCTGTCACTTCGATCTAAACTGAACACTAAGCCCCAGGTCCCAGGACGCCACGGCTAATATCTCTGGACAGATCATCATAGAAATTTTCCGTGTAGCTCCTTCCACCAAGGACTATAAATATTTTCCTAATGATTTTACAGGCCATTTGTTAGTGCCACTAATTGAATATTTCATATATTTTTAATTGTGCTGTATTTCTCTTTCATACAGAGTTGCAGTCAGTCTTGGATAGACAGCCAACCCTTTATTGCTTTGATCTGTTACGCAGCACCGTGTAGGGACTTGGGCTCAAATACTTCACACAAGCTGCTTTACACCACATGTGTCTTACCTTGTAAATACACACAGAGGTTTTGTTACAGTACTACAAGTAGATCTTATAGCAAAGAAAACGATGTTTTACCCACAGTCTGCACAGTGGATGTCCATAGTGCATTCAGACAGTTTGTGCTGCAGATGTTTCTTCAACTGAAAAGATAGCTGAATTGCAAAATCTAAATATGTCACTGCCTCTTTCCTTTCACAGACTCTTCCATCCCTGCAGGGTTAATTGTATTTGACTTAGGCATCCTGAGTTAGTTGGGTACCTATGCAATGGATACGTACATTTTCTAATGTAAATAAGGTATGTAAAATCGGTATGAATGAAACTATTACAGAATGGGTGTGATTTTAATATACTTTATTGTCTGCTCATGAGCCAATGTGCCGCTGAGCTTCAAGTGAAGTCATAAATCTGTAGTTTTGTATGTGATAGTGTGACCAGTTTGGCTTGTGGGTGACGGCAGACCAGAAAATACAGACACAGTACTACAGGGATGAAGCGCTGGTGGGCGTATTTTAATTATAAAACAAAGGTTTTTACAAAACAAAACAACACAAAACAAAATGGCATGATGGCCAAAACAAAGAGGTATAATACAGCAACAAACAAATAAGTATTGTGCTGCTTTAAAACCAGCAAGAGTAGCAATTGTTATTTTAAAGATTTACTGTCACTCTGTCTCCTTTCTCCAAACTCCAACTCTCATCAACCTCTCTGGAGCAGCTGCTTCACTTTTATATACATGGCCACCTCCCCAATTGACTTCATTAATTTGGGAGATGGCCACATTATGCACAAGTTTAGCTGGATGGGGGATTTTAACCCCATCCACGCTGTAAAACAACAATAACAAAAATATTGTGTAAAACTAACACAAAACAGTACACTTGAACAATATTAAAAACAAAATAATACAAAATACACACAAGATACGCACAGGGGTGGGCAGGGCCGGGTAACCCATCACGGGACCCTAGGCAAACACTTCTGGGCCCCTATCTTCTTTTATGTATAACAACAAATATATGATTATATATATATATATATATATATATATATATATATATATATATATATATATATATATATGTGTGTACAATAGCTTAGCTCACGCTCCACCAATTTGCAAAAGGTATCATTTTAATTTTTAAGTTATTATACATGTTTTTGATCAGAAACAGTAAATTATGACGAAAGTTGCATGCACTGCTTTGAACTGAACAACTGACCGAATCTGCCAGAAACAGTTTAATTGAAGGCTGTGTGCTAAATACATTTCAAAATAAAGTTGGAAAAACCTGAAGCCTACATCAAATCCCATAGTGGAGCTTGATAATCACCTTTCATGATTTACTAAATAAAAACACAACAGTTTGAATACAGACAAGAACACCATATGCTGCTTGCTACCCAATCATATACTTCTATATAGGAGGGTACTCAAACGTTTGTCCACTAACTGTAAGTCCCCCATAGTCCACAAAAATATATATTAAATAAACAAACCCACCTGCACATTGTCATGTAGTCAAATCAGGGTTGACAACCTTGTAATTTTGTTTTTACTGACATACAGATTTACAGTGGCCTTTTTTTTTTCTTTACTGACACTGTATTTTTTTTTTTTTTACTGACATCAATTAAAAAAAATAGAAACAATAAAAAAAATACATTATAAAAAGGGCTCGTCTTGGGTACTTACATTTCTTTAGGTCTTATTTACTTCTTACGTCATACATTTGCAGACTGGATCATTTGCTTCGTTAGTCTGAAGCTGGTGCTGTTTTTAACAGGGGTGGTGATAGTCAGAATTCCATTCAGAAAGTCTGTAGACAATTGATTTCTTACGTCTGTTTTTACAAGGTTCATCTGAGAAAAAAACTTGTTCTAATTCTGCAGTGCTGTGTGGCAAAGCCTACATACTTACTAACAACCAAACGAGCAAGATGGGCTGAATGGCCTCCTCTCGTTTGTAAACTTTCTTATGTTCTTATGTTCTCATGTAGGAAAACGTGGCTCTCCGCTAGGTGTAAATTCCATCTAGACTATCCAGCATGTTTCCAATAACAAAAAAGCATTGCAAACTGGACGATGTCTCCCAAGCTCGCTGTGCTTTGGCTACTTGGTTGAAGAACTCATACTATTTCAGCACAGTATTGTTAATTGGTATTCTTCTTTTGATATTTTTCACTGCCATCACATAAGGTGTAGGTATATGGCAGTTGGCAACCTTAAGTCAAATGCAGTTTAATGTGTCTTAGTTCTTTCTCAATCGCCAATACAGCAAAAGCAGTGAGCTTTCCTTGCTTTTCTGTTGATGTTTTTTGACACGCTTCATTAAAGAAAATGCTTTCTCCAGGGTCAGGAATAAGGTTTTCATCTAGAAATTGTATGTTAGTATAAAGCTGAACATGACTGGGTTGGGACACCATCAGATAGGGAATACAAACATTTATGTTATAGGTGTTGCTATTTTGTTCCTTCCTCTTTCTTTCATGCAGTGAAAAGGTTAATTGTTGTGATTAATGGAGTGTTTGTGTTGTACAGCTGTGGCTTTACAGCAGAGAGATGGATGGACTGTATTTATGGTAATAGAAATGTGGGCAACTGCTCTGCCATTCTGCCTATACGTAGCATGAATTCAAGTACCCAAATACTCAATTACTCGAAATACAATCTAATTGAGTACTTTGATAAATATTTGTTACTAGGGGGAGTCAGAATGTCAGTAACACTGGCTTTGATTTACTTTGTTAATTGTCGTTACAGATTTTGACCCGTCAATGAGATGGGATTAAAAGCTATACTGTAATTACACACGCAGACGAGTCTGGCGCTTTTGTATAGTTGTTAAGACACTTGCTTTTGGTGTGCATGTTTTGTGCCACCCTTTGCACTTTTACAATATTTTCCACTAATAGATATTTTGAGCAATTTCATGCCAAAAATTCAAATGTGTTTTTATTAGAAATTCCTACCCTTATTTAGAATAAACAGATTAGTGCATCAAGTGTAGCACATACCTCTATTTGAATTATTCCACTTGGGAAGGGCATTAAGTTGCAGCAGTACGTTTTGGACACCCAGAACATAAAGGTTTTTGTACCTAGCCATGCGGCTTGTCCAGGGTTAGACCAACAGAAAACAGTGAGCGGGCTCCTATGTGCAAGGGGTTTTGGGACCCATCAGGCCACGAGTAGGGTCCAGGGGCAAAGCCCCAGGGGAATTTTTCACATTTACAGTGCCAGTGGTGTCAATTTTACACCTAAAAGATAAAGAAATTATAATAAGAAATTATCTATAGATATTATTTTGGGTAATGAGCGCGGTGTATCTCTCCTCTCTCCTTCTCTCCTCTGCCTCCCGTCTGTTATCCAGCGCTTCCAGCAGCTCTGCCAATGCATTGCAGTCCATGATCCCACTACTAACCCCACGTGGGGCAAAGTGATTAAGTGGATACAGGTGCAGGAGTGATGCAGTGCGTGATTAAACAGACAAGAGAGCTGTAATCCAGTTTGGAAAGGGGTTTTATTGTATCCAGGTCTGGTGACCAAATAATAAGACCCCGGCAATACACAACAATGTGCATTGCACGGAGTAAATAACAACGGGTTGCAGTCCCAAACAATAAACACAAATATCCACCCCACAATAATACCTATACAGTCACCAGTCCTGGGTGCGTGCAGTACTGCTCGTGGTGGGTGATACAGTTTATTTTGTGACAGTAGTGCAGTGCTGTTCCGGCTTTGTGCTGGCCCTTGGCGACAGCTCCGGAATCATGTTAACCTTCTAGTAATTTATAAAACAAGACAATTACAGACAAACAAACAAAACACTCATAATACGTAATTTCTCACGGGGTCTCTCACAGTCCTTACAGGTTCAATGACTCAAAGCAAAGCGAAGAAACAGATTGTGTTTCTCCGTCCCCTTTTATGCCATCACACATAACCCCTTGGTAAACGAGTGCAACCGCCCCTCCAATCTGCGGCTGTCACGTTGTTTCCCTTCCGGGTCAATGCGTTAATGCAACGAAGTCCCGCCCCCTTTCTAGCTGGCCAACTTCCCTTGAACCCTGGAAAAGAACTGTCAGGCCAACCCATCCAGGGAACTCTGTTCTCGCTGCTCACAGGTCGGGAGGGAGATTTAGAACCAAGAATCATTGTATTTCTGTCACACACATCTATTAAGTTCAAATTATTTGTATTTAATATATAGATGAGTAACTGTATTATGCAGTGCACACTTATAATTGCTATTCTAGAAATAACCAAAAATGAATTGAGCAATAATACTGTATACATTACTGTATATACTGTATACAGTATATAAAATGCAAACAACAACTCAAATAGATCCTATTTGCATCTGTGAATGTGCATAACGCCTCCTAGTTTGATTAATTTAATTTGTATGATATATTATTTAGTGATTCTATACTCGTAGCCTTGTTGTAAATTGTTCAAATAGAAATGCTGTTTTTAGTTTTCTAACCCTGCGGCTTCTTGGAAACTCACCCCACCCTCATTACATTTGAATTGGAAATTGGATACTCCAATCTTATCCCTGGATGGTATAAAATTAGCCAAGGGATAGATTTTGGGTTTCCTACTGTCAAATTTGATTGGAAGAAGTAGATCACAATCCTGCCAAAGCTTACATATCAGCAACTATAATTAGACTTTTAAAACAAAATGTTGGTTTGAAAAGAGCCATGGACATACCCTTTGTGGGGTAAAGATCAAAGCTATCTCCATGTCTTAAATACACTATGACCCTGTCCCCAATGCATGTTAGAATCAGTTTACAGGATACAGCATAATACAGTTGTGGGAAAAAAGTGACCTAAACAGTTTTTAATTGTCTATGTTGTTTACAGCAAATTAAAGTTTGTAATTTTGTCAATGTTATTTACAACAAATGTGACCAATAACAATGCATCCCCAACTAACTTTACAACTGCATTCTTTGGTCGTGGTTACTGTGCTGCACTTAAAGTATAGGTTAAAGTTACCTTTGTCTCCTCTTTTTTAAGATTTAAGCAAGTCACCAGTCATTAGATAATGGCCTCCTTCTCGTCTTAAACATGCTACTCTGAGAGGATGTTATGTTAGCGATTTGGCACAGTCTCTTGTCATGTTTTAAGTCAAAGCCAAAGAACAATGAATCTTTGATATAGCTTTTCATTGGCTGCAGGCCAATGAAATATTGTTGTTGTTGTTGTTCAGGTTTCAGCCTCATGCATACATTGCAATTAACCATCTCAGGGTACTCGTTGCACAGCCGTCCCCATTCAGTAATTTAAGAAATGAACTGGAAGTTTAATCCATCTATATATGCTTAGTAAGTAACTAATCAGGTGAAAATGTGCGAATATACCATTTCTCAAAATGGTCATGCTTTTGCTTCTATGTACACCTCTCAACTGTGCCAAAAAATGTGTTTGACAGATACCCTTCAGAAGTTAAAAGGATATTACCTTCAGAAGTTAAAAGATAACTTATGGAATTAAGTGTCTGTGAATCACTGGGGCTGATGGATGAGATTTTGCTGTGGGTTTTTTTTTTTAAAATAGCAGCTAATATTATTGCAAAACCAATTTCTCAGCCTTTTAATAAATCTTATGTGGCACTGGCAGAAGTATTTGCTATATCACAGAAAAAGGGCAACTTTGTTTGTTAACTTCAAGGCTAGTGAATTTTTGTTCTATTTCAATTTAATTTGCAGTAGAAAAATAGGTACGTTCTCAATTACATTATGTGTCAAGTCTGGGGGGGGGGGGGGGGGGCGATGTAAGGTGATCTGCGGCTGCAAAATACCCATATTGCTGCCAAAAACTGTTTAGCTGGTGTAGAGTGGGACTTTAGCGGTCACTAAAAGTATGACGTGTGTAAAGAATGATTTTCACCTGGCATTCTGCACCTGCTATCAAATTAGCATTTTGCCATCATTAATCCATTTAAATGATATTGAAATGTATTCAAATGAAGAAAAGAGCATGGAATTGGGCGGGGATCTAGAATACTAAGTGGGTGCAAAAATTATAATGTCATGTAAGGATTTTGTCTTGCACTTGGGCAATTGCTGACCCTCCAAAAACTTTGCACCTCCTCTGACAAGGTGCAAACCACTGTAGAAGCGGGTAATTAAGAGCTGTATAAAACCACACACACCCCTTCTGAGACATGTCATTGGCCTCAGGATGGCTGCTGTGGTACACTGCCTGATGCGGCAACACTTGGCTCTTATTGAGGACAGGCAGAAAAACCTTCAGAGGCAAGATGGAGAAGACCCTGCATATTCAAACCCAGGGTCTCTTTGTTTGGGATGAATTGTCTTCTCTGCTTGCCTCTCCAGCGGTGTCAGCTGTGATGTGGATGGTGGCCCTCCTCCTGTTCCTGCCGGATGCCTTTGCTGCTTTATGAGTTTCTGCCACCTTTTCATCACCTGGTTGACTGTCCTCCTGGTAACACCGACAGCATTGACTTTCTCCACTATAGGGGACCATATGGCCTCTTTGATAGCATAACTGATGTTGGATGAGGCTTTTTCAAATAACTCAATTTCATACTGAGTTACCTCAGCCATAAGGACTCTCAGCTCCTCCTCAGAAAACTTTTTATTTTCTTTTCCATGCACCAAGAGGACTTTGCTGCCCTTCCTCTGTCATTTTTTTTGTTTGGTTTCATTTCCGTGCTCCACAAATCTCATACAGTCCTAACTCACCTCGCCTGATGCACAGGCACCACTCATTTCGACCCTCATTATCATGATTGCGGCTCATTATTTGTGTGTGTTGAGTAATTTGCATTGCTCTTAAGCTTACATAGGCCGCACTGCACAATAATGACCTGGCTGCTAGGTAATTTGGCTTTTGCAGCCACAATTGTTTATTATTATTATTATTATTATTTATTTCTTAGCAGACGCCCTTATCCAGGGCGACTTACAATTGTTACAAGATATCACATTATACATTATTTCACATTATACAGATATCACATTATTTTACATACAATTACCCATTTATACAGTTGGGTTTTTACTGGAGCAATCTAGGTAAAGTACCTTGCTCAAGGGTACAACAGCAGTGTCCCCCACTGGGGATTGAACCCACAACCCTCCGGTCAAGAGTCCAGAGCCCTAACCACTACTCCACACTGCTGCCCTTGCACTACTCCTATCCTTACATCAGCCCCTAGATGTATAGTGTTTGACTGGGTGTGTCGGTTACTATGTTACATATTGGTTATTTGAGTTTGGAAAAATTGGCATATCTGGATTGACTCAGTATTTTAATGGCCTTAACTAAGGAAAATGCTGGATTCTGCCGAGTCAAAGCCCAGGGGGCGTAAAGTTGTCATTAAGGCAAAAGATATGGGGGGAGCGCTGGCTCAGGCAGGGGTGAAATTACAGTCATTATTAACATTAGGTACCATCTTGTACCATCTTAAGTTTCCTATCTATATATCTATTTTATACAGAAGCATATACAGGTAGTGGACAAAAAAATGCAAACACCACTATGGTATCCCGCTCTGTGGAGTTCTCGGCGGACTGTTTTTGATGAAACTGGCTGCTCACACCCCAGGTTGAAATTTAAAGTCAGTTTATCTGCAGTTGCTTGCCTGTTTTGCCTTGCACTTCGAATTAATACACTGCTATCACAATCCTGGAGTATGCGCTTCAGCCCACTGTTGCCCTTTGCTGATGATGTCTTTCCCTCGGAGTTCCTTGCCAACATCACCTGAGACACCTTTGATCGTGAAACATCAGCAAGTTGAGCTGTCTTGGTCACTGAAGCTCCTGCCAATAATAATATTTTTGTTTTCACTAGATAATTGCATTAAAAAGTAATGTTTTTCATGATAATTATTAAGTTATAGCATAATAATTATCTTGCAAAAACATAAACAAAACCACTGCCAGTATTTTGTCAGTCTCAAATCTCAACATACTCACTTGGGACACCCCTTTCTTGATTTCACAGCCTCCATAAAATAACTTGCTACATCTGCCAGATCACTGTTAGTTGTGTATGCTTCTAACCAAATACTGTATAGAATATCCATCAATTGCACTGTTAATGCAGATTCCATAGGGTTTCAGTTTATCGTAGCAACCAAGATGCCATAGAAAATCAGGGCCTGAGTTGTTGTATGTTCTGTGTCTCAATTGATTTCTATACCTAAATTGAACACCTTGGGAGTCAATAATATTAAGCAGCTGTCTAACGTCATTCTGGCTGACAACAAATCCTTCTTGAATGCATTTCAAGTGCATTAATCTGTATCCATGTAAGTGTCCAGAGTGTTCAATTTCTTGCATTAAATACGCGCTGTGTCTAGTACCTCAGAGTGATGCTTTCGCCTAAGTGTTCTCTTGCATTCCATCCAAATGCGCTAAACATTACAACATTTCCTTATGATTTAGGTCTAATCCAAAATAGAATCTGATTATTTTATTTCTTTCTTTATTTTTAATTTAGTCATTGCCAATTATTTTTTATTATTTTCTCCCCAATTTGAAATGGCCAATTATTTTTAGGCTCAGCTCACCGTTACCACCCCTGCGCTACCTCAGGAGGGCGAAGACGAACACATGCTGTCCTCCGAAGTGTGTGCTGTCAGCCGACCGCTTTTTTTCACACTGCGGACTCACCATGCAGCCACCAAAGAGCTACAGCGTTGGAGGATAACGAAGCTCTCCGGCAGCTTACAGGCAAGCCCGCAGGCGCCCGGCCAGACTACAGGGGTTGCTGGTGCGTGGTGATCCGAGGACACCCTGGCCGACCTAACCCTCCCTCCCCCCGGGTGGCGCTCGGCCAATTGAGCGCCGCCCCCTGGAAGCTCCGGTCCTCAGTCGGCAAAGGAATAGCCTGGACTCGAACTTGCGACGTCCAGACTATAGAGCACATCCTGCACTCCACGTGGAGCGCCTTTACTGGATGCACCACTTGGGAGCCCATAGAATCGGATTTTGTTTACTACATCAGCCATGCCTCTCTCCTGGTTTGTGAATTTACTTATGCTAGTGAGACATCGTGTTATTTATTTATTGATTTATTTATTTGGCAGGTGCCTTTATCCAAGGCGATTTAGTGTTACAGGGCAGTGCAGGCTTAAAATGCAAGTTTAATATTTAAATACAGTATAGTTTACAGTAAGTGTAAAATAAATACTATTACTAAAATATATTATGAACTAGGATGCAACAAGTTAAGATTACAACAAGTTATGTTTGCATTAGTCTGCGCGATGTTCTGAAGCCTGATGAATTGCAGTTTGTTTCCGTTTTCACTAGATAATTATCAAGTTTTAACTTAATTATGTCATGAAAACGGAAATTAGCATAATCTGGTGAAAATGGAAATGATTACGTTATAATGTAATAATTATCTGGTGAAAACGGAAACCCTGTTTGTTTGTTTGTTTTCTCTACATGGCAGCTATACGCTTCCCTAATTTTATAATTGTGATGGGGTGCCAGCTCGCCCCTATAAATATGTGTTTGTTGTTATTGTTAGTTTTACTGTTTTCATTATGTTTTTGTGATTCTTGGTTTGTTTTGGATTGGCAGGGAGGGGGTTAAATTCCTCACTGCAAAATACATGTGAGAATGTGGCTGGAGCCTTAAGTGTTTAATTGTTAATTATTAGTTAATTGGGCTCCAGCCACAGACTATAAAAGGACAGCTGAAACCCTTTGTTAGAGAGAGGAGTTTTTGGGTGAGTTTTGTTTGTTGGTGTTCTGTGCTGTTTAGTTTTTTGAAAAAGAAACTGTAGTGAAGGCTAATGCCCAGCCTACATTTCTGTATTTTGTTTGAACCTTTTTGTTGGCCCTTGTGCCTGTTTATTTGATTATTTTTGTTTAATAAAGACCATTATTTTGCCCCTTCCACTGTCTCTGAGCCTCAAACCTCTGTCATCCTGCCACAATAATGCACACATGTTTTTTGGCAGGTCAACTTCTCAAACTCCATAGAGTTCACACAAACTGTTTTAAAAAATTTTGACTGAAGGGTATATATACTATATTATATTTATTCGTGTATAGTTCAACCTAGAGAGTGTCCCCTTGACTCCCATAGCATCCAAATACTCCAAATAAGGGTTACTGGAGCCCACTCAAAGAGAAAAACAAACCAACTGATCTCAGTGTGTGGGACAGTTGGCCGTGTGACAAGCTTAAACAGAAGCCCCCAAACCCTTAATCTTGAATGTGCTGTTCAAGACATTTAAAATAGCTTAATTCCCTTCTCAATTAGGTGTTCTACAATGCCTTCATTTGAAGTTGCAAATAAAGGATCTACAGCACTCACAGAGCTTTTTATGCATTTCCTACTCTTAATAATTGTATTCCAAGGCTTTTTCTTTAGTGCTGTACATTGACATCTTAAGAGCAGTGAATGGAAGCTTTTAGATTCAGCTTTCTATTTTAGAAGGTCCTTTGATAAAACCAGATTATTATTATTATTTTTTTTTTATGAAAGAGCACAGCCGCTTTGTTTTGTTTTATTTTGTTGTGCGAGGCCTAGTGGCGTTTGAGTCCTAGCCTGTTTGGCCCCTGAGGTCAGCCTTTGAAGTTCCTTAACCAGTATGCCTCCTGTTGAAACTTCCTGTGAGATCTTTGTTTTAATTGCTCCCAGAGAAAGGTTGAGAATGAGTGGGAAAGTGTTGGTTTTCTGATGTGTGTTGTGTTATGCGCATGGGAACCATTTTTTTTCTGCGTTTAGTCAAAACTGAGTTTGATTAAGTAAGGCCCTTTAGAAAAATGATTACAATACAGTAGAAATGTATAGTAATTACAGTACTAAATGCCTCAATGTATAGCAGACATGTACAAATCTTGGCAAATTATCATGGCCAGGGCAGTGGCATTGATCCTGTTATTTCTAAATGTTCAACAAGAGGCAATTGACAGCCTTCTTGAAGAATGGATTTATTTATTTTTAGTCACAAGAAAATAAAATGAAGTCTTGAGGATTTTCTTTTCTTCTGCTTGCACTGACTGATGCAGTTTACCTCCGCAGTGCTAACCTTGAATAGCAGGGACAGTCATTTAAATTTAAAATATTCTGGTATCAGATGCATGCTGAAAGAGTAAAAAAATGGTGGTTAGGAACACATATCATGTGGTTAATAAACAGATATAAATGAAATAATATGGCTACTTCAGCCCTGGTTCTGGTGATTATGCACAGACTGAGCCGGTTTGATAATTTACTGTCAGGTAATAAGCTTTCAAATCATTGCAGTGTGCAGTGATTTAAAGCACCCTATAATGTCTTGCTGTGACTTTGATTAGCACAGTTCCCAGGCGGATTCTTGGATAAAGAGCAGAATGGCAAAGCTATTTATAAATCCTGTTTTACAACAACCGAGGTGGCACCTGGTGCTTGGCCGGATTCCCACATACACGCTCACTCATGTGACAGTGTGTGCAGTATAGAGAGGTTCAGGAATAAGTAGCCACAGCTTATCTATTTCCTTGTAAAATAACCGTAGGCAAAAAAAAAACAACTTTCCGCTTGAGAGAAATGCTTGAGAATTGCATTTCATTCTTATTGAAATCTAAAATGTGTCTCAAATGTTTCTCCTAAAACTTGTACCGGCGTCAAGCTCTAGGGTGCCAGATAGTAACAAATGTCAAATTATTTAACTTAACCACATTACCAGGACCAGAAAACCCATCATCCTATTCAAGTCCTATATAGTCAACCAGAGTAAAAGGGGACTATTAATTAATTGAATAACCAAACAAGTTGCTTATGAGGTAAAATATATAAATATATATGGCTCCAGCTTTAAGTCCATTTACCCATAATAATGAAACCAAATTACAAAAACAAAATAAAAAAACAAGTTTTACAGAATAAAGAAACAAAACATGTACAGAACAAAATATTAATTAACCAAACATAAAAAAATAAGTTAATTGTTATGGTAGTAACAAACAGTACAAGACAATGAAAAGCTTTTCATCCCTATTGGAAACCTGCTTTAAATACGGTCCTTCCAAGAGACAAACTAACTTAACCATCGTGTTACCAAAGACACCTCTTCAACGCCAGTGGTTGCGGGAATATACCCTCACGAGCCAATTTACACTATTAAACTGCAAGCCGGGTTTCAATAGTCTCAGCGAACACACACAACGCAATATACATACCCAACAATTAATCAACAAAGCAAAAGTTAATTAACAATTTACTAAAATAAAATACAGAAACAAAAACATACGACCTGTTCCGCTGGAACAAACAGGTTAGTTAACCTTGGTTGTTCATCTGGCCTCCGGCACGTAGTTTGTTCCAAATACTTGGCAAGTAGTTTAGTTAACGTTTTCCTCATGCAGCCGCTGATAATATAGAAAACTTTTTCCCTTTCAAATTGTTTTCGTTCGAACACACCATCACAGTCACAGCCTTCAGCTCCAAACTTCCTGATGACATCACACAATGCCTTCCATCCCAGACTGCATAGCAAACAGGCACCGCCAACCTCCATACAGCACCCGTAGTGACCTCCAGCGACCCAACTGTTCAGCTTTTATACGCAATTGGTTCTCTTTTAAACGTACAGTATCGATATGTCGTGTTTGCCACAAACTACTGTTGAAGAAAGAGAAAGCAAAATACATATTTAAAAACCTTGAGAGTGATGCAAAACAAACAAATACGAAAGAGAAATGTTATTTCATTTTGAGCATACAGCACAGTATACTGAAGTATATCTGAAGTGCTTGATTTCATGATATATGTGTATGTTTCATTATATATATTTTTTCAGTATACTATATGTAAGTGAAGTTTCCTGTATTTTGTTGAATAGAGTGCCTTGCATAAGTATTCACCCCCCTTGGACTTTTCCACATTTTGTAGTGTTACAACCTGGAATTAAAATGGATTTAATTAGGATCTTTTGTCACTGATCTACACAAAATAGTCCATAATGTCGAAGTGGGGAAGAAAATCTACATATTTTTCAAAATTATTTACAAATAAAAAACTGAAAAGTCTTGATTGCATAACTATTCACCCCCTTTGCTGTGACACCCCTAAATAAGCTCTGGTGCAACCAATTGCCTTCAGAAGTCATATAATTAGTTGAATGGAGGCCACCTGTGTGCAATTAAAGTGTCACATGATCTCAGATTAAATACACCTGTTTCTGGAAGGCCCCAGAGTTTGTTAGAGAGCATATCTAAACAAACAGCATCATGAAGAACAAGGAGCTATCAAAACAAGTCCGGGATAAAGTTCTTTAGAAGCACCAATCAGGGTTGGGTTATAAAAAAATATCCCAAACTTTGAACATCCCCTGGAGCACCGTTAAATCCTTTATTAAAAAATGGAAAGAATATGGCACAACTGTGACTCTGCCTAGAGAAGGCCGTCCACCAAAACTCAGTGACCAGGTAAGGAGGGCATTAGTCAGAGAAGCAACCAAGAGGCCAATGGTAACTCTGAAGGAGCTGGATGAGATCCACAGCTGAGATGGGAGAAACCGCCCATGGGACAACTATAACCCGGACGCTCCACAAAGCTGGGCTTTATGGAAGAGTGGTGAGAAGAAAGCCATTGCTGAAAAAAACCTATATCAAATCCCTTTTGCATTTTGCCAAAAGGCATGTGAGAGACACAGCAAACATGTGGAAAAATGTTCTCTGGTCTGATGAGACCAAAATTGAACTTTTTGGCCTTAGCGCAAAACGCTATGTGTGGCGCAAAGCCAACACTGCTCATCACCCTGAGAACAGCATCCCCACGGTGAAGCATGGTGGTGGCAGCATCATGTTATGGGGATGCTTTTCATTGGCAGGGACTGGGAAACTGGTCAGGATTGAGGGCAAGATGGATGAAGCCAAATACAGGGAAATTCTAGAGGAAAACCTGTTTCAGTCTGCAAGAGACCTGGGACTGGGGCAGAGGTTCACCTTCCAGCAGGACAATGACCCTAAACACATTGGAGTGGTTTAAAAACAAGAACCTGAATGTCTTAGAATGGCCCAGTCAAAGCCCAGACCTCAATCCGATTGAGAATCTGTGGCAAGACTTGAAAATTGCTGTTCACCAATGGTCCCCATCCAACTTGACAGCTTGAGCAATTTTGCCAAGAAGAATGGGCAAAAATTGCAGGATCCAGATGTGCAAAGCTGGTAGAGACACCCAAAAAGACTCACAGCTGTAATTGCTGCCAAAGGTGCTTCTACCAAGTATTGACTCGGGGGTGAATACTTATGCAACTAACAAATGTCTTTTTTTTTGTTTAATTAACTTTTGTGTCACAATAAAAAATATTTTGCACCTTCAAAGTGTTAAGTATGTTGTGTAAATCAAATGGTAAAAATCCCAATTAAATCCATTTTAATTCCAGGTTGTAACACTACAAAATGTGGAAAAGTCCAAGGGGGGTGAATACTTATGCAAGACACTGTATTCTCTCAATTTCAGAATGATGCCTTAAATGTAAGAATTCTAAGTATTTATCTTTTGTGCAGCTCAAATATATTTCTCCTATCTCTACTCTGGACTTGACAAAGGGATACTGGCAGATCCCCTTAACCTGCAGTTCTAGAGGGAAAACCGCATTTTCAACACCAGAAGGGCTGTTTCACTTTAAAACCATGCCGTTTGGGCTACCTGGTGCGCCCGCTGCCTTTCAGAGACTGATGGACCAGGTTTTTACGCCCACATCATAAATATGCAGCAGCGTATATTGATGATGTGGCCATTTACAGCTCCACCTGGCGATAGCATTTGGCTAGGGTTACAGCCGTCCTTCAGTCTCTAAGGGTAGCCCGGCTGACAGCTAACTGCTAAAATAGAGACTCAATATTTGGGATTTTTAATGGGAAATGGAAGGGTGAGACCTGTAGTCACTAAAATCCAGGCTTTGGTTGATGCGGCGATCCCCAAAACTAAGACTCATATGAGGTCACTACTGGGATTAGCTGGTTATTACCTCCGCTTTATCCCCAGGTATGCCACAGTGGTTAACCCTTTAGTTGACCTCACCAAAAAGAGTGCTCCAAATTTAATGAAGTGGTCAGCTGAGTGTCAGGGGGCATTTGATACTGATACACAAAGACACTGCCAGGCCCCCACTCTCATCACACCAGATGTCAACAAGAGATTCATCCTCCACACCAATGCGCCGGATGTGGGTTTGGGTGCGGTCTTGTCCCAAAAGGTTGACGGAGTAGAGGACACGATATTGTATATCAGCAAAAAGATGCTCCCTCGGGAGCACAACTACTCCGTAGTCGAAAAGGAGTGTTTGGCCATTAAATCGGCTACTCACTCCTTACGATACTACCTGCTGGGGCACTGTGACAGGATGCGAATGGTGCAGTGAAATGACGTGCAATGTCCAAACAGGATTCTCCCAACAAAAGTCCTTCTTTTATTTTGCAAACAAATAATAATAATAATAATAATAATAATAATAATAATAATAATAATAATAATAATAATAATAATAATAATCCACCCCTCTACCAACTATGGTATTGGGGTAAAACAATGGCTTTCCAGTCTCTGGATAAACAAAAGAAAACACTCCTTGACCACAATCCTCTGTGCACGAAACTGTGCTCCTTTCTTCCAAGGATCGTGGTGAGTGTGCTGTGCTGTGCTGTGAGCAGTGTGCTCCGGGGTTAGTGCTGGCTCTGCGGCTACAGTCTCCCGCTCCTACTGCTCATCTACACAAAACACAAAAACAAACAGCACGTAATACAAACAAGACGACAAAACACAGCTCCGGCTGGTCTCTTATTTTCTCAGTGCAAGGGCAGGTACTGATGTAGCTGCTTCCCCTTTGTACCCACAGAACTCCTCCCTGTAATCAACCCGTCGCCATGGTTTCTCCAATAGAGGGCCGCCCCGCAGCTGACTGCAATGGAATCGTCCTGAGTACTTGCAACTACGCGCTCCCCCTAATATGGTCACCTTCCGGTTTCCACCTACCATCAAGGCGGTCCATCTAGGAGGCAGCATACCACCCCCCTTACACAGCGCCCTTTCTAGTTGGGAGGGAGATTTACAACATTGATCCTTTCTCTCTCTATCACAGGCACTCATTTGATCTTGTCACAGACCACGCCCCACTCAAGTGGTTAAGCACAATGAAGGATAGCAGTGCCCGGGTAACTCGGAGGTATCTGGCATTGCAGTCCTTCATGTACCACATGGTACATCGAGTGGGGAAAGACCACCAAAATGCAGATTATTTTTCCCGGGTGGGGGGAGTAATGGGAATACCTTTCCCATTACTCCCATGCCGAGTGTTCAGCCGAGTGTTCCTTCGGCTCCACTCTGAGCGGTGGGATATGTGACAGAAAGACCATGATTCTTGGTTGTAAATCTCCCTCCCAACCTGTGAGGGCACTAAGCAGCGAGAACAGAGTTCTTTGGATGGGTTGGTCTGACAGTTCTTTCCCAGGGTCGGGAAGTCGGCCAGTCTGTATGAAGGCGAGACTCTGTTGCAAGAACGCATTGACCTGGAAGGTAAACGATGTGGCAGCCGCAGATTGGAGAGACGGTTGCACTCATTTACCAAGGGGTCATGTGTGACAGCATAAAAAGGGGACGGAGAACCGTAATCTGTTCCTGCATTTTGGTTATTATAAAGAGATCCGGAAGGACCTGTGTTTGTTGTGGAGATAACCGTGAGTGTTTTGTTTTGTACTGTCTATTTGTTACTTGTATCACTAGACAGCTAACACGTTCCAGAGCTGTTGCCGGAGGCCAGCACAAACCCAGAACAGCACTTCACTTGTTTCACAGTAACTTGTATTGTACCACAATCACTAATTCACGCAATAAAGGGACTTGTGTATGTGTTTTGTGTTTAATGTGGGGATACAATAACGGGACTATTATTTCGGGACCAGCTTGGGGATTATAAACGTAAGTAATACATGCTGCTGTATTACTTACCAGCATTATTATTTACTATTTGTTTTGCCATCAGGCAGTGGACAAAACAAATAAAAACTAACCTTTTCACCACTATTAACCACTTTGCCACACTTATCAAAAACTATTAAAAAGCAGACAAATGTCTTTATGAGTTGATATAACTACAAGACACAGACTTCTGATAACAAGAGACAATGACAAAGGACCAAACCACACCGCTGTAGTCTCACTTGTTAGTTATGTATATGAAGTTTCTGATTCTTAAGAACATAAGTAAAGTTATGAACAAAATTAGACCATTGATTCAACCCATCAATGCTTGCCCAAATTTCTAGTTGCTGATTCATCACTGAACTGTGCCTGTTTGACTTTTAAAGGATCTCAATGTCTCAGCAGCCTGAATGGAAAAGAATCAACAGCTTGGCACAGGCTGCTGTCATGATACATGCAATGTGATGTTTGTTTATGCAAACTGTACTGTGTTATCGCAGAATAACAGGATTTGGAATCCCAATGAAAGTGATTGGCAGAAAGATTCAACTTAAAATACGGTACAGTATAAACACTAAACATTTATATTGTACAATGGATGAATTAACTATGAACACTTGTATACAGATCCTAATAATAAAAGGTTGAGACTGATTACATTGACTGTGCATTCTTTGTGAATACAGCAGACAGTATAAAATATAATATTACTTTTAAAAAGATTGTTATTTGTTGGTTGTGGGCTTACCATGGTAAAAATGGGTCTCAGGATTGTGATAACTTGAGGCATCTGCTTTTTAAACAAAGGAACATGAATTTGCTACAGAACATACCAGACAGCTGAAGCAGACCAAAACAAGCAATGAATTATGATTTCCATTACACGAGAGTAGATGTTAAAACTTCATGCTGTTTTGAACTCGGCTCTCGCCAAGATAAGCACCAACTAAGACATAGCTTTACAGTAAACTAATGTGATCCAACTGTGTCTCCATCCATTTGCGTTTCCATCCATATGATGATGTAGATATCCTTCTGTCTGGTGTTGATGGCTGAAGTGTAATGCTGGCTCCAGGGATCAGCTTATTGCCTCCCTAGTGCATCAGCACACACAATGGCTGCGATGCTGGCTCCGGGGATCAACCACAGTGCGGTCTCCCCAGCGCATCAGCACGACAACCGTCTGGATTGAGCTAAGTAGGGTACATCTCTGGGGTCTTGAAGTGGGCACCTTCCATCCTTGGTGTTTCGTCGGCTAGCCCACGACACCTCAAGAGGGCTCGACAATGATTCTGGCGTCCCAGCATCACCCCCCTCCGTCCCCCACTCAACTCAGCCCAGCTTACTTACCCGTACATCAGCGTTTCTTTCTTTCTATTGTGCTTGAGATCCCCAGCCAGAATATATCTGTCTCAACCACAGCCAGTTGCTGCTCCTCTCTGCTGCTTCAGATAAGTTCTTCACTGTATGACGCAACTCTTGGCCACTGAATCCGACGTCTCTGAGAAACCAGGTTGTAGAGTGTGCCACAAATCCTCGACAACCCACCTCCACTGGGTAAACCCGTACTCTCCATCCTCGCTGTTCCGCTTCAGTGGCTAGTTGAGCATACCGCAGTTTCTTTCTCTCATATGCCTCATCTACAGCATCCTCCCATGGCATTGTTAACTCTACCAGGTGAAGAAGGTGTGCTGATCCAGACCACAAGACAATATCTGGTCAAAGGTTAGTGGTGGCAATCTCAGATGGAAGCCGTTGACCAACATCTGCCAGCATTTTCCAGTCTCTAGCAGCATCCAGTTGTCCTGGGCAAGGCTTGGTTTTAACACCTTTTCTTGGTGGTTGCTCTCCTGGGCAGAGGAATGTTGTCTTTTGTGTGTAGTGTTTTGGTGGAATTGGTGGCAACTTATTGGTCATGTTACACTTGTCTTCCAATGCTAAGGCCAAACATCGCAGCACCTGTTCATTGCGCCAAGTAAACCATCCTTGGCTAAGAGCCACCTTACATCCTGTCAAAATGTGCCTTAATGTTGCAGGTGATGAACACAAAGGGCATGAGGGATCCTCTCCTACCCAGTGGTTTAGGTTCTGTGGTGATGGGAGAACATCATATGTTGACCTGATGAGGAAACTGATCCTGGTCTGTTCCATTGACCATAGGTCTTGCCAGCCAATCTTGCGTTGTTCCACACTCTTCCATCTCATCCATTCTCCCTGCTTGGCCTGGGAAGCGGCCTTTACGCACCTCATCCTCTCCTCCTGCTTTTGCACCTCGTTGACTACCAGCTTCCTCCGTTGAGCTGGGGCTGCCTTGTGCCATGTAGGAGGAGCTGAACTGAGACCAAGACCCCTTCTTCCATGCTGAATTTGCCCCATTATATCACCAATTCGAAGGGCAGCCTTTGCATCCTCCACAGCTTTCTTTGCCGCCCACTTTCTTTCAGTTTTCAACACAGGTGCTGCCTCCCTTATGCATTTGTCGCGTGACTCTACTAATCTCATTTCCAGTCGGACCTTGGCACACTTAAACTCCTCGGTTAGAGTGGAGACTGGTAGCTGCAGTATTCGTTTACCATAAAGTCCTACTCTGCTGATGGAAGTAGGAATTAGAATTATATATAGTATTTTTTAAATAAGCAGGAATAATTCAAGTTTTGATATGAGTCAAGAAGACAGTTTCTCAATCCTCAAGTGTCTGAGAATACCTAGTTGGATGTGGTGAGTAATATATATTTCAAAGGCTGCCTTGCTGCAATATATTGGTGGTGATTAGTAATTGCATATCAAGTAACCTCAGGGATAATGACAGAGTACAAACAGAAAGAACCTATCTGTCTGAAACATGGGGAGATGAGAATGAGGTAAGGTCTAGAGAGACATCGCAAAATATGATTATGTGTTACCCTATTCAAATATAAACCCACAATCTCTGATCAAATATTGATTCAATCTGCAATATTATTATTATTTATTTCTTAGCAGACGCCCTTATCCAGGGCCACTTACAATTGTTACAAAATATCCCTTTTTTTACATACAATTACATTGTTTTTATATACTATTACCCATTATACAGTTGGGTTTTTACTGGAGCAATCTAGGTGAAGTACCTTGCTCAAGGGTACAACAGCAGTGTCCCCCACCAGGGATTGAACCCACGACCCTCTGGTCAAGAGTCCAGAGCCCAAACCACAAATCCACACTGCTGCCCTATAATCTCCAATAATCTGCAGTGTCCAGTAATTTAGGATAATTATCTATATCTATGTTTATATATATAATCTAATTTAAATATATCAGCCGTTTCTGAGACAACCATGCTGAAACTTCAGACATAATATCTTGAGACAACTTGTAAAGTAGCTACTGGCAACTTGCAGTAAAGCTGAAATTCCCTCAAAGTTTCTCGCCTTTGAATATTGACTTGTTTGCAGCTGCTCTCCAAACTAATTAAAATCAGATCAGTCGTGGTATTCAGAATAACATGTCGGAGCCACTATGTTTTATGCACAGGGTAACAAATCTCCCTTATGACTGATGAGGTAATAATACTAACATCATAATACACATGCTCACCTCTTGACTATAGAGTTTGCATCTCAGCTTAATGAATTGACTGGAAAGGCAAGAAGCAAACTTCTAGCCACACGTTTCAAAGATGAACGTCTTGCCATTCAACTAAAGAGCAAGCTCTATAGTCAAGAGGTAAGTGAGGGGTCTTATGCTGATGTCACTATTATTAACTCACCAGTCACTAGGAGAAGATACATTACAACAGGGTAATGCATATAATGATTATTGTAATATTATTCTGTAATATGAGTTTCCCCCGCCAGTAGGATGCATACAGCAGCTGTGAATCAAATTTAAACCAATCCGTGAAAATACCAGATTTTTCATTTTCACTATCCTGCAGTGTAATATTCACATATATTTCATAATTCAGAACTTTAAGTTTTTTTAATAAAGTACCCACAATTCAAGCTGCTTCTTTTCTGTATCTACTTGGGAATAATGTGCTAATGTAGACTCCATGCATCCATCTTTTACCTCTCACTGTTTACTTGGCATTCATACTTGCCATTGGTTGTTTTGTGTTGCTCTGGATTGTATTTATCATTTGTGTCTGCCTGTTTTCAACCAATATTTAATAATGCTGTGGTCTGGTTGGGCTTAGTCTGTCATCGGTTCCTGTCTTGTATGTCTCGTTAAACAATAAATATATGTTTAGTTTGTTATTCAACCGACATAAACTGGTACCAGAGACTGAGAAGGACTAGGCAGGATTCTAGGTCAGAATTAAAATGCAAAACTACATGGTACAAACTAAAGACAGACCTAAATGAATAATACAAAATTATAAACAGTGCAGACAATGTAAACCCAAGTTTACTACTTTAAGATTGTCACAGTGGATAGGACAAAGTGGCATACATTTATAAAGCAACAATTAAAATCAAAATGCATTTTTACTCTGAGATCCAACAAAAACAATACATGGGTGCAATAGGTTTTGCCACATGGTCTCCGAGTCTGCTGTCCAAAAGTGTCTAATGGTTCACTGAAACACAATGCCATCAGTTAATATATAGCTAAGTAGGCATGTAACCGGAGATAAATGTGTTTGTGGCATCATTTCTTTGGAGTCTGAGAGTGTAAATTGGGGTCAGGTCTAGGGCCATTGCAGAGTAGAAAGGTGCAGGTCTCTAATTATCCAGTTGGCAGTTGGATCAGCACAGCTTCCTGGTGATCCATCTCTATTGAGTTCAGTGTTGATTTGTCAGAGTACCCTTTGTTTTTTCTGTTATTTTTATTTTCTTCACATTGTCCTATAATATTGGATTTTTTTTTTTTATCGGACACCAACATTTGTAGGTTGTTAGTGGGCATTTGGAGCCTTCATAACGTAGCTTCCCCCCTCCAGCATGGAGCTAATTGGATAATCAATCTCTCCTCAATTGCGGTGCCCAGGCCATCGGGTGCTATATCAATGACAGCAGAAGCAGCAATCCCCCCATCTACCATTTCCTCCCAGCAATCAGAGGGTTTGGTGTTAAGGTCAGGGGGGTCGTCATGAAAATGTATCTCCGGTGCATCTCAGAGACAGATACAAATAGGGCCCGGACACCCGGACCATGCATATCTTTGTGTTTGGCCTGAGAAGGTTTACCTTTAATCCAACCCACTTTTCAAAGGTTATGCTGTCAAGCATCTTAAGTGAGATGCTATGTCAGAGCCAACTTTAGTTTTGTTGATAGTAGTCAGGGTACTGACTTAATATGCTACAGTAGAGCTGTGTTTTCATGCAGGGCCAGATTAACCTATCACGGGGCCCTAGGCAAACATGTATATATATATATATATATATATATATATAAATAGATAGATGCCTTTTTTTCAAATGAATCAGGATGCAAATATAGCCTTCATCATATATATATATATATATATATATATATATATATATGATGAAGGCTATATTTGCATCCTGATTCATTTGAAAAGAGATGCATAATACCACAGTAGTGATGTCATAATTGCATATTCGTCTAGAAGATTATACTTCACCTTTGCCCCATATTTCCTGTGCACCCCGAGACCACTTCCAAACACAAAATGTCTCGTTTTCACTGGACAACACCCACAATTCGTGCTTTTTAGGCACTTTTTAACAAATCTGTCTTTGTGAAGATTTACAATCATCCTCCACTAACAGGAGCACCAGACAAGCAAGCGAAACAAATAATCTTCAACTCTGAGAGCGAGAAAAAAAGAAAAAAAAACCATATCCCATTGATTTAACTTAAAAATACATTCATTTTGCAGTTCATTATCTACCCAATTTAATTCACCATTCCTGAATTATCAAAAAGAAAATTATATTTAAGATTCCTTAATATTAACTTAATTTATATTATTATTATTATTATTATTAATTAAATTCCATTAAGTTCACTTGCAATTTGAACCTTAACACCGGTTTATTGTCTTTTATTACAGATACTAATATCCATGTATTAAAAGGAGAAATTAAAATAACAAATAATTGCTATACGTGCTGGTTCATCCAGTCTGTTTTGTCTGTCTATGTTCGTTTGGCCACTGTGCCCTTTTATTGTTTGTGTGAGGTTTGTTTTGATCAACCTTTTATTTTCTGTTTAATAATAAACTGGCTCAACAGCTGTCTGTTCTCTCGGATCTGACGTCACCACCACCAGCCAGGTTATGACAGATGTGCTTGATTTTTTGTCTGCCTTTCTCCTGCCTTAACATCTTTGTTTAGAAAATATTTTATGCAAAGTATGTTAGTGACATGGTTTTGAAATCTAAATGCTATATTAATGTTGCTACAGTGCGTTTTTATACATACCCTGGCAGTGTGTAACAGTTACGTATATTATAATAAACTATGATGGGCTACTCTTTTCTTTTCTCGGTTGGCTAGTGGAGAAAATGTGTTTAAAACCTAAATTGGGGTAAAAAGTGTTTAGCCTGCGCTTGTCGATCTCTTGATCTATCCTTCCTACTATCCACTAGACTTCCCTGGCCTGCACCACGTTACTGGATCCTCAGCTGATGCTCTGTCCTTGCACTATTGCACTACTAATATGTACTTGTAGATATAACTTGTTGTAATCCTAACTTGTTGCATCCTAGCTCATATTGTATTTTAGTACTATTATTTGCACTTACTATACTGTATTTAAATATTAATCTTGCATTGTAACCCTGTACAGTACTGTCCTGTAAGACCTGTAAGTCACCTTGGATAAAGGCATCTTCAAAATTAATATTAATAATAATAATAATAATAATAATAATAATAATAATAATAATAATAATATGAAAAGTGTTGTCAGTCAGAATACAAAAATACGACTCTACTGCTGCTGGGGGCTTAAGCCGTCTGCCTTTTTTCTGCCTTCCCATTTTTTTGGGGCCACCAGTCTCCACTGTATTACAACTAGTACAACAAACAAATCACAAATCTTATCAGTACTGGTCTAAACTGGTTTGGATTGGCGAGGGTCTACAGTATCTTTGGAAGGAAAAGAAGAATTTTCTATGATATATCTATACGTACTTAATCTGTCTCTAAATGGTTATCTGCTTTGAAATGTGTGCACAGCAACTACATGTGAAGCTTAGATCATCTAAACAGTTTAACTGCATACATTTTAAACTTCAAAAGGGTTACCAATAGTGTAAACAAAACAGTTTGTACAACAATGACCTAATTCATCAAAAAGCTATTGAAATAAGATTCGAGTAGCTGACACATCCAAGAGTGCAAGCTGCAGAACATTAAGAATGAATTGTTTCCAAAACTACAATCAATCACAGCACTTTGAAAAAGATTTTCACTAATTAGAATGAAGAAAGTGTATTGTAGCAACAAGCTATGAAGACAGAATATGAAGTGTAGGCGTTGTAATTGATTGCTTTACTCACTTGCTCCCAATTCTACATTCTTAGTTTTTTTTTTTTATTTAGGTCAACCATGCAGAGCAATCAACTTCATTCTGAGAAGCCATCTTTCAAACAGAACAGCAAATTTATTAACATCCACAGGCGCACCTGTAAATGTCAAGCTGCAGTCTGCAGATCGTTAATAATGAAAGAGAACATCATTTGAATCCCCCAGTTCATGTGGCATTTTAGCAATCAGAGGATGAACTGTTCTCATTTGCAATGCTGCCCTTTGGAGTCCAATATGCATACAATGAATATTTAACAACAGCCGAGTACTGTGTGTATAATTGCACTTGGTGATGAGAGGATAACTGGGGAGTCATGCTTGATACCTTTAAACACTCATAGTTGCAAACTGTGCTGCGTTAAGAAAAAGCAAATAGCTATTGGATTACCGTGTTCATGAATATTTGAATCTTTGTTCTTCGTATAAACAAAATGTTATCGTTACAAAAAAGCGTCCCCCTTTGCCACCAAATCTAATATTAAATAGTGCATGTCATCATTCATTTGTCAGTTGGCTTGTGTGAAAATAGAGTCTTGAAAAATGTCCCCATCAGACATAATTACACATTTGGTTGAATGCTCCAGATGTTAGAGACACTTCAGTGCATAACTGGAATGACAATAAAATCTACAATAATAAAAGATTATTTGAAGTGCTTGCTCCAGGTTTTTTATTTTTTGTCCCAATGGGGGGTTGGCAATACCAGTATATCATGCAGCTATATTTGAAATATAGCCATTTTTTTATTTCCAGCTATACAGTACACAATCTCTGGAATTTGTTTCCCAAAGAAATTAGGGATGCCCCATTTAATAATTTTCTTAAAGTGTAAGTAGAATCCAAAGTTATTTTAGTTGCAATCATTCTGAGAAATATTTAAGAGCAACATAACCCAGTTATAATCATGTTTCGTTTACACTCTAAAATAATGGCCTTACATTTGTTGAGTCATTGTTTTTGAGTAGCCACTTCGATACAGAAGATTATGCTGTGGGACAGTGGTGTAATATTGGTATTATGATACCTCAACAGTTTATATGTTAGGACCCCAACCCGAAATCCACCCCCATCTAGATCGGGTCAACCACATTGGGTTGGGGTTAATTACATTTTTTAGAACCCACAGTGCTCTTATATGCCGGTGCTTCATGCACAGTAATATTTACAGTATAATCCACAGTGCTCGTGAACGCCGGTGCTTCATGCACAGAAATATTTACAGTATAATCCACAGTGCTCGTGAACGTTGGTGTTTCATGCACAGTAATATTTACAGTATAATCCACAGTGCTCGTGAACGTTGGTGCTTCATGCACAGTAATATTTACAGTATAATCCACAGTGCTCGTGAACGCCGATGCTTCATGCACAGTAATATTTACAGTATAATCCACAGTGCTCGTGAATGCCGGTGCTTCATGCACAGAAATATTTACAGTATGATCCACAGTGCTCTTATATGCCGGTGCTTCATACACAGTAATATTTACAGTATAATCCACAGTGCTCGTGAACGCCGGTGCTTCATGCACAGTAATATTTACAGTATAATCCACAGTGCTCAACTATGCCCTTCCATCAAGAAGGCTGACTTCCAGTTTCGTCCTACCATCTAGTTGGCCCATCCCTGTGAAATCGTACCATCAACCATACCTAGTGCCCTTCTTGGTTGGGAGGTGAAATTGCAACTCTGATCCCTTCTCTCCCCGTCACAGGGCCGCATGCCAAAAATAAATAACTCTTCTCTGCACTTAAAATGTATTAGTAAATGATTCTGCTTTAAGCAATATAACTGATCATTTCCTAATTCTGTTTACCATTAGCAAAGCACATGTTTTTGAGCAAATGATAGATTTTAACAATAGTTAGAATAATACATACCTTGGCAGTATAACACATATGGTACATCTTTAGGGTATTCTTTGAATGTTTTAAAAGTCTGACTGTCATTAAAAATAATAATTGCTGCACCTTTTTTCAGCTTTTGGTCATAATAAAATCGGCAAAGTGAAAGGAAGTGAGATTTTTTGTGAATTAAAGTAATTTACAGTTTTTCCCCCCTTCATTTTGTAACTTGCATGATGTATGCTGTGATATTAAGGTTACTGTCACTGTTGTACTCCGACTACGCCACATGGTGGCTCTGGGCACCAGGACCCAATAGAATCACACTGTACTTAAATACCAGAATTGTAAGTTGCAGAGGTTTGTATGTCATCGTATGTAGGATGCAGACCAGAGACACCACCCACAAAGGGCTAGGGTGGAAAGCAAACAAAAATACGCCCACTACAAGACTAGGGCACACAGTAACAAAAGGACATTTAAACCAAACAAACAAAAGGAAAAGAAAAAATGTAGACAAAAAGTGTAGAGGCCACACCCACTTGGTCCAAGACCAAATTATCCACTTTCCAGGACTAGGGAGGTCTAAGTCTCCAAGTAGCAGCAATCTAGGTCTGCTCCCACTGGTCATGCGTAGCTCTCTCTGGTTGTCTAACTGAGGGAAGGCAAGAATAAAATGTTAATAAAAACAAACAACACTTGCCTACTCCCTGCACTTTCCTTCCTTTAATTATTTAGTTACAATTTGCTACTAACCGCTTAAAGTCACCAAAATAAAAGTACTTTATTTAAAATCACTTGGTTTAAAACCCTTGTTAAGGAGCTCCTTCCTTAAACCAAAATGCAAACAGAGATAAAAGATTGCTATAAACTAAGTAAAAGCATTCAGTGTCAAATGCAGGCTTGACAACGTAGCAGAAGGGGTGGGGTAAACATAACTGAATAAATACTCTCAAGTATATATAAAAAGCACCGTTCGCTTCCCTGAACTCCAGACTCAAGTCGGATTCTCTCTGCGAACTCTCCGTTCCGTCCTGGTCCTGTTTTCGCGGCCCCAAACTCCTTGCTCCACTCCTTCTCCAACTTGTATTCCGGTTCTCCTGCGATTGCTGTGGTCACTTCTCCATTTGTTCCTTCCTTGGCTGCTTCTCCCCTAGCTGCTTCTCTTCCAGTCTCTCTGTCCTCGGGTACTCTTTTTTCACCCTCCTGCTCTTTTTTTGTGTCTCTGGTTCTTCCTGTTTATATAGTGGGGAAACCCCTCCCTTCTAATCTCCCTACCTATCGCCAGCTCCCTTATATGGTTGGCCACGTACCCGAACCGAATCACAGACTTCTTATATGTCTCAATAAAAAAACTAGATTACCCAGCAGTCTCACTTCTGATAGCTGCTGTCATCATCACCACTTCATACAGCCTCGTGCCATCTACAAAAACGAACTGGATATGTCAACAATAATAAAAATACATTTACAAAGTGTGCGCCAATTACCAATATAAATCAAAAAGTGAAGAAAAACAAATATACAATAATTAATACTGTGCCAAAAATAGTGCTTTATAATAGGGCTGTGAGGTGGACAACGGCACCGTGTGACATTACCATGGTATTTTTACACGGTACGGTAACTGTCAGCATTTTTTTTTTATACCAGCTTATCCCTACATGCCATGACTGCTATGTAACGCATGATCCAATTCCACCAGAACCTGGTTCAATTGTGAAATGGGAAGGCACTTGAATAAATGAAACAAATAGGAAATCTTTTTGTAAACAAATATGTAAACAAATATGACGGCCGGGATATAAACTGGATTATGTAGCAGTCAGCAAACTGCACGGAGAGCTGGACGCCAAAAAACATTTATAACTACAGTATGCGAAAAACATTTTCTGTTATTTATTTATTTACTTATTTACTTATGCTGTATCAGCTATATTTAAACAAAATAGATGTCAATATTTATGTATGCTTGTGGCAATGTGTGCCACCCCTGTGTGCATTTGTGTGTTATATGTTGTATGTTACGTGTGTTAATGTTGGTGTATAGATATGGCTGCACGGGATATAAATGGGTGTGTCAATAATTTTACACTATAGCTCTCCTCTCCAGTCCATATATAATGTGTATATATATATATATATATATATATATATATATATATATATATATATAGTTCTATGCACCGGCGTAGATTTAGCTAGGGACTGTAGGGACATGTCCCTACCAATGTCAAGGGACCGTTGAATTGTCCCTACCAATAATTTTGATAAATCTGAAACGTCTTTTGTCAAGTCATTTTATCCGCTCCACAAAGGGTTAACTCTCTCAAGATCCCCTGGTTGCTCCTCCCTCCTCCAAAAAAAAAACAAAAAAAAACGCTAATTTGATTGGCTTAGGCCCTAGGTTCTCAACCGGGTCGGCCGTGAAACCTTCCAGGGGGGGCGGTGAACGTTTGAATAATAACGTACTAGTAATAATAACAGTGACGTGCCAAACGATACTCCCGATTTCGCCCTTTGAGTGCAGCGAGTTATTAAAGAGAGAAAAAGAGATACCGGTAGAATGGCACCCTGGGATGTGTAGGTGTTTGGTGGGGTTTTGGGGTGTAATTAGCAGACAAGAAAACTACAAATTCCATAATGCATCACTCTAACACTGACTCAGTGCGCGGCCGACATAGATATAAAAGTAATTCCAGTGGGGCGTGAGTAAAACAAGGTTGTGAATCGCTGGCTTAGGCTGGACTCTGGAATGACGCTCATCTGAAGTTGCCGCTTGCCGGTCAGTCTGATATGAGTGTGAGCCACTGACTGAATGAAAGCCAGGTGCCGGGGCTGAAGGTATTGTCAGGTCGTGAGCAACATAGTTTGAGAGAATAAACCTACCTACCCACCTAATGGATAGGTAAGTAAGTTTATTACGTTAGCGACCCATTGCTAGCTGCTAACCCCACGTCCTTGGTGGCTAGCTAGCTTGTTTCACAGCTAAATCATTGTGTGTGTGTGTGTGTGTGTGAGAGAGAGAGAGAGAGAGAGAGAGAGAGAGAGAGAGAGAGAGAGAGAGAGAGAGAGAGAGAGAGAGAGAGAGAGAGAGAGAGAGAGAGAAAGAGAAAGAAAATGAATGAGCATGTTTTGATATCGTCAACCAACTAAGGTTATCTAATCACTTCAATTTGGCTTTAGGTGACTAAAGCATAATGGCAGCCAAAAAAAGAAAGATGGACGTAAGGAAGTTTTTTTTGGTTTTGTTTTTTTTTTACAAAAAGTCAAAGTGTAAGTAGGAAGATGTTAAAGTAATAAACACAATTGATACTGATTCTCATAGCACAAGTAAAAATAATTTACTAATGAAGTTAGCAAAGTCATACTTTCTCTCTAAACAGCATGCATCAATTTATCATTTTATCAGGCGAGTGAAGCAGTGCAGCCTGGTAAAAGCAGTACAGAGGCAGGTGGAGCAACAGGGTCACAGGTGAGGTCTGTAATGACTTAGTGATTATAACAGTGAAAGTGTTAGACTCAGTTTTGAGATATGTTATTGTTTGAGGCACATTGTGATATGATAGTAGGCTAATGCTGTATAGTAATACTCAGCAAATAAAGTTAGCATAGCCATATATTTTTTCTCTATATGGCATGCATTAATTTATTATTTTATCAGGTGAATGAAGCAATGCACCCAGGTACGAGCAGCAGCACAGACACAGGAGAGGCAGGCAGAGCATGTGAGCGTGCATGTGCTCATGCTTCTAGTGGCAGGGGTATTTGTAGCTTACAGTAAGGCTGGGATAGGTTATAATTCAGGTTATTAGTAATTCTATAGCAGGGATGTCAAACCAGCTTCCAGGACGGACACTTTATCATAGTGTTTTAAGTGTATACCAGCCAACTTCATGTCAATCAGATTGTCCTCCATTTATGTCCAGCATTCATTTCAAGTGACCATTTAACAGCTGTCTCCTAAAAAAAAATTTCCCGGGTGGGCATGCCCCCGAACCCCCCTAGCAACCGCGACTCCGCCCCCCTAAATAATTGTGTCCCCACCAATGTTCAAATCAAACCTACGCCCTTGGTTCTATGGGTTTCTGCTGCTTCACTGTTATCCACTTTACTTCTGAAAACGTAGCTCCAATGGCCCTCCAACAGAGACTATGCCCAGCTGTAAATCTTAAATATTACAAATGCTGGAAGACTGTGATGATTTAGGTATGAAATGATTTGAACAATTATTTTGAATTATGCATTTGAAAATTATATCTCCGTCTTTATTAACTTTTTAAAAGTCAATTTACATTTGTGTTGGTACATTGAAGGAATGATGATTTGTAATTGCACGGGGACTCATATTTCCCATTCTGCCTCTGTTTTAATCTTCTCTCTCATGCCCCCAGGAAACAACCCATAATGGTGGCTTTTAACAATTCATGAACAATTTTTGACTGCTGTGCAAAATTGCCTCAGACTATAGCTGTCATAAAAAACAAAGATTGTGGAGGACATTCTGGTTATTATGGATCCATAATGTGTCTGATTTTGGCTGGGAAAAAAAATAATACAGTATATATTATTGGTGTAATCACTAGCATTTCAGCCAATTCATATCAGAGGAAAAGAAATGAACAAATATGTTTTTCTACATTCATTTATGCACTACTTCTCTCAGTTCCATTATATATTATTTCACCTTAATTTTTCTACCTAAATGCCCAATTAAAATGCTACCTTACCACTGGAAACCACTAATTGATTGGGAAGATTGATGAGCGACCGTTCCTGATGTCATCCAAGCACCTAATTTTACTCACGTACTGAACCCTGGAGACAAAGACCCAGCCTGGGAAGTTTCCATCTGGACTAGGTTGAGCGTCACAGAATCGCAATGTGGAGAACTTGCCCCAGCCAACTTTCCAATTTAGCACCCAGAAAAACAAATGATAAAGAAAATTTACAAATGAGAGGAGGCCATTCGGCCCATCTTGCTTGTTTGGTTGTTAGTAGCTTATTGATCCCTGAATCTCATCAAGCAGCTTCTTGAAGGATCCCAGGGTGTCAGCTTCAAAAACAGTACTGGGGAGTTGGTTCCAGACCCTCACAATTCTCTGTGTAAAAAAGTTCCTCCTATTTTCTGTTCTGAATCTTTATATAATCTCCATTTGTGATCCCTGGTCCTTGTTTCTTTTTTTCAGGTCGAAAAAGTCCCCTGGGTCGACATTGTCTGTACCTTTTAGGATTTTGAATGCTTGAATCAGATCGCCGCATAGTCTTCTTTGTTCAAGACTGAATAGATTCAATTCTTTTCGTCTGTCTGCATATGACATGCCTTTTAAACCCGGGATAATTCTGGTTGCTCTTCTTTGCACTCTTTCTAGAGCAGCAATATCCTTTTTGTAACAAGGTGACCAGAACTGAACACAATATTCTAGGTGAGGTCTTACTAATGCATTGTAAAGTTTTAACATTACTTCCCTTGATTTAAATTCAACACTTTTCACAATGTATCTGAGCATCTTGTTGGCCTTTTTTATAGCTTCCCCACAAAGCCTGACTTCTTTCCCAGCAAGGCTTGCTGCTAAGGTCACATTAATTTGTTTACAAAACCAAAAGGATGGACATTATTGCTTTGCTTCCAACAACATTAACAATTATTTAGAGCTTTCTGTTACAAAAAAAGAAACAAGAAATTTAAAGCACAGAAGAAACCTGCTCACCTCTGATGTGGATTAAAAGTTTACGCCCACTCGTCACGTGATTGGTCAGTGTTGTGACGTACTTCCACCCATCCCCCTTTGGCCCTGCCACACTCCCACACACCTCCCCCCTATGTGCACAGCACACATAGCCACCATCGGCCACTTCCCCCACAAAACACCAACCCTCTCACCTCATGCCCTTTTTTCCCCCATGTCCATGTGGATCTTTGTGGGCGGGTTGGTAACCAGGACTGTGGTGGTGGTCTTCTCACCTACTTCTTCTTCTGCCAGCAGCGCAAATGCTGTTAGTGGCAACGCTGGCAGCAGCAAACCCGAAAACTTTGGGGGGGGGTATTCCGACTGCGGAAATGGTGCTAGTGACAACACTGGCAGCAGCACGGGGCACTCCAGCAGAGGCAATGCCGGCAGTGGAAACGCTGGCAGCGGAAATGCTGCCTCCTCTGGACCTGCAGCCAGGAGTGGCAATGCTGACAACGGCAATGCTGACAGTCGTGTAGCACACTCTAGCCCTGGAAAGAAGGCCTCCACAAAGAGGGGTTCTTTGTAGGGGCATACATCTGGGAGGTGCCCATACTCCACATAGGTGAGGCACCTCAGAACCCCTCCTTCCCCTAACCGGTGCTGCTGTTCCTCCAGGCTTTCCTTCCGCTCCATTTGTTTCATATATATATATATATATATATATATATATATATGAAGCGATGATTGTCTCTCTCAATTTATGCCAACCAGCCGGGAATGTTCCAACAAACCTTTATGCTTATGATTCAGGTCTGCAGAGAGAACTTGGTCGCATACCTTGTGGTTTTTCTTATTGATCAACACAGATTCAATTAATTTTATTTATTTTGTTGACAAACTTCAAAAAATAAAAAAATAAAAACGTTTCTGATCCACGTCCACGACACGTTTCAACTTCTAGTTTTCATCAGACACCTGCAGTTCCTGGTCTGAGCCTCTAGGGGTGCTGTCCCATGCTGACACCACCTGTGCAGGACAGCGTCACTGGCAATGCTGTTTAGACCAGGAAGGGAGACTCAGACACAGAAGTTGCAGGTTAAGCACGAATGTGCACATTTAATTCAATGATAAAACAATAAACAAACAAAGCACAGGAACAAAACAAAAGGCACAGTGGCCAAAATAAATAAGTTTAACAAAATTCACCAAACGTAAACAAACACGGACACGGACGTAAATACAGGACAACACAGAACACAAAACGCACACCTCCCCATATCACCTTATTTATACACCTGTGGCTGGAGCCTTAATTAATCATTAATCATTTATTCAATTCACGGCTCCAGCCACATTCCCACGTGTTTTGACAGGGAGCAATTTAACCCCCTCCCTGCCAACCCATTATTCCCCACAACAACACGCACACATACACCAGCAGGGCTTTCACCCTGTCACTCTGCCACAAAAACTTATAAATCATATGTACTATTAAAACAGCAGGAACATGAAAACAAATGATTTAATACTCACTACATTAAAAAAAACATCTCTCACCTGATACAAAGTGTCTCATAGATCACTCCAAATGACCCAATGACATACAATTAAAGAGCTGCATTTGTTTGAAGTCCTAAGTGTATATATTTTATGTTCAGCTGCTGAAACGGATTTGACCTTCTTAGATTTGAATGACTATATCAATGTGAAATACTATGAAATTCTCTTTAGGTGACGTCTAAATTAGCATACACTTAGAACGCTGTAGCTTATACAGACATGAATGCAGTCTAACAATGTAGACACGCTGAAGATTAAAGACTTTGACAGGTTATACTGTATAGAAATAAATGTAATCCAGTAATGTGGACATAGTGGCGGTGAAAGTCAAGGAGCCGTGATATACCGCAGCATGAATCCGTGAGGATAAATTTTGATTTCCATTTTATGAGATCCTGGATATTATTATTATTATTATTATTTGTTTATTTAGCAGACGCCTTCATCCAAGGCGACTTACAGAGAGTAGGGTGTGTGAACTATGCATCAGCTGAGGCGGGATTTGAACCGGGGACCTCCTGGTTACAAGCCCTTTTCTTTAACCACTGGACCACACAGCCTCCCATATGATATATATTTGTAAACACTTAGAATAAATATTATATATATATATATATATATATATATATATATGGATTAAAGTGGATGGCAAAAATCATGCTTTGGTTTCAAAAGCAATTTCCCAATTCCAGTATCAAAACTGGGTTAACCCAAAAATAAAATGCAAGTCAAAATCTATTTCAGCTACTATTAAACATAACAATAAAAGTTTCATTTATTGTCACAAGTACAGCCAGACATACATTTTGAATACATCTGTATATTATTTTTGAAAGCTACCAGTTGGGGTATATATATATATATGTTTCAATATCAGAATAGGATTAATCCAACAAAATATGCAAGGGGTGTGCATGAAACCGAAACCACCCAGAATGCTGCTGTTTCTTTCAGCCAGAGAACATTTATGCTCAGTTCAGAAATCAAAATGTTTTGTTTGTTTTTTTATATAAATTTAGTCATTGACAATTATTTTTATTATGTTCTCCCCAATTTGGAAATGGCCAATTATTTTTAGGCTCAGCTCACCGTTACCACCCCTGCGCTGACTCGGGAGGGCGAAGACGAACACACGCTGTCCTCCTAAGCGTGTACTGTCAGCCGACCGCTTTTTTTCACACTGCGGACTCACCATGCAGCCACCCAAGAGCTACAGTGTCAGAGGACAATGCAGCTCTCGGGCAGCTTACAGGTAAGCCCACAGGCGCCCGGCCAGACTACAGGAGTCGCTGGTGCGTGGTGAGCCGAGGACACCCTGGCCGACCTAACCCTCCCTCCCCCCGGGTGGCGCTCGGCCAATTGAGCGCCGCCCCCTGGAAGCTCCCATCCTCGGTCGACAAAAGAACAGCCTGGACTCGAACTTGCGACGTCCAGACTATAGAGCGCATCCTGCACTCCACATGGAGCGCCTTTACTGGATGCGCCATTCGGGAGCCCGACTAAAGAATTCTTAAAGAGACATGCAAAAAATATACTAGCGGGAAAAAAAGATTGTAAACAACATGCTTAAACACATCATCAGTTTTCCTGCATTTTGACTGCACTTGTTTCTACCAAAGACTACCGATTGCCCTTGTAAACCTATTAAGTGCCTTGCATGGAATACTAAAGAGCAATCTGCTGGACAGCCCTGGCTTACAAGGGCACATTGATGCAAACAAAGCCCTATTATCTGCACACCAGAACCTGAACTAAACCAAATTCTGAATGAAGGACTGTGACAGGCCGAGAGTGGTGTAGTGAAACAAGTGAATGTCCAGACAGTACTGTTCAAAAACATCTGTGTTTATATACTAAAACCAAATAACAAGCTGCCCTTTTCCCAGCGATGGTATTGGGGGTACATGGCAGGTTACAGTCCTAAACACAAAAGATACTCTCCAAAACCACAATCCTCTGTGCACGAAACTGTGCGCTGTGACTTGAGATGTGATGCATGTGAATTGCGATGTGATGCATGTGACTTGGGATGTGAAGCTCTTTATTTTCTCAGATAGGAAATTAATTAGTGTTTTGTTTAGTTGTTTTTAAAGTAAGAAATTACTATTATCTGTTCACCACAATTCAAGCACAACAGGCATTTTAGATTAAACAATTTAGTTTTTGTTTGATTGAAACACCTGGGGAACTGAGAAAATAATGAATCTGTTTAGGTTCTGTCTTTAATCTACGCCCCCATGCTGCTGACAGCTGCTTTGTCTCTGCATTTCACATTTAATAATTAAAAAAATTAAATAGGGTCACTCCTATAGAAAAGGCAATTTAATTGAGTATTCTATCTAGCTACAGACGTGCTCAAATTTGTTGGTACCCTTACAGCTCATTGAAATAATGCTTCATTCCTCCTGAAAAGTGATGAAATTAAAAGCTATTTTATCATGTATACTTGCATGCCTTTGGTATGTCATTGAATAAAGCAAAGAAGCTGTGAAAAGAGATGAATTATTGCTTATTCTACAAAGATATTCTAAAATGGCCTGGACACATTTGTTGGTACCCCTTAGAAAAGATAATAAATAATTGGATTATAATGATATTTCAAACTAATTCGTTTCTTTAATTAGTATCACACATGTCTCCAATCTTGTAATCAGTCATTCAGCCTATTTAAATGGAGAAAAGTAGTCACTGTGCTGTTTGGTATCATTGTGTACACCACACTGAACATGGACCAGAGAAAGCAAAGGAGAGAGTTGTCTGAGGAGATCAGAAAGAAAATAATAGACAAGCATGGTAAAGGTAAAGGCTACAAGACCATCTCCAAGCAGCTTGATGTTCCTGTGACAACAGTTGCAAATATTATTAAGAAGTTTAAGGTCCATGGAACTGTAGCCAACCTCCCTGGGCGCGACCGCAAGAGGAAAATCGACCCCAGATTGAACAGAAGGATATTGCGAATGGTAGAAAAAGAACCAAGGATAACTGCCAAAGAGATACAAGCTGAACACCAAGGTGAAGGTACGTCAGTTTCTGATTGCACCATCCGTCGCTTTTTGAGCGAAAGTGGGCTCCATGGAAGAAGTCCCAGGAGGACTCCACTTTTAAAAGAAAAACATAAAAAAGCCAGACTGGAATTTGCTAAAATGCATATTGACAAGCCACAATCCTTCTGGGAGAATGTCCTTTGGATAGATGAGTCAAAACTGGAGCTTTTTGGCAAGTCACATCAGCTCTATGTTCACAGATGAAAAAATGAAGCTTTCAAAGAAAAGAACACCATACCTACAGTAAAACATGGAGGAGGCTCGGTTATGTTTTGTGGCTGCTTTGCTGCGCCTGGCACAGGGTGCCTTGAATCTGTGCAGGGCACAATGAAATCTCAAGACTAGCAAGGCATTCTGGAGCGAAACGTACTGCCCAGTGTCAGAAAGCTCTGTCTCAGTCGCAGGTCATGGGTCCTCAAACAGGATAATGACCCAAAACACACAGCTAAAAGCACCCAAGAATGGATAAGAACAAAACATTGGACTATTCTGAAGTGGCCTTCTATGAGTCCTGATCTGAATCCTATCGAACATCTATGGAAAGAGCTGAAACTTGCAGTCTGGAGAAGGCACCCATCAAACCTGAGACAGCTGGAGCAGTTTGCTCAGGAAGAGTGGGCCAAACTACCTGTTAACAGGTGCAGAAGTCTCATTGAGAGCTACAGAAAATGTTTGATTGCAGTGATTGCCTCTAAAGGTTGTGCAACAAAATATTAGGTTAGCGGTCCCATCATTTTTGTCCATGCCATTTTCATTTGTTTTATTATTTACAATATTATGTTGAATAAAAAATCAAAAGCAAAGTCTGATTTCTATTAAATATGCAATAAACAATGGTGGATGCCAATTACTTTTGTCAGTTTCAAGTTATTTCAGAGAAAATTGTGCATTCTTCGTTTTTTGTGGAGGGGTACCAACAAATTTGAGCACGTCTGTAAATAGAAAATCTATTTTAGAACGCTCTGGAAAAAAATACTGATATTAAGTCAAGTGAGAATATATACAGATATGGCCAAAGGTGTTTGTGGCAAAGTGCCCCCCCCTGTGTATGTTATGTTACGTGTTGTGTGTAAATGTTGGTGTATAGGCATTGGTACACGGGATATAAGCGGTCTGTGTTTCACGTGTGTGTAAATTGTATATTTGTATTTAGGCACGGGGATGGCACATCACATCACGTGCAAGTAAAAAGTAATATGTGAGCACGGGGAATTGCACTTTAATTAATTCACGTGCAGTTGTACCGAGATTCCAATTGAATGATTGACTAGCAATCGAATCTCGGTACAACTGCATAAAAGCTGCATGTTTTCACTCACTGGGGGTTGGTGTTCGGTGAGTGGAGAACGGGATTGGAGACGGAGGTGAAAGAATAATAATAATAGTAAAAGTAAAAGTAGTAGTTAACGTGTTTTCACTCACCGTGTTTGTTGGTCTGTCCGTGCACCGTTTGTTTAGTGTTAGTCCGTTTTGTATGTCTGTTTATTTTGGCGCAAGTGCCGTGTCCAGTGTTTTTTGTCTGTTAACCCTTTTATTTTCTGTTCTGTTTATTAAATGCTGAGCGCGATCACGCGCCCAGCTTATACCAAACCCCAAGTCTCTCTGTCTGTTTACTCCCTGCTTCTGGTCTGACGCCACCCACTCCGGCCGTCTTTGTGACAGTGTTGCATTACCCTATATAATTAACTGTTCTTACTTCATAAAGTCAAATTAAACCATAATATATTTTGTATTACATTGTGGCTTTCCTAATCAGCTCGAATTACACATATCTACAGTACTGTGCAAAAGTTTTAGGCAGGTGTGAAAAAATGCTGTTAAGTAAGAATGCTTTCAAAAATAGACATGTTAATAGTTTATATTTATCAATTAACAAAATGCAAAGTGAGTGAACAGAAGAAAAATCTACATCAAATCAATATTTGGTGTGACCACCCTTTGCCTTCAAAACAGCATCAATTCTTCTAGGTACACTTGCACACAGTTTTTGAAGGAACTCGGCAGGTAGGTTGGCCCAAACATCTTGGAGAACTAACCACAGTTCTTCTATGGATTTAGGCAGCCTCAGTTGCTTCTCTCTCTTCATGTATTATTATTATTATTATTTATTTCTTAGCAGACGCCCTTATCCAGGGCGACTTACAATCGTAAGCAAAAACATAATCCCAGAAAGACTCGATGATGCTGAGATCAGGGCTCTGTGGGGGCCATACCATCACTTCCAGGACTCCTTGTTCTTCTTTACGCTGAAGATAGTTCTTAATGACTTTCGCTGTATGTTTGGGGTCGTTGTCATGCTGCAGAATAAATTTGGGGCCAATCAGATGCCTCCCTGATGGTATTGCATGATGGATAAGTATCTGCCTGTACTTCTCAGCATTGAGGAGACCATTAATTCTGACCAAATCCCCAACTCCATTTGCAGAAATGCAGCCCCAAACTTGCAAGGAACCTCCACCATGCTTCACTGTTGCCTGCAGACACTCATTCGTGTACCGCTCTCCAGCCCTTCGGCGAACAAACTGCATTCTGCTACAGCCAAATATGTAAAATTTTGACTCATCAGTCCAGAGCACCTGCTGCCATTTTTCTGCACCCCAGTTCCTGTGTTTTCGTGCATAGTTGAGTCGCTTGGCCTTGTTGGCTTTTTGGCCGCAAGTCTTCCATGAAGGCCACTTCTGACCAGAATTCTCCGGACAGTAGATGGGTGTACCAGGGTCCCACTGTTTTCTGCCAATTCTGAGCTGATGGCACTGCTGGACATCTTCCGATTGCAAAGGGAAGTAAGCATGATGTGTCTTTCATCTGCTGCAGTAAGTTTCCTTGGCAGACCACTGCATCTACGGTCCTCAACGTTGCCCGTTTCTTTGTGCTTCTTCAAAAGAGCTTGGACAGCACATCTGGAAACCCCTGCCTGCCTTGAAATTTCTGCCTGGGAGAGACCTTGCTGATGCAGTATAAATACCTTGTGTCTTGTTGCTGTGTTCAGTCTTGCCATGGTGTTTGACTTTTGACAGTAAACTGTCTTCACCTTCACCTTGTTAGCTGAGTTTGGCTGTTCCTCACCCAGTTTTATTCCTCCTACACAGCTGTTTCTGTTTCAGTTAATGATTGTGTTTCAACCTACATATTGAATTGATGATCATTAGCACCTGTCTGGTATAATTGTTTAATCATACACCTGACTATATGCCTACAAAATCCCTGACTTTGTGCAAGTGTACCTGTTTTGAAGGCAAAGGGTGATCACACCAAATATGGATTTGATTTAGATTTTTCTTCTGTTCACTCACTTTGCATTTAGTTAATTGATAAATATAATCTATTAACATGTCTATTTTTGAAAGCATTCTTACTTTACAGCATTTTTTCACACCTGCCTAAAACTTTTGCACAGTACTGTATATCTTATGTGATGGCAGTGAAAAGTATCAAAAGAAGAATGCCAATTAACAATACTGTGCTGAAATTAGTATGCGTTCTTCAACCAAAAGCAGTGAACTCGGGAGACATCGTCCAACTTGCAAAGCTTTTCCCACAGATTGTTCCTGGAAATGTGCTGGATAGCCTAGAAATTGAATTTATGAGGTAACAAGTAACTTATGTGATGGAACTTAGACGGGATCTGGCAGCTCATGAAAACTGGCACAAAATGTCGCTATTGTCTAAACTTTTTCCTACACTTGACAAGTTTGCCATGAATATGTTGGCTTTGCCACACAGTACTGCAGAATTAGAACACATTTTTTCTCACCTGAGCCTTGTAAAAACAGACGTAGGACATCAACTGTCTACAGACACTCTGGATGGAATTCTGACTATCAAGACGGCTGTTAAAAACAGCACCAGCTTCAGAACAACGAAGCAAATGATCCAGTCTGCAAATGTGTCCATGTACATGAAGTAAATAAGACCTAAAGAAATAAATACATAAAAATAGACAATTTTGTCAAGTATTTTATTGTTTCAGATTTTTTTTTAATACAGTGTCAGTAAAGAAAGGTCACTGTAAGTCTGTATGTCAGTGTGAGAGGGGCGTGGGTGATTCACTGAACACAAAGGAGTCAGATAATGTCTTTGAAATGTCTCTTGCAAGGGCTAACCCAAGGAATAGGAGAGTGTCATTCTTATGGCTGTGTGGTCCAGTGGTTAAAGAAAAGGGCTTGTAACCAGAAGGTCCCCGGTTCAAATCCCGGCTCAGCCACTGAGTCATTGTGTGACCCTGAGCAAGTCACTTAACCTCCTTGTGCTCCGTCTTTTGGGTAAGACGTAATTGTAAGTGACTCTGCATGCGATGCATAGTTCACACAGCCGAGTCTCTGTACGTCGCCTTGGATAAAGGCGTCTGCTAAATAAACAAATAATATGGGATCGATCGTTCCCCCAAGAAACGCCCCCAATCAATCAAAGAAGTCCGAGCGACACACCCTTGCTCAACCTCTGTGTCATCGCCATGATTGGCAGGTAGGTCCTACAGGGATTCCGACCCCCCACCCCCCCATACAGGATCACGCATTCGCCCGATAGCCAGCACAGATCTCCCCTGTCACAGTCAGTAGAAACAAAAGGTTGACAACCCTGATATTGGATTGTACTGCAATCAGATTTTACTGTTTAATTAATTATTATAGGACTATTTGTATACCAAGGTGTGGCAATGTGCCCCGTCCCTGTGTGCATTTCTGTGTTATATGTTGCGTGTGGTGTGTTAATGTTGGTGTATAGATATGGCTGCACGGGATATAAATGGGTGTGTGTAGCATGAGTTATTTAAAATGTATAATTGTATTTAGGCACAGGGATTGCACTTCACTTCACGTGCATTTAAAGTATTTAATAATATGTGAGCACAGGTTTGCACAGAATTAATTCACGTGCTGGGATTCAAGTGAATAATTAATTAGTAATTGAATCCCGGCACAACAGTATATATAGACGCACGTTTCACTCACTCTGGGTTGGGTGTTTGGTGAGTAGTGAACGGGAGAGAGAGAAGGAGAAATAAAGTAAGAAATAATTGCTATTGTTTGTTTATTTTTACTGACCGTGTTTCTCTGTTAGTCCATCGTTTGTTAAGTGTTAGTCTGTTTTGTTTGTCTATTTATTTTGGCGTAAGTGCCGTGTCCTATCTTCTGTTTTGTTCAATCTTTTTATTTTCTGTGTGTTAATAAAACACTGAGCGCCGCAGCTTCTCAGATTCACTGCAACTACTGTCTGTCGGTGTACTCCTTTCTGGTCTGACATAACCACTAAAGCCAGCTTGTCACAAAAGGTTATGCAATCAAACAATTAACAGTGTTTGTGGGTCTCTTTAGTGTCTTCCTTTCCATGTAAATCATCAAAAAGGCCTAAATTACTTCACTATTCAGAGCTGTCACTGTTTAGGTAAATGGAAAAGACTCCACTGAGTCCAAAAAAATACTCTGAGGCAGTTGCAGGTTGAGGCAACTGGGAATTTGTAAAGCTACATGACATATTTCCATAGGCTTCAGTGTTTAAATTGTGAGTAGATGCCAGTGCAGCAGCGTTGCAAAAGCAGACAGGGAGGCAAGAAAAAAAACACAGCTGCTTTACAAGCAAATATAAACATTACCATAAGCTGACATGGCTACCACGTGTTGCACTTTGCTAGACATGGACCTAATATCTACTATAATACCAGTTAGCTATCTGGCCAATGCAGGGTGAAGAAGGGCACTGACAGCTCATATCTGTCATTTTATCTGGCCAGATTTTGTCATTTGACTTGGGCTTCAGTTGACATTTGCCAGCCTTCGTACAAAAAAGGGAAGGCTTGTCTGGTTAACTAGTTTTAAAATACAGCATATGAGCATGAGTGGTTAAAAACAACAACAACAATAATAATAATAATAATAATAATAATAATAATAATAATAATAATAATAATAATAATTAAGCTTCTAGCAGTGCTAAAGCTTAGCACTAAGCAGAGTACTGACCTTCTCACTTAGCTTTTAAACCCAGAGACAAGCTGGTTCAGCAATGCCAGGGTCGCCAACACACTACAAGAAGCTAAAATGAAAACAAATTTAACTCCTATCAAAAGTTAATGCAAACCTGCCTGCGTTCTGACCCCATCCAATATCCAGAGGCTGCAAAAACCATTTCCCTTTTGAGGCTGCTAGCACCCAAGCAATAATGAAATGATTTAGGGGGCCTGGCCCATCCAGTTTAGATCGCAGGGGTTTAGTGATATTTTCTAATCCGTGCGTTTCAAAGGCGGAGACATATTACAGTGCGTCACTGTGCGTGTTTGGTGGACAGATAAAAACGTTGAGACTTTCTGTTTATTTAATTTGGATTTGAAAATGGATATAAGAAAATGGTTTAAAAAAATGTGTCTGGTAGCAGTAGTTATGCTCCATCAACAGTGGTCACTGAAGAAGACCCAGACGGGTCCGCAGTAACGGATGAAGGGTGGCGGGAGGCAACCGAGTCGCAGCAGAGCAGCAAGGCCCCAGCAGTTAAACTGCCTGATGATTTAGGTGTGGAAAATCCAGTTTTGGTAATCCTTTTGATGTTCCCCTATTGTGATTTGGAGGCAAAAGGTCATTTGTGGGTTCATGGTACAAAAACAGAGAGTGGCTTGAATATTCACAGAAGGCAGATGCAGCATTCTGTTTCCTGTGTCGAAAATTCAGCTCTTCGACAGGAAATACTGATCTCGCATTTAGTTTCTATGGCTACTGTGATTAGAAACATGCAACTAAATCTAATACAGGTTTAAATAAGCATTCCTCCAGCAAGGAGCACTTAAATTGGGAAAGGATGCTTCTACGTGTGTGAACTCTGACCAGCTTGCTAGGAATCGTTATTACCTGTCATCTATTATTGAAATTGTGGAATTTCTTGCAATCAACAAACTGCCATTCAGAGGCAATAGTGACTCAATCGATAACGTGGCAGAAGAGTCCAGTGGACTGTTCTTGTCTTCATTTGAATATACATTGAGGAAAGACCCAGACCTTGCAAAAGTCTACAAAACAATCCTCGGCAATGTTAAGTACACCCGTCATGACATTCAGAATGAAATCATTGAAATAATGAGCAATACGGTAAAACAAGAAATAGTTTGTAAAATTGGAGATTCGTGGTATACTGTGAGAGTGGATGGAACGCGAGACCCAACAGGATGTGAAAATATCTCAATTGTAATTCCTTTTCTTGCAGAAAACTATGACATCAAAGAAAGGCTTCTAACAATAGCCATCACCGATGCACTTGACTCTTTATCGCTCACTAACACTGTCATAGCAGAACTATCAAAAACTGGGCTTAGTACTTCCAAAATGCTCAGTCAGTGCTACGATGGAGCTAGCGTGATGTCAGGCTGGCATGGGGGAGTTCAAAAACTGATGCAAGAGAAATTGGAGCGAGAGATACTAAATATTCATTGCTTTAATCACCAACTGGATTTAGTCGTTGTACATGTCATGTCGTCTGAAAGAAGAGCAGACATTCTCTACAAGTTCTTTAGGAAACCAACTGTCACTGTCCTCTACAAAGGTAAGCAACTTAAACTTTTCCTGGAACAACGATGGCTGGTCATTATGGCACAGTATAAATTATCGTCAAGTCGCTTGACAGCATTTCGAACTCCTAACAGAACTTGAAAATAGTCGAACACATGGAACCGATGTGCAAATTGAAGCTGCATGGTTAATAAAGGTAATATCTGTGCCTCACTTTAAACTCATTGCACACATGGTCCACAAGATTTTGCAGCTACTAGATGCTCCAAACAAGGTGCTTCAGGCAGAACAAACTGACCTGCTTTCAGCGGAACACGTTATTCAGAGTGCATCACTACACTACGCTCCAACTCCGACTTTGATGAGCTTTGGAAGAACTGCGGCGAAACTGTAACTAATGTACCTTGTAAAAGAAGAAAAGTCGTAAACAAACATTTACAACAGTTCATGGTGGAAGGTTCTGTGGGTCAATATAGAGATGATGGAAATTACGATGAGGTGTATCAAAAGGATGTAGTATAGCACACTGGGTGCAGTCCATGACAAAATTTCAGTACCTTTTAGTGAAGGTAATACTAAGTTAATTGGCACACTGCTGTTAATACAGCCTTTAACTAATTTAACAGAGATTTTCGAATCAGAATTTGCACATCAGTTTCTTCAGACACAAATGGTCTCCACTGCAAGTGAAACATGGACGACCCAGACACTACTGAAGACTTTCCACAGGGCCCTGGAAGCAATGCCAAGCTTAATCACAGCTTGTGTTTTTGATACAAGTTAGAAGAAACAATTGGGGCAACCTTGGCCCCCATCAGTTTTACAGTTGTGCCTATTTGCTTTGTGCTGGGCAAGGTTGCCCCAATGGTTTCTTGAAACTTGGCTTGTGTTTTTTATATTGCCACTTTAAATGACTGGGCACCTTTGACAACTTGGTGTTTTTTCACATTTCCAATGTGTTTTTGTTTCAGATTCCTACACAAAAACTAACAATTTCAATGTGATGCCATTTGCTAAATGCAGGATTCTATACATTACATTCTATACAGTATTACAAAATAAACTGCTTGATACGTGGTATATATTTATACAGTGGACAATACACAAAGCAGCCTGAGAAATACCGTTGGCCATAACAAAAAATGAAAAATGTGTTTTGGAGATTATTTCTGGCAAAACCACAAGAGTTCATTCACTGCATGTTCATTATTTCTTTCCAATTTAATAAACTGGTGGCCGCTTAAAACCCTCAGCAGCACTATTGGCAAGATGTCATCTTTGCACTTTTTTCCACTGTGACTAATTGCAGGAGCGTCCAGCTAGTCTTTTGCAGGCAGCAGTGGAGCAGGTATAGAGATGGTCTACAGTATATGGCAGACAAAGCATGCTGCTGCACCAATGATTATTAAGTCTCAAGTCTAGTGGATGTATTGTTGGAGAGGTAACCGGAAATCCTCAGTGGGCACTCGGATAGAGACAGTTGTTTAGTCCCAAGGGATAGCGAGATGAAGAAATATTTGCATTTCTGTTTTTTATAGACATTCCAGACTTGACTCCAATATTATATACATAATGATAATTTTATATATATATATATACAGACGTGCTCAAATTTGTTGGTACCCCTCCACAAAAAACGAAGAATGCACAATTTTCTCTGAAATAACTTGAAACTGACAAAAGTAATTGGCATCCACCATTGTTTATTCCATATTTAATAGAAATCAGACTTTGCTTTTGATTTTTTATTCAACATAATATTGTAAATAATAAACAAATGAAAATGGCATGGACAAAAATGATGGGACCGCTAACCTAATATTTTGTTGCACAACCTTTAGAGGCAATCACTGCAATCAAATGTTTTCTGTAGCTCTCAATGAGACTTCTGCACCTGTTAACAGGTAGTTTGGCCCACTCTTCCTGAGCAAACTGCTCCAGCTGTCTCAGATTTGATGGGTGCCTTCTCCAGACTGCAAGTTTCAGCTCTTTCCATAGATGTTCGCTAGGATTCAGATCAGGACTCATAGAAGTCCACTTCAGAATAGTCCAATGTTTTGTTCTTATCCGTTCTTGGGTGCTTTTAGCTGTGTGTTTTGGAGGACCCATGACCTGCGACTGAGACAGAGCTTTCTGACACTGGGCAGTACGTTTCGCTCCAGAATGCCTTGATAGTCTTGATATTTCATTGTGCCCTGCACAGATTCAAGGCACCCTGTGCCAGGCGCAGCAAAGCAGCCCCAAAACATAACCGAGCCTTCTCCATGTTTCACTGTAGGTATGGTGTTCTTTTCTTTGAAAGCTTCATTTTTTCGTCTGTGAACATAGAGCTGATGTGACTTGCCAAAAAGCTCCAGTTTTGACTCATCTGTCCAAAGGACATTCTCCCTGAAGGATTGTGGCTTGTCAATATGCATTTTAGCAAATTCCAGTCTGGCTTTTTTATGTTTTTCTTTCAAAAGTGGAGTCCTCCTGGGTCTTCTTCCATGGAGCCCACTTTCGCTCAAAAAGCGACGGATGGTGCGATCAGAAACTGACGTACCTTCACCTTGGAGTTCAGCTTGTATCTCTTTGGCAGTTATCCTTGGTTCTTTTTCTACCATTCGCACTATCCTTCTGTTCAATCTGGGGTCGATTTTCCTCTTGTGGCCGCGCCCAGGGAGGTTGGCTACAGTTCCATGGACCTTAAACTTCTTAATAATATTTGCAACTGTTGTCACAGGAACATCAAGCTGCTTGGAGATGGTCTTGTAGCCTTTACCTTTACCATGCTTGTCTATTATTTTCTTTCTGATCTCCTCAGACAACTCTCTCCTTTGCTTTCTCTGGTCCATGTTTAGTGTGGTGCACACAATGATACCAAACAGCACAGTGACTACCTTTCTCCATTTAAATAGGCTGAATGACTGATTACAAGATTGGAGACATGTGTGATACTAATTAAAGAAACTAATTAGTTTGAAATATCACTATAATCCAATTATTTATTATCTTTTCTAAAGGGTACCAACAAATGTGTCCAGGCCATTTTAGAATATCTTTGTAGAATAAGCAATAATTCATCTCTTTTCACAGCTCCTTTGTTTTATTCTATGACATACCAAAGGCATGCAAGTATACATGATAAAATAGCTTTTAATTTCATCACTTTTCAGGAGGAATGAAGCATTATTTCAATGAGCTGTAAGGGTACCAACAAATTTGAGCACATCTGTATATATATATATATATATATATATATATATATATATATATATATATATATATATATTATAGGAAATTGATGCAGGGATTTCCAAACATTGGCTGGTTTTACCAAGCGGTTTTACCAAGCACCCCTTTCTTTTGGTCGGATCCTTTTTCCTGCTTTTTTTTAAGGAAATAAAAGGAGGAGATAACAGCAAGGAATAATAAAAACCTAATGTTATCCAATCAGTTCTTTCTCAAAATGTAGTCTTAAACCCACTCATCCCTCAAAACTCTGTGTAAAGAAGCATCTCCCCAGTCATATTTTCTTTAAATCAACCACAAACCTAAATTATACACAGAAAAGTCTGGCATCTATAAATCCATGCATGTTTCCTTTTATGCCGTGCCTTTTGAATAACAGATTCAGTGGAAACATAAAACACCATCTGTTTATAGAAAACTGTTTGTATAAAATGAAATATGCATGGGGTGTGATGCACTTCTCTGGAAAGAATTCCACCCACCTTGTGGTGAATGAACATACAGAACATTCCTGAATCTGACATATGCATATGTATTTGTTCTTTAAAAAGAACTGTTTCCACTGGAGTTGCACAAACATGGTTCTGTAGATTGTGAGTGATGCATATGAGTAAAGTAAGTTTATTTGTCTTCGGGACTCAGTGGCAGTAAAGACATTAACACAAAAATAAAACTTACACAGAGTTTTGAGGGGTTGTAACCCAAAAGTAAAGTTCATAGAAATAAACAAAACTGTAACACACAAAAGTTCTTGTTAAGTCCAGAGTTGGGATCTGGAGTCTTCGCTCACCGTCCTCTTAGACCTCCTGGCATGGAACTTTCATTGGAGTATTTTTTTCTAAACTGTAGTTGAACTTCCAGGTTTGCTTTTAATGTTGAGTCCTCCTTTCCTTTGGCAGGCTTCCAAAAGTGTCCTCTAGAGGGCGCTGCTGTGTCAGGACACCCTCAGGTAAGTAGATTTGTTTGGTTCAGGTAACTGACTACATCAGCACCGGTCCAGTGCTGCCCCTCCTGGATTGAAGTGGAACTGCACGTATGGATGGTCAGCACTGCCCCTCCTGGAACTTGGTGGAACCCCTTTCCTTGCATGGTTTAAGTTTAAAAGCAAACAGTTAATTTACCAACTCTGCAAAACTAATAAAACTGTTTTGCGGGAGCGAACCCAGGACCTCTCGCACTAAAGCATAGCGCCGATACCGCTGTACAAAAGAGCCGGCTCTTTTGCAAGGAGCGTATATTGGGCTTATGTCTTCGTGTGTGATTACATCACCTACCAGCCCTGCTGCTGCCTACCCCCGTGCACGCTACAATATATATATATATATATATATATATATATATATATATATATATATATATATAATTTAATATGTTAACATTAACGTAACATTATTCAGCAGGTTTCATTCAACTTTATGCAAGTTTTGGCCTTAGCTGTACTCTCTCAGGTAGTTGACTAAGTTGAGTCGTAACACACACACACATATATATATATATATGTGGTACGGGGACGGGGGGTTCTGATATACCGTCTATGCAGCTCCTTACATAATTTAAATGAATGAATGAATGAATGAATGAATTGTAAAAGAGGCTGGGCACAAAGAGGCAACCACATGGGCTGCAAGTGAGCATCTTAACCACCAAGAAGATACAGGCTTATCTGCATTCGTGGTTATAGGCCTTTTGATCAGGGTTCAGAGTCTGTAACACTCGTGGACCAGCCCACTACCAGCACTTACAATGATAGACCAGTACTGGGTATCTCTAGAGGCAGTCCAAATCTACAGGAAAATCAGCACAAAACTGCATACATTTTAAGAAGATGTCTGCGGAGTGTTGTGCGGTTACCCTTATGTGTTTAGTATTTGTTTTAATAATTGCTTATAAAAATGTAAATCAGGTAAACACAATCATATCAAACAATGTATGGGTTAAGTACTTTCAATTTAATATATCAAGCATTTTTGCGTAACATCTTTAGAAACTGTCAAACAAAACATGACATCACATCACATAAGACTTTTTATTGGGCCACATTTTCAAAGCCTTAATTCCAGTCTAATTAACATCTACTTTTTGAAGGAGACAAAGCATCTGTTAATTTAACAAAACTAGAACCGAACAACTAAGATATATTTCAGGTCACTTTAGTAGTTTGTTTATGATAATTGTAAGATGATGAAGCTGTAGTTTATATGGTGAATATGTGGAAGACTGCAAAAATCTCTGGAGCCTGCAAATTCTGTGGTTTCCGAGGAATTCTGTTATCTGCAGATTTGGACTGCCCCTAGTGTTGATAAAATACCTGCTGTGTAGTAAGAACATGCTACCCAGAAGTGGCTGTTTAATGATTCAGTTATACACTTTGAGGTCCTATGTGGACACAAGGTGCTGTATTAAGGCAAGTTACTGTACACACCAATACCACCTTAAAATCCAGTTGCACTACACTGTATATGGAATCTAAAAATAATCATTGAATTTACATTTACATTTCACTTACACATTTGTATTCTTCCTAACATTCTTTTATTAATGTGTTTTTACCAGTTTGGTGCATTTATGATTAGATTTACCCCAGCAGCAAGCTGTGCTTTTCAATTGGATAGAAAATATGTACCTTGCCTTTAATTAAACCCTGTGTTTAATTGCATCTAGGCATGCAATTACATTACCCTTGAAATGTTTATTCCCTGCTTTTAATTTCATGCTGACAGTATAATCTAATAAACAGACGGGATACAAATTGGAAGGGACCAGTTGTGCCACTGCTTGTACTGAGAAGTTCCCGTTGAGACCGTTCATACAGCCCCATGCAGCTCAGAAAGAGATAGAGAAGGAATGGTTTGTCCCCATGGGTTGTGGGTTAGGGGGATTGAATTAAGATTAGTTCAAAGATAAACAAGGGTTGGTACGAAGAGCTTGCCAATTGGTAATAGATTTTAGTATTCAACAGGAAGACTCATCACTTCTGACCTTTATGGGGTCAGGTGGCATTTGTTTGATCAGGATAAACTGTAATTTTTCATAAGGCTACCGCTAGGGCTGCTGACTGGTTGACAGTCTTTTCACAGGTTGTAATTTTAAAAATATATGCATATAGCTGATCATCTTCAGTATGGCGAAACCACACAGCGCATTGAAACCTGCTGAAATCATCTGCTTTTACCAATATTGTATTTTCTAATTTACTTAAATTTGTTACCAGTGTTCATGTTTTAGAATTTTTTAACTTACAGCATTTTATTGGTTCAATTTTGGCTGTGTTTCCAATAACAAAACAACCACTGTTGTTTAAGAAGCAGAATGGTTTTACTTTATCAGTTTAATACGTAATGCTTTTTACTGTGAAAGCAGCTCTCCCTGGGACTTGTGGATGTCTGACATTGTTATAAGAATCCTTGATGACAATGCTGCTTGTATTGAGATCCCATTTCAAATAATCCTGGCAGGCATGTTTTGAAAAGATAAAATCCTTGGGGAAGAAATCACCCTTTTTAAAAGAAAATCCGGCATACTGGTGCAACATTTATGAGCCTGAACTGGTCAATTTCAGTCAGTTTCAGTGACATGGGTAAATTGCTTCTTTTTAAAGTCAGTCACTGCTGAAGATTTCAGAATTGCTCACCTCACATTTCATTAAACTGTGAATTTCATTAAAGTAAAGCTGCAAAATTACTGTGGTTAACATAAAATAGTCAGAATAATATTAGGCAGACAAAAATATTAGGTCTAACATATATCTCACATGATGGGTTTTATTAGTCTTTTACTTATTTAAGCTTTTGAAAATTTCTAAAAGAATATCACACTTATGATGCAGCTTTTTTTGTATGCTGAAGAAAAGGAAAACCATGCAGCAGAACGTGAATTTGGGACATCTGAGATGTGTGTCAGAAGATGGAGATGCAATCGAAAGGCTATTTATGCTTGAGAATGTGACAGAAAGTCACGATGTCCAAATTAAGCAAAGGAGGACAATAAAACTGCCTGAAATAAAGTTAAAGGTAATTATACTGTAAGTACTGTACTACTGTACCCCCTCACTTCTCAAGGCGTTTGTATAGCACACAATGTTTGGTTGTGGTTATGTCACCTGTGTGACTAATCACGGGTGGATTGTTTTTTCTTTATTTTTTTATTAAAATGTTGTTGTTTTAAATTATTTTATGATTGTGTGTATTTGTAAATGTATGTATTGGTTTATGTTTTGTTATTTCTATTTTCACTGTTTGTTATGATCTTGATTTAAGCATGTATTGTTTGTTCGTATTGCGTGCTCCATTAAGAACATCTGACTGCCATTAACTGCTCTGTGTTGTGCACCTGTGGCTAGTCCAATTAGTTGACTATCCCTGTATTATAAAGGCTAGTTGAGAAGGGGATGGAAAGAAAAGACGGGAGCGATACGATTAAAAAGAAAACAGGGAAACAAAGCAGTTTTAGGAAAAATAACTAAACTGGACAGTAGTGCAGGATTAAAACAGAAGACTGAGAGTATAACTAAAATCAGGTGTGCCGCTTGTAGGGAACAGGGTCTTGTTATTGGACTGTGTTTTGGCTTCTCTTTTGCTGCTTTTATCGTTGCCCGAAGGAGAGCGATGCACCACCAGCCATTAGGGGGAACAGGAAGGATTTAAAACTTGACGGGAGACCTGCGGTGACCGGAGACGGGAGATTTATCATGCGGTGCCCTCTTCTGGAGGACTTTTTTTTTAATCTCTTTTGAAGTGCACCTTTTCATTACTTTGTGGACTCATGGAATGGATTGTGTTTGTATAAACTCATATGTGTTTTTATTATCTTTGGTCTGAGACTACAAGCAAATACTTTCTGTTATTTTTATAATAAAGATATATGGAAATTATCTGTTTGTTGCCTCTGTCTTTCCATGTGGTTCTTTGTGCAGTGGCTGGTGTCCTAGGCACCTGTAAGGGGCAAAGATGGAAGTATTGGTTTACGGTGCGACTTCCAGTGTTATGCACTGCACCAACCATGTGTAGGTCACAGTTATACTCTGCATATACTTTTACTTCGTGAGATGTTCGTCCGAAATAAAAGTTTATTCTCAAAATAATATTTTCATTTATTTCTGAAAACTGTTACAAATCCTTTAGGTTCAGCACTTTATGGTACCAGTTACCTGTAGTGAGTGGCAGGTTTAAACACAGAGGAATTCCAAGGTGGGGACTTGGTGTGAGCAGGAAACACAATTTACTGCAGACATTCTATTTTGAAGCAGGTGAAAGGGCAAATATGAATTTCAGTGAAGAATGTAGTCATTTCAACTGTGGAGAACGAGCAAGAAACTACTGAGAACAAAACAGTCATTTCAAATTACTCTGTTATTAGAAGAGTATATTTCTCATAGTTGCAGCAGCCCAAACTGTCTCTTATACAGTTAGACACAAAGTGATACAAGATGGCATCCTTTATACAGTTAGACACAAAGTAGTGATAACCTATTAGAAATCACAAAAACAAAGAGTGTACTCTGTAACTACTATTAAACCTCAGAATAATAGAATAGAACAATATCAATTCATTCAGTTTGACATCATGGAAAGGGAGACCAAAAGGGGGAAAAAACTGTGTATGAGCACAATATTGCATTGCACATTAATAATACCGGTAAGTTACAGCTTCACTGCCCTTGGTTAGACAGTCTATTCGTAGCCTCAGATGGTATAGTGTACATTGTACCAACTTGAACTAAAAGAAAATGTATTTCAGCATAAACTGAATATAAGAAATTCATAATATAGAGAACAGAATGGTTGTTGAGTGGGTAGTATTTGGGTTGAGGTTCTTTTATTTTTTTCATTTAGTAACACGTCACATTGTGTCTCTAATTACTGTGTATTTACATAGTAGTTACTTAGTGAATGCAGGTGTACTTACACAGAATTGCAATGCTATTAGGAATAGTTACAATGTACTTAATGTGTCATTTTGTTTGCATGATATAACCCTAACCCTAACCCTAACCCTTTCCCTAACTCTAAACCTAACCCTAACCCTTTTCTGATACAACTGTATGCATAGAGTACATATATCATGCAAAATGATTTTCACGTTAAGTACATTGTAACTATGTATAATAACATTTTTATTTACCATGCAACTACAATGTAAATACACAGTAATTAGAGACGCTTAATGTAAAGTGTTACTGGTCATTCTAGCTGTTTTAATGTAAAATGGCAATGAAAAAAGGACACAAACAAATTATTAGTTCAGCAGGCTATGTGAAATATATTCTGTCAGAACTGTATAATATATAGAGCAGGTGGGTTGGCACAGCCAAGTTGAATGGCACAGCATCACATGACTTTCCTGGAATGAGGAAACAAAAGCAATAGCCAGGCAACAAGTTTCTCCAGTCAACAGTGAAAGTCTGGTAAAGAGCTTTAGAGAAAAACAAGTACCAGTAAAGCTACATTTTCACACATCAAAGCAGGATAACTCACACCCACTCTGTATGAATGCAAACATCATAAAAAGGTAAGTAGAAAGTTAAAAAAGGAAACATTAAAATGCCATTTGAAGCGACATACACTTTAGGTGTTCCAGTGATGAAAATTGCATCTGATATTATTGATGGAAGATTCCAGCCAGGGCTGAATAATTGAATCCTCCCATACTGCCATCAAAAGCTACAACTTCTGTCTGCTCCCTGAGGAATTACCTTAACTTGACTTCAGATCCCATCTTTCATGCATGATGCAGATTGTTGTGGCAGTTTGGGGCTGAGACTAGAGAAGTACTTCCTCGAACTGAACAGATGCTAGGACCATATGGGCACCAGCTATTAAAGCAGGATTCAAGCATATGTGCTAGTGTTGTCACAGGAGAGCCCCCACGGGTACACAGAAAAGTGCCATCCTATTTGCAGTCTACAATTTGACACACAACACGGGAGCGTCCCCAGTGTGGGGATGTGAGGACTCGGGGGGGGGGTTAGGGTTAGTAAGGGTTAGGGTTAAGGCTACGTGACATAGAGGTGATTAGTCACACTGGTCCCCGTAATCCAGGCACTAGTTTCCTGGATCGTGGAGGAATCCCCAACCATCTGGGGGTGTTCGCTGGACTTGCGCAATCCCATCGGTTTGCTTTGTTTTAGTGGGCTGCCCTGGGCTGCCATGCAGAAAGGGCTTGGACCCATTGTTGGTTGGGTCTTGATGTTAAGGTGGGAAGTTAGGTGAGGATACACTGGGGAGCCAAACGGGATCTCTGAGAGATCAGAGGATCAGTGCATCCAGAATAAAGGTTGTATTAGCTCTGATCTGGAGCCTCTAATGTTGCAGTAGTTTCAGGGCTTTATGTCAATACAGGTGTATAAGCATGACAGTGGACGCAGTTAATTAAATATATATATATATATTCATTGCAAAAAAACTGTTAATGCAGCAGCAAGGAAATGTGGCGTTACCCCGTGCACCAAACCAAAATCACAATCCCCCTTGTAGTCAACGTCAGTTTCCAAAGTTTTAGTTTCCCTGTACACAATTCCAAAAGTATTTCACTCAGACATAACCTCCAACTGCCTCCTTCACTACACCATCCTCGAGTGTTGTGAAACCCAACACTTTTAAAGGTAACACAATTAGACAATTAACACTGTTAAACCCCCAATTACTCCAACTGGAGTCAAACCTGACTTCAGTAGTTCCTGCTGGGTCCTAATGCTTCCAAATATCATTCCAATAGAAAAATGACATTTATTATTTTATTCTCTTTAAACCCAAACTTATGTGCTTTTTTATTTTATTTTATTTTCTTAATCAACACATGATAATCATTTACAGGTTAATTTTATCAACTCTTGTTAATTATAACCCCCAAACAATTTACATTATTTACATACTTTGTTTACCAACCAGTTTGTTTATGTTATTTTTCTTAATTCAACATCCAATCCACCACAATAATGCAAAGAGTAGCTCTTTATGTCATTTTGAATAGGTTTTAATAGACAATATATAAAGTTAATAAGGTTTCAAAATGCCTTATTAACGAAGACGCCGCCGCTGTCAGACAGATCATGCCTGCAAGACGCTGCTGGAACTGGGGCAGACCTGGTCACCTGCACACCCAATGCCGCTGCCGTCACCCAGTATCGTCGTAACCACCCAATATACAACTGACGGGAAACAAAAGTGGAGCGGCATAGAAGAGAGGCTGCCGCTCCACCACCTTCCTTCCCCTACATTCAAGGACAATCAGAATGACGCAGTGGAAATGGTGGTCCGTATTGGCCAGGGTAACAACCTGCACGCACCCTGCAGGCTGTTACCCTGGCCAATACCAAATCAATACACTTATGCGGGAAACTAGGATCCCTGCACATCACCCTGTTACAGTGTCTTTTCTGCACAGGCTGGCACATGGTCTTGTGGTCCCAACATGTCCATTTCCTATCCTTTGTTAGCTTCAGTACCATTTTCACTCCTATCGGTACCCATATCATACCATTGTGCAGTTGAATGTTCTTTCCTGCTGGAATACATTTTGTTTGAAAGGGACACTGTCAAAGGGCAGAGAACACTGTGGAATTCTAATGCGAGCAGACAAACATGGAGGAGATAGCGGCTCTTTAGTGATGGCTGATTTTCAGAGATGTTTAAGAGGTTAAGAAAATGCATCAGAAATGAAAACAAGGAGTAAGCAAGGATTCAAATATGTAGCGGTTGGCTATATAGGTAACATTTTAGATTAGGGTGCACACAACTATGTAATAACACGCTATTTTACATAGTTACTGGTGAATAACTGTAATACTAAGGTAGTTATTAACACTTAGTTCACAAAAAAAGTCCCTTAAGGGTTACCTTATATATTTTGCACATTTTGTGCTTTTTGCCTTTCTGCAGTTCATTCCACAGCTGAATTGTTTTTAGAGAAGAGGGAGTTTTTTTGTATTTGTTTCCTTCTTTCTTTTTTTCCCTCCAAGGGGTTTACTTACAGTATATCCCTGTTCCATACCCATACTGTTGAACATACAGTGAGGTTACATACCAGTCTATTAGTGCAGTGGTTTGTAATAATGTTTGCACTATTAGAAAGGTTTACATTAAGGGGTTGACGGCAGCATCAAGCAGTGTCGATTTTGCATTGGACGCATGACAATTCTGCTCAAGGAGAAAAACTATTGTAATGGTATAAAACTAGCTAGAAACAACCTGGGTTTAGATAAGGGCAGAAAGCATATTCCAGAGCCTGCTCCCAGAGGAATCTCAACATACCAGTGCAGTACTATAGATTGGGACTATGGATTGATGACATTTTGAAATCTCACTTGCATGTTGATATTTATATCACATTTATCTATCAGCTTTGCTCTGCTATAAAAAGAACAAATATTGGGCCCGGTGACTCGCATCAGAAACCACGGTTTAACTGGAGTAAACAATTCAAGGGAAGTCTGGGTTACAGTACAGGGTGCCCTTTCTTGTACTGAAATTAAGAAAATGATCTTTTGTTGATCTAAAACTCAAATGCTTTGATTAATGGGTGGTATGGGAAATTAAACAGCAATGTCCTACTAATAAAGCACGCTGAAAGGTAATTAATAAAAACATTTATTTACATTTTTTCTTGCTCTCTCTTCCTGTTGCTGTGTCCAGCTCTCGGGCCCAGCGACACAAAGAAAAACGAGCCTCGTAGCTTTAATAGGAAAGTGTGCATTAATGCAGTAGTGGGTCAGGACACTGACACCTCATTAATTTATCTTCTGGATGCAAATGGGATGCATCTTAATGAGTGAAATGAAAGAAGGTAATCCATCTGCTAATGGTGCTCTGCGATGTTTAATTATTAGGAAAGTTTCAGTCAAGAAAACAAAGAAGAGCAATCTTTAATTCTGAGAATTAAAATGTAATTATTGAAATGCATAAGTATGGGGGTAAAATGTCACATTGGTAATTTACTTTATTTTACTGGGAGGGATTTAAATATTGCTGTTTGTATTTGTTTGTATTATTATTACTTTGTTGTATTACTTCTTGCTACGTTCACATGTAGATAGCAGGAGTACTTGAACCATCTGGTCATCAACTCAGAATTATCAGACCTAGATGCACATCTGCAATGGAAGCTGTAAATTCTCATTTTGTTCAGTTTATATAAAAGTTCCCTTTTTCTGATAGGATTGAGGTGCTGTGATAAATGTTGTAATGTCAGTAACGCTATCTTAACAGTTTAATAAAAACTGGTGATAAATGGAGTTGAGGATATTTATCCACACAATGCACATCATCATGCCATCCACTTCAAACTAGAATATGGATAGTAGGGTGTTACACTGAGGCTTTAAAGTAATGGTTATTACTTTCATCATCATTATCACTGATTTACTCATTATCTTTTTGTTTCTTTATTTTTTTATTAATTAATACAGGATAAGTAAAGACGCGGCTGCATGGAGCACAGGCTTACGTCACTGGGGATTCTAAATGGGGTGTTGTGGGACTCTTGTGGGCTAGGGAGGCTAAATGAACAAGGACTGTTTCTCTTCACCAGGCTACAGCACCCCCTACTGACCAGCCCTCGGGGGAACCCACGCAGACACCTGCAGGGCTAGCCTTTGTCCTCCAGGGCCGGTAGCCCGCTGACATCTGCTGCAGCGCCCCTGGGTGGGTGTTTAGAGGCAATTGGCTCGGTCGTAGGATTGGAGGACGCCCACCAACCTTCGATTCTCCTGGACTGTTTTAGGGGCCATAACTGGACATTCTGAACTGGGGAGAAAAAAAAAAAATTTATTTAAAAAGAAATGGAGCATATACAAGACAAACAGGGTTCAAACAGAGTTCAAATTGTTTTATTTAATGTTTATCCTGTCCTTCCCAAAATCATTTAAAGGACATGCAATTAGGTTTTTGTTTTCCAGCATCAGCCAATTAACTGCAAAACAGTGTTCACAAAAAAAACATTTACAGCTTGTTTTTCATCCTTATGCTTTCATTGCAATAATTGGCTCAATTGTTGCTTGTTTACAAATTACATTGATAACTATATCTTCTTAGATTCAGCATGTGGAAGGGGCTGAATGAAGACTCTCAACTGCTTTCTGTCTTGCACCAACTTCACGGCTTCCTTCATCTTCAATCCTTTCTGCTGCAGGTCATTCCTGATGGTATCTATCCAGCAAGTCCTTGTCTTCCCCTAGGTTTCATTCCATGTACCGCTGTGTGCATTGCTGTGAGGGGCATTCTTTCAGTGTCCATTATTGTACATGACCAAACCTTCGTAATCATCTTTCTTGAATTTTCTACAGCACAGGTGTCTCTAGGATTCATAAGATAAAGTACAAGGTAATTAGAAAGCGGTTGATACAGGAGAAACCTAGTATTGCCCTAACTATAAAACACAAACACAAACACTATAAAACACAAAAACTATAAAACACAAACAGTTGTTACTGCACTGAAGTTACGCATACAGTATGTACCGATCCAATTAGTTTACTTCCTGGAGAAACAGGGCTAATCTATTTTAAAAGTTTGCAGCCAGTGGTACCACAAGTTTTTGCAAATAAAGGAAAAGTTTTAATTGGACCTACAGCTTTACCATTCTAATCAGCGAATCTCTGCTTAGATATAATAAGGCATTTCTGATCCCGCCATTGCATTTTTTTTAGATATTTTCATGTAATTTGGACCAACATCAGTGATTTAGTTTCACAGTGGCAAGTGCCTCTTTCTTTTTCTCTTTAGTCCTTATTTAAGGACATAAAAGTTAATTGAGCAAAGTGGACATTCCCTTGGGATCGGTGTAAAAACGGTGGAAATTGAAATTGACATTGCAGCCCATTTACTCTGTTAATTTAATGAATTTTCATTTCCTAACATTTTTCCACTAAGGAGTGGTTTGCTTTAGAACATGATTCTGGGTAAAAGTTCCAGGCCCTGTGGTTGAACTGCATAATCAAGATACTACTAAATATCTACTATTCAGTTCTGGGTTAAAGCACTTTTGCTTACCAAAAACACTTTCTTCTTGTTGGGCCCTACTGCACTTTCATGACCCAAAGTATGTACTGCCATTATTGTTATGTTATTAGAACTGCAAATGGTATTTCTTAATGGAAAACCAGCATAAAGAGAACCTGACAAAGAAAAACTAGAGGCTTTGTAGTCCTGTCTTCAGAAATTGACAATTGGATTTCTTGAACTCTGTGCTTATATAAAATATGAAGTGTAGTGGAATAGCTATGGGTGGGTGGTGCTATTCTAAGTGCTATTGGAGCTGGTCTGGGTGGGTTTGCACCTGCATTGCTGTTCCCTCGGTGGGTCTCCCAGGTAAGAGTAAGGTCTTACTGTGTAATGCCCCACTCATTGGAATGAGCAAACATAAATGGGATAGTGCAATAAATATAATTAATGAATTAAGAATATCAGTATAACATGTATTTTGTGTGTTGGGGTATAAGTGTAACCATTCCTATGTCTTTTTGGGAGAAATTCCCAAATGGCCTAGTCCAGGGGCTCTACGTACTAATATTACTTCGTGTTCGTAAACACTGCGAATTCGTAGCCTCCGTCCATCTTAGAATTTCTGCGTGCGATTTACTGAGCAGCTCTTTTTCGTGAACAACTATCGTAATTTCACCGCAAGTTTACGAACAGCATAAATTACTGCTTATTATACAGGAGAGATCAAAGTTTGCATCTCATTATAAATAGATTCGCAAAGCCGAAAGTAAAAATTTAGAACTTCCTGAAGTAAACATTACAATGTATGTAGCGCAAACAGACCCCGGGCACAGCGAAAACAAACCAAAACGTAATTTAAAAGAAAGGGTGCCCAAAAACGGAAAGCATGAATAAAACTAAGCTTGTTTCTAAATATAGAAGTTTAACATGGTTCATATGTACGGTAGTTCTGCACCCTGACCATGCTTCCCTACCTGCTTTCAGTGATTTAATTTAATTTAAGAATATCGCAGAAAACTTTTGTTTCAGTCTATGTATATTTTAGTTGTGTAAAGGAAATAAGTACAGTTGCCTACAGCAGGCTACGGAGGTATATACTTTTCGCCGTGTTTCATTTGTCTTTGCACTACAACAGTAACTTTAATTTCTAACCGGTACTGTACAGTATTGTTCAGCCAACACCTGCCCCCGCCGTTCTGTAGGAGGCACTGTGCTCCGACTGTAGGCAATTTGAGAGAATACTGAATATATGTGAGTTCTGTCCAGTTGTTCGGCTTGGATTTTGGTATCAGAGCTTTAGTTTCTTGCGCTGTCCATGTAATTTTGGGTTACCATGTTTGCAGAGTGAAACCGCACTAACTCCAAAGCAGTTAAAATAATAGTATAGCCTATAATAAAACAATAATACAGTAACTTAAAAAATGTAATATCGGGTGTGTGTATTGCAGATGATAACAACTACGTATTTTCTTTATATTGTCATCTCATAACATGTTACATGTACAAAAAGCCAGATTAAAAAAAATAGATCAGCTATTACCATTTAAACGTGATAAACACAGAACGATTTAACAAAATAATCCATAAAATTGATTATTTTATTTTTGAATGGCGCTAACACAGCCAAATAAATTAGTCTATTATCTTGCTGAGCACACCGATGCAGTTTTGTACTTAAAAACAAGGGACGATTTCACAATTTTACTGTTTCTGACGGGACAGAAAATGAAGGCTGTTTGTGCTCTACTTGCTTTCAAACTACAGGGGAATAGTGTGCTTTATGTAAGTTTAAAATAAAGCACGTTCAAATATAAAATAAACCAAACCATTGCAATTTAATACAGACTATTAATAAATACATTTTTGGGGGGTTCTTTTTTTTTTTTTTTTAAGTAACTAAATGCACGCAAACGTTCAAACAGTCAGTTGAATCTACGCCAGTGAGAGGCACGCGTAAAATAACAGGCACAAACCGAAGTCAATAAGTGAGTAAATCAGTAAGCGTCGACATTATAATGAGATTCGTACATTTGCATACGAAAGTACTTTGAAACGACCAGTCGTAATGAAACTACCGCAGGAGGGATGAAACTAAATTACGGGAGTGATAATGACTTTAATACATCGCGGGTAGGTCTACGAAGTCACAAAAACCTACGAAAAGTCAAGATATGAAAGAAAAAGCAATGATACACAGAGCCCAAGATTATCCTTATTCCTTGCCCTGCCTTGTTACTGCAGACCTCTATACCTTGGGGGGGAGGTGGGGAGGTACACCTCCCTAGCACACTCAGATACTGAAGAACAGGATACTTAGCATTGCACCCCCTGGAGGGCCCTTGCACATTGCCCATTAGGTGATACAGTGCCTTGCATAAGTATTCACCCCCTTGGACTTTTCCAGATTTTGTAGTGTTACCTGGAATTAAAATGGATTTAATTACGATTTTTTGTCACTGATCTACACAAAATAGTCCATAATGTCGAAGTGGGGAAAAAAATCTACATATTTTTCAAATTTTTTTACAAATAAAAAACTGAAAAGTCTTGATTGCATAAGTATTCACCCCCTTTGCTGTGACACCCCTAAATAAGCTCTGGTGCAACCAATTGCCTTCAGAAGTCACATAATTAGTTGAATGGAGTCCACCTGTGTGCAATTAAAGTGTGACATGATCTCAGATTAAATACACCTGTTTCTGGAAGGCCCCAGTTTGTTAGAGAGCATATCTAAACAAACAGCATCATGAAGACCAAGGAGCTACCAAAACAAGTCTGGGATAAAGTTCTGGAGAAGCACCAATCAGGGTTGGGTTATAAAAAAATATCCCAAACTTTGAACATCCACCGAACACCGTTAAATCCATTATTAAAAAATGGAAATATGGCACAACTGCGACTCTGCCTAGAGAAGGCCGTCCACCAAAACTCAGTGACCAGGTAAGGAGGGCATTAGTCAGAGATCAACCAAGAGGCCAATGGTAACTCTGAATGAGCTGGAGAGATCCACAGCTGAGATGGGAGAAACCGCCCATGGGACAACTATAACCCGGACGCTCCACAAAGCTGGGCTTTATGGAAGAGTGGCGAGAAGAAAGCCATTGCTGAAAAAAACCCATATAAAAACCCGTTTGGATTTTGCCAAAAGGCGTGTGGGAGACACAGCAAACGTGGAAAAAGATGAGACCAAAACTGAACTTTTTGGCCTTAGCGCAAAACGCTATGTGTGGCGCAAAGCCAACACTGCTCATCACCCTGAGAACACCATCCCCACGGTGAAGCATGGTGGTGGCAGCATCATGTTATGGGGATGCTTTTCATTGGCAGGGACTGGGAAACTGGTCAGGATTGAGGGCAAGATGGATGGAGCCAAATACAGGGAAATTCTAGAGGAAAACCTGTTTCAGTCTGCAAGAGACCTGGGACTGGGGCAGAGGTTCACCTTCCAGCAGGACAATGACCCTAAACACACAGCCAAAGCTACACTGGAGTGGTTTAAAAACAAGAACCTGAATGTCTCAGAATGGCCCAGTCAAAGCCCAGACCTCAATCCGATTGAGAATCTGTGGCAAGACTTGAAAATTGCTGTTCACCAACGGTCCCCATCCAACTTGACAGAGCTTGAGCAATTTTGCCAAGAAGAATGGGCAAAAATTGCAGGATCCAGATGTGCAAGGCTGGTAGAGACACCCAAAAAGACTCACAGCTGTAATTGCTGCCAAAAGTGCTTCTACCTAGTATTGACTCAGGGGGGTGAATACTTATGCAACTAACAAATGTCTTTTTTTTGTTTAATTAACTTTTGTGTCACAATAAAAAATATTTTGCACCTTCAAAGTGTTAAGTATGTTGTGTAAATCAAATGGTAAAAATCCCAATTAAATCAATTTTAATTCCAGGTTGTAACACTACAAAATGTGGAAAAGTCCAAGGGGGGTGAATACTTATGCAAGGCACTGTATGTGGCCACAGGAGAGAATCATTAAATGAACTGAATAATTGATGGAGAATGAGCTAACCAGAATGATGCAATCATTGCCAGTGTTTTATCTACCACAAGGAACCACTGACAATGTTGTACTGTAATATGAAATCATATCATGAAAACAAGTTAATATTCCACCATGGTGTTTGAAATGCTGCAGCCAAGATTACCATCAATTTCAATTGTTTAATCCTCACAGACACAGTTCAGAATGACTTCCTGAGGATTCTCAAGTGGTCTTGCAATAGATCAATAAGCAATAGGCTGCCCACACTGGATCATAGTGTTCCTGCATTGTAGCGGATCCTTTTCTGCAGTGCATGACTGGCACAGGTATCCGTTTGTTAGGTCTGCTTTCCTTACCTGCACTGTCTTCTCTTACACTCTTGTCCCATCTTGCAATGTTTTATCAATGTCCATTTGAAACAGAAGGGGATTGAGGCCTCCTGATCTCCGACCCTGACCCTGACCTTTCAGAGCCGGCAGCTGGAGATCATTCCCAATTATTTTTTTCTCTTGCTCAAAAACAAACGACATACTCAACTTAATGACTAGCAAGGACAGATTAAAGGTAAGAGAACGACTTTGTTTTTGATAATGACCTTTATAACCTGGCTCATTTCAAATACTCACAAGTTTAACATACATCATTGATGTTGCAGTGCATTATTATTATTATTATTATTATTATTATTAGTAGTAGTATTAGTAGTCGTAGTAGTAGTAGTCGTAGTAGTAGTAGTAGTCCTATTTAAGGGACAGTTATGGACTGCACCGACTGCCCAATGGCAGCCGGTGCACCAGCCGCCCAAAGGCGGCCGGAGAAAAATTCAAATTAGCACCCCAAAACAAATAGGGGTGCCAACAAGGACTGAGCCTTAACTAATTAACGAAAAAAAACGGTCAAAAAGGACTGTAAATTAAATAAGCAAAACGAAAGGGGAGGTGGTACAGAGCACGCCCCCTAGAGCCCACTGGTCGACAAAAGATGTCATGTCGCCAGCGGACTCCGCGTGGGCGTGCTCTAACTTAACCCTTGATCGGATAAGGACCCTGAACGTGGCCCCACAGTCAAAGAGACCCTCCCCGATCATCTTACGCTTCCTGGTCTTGTAGATGGCAAGTTTACCAAGAGCCAGGAGCAGAGTAGTAGTGTTATTAGTAGTAGTAGTAGTTTTATTGTTATTTGTTTTAAATTGCTGTTTGATTATTTAGTGCATATAAAAGGGGAATGCTTCACTTGAAATGAAAGAAGACAGCTCTTTTTGAAATTTGAATGCAGTATACCGTATTACTTTTCTTGAAGTGCTTTACAATGATTTACTTCATTGCAATACTTTTACCATAAACTTTACCATATCATAAACTAATATCATTTCCACTGCAACAGCCGTTCCAGCGTGGATCTCTACAGTGCTTTTTTTTTCTATTAAGTGATATTGATAAGGTGGGGGCAATAGGGGTCCCTAGTGGCACGCCTGGTAAAGGCATTACTGTGGAGTTCAGGGTGAGTTAAGAGACCAGAAGCTTGCTTACTGATGGAGGCCCTTGCTTAGGTTTGGTTGCTGCAAATAGGAAATTAGCTTGACTGCATGAACAGAGGTCGCCCCAGTTGACAGGGTTGCAGGGTTTTGTTTTTACAGACATACAGACCTACAGAGGCCTTTTTTTTACTGACACCATATTTTTTTTTACTGACCGCATTAAAAAAAGTTGAAACAATGAAAGACTTTAAAAATATGCATTTTTATGTACTTCCATTTCTTTAGGTCTTATTTACTTCTTACGGTCATACATGGATACATTTGCAGGCTGGATCATTTACTTCATTGGTCTGAAGATAGAGCTATTTTTAACAGCAGTCTTGATAGTCAGAATTGCAGTAAGACAGTTAATTTCTTACGTGTTTTTTTTTTTATATACTAGGATAACCTGACAACAAACTTGTACTTCTGCAGTACTGTGTGGCAAAGCCAACATATTCATGACAAACTTAGCAAGCGTAAGAAAATGTGACTCTCCGCTAGATGTCAACAGGAGCAGACTTTGTGCCAGTGTTTACGACTAACACAGCTACAGGATGCCTGCTTCCATGGAAGTCTTTGTAAAGTTGCTGTTGTTTGCATCTGTTAGAGAAATGACCGCTCTACAGTGTTTGGTAGCGCCTTGCACGCATCGGCAGCAACATGAAAGCTACAGTGGATACGAAAAAGATTAGGCTGCACTTCTTTAAATCTCGACAGAACCATTTTTTTTTGCCCCAATCATTACACTAGCTCCGTACGTTCCCGGCCCATTACATTTGAAGGTGGTATGCCATCTTCTTCGAAGCAGGACATTATTAAAGCAAAAAACAATTCTCCATCAGCTTTGGAAATGTCTACTAAATGATAGAATTTGTGTTGTACTTTTCCCATCTCGTAATCAAATGGCTCTTTACATCTCTTACCCCTCCACGTGCCATGCTAAAAGCCTTCTTGTACAAAGAGCAAACCGTGCTGTGTTTATTACTATAGTCTGGCTGTATCCGCTGCTTAAATTCCACCTCTTTGCACCAGAAGGCTGAAAAGAACTGCTTGCCATGCTTGTGTTTTTAGTTTTTGCTTTTTTTGGCTTTCTTCGCACCGGGCCATCTTTTTTTCAGTGTAATTGGTGTTACAATAACAACTACCAGACCTGTTACTGTTCATTACAACTGTGAACTCTGTTCACAATATTCTGTTCTCAGGAAGTAGGAATTCTGCAACCGTTTTCATTGAAGCTGATTGTTGAAGTGTATCTTTGGGGGCAGACAATAATAGAAAACAGGAAATTTGATAAAGTGATGGTCAGTGTTGGTGCATGTCTTTCAAACTGATGAAGACCCAGCGGTCGACACATCATTGTCTCAGTTTCTAAAGTAAATGATTAAATGCATTTCTGGCCTGTCTGATGTATTAGTTTTGTGAATGTATCCGTTTTTTTGACTATGCGCCTCACCAGTTGTTGATTATGATTTCATTCAAACTGATTGGGAAAGACAGGCATATTTTGTTATTTACAGGTTTATGGACAGTGTTAAAAATGTGACTTTTTTTTACTGACTGTTCATAAATGTACAGATGGTTGACAACATAGGCTGTTGATCTTCATGGGCCCTAAATGAATCGGGCAGTCCTAGGTAATAATGCAAGATGAGTAAATACAGAGTTAAAGAGTGGTGCTATTTAGATCTGCATCTGTTTAGATTATTAAAATGCCCGTATTTAAAGATTTAAGTCCCCTTGCTGCATTTGCATGGTTGCACATGCTTAAAAAAGAAAAAAACACACATGTGGGATTTGGAAAGGAGGTAAGACCAGTGGTGTAGTCGAGTCAGAACACCGTTCTGGTGCTATTTTCTATAGGCAGCAGACAGTGGTGCAGTCAAGTCAGAACACCGTTCTGGTGCTATTTTCTATAGGCAAAAGACAGTGGTACAGTCGAGTCAGAACACCGTTCTGGTGCTATTTTCTATAGGCAAAAGACAGTGGTGCAGTCGAGTCAGAACACCGTTCTGGTGCTATTTTCTATAGGCAAAAGACAGTGGTGCAGTCGAGTCAGAACACCGTTCTGGTGCTATTTTCTATAGGCAGCAGACAGTGGTGCAGTCGAGTCAGAACACTGTTCTGGTGCTATTTTCTATAGGCAGCAGACAGTGGTGCAGTCAAGTCAGAACACTGTTCTGGTGCTATTTTCTATAGGCAGCAGACAGTGGTGCAGTCAAGTCAGAACACTGTTCTGGTGCTATTTTCTATAGGCAGCAGACAGTGGTGTAGTCGAGTCAGAACACTGTTCTGGTGCTATTTTCTATAGGCAGCAGACAGTGGTGTAGTCGAGTCAGAACACTGTTCTGGTGCTATTTTCTATAGGCAAAAGACAGTGGAGCAGTCGAGTCAGAACACCGTTCTGGTGCTATTTTCTATAGGCAAAAGACAGTGGTGCAGTCGAGTCAGAACACCGTTCTGGTGCTATTTTCTATAGGCAAAAGACAGTGGTGCAGTCGAGTCAGAACACCGTTCTGGTGCTATTTTCTATAGGCAGCAGACAGTGGTGCAGTCGAGTCAGAACACCGTTCTGGTGTTATTTTCTATAGGCAGCAGACAGTGGTGCAGTCGAGTCAGAACACTGTTCTGGTGTTATTTTCTATAGGCAGCAGACAGTGGTGCAGTCGAGTCAGAACACCGTTCTGGTGCTATTTTCTATAGGCAGCAGACAGTGGTGCAGTCGAGTCAGAACACCGTTCTGGTGTTATTTTCTATAGGCAGCAGACAGTGGTGCAGTCGAGTCAGAACACTGTTCTGGTGCTATTTTCTATAGGCATCAGACAGTGGTACAGTCGAGTCAGAACACTGTTCTGGTGCTATTTTCTATAGGCAGCAGACAGTGGTACAGTCGAGTCAGAACACTGTTCTGGTGCTATTTTCTATAGGCAGCAGACAGTGGTGCAGTCAAGTCAGAACACCGTTCTGGTGCTATTTTCTATAGGCAGCAGACAGTGGTGCAGTCAAGTCAGAACACCGTTCTGGTGCTATTTTCTATAGGCAGCAGACAGTGGTGCAGTCAAGTCAGAACACCGTTCTGGTGCTATTTTCTATAGGCAGCAGACAGTGGTGCAGTCAAGTCAGAACACTGTTCTGGTGCTATTTTCTATAGGCAGCAGACAGTGGTGCAGTCGAGTCAGAACACCGTTCTGGTGCTATTTTCTATAGGCAGCAGACAGTGGTACAGTCGAGTCAGAACACCGTTCTGGTGCTATTTTCTATAGGCAGCAGACAGTGGTGCAGTCGAGTCGGAACTCACGACTCGCATCTCCTGCACAACTGTCCAGTTCAGTCAGTAGTCCTCTTAATGCAATGAAAAGGGCATTAAGAACTTCTGCTACAAACTGCTTCTTTAAGAAGGCTAACAAAGATGACAGCAACAGTGCATTAACTACAATTGTGATCACAAGCACAAGCAAAGCTGGAGAAAGACGCTTTGTGAAAATAGTTGTAGAAATTAGATAAATGCATTGCCTATTTTATATATTATTTGAAGTTCAGTATGCAAATAAAATGTGAATTTGAATAAGAATTCTTATTTAAGGAAATCAGTATTTTAGTGGCATTCCGGTACCTTCGGATTTAGGACTATGCCACTAGGTGAGACATCAGCTTCCTATCTGGAAAACAAGAACACGTCACGGACTACTTTTGCAACAATGATGATGATGCAACAGTTCCTAGTATTTTAGACATTATTTTTAATTTAGCAGATGCTTTTATCCAAAGCAACTTGCAGAGACTAGGGGGTGAACTATGCATTATCAACAACTGCTGCTGCAGAGTCACTTACAACAGGACCTCGGTTTTACGTCTCAACTGAAGATAGAGCACAAGGAGGTTAAGTGACTTGCTCAGGGTCACACACACACACACACAGTGAGTCAGTGGCTGAACAGGGATTTGAATCTGGAACCTTTTGGTAACAAGTCCCTTTCTTTAACCACTGGACCAGCAAGCCTCCTTCATCTAATATGACAAGATACATTCCATACAGTACACTGATATTCCATTGGGCTTATAGGCCTAGACCACCTACAATTATATGCTGGAGACCTGTGCTATCAGCACACTATAAATATTTAGATTAATACAGAAATTGCACTGAAGTATATATAGACATGTTTTATTTTTTTCTTCTCGTACGCTTTCATGAATCTGAAAGTGCTTCCATGAAAGCATGTCTTCTGTTTGCCGTTTATTAAATGCAAAGCCATCTATACCACATAAACAATTTGCAGAAAGATTGCCTTTTGGTACTGATGCCATTGATAAGCACAAACATAAAAGAGTGTTACCTTGGCAACGCGGAACAGAAAACCCCATTCTCAGTTCAGCACCAGAGCTGAGGATCAGAGCAACACTCCCTGATGTAAATTGCCAGTGACAGTTTACATTTGACTTTGTAAATGTTGTTTCATTCCCTTGATGGAGTGCCACATTTAACCCACAAAGTTTATGTTTCCTTATGGTGAGTTTCAAGAGAAAGAATCTGAGTGCTAAGACAGTGAATTAAATCGACAAATGGAAATGTTCTTAACCCAGATGCATGGGGTGAGATTGTAAAGACACTTCTCTAACAGTGTTTGTTTTTGTTCAGTACAGCAAACAATAATGTTTACCAGGATCTAAACTCTATACCAAAACAGATTTGTAAATGTAAGATTAATTCCTTTTACTATATTCCTGTAATATATTTGGATCAGGCATTATTTCCTTAACTGGATTCCAGTAGTGTTTACAGCATTGTAATCCCTCTCTTGCATTGGTCAAAAACATTGTAATCCTTCAATGCTTTCAGCTCACAATTTATGACCCCAGTTTAGCTTTCACTACTGAGCTGCTATATTAACAGTTCCAGGCAAATTGTAATGATGTGACACTCTGTGGTTGTGAATAATTTCAGTATAAAAACATGTTGTGGTGGTATAGGTCTATGGCTCAAAGCTTTGGTAATGATGTTGAAAGTTCCTTAATTCCAGCTTGCTTTAAACATGCTGTTTTAAACAAATCAACATATTTTTAATTGTCTGCATTCAGTTTTGAGTAAGACAAACAAAACGCTAATTGCATAAACTAAAATTAGAATTTAGCAATTTCAAATATCACTAGTCAGTTGTAAAGTGCCATTTTTTTTCCTGGTGTGTGTTTGAGGCAGCAACCTCTTCAGTGAAAGGTTCCTCTTAGGAATTATAACAATGATGGGAAACAGTTATTTTGATGGAAAGTAACAATATATTCTGATTAAGTGACACTCAAAGCAAAAAAAGCATTACCTGATTCTCACATGGGAAAGGCAACACTTCCCCTAAATAAGATGAGACTAACAGAGTCCAACACAAAGGACTGGCTGTCTATGAAGTCCAAACAATACTTCAAGTACAGAAACCTGCAACAGAACCATTCAATAGGGAGTAAATACACTCAATAGCGGGTAAATACACTCAATAGTGGGTAAATACACTCAATAGCGGGTAAATACACTCAGTAGCGGGTAAATACACTCAGTAGTTTGTGAATGAATAAAGGAGTTTAAAAGCAGCAGAACCCTTTTTTGTTGTTGTTTTCATCTTCCAATGGAAACGTCAATGTACACAAGGTGGTGTTTTGGTACAAGTGCTATCGATGTCGCCTTGTATTGAGCAACAGCAGGGCACACAAGCATTCACCTAGCCTGGCAGGTTCCTACCTCATACACGCCTTCTTTAAAGGGAATAGCCTCTTTCATGATTGAGAATCAGATGGGGAAATGTCAAAGCCTGGCGCTGTTGTAAGGACACGTGTATTTTTTGTCCAGTTGAAGTTATTTTAAGTTTCGAGATTGTGTATTCTTGTATTACACTTACGTTATTGTTCATAACAAGTCCATTAATATCAAGCAAACAAGCATACATGCATACTAACATTATGCCACGTATTGTGCCATGACAACATTCATTGCTTAGTGACAAAGAAGCCTCAATCCTTTTAGATAAATTACTGGTATATTCCATCTGTTTCAAGTCTTTTACAACCTGCAATCAGTTGCTTGAGTGACGCAGCACGTGTCAAAACAGATAATAATAACTTGAGCATATAACTAGGTCTGGTTACATTACTGTAACTCATACCAAGGTCCCACATAATGAACATCTGCACCTCCTAATACAAATATGTACAGTATCTTTCAAATATGATTTTACTGTATTAGCATCTCTGAGGTTGTCCCAGCCTTTTCTCTGTTCAACAGTGTGAGAGAGAAATTAACAGTATGATGGACGTGAGTACTTGCTCAGGAATAGAAATACCTACTGTATTAGCTAAGACAATAATATGAATTAGTCTGTTAGGTATCTTTATGTCTGTGTTGTATCAGTCCTGTGCACTGCATGCAGTAGGTTAATGCTTTTCAGTATTAGAGCAAGGTGCTTGGTCTAATACTCTAATAAAAATAACTTTGGTCCCACTTTTTATTTTTTGTTAACATGATAACACAATTTACAGTATTAGTTATCAAAAAATGAACTTTTGTTGAACTTGGGGGGGGGCTTTTTCTTCAGACTTTTCTTTTTGCAAGCAGTTTACAGCAGCTGCCAGTTGCTCTGAATAATTCTCAAGGGAAATCATTATTGTTATCTTTATATTTGACTGTTTTACTTCCATAAAAATGCTAACAAAATGGCTTGCTTTTTTTTGCTCGATCAAAACAAGCTAAATGAGAACAACATTATTTTTCAAGGATATCTTATATTTGTATCCCCTAGAGCGATCTCGCTTTGCAGCAAGTAAACATAAAATCATTTCTAATCAATGGTTATAACCTATTAGGCAAAGTTTCCAGAAATCTGCACTCAGGAGAGAAAAGTCTGGCTGATATAGATGTACTAAATCAGACTTCTCCTATATTGAACTTTATTTAAAATCAATAGTCCCATTCAGGCAGGTAGCGTGGTGGAGCAATTGATCCATTAATGGAATAATAGCGTGCATTGTTTATCCCACACTGAGGTGCATCATGGTAGCCGAGACTGACCTGGAGCCTGACAAGGTTTCTCCTTCTTTTGGAGGTCAGAGTTAACTGGTAATGGAGTGTTTTGGATCCTGTCATCCAAGTAATGTACATAGAAGAGCTTCCACTAACAGTAAGACCTCTTTGACAGTCCAGTTCAAGGCAGCAATGTTAAATGTTTTAACCACTGGTTAAAAGATGTAAAGCAGGTCTGCACACAATGGGATTTAGCATGACTTTGCTGTGTAAACCAGAAAGACGTTCTACAGACAGGATCACGTTCATTGCCTCCAGTACTGAAAAAACAGATAACTGACAATGACTTGCTATAGCAAAAGCATATATATTGCATTCCAGTAAAATGAATAATGACTGGTTGGAAATTGTGTCCAATACTAATGCACAGTGGTAACAGTTACAGTGTTGCCATAAGCCATAATGTGAACAGCTCAACTTGATTTTTTTTTGAGACAGCAGTAACCTCTACAGGTCACTCTAGGTATGGCATTGTACAAAAAAAGAGGCAGACTTTTTGTTTTGGTTGTGTAACAGGGCGAGCAGCCCTGTATATTGTTTGTTTATTTATTTTTAGATCGGGGTCTCCCCCTCCGCCCCTGTGCAGATTGTTTTGTATTGTTTATTTATTTTTAGTGTATTGTATTTATGTCGGCGAGCGCCGTATGTTTTGTTTTGATTAAATGACGGCGTAGCGCCGTGTTATTGTTTTGTTTATTTTTAAAACGTGTCCTGGCAGAGGCGAGATCGGTGCTCGTCCTCTGCCAGGTGTAATGAAAAATACTCGTGCAGAAGGTGGCCATCTCCCGAATTAATTAAGTGATTAATTTAGTTGCTAATCGGGAGATGGTCACCTGAATATAAAAAGCCTGCAGCTCTCCAGTTGAGGGTGGGTGTTTGGAGTAGAGAGACGGAGAGCGAGAGGATTAAAACGAAACTAACAGTAAACAGGAACAGTGACGGCGATCTGCCCAGCCTGACCTGTGTTTTTGTGTTAGTGCTTTCTTTTTGATTAATTATTTATTTTGCTCTGTGAGCGAGTGTTTTCTGTTTGAATATTTTATTTATTTTTTTGGATTCTTTAAATAAAACGGCGCACGCGCCACTGCGCAATACCTTTTTGTTTTTGTGGTCCCTTCTTCTGCCGTGACGTCAGACCAGTCAGCCATTCCTGTCACAGGTTGTTTGTTTTTTTATTGAGGAAATGTTAACCCCAAATAACCCGAATGCAGAGTCTGATTTCTAATGTATATGTGCAATTCCATACTTCATGCTGCTCTTTTCTGTACATGCAGTTCCCATCTATACAGCATGATACATCATAGGTGCAGGAGGCTGTGTGGTCCAGTGGTTAAGGAAACGAGCTTGTAACCAGGAGGTCCCCGGTTTAAATCTAGGCTCAGCCACTGACTCACTGTGTGACTCTGAGCAAGTCACTTAACCTCCTTGTGCTCCGTCTTTCTGGTGAGACGTAGTTGTAAGTGACTCTGCAGCTGATGCATAGTTCACACACCTGAGTCTCTGTAAGTCGCCTTGGATAAAGGCGTCTGCTAAATAAACAAATAATAATAAATCATGCTCACTCATTATTTGCGTTTGGTTTATTGTGTGTGTGTTGATTTAGGGCCTTTAGTTTTTCACAATCCCCACCAGCATCTGTCTATCAGTCAACAGTCACTTCCCACCCTTGAAGACATATAGACATATAAAGCTGTGTTAGAGTTTTGAGCGACTATTCAGCAACAAAAAAGAGAAAGCAAAAGGTTCTCAGTGACTTCTCAAGGGACATGCCAGTGAGCTCCCATGCAAGCTCCCTCGGTTCAGGGGCAGTATTGTTCCTGGAATGGAAACGTTTGTAGAAAACCGCCACTGAAAAGCTACTCCGGTCACAATGTAATTTAAGCAACCGATATGGCCCAAATCTTTTTCCACTCCATCAATACACCAGGACCTGCACATTGTTACACTAATAGGCTCAGACAAGTGCAACACAGTTGAGCAAAAGTCTATGAAAACAACCTTGGTGGGATTAATAAATAAAGGAATAAATAAACGAAACCTGGTTGTCCAGTTCGGCTCTCATAAGCAACCCATTTCCCAAATAAAATAAAATGTTGCAAATGCTTGTGTGGCCCTTGCAGTCCAGTTCTGTACCTTGTCTGGACTTGAGATCTAGAATTACAGGGCCCATATTGTATTATTATTATTATTATTTATTTCTTAGTAGACGCCCTTATCCAGGACGACTTACAATCGTAAGCAAATACATTTCAAGTGTTACAGTACAAGTAATACAATAAGAGCAAGATAAATACAATGATTTTGGTTCAAGCAAGTACAAGTGTGACAAAATACAATTCAATAATAAAGCCGATAACAGTGACAGTGATAGTGACATCAAGATATGATTAAATAGTGATAGTTACATCAGGATATGATTAAATACAAAGTACTACAGGTTAAACACTTGGCAGATTACAGTATTCTGAAGTACAGGATTAAATGCAGTAAAATAGGGGGCAGATAAGAGCAAAATAAAGCACATTTACATGACGGGTGATAGTGTCCCAGGGGAAAAACAGAGGAGTTCTACAGGTGCTGTGTGAAGAGGTGAGTCTTAAGGAGGCGCCGGAATGTGGTCAGGGACTGGGCAGTCCTGACATCTGTAGGTAGGTCATTCCACCACTGCGGAGCGAGGGTGGAGAAGGAGCGGGCTCTGGAGGCAGGGGAGCGTAGAGGAGGTAGAGCCAGTCTTCTAGTGCAGGCGGAGAGGAGAGGTCGAATGGGGATGTAGGGAGAGATGAGGGTCTGGCGGTAGCTGGGTGCAGTCTGGTCAAGGCATCTGTAGGCTAGTACAAGAGTCTTGAACTGGATGCAAGCGGTGATGGGTAGCCAATGGAGTGAGTGGAGTAGTGGAGTTGCGTGGGAGAAGCGAGGCAGAGAGAACACCAGGAAGGCAGCAGAGTTCTGGATGAGCTGGAGCGGACGGGTGGCGGACGCAGGGAGGCCAGCCAGGAGGGAGTTGCAGTAGTCTAGGCGGGAGAGTACCAAGGCCTGGACCAGGAGCTGGGTGGCGTAGTTGGTGAGGAAGGGTCGGATTCTTCGGATGTTGCTCAGGAAGAATCGGCAAGTGCGTGCCAGAGTGGAGATGTGCTGGGAATAAGAGAGGCAGGGGTCCAGGGTGACTCCAAGGTACTTAGCGGAGGAAGAGGGAGAGAGTGTGGTAGATTCCAGAGGAACAGAGATAGAGAGATCAGAGGAGGGGGAGGAGGAGGGAAAGAAAAGGAGGTCAGATTTAGAGAGGTTGAGTTTGAGGTGATGCGAGTGCATCCAGGAGGAAATAGCAGACAGACAGGCAGAGATACGGGAGGAGATGGTGGAGTCAGAGGTGGGGAAGGAGAGGAAAATCGGAGCATCATCAGCATAGAAATGGTATGAGAAAACATAGGATGCGATGAGGGGGCCCATGGAGCGGGTGTAGAGAGAGAACGGGAGAGGACCCAAGACTGACCCTTGGGGGACTCCTGTTAAGAGAGGGTGAGGTGTGGAGGTTGCTCCACGCCAGGTTACCTGGTAAGTGCGGTTGGAGAGGCAGGAGGAGAACCAGGCCAGAGCAGTGCCAGAGATCCCCAGGTCAGCAAGAGATGATAGTAGAATAGAGTGATCAACAGTGTCAAAGGCAGCAGAGAGGTCGAGGAGAATTAGGACAGAGAGGCAGCTCGGGCAGACTTAAGTGAGTTGGTGACAGACAGGAGGGCAGTTTCAGTGGAGTGAGCAGAGTGGAAGCCAGATTGGAGACGGTCGAGCAGAGAGTGGTTGGACAGGAAAGCAGAGAGCTGGCGGTGTACAGTCCGCTCGAGGGTTTTGGAGAGGAAGGGTAGGAGGGAGACAGGACGGTAGCTCTGGAGGGAGGTGGGGTCGAGGGTAGTTATTTTGAGGAGGGGAGTGATAGAGGCTTTTTTGAAGGCAGAGGGAAAGAGACCAGAAAGTAGAGAGGTGTTGAGAAGGGAGGAGATGAAGGGAAGTAGAGCAGGAGCAGCAGGTTGAAAGAGGTGAGTGGGGAGGGGGTCCAGGGCACACGTGGTGGGTTTGTGACCCTGGAGCAGGGAGGAGAGGTCAGAGTCTGAGAGGGGCAAGAAGGTGGAGAAGGAGGGTGAGTTAGTAGGGGATGCAGTGGGTGTAGGGGTTGGAGCAGGAGGGGGTGCGGGGGAGGGAGAGGTGTTAAAGAGTTTGCGGATATCTAAGATTTTAGAAGAGAAGAAGGAGGCAAAGTCTTCAGGGGAGATTGAGGAGGGAGGAGGAGGGGGGAGGGTTTAGGAGGGAGGAGAAGGTAGAGAATAGTTTACGTGGGTTGTTAGTGGAGGCTTGGATTACAGATTGGAAATAAGTACATTTAGCAGAAGAGAGTAGAGGAGAAGGAGGAGAGGAGAGTGAAGTAAAGGTCTAGGGCAGCAGGGAGTTTGGTTCTCTTCCATTTATTTTCAGCAGATTGCAGTGTGATTCTTGCCGAGCGGAGCGCAGAAGAGAGCCAGGGATGGGGAGGGGAGGGGATAGCTGGTCGGGAGGTGAGGGGACAGAGGAAGTCGAGGGAGGAGGTGAGGGAGGAGAAGAGGGTGGAGGTAGCAGAGTCTACGGAGAGTTGTGAAAAGGAGTCGATAGGAGGGAGGTGAGAGAGAGCAGTGGAGGCAAGGACAGGGGGAGAGGGAGCGGAGGTTACGGCGAGAGGTGACAGTGGGGGTAGGAGGAGCAGGGAGAGGGGGGAGAGACAGAGAAAAAGAGATGAAATAGTGATCAGAGAGGTCCATGGGGGTGACAGAGAGGGTGGAGGGGCAGCAGGCCCTGGAGAAGGTGAGGTCCTGTTGACGGCCAGCTTTGAGGGGATGGAGAGCAATATTTCCTTGCGAGTGTTAAAAGCTAATATAAGTACCCCTAACATAACCCTAACCCTTTTCTGATACAATTGTGTACTTCCATATATGGTGCAAAAAGATTTACACATTAAGTACACTGTAGCTATGCATAATAACATTGTAATTATACATGTATTTACTAAATAACTACAATGTAAATACACAGTAATTAGAGACACTTCATGTATTATTTATTTCTTAGCAGACACCCTTATCCAGGGCAACTTACAATTGTTACAAGATATCACATTATTTTTACATACAATTATATTATTTTTTACATACAATTACCCATTTATACAGTTGTGTTTTTACTAGAGCAATCTAGGTAAAGTACCTTGCTCAAGGGTACAGCAGCAGTGTCCCTCACCGGGGATTGAACCCATGACTCTCTAGGCAAGTCCTGAGCGCTAACCACTACTCCACACAGCCGCCCTGTATTACTTGCCTATTGGAGGTTTAGGACAGGGATACAGTAATCAGGATCTTAAGGTGCAGAGTATCATTAATGAAATGATTCAGACATGGAAGCTGGTTAAATTGGTTCAATGCAGTAATTTAGGATCCAGGTGTAACAAAGACCAGGAGGGATCTGGATCTCAAGGACTGGAATTGTGTAGCCTTGGTTCAGGGTGGTGTGTTCAAGTGCTGTATCAGTTTGTAATATATTCTAGCAATTCAAGTTATGATGTTGAAAATTTGCATGATAAATAGTGCTCACACGATGCAAAGGGAAGATTTAAGTAGCCCTTAAGAAAATTATATTTTCTTCGACGCTACAGTGATTAGGTGTGGAATAGGTACTAAAGCCTATGAATGGTATAAACATGTGGTGGAATAAAATACTCAAAAGGTGCACTTTTGATGTTTGCTGTCATTGTACAGAGCACCATTCAAGATATTTCATTATGCTGTTGCATACTCACTCCCCTGTTGGATTGCAGAGCTGCTTTGCTGAGAATGGGCAGGAGGTGCACTGCACATTGTCAGAGATGGATGCTTTTTAGTTCAAATTTACAGCATGTATGTAGAGCACATCTCAAATAAACATGAATTTCAATGATCTGCAGCCTATAGTCTTCCAAAAACTCCACCTTGTACAGGCTCATTAGGCAGAGCTTGCATGCTTCAGGCACCCCCCCACCCCTTAGCCTCTCCACCAAGCCTGACACCGATCTATTTACACCTGACTGGGACATATTCACAGTTATTCTTTCACCATTGGTGCTTTCCCAAGAGTTTTCACTGTGATATGGTACACACATGAAATGTAACTTTTACTTCCTGTAAATGCTGAACATTCCACTGTCAACCTGGCTGTACATATTTATTTATGTACAGGTTTTTTTTGTTTTGTTTGTTTTGTTACAGGTTATTTAATTTAGGGACTTTGTTTAAGAGCATTTGCTCCAGACTTTTATTGGTCAAAGCAAAATAAACAAACAAGTAAATACAGCACACCTCACAGGGAGAGATTTCTTTGCAGTAGCTTTAAATTTGTATTTGTTCTTGGGAAATGGAAATGTTGTGACCTCAATATCATCAGAAATACCCCCTAAATCATCTTAACTGGCATAGTTTTTAGATTAGCCTCTTCCCTGCTCCCACCTTGCACCCGACTCATTCAGGGAGAAGGCCGCTTGTCCAGCCTGCTGTAATATACAGTAGTCTCCGGCTAAGAGAACACCCCTCGGGAAGCAAGCAAAGTGTTCTTATAGCCAAAGTGTTCTCTAAGACAGCATCAGGGGGGGTGCAAGAGGGGGGCCCAGCTCTGGGTCAATTATTTTTTTTATTTTTCTGAGCCCACTTTAATGACTAGATGTAAAAAAAATATAAAGGTGCCGTCTAATCTGCGGCGATTAGAAAAAGAAACTATAGCAAGGTAGTATTGGTGGACTGTCAATCAAAACTCAAATTCGCAAATCACAGCTGACAGATTGTTTATCTGGAGACAGGATGCAGCAAGAGCTCTGGCAATAGGTCAGTGTTAAAGTCATGTGATTGCTCTGTTGGGAAATGTGATCCTAAAGGAGTAATTTCGTGAGACCGAACAGAACTGAACAACCTGATTTGGCGAAACCGTTCCACCTTCCTGCCGTGGAACATGTTGTTCAGTCAAACAGCCCAGTCTGCATACGGTGAAACATGGTGAAGCCCCGCAGGTGCAGCTATGGGCAAAAGATTTGCATCACCTACATTTTCTATATATTATCTTTATTTTTATATAGCGCCTTCCATAGTGGACCACCATGTCACAAAGACGGCCAGAGTGGGTGGCGTCAGACCAGACAGGAATACACAGACAGAGAGATGGGGTTTTGGTGAGGCTGAACGCGTGATCGCGTTCAGCATTTAATAAACAGAACAGAAAATAAAAGGTTGGAACAGACAAAAACACTGGACACGGCACTACACGCCAAAATAAATAGACAAACAAAACGGACTAGACAGTGCACAACACACAGACGAACAAACACGGTGAGTGAAAACACTTTAACTATTATTCTTCTTATTATTATTATTACCTCCGTCTCCAATCCCGTTCTCCACTCACCGAACACCAACCCTGACTGACTAAAAATGTGCCTATTTATACTGTTGTGCTGGGATTCAATTACTAATTAATTATTCACTTGAATCCCAGCACGTGAATTAATTCTGTGCAACCCCGTGCTCACATATTACATTTAACCAGCACGTGAAGTGATTTGTGCTCTCCTCGTGCCTAAATACAAATCTACACTTTAAATACACGTGAAACACAGACCCGTTTATATCCCGTGTACCAATCTATACACCAACATTAACACACACACGCACGCAACATACAAATGCACACAGGGACCGGGCGCATTGCCACATATACCCCCCCTTGTGCGCAGCACACATGGCCTCAACGGCCACCTCCCCCCTTAAAAATCCAGCAGTCCAGGCCAAAGTCTCGGGCTGGGAAGGGAGGCTTCAGTGGGCCCATGTCTGGAAATGCTGTCAGCTCCCCTGCCGGTAGTGGCACGGCTGACAGCATGCTGGTCCCGTCCTGCAGCGAAAAAGCTGCGGGGGCAGGTGGTCCCCCGACCTCCCCCTTCTTCGTAGCCGGCAGCTCCCTCCTGTGGGGCTCCGGCCACAAGAACTCCTGCAGCGAAACTGCTGCTGGGGAAAGTGGTCTCCAGACCTCGTCCCCCTTCTTCGTGGCCGGCAGCTCCCCTTTCTGGGGCTCCGGCCACCGTACTCCCTGCGGAGGTACGGGCAGCAGAGGCAGCTCCTGCTCCTCTGCTCCGGGCGGTGGCGGAGGCAGAGGCAGCTCCAGCTCCTCTGCTCCTGGCGGTGGTGGAGGCAGAGGCAGCTCCAGCTCCTCTGCTCCTGGCGGTGGTGGAACCAGCAGGCATTCACCCTCTGCTGGTGGAGGTGGAACCAGCAGGCATTCACCCTCTGCTGGTGGAGGTGGGACCAGCAGGTATTCACCCTCTGCTGGTGGAGGTGGGAGGGGCAAGCAGTCCTCCCACTGCGGTGGAGGTGGAACCAGCAGGTATTCACCCTCTGCTGGTGGAGGTGGGAGGGGCAAGCAGTCCTCCCACTGCGGTGGAGGTGGCGGAGGTAGAGGCGATGGGGCTGATGCTGGCCACTCAGAGGGAGGCTGTGGCGGTGCTGGCTCCCTCTGCTGTGGCGGCTGGGCATGTGCGCGCCGTGCTGCCTTCAGCAGCATAGCTAGAGGCTGCTGGGGGACACCAGCATCCTGCCCTTCTCCCCCCCAAAAATTTTCAGGGGGTTGAGCCTGTAACTCCTCCCCTTCTGGCTCTTGGGACGGCACCAGCAGGTATTCACCCTCTGCTGGTGGAGGTGGGACCAGCAGGCATTCTCCCTCTGCTGGCAGCTTGGGTCCTACGGCTGTGGAAGCCCCGACTTCCCTCTTTTTGGGCTGTGGACGCACCGACTCCTCCCTTTTGGGCTGTGGACGCACCGACTCCTCCCTTTTGGGCTGTGGACGCACCGACTCCTCCCTTCTGGGCTGTGGACGCACCGACTCCTCCCTTTTGGGCTGTGGACGTTCGGGCTCCCCCCACTCAGGCGTAGGACGTTCGGGCTCCTCCCACTCAGGCGTAGGACGTTCGGGCTCCTCCCACTCAGGCGTAGGACGTTCGGGCTCCTCCCACTCAGGCGTAGGATGTTCGGGCTCCTCCCGCTTGGGCTGTGGACGCTCAGGCTCCTCCCATTTGGGCTGTGGACGCTCAGGCTCCTCCCCATAACTGCGGAAGGGACAGTGGGCGAACAGGTGATCCTGGTCACAGAGGAGGCACCCCGACGATGGCTTGTTACATCGCCGTGGATGCCTGGCCCTTAGGCGGCACTCCTCCTCCCTGTCCTTCACCTCTTTATCTGTCTCCCGCTTGGGCTGTGGAGGCAAAACCAGCAGGCATTCACCCTCTGCTGGTGGAGATGGGGACAGCAGGTACTCCTCTGCTGGTGGTCCTGCTACCTGGGCTGCTGTTCCGTTTATCGTTGCCTCCAGGTAGCTGAGGAGAAACTCCACACCTTCCTCCAAGGTGTTTGGGGTGTGTTCCTGCTGATAGGCCTCCCATCTCTCACTGTCCATCATCCACAGGGCCCGAACGACTATGGGCAGAGCCTGGGCCTCCAGCCCAGCATTCTCCAGGAACCAGTCCCGCCATTTTGTGGCGTCTTCTGCCATTATATATATATATATATTTTTTTTTAAACAAAACCCCTCCTGGTCTGACGCTTGGAGGCGCGGCTATCCCACGATGACACCACGTGTCACAAAGACGGCCAGAGTGGGTGGCGTCAGACCAGACAGGAATACACAGACAGAGAGATGGGGTTTTGGTGAGGCTGAACGCGTGATCGCGTTCAGGGTGTGTGAAATATGCATCAGCTGCAGAGTCACTTACAACAAAGTGACAAACTTACAACAAAGTCTCACCCGAAATACAGAGCACAAGGAGGTTAAGTGACTTGCTCAGGGTCACACAATGAGCCAGTGGCTGAGCTGGGATTTGAACCGGGGACCTCCTGGTTACAAGCCTGTTTAGCATAATAGTAGTACAGTATTTCATGTTGCATTTCGAAATGTCACTTTTTTCAATTGTTCATTTTTCATTAAGTATGGAAAACTACAAAGCGGTATGATTGTAATTCAATATGTTAATGTAACATTATTCAGCAGGCTTTGTTCAACTATGAAGCTAAATGGTTTAAATATATAGGGAGATGCAAAACTTTTGGCCATAGCTGTACTGCTAATCCACTGTATTCTAATAGATAAATTACAGCTGTACATGCAATACTGGCAAAATACAATAAACGTAGCCTTGATTTACAATGGTCTGTACTGTCTGTATAGCGAGATTTTTTTATATATATTTCACCATAATATTAATGTTATAGATTATTACATATGATATAACTACTGCTTGGAACTTTCTGTCTGAAAAAAAAACATCACAATGCACAAACAGCATCCCCAAATCGCTGTCAGCCATGATGCAAGAACAGATATGGAACTAAATGATTTAGTGAAAAGGCTAAAACCTGTTCCATTTCCACATCGAACAAGCAGAACGTGTCCGAGTGTGTCCGCCTCACAAAATTCCACATTAACTAACAGATGGTAAAAATGCAGTTTAAAAAAAATGACATGCTTTTGGGATGTTAATTTGTTAAGTGTGTTCATAGAATAATTTTTTCGCTTGTGAGTTGTTACGAATGCATTTGTACTGTGGGCTAAGTTTTGAGATGCAGACGTGTTTTATTTTTTTCATAGAAAAGTTTTTATACTAACTTTGTTTTGATAATATTAATTTAAAAATTGATGCCCATGGGGGGGTACACTTCACAGTCTTGCATCAGGGCCCAGTAAATCCTAGCTCCAGCACTGTAGCCACCAGACACATTATGAATCAATAAATAAATATATATTACTTGTCGTGACTTTAAGAGAATTTTGAAGTTCTCTCCAGCGCTGTAACCTCGCTCTTGTGTGATTACAATAAAGCAACTTCAGGTTTTGAAACTACAACTTGGGGTGTGACATATCTCTATTCTTACAGATGGTGCCGAAGCCATGGGATCTTACCTCTGACTGACACATATCCAGACAGAACACACTGAAGGCAGTACCTTCGTGTTGGAGGACGCTGCGGTTACCCGCGTATCCTGGGAAAGTGGTGGACTTTCCTTTAGCCTGTTGCCTACTTCAGGTCACGACACTGAGAGACGTCCGTGGGGGACTTCCTTAGCCTGTGGCAAGTGATCCAACCGGGTAGGAGCGTTTTGAACTATTGATTCATTATTGGGGGCATGTGCATACCTGCTGTAGGATAACGCTATAAGAGGATTGGAGTGTGTCTGTCTATGTACGTGTTCACAATCAGTACCATAGATACTTATCCTTTTGTTTTCCTGAGAAGTAGTGATATGCCTAAGAACACACCTAAAAAAAGTCACCCCGTCCTTACAGGAATGGGTAGACAGGAAATATGGTGCTTGTAGTAACGACTTGTTGTGTGAAATACAATTTGCACCAGATGTTACAAACATCAAATCCCAGGCTGGCCGACATTGTGTGGAAAGAGCGAGGGGTGTGGGCCAAGTCTAAACAGGACTGTGGTCTAGTGAGTGGGGTGGGCTCATTATTGTTGAGGGAGACCCACATAAAGCACAAAAGCAACACTCGGTTAAACCACAGGCAGTGGCTGCTATTGAAACAGAGCTGGAAGCTCAAGGTGTGGTGAGACGTTGTAACTCAGCCATGAACTCGACGGTGTGGCCGGTGAGAAAGCCTGATGGGTCATGGTGGTTGACCATTGATTATCAGCAGTTGAATAAGTTGAATAGTTGAGTAATACCTAAAGTGACGCCTCTGGTATCAGATCCCATCGCTAATGTATTCTGGAGTTTAGAACTCAAACAGTATTGCCAATGGAAATTTGGTCACAACAAATTTATGTTGCAAAGATTACCCCAAGGATTTCATAATTCACCGTGTATTTTTCACAGAGTAATGCCTAGCATTATCTTTGTGTAGCAGGGCGATTGCCCTGCATATGTGGAAATTAGTGTTAGTATAATTTGTATGTGGAAATTGGTTTATTGTGTGTTTTTTTGGAGTTGATTTGTGTGATTAAATTATTGTTTACAGACGGGAGCTCGATTGAGACTTCTTGTCTGCTAGGCTTGTTTAAGGGAAGGGCAGCAAGTGATTGGCTGTGCCGGTCCTCAATCAGCTTAAAAACATCTGATGGAGATCGCTCTGGGCAACTGCAACACCATGCTACAGAGAGGAGCTGTGTATATTCAAGAGGAGAAAGTCTGCTCTGCAGGAACGACAGCTACGCAACCTTGAAAGTGCAAGCGGTGCTTGTGAAGGCAATGCCCAGCCAAGGCCATATGAAGCAGCAGGAGTCGTATGAATACCGGCTAATAAGTAGGTTAGTTTAAGGCATAGTGATCCCAGGAAGTAATGTACTGCAAGGGTTACGTAGTGTAGCCGGTTCCTGGAGCAGGACGCCTCATTTATGAGGCTAGCACTCGCCCTGTGTGGCACCTTTTTATTTGTAGTTTTTGTACTGTGTTTTATTTTGCCTTTTGTACAGTTGCTGTATGTGTCCTCTGTGCGTTACCATCGCTGGTTACGTCACATGACCTCTTTGTTTATTTATTTTTGTATTAATAAATCCTGCGCGCCTGTGCTGGCGTTTCAACTCCACCTCCCATGTCTCTGTCATTGTCAAGCAGCGATTAACCACACACGTGACATGAGCACCCTGTCATACTCTGGAATAGGACAGCCGGGTGAAGTAGTGCAATATGTGGATGACTGTGACAGAGATCAAAGTGTGCTTGGTGTTAGTTCTTCCTCTTAACCTGTGAGGGCACTGTGTAATGGGAACAGAGTACCCTTAACTAAATGGCATGACAATTTATTCCGTAGGGTAGGTGGAAGTTTGTCATTTAGAAAAGGGGAACAGCTACGGTATCCAAACGCAATGACCCAGACGGTAAACGATGTGGCATCTGAGGATTGGAGGAGGATATAAATAGAGGTCATAGCTGACGTGATCTGTTCCTTGGTAAATGGTTAGTGTTGAAAACCAACAAGGAGTCTGTGTGCTGTATCGTGAACCGTGAGTTTTGTCTTGTGTTTGTTAGTGTTTTGTTAACTATCATCTGTTTTTTTATAATAGACTACCAGTTGCACGATCCGGAGCTGTAGCGAAAGCCAGCATAAACCCGGACATCACTTTCACCCCTGCATTTCACTGAGATCTGTATTACATCACTTGCACGTATTCAGTATCACTGAGAACTGTGTTTGTGTTTTGTGTTTAGTGTTGGTGTGTAAAACTAGACTTTTGGTTACGGATCAAACCCGAGGATTTACAAATACAGAGTGATACATGTTGCTGTATCACTCCAACATTATTATTTGCAGGTGTTTGCCATAAGGCTCTGGACATTGTTAATTAAATCAATAAACACCCTTGCACCTGGAAATCATTGTCTGTCTGTTTTATATTCGCTCTGCACTGCACGCACCTGTATTCACTCACCACTTTTCCACAATGGCACACAAAATTTATTTCTAAAATAAATGTATTTCTTAGCAGACGACCTTATCCAGGGCAACTTACAATTGTTACAAGATATCACATTATTTTTACATACAATTACATTATTTTTAATGTAAATGACATACTGATAGCCACATCAACCGCAGAGCAACACTACACAGTGTGGCAACAAATGCTGCAGGCACTTAAGACTATCAGGACTTGAATTTTTAGGACATGTTATCTCAGCTGAAACAAAATCAATTTCTGACTTGCGCAAGAAACACATACAAGACATGCCCAAACCACTAACTGTCGCGGGTATGCGCAAATTTCTGATTACATGTAATTATCTACGAGAGTACATTTTCAAATTTGCCAAACTGACTGTATGATTTGATCAAGGGACAGAAGGTAAAAAACGAACAGCTTGCCTGGATGGCAGAGGCTGATACAGTGTTCACAGAATTAAAAAGGCAGATTTGTGCTGCACCATCACAACACAAGCATTTTATATGCAAGCTGGATCTAGTGAAGGCTTCTATAATGTTGTCCTGTTACAGGAACACGGTAAACTTTGCCCTGTCGGCTATTACAGTCAAAAATGTACACCAGTTGAGAAAAGCTTTCCCCCTTGTGTGGCAGCTATACAGGCAATACACTGGGGACTGCAAGTGACAGAGCATATTGTCAGATTTAACATTGTCACAGTGCATACAAACCACACACCTATTAAATTACTTGGGTTGGGAAAATACGGGGTGTATTTACACGTATTACTCGCTGGTTGTTTGACTTTTCTAACAAAGGAGTACACTTCTGTCACAGATGGCTTTGTGTGGCGTGTGGGTGGTGACGTCAGGTTCTGGAAGCAACAGTCAAAACAATGAATGGCGGGGCAAACCTGAAGCGCAACGGCGCTCAGCGCTTTATTAAATAATAAAACAAAAGATTTAAACAAAACACCAACAAAGGGCACAAGGGCCAAACTAACAAACAAACACTAAAAATAAGTAGTAAGCTGGTTGCGAAATCAGCATACTTAGAAATAAACAATTGCTATTCTCCACAGACTTACGTCTCTCCTCTGACACTCTCCGCCTTCTGAGCTGAGAGTGGGTCTTTTATATTTGTATTAATAAATTACCTTATTAAGGCTCCAGCCACATTCCCACGAGATTTCTAGGGAAGGGGTTTTAACCCCATCCCCACGACTACATATTACAAGACCGGCTTTTCGCCGGGTCTCAAACAGCAAACCAAAGACGGACGGTACTCGACCTCCTGCACATAAAATACAATAATAATAACAAACAAATACATACATAAATAATAAAATACACACAAGGGGTGGACACACTGCCACAACTTCGTAGAAATCAAAAACCGACTTGCTAGATTGCATGCTCAATATCGAACCCACAGTACAACACCAATGTAGCATATCATAGGGACCACCCAGAGCTGTTCAACCACACATGAACCTGATCATTTACAGTGTTTTGTAGATGGCTTTCGTTTCTGGGACAAAACGGAGGGTAAGTTTGTTTGTGGCTTTGCCGTCTGGATCCCCACAACAAAAACAGAGGCAATGGTCCGTTTACCTAATGAGGGATCAGCACAGGTAACAGAACTGCGTGCAGTCCTCTGGTGTTTGACACACATCGCACAAAGCATGACTATGTATACAGATTACAGTGTACTCAGCGATTATATGGATATATGGGCATAGAGGTCATCAGCAAACACTTAAGGATATTTGGAACAAAATTCTAATACATAAAAATCTTAAACATACACTCTCAGTTGTCAAGGTTAAAGCACACCAGAGCATTAACCCAAACTGGGAAGAAAGCCACAACGCTGTGGTTGATTTGCTTGCTAAGCAAGCAGCCACAGAGGGGGTGTTAGACATACAAGCAGAAACAGGAACAGACACAGACACAGAGAACACAAAAGCTGAAACCGCTGTAAAATGTTTTGCCACGGTAGCAATAATAAAATATAATATATAATAAAAACAGCAGACACACTGCAGAAGCTACAAATAATGTTGTGGCAGCCAGGTGGAGAACTGATACCAGAACTGAAACAAAACACAAATGTCACAGTACAGCAGGGATTGGTGATGCATGGGGATGCATGGGGATTAATGGGTCATACGAGGTCGGTCATAGTGGTGCTGAGGCGACCACTGCGTTGGTGCAACGCCACTTTTGGTGGCAAGGCAGGAAGAATGATATTGAACAGTACTGTAGTGAATGCATTGTGTGCGCAACTGTAAATACTGTTAAAGGTGATAAAGGTAAGCTAGCTAGACCAGAATCACCAAGGGGACCCTGGGAGCACATCCAAATTGACTTTACTGAACCATTGCCATGGCAAAAGGAGGACTACAATATTTACTAGTAATTATAGACAGGTTTAGTAAATGGGTAGAAGTATTTCCGACAAAGACTAATGACGCATTGACAGTAGCACGACTGCTATGGACCAAACTGTTGCTCCTATAGGGCACACCATTATAAATGGATTCAGATCAAGGCACACAGTTTACTGGTAAAATTATGAAACACCAAATAACTGGAATGCAGCAGCGTTTTCATATTCCCCATCATCCCCAGAGCTCCAGGATGGTGGAACATATGAATCGCACTCTGTACGAATCCATCACAAAAATGATACTACAGAATGGCAAAAATTGCCAGTGGTTCTTCTGATGAAATTAAAAGCCACACCCTCAAAAGCAACTGGGATCATCAGTCCATATGAATTAATGGACCCAGTAGGGAGTCCACTAATTGGACAAATGACAAAATTAACACAACAACAGTTCATGAAGGCAGTAAGCGAACAGTTACAGGTTTTAAAACAAGATGCAATACTGCAACAGAGACAGTCAAACTTAAATAATGATAAGCAATGGGAAAAGCATAACACTGAAGCTAAGTTTGAAATCGGTGATAAAGTTATGATTAAAAACTTCACAGAAAGCTCAACTTTTGGACCACGATGGATGGGACCATGCAATGCAGGAAACAGGCCAAGCAGTATGGACTACCAAAAGTAAGAGTGGCTGGTAGACAGCTGCCGTTTAAAAACCTGAAAATCAGAGATATAACTGGTAACTAACTGTACTACATTTGTTCCTTGGCATTAACACAGATCTAATATAACCTAACAAATGTAACAGCAATGTTAAGTGGGAATATGGTTACAGAAGAAATTACAAGCTATTATATCAGAATATAAAACCCTGACGACGCAGCAGGTACAGTATCAAGACGCACCCCCAACTGGTAAACCCAAAAGAGTCAGGAGGTGACTTTTTGATGATATAGCAGGCTGGTTTTGGGCCAGGCAACTCAGTTTTGAACTCGGCTGATATAACTGAGCTGGGGTATTCAATGACAGACATAGCCCATAGAGCCCATATAAAGGAATACAACACTTGGGTTCAGGAGCTTTATATACTAACCAGGCTGTGACTCTACAGGGAAATGCAATAATGGCTTTACTAGGAGGAGTAGAGGAGGGGTTATATAACCTGAGTGAAAGGATTGGTTGTAAATTGTTTGCCGGAGATTTAATAACAGAAATACAATCAGAGATAATGGACATACTACTGGGGGAGGTACCGTGAAAAGCGCACAAAGAATTACAACGACTAGCACCATACCATGGTACTGCTGAACATGTGGTGGGGGCCTGTCACAAAGACGGCCGGAGTGGGTGGCGTCAGACCAGAAGCAGGAAATAAACAGACAGAGATTTGGGGTTTGGGGAAGCTGAGCGAATGCTTTCGCTCAGCATTTAATAAACAGAACAGAAAATAAAAGGTTTGAAACAACAAAAACACAGGACACGGCACTTGAGGCCAAAATAAATAGACAAACAAAACGAACTAAACAGTGCACAGACAGACGAACACAACACGGTGAGCAGATTTTACTACTACTTATTATTCTTTTTCCTAACATTTACCTCCGCTCCAATCCCGTTCTCCACTCACCGAACACCTAACCCCGACTGAAAGAAATGTGCGTCTATATATACTATTGTGCTGGGATTCAATTACTAATTAATTATCCACTTGAATCCCAGCACGTGAATTAATTCTGTGCAATCCCGTGCTCACATACTATTACTCTTTACTTGCACGTGATGTGATCCCGTGCCTAAATACAAATCTACATTTTTAAATACACGTGAAACACAGACCCGTTTATATCCCGTGTACCAATGAATATACACCAACATTAACACACGCACGCAACATACAACACATAACACACAATTGCACACAGGGGCGGGGCACATTGCCACAGGGCCATAAAAGTAAGGGCACAAGAAAATGGGAAAGAATGCCAAGGGTGCATTGGACTCTTTGCCCTATTTCCATATCTGACCCCTAGTAATGTATATAAGGAAGCTCAGAAAATCAGACCAATTGGTAAAGTCCATAATCAAACAAACATTGTGTGGACCGCGGCAACCTGGCAAACAATAGACCCCAACGAAACTCAGGTAGTCCATCGCCTCTGTTGTTATGAGACATTATCCCACGTGGTTTGTACATGGAATGCCATTACAAAATTGCACACAAATATGTCCACTGAAATGGAGATATACCCACTAGAGCATAGAGAACGCGTAGTTCAGGTGGGACAATATCAGTGGTGCATTGTATCTAATCATACCACTATGTTATGTGACGACACCCTAGAATGCCAAGTGCCCCAAGAGTTCTGCTTTGCCCCAACACATACAGCACAACTAGATAATATATACATACCGGCGCCTGTCATTCTGGACTTCCAGATAACAGCCTGGTGGAATGACACGTATGAGAAACCAGAGAAAATCATACTTGCAAATATGCATAGACAAGTAAGTGAGCTACTGAGTAAAGCATCAATGAAAATAGAAAATGCAAAAATTGAGGTAAAATTTGCTCAGAAGGAGGTCATTGTTTTAAAGAATTATGTGTGGTTTGGTGGTGTGACAACTTAATCTTGGTGGACATACAGAAGTGCTCAAATTTGTTGGTACCCTTACAGCTCATTGAAATAATGCTTCATTCCTCCTGAAAAGTGATGAAATTAAAAGCTATTTTATCATGTATACTTGCATGCCTTTGGTATGTCATAGAATAAAGCAAAGAAGCTGTGAAAAGAGATGAATTATTGCTTATTCTACAAAGATATTCTAAAATGGCCTGGACACATTTGTTGGTACCCCTTAGAAAAGAGAATAAATAATTGGATTATAGTGATATTTCAAACTAATTAGTTTATTTAATTAGTATCACACATGTCTCCAATCTTGTAATCAGTCATTCAGCCTATTTAAATGGAGAAAAGTAGTCACTGTGGTGTTTGGTATCATTGTGTGCACCACACTGAACATGGACCAGAGAAAGCAAAGGAGAGAGTTGTCTGAGGAGATCAGAAAGAAAATAATAGACAAGCATGGTAAAGGTAAAGGCTACAAGACCATCTCCAAGCAGCTTGATGTTCCTGTGACAACAGTTGCAAATATTATTAAGAAGTTTAAAGGTCCATGGAACTGTAGCCAACCTCCCTGGGCGCGGCCACAAGAGGAAAATCGACCCCAGATTGAACAGAAGGATAGTGCGAATGGTAGAAAAAGAACCAAGGATAACTGCCAAAGAGATACAAGCTGAACTCCAAGGTGAAGGTATGTCAGTTTCTGAACTCACCATCCGTTGCTTTTTGAGCGAAAGTGGGCTCCATGGAAGAAGACCCAGGAGGACTCCACTTTTGAAAGAAAAACATAAAAAAGCCAGACTGGAATTTGCTAAAATGCATATTGACAAGCCACAATCCTTCTGGGAGAATGTCCTTTAGACAGATGAGTCAAAACTGGAGCTTTTTGGCAAGTCACATCAGCTCTATGTTCACAGACGAGAAAATGAAGCTTTCAAAGAAAAGAACACCATACCTACAGTGAAACATGGAGGAGGCTCGGTTATGTTTTGGGGCTGCTTTGCTGCGCCTGGCACAGGGTGCCTTGAATCTGTGCAGGGCACAATGAAATCTCAAGACTATCAAGGCATTCTGGAGCGAAACGTACTGCCCAGTGTCAGAAAGCTCTGTCTCAGTCGCTGGTCATGGGTCCTCCAACAGGATAATGACCCAAAACACACAGCTAAAAGCACCCAAGAATGGATAAGAACAAAACATTGGACTATTCTGAAGTGGCATTCTATGAGTCCTGATCTGAATTCTATCGAACATCTATGGAAAGAGCTGAAACTTGCAGTCTGGAGAAGGCACCCATCAAATCTGAGACAGCTGGAGCAGTTTGCTCAGGAAGAGTGGGCCAAACTACCTGTTAACAGGTGAAGAAGTCTCATTGAGAGCTACAGAAAACGTTTGATTGCAGTGATTGCCTCTAAAGGTTGTGCAACAAAATATTAGGTTAGCGGTCCCATCATTTTTGTCCATGCCATTTTCATTTGTTTTATTATTTACAATATTATGTTGAATAAAAAATCAAAAGCAAAGTCTGATTTCTATTAAATATGGAATAAACAATGGTGGATGCCAATTACTTTTGTCAGTTTCAAGTTATTTCAGAGAAAATTGTGCATTCTTCGTTTTTTGTGGAGGGGTACCAACAAATTTGAGCACGTCTGTATGTTTTTATTGCTATTTTGATAGTAACTTCATTGATTTTATTATGGAACTGTGTACAGTGTTTCTGGTGGCATAAGTTGAAGAAAATTGCTGCTTACACACAGTACACCGAGGGAGACGAGGACGAGGGAGAAAAGGAGAATGATAAACAACCAGTGTGGTGGTAATGTACAAAGTATCATACCACCAAAGGAGGGCTGTAAGAGAGGATTTTGAAGTTCTCTTCAGTGCTGTCTCACTCTTGTGTTATTACAATAAAGCAACCTCGGGTTTTGAAACTGGAACTTGGTGTGTGACATATCTCTATTCTTACATGACGCACATGCATCAACATATGACATGAACTGAATAAGTAAAAGAAAAGCAATAGGCAAGTGTATGTTAATAAACTATAATAATAAAGTAACAGACAAACTAACGTTAATAAACTGTCAAACTAAATTAACACAGCACCCCTAAACATGTTACAAAATGCAGCAGCAATATACAAGACATGCACATTATTTAACAGAATGGTGAAGCAACTCACCAGAACTGGAAACACCAAATTGTTCGGTGACTTGTGTCTGATTCAGGTGGAAATCAGAATACAAAACGAGTCAATGATATGACGTCAGCTCTGGAGAGATTTAATAAACCAATCAGTGTGCCTTAAGACACTCTCGCTTTTGAAATGACTGGATAAACCATTTTAATTTAAATTTGATGATGATGAGTTATCAGGTTACAAAACAGTACTGTATCCTTTTTGAACAAATCGCTATCAGTGCCAAGAAGGTGTTCTTGTAAGCGAAGTTCCTGTTCCTTTAGCCAGAGCATTTACAATGAGAAAAATCTGTTACACCACAAGGGTGTTCCCTTAGGTGAAGTGTTCTCTTAGGAGGTGTTCCTATACGAGGAGACTACAGTAGCTATTTGCTTGATTTTTATATTTTTTTCTTGTTCTTATAAATAGGTCAGCACTGTTTCAGATGAGGCACTAGGCCAAAAAATGTTATTAATATTGTGTGCTTGTGGCAAAGTGCCCCGCCCCTGTGTGCATTTGTGTGTTCTGTGTTGTATATATGCGTGCGTATGTTAATGTTGGTGTATAGATTGGTACACGGGATATAAACGGGTCTGTGTTTCACGTGTGTTTAAAGTGTATAATTATATTTAGGCACGAGGATGGCACATCACTTCACGTGCAGATAAAATGTGTATAATGTGTGGCACGGGGTTGCACGTAATGAATTCACGTGCTGGGATTCAAGTGAGTAATTAATTAGTAATTGAATCCCAGCACAACAGTATATATAGATGCACAGTTTCACTCAGTCGGGGTTGGTGTTCGGTGAGTGGAGAACGGGAGAGAGAGAAGGAGAAAAGAAAGTCAAAAGTAAAGTAAAGTAAAGTAATTAGTGTTTTCACTCACCGTGTTTGTCCGTTTGTCTGTTCACTGTTTAGTCTGTTTTGTTTGTCTCTTTATTTTGGCGTATAGTGCCGTGTCCCGTGTTTTTGTGTTTCAAACCTTTTATTTTCTGTTTATTAAATGCTGAGCGCGATCACGCGCCCAGCTTATACCAAACCACATCTCTCTGTGTATTCCTTCCTGCTTCCGGTCTGACGCCACCCACTCTGGCCGTCTTTGTGACAGTGCTTTTAAAGTATTTTCTATTTTCTAGCGCCTGTCTCATTTTATGAATATACTGAACCTTTAGGGATAATTATATAAGTGATTAAGTGGTCGAGAGTGAATGATCAATATTTCTAATGCTGAGTTGGCACAATTCCTTCCTGAAGCCAGTATAAAGCATATTTCCAAATGAATAAATAAATGCAAGCTTTTCTTTGCCAATGGCACTCCACAGCAGGTGAGGCTCAACTTTTTTCTTTTTTCTTTTTTTTTAAAGAGAAACTTTTTTCCAGTATTTCCATACATTTTCTTAAGTGATCGTGCAGAATGCCTTAGAAACGTGTGAGCAAGAATTTATATGCTGCTTCAGCTAAGCAACTTCAAAACCACCTTAGATGTATGCTATTTAACAGATCCAGCTGCAATCAAACTTATGACAGTTCTCTGTCCTCAACCACTAAACCACAGCTCTATCTCTCTCCACCATCAAAGCCACACCTGAATCGCCCTTTCAACATCCATTTGCCAGATTGGAAAACAGTCAACAAGTTTCAGATATCTGAGCCTTTGAGAAGCCAAAATAATAAATACTCTAATGATTGAAAAAACTTGCAGCCTCGAGGAGAGGGCTTTGATCTGCAGCAGTGTGGAAAATCACTCTTAACAGGAATAATGTACATTAAGCTTCATTCCAGAGTTCAAGCAGCCAGGAGATAATAGCAGGCAAGGCCTAATAAATCCCAAATGCTAAAGTAGATACGAATGAATAACCTTAACTATTTATCAACAAGAGAGAAAGAGATAGAGACAGAGGGAGAGAGCACACAGAATGGGTTTAGAAAATGCTTTCCATTAAGGTAACATTAGCTGAAGGTTAATTTAAAACAATTTACATTTTGTCCAAATTAAATTTGAAAGATTCAAAGAAAGCTGCAATAACTTACTTGCAGGTAATAGCTTTAATTGTGTCTATTAACCTCAGAGAATTGCCCTTTGCTATTTTTTTATTTGTTTATTTAATGGAATGGGCTAACACATTTACGATTACTTATTGAACTTAATGGAGCCTATTCAGATTTTTTTCTTATAAGATGTCTTCTAAATCTAAAGATGATATTGTGGTGGTGGAATTGATATGATCTTACATGTTTAAACAGAGGGCTTGATGAGTTTTAAAAAAAAAACAGCGTTCAGTACAAATTAAAGTTAACTGTGAAAGGTTTTGAGAGGGCATGTGAATGACAGTTAATAAAACATACATATTTTCAGGTCATAGGATTGCAGGTTGTCATTGCAGATGAGGGTGCTTACACACTACATAGAGCCCTTGTTATTTCAGTCCCAGCTGAAGGGACATTTTTCTAATGCTGGACAATCAGTTGTGGGTCTGGCCTGGTCCGTTCCAACACATTTTGCACTTGGCAAGGTGTAATGTAGAAGTCATCTGTCACATGACTGAGGGTTTGTCTGTATGCATCAGTGTCGATAATGTATTTATATTGTATTGAAGCTCTTTAAATAATTAGTAGTAGTCCAGTCCACTCATCAGCACCTTAATGTTTAGACATTTTTCAAATAAATAACTAAGTTGCTGAGTAAAATTAAGTTTCGAACAGAAACTAGGAAACACTATTTAGACAAAGTTATAAATGCATGGAATAGCATACCAGGTGAAGTAGTAGGATCTAAAACACTGGGAACATTAAAAAAGACTAGATTATGTGCTTTTAAATTAGTTCCCCCCAATAGGGGAGTAAGGTGTGCTAACAAGGGACGAGCCTTGATGGTCTGAACGGCCTTTTCTCATTCCCAAACTTTTCTTATGTTTTAAAAATAATTAAAAATGCTACTTCACTCTTTGGTAAACTGAAGCTCTAACTGCACAGAATTATTGTTTTGGAGTTTTCTTTTTTCAATTCTGTTTGAAAATATTTCTGTAATAAAAGTTTTACAATTATAAAAACACCCAGAATGTCCCGACCAGAGTCACTTAGCCCTGGACAGACACAAAACTAGTTCAAGGAGTGGAGACATGGGCATTTCAGTTCCATTTCCCAAGCTCTTGCATTTCAGTGTAAGTTCTGCATGCAACATTCTTGTGTGATTGTGTGCCAATGATGTTGGATTTGAAAAGCACATATCTGACAGCATGGAAACACTGAGGAATCTTCTGAAGCCCTTTGATGTGTCAAAGTCAAATCTGAGTAATTTACGCAGTCATTTTTTCAGAAGGTTGAACGTTGGAATAAAGGCCAAGGGTACCTGTAGCAATGTGCCCCGCCCCTGTGTGCATTTGTGTGTTATATGTTGTATGTTGCGTGTGTTAATGTTAGTGTATTGTAGTTGGTACATGGGATATAATGTGGGTAATGAGCATGAGTGTTTAAAATGTATAATTGTATTTAGGCACGTGCATTTAAAGTATTGAATAATATGTGAGCACGGGGTTGCACAGATTAGTTCACGTGCTGGGATTCAAGTGAATAATTCATTGGTAATTGAATCCCAGCACAATTGTATATATAGATGTACATTTCATTCACTTGTGTGTTCAGGGCGAAGGAACGGGAGAGAGTGAGGAGAGAAAAATTAATAATAAATAATCAATTGCTGCGTGGTGCTGGAGGACCAGCACGGTACGTGATTGTTTAGTGTTCGTCCCTGTTTGTTAGTGTCTGTTCATTTTGTTTGTCTATTTATTTTGGCCGCAAGTGTCGTATTGTGTTTTTGTTCAGCATCTTATTTTCTGTCTGTTTTATAATAAACCGCGCAGCAGCACACTCAATCCACCACATCACCTCACAGCACTGTGTGTTTCCTTTCCTGAGTCTGATGTCACCACTCAGCCAGACTGTCACAGTAACTTAAACGGATACTTTATATCATCTACATTTTCTATAAGGTGGACATTTTGAAGAAGTTAACTTGTCTATTTCCACATTCATATTTTTTACATGTGTTATGATAAATATTAAAACATAATATTGTTTAGTAAATATCCTTTTTTTTACAATCCCTTGTAGGCAAAATGACCATTTTCTAGATCCTTGTCTTTTTCATTTCTTACCTCTTTAATACCATTTTATCTGTATTCTGAATGATTCTCTATTGTTTCTGCTTAGATCATTATTATTATTTGCCATGCCAATTAAATGCTTCTGAAAAGACTCCTCAAGCCTGACTGTGTGAAAGTGAGGCAGGCAGGCCTGTGCACTGAAGCCCATAGGAGGCTGTGAGGAGTCTGCATCTCAAAGCAGGATTCATTTGCATAGCAAGGCTTATAACTGATTATTTAACTAATTGGTGTGAATGAATGACCCTTAATACATTCGTTCCAAGCCTTGTCATTGACCATGAGAAAATGAAAAAAATGTCCTTCAAGTGGCTGTCCATTTTCCTGCACAGGAGCAGCATTTAAAAGAAATATCAAAGACGTAGATTGTCCTCAACTTTTGAAATCGCTTGAAAATAATACACAGGTACAAACCATCAAAAAAATGTAATACCCTGCATTCAAATGTTATGAGTGACTCTTTCCTTTTGTTTCAGGTGTAGATGTCAACAGCACTAGAGCCACCAACCGCAGACAGACTTATTAGTAAAAGCATAGTGTGTCATTGTGACAACGATGACGAGTGGTCTGACGTCAGGGCAGAAACAGGAACACAAACGACAGAGAGAGGTGGAGTTTGGTGGAGCTGAGCGAATGCTTTCGCTCAGCATTTAATTAATAAACAGACAGAAAATAAACGGTTGTAACAAAAACACAAAAACAGGACACGGCACTCTACGCCAAAATAAAATAGACAAACAAAACGTACTAAACCGTACACGGGATATAAGCGGGTCTGTGTTTCACTTTCACTATTATCTGCTGTATTATTGAATTGTGGTTTGTCACACTTGAGAATTATTGTATTTCTTGTTCTTATTGTATGACTTATATTGTAACACTTGAATGTATTTGTATTTGCTTGCGATTGTAAGTCGCCCTGGATAAGGGCGTCTGCTAAGAAATAAATAATAATAATAATAATAATAAACAGTAAACAGACGGACAGACAAACGAAACACGGTGAGTGAGACACTTATTATTCTTCTTATTCTTTTTATCTCCTTCTCCACACTCTTTCTCCACTCACCGAACACCCAACCCCCAGTGAGTGAAAACATGCAGCTTTTATGCAGTTGTACCGAGACTTGATTGCTAGTCAATCATTCAATTGGAATCTCGGTACAACTGCACGTGAATTAATTAAAGTGCAATTCCCCGTGCTCACATATTATTACTTTTTACTTGCACGTGATGTGATGTGCCATCCCCGTGCCTAAATACAAATACACAATTTACACACACGTGAAACACAGACCCGCTTATATCCCGTGTACCAATGCCTATACACCAACATTTATACACAACACGTAACATATAACATACACAGGGGGGGCACTTTGCCACAGTCATTCACATGCTTCACACACAAGAGGCACTTTATCAGTGTACCTGTCATTGGAGAACAAATACTTTACAAAACTTTAAACCTAGAGAGAAAATTAGAGGATGGTAATTAGATGACCTCCTAAGTATTTTGTGAAAGCTGCTAGGATCATGTATCAGGTAGGATCTCAGTCATATGAACATAATTTTGATATTTTATTTATCATGTTATCAAAGAAGTCTACCATAATAGTATTTCTTATTAGATTTTGAAGTGTCACATTTTTAAATTTTTATCCTATAGTGTGATGCAAGATTTTTGGCCATAGCTGTACAGTACATGGTATTTTCTGGGATACTGCCAGTGGCAGCACCTTACAAAGGACCATATGGACAGCTGGAAATAAATTATCTAAATGTATGGCTGAAATCATGGTGCACACAGGAAGGCTTCACCTTCCTTGAATATTGGACCACATTCTACAGCAAGAACTATCTATACAGGCGGGACGGAATGCACTTAAGTAAAAAGGGAAGCAATCTATTTGGAAAAAGGATCCTTCAGGAGGTTGAGAAGCATGTAAATTTGAAAGGAAGGGGGGGAAAATCAAGATAGCCATTAAATGTATTTATCTAAATGCTAGAAGTCTCAGAAACAAAATGTTAGAACTTGAAGCTACTGCACTAACAAGTAACTACGATGTGAAAGGTGTTACAGAAACTTGGTTATCTGAGAGTGAATACACTATGTAACACAATTTTTGTTCCTGGGTAGTAAGTGTTATTTCCTAATTGCTTATGCCTCAAAAGTATAGAAAATGGCTATTATTCCCCACAAAATGAGAAAACGGGCAAATTTGTGTCTTTCCGTTCACATAAAGTCAGAAAAAAACAACATATGAATCCAAATTAACATGTATTTATACTAAAGTAATACAAAAATGACTACAAAAGATTTGGAAGTGAGTAGTTTTTCGAGATTTACGATTATACTGTAAATCACTTTCACGAATCAGCCCCCAAATGTAGTCTCCCATCATGTTCTCGTTATGCTGTCCTTGGTAGCGGCGTTCAAAGTCCAGTATATCCTGGTGGAAGCGCTCGCCTTGCTCCTCCGAGTACGCTCCCATGTTCTCCTTGGATTTATCAAGATGAGCATCAAGGATATGGACTTTGAGGGACATCCTACAGCCCATTGTGCCGTAGTTCTTCACCAGAGTCTCAACCAGCTCCACATAGTTTTCGGCCTTGTGATTGCCCAGGAAGCCCCGAACCACTGCGACAAAGCTGTTCCAAGCCGCTTTCTCCTTACTAGTGAGCTTCTTGGGGAATTCATTGCACTCCAGGATCTTCTTTATCTGTGGTCCGACGAAGACACCGGCTTTGACCTTTGCCTCAGACAGCTTAGGGAAGAAGTCTTGAAGGTACTTGAAGGCTGCCGACTCCTTATCTAGAGCTCTGACAAATTGTTTCATAAGGCCCAATTTGATGTGCAGTGGTGGCATCAGCACCTTCCGGGGGTCCACCAGTGGCTCCCACTTGACGTTGTTCCTCCCCACAGAGAACTCGGTCCGCTGTGGCCAGTCCCGCCTGTGGTAGTGCGCCTTGGTGTCCCTGCTGTCCCAAAGGCAAAGATAGCAGGGAAACTTGGTAAAACCGCCTTGGAGATCCATCAGGAATGCCAGCCTTTTGAAGTCTCCTATGACCTTGATGCCATCTCAGAAAAATGCAGATATGTATCCACTTAGGTAGCTGGAACTAAACTGAACTGGTGGGCTTAAGGCCCCTGTATTTATACTACTATTTATATTACTGGAAATTTCTAGAAAGTTCTTGAAGTTACTCCAAGTTTACTCAGCACTGAATCTATCTGGAATGTTCTGGAAAACAGGTAAATTTCAAAATATCACTGTCCTGGTCACAAAAGCAAAGTTTGTGGGGAATAATAGCCATTTTCTATACTTTTGAGGCATAAGCAATTAGGAAACACTTACTACCCAGGAACCAAAAAAATAATAATTTGTTACATGGCGATATTAGTGGGTACACACTGTATAGGAAGGACAGGTAGGACACAAGAGGCGGAGGGGTAGCGCTATACATCAAAAATAGTCTTGAAGCCCAGGTGTTAAATCTGGAAGAAAAAAACAACACAGAATTAATATGGGTCAGAATAATGGACAAAAATTCAAAGGACATAAAAATAGGGGCATGCTATAGACCGCCAAATTCAGACGCCGAGCAAAATAATCTGTTATACAATGAAATTAGAAATGCGTGCAGCAAAGGAGAAGCCATAGTGATGGGGGGTTTCAACTTCCCCCATATAAAATGGGAAAACCCAGTGGGGAGCACGACAACCGAAATTGAAATGGTAGAAATGACAAATGACTGCTTCCTAACGCAATTTGTCAAGGCACCGAATAGAGGGGAATCATGCCTTGATTTAGTCTTTTCAAATAACGAAAACAGAATAACTAAAACAGAGGTCAGAGAACCATTGCCAAACTCAGATCACAACATGGTCTCATTTGAAGTGCTTTTTAAAACCCCAAAAGTAATTAAAGCTAATGTTTCCAATTTTAAAAAGGCAAACTATGAAGGAATGAAACAAAGACTAACAGAAGTAGATTGGAGTAAAATAGAGAAAACATCCACAGAAAAAGGGTGGCTATTTTTCAAAAATGTAGTACTAGAGGCACAACACAATTACATCCCAAAAGTAGACAAATCAAAATCTAAAACAAAATGGCCAAATGGTTTAATAGATCAATTAAAACATATATTCAGAGAAAAAAAAAGGCACTTTACAGAGTGTTTAAAAGGGTCCAAGAACAAAGTACACAGAAAGAGTATTTGGGACTGCAAACGCAAGTCAAAAAGGAAGTTAGAAAGGCCAAGAGAGAGACAGAAATGAGCATTGATAAGGGGGCTAAAACCAATTCCAAAAAGTTTTTCCAATATTATAACAGCAAGAGAATAAATGTAAAGAGGTCAAATGTCTGAGAGATACAAAATGCAAAATCAAAGACAAAGAGAAAAAAATAGCTAATATATTAAATTATTACTTTTCACAAGTTTTTACAAAGGAGGATACGACCTGTTCCTATCCAGTTTTAAATAACTTTAGCATAACAGAGGCAGAAGTGTTAAAGGGACCAGGAGCTCTTAAAATAAACAAATCCCCTGGGCCGGATGAGATCCTCCCAGTAGTACTCAAATAAATATAAGAAGTTATTTACAAACTGCTAACCAAAGTCATGCAACAGTCTCTTGACACAGGGGTTGTACTGACAGACTGGAGAATTGCAAACGTAATACCGATCCACAAAAAGGGAGACAAAACCGAACCAGGTAAATATAGAACAATATGCCTGACTTCTGTTGCATGTAAACTTATAGAAACTCTAATAAGATCCAAAATGGAAAATTACCTATATGGTAACAGTATCCTGGGAGACAGTGAGCATGGTTTTAGGAAAGGGAGATCGTGTCTAACTAACCTGCTTGATTTTTTTGAGGATGCAAAAGTAAGCAAACTTGTTAAATTTGCAGACAACACAAAAATAGGAGGAGTAGCAAACACCGTTGCAGCAGCAGAGGTCATTCAAAATGATCTAGACAGCATTCAGAACTGGGCAGACACATGACAAATGACATTTAATAGAGAAATGTAAGGGGGCTCCCTAGTGGCGCATCCAGTAAAGGCGCTCCGCGTGGAGTGCAGGAATGCGTCCTATAGCCTGAGGATCGCAAGTTAGAATCCAGGCTATGTCACAGCCGACCGTGACCGGGGGTTCCTAGGGGGCGGCGCACAATTGGCCGAGCACCGCCTGGGTAGGGAGGGCTTAGGTCGGCAGGGGAATCCACAGTTCATCGCGCATCAGCGACCCCTGTGGCCGATAGGGCGCCTGTTGTTCTGCAGTGGAACCTGTGTCCTCCGGCACTAGAGGTCTGGTGGCCTCGCTGTGGATCCACAGTGCAAGAAATGACAGATTGGCAGGAGTGGGGGCAGGGCGGTTGTGAGCGGTGTGCCGAGGATACAGATAATAATTGGTCATACAAAATTGTGGAGAAAAACAGGTAAAAAAATTGGCGACGACTAAATTTATAAAAATAAAAAATAATAGAGAAAAGTGTAAGGTACTGCACACAGGCAATAAAAATGTGCATTATAAATACCATATGGGAGACACTGAAGTTATCTATGAAAAAGATCTAGGAGTTTATGTTGACTCAGAAATGTCTTCATCTAGGCAGTGTGGAGAAGCTATAAAAAAGGTAAACAAGATGCTCGGATATATATTGAAAAGTGATGAATTTAAATCAAGGGAAGTAAAGTTTACAATTATTTACAATGCATTAGTAAGACCTCACCTAGAATATTGTGTTCAGTTCTGGTCAGCTTGCTACAAAAAGGATATTGCTGCTCTAGAAAGACTGCAAAGAAAAGCGACCAGAATTATTCCAGGTTTAAAAGGCATGTCGTATGCAGACAGGCTAAAAGAATTGAATCTATTCAGTCTTGAACAAAGAAGACTATGCGGCGATCTGATTCAAGCATTCAAAATTCTAAAAGGTATTGATAATGTCGACCTAGGGAACTTTTTCAACCTGAAAAAAGAAACAAGGACCATGGATCACAAATGGAGATTACATAAAGGGGCATTCAGAACAATAAGCTACTAACAACCAAACGAGCAAGATGGGCCAAATGGCCTCCTCTCGTTTGTAAACTTTCTTATGTTCTTATGTTCTTACATGTGCACAGGGACACTGCAATAAGATGTACAGCAAAAGTAAATTAGAAAAATGTTAACCCTGAATGTTCTAAATATATATATATATATATATATATATATATATATATATATATATATATATATATATATGCCTTTTATTTCAAACATGAAACTTTAACACTGCTTATACAACACAAAGTGATTACTGTTGTATCATCAAACACTTGCTTCTCTGTGTAATTTTCTATTTCTGAAGATTTTGTGCTTTTTAGTTGAGTGTTGTTGAGCCTTAATGTACAACTGGTTGCACTGATTCAGACTAAGTGCATTGTAAACTTTGTTTATAACGTTTTAAAGAGGAAGTAGTGGGGTTCCGAAAAATACAGCGTTATGCATCCCCACGTGCTGCTACTGTTTAAATAACGTACCTGTAATTTGTCTTTTCATTGTTAACATCCTGACAACTTTTTACACTTATAACTTTAAAGTCTGTTTCAAGTTATCCATTCCAGCGTACTGGGGTTTTAGATCTGTCCTCTAAATCAGGGTTTCCCAATCCTGGTCCTGGGGACCCCCTGTGTCTTCTGGTTTTGAGGACAGATCTCAAACCCCAGTACACTGGAATGGACACTTTGAAACAGACTTTAAAGTTATAAGTGTAAAAAGTTGTCAGGATGTTAACAATGAAAAGACAAATTACAGGTACGTTATTTGAACAGTTGTAGCAGCACGTGGGGATGCATAACGCTCTACTTTAGGAACCCCACTACTTCCTCTTTATATCTTTCCATATCTAACCTATTTCACTGATTTCATTAAGGGTAGTAACAAGTGCATTTTTTGGGAAGATGTTCAGTCCAGGGATGCAAGAACAGACGAGGAAGCATTTTTTTCACAGAAAGCTGATTTTGATCTTACACTGGCACAGCTCTGTAGCAAACAAATTTAAACTTTAGACTGTGAGCAGCAGCAGTGAATAAGTAATTTGTGAAATTGGTTGCAGACAGAATATTCTGAAAGAAGGCAGAATAAATGCATTCTACATACAGTATAAAATATAAAAGTTGCATGAATCTGATAGCTTATGACCAGCTATTAGATAATTCAGTGCAAAAGAAAAATAACTTATTTCATGGTTATTTCTCCATGATAAAAACAGAATACAAGCAGCTTGCTGCAAGGTTTGCTACACCAGCACAATCATAAAGTCCAGAGAGCACAAGTTCCCATCCTGGGGAAGCTGACAATCTTTGCTGTGGATTCCATTGACTCTGATGACCCTACGCCACTGAATTTGAGGTAAAATCGCTAAGAATTAAATCACTTCACCGCACTACAGGACCGCTGTTAATCATTTGTGTATCAATCACAGGAAGCCCAATGACCAGTGAGGAAACATAATTGGACATTCAAAAAATCATTCAAGGTCTCAGTGTCCAAACCAGGACACAATGCACTGGGGCGCTGGTCTTGAGGGGATGCTTAATGTGTTAATATTTTATCATTTCTTCTACTTTATGTCTGGATATAAATCTAAACACTCTTTTCTTTTTTTACTCTGTCGTCGCTCTGCTTAATGAGACATAAGAAGGAAATAAAGAAAGGCATGACCTCATAGGATTTGGGGGTGCAGGTGTGCTAGTATCGGCGTTCCTTGGGGATAATGAATTGCATGTTATTTTGGTGGCTTGAGGCATCCTAAACAGAAGGTCCATTTTGAGTAGTAGGGTAGACCAAAAGAAAGCATATTACTATATAAGCTGTCATGGTGTCACATTTTCTATTGCTTTTTTGTCTATTTCTTAATATAAATGTAACAGATTTTGGTGAGTATTGGCATTTCCCAACAAGGTATATTTTGGTATTAGCTTATAAATAAATGCCTTTAGTCTTGGTGGTTTTCTAGAAGAAGAAACAAGAAATAAATCACATGTTTTGTCCTTGTTTGATGGACACTTTGAGGTCCAGAATGTTCGACCGGTACATCAAAAAGCAAATTGTAAAGAAAGCAAAACATTAAAAAGGTAAATAAATCTGTAAATTATAGGTGTAAAATGTTTAAAATAACAAGGTATAGTTTCTGCAATAAAAGCTAAGGTAGCCCCCTCGCAAATGCTTGAAGGCAGTGCCCTCTAATCACCCCGCTATTGCTTAAGTTGAAATAAAGGGCACTCTACGATGCTCAAGATAGCACCAGCATCTCAATGGTACGTTATCCCAAAGTGCCTTGGAAATGGAAACAACTGGGCTTGTACTGAGAATGCCTTTCCAAGTGGAAATGTGTCAGTGTCTGTTTGCACAGTTAACTCAGCCTGTGCTTGCATAAGCATTGCACATTCCTTCATGTTGTTGTGCACTGTAGACTGACCCCTGCAAATGCCTGCCTCAGCAGTTATCTACCAGGCAATACTACATGTCTAGAAATAATAATAAATCAAGTTCGTGCAGAGCCCTTTCAGCAGGAAGACAGCAATGCACAATGTGCAGTCGCAGTTACAATTAAGGAACCAGCAGGGTCCTAAAAAGGTTTAAACACCACTGATTTGGAAAGAAAAAACAGAGGACTGGGTGGAAACCAAAAGTGACATTTGAATAGAACCGTTCTTGAAGGGGGGGGGGGGGGGGGGTTGGAAGTAATTCACTTTAAATAAAGAAATTGAAAATGCCATCTTCAAATAGAAACTGTACCATAATGAGACATCTGCCTTTGTATAGAAATGCATTTTGAAACACCTCCCCTGATGATGATGTATTCGCTGTTCATGCACAGTGACGGCTTTGCTGGTTGAAGAGGTAATTCCAATCTCAAAACTGCCAATTGTGCTAAATTGATGCTAAATCTGGGTTTGTTTTGCCAAGCTTGTCAAAGTGCACTGGGGATTGAACCTGCACTTCTTATATAGTTCTTTATGGAGCTGCATATAATTCACTAGACATTGCTAAGTTATTCACTTAACAATTTCCCCTTACTTTCATTAATTTACCCCTCTTTGAGGTTTCATTAATTCTGCATCATAATGTTCTAGTGTTGATAGGTATGAGTGGTGGTCCAGTGGTTAAAGGAAACAGGTCTGATACCAGGAAGTTCATGGTCCAAATCCCAGATCAGCCACTGACTCACTGTGTGTGACAATGAACAAGTCACTTAACCTCTTTGGGCTCTGTCCTATTGTAAGTGACTCTGCAGCAGCAGTAGTTGATGCATAGTTCACCCCTTAGTCTATGTAAGTTGCTTTGGAAAAAAAAGTGTCTGCTAGATGACTAATTAATAATAATAAAGTTGAACATGAATTGACTACACTTCATTACCAAGTTTTACCATACATTACTAGGCTCTTTCATGGTTGTAAACCACAGTTAACTCATTTTTATAAACAGTATATGTTATAATAATAGTAGTGTTTCTCTTGTGTAAAGGAGTGAGCAGTTACTTGTTATTTTTTATAATAACTACATTTTATATATAGACTTTCTGTCCCTTATTTATCTCAAGTTACATGAGCTCTTTACTGACAAAATGTAGTAAGACTGTGGCTCAAACCCTAGTCTGCAGGTTCAGAGAACAATGCTCTGTCTGCAATGCCAAAGATGCTGGTGCGCTTCAATTCAGAGCAGACATACAGACTTTAAATTGCTTAACTCAGCAACCAGAGAGAGAAAAAGACGTTCTCCTAAACACTGCATTGAAAGTGGATACCTAAATGCCCCACTGGTGCACAGACGGTGTAGACATTAAAGTTATCTTATCACCACTACTCGGGACCCCTCATAAACGTTCACCCCAGTAAAATTCCACTGTATTTTTGCAGTTTTTCAATGGTTATACTATGCATTAAGTAGAGGAAATGCATAGTATAACTCTGGGGATTTAAAATGCCCACCTCAGCTTTATTACACTTTGCTATGATTTTACTATAGTAAACTGTTATAAGGAATCTAGCAGTGGCATGCCGTCAGGACCTTCAAGGTATTCCCTGCTGACCAGACAATGCCAAGTAAACCGTCAGTCAAATGACATTACGTTGCCTCACTCACTTGCGTACAGTGTGCTTGCTTATACTATGAAACATACTACTCTAGGGGCAGCAGTGTGGAGTAGTGGTTAGGGCTCGGGACTTTTGACCGGAGGGTCTTGGGTCCAATTTCTGGTGGGGGACACTGCTGCTGTACCCTTGAGCAAGGTACTTTACCTAGATTGCTCCAGTAAAAACCCAACTGTATAAATAGGTAATTGTATGTAAAAATAATGTGATATCTTGTAACAATTGTAAGTCGCCCTGGATAAGGGCGTCTGCTAAGAAATAAATAATAATAATAATAATAATAATAATAATAATAATAATAATAATAATAATAATAATAATAATAATAAATAATATTATTTGTTCATTTGTCTGATGCCTTTATCAAGATGACTTACAGGGTTTACTAGAGGTTTAAGAGTCTAGGGGTTTCCTGAAGGGGATGTGACCAGCCACTAAGAGATCTGCATTTCCCCCGCATAAGTCTAAAACAACGACCAGACGCTAGAAAAAAAACAGTTGAGGTCTTGAGTGAGCTTAACCAATAGGCGAGTCGAAGAATGTCCTTTTTTTAGATAGGCAACCAATCAGGAGTGAGCAGAGGCAGGCCATAAATCTCTGCCTCACTTGAAGGGCCTGCTTTAGCAACCAATGGGAAAGTCAAAGCTCTGACAGCTGACCAATCATTATTGAGCAACTGCAAAAAATGAATATTCCTTGGTTTGCACTGCAGTTAGGAGGATAGCTGGATTTGCACGATATTGCTTATAAATATACATTGATAAATACAAATACCTTTACAACATCTAATTATTTCGAATTTTATTTTACACTAAAATAAAAAAAACATGTGAGAAAACGGAGACATCATAGTCGGTTACGAATCCTTTTTCAAGCAGAACTTTCTCTGAAAAATTGGAGATTGTTAAAAAAGGGAGATGTACACCACAGAGCCCCGAGCTGACACAGGAAGGGAAAGGATATACTCGGCACTTTCAGAATTCAAATTATGAAAGGTATCTGTGGCTTACAGGTAGCTGCCACTTAAAAAAACGGAGGGCGGGTGGCGGGCGGCGGGCGGCGGGCGGGCGGGGCATTTTCTAAAGATCCTTTTGCCAATGCCTTTGCCTTGCCATGTCAAGGCATGTCACTCTGAATTAAAGCAAAAATCATCTTGATGGAGAAACCAATGGGGAAAATGACATGATCTAATTGTATAATCAAAACACTGATGAGGACACACAAAAATGTAAAAAAACAAAAAAGAAAACTGAACCATTGAAAAACCCAACAAAAACCACCCACTGCCTTTGTGTAAACATCTTTTTTTTGTTGTTTTTGTTTTTTTTAATGTCAGGGATGTAGTTGTTTGTAATACAGGGGAACCAATTAGAGCCCTCAGCTCAGCAGCTGGCAGGACCGGCCAGGCTATATTTTGGTTTAGACAGATGGCTCTTTGTTGGGTTTGGCTCATGCAGGCAGGACGGCAGTTTTAATGCAAGCTGTCAGGTGACAAAAAGAAAAGAAAAAAAACATATCAAGTCACACCAAACAAGAATGAAAAGGCAAATATATGTGATGGTTAGTGCATAATTATAAAACACAATCAAAAGCAAATATATTCTGCTGTGAAGTTTTTAAAGGATGACTCCCCCTCTCCTTCTCATATTTTATTATGAGCAACAGTATTAATTTAAATACCCTTACTCATTTGTAAATGATAAATACAGGTTGCTATAGCATGTAAAGAATAGTATAACAACCCATATTAAAGATCATAGTATATTGTGGTCAATGAGATCAGGTTCTGACTATCCTATGGTAGATCCCTCAAAAGCTAAAAACTTTCTCTTTCAAATTTTGGAACAGTGACAGAAATTTCAAGAACCCTGAACAATCGAGTCCAAAATATAACCTTAAACACACTTAAAAAATGTCTTACACAAAAGTGTACTGTATCTTCGGTTTATAATATCCCTGGCAGTGGTCATTGAGCACCTCTTCAACATCGGAGCCCTAACTGTCTCCGCGGTCAATTATATAGCAGGCAATGCATGCTGCGTTTCACATTTATGCTGAATTCATATACATGGTATAGCCATGGTAATCTTCAAAACGACTGTGTTCATTTACTATGATAAACTCTAATTCTCTGGGTGTTTTCAGGAGGTGGCAAGGCTGAGACATAACCTCTTCTTTTCTGGGATGTCCTCTTCTCAATATTGGGGCCCTTATAAAAATGTCCCATAGTAAAAGCAGAGCAAAATGTAATAAAGCATTGTGAAACAATGGTAAAGCATAGGTAAGACAGCAAAGTATGGTAAAGCATACAGTATTAAAAAAAACATAGCAAACCAGGGTAAACCATGGTAAATGCTAGAAAAATAGAAAATACTGTGGTGCTTTTTGGACTGTGTTATTTTCCACAGGCATTTAACTAGCATGCATTAACCACAAATGAATCACAAACTTGTAATACAATTGGTTTTGCTATTTTGTATTAAAATGTATTATGAATACAAAACTGTACCAGCATGCTCAGCAAGTTCAGCCCAGTAATTTATTATACAAAAATAAAATAAATAAACTCAAGGATTACTTGTTTAATAATTCTGATTATGTGTTTTATAATTGACATTCCGTTTAACTTCCTGGACCATGGCTAGTATTTATTTTATTTATTTTTTATCTTGGAAGTGCCACCAGCCAAGTTATATATATATATATGACAACAGTAGAGAAGCTGGAAGCTTTAATCAGTTCATACATCAGGAAATGGTTGGGAGTTCAACGCTGCCTCAGCAGAGTGGGCTTTATGATAAAGGAATACTGCAGCTACCAGTCTCCGCTCTAACCGAGGAGTTTAAGTGCGCCAGTGATGGGTGCTCACAGCATGAGCACCCATCACTGCAAGCTGTTTGTAATTATTTATTGTTCTTGATTTGTAGGTACAGCACATTCCTCTGGGCTCCTATCACCATTGGCAACACTAAATATATCTGTTTCTAAATTCAGACCATATGGTCTGAGTGTGTTGCAATACAATTTTTAAAAATTTGATAATACAAAAAAAAATGTTGTTTTTTTTTAAATTCAGTGAATCAACTAAACTGATTAGGGCAGCAATGATTCATAATCAGGGTTTTATTACAATTCAAAATTGGTAAACTGGGCCTTTATGGTTGTTGTAACTATTAGTGGCCTTCAAGGGAGCTTCGTGATTGGTGGATGAAAGTTCTGAGGTTCTAATTCTCAGTATTTTGTTAACCCTTCCCTTACCATCTGATGATGCATTATAGAAAACTGACAAAAAACAATTACAATATAAAGCAAGAAGATCCCAGACCATTCAGAATTACAAACATTTGAAAAGTATATGGGGCGGGTAATATATATGTAACTGGGTCAATAATGCCCGTTATCTGTCACATATTTATTTGTCACTTGTATGTTTTATATATTATTGACTAACAAGTTGTAATTGATTTATCACTTTCTAGTAGCTTCTCCATTAAGTTCACTTGTTATGCCTTATTGGGTACCGACTAATTGAATTATTGATAGTTTTACCCACCTAAATATAAATAGTCCACACCGCAAACTGGATGGCTGTCCGGGGGTTTGTGTCTGTCTGTCCGTCCTTTGTTGTGGTTTTGGTTGTGCAGAAGTGGGAACACAATTTTAGTGTTTGGAACGGAGAGCAACAGAGGGAAGTGAAACGAGCCTGTACATGGACTTCCCTGACGAGAAAGTATTCGGCTGGCGTACAGTATGCCGGTTTGAACAACGAGCGTGAGTGAATTAAGAGTTTTTAGCCTGTTGGTAGCTAATCGGAACCTATGGTATGGAAAGTAAAGTAAGAGATTGCTATAGAGATATTTCTCTCGCTCTGATGTTCCCTCCCCTGCACAGTGTTATATGTTTTGTGTTTTTACAATGGTCAGTGTTTGTAATATTATCCTCTATTTATGCCTGGTTAACAAACCGTACCCTTTCTACAATATTGTAGTCTGCACTTTGGTGATTTATAATGACTATTTTGATAAATCTTAATTATGATGATCTGTTAATGGAGAATCTGTAATTGATCACTTGGATATTGAACAATGTGTTGTTGTTCCTTTTAATCATGCTGTCACATAAAAACTGATTTAATATGTATCTATTGTCTGTGTTGTTCTTAGTGACACTGATCCCCGTATTTTAGCTCTGTATCCGAATAAAAAGAACCTGATCAATTATAATATAATATTGTTCTGTGCTTATAACCCCTCTGTAGCCCCTGTAAGTCAGCAGGATTCTGATTTAAAACAGATCTATACTAACTTGGCTTGTGTTTTTCATGCATTTGATCTGCTTTTATTGTGCCTGAAAAACACAAGCCAACTAAGTAGAAACAACTGGGGCAACCTTATTGTTATTGTATTTCTTGCTCTTATTGTATTACTTGTACTTGTATTGTAACACTTGAATGATGGATAAGGGCGTCTGCTAAGAAATAAATAATAATAATAAATAACCTTGTCCCCCACCGCTTTGCCTATTTGTGCCTGTTTGCTTTGTGCTGGCCAAGGTTGCCCCAATAGTTTCTTGAAACTTGGCTTGTGTTTTTGATATCTCTACTTTAAATGGCTGGGCACTTTTGATAACTTGACGTTTTTTTCACATTTCCAATGTGTTTTTGTTTCAGAAGAGTAATATTGTTCCTTGGGATAACAAAATACTGAGCTCAAGTCATGTGATTTCATAAAAATGCCAGTGTTTGTTATTTGAGTTGAGTTAAAATTGCCACAATGAGTTGATTAAGAATCTGTATAAATATCCATTCGAAAAGACATTATTCAAACCAACTGGTGGGGCAACCGCGACCAGTCAACCTTTGCCAGCTGGCTGCAGCTGCAAAGGAAAAGCGGCAGAACATCCAATGGCAGTCTATCCAGAGGCTGATCAGGTCTATGCATCAACGCTGCCAGGATTGTGTTAATGCTCAGGGAGATCACACCCGATACTAAATTTGTAATATTTTCATTTTGATAGGGTGTCACGTTTTATACTGAAAACTTATCATGATTCTTTTATCTGTATTTTTGTTCACATTGTGATTTTGTTTGATATCTCTGTTTAAAATATTTGATTAAATCCATTAGACCTGAGTGTTGTGTTTCTTTTGTGCATCAGTATGTATAGTAGAAAATATAGATGTACTATAGACTACCTAGATGTTTCAGTCCATTTAATCAGACACGAGGTGCTTCGTCCGAGGAAACGTTAAATAGGAAACACCTCTTAGATGTTGCCACCACCAAAGAAAAAAGACAGCAACTCCCGATAAAGTCTACATCCCAAAAGTGTGTCAATTATTTATACTTTATTCATTAAAACAATGTAAAAAAGGTACGCTGATGTGTTTCGATATGTTGTTTTCAAGAGAGCGTATTGAAAGCAGGTCTCATTAGATCTATTAAATGCAGTAATCTGGCAATCAATGCATTTAAAAACACATTCCAGATACTTAACAATCTGTTATATATTTAGGGCTTCTAGTTTTCGGTTTTGTTTTCCTTCTTTCTCTCTCTCTCTCCCTTTAAACCTTAATTAATAGTTGTTAAGCCTTAACTGAATACCAGATTGTTTAAATTAGCGACGCACGACTAGAAACGAACACAGTGGAACTTAATAAACTGAATTCAATTATTAGAGCCAGAACGAAATGCAGGTTCAGATAGAATCAGGTGAGATCAATGCACATCGTTTGTTAACTCAATCAATATACGAGGGTAAAAAGAAACAACTTCCTTTGGTAATTAGTGTTTGATTAAGAAAGCGAATCGGCTCAAAATATGTTTAAAGGGACATCACGTGATCAAAAATAAAAACCAGTGGCAACGTATCTGGTCCGCAGTAGGAAGAAATGGACACGTCACAGGATGCCGTTCAAAGCAGTGATCCCTGCTCTGCTTCTAAGCTTTGTCTGCTCTGCTTCTATTGGCTCACACACACAGGGGTATATTTACATACACCTGACCAATCGCTCAGTGTAACTCGACAATACTTGCACACTTAAGTTGTACCTTCTTTCCTTTGCTGTCTTCCACAACGAAGTCCTTATGGTCAGGGGCACAATCTTCTGGGCTTTTTGTGTGTTGGCATTTTTGTACATTTCGCCACAATTCTGTTTTAAATCCTCCGTATTTAAACTATAATACATCTTTAAATCCAAGCCTCCATCCTGATTGTAATCTCATTTTAAATCTCGCAAGTGGCGTCTCCAATAGAAATGTAGGAACGTGCTGTCCTTCAGTAGTTGGTGCGGGTTTAAAGTATTCAGAACGAATCAATGATAGACACAAGTCTGGAAGGTGGGACATTGCCCAGCAGGACTGAGAAATGTTTTTATTATTATTTTTGTAGTAGGTTTTATTTTTTAATGGGAAAAGGGTAAAGTCAACGTGAATTGATTAACCATTTCCACAGTTTTTCCGGTGTTTATTGGCTATCCACCAATTTAATTTTTTTGTATTGGGGGTGTTTTATCGGGTTTTATCAATTAAAACCGAAAATCGGAAGCCTTACACATAATATACAAAACAGCACAGCATAAAACAGAATGGATAAAGGATAGATGCTCAAACAGGTTGTTACACAGCTCCCTAAAACCCTACTGAAATAGGACTTTAAAAAAATACTATATATGTAAAACTAGAAACAATCTTTTTAATTACAAAAAGATTTTAAAAATGTGTTATTGAATAAAAATCAGGTATAAATCAGTTAAAACCGACGTTCAGTTAAAAAAAAAAAAAATCCTGTAATTTTTCGGTAAAATTTGGAATAGACCGGAAATGCGGAACACAAATTATATGCAAGATCTCTTTGGGATTGTTTGAAATTATTGTATCTTATATTGATTGTTAAGTCTTGTTTTATTCCCCCCCTCTCCTTGCTATTCATCTTTGTAAATAATATTAGGGGGACTCTGACCACTTCATTCTTTTAAGTCTAAAATGATCTTTCGATTGCTTGGAGGTGCCACCGGGAGCCATCTACTAACAGGGTGTTACAGATGCAGAATTCTCTGTCATATGTAAAAAATATGTTGTTGTTTGCTCAATTGTGTGATGCAGAACATTGTGGTTTCAGAATAAACAGATTCACTATAATAATGTTACTAAGCTTTGGAAGCAACCCTCCGAGTGGCTAAGAAAACGTGGGCCTCCAGTGCATAGGAAAAAAAATCACTCTAATTAGCTGGTGAAATGAGTAATGATATGATTTATAGGGAGAGACAAAAAAAGATACAAACCATAACATAGCTAAACCAGTCTATCCGCTTGCCTGAGATTCTTGGCAAGACACTGAGATCAGCTTTGATTATTTTTATATAAAAAATAATGAGAAGATGTTCTGTAATCAATCAACTTATAACCTGGGCTAACATCATTGACCTTCAGATTACCTTTCTTTCACTGGGACCATGGAAGAGATGAGGCAGACTTGTAAAGCCTCATGCTTAATAATTGCTGGTAATGCAACATGATGAATCCAACAGCAAATCTGACAAGCATTACCAGATCTTCAGAGTGAAAAACTGGGCGTTCAATTTATCGACCACGTAACAATTCTGAAGCCATTAAAATAACTGTATGTAATAACACTATTATTGGGTGTATTTATTGTATGTTTATATGTTTCCGGTGGCTACCTGTCATTAATTTGAGAGTATTTCTCGCACAATATCAACTTACAAACATACAATAAAAAATGTATTGTTTTATTTCTATTGTCATCTGTCCAAAACATGTTAAATGTACAAAAAGCCAGGTTAGAAAAAAATAGATTAGCTAGTACCATTTCAACATGTGATAATATATATAAAAAATGTGAATACAATAGCAAAACCGGGACAACTGTATAATTTCTGACCAGGAGAAAAATGAAAACTGGCACAACACAGTTAAAAGGAGGGAGAACCAAGGTCTTCAAAATAATTTACCTCATTAGCATTATCAACACTGGGCCCTAAATGTATGAGTTATTTAAAGTTAAATGATGTTTTGATGAAGAAAATATGGTTTATATTCGTTCAACATTCATGGGTTGGTGACAAGGCACAAAGCTCTACCCACACACTGTATCCTGAAATCCAAAATAATGTTCAACCAAACAGAGTGCTACACATGAGAGACCTTATCTAATCACGTGAGCCCACCTACAGCCAATGATATTAGCGCTTTCACATCACTTTCAAAACAACAGATGTTGTTAAATGCAGAGTATCGCTTTTTTTTTTTTTTTTGTAAAGAGCAAGTATGTCAACTAGAAATAGATTTTAAAAGCCTTGGTTACCAACTCAGTTATTGTTTTCCTGCCAAGCATAAACACTAGAGGTAAACATCATGCCCCTGGGTCCGAAATGTATGTAAACCCCTGCTTGAATGCCTCCTTTCTCTAATTTACTCCCTGCTGACTTACAGTAGATGCTTGGGTTTGCTCATTCTACTGTAAGATCATTACAATCGCTGCCTGTCTTAACACTTCAGTCCATAACTGTCCCGCCTAAGAACAGCTAGGGAGTTGAGAGAGATAATGATGAGTGTGCTCGAGTTAAAACCGATAAAATCTAAAGAACAAAGCCTTTTCCAATATGTAAAACAACTGCAGTTTATAGTAACTATGCCTTAAACTTTACCAAAGAAGGTGTATATGTATATTCTAGCTCTGTATTTTAGGGTTTGGGCTTTTTGGAGACTGACGTCCCACCTCCCAACGGAGGAGATGCATTGTGGGTGCATGAGGACAGGGAATGGAGTTAGATGCTCCGTAAGTGAACCGCATTGCAGTTCAGTGTGCAGTGATATCAGAAACATTAAAAGCAAATGCAATCTGAATGTATTTACTGTATTGTGCATATATTTGACTATCTGTGGCTTGTGTAACCGGCTGTGAGGACGGGGTAACGAAATGTGTGAGGAAAAACAAACAGAGGCCTCTTCGGAAAACCACATGTCTGGAATCCTTATTCAGTGAAATAATGTTGTCCACAACGGTACTCTGGCAGAAACATTATAAATGAATTGCAGTGTAAAGAGTACAAGTGTAAAACATAAGACAGGGGAGTACAAATGGTGTAGAAAAGAGCATTATACAGAACTATGGAACAGGGTATCCAATAAAAAGACAGGCACCAAAGTCGAGTCACAACGGATTATTATTTTACTTAAGATACAATCTCTCTTAGCCACCGTTTTTATCAGTTTAATTGTAAGTTGATGTTTCAGTCTCAAACCAGCACAAGTGCCAACTCCGACCAGGATAAACCAGTGCTGGTCTTAGCAGGAAGACAAATGAATGATAAACTGTTAAGTATGACAGCACCACACAGATGAGAGACGTTTAAGGGTCACTGTTATTGGTCTTTAAAGAGGGTAATCGATACAAATGAGTATTGCATAGAAACCTTGAAGTGTCTTGTTTGTTGTTTTAATGTTGCATAGCAGGTCCTTAACAGGGGGTTACAACCAGATGGGTCACATTGGCAGAGTTACAAATGGCTCTCCTCCAGGGGAAGCTCACATTACCTTTCCGGCCTGATGGAGCAAGGCTGACGCCCAGCCAGTGGGAACAAAGGCAAGTGGTCCCTGCGGAGCACACCGATAGACAATTCGTTGAAAATATCAGGTTCTTGCAGGGAAACAGAGAAGGTTTCTTTAAGTTGTGGTGTCCCATACGATTTTAAAATCTATGGTGTACCAAATCAAATCAAAGCTTACAAAGATAACTTCTAGAACATCTGAAACATCCAGGTAGAAATTAAAGATTTAGATCTTTAGCAGTGCAGTGTTGCTTTTAATCCAAACGGTATGTAAGAAACTATCATTTCAAAAGGCTCCGAAGTAGCTCAAGGCAAGCTCCAGACAACTAGCAGCATTTGTTGGTTTGGAATCAAACCTTAATGGACCATAATCACAAATAATTTACCACTGTGTTAAAGTAACAGCAGTTTCATTTCTTAAATTAAAACACTTATGTTAAAAAAAACTCCAATATATAACTCAGAAGGGTAATTTAAGTGAAGTCCTTATTGCACTATAGTTGTTTCTTTCAATTCTGTAATATTTGTTTTTAGTCTTTTTTTTTTTTTTTTAAGCATGGTGGTAAATACTTTGAGAATATAGCCCAATGTTTTAATTCCAACATGCGTCATACATATGTTTATACATATGTTTAAACAATAAATATACCATAGGGTTGACTTATCATTCATAGTCAGTAGTTATAAAGAACGCTAACTTGGCACATTACTCTCTTCACCATTTTCACTGCCTTATTGTTTTTTGTTTTTTTTTAATGATTTGGCTAAAGACCCTGAAGGGCAGCTGATATGATTCACCTCAAGCCAGATTTGCTAAGACCTTTCTGTATGAAACTGATGCTGTAACAGTGCCTATGTTTTACAGCTGCACAGTATGTCCAAAAACCGAAAATAACTGCTTCACAATCAGACAATCATCCAAGTCTAGCTTACTCGGTGGCCCTATTTGACTGGTCTGTGAAACTTTAGCACTAAATTGACAAGTGCAGCTTTCAGATAGAACAGTATTTTATTATTATAATTTTTTATATATATATATATATATATATATATATATATATATATATATATATATATATATATATATTGTAACGGGCACGGCTGGACTGACTCGCCGTTGCCACCTGTCGGCGAATAAGGCGCTGTGCCCGGAGCCAGTCCCCTACATTTGGTTAATGTGCAGCAGAGGATGCTGGGAGTACGAACTATGGTAGGGGAGAAACTGAATTATTGTTGTTGTGTTTATTTGTTGTTCCTGTAAAAGTTCCAGTACTGTTCCATGCATTTTCCTGTAATTGTTATTACCCTTCCTGTGTTATTTGTTAAATATGTGAATGTCACCCTGAGAGGCAGAGTAGTGCTCTGGGGTGGGGAAGGGCTGTGTGTGTGTGTGTTCGTGGAGGGCGCTGACGTGCTGTTAGCTGCTTAATAAACTGCATTACCTAAAAGAGCTATTGTGTGCGTGTCTCCGTTAATCCCTGTGCTCGCTACATTGGTGTCAGAAGCGGGATGGATGACACGCACTTGATCTGCAGCTGGAAGATGGACGAAGAGATCCAGAGGATGGAGCAACAGATCGCCCAGCTGACGGGACGGATGCAGAACACCCAGCGGCGAAGCGGAGAAGCAAGACTCGCGCTTCAGCAGACCCACGGCGGCGAACTCTTGCTGCAGCAAAAAGAAGCTGGCAGTCAAGCGCGCCACCTCCGGAGAGACACCGAAGACGGCAACCAGGCGGGATGCCTCGGGAGCAGCAGCCTAGAACGGAACCAAAGTGGCGTGAACCTTTATCAGCCTGGGCGGCCCCAGCCCCCTGCCTCGGTGGAAACAGCGCAACCTGCCAACAAGAGTACTGTCAAGGCAGGCCGCTATGACGGGACTGCGCCCTGGGAAGCCTACCAAGCAAAGTTCCGCCTCGCAGCCTTGGCAAACAACTGGAGAATAGAAGAACAGGCGGGGCAGCTGGCGGCAGCACTGGAAGGGAAGGCGATGCAAGCATTGCTCGATTTAGACCCAGAGGAGCCATGTGACTTCCATACCCTATCCACGGCTCTCCAGCGCCGCTTTGGACAAGTGGAGTCAGCCGTCAGCCTGCGCGATCGCCTCGCCACGCGCAAGAGAGCCAGTGGCGAGAAACTCGGGATCCTGGCCGCGGACACTAAATACTTGGCACGGAGGGGGTATCCTGGTTTACCTCCGGCTGTACAAGAAGATGGAGGCGTTCATCCGTGGCCTGAACCCCACCGCGCTCAGACAACAGGTTCGGCTCGTTGCCCCAACCTCCCTAGAGCAGGCCTTAACCCATGCCCTAAGGATTGAGGCCGTGCTCGAGGAGGGTGAGCGAGTCCGGATCCCCAAAGTCCGCGCGGTCAGAGGAAAGGAAGATAGCGATGGAGACGAGGATACCGCCACTGTCAGGCAGACCACGCCTGTAAGGCGCTGCTGGAACTGCGGAAGCCCGGGTCACCTGCATGCACAATGCCGCCGCCGCCGTCACCCAGTACCATCTGAACAAGAGACGTCGTCGGCGGGAAACGAAAAAGGAGGCGTCCATGCTGGGACGACGGCGTCTGGAGATCCAGCTCGGAGACTGCACGATCCAACACGAATTCTGGCTGGCGGAGATACAGGATCGCTGCATTCTGGGCTTGGACCTCCTGAACAAAGTAGGAGCCACCATCGACTTGGCTGAGGGAACCCTGTGCCTTGGCCAGAGCCAACTGCGCCTGATTCCGGGTCGGGAGAAGGAAGGGGAGCAACGCCGCACCAGAACCACCGTGCGGCATAGTCAGACCAAGGAGGTTCGTCGGACGCGGAGGGGCAGGACCCGGCCTCTCCCAGAAGCAGAGTTTGCAAGGGCTTCAACTGTCTCCGCCCCCTCCCCTGCAGAGCGTTCACCGCCCCCCGCAACCACAACTGGTGGAACACAGGACTGCAGGATAACTGATGCGGTGAAAGCGCTGTGGCAGAGGAGTAAGGAGGGTCTATCTCAGGGCCAGCAGGACCAGTTATGGGAACTATTAAGGGGGTACTTGGACATTTTTGCTGCAAACATAGAGGACTGTGGGCGGACCGGATTAGTTCAGCACAGCATTAACACGGGAGACGCGGCTCCGATCCGGGAGCGGCCACGGCGGCTACCCTTGGCAAAGAAGCGGCCGAGGGCATGATTCTGGAAATGGCCGCTGCCGGGGTAATTGAACCATTGGCTAGCCCCTGGGCCGCGCCAGCCCTGCTAGTAAAAAAAAAAAAACGGGTCACTGCGGTTCTGTGTGGATTATCGCAAACTGAATGCAGTGACCCACAAGGACTCGTACCCCCTTCCCAGAATCGATGAAGCTCTGGACTACATCGCAGGCTCCCGCTGGTTCAGCTCCCTCGACCTGCGCAGCGGATACTGGCAGGTCGAGCTGGCCCCTGAGGCACGACAGAAAACTGCATTCTCCATTGGCCAGGGTCTGTGGCAGTTTTCAGTGATGCCCTTTGGACTGTGCAATGCCCCAGCAACGTTCGAGCGCCTGATGGAGCGGGTGCTCACCGGAGTTCCACGGACCCATTGTGTTGTATACCTGGATGACTTACTGGTGCACGCCGCCACCTTTTCGGCGGCACTGCAGAACTTGCAGACTGTGTTCGAGCGCATCCGTGGAGCTGGCTTGAAACTTCACCCTGGGAAGTGCAACCTGCTGAGAAGAGAAACACACTTCCTCGGACATGTTGTCGGGGCAGACGGCATTGCCACAGACCCTGCTAAAGTGACTGCTGTAAAGGACTGGCCGGTCCCCAGGACTGTGACAGAGGTGCGTAGCTTTCTGGGCCTGGCGTCTTATTACCGCCGCTTTGTGAAGGACTTTGCTCAGATCGCCAGGCCCCTGCACCGCCTGACCGAGAAAGGGGGCCGGTTCAGCTGGGACACCGACTGCGCAGCTGCCTTTGGGGAATTGCGAGAGGCCCTTGTGAAGGCCCCAGTCTTGGCGTTCCCTGACCCCCAAAAACCGTTCATCCTGGACACGGACGCGAGCGATGTGGGGATCGGAGCAGTGCTAGCCCAGGAAGGCCCGGACGGGGAACAAGTGGTCGGGTACTACAGCCAGGCTCTTAGTAAAACAGAGCAGAACTATTGTGTGACTCGCCGGGAACTGTTGGCTGTAGTACGGGCCGTGCACCACTTTCGTCCCTATCTCTACGGGCGAAGATTCAAGCTGCGCACGGATCATGCCTCCCTGCGGTGGCTGCTCAACTTCCGCGAGCCCGAAGGACAGGTGGCTCGCTGGATAGAGACACTGCAAGGGTATGACTACTCCGTCCAGCACCGGGCTGGCCGCCTACACAATAATGCAGATGCCCTGTCCCGTCGCCCCTGCTTCTCTGAGGACTGTAAGCACTGCCATCGGATGGAGGAGCGAGAGGCGCAGCGATCCGTGGAGGAGCGAGTAAGTGCTGCCACTGTAGCTGTGGAGACCCCCCTTGAGTTGCCAGCGGGGGAGATCCAGCGTCAGCAGGGTCTGGACGCTGAGCTGGCACCGCTGATCCGCTGGTTATCGGCGGGTCAGCGCCCAGCCAGACGTGCGGTGTCAGCCCTCTCCCCGGAGGTAAAAGCGCTGTTGGCGCAATGGGAATGTTTGAGCCTCCGGGAAAGTGTGCTGTACCGTGCCTGGACAGACCCTGCGACAGGGCGCAAGCAGCTACAAGTGGTGGTTCCTCAAGCTCTCCGAGAGACCGTCCTGCGAGCCGTGCATGGCGGACCAGCCACTGGACACTTCGGCGTTGCCAAGACCCTGGGTCGGCTACGGGAGCGGTTCTACTGGGGACGGTGCCGACGTGATGTGGAGACTTATGTGCGACGCTGTGACCAGTGCACCGCCCGGAAGGGCCCCTTGGACCGCTCTCATGCCCCGCTCCAGCAGTACCAGGTGGGGGCACCATTAGAGCGCGTCGGTGTGGACATCTTAGGGCCGTTCCCACGGACGGAGGGGGGCAACCGGTACGTCCTGGTGGCCATGGATTACTTTACTAAATGGCCCGAGGCGTACGCAGTCCCCGATCAGAGCGCAAACCTGTTCTGCCGGTTTGGGGTTCCCGAGGAGCTACACAGTGACCAGGGGCGTAACTTTGAAGCGCAGGTGTTTGGGGAGGTGTGCAGGCGGCTGGGTATTAAGAAAACCAGGACGACCCCACTACACCCACAGAGCGATGGATTGGTGGAGCGGTTTAACCGCACCCTTGCCACCCAGCTGACCATGTGGACCTCCCAGCACCAGCGTGACTGGGATCAATGCTTGCCCCTGGTCCTAATGGCCTACCGGACTGCAGTGCAGGAATCTACAGGGTGCACGCCAGCGGCTCTTATGTTTGGGAGAGAGCTCCGCACCCCAGTGGACCTTGTGTTCGGCCGGCCACCTCAGCTCCACACTCCGGAACCTGCCGGCCCGGAATACCTCCAGCAGCTACAGGACCGATTGGGCACTGCCCATGCTTACGCTCGGAAGCACCTCACCTCGGCTGGCCAGCGTCAGAAACGGGCATACGATACTCACTGCAAGGGCCGGGGATTTCAAGCTGGGGAGCAGGTCTGGGTTCACTGCCCCCGGCGAAGAAAGGGACTCTGCCCCAAGCTGGCCAGTAACTGGGAGGGCCCCTGTGTTGTTCTGGAGAGGCTCTCCGAGGTGACTTATCGAGTGCGGCTGCGGACCCGTAGCCGGGCGGTTGTGCTCCACCAAGACCGCTTGGCCCCCTACCGCCCCGGAACAAACTCGGTTGTCCCTGCAGCCAGCCCGGAGGCCAGCTCCCAGGACAGGGACAGCGCTTCCCCCTTGCAACGACCGAATAGTTCACCAGCTGGTGGCCCAGGTAGGGGCATTCTGGCTCCAGCTGACTCCCAGCCCGTCGACCACCCCCGGGACTCTCTGACTTTGTGAGACATTAAGTGTTGGGCCGACGGGACGTTCGGCCCTAAGATGGGGGCTGTGTAACGGGCACGGTGGACTGACTCGCCGTTGCCACCTGTCGGCGAATAAGGTGCTGTGCCCGGAGCCAGTCCCCTACATTTGGTTAATGTGCAGCAGAGGATGCTGGGAGTACGAACTATGGTAGGGGAGAAACTGAATTATTGTTGTTGTGTTTATTTGTTGTTCCTGTAAAAGTTCCAGTACTGTTCCATGCATTTTCCTGTAATTGTTATTACCCTTCCTGTGTTATTTGTTAAATATGTGAATGTCACCCTGAGAGGCAGAGTAGTGCTCTGGGGTGGGGAAGGGCTGTGTGTGTGTTCGTGGAGGGCGCTGACGTGCTGTTAGCTGCTTAATAAACTGCATTACCTAAAAGAGCTATTGTGTGCGTGTCTCCGTTAATCCCTGTGCTCGCTACAATATATATATATATATATATATATATATATATATATATATATATATATATATATATATATATTTATTTATTTACTTAAACTCTGAATTGTCATAATATAACAGCAGAATAGCTCAAATGTATAATATCAGAAAATAAATCAATTATTAGTTACGTCTTAGTTGGTGCTTATCTTGGCGAGAGCCAAGTTCAGATCAGCATGAAGTTTTAACATCTACTCTCGTGTAATGGAAATAATTATATAAGGGATAGAATTTTACTTATATATAAATGTGTATATTGGTAAGTGCAAGAACTCACTTTGGACTGTTAGCTGTTTTAAAACACCAGGATGGTGATTTTATTCATGCTGTTTTAGACAAAAGAACTACCCAGAGGTTAGCTTGACTTCCCCTGCTCCTTGCCCTGTGGCCTATGCTTAGCTGTGAAGCTGTGCTGAGTTTAGATAAACCAGCCGTGTAGCCAAGGTAATCTTGGAGAAACCAGACTAAATGCGTGTCCCGGTGCTTAACCAACACTAATCATCCTACCAAAGATTTTGTAGCCCATCAACATGTACTATCCTCCCTCTCATCAGTCTTTGAATTGTGTCGCCCATTCTCTGGGAACAGTGATGCCTGCTAATTTATTTCCAGTTAGGTCTAGCAACATTCCAGTAAACCGCTTCCCAGCCTCCTTTGCGGAGGACTCAATTTTCAGCAGTGAATTCTCAATTGTCGTCTGACTGCAGTTTATCTTCATTTTCAATTATGTCTTCCTACTGCCACAAAGCAAACAAAGACACTAACTGCCCCCCTCCCCCACCTCCAACAAACGCTCATACATACAAACATGAATCCCCCCATCAACCAAGCAGCGCACAACCGGTGGCAGTAACTTAGAAAGGAGCGAGAGAGCTAGAAGCTGATATGAATTTCAATATCGTGTTGAGGGAGGGGGAGGGAGGGAGGGAGGGGAAAGTGTAAGGAGCTCCCTGGGGATTCTGTGACCTGCTATTCTGTCAACAACCTTATTCCTATGATCTAATCTCAAGCCAAAATAGCAAAGCAAGTTTCACCTAAAATACATGTATACTACCCCTGATAAACTAAGACAGTGAATGCTGAATGGGATTTATTGGTGGTGTCTTTGGCATGTTTTATTCACAAGAAAAACAAAATGTTGTACAAAACAAATACAATTTTATAAATGTTGTTCTAAAATTGTTAAATCTATGTTTTTATTATGTAACGCTCTGCATTCGTTTCCACTCCAGGTTTACTTGATGGATCTGGGTGAGGGTTTAATTGGTTCAGTTAAACAATTTAGAACAGGATTGGTATAAAGACCAGGGGGTGGACGGCCAACTTTGGATACCCGTGTCAACTACTGGAACATTGTAGAGCAGGTCTTCGGTACCAAAGCTACCAGCTGTCTTAAAGAAGCAGCTCTCTTGGTCAATAGTGAGACTCCTCCATGGTAAATAAAGCCTGGTTGGTCATTGTGTAAGAGTGTATGTTTCGGCATACCCATCTACCCATTTCATTAGCTGTCTGCCGGTTAATCTAAATCACAGTGGATCTGTTTCCTTGTAAAATGCAGTGCTTTCATATTAACAATTAAACAGCATTTTAAAACAGACAACACCTTGTCCACAAAATGATATAAATAGTGAATCTCCAACCATGATAACATTTGAAGACGTTGAAAAAGACTTCCAGTCAAAATGTTTTAGTTTCTTTTAGCATTTCTAAGGTTAGAGAAGCTGTGCGTACGAATCATACATGGCGGTTTCCCCATGGGGTTTGCTCTTCTGGAAGGGTTAGACAGGGTTCTGGGTTCAGTATCACAGCTTACTTTCAGCAATGCTCACAAATCATTACAACACCTCAGTTTACTTCTCACCTGCATTTGTCATTCAAGTGGAAGACCTTTGTATGTAAACAGCATTATGATTGGTGTTTCACAAAGAAACATTACTAAATTCAACCAATTACAAAAACTTTTCACATAATCAAATACAAAGCTTCAGAAATGGCTTCCCCATCAAAGCCACATGTGTCACTTCAAGGCTACATAGGCAGAGGGAAGGTTGATGAAGAGTTGCATGTTTAAAAAGTTTTACTAGCCTGCCAGAAACATAATCCTTGCAATGCGTTTCCAAGACCTTGCTAAATTGGAGACTAGAAGTGGAGGTTTGGCCCATTGAGGCTTGTCACATTAAGCGGTTGTACATCATTAACTAATTAGTTAATTAATTATCCCAGTGTTTGAACTGCCAGAATTTCACTTGGTAAGCTATTCCCTGCATTCGTTATTGTTCCTTACTTTAAAAAAAGTTCTTCCTAGTTTCCTTCTCAAACTCAATTTTGCTCAACTTTAATTTGTGCCCTTTGATCCTACTAAGTTTTAAATAGAATTTTGAGTTAACCGAGGGAGCAGCTGTGGCAAGTTCGAGTGGAGCAGGTGGGTTCTGTTTACTGTCCATTGATAGCCATTCACATCCCAAGCATTAGAGTGCCACAACAAAAGATTAGCCATAGACTTTTCCACTGCTGTGGTGTGGTGTGGTGTGGTTTTGCAGCAATGCATGTCAATGCTCCACCCTTGAAGACTGGATTAGTCTAACATCATTGTGATGACAGACTGTGTTGTGGTCAAGGTGCCATAATAAGGTTTTTTCAAAAATTGTTAAGTTTGCAACATTTATTTTTGTGGCATAAGTGGTAGAAAAACAGGGTAAATAGAAAAAAGAAAAAGGGAGGGGAAAAAGATAAGCATAACCTAGACAAGTCAACTTATTTTTTACTTCAGAATTAATTACTGAGTGTGTTGAATTATTCTTTTTGTGTTTCATCGTTATTCAATAAGCGTTAGAAATTAAACAGATGAGTTAACAGCCCATCTTTTTGTTCTTTAATACAATCCTGCTTCTGGGACTAATGGAAACAATCAGTGTTTACAGTATGCCTGGGCTCTAATGCTTTTGATTGTCAAAAAGGAATCAGCCCTTATTGACAGTGAAGACTTGAGAGCTCTGTGCGTGTGTGTACAAACCACTAAAGTCTGTGTCTTTATTCCAAGCAGGTCCTAAATTAGTTAATTGCCTCTGAACAGCTTCAAATAACTACATTAGAAACTGCTTGGTGTAAAAACCTGGACCGGACTAGATCTCAAGGACCAGAGTTGAGTACCACTGCACTAGAAAACCAAAGAAAAACATCTGCAATTTGACAAAGCCTACACTGCCCTCTGCTGGTTATTCTCATAATGCACTCTCTTCAAATACATTGCAATGGTATTCCCTGTCCACATACTTGACACCAAGGTTCAATTAAACTTTTTGTGGCTCAATTGAGTAATTTAAGGGCATGGTTGGAACAAGGTTCAGGACTAGGATAGATTGAAAATGAACCACAAATTAATACTACTGATGTACAGTATTATTATTATTATTATTATTATTATTATTATTTATTTCTTAGCAGATGCCCTTATCCAGGGCGACTTACAATTGTTACAAGATATCACATTATTTTTTTTTATATACAATTACCCATTTAAACAGTTGGGTTTTTACTGGAGCAATCTCCAGTAACTTTAATATGAATAGTACCAATCTTGCCCCAAAAGTTCAGAGAAAAGACTTATCTATAGCCTTTTTATTCCAGCATAAATGTGTTATTAGGTTGAGTACATATTCCACTGCCCAAAGTTATTGCTTTCTTCAGCTTCATTTCAAGTACAAAGTCTTAACTTTAATACATCAATAGAACAAGAGAAGAAAGAGCCCTATCTTTCATGCAGTTATGTAGATTAGAAGTCCCCTAATACTTTCCACCACCTGAACAAAACAAAAATTGGTAATACTATACTGAACAGCAATAGAAACATATCACTTATATTTGAGCATCAGAAGAAACGTATCACTTCTGTTTGGAGAAAATTCACTAGATGTGATATGATACAAAAATGACAAACTCTTTTAGAGCAGGTGCGGTGACTTTTTATTGTACCGATTAACAATTGGTATCACAAAGATGCTGCAAAATAATGTTGATCTTGGGCAGGTGTTGTGACTCTTGGTCTCCCAGTTCATGGCCTGTCATTGGCAGTGTGTGTCTGGTTATACCGTCTCGCCAGGTTTGAAATTGCTGGCTGTGAGCACCCAAGACGGCGAGCCACAGTACACTGCCCTACTCCAGCCTCCAACATGCTGATTGCACAGAGGCACTGCTCTCTTGACAGACGTGGCATATTGGTTTTTTTTTTTTCTGTGATTTTCTTTATTGCTTTTATTCAGGCATGCAATTCAACAGCTGAAATCACTCCATATCCAGTGTCCAATCAACTGTCTTACTAATTAGGTGATTAAATGCATATACTTCAGTCATAGTCACTCAAGCATGTCATGGTCAACGATGAATGATCGAGTGATTAAAAAGAAACCAAAAACATGTATATTTGACAATAAACGATATCAACACAGCACTGCCTCACCCCTAGTTTATACCTAATTTTATCACTTGCTTACTGTTGCCATCTACTGACTGTAATACAATTTCAAATTATTTTGTATCACTAAAGCCAGGACATCTGATCCATTAAACATTGATTGTTTATCAAGCTCTTGTAACTCAAATTTATTTTAAATGAATTAAAGTACATTTTATGTTAATGTACATTTAAGCTACTGCATTATTCACTTAAATACACTAACAGTTCCCAAGTGATATATAAAAATAAATAAATTGATTTGTACATTTAACAATTATTCATTTATATACAAGTTTTACTTTCCACATCAAACTTGATATAATCCATGTGGTTACATAGAATACCCAAAAAAGGATGAAAGATATGAATTCCTCCCCATTCCTATTTTGCCATTCAAGGGTGAATTGTGGAGGGAGGTGGCCTCAGTGGGCAGGTCAGTTCATCAGAACCAAAGCAGCAGCAGGTTACAGCAGATAAATGTAAAGATACTGTCTGAAAGCAAGTGGTCTGTATCAGCAATACGAGGTTAAACTGAACTGTTGACTTGCCCAGGGATCAGATAGCTTTCCAGCGGGTTGTCTAAATGAACTGCCAACAGCCTTAATCAAAATTCTTCTCAAGGTAACCAAAATGTTTTAAATACCTGCTTTATTGGAACCAGGTTTGACCACACATGAAAAGACATTTTCCAGGTACAATGTTTTCTTGTGTATGCAGGAGGTTTGTGGTAAATAAAAGATCACACAGTTGTCTGATTAGATTTTTTTATACATGTCATTATAAAAGCATAAACATACTCCTACAGTTTTTCCCATTAACACATTTCTTTACTGAAATTGCCAACTTTCAAACATTGATTTGAATTTGAAAAAAAAAACTGAATACACAACAGCTACAGCATAACCGCTGCAAAAATTAAGGCCAATATTGAACCCCGGTTAAAATGTAGTATTCAGCATTTTGTTTCTGCCATGGCCAAACACCTACAGAGAGGAATTCTATAAACCACCACAGTATTTGTGCAGTGTATTTTAGTAAGGTTGGGTAATTATTAAAAAGAAAAGAAAAAACACTTTATACTGGAGTTATAAGTAAACCCAATAACTTTTCCGTGAAAATAAAATAGAGCAATGTCCCACAAAGAGACCTATTTATATATATAAAAAAAAAAAAAAAAAAAAAGTTAGTTTCTGTAAACTGCCATCTCCAAAATAAAGCTTTTAAATAATAATAATAATAATAATAATAATAATAATAATAATAATAATAATAATAATTGCCACATTGTCTGGTTACTCATTTAGTTGTGGAAAATATTAATTTCAGGCAGTTAAAATGAATGTCTTGCGGCAATATATATTTTTGAAAATGGCAACTCCCAATTGGTTGCTTGCCTACAAACACATACACATACATATGTATTCTTTGGTTACTGGGTGTCAGACTAAATTTGCAACCTACATTGCAACACAATTCAATTATTCAAAAAAATCTGAATTCTGTGATGACAACCAACTTCTTCAAAAAAGTAATACTGATTTATCTACAATTTAGTCCAGAATAAATTTTGAGAAGTAAAATATAAAATTTGGATGGCTTTTTTCCAGACTAAATTAACATGGGAAGGTTTCTATAGGGCAAATACACCAGTCGGCACAAGAGAAACATATAAAAACACATGGCCAGTCAAGGACCATGCTGCAGAAACAGGTACCTGATAAAATACTACATTGTTTAGAATTTGTTTTGTATACCAATTCAAAATAAAAAGATCTACTCAATTTTGAAACACAGTGAAGCTCTCAAGTGTAATGCTCTTATTTTTTTTAAGTTGCACCAACATTTCCCCTGTACTCTACATCCAATTGCAAGAATGACACTAAACTGGGTGACTTTCGAAAACTAAAAACACTAAGAAAAAAAAACACAACTGATCAAAATTAAGATCAAATGTCTCCCGGTAGTTTTTTGCACATAAAGAAATAATGAAGTACAGCTATGGCCAAAAGTTTTGCATCACCCTATATAAAATAACTAACTGCGTTTCCTAAACCATGAAACTGCTGGATAATGTTACGTTTACATATTGAATTACATAACTCTTTGTAGCTTTCCATATACTTAACGAAAAACTGAAATGAAAAATGTGACATTTCAAAATCCAACTGAAATACTGTACTACTAGCATGCCTTCCATTAGACTTCTGTGATATCATTTTGTAGTTTCTTTAATTAAATAATAAAGAAAAACAATGGTCACATCAGGGTTTTTTTTCTTCTTTTGGATTGTCTCAATCCTAAAATTCTAGGTGATGCAAAACGTTTGGCCACAGCTGTATGCAATCGTGAGGCTTTCTGCAAAGATACAGGCCTGTGTTCATAAAGTCAACCCAGTTACAAAACAATGAAAGAAACTGGAGACAGCAATCAATGGTGTAAATCTGTGTCAAGGTCAAAATGCTCAGAATCATTATTGGGACACAAACGTCGCATTGAATAATTATATTTTATGGCTAGCGTAAAAATAATTCCTTACATTGATTTTATCATGGCAGAGTTGATATCTGAAAGGATTGAAACTGTCACTGTTACCCCACCCAAAGTAAATGATTTGGACATCCACAAACAAAGCCAACCCAGTGCCAACTTTAAAATGGATTTGTTATTTGCAAGTTGTACTATGTACAGCAGTGTGGAGTAGTGGTTAGGGCTCTGGACTCTTGACCGGAGGGTTGTGGGTTCAATCCCCAGTGAGGGACACTGCTGTTGTACCGTTGAGCAAGGTACTTTACCTAGATTGCTCCAGTAAAACCCCAACTGTATAAATGGGTAATTGTATGTAAAATAATGTGATATCTGTATAATGTGAAATAATGTATAATGTGATATCTTGTAACAATTGTAAGTCGCCCTGGATAAGGGCGTCTGCTAAGAAATAAATAATAATAATAATAAATAAATGTAGTTTACAAAAGGAAAGTTGCTTTGTTAGCCCCCCCCCCCCCCCCCCTTTAGCAAGTGGGCATCCAATTAAATGTAAAACTTCAGGACGAATTAAAATAAAATACATTTCATATTGTTGAGATACAATTTTGACACTGTGGGCTGGTACACTTTGGCATATGGGTGTCCTTTTATTTAAGTTTTCTAGATGCATTTATTTGATTAATGTATACTCTATAGGTTTCAACATTTCCCAGGTAGTAGATTTAAAATCATTCTAGTGAAATTGGGTGCTACTTCTTTTGTCTATCTATACCCTTGTGTTCAGGAATGTGTTTATAAGGACACACTTTTTTCGTGCACCCTGTCATCCTCCAGAAAAAACACTCTCCAACAGGCTTCCCCCTGTAAATGAACAGTGAAATGTTTACTTGCAAGTTAAACTTTCTACAAATCATTATATATAAACACATATAACACGAAATATTTATAATTACTCAAGTACTAATTTATTACTTGAGTACTTGAAAAATATAATTAATCTCTTCATGAATATAAGCTGAGGAAGGTAGGCCTACGTATGTGACATTAGATAAAACTATACTTTTTGTAATGGAGTCTCAGATAGACGCTAGGTGTGTAATGTGTGGAAAAACCAGACGAAACAGTGCTGTGTAAGATTTAGATTTCCAGAAAGCTTCTGACAAAGTCCTGCATAAAAGATTAATTCTCAAACTGAACGCAGTAGGGATTCAAGGAAATGCATGCACATGGATTAGGGAGTGGTTAACATGTAGAAAATAGAAAGTACTGATTAGAGGAGAAACATCAAAATGGAGAGAGGTAACCAGTGGTGTACCACAGGGATCAGTATTAGGTCCTCTGCTATTCCTAATCTACATTAATGATTTAGATTCTGGTATAGTAAGCAAACTTGTTAAATTTGCAGACGACACAAAAATAGGAGGAGTGGCAAACACTGTTGCAGCAAACAAAGGTAATTCAAAATTATCTAAACAGCATTCAGAACTGGGCAGACACATGGCAAATTACATTTAATAAAGAAAAGTGTAAAGTATTGCACACAGGCAATAAAAATGTGTATTATAAATATCATATGGGAGATAATGAAATTGAAGAAGGGATCTATGAAAAAGACCTAGTTTATGTTGACTCAAATGTCTTCATCTAGACAAATGTGGGGGAAAAAAAAAAAAAGGCCAACAAGATGCTCGGATATATTGTGAGATGTGTTGAATTTAAATCAAGGGAAGTAATGTTAAAACTTTACAATGCATCAGTAAGACCTCACCTAGTTGTGTTCAGTTCTGGTCACCTTGTTACAAAAAGGATATTGCTGCTCTAGAAAGAGTGCAAAGAAGAGCAACCAGAATTATCCCGGGTTTAAAAGGCATGTCGTATGCAGACAGGCTAAAAGAATTGAATCTATTCAGTCTTGAACAAAAGACTACGCAGTGATCTGATTCAAGCATTCAAAATCCTAAAAGGTATAGACAATGTCGACTCAGGGGACTTTTTTGACCTGAAAAAAGAAACAAGGACCAGGGGTCACAAATGGAGATTAGACAAAGGGGCATTCAGAACAGAAAATAGGAGGCACTTTTTTTACACAGAGAATTGAGGGTCTGAAACCAACTCCCCAGTAATGTTGTTGAAGCTGACACCCTGGGATCCTTCAAGAAGCTGCTTGATGAGATTCTGGGATCAATAAGCTACTAACAGCCAAAACAAGCAAGATGGGCTGAATGGCCTCCTCTCATTTGTAAACTTTATGTTCTTATGTTGTTATGTTGTCAGGGGTGATACACGGGGCGATTTGGTCGCAAGCAATACAGTTTTTACTACTAGCAAATTGCCTAGACAGTTGTCGCTAGAGCTGCTGTGACCCACTTTCGAAATCAATTATTATTAATAAATAAATAAACAAAAAAAGGAATTATTTCTTCTCCCGTGATACTAGTAAAATTCCAGACTTCAAGACTTTCATAACGGAGAAATGGTTTTTCAAGCATTTTCAAGCCCTGGAAATCAGTTTGGCATTTTTCCATACTTTTTTTTTTTTTTTTTTTCTAAATGGCTTTATGGGGCAGCAGTGTGGAGTAGTGGTTAGGGCTCTGGACTCTTAACCGGAGGGTTGTGGGTTCAATCCCAGCTAGGGGACGCTGCTGTACCCTTGAGCAAAGTACTTTACCTAGATTGCTCCAGTAAAAACCCAACTGTATAAATGGGTAATTGTATGTAAAAATAATGTGATATCTTGTAACAATTGTAAGTTGCCCTGGATAAGGGCGTCGGCTAAGAAATAAATAATAAAAAATAATAATATTTGGATTTCGTACTGGGCATACTGAAACGCAAAAAATATTTTTGGAACAGGCGAAAATATGGACCTTTGTCAATGGATTTTGCATTGCACCCTCATGCTAGATGAATGATTTTTTTTTTGGTTCTGGGATTTTGGATCGAACAGCCAAGAATATTTAAGACACAATTTGTTTGTTCATTGGATCTGCTATACGCAAGGACTTTCCAGATACATTTTAAACAGGCAGGCCAGGCTTTGTGTGTAAAGATTTAATGTAGTAAAGCCTGTGTACATTAGTTAAATTAGAATATGTTGACATTTACCTAGTAATACTTGCCTAAGATACAATTAACTCTACCTGAAAGCAAATGTCACTCAATACTTAACCTGTTATTTAATATGTAGAATAATATTGTCTGGCATTAGGTTTGAGTACTCAATTTTTAATGCTCAAGTACTCGAGCACTAAATTCCCATCCCTAATTGTTTTTGTGTGTGTATAATATATATATATATATATATATATATATATATATATATATATATATATATATATATATATATATATATATATATATATATGCTTCAATAGTTAAGCTTTAATATCTGCATTAGTAATTTAGAGCAGTTCATTAACTTACAAAACTAAGGGTTTAGCAGTCTGTGCAGCAGCAAGTCCTGGTACAGCAGAGGGTAGATTTGTCCTTCCTTGATTTTTATAAGAGTGATCAGGATAACGGATAAGTAGCTTGGTTCCTTCAATTTCCAAGTCCTAGACAGCAATAAAATGAAGACACGGTTAAAAGGTTTCTCTGCTGCAATAGGTAATACATCAATATTGCAACTCCCATTGTAAGTTCATTTGTAAATCCAGATCTAGCACTGAAGAATGATTGTAGATGTAGATGGGAAGCGTGGAATGGAGTCATCGTTTCAAGGTGGTTCTTAATCCTGTCATTTTTAGTTTGACGTAATCATCATCAGATCATTTGAGGGCTCTCTATGGGTTAAGCGCTATATAGGAGGCAGTATGGTCCAGTGGTTAAAGTCCAGGGCTTGTAACCAGGAGGTCACCAGTTCAAATCCCAGCTCAGCCACTGACTGGCTCACTGTGTGACCCTGAGCAAGTCACTTAACCTCCTTGTGCTCCATCCTGCGTGATGAGATGTTAAATCAATGTCCTATTGTAAGTGACTCTGCATATAATGCACAGTTCACAGCCTACCTCTGTAAAGTACTTTGTGATGGTGGTCAACTATGAAAGGTGCTTTATAAAAATAAAGACATTACTATTATTATATTACACAAGGTGTTGAGTACACCACACAATGTATTATATTTGGTGTCCTGTTGTGTTTTTTATATGGTAGCATTCCAGAGGTTCAATTTATACAAAAGATACAACTCAAGGCAGCTCAGCCGTGAACATAATACTCATGGTATAACCATTTCCTCTGATAGTGTAGGTACTGGAGCATATTCTCTACATTGAGAATCACACACAACCTGCATTACCTGCAGTGTTTGGATAGCCCGTTCAGCAGCCTCCTTGTTTGAGTAGTTAACAAAGGCACAGCGTCTGTCATAAAGCATCTTAACACTGTTGATTGGACCAGCCCTGCAGTGAGAAAGAGGCATGAGTGATACAGATACACATGGCATACAACAGCATGACAATGGAGTGTATCAGCGTAGTCAAAACTAGCTGCATTCTTGTGATTGAACTGAATAGAGTGGTGCAGTTGGTCAATCATATTTAGACCGCCTTGCTAATGAAGTCACCATTTTAGTATAGCACAGTATATTTGATCAAAAGGATGTTAACTAGATGAAATTAAGTTCCAATTTTAAAATGTTCTATAAAAATATTTACTCAATGGATTAATGATAGAGACAGACAGAGCAAACTTACGTGCTAAAGACATGCTTCAGTAGTTCCGGTGATATAGAATTAGTCACATTTCCTACCCATATAGGCTGCTCTCTGTTACAAAACAAGACATAAAATTAGGAAGACAAAGAAAATAAAAGAATACAGACATGCATGTATTATATATATATACTGTATATACAGTGCCTTGCGAAAGTATTCGGCCCCCTTGAACTTTGCGACCTTTTGCCACATTTCAGGCTTCAAACAAAGATATGAAACTGTAATTTTTTGTGAAGAATCAACAAGTGGGACACAATCATGAAGTGGAACGAAATTTATTGGATATTTCAAACTTTAACAAATAAAAAACTGAAAAATTGGGCGTGCAAAATTATTCAGCCCCCTTAAGTTAATACTTTGTAGCGCCACCTTTTGCTGCGATTACAGCTGTAAGTCACTTGGGGTATGTCTCTATCAGTTTTGCACATCGAGAGACTGAAATTTTTGCCCATTCCTCCTTGCAAAACAGCTCGAGCTCAGTGAGGTTGGATGGAGAGCATTTGTGAACAGCAGTTTTCAGTTCTTTCCACAGATTCTCGATTGGATTCAGGTCTGGACTTTGACTTGGCCATTCTAACACCTGGATATGTTTATTTGTGAACCATTCCATTGTAGATTTTGCTTTATGTTTTGGATCATTGTCTTGTTGGAAGACAAATCTCCGTCCCAGTCTCAGGTCTTTTGCAGACTCCATCAGGTTTTCTTCCAGAATGGTCCTGTATTTGGCTCCATCCATCTTCCCATCAATTTTAACCATCTTCCCTGTCCCTGCTGAAGAAAAGCAGGCCCAAACCATGATGCTGCCACCACCATGTTTGACAGTGGGGATGGTGTGTTCAGGGTGATGAGCTGTGTTGCTTTTACGCCAAACATAACGTTTTGCATTGTTGCCAAAAAGTTCGATTTTGGTTTCATCTGACCAGAGCACCTTCTTCCACATGTTTGGTGTGTCTCCCAGGTGGCTTGTGGCAAACTGTAAACGACACTTTTTACGGATATCTTTAAGAAATGTCTTTCTTCTTGCCACTCTTCCATAAAGGCCAGATTTGTGCAGTATACGACTGATTGTTGTCCTATGGACAGAGTCTCCCACCTCAGCTGTAGATCTCTGCAGTTCATCCAGAGTGATCATGGGCCTCTTGGCTGCATCTCTGATCAGTCTTCTCCTTGTATGAGCTGAAAGTTTAGAGGGACGGTCAGGTCTTGGTAGATTTGCAGTGGTCTGATACTCCTTCCATTTCAATATTATCGCTTGCACAGTGCTCCTTGGGATGTTTAAAGCTTGGGAAATCTTTTTGTATCCAAATCCGGCTTTAAACTTCTCCACAACAGTATCTCGGACCTGCCTGGTGTGTTCCTTGTTCTTCATGATGCTCTCTGCGCTTTAAACGGACCTCTGAGACTATCACAGTGCAGGTGCATTTATACGGAGACTTGATTACACACAGGTGGATTCTATTTATCATCATTAGTCATTTAGTTCAACATTGGATCATTCAGAGATCCTCACTGAACTTCTGGAGAGAGTTTGCTGCACTGAAAGTAAAGGGGCTGAATAATTTTGCACGCCCAATATTTCAGTTTTTTATTTGTTAAAAAAGTTTGAAATATCCAATAAATTTCGTTCCACTTCATGATTGTGTCCCACTTGTTGATTCTTCACAAAAAATTACAGTTTCATATCTTTATGTTTGAAGCCTGAAATGTGGCAAAAGGTCGCAAAGTTCAAGGGGGCCGAATACTTTCGCAAGGCACTGTATGTATATATTATACATATACATACACATTTTTAAACAGTTAAATGCTTTCATCGTCTTTAACATTTCCTCTCCCCCCTCCTTTGTAAAATTGTACAGTATAATTGGTTAAGGCATTTAAAATAAACTCATCTCCCATTTGGTCCTCAAACTGCCAATTAAAACAGGCTGAATAAAAATGATATAAGACCCTTACATATTCCCCCTGACAAAAGCTTCTGCAAAAGACAGTACATTTAGAAAGCCTGGCCAAAACACTTTACATTTTTAAAAGGTGTGTTTATGAGAAGGTAAACTGAGTTAAGACAGAGTTGCAGTTACCCGAGCTGTATGTTTGCTTGGGCAGTTCTTGGTTGAAGTACAGGTTTTAGTTGCGTGGTCTGGGGTATCTGGGGTCGTGGCACAGACTTTGCAGCAGAGTGACCTTTTTTTCCACTCACTATCCACTCCTCTTCCACAGCATGGCCATTTCCAGCTATAGCAGGGGATTTATTTATTACAAAATGAAACAGAAGGGAAGAATGTAAATGCATTCATTTCTAACAACCCCAATCCTTCAGGGCTATTCAACACTATGTTTTACAGGTTATGTATTACATCAAATTATTGATTAAGAACTGTGGTGGTTTGATTCTGCTCTGAAGACGTTTTTAGCAGTCTTCTTAAGAAAGTCTTCTTTCTTCTTAAGAAAACGCAGGTCCCAGATATTTAATAAGTGAACTGTACCCTCTCCAGCTCTTACCATGGATGTTGGACAGTGCTTCTAGTGCCTTATGAACTGTCCCATACATTATTAAAGCATCTGTACTCTGCTCTCGAGTGAAGCCCATTTCCTGTAGAAGAAAGGGGAGAATGCCCGAGAAGAAAGTTTGTCATGCATGCAACCAAAACGTATGCAAACATGTGGGGCAGAGCAATTGGGTATACTTTATTTGTTTACTGCAGACAGTAATACTGTATATTTAAAAACAAAAACAAAAAAAAGTGTCCCCATCCCTGTAAGAATCCAAAAACATTCCTGCAAAAATTACAATTATAACTACAAGTCTGCTAGCAAGACGGCCCTTTACGCATGGAACTACCTTTTGGCTACAGCTGCCCATACAAGCCAAGTAATCTATTAAAATCACACTAACTAAATAGAGTTAAAATAGTTATTTTTTATCAAAGTTATTTTTCCTATAGACATACCATCAACTGGATAATCTGGACTCTCATCAGCTCTTGCTCCGCATCAGCACATGTGCTATCAAGATTTAATACTTCTTTTAAAGCAACTTCTGCTTCAGCATATCGCTGGGGGAGAGAAGACAGACAGTGGTTCACTTTAAAATAAATATTTGCACATTCCTTCACATTACAGACTTCACAAATGTTTAATTACTCACTCATTCACAACGGCTATACATTGCACTTGCTTCAAAATGAGAATTGGATAGTTTTCTTCAAAGATACTCCGCAATTACCTGCAGTCCAGCTAATGCTTTTCCTTTTCTAAAGTATCCTTTTGTCCAAGAGGGACACAAGCTGAGGGATATTTCTGCATCATTCAGTGCTTTATCGTATTGCATCAGTCTCTCATAGCAGAAAGACCGATTACCGAAGAGCCTAAAAAGATATAAGTGAAGCGTTTACTTCAAGCGAAGATCAATACTCTACAACAGAACAAAATCACCCAATACAAACTCAAATCAAAACAGAACTTGAACCATCCCCCTCATCACTCTCACACCTCTATGACCAGTATCTGTAATTTAACAAATCATTTTGTTTCCAGGTAGACATTCTCTCTATTTTCTTAATTCTTTCCAGTGTGTTGCACCTGCATCTCCCCAGTTTTACAGATGGGAAAGAGGCACGGTAGTTAAGACTTGGCCCAGGTCACACTGTGTAATCCGACAGTCTGAATACCAAGACATAACTAACTCTAAATGGTGTTCTGCAGTGTACAGACCTGGTCGTTATTAGTACTTGCTTCCAAACCACCACACAACTATCCCAATACTGGCTTTCACAAGTCTGCTATTTAAGTCACAGAACAAACGGTAAAGCAATATAGGCCTCTGTTTGCTAGTCTTAAATGTAATAAAAGAAAAACAATTATCCTTACTTATATTCCTTTGGATTAAACTTGATTGCATTGGTGAAATAAGTCACAGCAACTTCAAAACGGCCACTGCTGGCCAGCTGATTACCTATATCTGGAAACCAAAACAGAGTTTATTTATGCAAGTCTCAAGGGTACAACTGAAAATAAGCATAATCATGTCAATAAAAAACAAAACATTTAAAATCAAGGTTTTCTACATTGTGAAAGCATGGAGAAGAGAACAGCAACAGCTCAGGAGGATCTGGGTTATCCAGAGAACACAGCACAAGATGGCTGTGGGTTTGAAAGGGTGAGAAATTCATACCTGCTTGTTCAAAACTCCTAGCATGAATTGCACCATTGTCTTCATTGCCATTCTAAAAAGAACAGAACATGAGTATTACACCAAGTGAAGCTGCATGCAGCACGGTCTGGTTATGTTCAATCTATACGCAGAGCTCCTAATGGTTGTATAATCTCAGTCCATACCTCTTGTATCTCTTCCTTTACTTCTGTATCCTTTTCAGGCTTTTTCTTTTTTTCTTTCTTCTCTGATTTAGGTTTTAATTCCATTTTACGCTTTGCAATGCTGGCTGCTTTCGATACAAAGGTGCTGGTCAAATCCAACTCATCCTAGGATATTAAAACAAACAAACAAACAAATATTAAGCTTAGCACATTAACAGCTTCCATATTGCATTTAGGGTTTGTAGAACATGGCAAATATTCTATGTCAAAGGGGCAAACTGGAAAATCTTTGTGTTGATGGTTTAAGGTAAAAGTGCTCAATGGCATTTCTAAACATATACATGCACTAAAGAAGTTGAACTGGCCAGCTACCTCAGATTCCTCCTCTGGGCTGTCTTCTTTTTTGCCGTCATCCTCATTACTAGACTCATTTCCATTTATTTCTTTGTGTTTCTCTGAAGATTCAGTTGGTCTTTTTGCAGACAACATACTAGCTTCTTTTTTATTTGATATATTCTTCTCTTCATCACTATTTGCGATATTGACATTCAGTAATTCTTCAGCAAGACACTGGGGGGAAAAGCAGCAATCACTTACAATGTACAGATATCAAATCATATCTCAAAGCACTCAGAGCAAGTGGATATAAAGATGTAACAAAGGTAAATTCAATTTTAGAAACAACCCATATACTTACACTTGCTTCATTTTGATTTATTTTTTCTAATTTCTCTTGTCTTTTTCTCTCTTTTTGTCTCTAAGAAAAAAATATGTTTAGTACCGAACCAGTAACTTGTCTTAAAATGCAAGAGACCAACTCCAGACAATCTTCAGGAATTACAGCATATAAAACTAATGTTAATTTAGAGAAATACAAAAACACACATGTATAGGATGGCACTTTAATGGAATCAATTATATTTATATTATTTTTTTTTCACCTTTTTCTTAAGCCTTTTCTTTTCAGCTTTTTGCGCAACTCTTTGTTCCTCATCTACTAATTCTTTCCCATTTTTTTCTGCTTCCTAAAAAACAAAAATAATTAACTGCACACTTCAGTTTAGTTTCAGCTATTAAACCAAGGCTAGGCAACATCAGCATTTCCAATTATGTACACAGTTGAGTTGAACCAATTACAGTACTCCCCCTTCATAACAATATATTTGGTGCCATATTTACAAGACCATGCTTTGTGTTCCGTCTCATAAGAATTTAAGTGCACGTGGAATGGCATTATGGGGCCACGACCATCCTGCTTTATAACTGGTTTTGCGGTATAAAGAGACATTTTATAAAGGGGAGTACTGCACAGCAAGTCACTGAGCAGGTCCTACAGCAGTTTAATAATTACACCTGAAATGGACTGGCTCGCCAGAAGAAAAGCGGTCTACTCAGCTACTAAACTTTTACCCATGAACTATGCAAATAATAAATAATCCACGACAAGTCAGGTGTTCATTTTACACCCTCTTATTATCACTTCAGTTTAATGATCAGGAACAGTTTATCACATTACGATGGCAATTCAAAACTCAATAGTGCTACATTAAGAAATACTGAAAGAAACATAAGCTCATTGACAAATGTTTCGACTCGAAGTCTGAGTGTCTTCACATATCCAGTTTCTTAAAGCGACAGCAATTGCATATGTAGAACACAAACATGCAGCGTATACCAGGAAGGAAATTATTGCTAAAGTTTGCAGGAAGCTGCATTTATATGGAAGTTTAAAGTAATGAACATCAAAGAATTACACAAACTAAAACTGGATATTTCTGCTTGTCTTTTTAATGAGTGTGGCCAGTTGTAACAAACACATTTTTATAGGGTGATGCCAATACTAAAAAATTAACCTTATGAAACGGCTAGGCTCGTTAATCTTGCCTGGCGATGTTATAGTAATTCAGCTTAAATATTTTGGTACTTACCTCAGCTGTAACACCCATTTTATAATTGAAAGGTAAATTCATATCCAAGCCCGTTGGCATGTAATTCGGGTCTAGGAACACTCTTGGAAATCCACAGTATGTGGATCTAAGTGCGTAATCAGGATCATAGTCAGAATAGCAATAATCACTTTCACTATATTCATCATCACTATCATCCACATCTTCATATGCATCATCATCATCTTCAATCTGATATTCAAAACCTAAACCTGTAAAATAAACACAAGTATGTTAACAGCTTTGACAGGGCATGAATGACTGCTACTAATACAACAATAAGTGCTATCAATGTCATGAAAAAGATAACCATCAGGGATGTTAGATTCTATTTAATATACTAAACTTTGGGATTAAACAATTACATTTTTAGCAACCAATCAACAGGGCCATCATGGGAAACCCTCCACTAGAATGCTGATACTTCATGATATACAGTACTGTCTTACTGCAGCACCATTAACTCATTAGGCTAATTTAGGAACTTTACAAAAATGCCTTGTTTTATTCTTGTTGTTTGTCATGCTTTACAGGCTAACTGAAACTAACTGAAAAATATTCTTCCTCCTACATGAGACTCTGGATGTGCTTTTCATGAAACAACATTTAACAGCAAGCATACCGGCTGGTCTTGGATTCGTCATTTTAGTAATATCTTCACCTTCAAGTCTTTTTACAAGATCAAATATGTTCTGTATGAAAACATTTAAAAAAAAGTATATATTAAGAATGAAAGGCAGCAAGCATGTAACATGTAGGCCTAATTAAGAAATATTCTAAACATATTAAGCATATCAGAACTCAAGTTAATGCTAGATATACAGGTAAAGAAATAAGCTGGAGAATTGACAAAAGTGATTTATCAAAATGAATGCACTTACCCCACAATGATGATCATAGGAGATATCCACCACTTCACCTGCAGTTTTAGGTACAACCTGACAAGCTGAAAGATAGGAACATAATCTTTACTGCCAGCTTTTATACCAACATCAGTAACTGCCCACTCCCAGACCTAGTATCTAATCCAGAGAGATTTCCTGGAGTGTGAAACAGTAAATAGAAACTGAAACTGAACTGGTATTTTAAACACTGACTCAGTAAAATGCAACCTGTTTTTCGGGATTTTTCGAACCAGGAGAGTTCAACCATTTTAATACATTTCTGCTAGGATTTTAAACACTAAATGAAATCTGAGTTAGAGATACATTGTAGTATTACTTACTGAAGAGCAATAACACCCCCATAAAACATCAGAACATCTATCATGGCATTTCAATGTATTTATGTGTCTTTATTTACAAAGACATTTGTGGAAATCAATTGTAAGTCGCCCTGGATAAGGGCGTCTAAAAAATAAATAATAATAGAGAAATGTTTTTTCTTCTGCAAAATAACTTAACTGAATAAGTGGCTCTATTCACAAATCTTTTAGGCTACTCAGTTATTTAAGGAATGTTTAATATCACTTCATTTACATAAAAGCAGACTTAAAAACATACTTTAAACAACTCATGAGTTAAGGTTTTATAATGTTGATGGCTATGCAAAACACTGACTATTGTCAATTTCTCTACAGAATTTAATAGATGTTAATCTGGATATATTTTTTCCCCTCTGGCAGAGGTATTTGAATCATATCAGGCTTATGATATATTATTAACACGGTTTAATTTTTTGTTAAGGGTTAACACTAGAAGCTCTGCGGTGGTCATTTTGGTGGTTTTTGGTTTTAAAATGTAATTTTCTCCAGTCGTGTAACACATATGGGGCTGTGCGTTCATGTACCTTTCTGTCGGTATGTATTAAATATTCTCACAAAGCATGAAAGGCGGGAGTGCTGAAATAAAAGAGATATTACATTATACCTAAAAGCCCCGGGAGCAGTCACATTGACGGCCACTCAAAAAACAATTTCTTACTTTAATTACTTTATTATTTTTATTTACCAGTCCGCAATTTGTTTAGCTGTAATCAGATTAGTCTCTACTCTCTGCCTGAGTGAATGACTGACTGTCTATTGTTTTCAATCAGCCTTTTGAAGGCTGGCACCTGCTTGCCAGCTGCGCTGCTTTGGTCAGTCAATTAGCAATCGGGACTAGTGAAAATAAATACTAGAGACTATGGAGTTTTACAACGCAACAAAATATGGAGTTGATGTTTTGGGTCAGAGGACATGGAAGTATTCCGTGAAAGCTGGCTCCCGATGGTGGTCTGTTCAGGTGTTTTACAATGTATTAGCAGCCATCAACTCCTGGGTACTTTACAAAGAATGCACAGAAAATAATTTACTAAGGAGAGAGAATATATTTTACAGTTAGCACAGGAACTTCGCAAGAAGCATTTGGAACAGAGGGAGACCGCCAAGCGTGTACCCACAGCTGAAGCTGGCAACCCCGCTGAGAGCCGCAAAAGACGCCAATGCAAGGTTGGCAAGTGTAATAAAAATAAAACTTTGGACAGCTGTTCCCTGTGCAAAAAGGTGGTGTGGAGAAACACATTCTCTGTGTTGTTTGTGACCAGCCTTAGACTCAAGATAAATGAATACCCTTTTGTCGAAAAAAAACCCCACTTTTTTTTATATAACTTCTTGCTGTGCGCTTCTGTAATGTTATTTTCTAAGTTTATTTATCTATATATATGCTTCGGTTGTTCAGATGTTTGTGATGTACTCAATAAAAAAAAAAAAAAAACTAAAATTACATCCGACTGTTTCTCCTTTCGTTATACTATTTACAGTGTTTTGAATACAGCCGTCAAAGATGTCTGCGGGGCTTCTAGGTATGAGTATATCTAGAGTCCTTCTAGTGTTAATAGTGAACTTAAGATAAACTTTTCAGCACTCTGTTGGAGCAAACAGTCGTGACTTTACTTTCCCTCCAATTTGCACATCTACTACTAAAATGCACTCTTTTTAACACCTTTTCACCTTATCCACAGCCTCTATGTTACTTTCATTCCACATCCATACTTAATCATTCGTCAAAATGCTGCAATTCATTTCAGTGTTTTGCTTGAGCTGAAAGGGTTTGGTTTTTTTTTGTGTAAAAGTTGTACTGTAAATGTAAATGTGTTTCTTACACACACCACTGACACACTACTTTAATCACCACTGCAGGCTATACAAAATGCTACAAAACAATTGTTATATATTTATTAATCCGTTTAGACAATGTTAAGCTTGTTATTACTTTATTTTATAATTGTCAATAAACTGTTATTTTTCAACATGAAAACATTGTCTGTGCTGTTAATTATATATTTTGCCATGACTGTTATACATGCAATTTTGTTAAAATATTGTACTTGCTTCCAATAGCGTTGCTTCTTTTACACAGAATAAAACCAGCCACTCTAGTGAATAAATGTAGTAGGAGTACATATAGTGAATAAATATAGTATGAGTACATTGCAAAACACAGTTTTGGCGATTGATAAACTTTCCCTTGCGGCAAAAATCCTGCTATGGAACTAGAAGTTGGGGTGGGGAAATTTGTACAGTGGGAACTATTATTTACAACACTGGGATGACCTTTAGTCTTTCTCAACAGCATGACTGGACTTATGATACAGTGCTGTATCAAAGTAATGAGGGAGTGTTGCATTGCCACATAGATACTGTACAATAACCTATCATAAATTCCAGGATAGCCTTATAACACACAAGGGGAAAACCCAGCCACAATCCATATATTATGTTGCCAGGGCTGAGGTCAATTCCAATTGCATTTCAAACTCCTTTTTTAAATCAATTCCCATCCCCTTTTAATCAATTCCAACACATCACTGATCGAAACTGCAATTAGCAGTACTCTTAACACAAGCTTCTCACAGTGGCAACAAATTACATCAATTGAAGTCACTGTTAGTCAATTAAACTGGTTTCAAATGAAAGCAGAACCATCATTCACAACAATTAGTACGTCTCTAAAATACCTATTACAATTCCTATTCCTCCAAAGGCATTGGAATATATATATATATATATATATATATATATATATATATATATATATACACACACACACACACACACACACACACACATACTTTTTTTTTTTTAAAAGGAATTAATTGAAAAACAGAAATTACCCCCGAATATTGCCGAGACAGAATCACTTGGATCCTGCAAGACTCAGCTTGACAAAGACTAATCAAATCACAAGCTTGTATCAGATGGGCCGAATGGCCTCTTCTCGTTCATAAATGTCCTTAGCGGTGGAGCGGGCTGTGCGGGGTTACTACCAAACTGAAACAGATAAGCTCTCCTGCACTGATGAATCTACCTGTTAAATCAGCTAATGCCCATAAATTAACCAATCAAATTTGAATTAGTGACAGCCCTAATTTCAATATATACTTTGGTGTGTACATTTGTAGTTAAGTCTTTACATTCTAAAACATGATTTGTTTATTTAGGGTTTCTTTGCTTATAAAATACTAACAGGGATGTCAGTATACATCACAATGTAATATAATATCATCCAGAACTCCGCTGCTCGCCTCGTGTTCTCTCTGCCTCGCTTCTCCCACACAACTCCACTGCTCCGCTCACTCCACTGGCTCCCGATCAGCACTCGCATCCAGTTCAAGACTCTTGTACTAGCCTACAGATGCCTTGACCAGACTGCACCCAGATACCTCCAGACCCTCATCTCTCCCTACACCCCCACTCGACCTCTCCGCTCCACTTGCACTAGAAGACTAGCTCTACCTCCTTTACGTTCCCCTGCCTCCAGAGCCCGCTCCTTCTCCACCCTCGCCCAGCAGTGGTGGAATGACCTTCCTACAGATGTCAGGACTGCCCAGTCCGACCACCATCCGGCGCGTCCTCAAGACTCATCTCTTCAGACAGCACCTGTAGAACTCCTCTTTTTTCCCCTCTGGACACTTATCACTTCCTGCGCTTTACTTGCTCTTATCTGCCCCCTATTTTACTGCATTTAATCCTGTACTTCAGAGTACTATAATCTGTCAAGTGTTATTTAATCTGTAGTATTTTGTATTTAATTATATCCTGATGTAACTATCACTGACACTTATCTGCTCTGTTGTTGAATCGTATTTTGTCATACTTGTACTTGTTAGAACCAAAGTCATTGTATTTATCTTGCTCTTAATTGTATTAATACTTGTACTGTGATTCTTGAAATGTATTTTTGTTTACGACTAAGTCACCCTGGATAAGGGCGTCTGCTAAGAAATAAATAATAATAGTAATAAAAATGTGTGTGTGTGTATGTATGTATGTATGGTTGTATGTATGGTTTAAACGCTGACCTGCATATCATTTAAACATTCATAGAAATGTACCAAAATCACATTCCTAAAACACACCTCTGTCTTCGACCACCTGAGGATCTTATCTCCACTTGTTTCCCTCAGAGATCTGCATTTCCTAGTACAGAGGACCAATACAAGAGATGAGAGGTACCCCTTCACCCTGCTTCTGGCTGCATTTCCAAGTATGTTTAACAGTAATTAATACATTTCAAAATTTAAATTCTTCATCTTCCAGAAGTTGCAAGACATTCACCAATACATTAAGCCCAGCTACTACTAGCCTCAAGTATTAATGTTATCCAACTGCGATTATACAGGATTTGCACCTTTCCTTTTACAACTGGGATGATGCAAAAACACACAATAATGACGCGAAAAGGACACAAATACATTGTGCAGTGAAACCCCGGATATGAACTTTTGAGAGTTTATGTTCGTATATAATAATAATAATAATAATAATAATAATAATAATAATAATAATAATAATAATAATAATAATAGAGAAAACATCCACAGAAAAAGGATGGCTGTTTTTTTAAAAATGGCCAAAATGGTTTAATAGATCAATTAAAAAAAAATATTCAGCAAAAAAAGGCACTTTACAGAGCGTTTAAAAGGGACCAAAAAAAAAGTACACAGAAAGAGTACTTGGAACTGCAAACACAAGTCAAATAAGGGGGCTAAAACCAATTCCAAAATGTTTTTCCAATATTATAACAGCAAGAGAACATTCAAAGAGGAGGTTAAATGTCTAAGAGACACAAATGGCAAAACCATAGATGAAGAAAAAAAAATAGCAAATATATTAAATGATTACTTTTCACAGGTTTTTACAAAGGAGGACACGGACAACATGCCCCACATGTCAACCTGTTCCTATCTAATTTTAAATTACTTTACCATAACAGAGGCAGAAGTGTTAAAGGGACTAGGAGCTCTTAAAATAAACAAATCCCCTGGGCCGGATGAGATCCTCCCAATAGTACTCAAACAAATGAAAGAAGTTATTTTGAAACCGCTAACCAAGATCATGCAACAGTCTCTTGACACAGGGGTTGTACCGACAGACTGGAAAATAGCAAACGTAATAACGATCCACAAAAAGGGAGACAAAACCGAACCAGGTAACTACAGACCAATAAGCCTGACTTCTATTAAATGTAAACTTATGGGAACTATAATAAGATCTAAAATGGAAAATTACCTATATGGTAACAATATCCTGGGAGACAGTCAGCACGGTTTTAGGAAAGGGAGATTGTGTCTAACTAACCTGCTTGATTTTTTTGAGGATGCAACATCGACAATGGATAATTGCAAAGCATACGACATGGTCTATTTAGATTTCCAGAAAGCTTTTGACAAAGTCCTGCATAAAAGATTAATTCTCAAACTGAACGCAGTAGGGATTCAAGGAAATGCATGCACATGGATTAGGGAGTGATTAACATGTAGAAAACAGAAAGTACTGATTAGAGGAGAAACCTCAAAATGGAGAGAGGTAACCAGTGGGTCCTCTGCTATTCCTAATCTACATAAATGATTTAGATTCTGGTATAGTAAGCAAACTTGTTAAATTTGCAGACGACATAAAAATAGGAGGAGTGGCAAACACTATTGCAGCAACAAAGGTCATTCAAAATGATCTAGACAGCATTCAGAACTGGGCAGACACATGGCAAATTACATTTAATAAAGGAAAGTGTAAAGTACTGCATGCAGGCAATAAAAATGTGCATTATAAATATCAAATGGGAGATAGTGAAATTGAAGAAGGGAACTATGAAAAAGACCTAGGAGTTTATGTTGACTCAGAAATGTCTTCATCTAGACAATGTGGGGAAGCTATAAAAAAGGCCAACAAGATGCTCGGATATACTGTGAGAAGTGTTGAATTTAAATCAAGGGAAGTAATGTTAAAACTTTACAATGCATTAGTAAGACCTCACCTAGAATATTGTGTTCAGTTCTGGTCACCTCCTTACAAAAAGGATATTGCTGCTCTAGAAAGAGTGCAAAGAAGAGCAACCAGAATTATCCCAGGTTTAAAGGCATGTTGTATGCAGACAGGCTAAAAGAATTGAATCTATTCAGTCTTGAACAAAGAAGACTACGCAGAGATCTGATTCAAACATTCAAAATCCTAAAAGGTATAGACAATGTCGACCCAGGGGACTTTTTTGACCTGAAAAAAGAAACAAGGGCCAGGGGTCACAAATGGAGATTAGATAAAGGGGCATTCAGAACAGAAGATAGGAGGCACTTTTTTACACAGAGAATTGTGAGGGTCTGGAACCAACTCCCCAATAATGTTGTTGAAGCTGACACCCTGGGATCCTTTAAGAAGCTGCTTGATTAGATTCTGGGATCAATAAGCTACTAACAACCAAACGAGCAATATGGGCTGAATGGCCTCCTCTTGTTTGTAAACTTTCTTATGTTCTTATAATAATAATAATAATAATAATAATAATAATGATAATAATAATAATAATAATAATAATAATAATAATAAAGAATATAGCTATAATTAAGACCAAGTATAGTTCAAGTCCCCGTCGTTTTCGCAAAGAAAAAAAACAACTGTAATACTGTACTATTAATCTGTTTTTAAAAGGGAGAATAGCTTTTAAAATCTGTGTGCAGATGACACATGTATAGAAAATAGATTTGTTTTAAAACACTACTTTCAGCATTCAGAATACTGGTTAACAAGTTTAAAGTGAACAGATCTCTCTAGATACTCTAAACAGTGATTCCAATCAGTTTTTTTTTTGTTTTTTTTTTACTGGGAAGACACTGTTTTGAATACAAAAGCAGCCATTACTTCCCGTGTATAATCACTAATTTATTTATTTATATACAGAAGTAATGGCTGCTTTGTGTGTGTGATAGACACACCTCCCCAGTAAAAACAAACAGAAAACAGTGATCCGAGCAGCTAGTGTTTCTTTCGTCATCTTCCCTCAAAAAACGTTTCTAATACGGTACCCATCTTGACATTAAAAACACGCAGAAAGAAATGATTTGCAGTGGTAGACAACATGAACAGATTATAAAGCATTTGATTTTGAAACGCGACTGTCTCCGTATTGAATTCGACATTACCTAAACAAACACAAAACAGCCAAGCCCTAAGCTACGTTCCACTGCTTTACTGTCACATTTCTTCAAACTAAATAAAACAAAACAGCGTGACAGGAAGTTTAGAAAGACAACCAAGTTATTACCCTCTGATCCGTTTTTCTTTTTAGACATTGTGTTGACGTATGACCGCTATATATTTATAGTTGTACACTCTTCTTTCAAGTACGTCCCTCTCTCGGTTTCATTTGGTTTAGCACCAAACTAATTTCTTTCAATTTGATCAGCGAGAGGCCTACATGCGACTTCCTGGTGCGAAAGTAAAGTTCTCGAAAGTAGGCGCGGTTGCGCACCACAGGGGCCCTCCCTCCAACTGTACGCTGGGCGCAGTTACAATAATTGGCACGCAGGCTGGAAATTATTATTATTATTATTATTATTATTATTATGATTATGTATGGGATAATAATAATATTAATAATACAACATACAAAAAACATTTTTCGGCAATGAATATGACAAATGAATTACAATAAAAATTGAAATCGTTTTTTCTTTCCCTTATCAGCAAAAAATGGGAAATGTCTGGGTTAGTTTTGTAGTTTCAATGTATTCCAACCACAACAACCCTCAATCAATGAACCAATGATCTAATAACATGAGAGCGGGAAAAAAATCAGTTTATTATGATTAAAATACCTGTGGGAAAGAGATATAAATAAAATTCCACCGACTGATACGATAAATTAGAGAAGCAACATAAGAGTGTAATAAAAGCTGCATGTCCTATTGCGTATTTTAAACGCTTACACCTTGCACAGTGTGCCAATAATGCCCTCAGCCCCTCCTGTCTCTGTCATATCATTGTTCCTTTGAATGTAAGGTGGTAGCAGTCAGCCTTCCTCTAGCCTTCTGCAAACCACAAAAAGTGGAACTGTACACACCGGAGATACAGGTTTTATTCAGCCAGTTTTAGCCAAGTCAATGAAATTAAAACCCAGTGTTTCTTACCAACCATTTGTAGCGTTCTCAGGGGTTATTGTAAGCAAAAAGGTAGCAGGATCTTATAATTAAGGAAGGATAGCATTTTTGTTTCTAGATAGTGTACTGGCCTTCATTTACAGTAGCTCATATATCTGAAGTTTTCATGTGCTTGTGGATCGGGGTTTCGTGTCTTGTTGGTAGATCAACAGAGCCACTACACTGTTGTTAAGAGCGCCGGTGTTTTGGGCGTTGCGCCGTTTGTGTTGTGATGTAAAACAAACTCGATATTTGCTTACTCATACATCACATCTCCTAAGATGTATTGCTACAGTACCCTTTTGTCATTCAATTCATTAAACAGGAAATAGTTTTGTTTTTTTTTAATTATTATTGTACGTGTACAGATTTTGTTTTGTTTTCTGTTTTCATGTTCATCATTTGCAAACGGTTTACTTCTCTTATGACAAAAGGATACCGGATAGTTGAGTGGGTGCTTTTACTTTATGACACTTTACTGGGCTTTAATCATATAAACCACTGTAAAGTTGTATAGAGCATAGTGAAAATAGAGCCTAGTGAAAGCATGGTAAAACATAAGTACTGTATTGTAAAGAACAGAGAGGGATGGTGAAGTATATAAAAAGACAGGTCAAACCAGTTTAAACTATGGTAAATGCATAGTACATGTATAACGAAAGCATGGTGAAATATATACACAGGGTTCAATTATTTAAAAATAATTTATTTCAGGACGTTTTGGACAAAAGCCCTTCAGCTGTGTAGAAAGACAAGTAAACACAGTGCAGTAAACTCTTGAAAAATAACAAATTTTACTACACTTTGTTTGTTAACTTTTCTTTCTACATGTACACTACAGTTATACCTCCTTATATTATTTTATTATAATGATTTATTTATTTGGTAGACTCCATTATCCAAGGCGACTTACAGCTGTTGCATATATATATATATATATATATATATATATATATATATATATATATATATATATATACACACACACACACACACACACACACACACACACACACACACACACATAATGAAGCAGCTGTTGTGAAAGCTGGTGTATCTGTTTAATTGAAAGATTGTTTTCTCTTGTTCAAGGTTGGTGAATCCACACAATCTGCTTTGCAGTTACAGTTACTGGCACCAACCTCACTCCCACTTGAAAAATATCTTTGATTTCAACTTCACTGAAAAAGTCAGCATCTGTGTCCTCAGTTTCAAAAGAGAAGTACAGTACACAGGTAGCAGAGATCTAGGCAGGTGATTCTAAGTTCCTGTTTTCATTATAGAGCCTGGTGTATGCTAAGGCTAAAATCACACATTTGATATGTTGCTGTGCTTTGTATATTTCCTTCAACTCAATGTAAAGACAAGCTGGTGGGAGGTTACTGATAAGGACACATTCCTCGCTTGGTTAATCTTCAGTTGTAATATCTTGTAGTAATATGTCTTATCAGCAGGATGCATCAAATGCTTGAATTGCGAGTATGTTTATTAGAAGGACCAAGGGGATACCACAGCTGTAATGGAGAATAGTTACAAAATGAATTGTGAGGACCGAAAGGGTACCATGCTAATACTGGAAACTAGTTACAAAAAGAGGAATTGTTAAAGAACGATGTTACCACAGGTTAGGTATAAGAAGGTTTGTTTAGAAATGGTTTGTTGGACCATAGGAACGAGGACGGCACTCTCTGTCATCCCTGGAATTGTGAAAATATGCACATCAAGAGCCTGTTTCGTATTGCACGCTGAATTTGATATGTTTAATAAAGTATTAGTATTAAACTGACTAATTGTTGTTTTAAGCAAATCATTCTGGGTTATCCAAAAATAAAGGCTCACACCACCTCTAACAGCACATGTTGGGCTGTTTTTAGTGTACTTCTGTCTGCATACATATGTACTTCCAATTTTAAAAGTAGCTTTTAATCTCCTTTTCTTCACTTTGTATAGCCCCTTACCTTTGTATGATGTTTGCAATCACTGTAGAGGTTCTTATTGTCCCCTGCTGGAGATTAAATACATCTCTGGAGAACCGCTTAGATGATTGTCATGAAACTTGCTACTTACACTATTTATTTAGTTGATGAACAAATCCGATTCTGGGGCTATAAGTGGTTTCTGTTTGTTCGTACATCCATACATCTGTATGTCACACTTTTATTTTTTCAAATATCTATTGTCATGAAGCTTGGTATTCACATTATTTATCAAATGTTATTGAGAGCATCAGATTCTGGGGATATATGGTTTCCGTTACATTTTTGCATATACATCTGGATAATCTTTACGTTTAACTTCAGTTAACAGCAATACCTTAAAATCAATCCTAGACCAACAGGATGCCAGTGCAAGGCTGCCAACACAGGAGTAATGTGTTCATACTTCTTTGTTCTTCTTAACTGGCAGCAGCATTTTGCACAAGCTGCAATCCAGGTAAAAAGCAACTTGAAATAGCAGAGAAAAGAGCATTGCAATAATCAATCCTCAATGTTATAAAGGCATGCATCAGTTTCTCAGCATCTGGCAGCGAAAGGGAATGTCTTGGTTTAGCAATATTTCTAAAATGAAAAAAGACACTAATGTGCATCAAAAATGATCCCCTATGTCATGGTCATTAACCTTTTCATCATTCTTATAATTCTCATTTTGAATTAACATATGTCTTACAATTACTCAAATAGTGCATGCAACCTAGAGTTGGCCACAATTTAAATTTAACAGGCTTAGAGACAAGATTCGTCAAACAAAGTGCCAGCAGCTTTAATTTACTACCAGAATTTAAAGAAAGAAAAACAATATACAAACAGTTACTGTACAAACTAACAATATACAAGTAGGTACTGTGCAAACTGACAATTTCTTTAGAGAACGTCCAAGCCCAAATAGCATTAAATACATGCCAACAGTCCCTATATGGTCGGGACAGTCCCGATTTCCTAGTAAATGTCCCGCGTCCCGATGCATACTAAAAAAGCCTTTATTCTGGAAATTAGTTAGTGAAAACCACACGCTGTGGTCTTCGTGCGGCGGACACATCTGCTGGTCACTAACTTATACAAAGGAAATAACGCTTCATTATGTCTGTTTTTACTGTCATGATGGTCGTGTCTTGTTGAGTTGGGGGGGGGGGGGGGGGGATACGTCTATTATATGATAATGAGTGTTTTTGCGTATGACTCCTCCCATGGTCATAAGCAAAATTCTGCCGGCGACCTGGCCCTTTAAATCTTTTTAATCAGGCAATATAAGAATCAGCCCTGTTTGCACGGTTCGAAAGAGGAGAGTCGGGGCTTCAAAATGAGGTGATATCGTGTATTTCCGGGATTGTAGATAGGATTATATAAAGAAGAATAGGACAGTCAATCCCGTGATGCAGTTCGGTACTCAATTATAGGTGCCATTTGTGGAGCCCACTCAGTACTGAATACATTGCGGCGATGCTGTGTTGCAGCGCCAGGATATATCGGTATTTTTTAAATAACAATACAAAATATCGTTAATATAAAGTGACTGAATGTTATTTTATCCAAATTAATGCTTGATTTCTGTCAAGAAACATTTTGCCAGGGCAAGCGTGAATAAGTTAAAAGCATTGCGAGTCCGCTGTGAAAGTGCTCCACGGGCTCCAGAAATGCTCCACTGTTTACTAACCCCGCCCACTTGTGACATCATTTTCCTATCCTTCTTTATATAGTCCTAGATTAGATTGTGGCACAGATAATACAATTGAATTGTAGCCTAGCCTGACAGACCTATCTCAGTGCAGTAAAAAAACATTTTCACATAAAATCTTTACAAAAGAAGATAAATGTCGAAATCGAAGGCACAAGGATCGGTTTTCAGATAAATATATATTTGTTTTTCGTCTTACTAGCGTTGTGGAGCAGAAACACGTCACAAGTCAGCTGTTAGGGTCATCTTGCATCACATGGTCAGGGTCTCTGGCACGAATCATTTGAATGCGTGTTTTTTTGTTTGTTTTTTTGTTGCTTTTGGTCCCTTTTGTATATATGGCCATAATTCTTTTATTACCAATCCCCCCCCCCCCCCCCCCCCCCCCCTGTTCACTAATTGTACTCTGTCAGATTTGAGCTGCCATGCTAAAATATTTTTTTCTAAAAAGCGCCTCTCTTTTCTGTGACTTTTGTTACCTATGCTAAACAAGGTGAGTACTATTTAACTTTATATATATATATATATATATATATATATATATATATATATATATATGAAAGCCTAGTGTGTGCACATTCATTTCATATATGACATGTACCTGTTGTAACCTTTAGAGTTAAAGAGTTATAGACACAAACCTAACAACAGTGTAAAAAAACAAAAACGGTAGAAGTATTTTCGCCTGAGTTTTGGAGCTGCTCTTCAGTTCTAGTTGCTCGACATAGATATTTGTAAACATAGGCTAGATTAGTCAAATTTCCTTATAGAAGTAAGAGTCAGAACCAAGTTTCCTTTTGTTTTGCTGAGCAAGACACTTCTGTGCACTAGATGGCGCTAGTGCTTGCTAACAAGACACCGCTTTTGAATCTCCCGCTCGAGTTTCCGGGCTTTCGCTTAGCGTCCTTAGCTACGGTCCTTGTAGACCGGCGCAGACTTTAGTACGCATGCGGCAGTCCGTTACAGAGCAACAACATGGAGCTGCAGAAAGAGGCAGAGGAGGGCGGCGACAGCTCAGTAAGTGTAAAATAATAATAATTAATTTGAATTAACGCAACCCCGTTTGTACATCGTTAGGGAGGAAGATCATTTAGATACATTTATGGATATGAAATGTAGGTGGAACCCGAATTATTCTAGAAATACGACGTGCGAGTAAGGTTAGATTTATTAGAGCAACAGTCTGTAGTGTAGTTTAAGAAGTTGAATTGATATGATACAGTAAATATGTTACACATATATCTTTATCACATATTCAAAACGATTTGTACATGTTGCATGGTTACGTTATTTCTGCTGTGGAGTAGACACGGTACAGTTATTCTAGATTAGAAAACAATAGACAGTAGAATAACTAGTTTACACCGAAATACCTGTTTAGCGGCTGCTTTAAACTCTCAGTTGATTTAATTCATGAAATAATACATCGTTTATTACAAATAATGCACAGGCATATTCGTGCATGTTATTTCAAATCTGCGCCATCTGTTGCCGGATGCATTAAACTGTGTGGGTTCAACATGTACAGGTAGATCTCTCAGGCACATCATCATATATACGTAGTTTTAAATAATAATAATATTAATTATATAAAATGTGAGGTAAACAAAGTGGAAACCACTGCATGTAGTGTAGCTAATTACCGAAATACTTAATGCCGAAAACTCTGCCATGTTGTTTTACGTTTTAAAACTGCTCACATTATTCCGTTTTAAAAAATGTGCTTCTCTGCACCGGGGACTCACTGGCTTGCACAGCACAGATTACAAACTAAATTTAAGCGTTCAGTTGTGCTTATCTTGATTGCTCGCAGTGTACTCTTGATAGGCACTTCATTCTGATCTATGATGGTTGCTAAGAAGTCTCTTACAAATGCTATGGTAACCAGACGCCTGGGCTCTAGCTTGGCTCCCATATTTAATTAAGCTTCCTGCAGTTTAAGACGTGCCAATTTAGAAAACTCCAGATAAAAAGCTTCCTTTTAAAAGGAGTTGTTTAAAGCTGCAGACTGTTACATAAAGAGATTGCATGTGTTTCTGACAGGTTTACATGGCTGTACTCCCTCAGTAATTGCATGGTGTCTGCGTCTCAAAAGAATCATTCCCTATGCTATAGGTCCACACTGCATAGGCCTCTCAGAGAAAGATTGCATTTGGTACACTGGTTGTACCTGTGAAGAAAACTGAATTCATCAGCATATTATCGAATCAGGTGCAATGGAAACTGTAACGAGATCCAAAATGGAAAATTACCTTTAAAGTAACAGTATCCTGGGAGACAGTCAGCATGGTTTTAGGAAAGGGAGATCGTGTCTAACTAACCTGCTTGATTTTTTTGAGGATGCAATATCAACAATGGATAATTGCAAAGCATACAACATGGTTTATGTAGATTTCCAGAAAGCTTTTGACAAAGTCCTGCATAAAAGATTAATTCTCAAACAACGCAGTAGGGATTCAAGGAAATGCATGCACATGAATTAGGGAGTGGTTAACATGTAGAAAACAAAGTACTGATTAGAGGAGATACCTCAAAATGGAGCGAAGTAACCAGTGTAGTACCACAGGGATCAGTATTAGGTACTCTCCTCTTCCTAATCTAAATGAATGAATTAGATTCTGGTATAGTAAGAAAACTTGTTAAATTTGCAGACGACACAAAAATAGGAGGAGTGGCAAACACTGTTACAGCAGCAAAGGTCATTCAAAATGATCTAGACAGCATGCAGAACTGGGCAGACACATGGCAAATGACAATTAATATAGAAAAGTTTAAGGTACTGCACGCAGGCAATACAAATGTACATTATAAGTACCATGTGATAAATACTGAAATTGTAGAAGGAATCTATGAAAAAGACCTAGGAGTTTATGTTAACTTAGAAATGTCTTTCTGAGGGGATACTATGAAAAAGGTCAACAAAATACTCTGATATATAGAGAAAAGTGTTGAATTTAAATCAAGGGAAGTAATGTTAAAACTTTACAATGCATAAGTAAGACCATCTAGAATATTGTGTTTAGTTCTGGTCACCTCATTACAAAAAGGATATTGCTGCTGTAGAAAGAATGCAAAGAAGAGCGACCAGGATTAGGCATGTCGTATGCAGACAGGCTAAAATAATTGAATTTATTCAGTCTTGAACAAAGAAGACTACGCGGCAATCTGATTCAAGCATTCAGAATTCTAAAAGGTATTGACAATGTCGACCCAAGGGACTTTTTCAACCTGAAAAAAAGAAACAAGGACCAGGGGTCACAAATGGAGATTAGATAAAGGGGCATTCAGAACAGAAAATAGGATGCACTTTTTAACACAGAGAATTGTGGGAGTCTGGAACCAACTCCCCAGTAATGTTGAAGCTGACACCCCGGGATCCTTCAAGAAGCTGCTTGATGTCATTCTGGGATCAATATGCTACTAACAACCAAACGAGCAAGATGGGCTAAATGGCCTCCTCTCATTTGTAACCTCTCTTATCTTCTAATAAAACCCATCTGTTTGTTATGAATCCATAATTCTAGAACATTACTGAAAATTACTGATTTATGGTAAAATTGGAGTAGCATTGCCATGTTCCCTACCACAGTATATGCCAAAAGTTTTGCATCACTTAGAATTTTAGGATTGAGACATACTTTAAAAAACTATATGAACATAATTTAGAGATATTTTATTTAACATCATATAATCAAATAAACTAGAAAATGATATCTCAAAAGTCTACTGGAAGCCATAATAGTAGTACAGTAGGTCATGTTAGATTTCGAAATGTCACATTATTTCATTTGTCAGTTTTCTTTACCACAAAGCGGTATGTAATTCAATATTATTATTATTTATTTCTTAGCAGACACCCTTATCCAGGGCGACTTACAATTGTTACAAGATATCACATAATTTTTACATACAATTACCCATTTATACAGTTGGGTTTTTACTGGAGCAATCTAGGTAAAGTACCTTGCTCAAGGGTACAGTGTCCCCCACTTGGGATTGAACCCACTACCCTCCGGTCAAGAGTCCAGAGACCTAACCACTACTCTACACTGCTGCCCTATGTTAACATAACATTATGTTAATATAACATTATTCAGCAGGTTTCATAGGAATTTGTGAAGCAAAATGAGTGATATATGCAGACTGCCACTGTAGCTGCCTCACTCTTAACCCCTATTATCCAGGAGTCTCCATTTAAAGCTCTGATTGTATATTTTAAGTGGAACTACTATACTGAAGGGGAATCAACCAAAAAAAACATGGTTCGCAAGTCGCAACACCAGAAGACGTTTCCCCTGCAGGTGTATCCAGGATAAAAGAATAAGATTCAGTCCTGTGATGTGTTTATCTCCTTGTTTTTCAGCCCATTGCCACAACGCCTCCATTGCCCCGATACAGTCGCACAGAGGAGTTGATGAGCCAAAGCAGCAGCCCTGGCAGTGGGACACACGTATCCAGCACCAGCGGATTCTCTTTGGGAGAGGCCATTGTGCAGAGAGCCAAACAGGTACCCGTGCATTTTTGCATATACTTAAAAAGTTCTGTGTTAGGCTACAGCTACAGCCGCATGAGTAATGCAGTGGTCCTCATAATTCCACCCCCAAACTCACAATAATGAATTACAGGCTAACTTCACTATAACGAACCCCCATGGGACCTGGAAGAAATGTTCATTATAGCAGGGTGTTCATTATAATAGGGTTTGGCAATTTGCTGCATCAGAATAATGAAGAAGCACCCGATTTGAATTGAACATCAGTATATTGTACTTTTATGAAGATTACTTCACATTGATCGGTGTTTAAACGGCATGTTTAAAAGAAAACAGTAAAGAAATGAAAAAGGAAAGAATGTACACTTTCATGCTGAATACAGTAATTACGTGTCCTTTCTCTTGAAACATAAATATCCAGCGTAGATCGCTTCATATATTTTGTGCTTTTCTCAGTGCACTGTTTGCAGTTGCCTCCTCACGCCTGTTGCCTGGTTGCAGTTTGTGTGAAGATGGTGGACAGGCAATAATTGCATACGTCATGCATGAGTCACACTACAATAGGTTGTCTTTGCATTAGCCTTATCTTTGACTTAGCCAACCAAGGTCATTGTTTTCATTGAGAGAATAACACATTCACACTGGAGAAAGTTCGGTGTCAGTCTGAGATACTGAGATCTTTGTATCCAGGTCGATCCTGGTAAGGGCTAATTTCCATTAAAAAATCAGTTCTTGCCGTTTGGATTGATAGACGAGGTTTGTTATAGTGAAGTTAGCCTTTATTTGTGACCGACGTGACTGTCAAAGTTTTAGGCAAGATTCTGTGACTTGTGTGATATATATGAAAAAAAGGTATAGGCCTATACAGTAGATGCCGGTTAGCAACCCTGATAAAGACAACTTTCGGTTACTGACAGCATTTTCCCATGAACCAATCCTGTCCCATAGACTTTAATGTTAATGGGATTCTGATATTAGCAACTGCACGCTGCTTATTGACAACTTTATTACTAGTTGTCAGTGCTACAGAGCGCACTTGCATGATTTATGTGCATACTTCATGCAGCTTTTATAACACACTGACTTTGCAACTGTGTATTTCTGGTGGACTGAGGTAGAATCGTGGCTTTGAAACTGGCTACTGTAAACGAGCTGCACCTCTCTGCGGTTCGTTGCGTCTTTAAAACAGAGTTGGCTAGCTTGTTGTGAAAATTGAGGTTTTCAGCACTTACGCACTGTTTTTAATAAACCAAAATAAACAAAACAAACACCTAGCTCTTTCTTGAGCAATAACTAAAACACAACAGGAAACTAAACTATAAACAGGACAGCTAAGCTGTTTACCTGTTTCCAAAGAAAACAAAACAAACACAAAGTAATACAGCACACTCCACCAAAAGTTTCACACTACCTTTCTCTTTTGGTACGCCTGCACACCCTTGCAAGCGGGCTCTTCACACAGCAGCCTCGAGCAGACTGGCTGCCCTCTTTAAATACCCTGCACCTGGCTCTAATTTACAATGATAGCCAGGTGCAGGGGATCATTACTAATTAACCAATTAATTAAACAATTAAACAAATTAAAGCTGTTCCCTTCTGGGAGATGTAGTCCTATTCCCCCAGGACTACACTATCTTACACTACGAAGTGGCACACAAAATTGAGATGGATTTACAGCGGGAGTTGGTACATTGTAAAAAGCAGACAGCATTGGACAATTTCTTATTTAAGAATTGTGTTCTTTAGAATTGATTGTAAGGACAACACATATTTTAATGTTTGCTTTACTCATTGTAAGGACAATTGTAGTACATTGTTGTGTAGTACTATTTAAGCCTACTCCTTTTTTTGGTTTTACACACGCGTGAAGTAAACAATTCTATGTTTATTTATTTATTTATATGAAAAAGTCTGTTTTGTATGTCCAAGGATATTTTTTTTCTTTAAATGGTAACATGTACCCCATTGGTAACAGATGTGTGTCAAGTTTTAAGAAATATGCCTGTAGTTTTGGCACAATCTACAATGATCCCCAGCTTTCAACCAAGCTCTGTTGAGCATAACCCAGCTAACTTTAAACTGACAGTTTTAGGGTTTTGTGTGTTTCAGGGTATGGAGACCTGGTACCAGTTGCCAGCGGAGGATGATGTTAGCCAGCTCACCGCCGCATCAATGAGCAGGCTGGGCACAGAACACACAGGCAGCGAGTCAGCCACCCTCGAGGAAGGGATGATAACAGTGAGCGAGGGCCTGAGAAAACTACAAGTTGGAAGCAGATCAAACACTCCCCAGCTCGGTATATAAAAACATTATACTACATCCTTCCTTGTCATTGTCATTTCATTTCACTGCTTAATGTTGGTACAGTAGCTTTGCAACCACAGTGAGCCAGCATTGGATCATATAAAATGGTTCTCTCTGGGAATGTTGGCAGCGTAGTACTGGAAAGAGATGGATGTCATCAGCCATGCAAACCCCATAAACACTAGAGTAGAGTTTACTATAAGATCAGGGCGATGATATACTTCAAGGATAAGTGTTCAGACTTTTTTTAAATTCAGGTCTATTTGTAAATATGTGTGCCCCAAGTTTTCAGTATGTCAGATCTTTTTAATTTATTTATTTCTCCGATTGCACTCCTTTTCTTCACAGAATTTCAGGATAGTCACCTGTCTCCTACTCTTCCATTATTTGCTGTATACTCTACTAAAGGTCAAAGTCTGTCGGATGATACCTTCTTTCAACGAACAGAACTGGATTTTGCTCCCCTAAGGTAAAACTCAGATTTTAAATAGTACAGTACATTGCCAGCTCAGTCTGTCTGTTTACAGTAACTATGTGTCCATCTTTTATATTTCGAAAGGAATGGAAAAAATGCTAAATCAGTACTTTGCTGAGTAAGTACAGTAGCCAGAATAAATGTGTTTTCCTGTCTGCTTTGAGATTTTGACTTAAGACTTTAAAATGCCAGAGCTTTCGGTTGACTGGTAGTTTCCAGGGTTGGCTAGCTTGTTCAATTCTAAGCTAACAAAATACTGCACAGATGAGTCAGCAACAGCATAGATATCCAGCCCACTGTGCGGCTTACTGTACTCAAAAATCAACATTCACAGGACCCTACACTAAAAATATATTTTAATAATATGTAGTTAAATAAAAATAATTGAACAGTGTAGCTAATCTTAATTAGATGTAATTTCTGTCTGATACAAACTATCAGATACGAGCCATCTGATAGAAAGACTTTTCAGATGGCTGTATCACACCAATATCAAGTGTCTACAATATATTATAAATATGCAGTGTATGATTATGGTATAGTAAGTCTTTAGTTTGGTACAAACTGTTTGATATTTCCTAAACTACAGATGGTAGTTACAGTTTGTTTAGCTGTTCAACAGAATAAAAATAACTTTTTTGCTTCATTTATTTCAGAGAATCTCCAGATATATCTGGTCTGTCTGAAAAGTTCACAAGACCACTCCAAATCAGCGACGCTGTGCAACTTGCAGCCACAGAAGTCTCTACAGATTTCTCACTGTCCCAGCACCCGCTGGCCATTCGCACAACTTGTGCAGAGGATGCAAGCAGCGTGTGCTCTTTATCCCAGCACACTATATCGCCTGCCCCTATGGATGAAGCAGATGAGCTCAAAAGAGATGCTAAAGAAGAGCTACGTGCTTCTCTGGAGGAAGACCAATATTCTGAACCTCCAGAGTCTCAGCCTGGAGCTGAATATCAGAGTAGTAAAGCTTGGGCTGGGGAATATTCATCACTTGCTTTTCTCAAAGAGAACATGTTTAAGGCCTCATTTGAGGATGATGCTTCCTTTTTAGATAGTAATGTTCCTGCTCCACTCTTAATGGAGCTCCTGGAAAAAGAGGTTGGATTGTCCAGCAGTGGTAGTTCTTCTCATAGGACTTTGTCTTCTAGAGTACCCCAGATAGATCAAGAAGTGAATTTGGAACCAACTGTTCATGCTGACCCAACTGTTCATGCTGACAACACCAAAAAGAGTAATTCTGATGCAAATCCAGCCGAACAGCTGGAAGATGTGGTGGTACCAAAACTGGATCTCTCCAGAAGCTCTTCAGGTTTTTCAGATAAGGAGGTCTTTAAAATTCCACGGGATTCAGCACCTACAAGAACTTCAGTCTCATCCACAACGTCAACACCTAGGGCTATAGAGAAGAGTGATTTAAATGAGTCACATAGATGTGAACTGTCCAATATTACCAAACAATCTTGGCGTGGCAAGTCAGATGAAGAGACATCCATTGCTCTCCATAAGCGGCTATGTTCTGAGATCTTGCAAAACCGGCAGACTGTGTCAGGTTCCTCCAAAGTGGAGAATATAAGTGATCCTCAGCAACCAAGCAGCCATCCAGTCACCCCCAACACAGGCTCCTTGGGAACATACAGCGGAAAAGACAACACAATTATAGAAGTGCAGACTGGTCTTAGCAACGTTGAATTAACTGCATCATCGGGTTGCAGCTTTGAACGAGGGTATAAAGAGAGCGATCTGTCTTCGTCAGTCAGTCACACCGCTTTTGGCGGCTCCTTTCTTAGATCGCTTGCACAACCTGTTTCTCAGTCGACTCCAGGGGTGTTTCCAAACGTACCCAGGGCCAGTGTGCAACCATCTTCCGGCAAGCTCACTCCAGTTGAATCAAAGCATGAAGTGTCTTTTCCTTCCACTGATGTACAGCAAAGTGTCTCCTCCAAAATTACTCTTGCTTCTTCCATCAACAAAGACTTAATGGAACCAGCTGGTCAGAGGAGTAGCACCAAAGGCAGTGAAGTGTTAAGTGCTGCATCACTTTGTAACAAAAGAAAGGTTAGTTCTCTGCCCACTCTGAATTATATAGAGAAAGTAGGAGCATGGAATGTGACTCAGACTTCAGGTAAAACTACTTTCGACAACCTGGCCTTGCGTGGTTTCACAGGGGTGTCCCCCAAGAAGGCGGCCTTCAGTGCCATTGCTGATTCATTAAACCAGATTTTTTCCCGGCAGAACAGTGGCAAGTCAGCGCCACAGTTGCCCACGTCACAAGAGAACTTCCGCAGCCCTAGAAGGAACCTTGCTGCTTCTTTTTCTGGAGGTTCGACTCCAGCTACAGAGCAGTCCAGAAGCAAAGAAGCTCTCGAAAGAAGGTCTTTGAGCAGATCTTCGTCTTGTACTTCCCTCGGTACTGCAAGAAAACAGATTCAACAATCTGGGGACCCTCAAACAAGGAAGAATGAAGGTCTTCAGAATGCACAAAATCTGGATGCTGCTGTAAAAGCTGGAGCAGATGGAAGCTCAGTAGAGTCTGTTTCAATGCAGGTTAAGGAGACATCTGAAAGGGGAAATGCACATGTGGAAAATAGGAATAGTGTTCCGGATAACAGCAATACAGCCAGTCCCAGTGAAACTGCTGCCCCGCTGGAGAAGGATCGCTTCTGCTCAGAAGACAAATTTATCGGCCTAGACCCTAAGGAATTGGATAAGTTGCAGGGTTCACTACAGCCATCTTCTTCTAAAATCACCATTGACAGATTCAGCGATGTCTCTCCAAGCGATGGTGCCTGTGTTAGTTCTCGGGAAATGAGCCGCATTGGTGACCAGACGCTGTCCCCGTCCACAAGGGCTGTTTCAGCCTTCTCTCCCAGTAGTTTGGAAGTAGATAATTATGCCCCCTACTGGGCCACAAATCCAACATCGCCAGCCAAGAGCACAGAATTGAACATTGAAGAAAGAATTCCTGTAAGTAGTGTTTTGCTGTACACCATAGGAAAGACATGCTGTCTATATAAAGTAACCATTAACCCAAATCAGTTCTATAAAAATAAGTTGTATGTGTCTTTTTTTTATTTATTTTTTTTATAATGATTAGTCTGTATTGTCATATGCCATTTTTTTGTCTCTCGTCTCTCATTCTCAATTTGGGGGAAAAAAGGATATCGTTGCTTAACAATATTTGATATTGATATAGCTAATTATCCTATTTAAAATTATTATAAACAACATAAACAAGAATAAGCCACACATCATGAATTAGCTTAAACTATGCAGTTTATGTTAATTTCTTATTCATACTCTTACAGGTCTACCTTCGCAACCTTGGGATTGACCAATCGCCATCTGCAATACTTACTCCATTTGCACCAAGAGGGCCAATCAGAGAGCCAGAATTTTCGATGAAAGGGTCTACTTGCACGCCAACAAAAAGTGTACAGCAGTCGGAAGGTAAGATGGTAAATGTACTGTTCTGAAAACCTGCAGTCATTCATTCATCTGAACAGTCAAATAACTACATCCATTACAATGATCTTCCTCTTGAACTATTGTCCCAATACTGCTATCATTTAAACAATTTGAAATCGAGCCATTTATGTACAAAGGTCATGAAAACCAGAACCTTTGATATCACATTCAATCAATCAATCTGTCAAGAATCGCACATACTCACACGTTTTTATTTTATATATATCCCAAAGATCAACCTGCTTCCAGTAGCTGTGACAGTCTTGGGTCAGTTTCAGCTCTCACCTAGAATATTGTGTTCAGTTCTGGTCACCTCGTTACAAAAAGGATATTGCTGCTCTAGAAAGAGTGCAAAGAAGAGCAACCAGAATTATCCCGGGTTTAAAAGGCATGTCGTATGCAGACAGGCTAAAAGAATTGAATCTATTTAGTCTTAAACAAAGAAGACTACGCAGAGATCTGATTCAAACATTCAAAATCCTAAAAGGTATAGACAATGTCGACCCGGGGGACTTTTTTGACCTGAAAAAAGAAACAAGGACCAGGGGTCACAAATGGAGATTAGATAAAGGGGCATTCAGAACAGAAAATAGGAGGCACTTTTCTACACAGAGAATTGTGAGGGTCTGGAACCAACTCCCCAGTAATGTTGTTGAAGCTGACCACCTGGGATCCTTCAAGAAGCTGCTTGATGAGATTCTGGGATCAATAAGCTACTAACAACCAAACGAGCAAGATGGGCTGAATGGCCTCCTCTCGTTTGTAAACTGTCTTATGTTCTCAGTGAGTCAGTTTCTGCTCACAGGTGTGGGTGACAGTCTTTAAAAGCCGGATACCTGCAAAAACTTAAATCTTGTTAGCTGGGCTCCCATCTCTACATACTCATTCCCATCGTCAGTGGGTAAACACATTTTAACTGAATCTGGGTCCATCAAAGAACCGCACACCCTTGCAACCGAGGCCTTCCATGCAAAAGGAGCTAATGACTTATAGCACAAAAAGGATGTGCCAGAACTGTCTGTGACAAATCAACCAATTAAATAAAATTTTTTTCCATTTTACTTTTATTTTAGGAGGCAGTCCAATGAAGGGAGATTTCTCTCAATCAAGCATTTTCTCTGTTAACTCCACGCTTAGCATGTCCATCCCTATGGGCTCCGATGCAGACACCGACACTCCTGTACCTGCTGAATCCTCTGTGCAGGAAGCTCTCAGATCTTCTACTGAAAGACCAGTCAGCCAGTGCAGCCTTCAGACGGCTTTCCATCCTTTAGACCGCTCGTTAGATGTCCCACCACAGCAACCTTCTCAGGCCACCTCTGATCAGAAAGAGTCCAGAGACGCTGAGCCTCTACCAGCCTCGGAGCCCAGCAGCCCAGATCTGAACGACAGTGGGAATCTAATTTCAACACGTGTTAAGAACCTCATTGATAAGTTTGAATCCAGTGCGGGCAATGCAACTTCAGATAGTTTGCCTTCGAGTCCTTTGGCTGACAAAGACTGTCAAGCCAGGCTCAGTGATGCACAAGCAGAAGCCGCCTCATGGTTGGCCACTGAAGCAAGTTGTCGAGGCTTGGATCTGGGAGACGACTCTTTCGTTGGGTCCAAAACCCTGCAGGAGATCCGAAAGCTTTTGGGCGAGGCAGAGAACGTTGTGTCTGGCAGGTCCTCCTTTTCATCCCTGTCTGCATCCTTAAAGGGATCGGATGACTTTTCGTCATTCCTGCATAGGAAGTTAGACAGCTTTCAAGACTCGTTCACTTCTACTGTGGATAACAAGGAGAGCGAGTCATCGCTGCTGTGGAGGAAGTCCTCTTCAGAGTCCATGTTGACGCTGGATGGACTGAAAGACAGCTCTCTGAAGGATAGCTCTCTGCTGCCTATCGCAGCCTCCCACAGGGCTTCCTCTGATGCCAGTGGACGAATCTGTGTAAGCAAAGAGGTTGAGTGGGGGCCTCTTGGAGAGGTCCCCTGGGAAGCTGTGCGACCATCCTTCACAGCCAAAACCAGGAGGCGATCTGAGCCAGAAGGCTGCAGTGAAGCCATCCAGAAAAAAGTGGCCCCTACCAGCATTGCTGTCACGAGGGTCCCCAGAGATATGAGCCAGGAGGTGGACGATGGTCGAGGTCTGGCACAAGAGCTCACAGGGAGGTTACAATCAGCAACCCCTGAGGATGTTGAAACTGTTCCGAAAAAGACTCCTCATGTGTCTGACTTAAAGGAAGGTGAAAAGGTAACAGCAAGCGACAACAGCAGCAGTGTTGATTCTCTGGCTGCACGGGTTGCCACCCTCCTTAAAGATGAGTCTCCAGCGACGATGGCATCCAGCATTATAACCGAGGCAGATGAGGAGGAACGCAAAGCACGTGGTAAGATATGCAACAGCAGAAGTTATGTCATTATGTTAGCTGGATATCTGGTAGAACTGTAGAAGTTATATCATTGTGTTAGTTGGATATCTGGTTCTGACACAGTGAAAGTGAATTTTCTTGTTCTCACTATTACAGTAGTACAAAAAAATAATACGTTTCCTATTGGTATAAATGTATGTATGGTTCAGTGTTTAAAATTACGATTGAAATGTGTCTAATTTGTTTTGCTTTGAAAAAAAAGGATATGATTAACACCTTGTGGCGGAGTGTCCCGCCCCTATTTATTATTATTTGTATTTTTGTTTGCGGCGCGGGTAAAAGCGCCGCGTCTTTTGTTATTATATTTAAAAACCCCGTGAGGATGCATGGCTGATCAGCTACTGATTATTTAACTAGCTGACAGTCATGCATCCTTACCAAACGCGTGCAGACTCTGGCCGGGGGATAATAAGATAATTACCAACTAGTTAAATCCCTCGGCCAGAGTATATAAACCAGCAGCACTCTGCACTCGGGGTTGAGAGTGTAGAGGAGAGTACGGGAGAGCGGAGAGAGAAAGAGCAACATTAACAAAACAATTGCTAAGACGTGCTGGATTTCCCAGCACATCACTTACTTGTTTGTTTGTTCATTCGTTTGGCCCTTGTGCCCTTTTGTTTTGTGTTGTGTTAATTTGTTTAATATTTTGTTTATTAAATACGCTGAGTGCACTAACACTCAGCTTCAACCGCCCATCCACTGTTTGGTTTGAGTTACTTCCTGGTCCGTGACGTCATCCACATCACCACTGCGAGCCAGACTGCCACATATGGTGTCCTGCGTGGGACAAACAACGCCTCCAACAGCCGGACCAGGATTGAAAAGTGCGTTTTTTTTTGTTTGTTCGTTTTTTTTTCTCAAATTAAAAATGGGGAAAAGTAGCCGGAGGAGAAAGCAGCAGCAGCAGCAACAACAGCAGCAGGAGGCGCAGCAACATCAGCCTTACCTTGCCACACTGGATATCTGCCTCACCTGCCTGAAGGGTGAGGAGTGGTGCTTCGCGGTTGGTGAGGTTGGGCACGTGGCACCAGACCAACCCCCTCCATGGCAGGAGAAAGAGGAGCCAGAGCGTCCAGTGAGGGAGGACCTGCATCGTCCAAAGAGGACGAATGCACTCTCCTCTGAGGGAGTCTGGGACTGGCTGGTGGAGCCGGGGAGGGATTATGAGGAAGCCCTCCCTGCAGTGATCAACCTCCTGTGGGCAAGAGATGGGGAGCGCTGGGAGGCCTGGGAACAGCAACACCACCCAGCTTCCCTCCCAGACATCGCAGCCATGGTGTTCAACTACCTGGCTGCGGATATGGGAGAGACCCTGCTGCTGCCATCTCCAGCACAAAAGGGAGAGGAGCCATCGCTACCGTCTCCACCAGCAGAGGGAGAGGAGCCATCGCTGCCGTCTCCAGCGCCAGAGGGAGAGGAGCCATCGCTGCCGTCTCCAGCGCCAGAGGGAGAGGAGCCATCGCTGCCGTCTCCAGCGCCAGAGGGAGAGGAGCCATCGCTGCCGTCTCCAGCGCCAGAGGGAGAGGAGCCATCGCTGCCGTCTCCAGCGCCAGAGGGAGAGGAGCCATCGCTGCCGTCTCCAGCGCCAGAGGGAGAGGAGCCATCGCTGCCGTCTCCAGCGCCAGAGGGAGAGGAGCCATCGCTGCCGTCTCCAGCATCAGAGGGAGAGGAGCCATCGCTACCGTCTCCAGCATCAGAGGGAGAGGAGCCATCGCTACCGTCTCCAGCATCAGAGGGAGAGGAGCCATCGCTGCCATCTCCAGCATCAGAGGGAGAGGAGCCATCGCTACCGTCTCCAGCATCAGAGGGAGAGGAGCCATCGCTACCGTCTCCACCAGCAGAGGGAGAATGCCTGCTGGTTTCGCCTCCACAGCCTGGGGAGGAGCCCGAACGTCCTACGCCCGAGTGGGAGGAGCCCGAACGTCCTACGCCCGAGTGGGAGGAGCCCGAACGTCCTACGCCCGAGTGGGAGGAGCCCGAACGTCCTACGCCCGAGTGGGAGGAGCCCGAACGTCCTACGCCCGAGTGGGAGGAGCCCGAACGTCCTACGCCCGAGTGGGAGGAGCCCGAACGTCCTACGCCCGAGTGGGAGGAGCCCGAACGTCCTACGCCCGAGTGGGAGGAGCCCGAACGTCCTACGCCCGAGTGGGAGGAGCCCGAACGTCCTACGCCCGAGTGGGAGGAGCCCGAACGTCCTACGCCCAAGAGGGGGGAGTCGGTGCGTCCACAGCCCAAGAGGGAGGAGTCGGTGCGTCCACAGCCCAAGAGGGAGGAGTCGGTGCGTCCACAACCCAAAGAGGGGGGAGTCGGTGCGTCCATAGCCCAAGAGGTGGAAGTCTGCGCTTCCACAGCCTTAGGACCCAAGCTGCAGTCCCAAGAGCCAGAAGGGGAGGAGTTACAGGCTCAACCCCCTGAATTTTTCTGGGGGGGAGAAGGGCAGGATGCTGATGTTCCCCAGCAGCCTCTATTTATGCTGCTGAAGGGAGCACGGCACACACCAGCCCAGCCGCCACAGCAGAGGGAGCCAGAACCGCCACAGCCTCCCTCTGAGTGGCCAGCATCCGCCCCATCGCCTCTGCCTCCACCACCACCAGGAGCAGAGCAGCAGGAGCTGCCTCTGTCTCCACCACCACCAGGAGCAGGGCAGCAGGAGCTGCTTCTGTCTCCACCATCACCAGGAGCAGAGCAGCAAGAGCTGCCTCTGCCTCCGCCACCTCCACCAGCAGAGGGTGAATGCCTGCTGGTTCCACATCCACCGTCGTGGGAGGACTGCTTGCCCCTCCCACCTCCACCAGCAGAGGGTGAATGCCTGCTGGTTCCGCCTCCACCGTCGTGGGAGGACTGCTTGCCCCTCCCACCTCCACCAGCAGAGGATGAATGCCTGCTGGTTCTGCCTCAACCGTCGTGGGAGGACTGCTTGCCCCTCCCACCTCCACCAGCAGAGGATGAATACCTGCTGGTTCCGCCTCAGCCGCCGTGGGAGGACTGCTTGCCACTCCCAGCTCCACCAGCAGAGGGTGAATACCTGCTGGTTCCGTCTCAGCCGCTGTGGGAGGACTGCTTTCCCCTCCCACCTCCACCAGCAGAGGGTGAATACCTGCTGGTTCCACATCCACCGTCATGGGAAGGACTGCTCCTGCCCTGCCTCGCACCACCCAGGGATGCCTGCCTCGCATCGCCTGGGGCTGCCTGTTCCACATCGCCTGGGGTCGCCAGGGATCCTGCTTCGCCTGGGGTCGCCAGGGATCCTGCTTCGCCTGGGGTCGCCAGGGATCCTGCTTTGCCTGGGGTCGCCAGGGATCCTGCTTCGCCTGGGGTCACTACACTGTGGTCGGAGCCCCACGGAGGGGAGCTGCCGGCCATGAAGAAAGGGGGGGAGGTCAGGAGACCAGCTTCCCCAGCCGCACTTTCGCGGCCGGAGATCATGTGGTCAGAGCCCCACGAAGGGGAGCTGCCAGCCATGGAAAAGGGGGGGGAGGTCAGGAGACCAGCTCCCCCAGCCGCACTTTCGCGGCAGGAAATACTGTGGCTGGAGCCCCGTGAAGGGCAGCTGTCAGCCATGAAGAAGGGGGGGGAGGTCAGGAGACCAGCTTCCCCCGCAGCAATTTCGCTGCAGGAGAAAGGGTGGCCAGAGCCCCACGGAGGGGAGCTGTCGGCCATGAAGAAGGGGGGGCAGGTCTGGAGACCACCCCCAAAAATTTTTTGGCCAGAGGAGCTGGCCGGTGCGCGGGCCATTGGAACACTACGGCTGTTTGGGTGGGAGGAGGACATCCCACCGTGGCCGCCACCTTTGGCCCGTTGCTGCCCCTGTTCCTGCGCCGGGACTGCTGACCGGGACTTTGGGGACTAAGGGGGGAGGTGGCCGAAAAGGCCATGTGTGCTGCGCACAAGGGGGGGCATGTGTGGCGGAGTGTCCCGCCCCTATTTATTATTATTTGTATTTTTGTTTGCGGCGCGGGTAAAAGCGCCGCGTCTTTTGTTATTATATTTAAAAACCCCGTGAGGATGCATGGCTGATCAGCTACTGATTATTTAACTAGCTGACAGTCATGCATCCTTACCAAACGCGTGCAGACTCTGGCCGGGGGATAATAAGATAATTACCAACTAGTTAAATCCCTCGGCCAGAGTATATAAACCAGCAGCACTCTGCACTCGGGGTTGAGAGTGTAGAGGAGAGTACGGGAGAGCGGAGAGAGAAAGAGCAACATTAACAAAACAATTGCTAAGACGTGCTGGATTTCCCAGCACATCACTTACTTGTTTGTTTGTTCATTCGTTTGGCCCTTGTGCCCTTTTGTTTTGTGTTGTGTTAATTTGTTTAATATTTTGTTTATTAAATACGCTGAGTGCACTAACACTCAGCTTCAACCGCCCATCCACTGTTTGGTTTGAGTTACTTCCTGGTCCGTGACGTCATCCACATCACCACTGCGAGCCAGACTGCCACACACCTATATTTAGAAACCGCGCTTAAGTATTGACAACTTAAGTAAAATTTCACTTCTCACCGTTAAGCGAGCATTAGCACTCAAGTGCTTCTTCTGAATATTCCTTGCTGCAAAACTGGAGCCATCCTAGCCCACTTATTGTGGGTCACATAAAGGGTGTCCAATAGGAATGCATTATTTTGTGTTAGTTCTGTGCTCCCCTGCCATTCTTTGATTTATGGACCAACTGCACTTGGATTTCAAGTACTGTACTGTTACCCAGTGGGTAGAATTTACAAAATAAATGCAATAATGTGTATGCAGTATACTAATACTGATATGTTCTATGCACTTTAAATATAAGAGAACCAGATTATCCATCGGGACCACCTACAATTTAAAAGCTGACCAGAGTATGTTAGTGGCTGAGTAGGGAATTGAAACCAATCTATTCAGGCTCTTGATTCAATTTAAACCACAAGGCCAGACATCCTGTACCTGGCTGCTACAGTAAGCCAGTTCTCTATTATTCTGTATTTTTATTCAGTCAAACATGCCTCTTCTTTTCTCAGACTGGGTGAAACTGAAGCTTGCAGGGGAACAGTGCGAGCCCTTGGAATTGGGTAAAGAGGACCGACTGAGAATAGAAGAAATTAAAGCGGAGCTTTTGCAAAACACCAAGAACAAAAATACAACCAAGGTGTGTGTTCATAGAATAATGGTTGGCCTGTTATTTACAGCCAGCATTTTAATGAACGTTTTTATTCCTCAATGTATCATACACCTACATGGTTAATTTTTCAGTAAACTTGTCATATACAGTATAATCTAATATTCCTGCCTGGTGGACTTCACTGCTTTGGCATTTTACAGGACAGTCGCATGCAGTTCTTGGGTGTTCTTTTCATACTGCAATCTTGACAAAGTATTTGTCTACTTGAAACAGAAACCTGTCATTCTCATTCTTTGTGCTGCAAATCTTTTTTTCAACGATGAAGGGGGCAAGCCCAGACTAGTTTTAAATAATAATTTGCTTTGGCAACCGTTGAAAACAAATTAATTGTACTTTACAGTATATTTAAGCTTCCTTTTGTCTGTGCTTATTTTGTAACAAATAAGTGTCTGACTGTCCGTAAAAGGGAATGGTCCACTTCTTTCTGTCATTGCCTGGAAGCATTCTTCTAGTTTCTATAGATTGTGTTGAAAACTTCCTGGAAACGATCTGAAAGCCTTGATAGTACAACAGTCATAAGCCATTTAATAGTGGGGAGGAGGGGGGATATTAATAACATTTTTTCAGTATGTTTGTTTTATCAATGGCAGGGTCTGTCAGCTGGGATACTTGTTAGTTGCTGCTGAAGGTAATTCATTAGAAGTGATGCTTGATTGAGCATGGGATGCTAAGATTTTCAGAGCATGTATGCTTTGTTTTCAGATCATAGGATTCTTTAATGAATTCCGTGCAACACTGTAATTTGTTAGTGGTTTACTGAATGAGCTTCCCTCTGAAAATAATGAACCCTTGTACCTTTAGATATGAGGATACTGTATGCAGGATATTCACCCTTGCCTGGCTCTTTATAGCACGAGTTTGCAGTGTAACCCGTTAGAGGTTTGTGTGTTGTGCTGAGAGTTTCCAGATACTTTGCAGATATGTATTTTGTTTCTGGATTGTATTTTTCAAAAAAAAAAAAAAAAAAAAAATGCTGCAGAAGAAACCGGTAAGATTAAATTGAGCCATTCATTACTTTTTTACTATTACTTTAAATATAGAAAACTATTTAACAGAGTGCTTTTAATTTAGTGTGTGTTTTTATTATAATTTGTATTATAATTACTACTACGACTACGACTACAACGTTAAGGGCCTAACAGTCAACCATTGAGTTAGTTCTCTTTAAAAAATAATGGATAACCAGTTTTGTTTTTCTGTAAATTGTTGTTTATCAATTTATAACAATTTAAAAATCTACCAGTAAAGTAAAAAATAAATAACTGTAATAATGGCGTATCTATAAGTGCTGGGACAAATATCCGAATAATCAAACAAATATTTTTTGATATGTATTTGGATACAAAAATCACATGTTCATATTCGCTACAAATGACAAAAATACCTTGCGGTTATTTACTGTCTCACCAGAAATTGCGTGACAGTTTAAAAAATGGCAAATGAAAAAGAGCTCTGTGTGATGAAAATCCTGTGTTTGCCCCAGCACTAGTATATATATTTATATAATTAATAATTATATCTTTATTTCTTTTTACTAAGCGTGTCAATTATAAGAACAGATTTTTGTATTGCCTTGTGTACCAAATCCATTTGCTGGAAGAAGGAGCTTAGAAATATTCATACCTTCTGTAAGTCATTCATAAAATAACCCATGTGTCATTTGTTTTCATTCACAAAAGGCTCCGTGGACTACAGATTCGGATTCTGATGCCACCTCCAGTGGTGATGTTCACCTCAATGTGCCTTTTGCAGGAGCCACCAGGCAGTTCTTAGCTCTGAATGCTGTGAAACACCAGATCTCCAGTCAGATGCAGAAACTGACTAGCAATCCCTTTAATACCAGTGTCGAGCTTTGCACCCCACTGCGCAGAGACAGAGATGCTCTCCTCCGGGAGATAGCTCAAAGAGAGGGGGTTTCGGGTGTGGGTGCTGCTAGCCAGATGGCTACCGAATCTAACAAACCTATTGCTTCCATCACGTTTTCCTCCCGTAAACGGACCCCCTCTCCTTCCATTTCCTCCTCCCCCCACGTCAGTCCAGAGGTCCTGCATCTCAGACAGCTTTCTGAAAGTGGATCTGATCAGTCTGGGAATGAAAGGGACACAGAGCTGGAGAGAAGACAAGCAAGAAGCCTCCACACCATGCCAGGAACACTCTCTGATTCCCAAGGACATTCTTCTAGTCCAAGGGCCCCTACAAATGCTAATAGCCATGCAGTATCCATAATGCAGGACAGAGTCCCTCAGCCTTTGGCTGGTCAAATTCCAGAATGTGTTCCAAGATCTGATATATACGAACATTCTAATACTTTGAGAGGTATTGCCTGGTCTCAACAAGATGAACTAGAATCAGTACAAAAAGCTGAAAATAGATCAGGAATTAATAGGTTCATACAGGAACCCTATTCAGGGTATGGTTTCTATCATCATCATCAAGATCCTGCTTCACAAAAATTGAGACTTAGTGAGGAATCAGCCTGGAATAGACAAGTAGATCAGGAGAAGGATGACTTTACTCCTGCTACAGAAATTATTCCTCTCACTGCTCCAGAACATAGGCTGCTCAGAAGCCCCATGAAGCATGGTCCTGAGAAAAGTGCCATAAAACAAATGTCTCGATCAACCCCAAACCTATCCCTGAAAGAAAAGGCCACTGTGGAGCCTAACAATATGGAGTCTAGTGCAGCACCATTACAAATTTCATCTTTTGCTTCTGGTACTTCCTGTATTTCGTCTCCTACCAAGAAGGTACTGTCATATGTCCATGTAACACTATCACCCAAACCTGTGAATGGAAAGTCCACTTGTGCAGAAAATGAGTTTAGGTTTGAGAATTCCCATCCTAGGCTTGAGGACAGTGTTGCCAACTTTTATCCAGAAACCCAAAGCGTGTTTCCCAGTTCTTCAAGAATGCCTACTCCTCAGTTGTCTTCAGATGTTAGTTTGCAGATGCCAATCACAGTGCAAGGACCCCCATGCCCAACAAAGGCTGTGTCTACAATAGGTTATGGTGGTTATTCAGAAGGAGTGGGTGTAGCCCATGAACCAAGGACAGCATTAAATAGCCACCAAAGTGTTCCATTTTCTGGGCAACGAAGCCCACTTGTTCTTCAAAACGAATCTACAAAGCAGGAAGGTAAAAAGACCAGCATCCCCACACAGACTGTGAGGTCCCCTTCTGCCGATGCCATGACCCAGATAACCACACATGTGCCTGACAAGTCATTGTTTACATCAGAAACTACCACGGATGCAGGACACAGTACTAGACATCACATTTCCACAACACCACGACAACAGTTGCACAGGATGTCCCGTATCTCACCCAACACTTCTGATCAAGCATCAGGTAAGAATAACGTTGTATTTTTTTATTATTTTTTCTAGAATGTTACATTTATGATACAGTATAAAACACATCCGTTTACTGCAACAAATACAGCTTGGACGAGGGGTTTTACACTTTAATACACAAAAGTACAATTTAAGCCTCTTAATTGGGAAACTGTTAACTCAGATACATGTACTGATGGCTTCAATTATTTGTGTAGCACCATTGCCCAGTTTACTACCATATTGTGTATCTGGTTGCTTAGCAACCAAGCCTAGGTTACAGAATCTAGAGCAGTTGGTACTGTCAAAGCTAGAGAATCCCTTATAAAAAGATGCATTTTGTTATCATATTGAATAAATTCAGTTTTATACAAGTGTCCCCACCCCACCCCCACTCCCAAATTAAAGCAGTCATCTCTGCATAATAGTGTTGGTATTTAAAGTCTGATTAGAAAGGTTTATTTCTATAGTTGGATTCCTCTGTCTCATCTGAAGAGGTTGTGGTTATCTGCTCTGGGTGAGTCCTTGCTCTTTCTTAGTGATGCAGTTTTTTCCTTCTGCAGACCAGCCCGTGCTGCTGCCATATAAACCCCATGGAAGCCATGCGATGTTCTACATCCCACACCTCGGGACTAGAGTATCACCAGTAAGATCAGACACCACCATAGAAAGTTCACATCCAGGTAGGAATTGATTAAGATATTATTACTAAATATCAGTGGTGTGGTCTATATTTACCATGAAGTGTTGTTATTCACTAAGAGCTCTTTCCTTACTAGTTTAGGGGAGAAATTATACAAATAAATAAAAGCTGAAAATTGTGACTTACTAAATATGTGAACTAAACTTGCAAGAAACATGTTGCAAATAAAGAAAGGCAAATGTGCACATTATTGAAACTTTCAGATACTAGGAACTCAACAAATGCAGCAGTAAAACATGAACTGGATAGTTTTGTTATGTGCAATGGTATTGTGTTGGTATTATTACAGTGTGGCTCACACTCGCAGGGTAGCATTTAAACTGTGATAATTGATCCCTGGTTGCTGAAAGTCAGGATACCATTTCTCTGAATTATTAATGTCATTACTTCTACAAATATCAGTTTCTTTTCTACTATGCATCGGTTGTGCTGTCAGGAGGGCTACAGGCCCCAGTTCTGTGTCAAGGGATGGTTGTTTAAGTAGTTTAACTGTTTTGTTTAGGCTCGGATGATGCTCTTCCACCAAAATTCACAGCAGAGGTTCTGGGCTCTAGAGACAAGGAAATAGAGATTGATGTAACAACCCGGCACAAGGAAGGGATCTACAGCAAGAGAGCGCTGCCCACAACTGTATGGGAACAAAATGAAATGACACCAGGAGGTAAAGTAACACCTATGTTTTTTATATAAAAATAAAATGCAGTCATATCATCAATCCATTGCCTAATGTCTGATTGTGTATAGCCATTGTGTTGCATTGTTTCTATAATAATATGATTTGATTTGTTTCTTAAATATTGCAACATAAAAAGTTCTGTGTTTTTCAAATTCAGATAATGGACATTGTTTTTTTTGTTTTTTTTTAAACTTTAGATCTGTGCTGTATGTTCTTTGCACAGAATAACATAGTATAATATGTACTTGAATTATGACCAGTCCTTAATGGTGATTGGGTGATTTATCATACATGATGTGTAATCTTTAATAGGTTCACAAAAGATCCCGGCAGCCGGGAGAATTCCGATCAGTGAGGAGTCCCAAGGACAGAGCCATCCCGGACGACATCACCAGTACATTGAAAACCCAGAGCACATGCAGAGCCCTCGTGATCTGAGCAGGAGCTCCACAGCACAGCACAGTGGTTCTTCTCCCAGAGGCACACACCAGTCCAATAAAGATCTGAGGAGAGAAGTGCGAGAATTCAGCATAGACAAGCTGGATTTCAGCAGAGACCTGGAAGATGGTGAATTTGCTGCTCTGAGAGGAGAACCTGACTACAGTATGGATGAAATAAACCAGCATCTGAGCTCTGTGAGGGAGGACCTGACATCAACCAGGACTGGAAGGCATTGGACCTCAAAGGACAGAGGTCCTCCCCTGTCCAGTGGCAGAATGACCACAGCAAGCCACAGATCGACTGACCCAACTTCTGATCGCAGCATGCGTTCCAGCGGGAGTTTGCACAAGCTGTGGGAGAAGTTCAAGGAAAGACAGAGACAAGAGCCTGTAGATTCAAAGGAGTATTCCCTCTTGGAGCGCCTAGACCGACTCTCCAGGCTCCTCAACAACCCAGTGCAGCACTCCATCCTGTCTGTGGAGGAGAATGAGCGGAGCAGGAGTGAGGAAGAGAGGCACAAGAGCAGGAAAAGGGAAGAATCAAAAAGGGAACCGAGAGATACAAGAGGCCACTGCATGCAGCAGGCTTGGGTGCAGAAGTTACCGGAACCAGAAGGGACACTGACGTCCATGCAGACAAAAGACGGCATCTCTTTCCGCTCATCTTCGACTCTTGAGCCCATCAGGGAGATTTCCACAGAACGTATTCAAAAAATCTTGAGCCGCCAGAAAGACTCTGCAAGGGAAGAGCGGGATTCCAGTTTCTGTGCGACGGTCTCTGAAACCGACACAGCTGTCCAGACGGAGTCAGGAAGCACATACCCGACTGACACAGGCAGCACCATATCTACCATCGACACTGCCCGGCTGATTCGAGCCTTCGGACCCAAGAGAGTGACCCTCAATCCAAGCCTTTCCAGACTCTACAGCACTATTGATAAGCAGAGGGACAGTTTAGAGCAGAAGGGACAAAGAAAAAGAGCGAGCAAGAGCCACGGAAAACCTGCAGCCCCTCCAGCTCAGTACAGCACAGAGGAGTCGACGGTATGTACAAGAATATAATTTATATTATTATAAAATACCATCTTTTTACAGAACATAGTCCATCTAAAAATAGTAAATCTATTTTTTCTGTTCTGTGTTGGTAAAGGTAAGTTTTACACAAGTCTGCAAAGACAGCCTATAACCCTGTGCATGAAACTCAAATTATAGTAAATATACAAAAAATACAGTTTTGTACCTGGGACTTCAATGCAGAAATACACATAATGAACTGTCTTTTCCAGTGTTCTGTAATGATAAAGAATTACTTTAATTTCATAAGTCAATGAATATGCCATAATCACACTTTCTTTAATTCCATAGGTTTTATATTTTCTTTTTACTTTTAAGTTACTTTCCATATCGAATGTCCCTGAACCCTGATTATATAACTTAAATAAAGGATCATTTTCAACACTACATAATAAGGGGAATTGGAAAATCCAAGGCACTACTGTTTTTTTTTGTCTTCTAGATGACCTGTGATTCTGTGTCATCTGCAAGTACCTACTCTCTCCCTGCACCCCGAGTACCTTCAAGTGCCCTCACCAGTAAGAAAGCTGTAAAGCTGGTCAGCAAATCCATCCAGGCAGGTTCGTACAATTGTAAAAAAGCTACGCAAATATACATACTCTGATGTTAATTTTCAAGTAACAAAAAAACAATGTCACCAAGTGACAGCTCTCTTAAAACTCCAAGTCAAATGAACACTTCTCAATGTCCCCATAAAAAAAAAAAGTTAAGAAGTCCTAATAGACATGCACACTAGTAGGTAAAAAGTCAGTTTTAAGACTTGCTTATTATTTGATTCCCAAAACTTGTACAGAATAAAGTGCATCAGTGTTCAGTGCAAAACAAACATAGTGCAGACAATTCGTCGCTCCTGCAATATTCCTCAGTCCGCATGCACCCTTTTGAGAGAAAAAGGAAAATGGGAGAATGCAAAACTGGCCCAGGTTTGTTCTGAGGAGGCAGTGTGGGCCCGTGGTTACATTCCAGGGCTTGTAACCAGGAGGTCACCGGGTTCAAATCCCACCCCTGCCACTGACTGGCTCACTGTGTGACCCTGAGCAAGTCACTTACCCTCCTTGTGCTCCATCCTGCGGATGAGATGTTAAATCAAATGTAAGTGACTATGCATATAATGCACAGTTCACAGCCTACCTCTGTAAAGCGCTTTGTGATGGTGGTCCACTATGAAAAGCACTATATAAAAATAAATTATTTATTTATTTATTTATTTATTTATTTATTTATTTATTTATTTTTATTATTATTATTTGTTGCACTACACTAATTCAGTGTATGTCATTGCATGTCTAATAGAGATGTTATAGAAATCCTGGATAATAGTTTTTGTCTGTCTGAACCTCATCAGTAACACATGATTAACAGTGTCGCAATCCTAAAGTGAAACCTGAGTTCTGGTGTGCTCGGCTGCAGGTGATTTGGAGATAGTGAACAGTGCCACCAAGAAGAACACTAGAGATGTGGGGATGACCTTCCCCTCCCCAAACCTTGCCAGGGCTGTGCACATGCAGGCTCCCAGCAACCCTGACCTGCAGTCCAAGAAGATGGGTAAGAAAACACAGGACTTCCTTTATGAGAAGAAGACAAAGAGGAGCAACAGGCAACGACACCCCCGAGGTCAGTGTGCATGGCCTTTTAATGTCTTCTAAAAGCAATAGGTTTAATTGTCCCTTCTTACAAATTATCTTTATATAGTATATTATAAACCAACTGGACACTGCAGTCCCATTGATTTCTATGATAGTCAGTCTTTCTGTTAGATGGCACACCTGAGATATAGCCCTATATTCATATTCTATAACTTGAATAACTTGTGCTATGGAATGTCTAACCAAGTTTTATCAGAACTCAATAAGTGCTATTCTGGATATATGTAAAAATGCATTTGTGACATAAGGGATGGGCAGACAGATACGTATATACACACTCAGATTGTCATACTCATAATTGGACATGCAGTTCTCTGCGTTTATGTAAAGCTGTAACGTATGGCCGTCTCCACTACTGCATATTCATCAGTATCTTGTTCCTCTGTAGGTGTGTGTTGGTTTGTTCCTGCTGATGAGTTGAAGTCCGAGTCGAAGAAAGAGAACCAGCCCAGCTCCGAGCCCGGTCCAGGTTCTGCCTGGTTTGCACCCCTCGGCTACACCAAGCGCTGGAGGGAGCCACTCAGAGAAAAGCAAACGCAGGAACAGCTGGTCAGCAGGATCCTGGAGCAGCCCATCACAAACCAAGCCATCAGTAACAAAGGCCTTCATTCATTTGTGAGAATAACCCTGCAGGTGAGAATGTGTGCATATTATTATTATTTTTTTCTTTTTATAAAGCCGATGTCCTCACTCACCAATCGGAGCCCCTCAGTTCATGAGCAAGGGGACAGTATTTCTTAGCAGACGCGTAACAAAACAGCAAAAGTCTTGCAAATTTAGGACCCAAAGTTTAAACCAATAACATTGTGATATAAAGGAAATCTGATGGGGGGATTTTACCTTTTTTATTAAAAAGAAGGCTCTATTTTCTTCCGTTTTCACAGTTTTGTGTGCCTTTCTTGTTATAAAACATGAATATCTTTGTTGTATTGGTGTTAACAGTGCACTGAGATCAAAACTATAAAACCGATCAGCAATTAAACTTCTATACACATCACTCCTTCATATTCTTAGGAAGCCCTGGAAATGCGGCGGCCAGACTTTGTCTCTCGTTCCCGGGAGCGTATGAAGCGGTTAGAGCTGCATGCGGAGGAGAGGAGGATGCAGTCTGTGTTTAACAGTGAACGAGAAAACCTTTTCAACAATCCCACCACAAAGAGAGGCTGGAGGGCCACTAATCCTGACCAGCAGACTGACGAAGGTGGGGTTGTCTTTCATGTACAGCTTTGGCTGTGGAAGATACCAGCAAGTCTTGTTTACAGTGGTTTCCTGTGTGTGAGTTAATGCTGTAATATAGGTATCTTCTCAGGAGGAGGGCTCTCTTGAGTTCAAACAAGAGGTTCCTATAGACCTGTTTAATTGCAAATTTTATAAATCATCTTGATATAAGAGCAGGACAAACTACTTTTTCTGAAGTCTATGCATTATGATATTAAAGATATTTTGATTTCTAGTATATTGGAACACATTCTACCACAGAAACTACTGCTAACTAGATAATAAACTACATTCAAGGTAATATGTGTTATCCTTTTTTTAATAGAAATTCCCATGGTGCAAAAGAGAAGAACTGTTTCAAAGAAAGAGATGTTCACAAGATCCAAACAGTAAGTTTTTGTATTTATTAAACTCTTATTACTCGAGTTACCTTTCAAAACCACTAATAATCAGTAAATATTGAATCACACATTACATTCAAACATGGTGGAATGGTAAAGCATGTTAGAATAGGCATCATGTATTACATTACTAAAGATTAGGGTAAACCTTTTGGGAAATATGTCCCAAAAGGCTACTGCACTGAAAGGTTTGAGCCGTGGTAGGGATGGAAACAAGACTATTGCATAGCAGTTTCACCCATTCCAGCTTTTAATAGGTGCTTGATTAGCCCCAGTGTATAGGTAACAAGCTCAGGCGTGTCTTATTAAACTCAAGAAGCAAGCAAAGTATTATTATTATTATTATTATTATTATTATTATTATTATTATTTATTTCTTAGCAGACGCCCTTATCCAGGGCGACTTAAGATATCACATTATTTTTACATACAATTACATTATTTTTTACACATTATTTTTACATACAGTTACCCATTTATACAGTTGGGTTTTTACTGGAGCAATCTAGGTAAAGTACCTTGCTCAAGGGTACAGCAGCAGTGTCCCCTACCAGGGATTGAACCCACAACCCTCCGGTCAAGAGTCCAGAGCCCTAACCACTACACACTGCTGCCACTTTGGCTTATAGCCGAAGTGTTCTCTAAGACGGAGGCAGAAAACAGGAGAGACATGCTAGTTCCTTTTTATATCCTGACTCTTTATTTCTCTGGATGCTCTCTCTGCACCCAGACCAGAGACCACAGCTATGTCAGCAACACAGGATTCACACACAGGAACACAGCAACCATGGCAACCAGAACAACAACAACATTGTCCTTGGCCCCACACTTGGCCAATGGGGACACACACGGAACATGTGCACACCAATCACAGGGGAGACACAGACCATGCACTACAAGACTGACACAGACAGATAGGACCAATCGCAGGGAAAACACAACATGCCCAAACGCAGGCCGGGACCACAGACAGAGGCAAACAAAACAAGCGGCAAGAAATATAGAGCAAAAATGGAACACAATTACAGTGGGAATTACAGTACACAAAAACACAAACGCACGGATCGTTACATTGCCCCCACCGTAGTCTCTTTTTGTCCCCAAAAAGTCCTCAGGGTACAATGCAGCACATGTCCGTAATCGGCCACCTCCCCCTTTGAAACACAACCCCACTCCCCTCATGTCCGTTGTTTTCCCCTGCGGATTGTGGTGGGTGGGTTGGCAGTCGGTGCTGAGAGGGAGGCGTCTCATCTCCTCCTTCTGCCGGGGTGATCCTGGGTATTCTGTCAGGGGCACCCGCTTAACCCCTTTGATGACCCCTGGGCTTCTGTAAAGGGGTGCCTGTTTTAATCCCCTTTCTACCCCCTAAACCCGAGTCACTTTTGCCCCGTCGGGGCTCCCTTACAGAAGGTGAAAATGCTGCGCTCTCTGGCGGAGGTGGTGCTGGCAGCGGCAATGCCGACCATGGCACCCCTGGAAGCAGCACGGGGCAATCCGGCAGCGAAAATGCTGTTGGTGGCGCGGTGCACTCCAGCAGTGACACTGTACTGTGTTGTTCTGGCTGCTGTCGCTGCTCCTACTCTCCGCTGGTGCTACGCTCCCGACTCATGCCTGTTGCAGGAGCCCTTGAAAGGGCTGGAGCTTGCAGTGGCGACAGCTCCTATCTCTGGCAGTTGGCCGGACAGCACCTCCATCTCTGACACTGGAGAAGGCATCGGCTCCCTTGCTTGCCTTTGGGAATGGCCGCCCGTCCTTTGCTTTCGTTTTCGGGCAGGCAGTACCTCCTCTTCCTCCTGGTAGGGGCAGCGTACCACCTTGTGCCCAAACTCCCCGCAGGCAAGGCACCAGCCTTGGTCTTCCAGGCCACCAAGGAGATACTCCAGTCCGCCATCCCACCGGATCTGGAATGGGTCGGGTTGCAGCGGATCAACTGGACCATCTCTCTTGTCTCCTGCTCCTGCTTGACGCTTGTGGGTTCGACCTCAATCCCGCTTCTTACACCAACGTAGTGTTTCACAGGAGGCAGAAAACAGAGATGCTGGTTCCTTTTTAAAGCTTTATTAAGCACACCTTTTTCCTCACCCAGAGTCCACAGCTCTGTCACAACAGCACAGGAACTATGCGAAACCAAACGGCAACGTTAAACGGCGTCGCAGCACCTTCTTATAGGCTTAGCTCCCCCCCCCCGCCCTCTGTATGTAGATGACGGGAGAGTGACACACACCTCCCATTGATCCTCAACACGTGTACACAGAGTGGTTTACAGACAGGACCAATCACAGGGAAGACACAGACCATGCACTACAAGACTGACACAGACAAAACCAATCACAGAGAAGACACAGAACATGCCCACATGCAGGCCGGGATCACAGACACAGACAGAGGTAAACAAAACAAGCAGCGGGAATTACAGTACACAAACACAGTCTTGTCCCAAAAGGCTACTGCACTGAAAGGTTTGAGCCGTGGCAGGGATGGAAATAAGACTATTGCATAGCAGTTTCAACCATTCCAGCTTTTAATAGGTGTTTGATTAACCCAAGTGTATAGGTAACAAGCCCAGGTGGATCAAACTGCTATGCAATATGAGTCTTCTTTCTATCCCTGCATAGTTCTGTTTAAATCTTACAGATTTATATGTCCCTTTTAGAATGTCAAGGTTTACTCATTCCTCTATCTGAAGCACCTAAACAGTTTAGGTCATGGAGTGGTACTCTCCTTCCTCCTTGTGTCTCACTATTCTTTCTTTTATCTCTGCATGCCAACTATCAGCCTGCCTTTTAAGCAAGGGAGCTTAGTGTCAGCCTCAGAGAAAGTAGGAAGAAGGTATGTTCCTAAGTGCAGCTCATTTTTCGAACGTGCAAAGCTATCTGTAGTACAGTAGTCTCCAGCTAAGAGAACACCCCTCGAGAAGCAAGCAAAGTGTTCTTATAACCGAAGTGTTCTCTAAGATGGAGTTAGCCACCGACACAATATGGAAATAAATACATATGTATTACTTGTCATGACGCACGTGCATCAACATGTGAAATGAACTGTATAAGTAAAAGCAAACAGTAAGCAAGTGTATGTTAATAAAGTAACACACAAACTAACGTTAATAAAACTAAAGCAAAACAACACGGTCAAAAAAGCTTAAATCGCTATGTACTATAAAATTAGCTGGATTGTGTGTTTCGGTCTATCACAATGGCAGAGGCAGAAATAATAGGCGTTACTTAGGGTTAACAAGGTTAATAAACTAACAGCATTATTTTCAAAAGGGGCAAAATAAGAACTTGGTCGCAAAATGATTTTTAAAGCCTGATTAATGGAACCACATCACTTGATTTATATTGTTAAAGCATCAACAAGTGAATGCACGACTCATTTCATCTAAACCCTTTGAAAGCCATATACTTAGTGACACAAATCACTTTGCGACCTAGTTCTTATTTTGCCCCTTTTGAAAATCATGCTGTAACTGTCAAACTAAATGAACACAGCACCCCTACACACGTTACAAAATGCAGCAGCACTATAAAAGACATGCACGTTATTTAACAGAATGGTGAAGCAACTCACCAGAACGGGAAACGCCAAATTGTTCGGCGACTTGTGTCTGATTCAGGTTTTTTTCAAGAGCTTGAGCAATTTCCAACTTTCTGTAGCAAGAGAAACATCGGCGCATTTTGCCATTTGTTTACATGCCAAAAACGAGTCAATGATATGAGTTGTTTTTTTAACAAAACAGCACTGTATCCATTGTAAACAAATCGCTATCGGTGCCAAGGAGGTGTTCTTTTAAGCGAGGTTCCTGTTCCTTTAGCTGGAGCATTTACAATGAGAAAAATCTGTTACACCACAAGGGTGTTCCCTTAGGCGAAGTGTTCTCTTAGAGGTGTTCCTATATGCGGAGACGACTGGACTTGTTCTGCATGCATGTAATTCTAAGAACTATTCTTGCATATATACTGTACATTTTATATATTTTTTTATAAAATAACTTTTGGTTCTTGTCTCCTGAAAGAATGTATTCTCAGCTTCCGGAGATTAGACAGCGACGTGAGGAGGAGAGGAGGAGGGAAGAGTACAAGTCCTACAGGCTCAAGGCAGAGCTCTACAAGAAGGTACGTCTAATGAGCATTTCCAACAGGCACTTCTATATGATTCTGTATTGTGGTTTCTCATTCGATCATTGTTGGTCTTCAGTTTTGTCTCCTGCAATTTACAAGCGCTCTGGGAAGTGCTATTAGACACTTACAATTAATAAATGAACGTGGGAAAAATGGCAGTGCTGAGGGAAATATTCGAATATTCTAACAAACACTGAAATGTGTTTGATGGCAAGAATGAACTTGTTTGTATTCGTTTATCAAAAAGAACAGAGGAAACCAATGGAGAAATGCATCTGAAATAAATAGCATATGTTCTACTGTACAGAAGATATTTGGGAGTAGTTACATTGTTTCCCAGCTAATTCAAAAAGAGTATTCGAATATTACGTTGTGAAAGAATATTTGAAAAACACGTTCGTCTCAGCAAAAAGATTGTATATTAACAATTTTTTTTTATATATGCAACTTTCTTTTGTTTTACAGAAAATTACAAACCATGTTTTGGGAAGAAAAACTCCTTGGCAGTGAGTGAAAACAACAATGCGAAAAACTCCTGTATACACTGGATAGTATAGGGTTTTAATTTAGTAAAAACAACTGCAGGGTTAATTAATTGTTAGTTAATTTTGTTATGTAAATGCCAACAATATTTTTTAAAGGATAATAATTTTTTGTATTAATTGAAATGTTTTTAATACAGTGTTTTTGTATTGACCACTTTGTTGTTTGAAATATTCTCTGTTTTGTTTCTTAAAGATGAAATATATATATTATATATTTATTGTTTTCAAGGTTGCTGTGTTACATAGCTGTAAAGAATCCATGTTTTTCTCAATGCTTGTTTTACCTTTCTTTCAATTTAAATTGGAGTTTCAAAAAGGAAATTCAAATTTGCAATTTTTTTTGTATTTTTAAATTGCCACTAGATGGTGTGGTGGTCTAATTTTAAAACTGAATAAATTCCTAGCAGAGTTCAATGAAAGCATAGCGTTTCATAACACGTATCTGTTTGCTGGTGTTTTGTTTGTATTGTAGCAGAAAAAGAAAAATACTAAAGACTATTTGCAAAACATTTCCCCCTGCTCCACCATTTATATATTTATATGTACAGAACTATGGCTCATGTAGAAATCTCCTGAGTTAGTTATTTCAACAGTTTATACTGGTGTAAACTTAACACAGGGCTACTGGTGATTTCATCTGACAACACAGGTCATGCTATCACCCTTTTGATTACGCTGTTGTGTTCATTGCTACACATTTGTTAATGTTTTTTTTTCTCTTTTTAAAGAGGGGAAGTTTAAATAGGACACTGATGTTTTTGTATGAGTGAGACATAGGTATGATCATGTTTGCAAATGGAAAGATGCAAGTCTAGAGCAACAGCAGAAAGTAGTAGGTGTTCTTTCTTATGAGTATAGTGTCTGTACCTCAAATAACTTTTGAGAAGCCAACTGGCAGAGCTCTGTCTAGTAATCTAATAGCAATAGTAATCTGGTTGCTAATCATAATTTCATATAGAACATAAAATCCTTAGAAAATTTTGCTCTCACTTTTAATGTTCAGCAAAGGTAAGAATTTCATTGTCAGCCCAAGATGCAATTTGAGGTTTCATAAAATAATTTTTGAAGTAATAACATTCAGGCTGGATTCAACTATAGGATACATTTAAGCTGTAAGTATTTTGTATAAGAGACCTTCACAACTGTTAGTTTTTAAAACATTAGAGTTATGAAATATGTTATGTTTTGAACATTATTCTACATAAATGTTCTTTTGAGGGCAAACTTTTAATGGTTTAAATGTGAGGGTCATTTATTCTCATTCAGTTTTAAGTCTATATTGAGAGGAACGGTAGTTCCTTGTACAAGTTAGAAAAACGTGTTTGAAACTACCGAGGGACTATACAGCTCCAAGAGTTTTGCTGTTTTCCCCATGTTGCAGCAGCAAAACTAAATCACTTAGAATTAGTATCTGTACCAGTACCAAAAGTCTGAAACTTTCTTGCATCAAATGTTAAAAAAAAAAAAAAAAAAACGTAAATACCTCTTACACAATGAGATATAAGTCGTCAAACTAAGGTAAAATTGTTATTCTCCTTCCTCTTGCGTTTACTTTTTAAGGGTGTGTAGCGACTTTTCAAACAGAAAAGCTAAATAACTAGACATCTACCAATCACGTGATTCCACATGTTGGTCAACGTCAAAATAAATCAGGGAATGCAAGCAGTTTGATATCCACACCATTTATATTAAATAATTCATTTATGTTTTAAAACAACACATATCGCAGGAAATATATATATATATATATATATATATATATATATATATATATATATATATATTCCTTGGTTTGAACTTGCAACATGACGTTCTTGAAGAGCACATGGCCTTAGTAAGGCCCGCTGTGCCACTGGGCTGTTGTTGAACTGTGTTAATTTTTTAATCTTACAAACATGCCTGACCAGCTAATCTCGCCTCTGCCAGAACACACTAAATAAACAACACACGGCTTTGTCGTCACATATAAATATAATAACGCGGCGTTTTGCCGTCATCTATATCGATAAATAAATCATAAAACACAAATATAATAATAATAATAATAATACAACAAAACAAATACCAAATAACACGGGCGGAGGGGGAAACCCTGTTCTAAAAATAAATAAACAAACAATACATTTAAACAGCAGGGCTTTCTACCGCCCTGCCTACAGTACTATTAACGTATTAAACAGCAATTCATCCCCTTTATTTTGATGCATTCATGTCCTGATCTGACATGACATAAAAGGAAAATTTCCGTTGTAGGTGTTTAACGATTATATTTGTGTGAAATTGATGGGTTATTATTATTATTATTATTATTATTATTATTATTATTATTAATATTATTATTTCAGCATGCATTAAAAATAAAAATGTGAATTTTATGTGTACATGTAGTACTTAATATACTTCATAAGGTACAGTTGGTCCGTGTACGTTCCGGCCAATCGTTTTTGCATTCTAAATCGGAAATCAGAAAACCAGAAAACGACTTGTTTTTTTCTATTTCGGTTTTTCATAAAAACTAAAATCGACCGGTTTTTTCATTTTCCAATTTCTGAGTTTAAAGTACAAAAACTGATTTAGGCTTGTTTCCCATTTTCCCATTTTCATATTGGTTTTTGCAACAGAATATTCGAAATTGAACAATCTGTAATACAAAAATAGACTGTGAAATTAATCTCCAAGAGTCGGTGATAAAGAGTGTGTGGAGTGAGGTAGTGTAGGGCAGCAGTGTGGAGTAGTGGTTAGGGCTCTGGACTCTTGACCGGAGGATCGTGGGTTCAATCCCAGGTGGGGGACACTGCTGCTGTACCTTTGAGCAAGGTACTTTACCTAGATTTCGGCAGTAAAAAATAATGTAATTGTATGTAAAAATAATGTGATATCTTGTAAGTCGCACTGGATAAGGACGTCTGCTTATAAATAATAATAATAGTATTTATTCAGACAGAGACAGCACTTCACAAAAAATCTGTTAATGCTTCTTTAACAGGTACACACTTAAACAATGATAGCTATACTAACGTGTCGGAAGAGGTACAGACCTATTCAACCAAGCGTGCTAGCCCCCTTTAATGATCCTATGGCAAGCTCTGTAAGATGCAAACATGTCCTCTCTCCCTGCAGTTTGCAGCTCTTAGAAAAGAAGGAACTGCGATACAGTGCGAAACTGTAAACAGAATTCACCCCCACCCTTCTCCATATTCTGTTACAAAAGAACCCCCCACTGCAACACGACAATTATTTAGCTCCTTCAAGACCTTTAAACAAAGGGTCAGACACGGCCAGCTCTCTGTGTCCCGCTATTATGAGAATGCAATAATTTCGCGCCTATGCTTATTGTCGTGGAAGTGTTCTGTCTGTTTACCAACATTATTTATTTATTAATTTAGCAGTTGTTACAAAGTGCTGTATTACAATACAGCCGTAGGGCTACATTAAGTTAATATAATAATCATCCTTGTATCACTCAGGTACAGTGCATTATAATAATACTAAAAATAATAAGCCTTCACATAAAGGGAAAAAAAATCCAGGTACGGTTCTTAACCCATTAATGCCTAGCGTCCCATATATGGGACAGGGTGAAAATGGGGTGAAAATGTGTATCTCCTCGGGTGTGTGTTCACTGAAATGAAATAATGAAACCTGTAAAATATTCCCCTCTTATAGTTCTATTATTCCTGCTTTTATTATTTGGCTGCCAGGTTTTTTCTTCCCTCGGCATCAAATGCAATCTTTCAAATTGAGCAAAAAACGCAAAGAAGCGATAGCTTAGAGATATTGATGCAAATCTATTTAGCCATTATCTTTCATTCTTATTTTTTCATGAATTTATGTTGGTCAGGGTGTGCTGTAGCTGTACATAACCATTTTATAAAAAAAATGTGCATATTGTCTAAACTGAGCATTGTTTTTGTAGCGTCCCATATATGGGACGCCAGGCACAGATGCAGACAGGTTTTTTTCTATGGTAATATAGTTGATGATGTTATTGTTTTTTGTCTGGTGCCATAATTGTTGTGTCTGGTTCCCTTATATTGTTGATTCCCCATGTACCAAGGAATACAATCTATGAAACCAGTGATCTTATTCAGCTTGTCTGACAGGTAATACCCATTTCCTTCTTTAGTATTTTATTCACAGTTTAGATGGCACATTCAAAGAAAAAGTACAGTGTTCATGAAGTTGTTAGTATACTAGAATCAGGAGAGTTTGATGAGGCTGAAATTTTTATTACTCCACCTGATGATGATGGTGCAGACAGTGCAGAAGACAGTGGAGATGAGGACACTGGAGGTAGTGTGAATAACCTGTCTGGAAAGCAGCTGCGAGTAGATGCAGACTTCACTGGGTACAGACATGGTCAAAAGGTTTATGACAGCAGAAGTGAAGGTGATGATGCTCCACCTGAAGCTACTGATGCTGAGGAAGTACAGCCAAGTTCTTCTACGGTCACCACCTCAAGCTTCGAAAACAGGCTAAATCAGCACGACAAAAGTGGTACAAGAAGGATCTACCAGCAACAGAGCAGAAGAAATTTAACAGCACTACACTGCAAATTACTGAGAATGACTGGGCACCACACCTTTGGTTTGAGCAATTTTTTGATGAAGAAGTGATGCAATACCTGTGTGACCAAAGCAAGTTCTATGCATCTTTCAAAGGTAAGCTGAACTTCACTGTCAGTCCAGATGAAATGAGGGCCTTTTTAGCAGTGCTGCTTATAAGCGGCTATGCTGTTGTACCAAGGAGACGTATGATGTGGGAACAGAATGAAGATGTATGTAATGTTGCAGTATCACAATTGATGAAACGTGATAGGTTCGAAGAGATCCTCGGATATTTGCACCTTGCTGATAACAGCCGACTACCTGCTGGAGACAAGCTTGGCAAGATAAGGCCATTCTATGAAATGATGAATGAGAGATTCCTCAAGGCCTTCCAGATTGAACAAAATCTGTGTATAGATGAAGCCATGATTCCCTATTATGGGAAGCACTCAGCTAAACAGTTCATGAAGAGCAAACCAATCAAGTTTGGTTATAAGCTGTGGTGTCTGAATACTCACCTTGGATATCTCATTCAGTGCAAACCTTATGCTGGTAAAGGTGTTACATTACCTGAACTTGGCTTGGGTGGCTCTGTGGTGACAGGACTGATTTCAATATTACCTAAGAAAGTGACATTCCAGCTAACATTTGACAATCTGTTTACATCACTTCCACTGCTGCAGTACTTGGGTGACAAAGGAATAGGAGCTACTGGCACACTGAGAGCTAACAGAGTGCAGGATTGTCCTGTTTTAGATACAAAGTCAATGTCTAAAAGTCCTCGGGGAAGTGCAGACTACTGCTACAGTTCTACCAATCGTGAGATAGTAACACGATGGAATGATAACAGCGTGGTCACGATGGCATCTAATTGTCAGCCAGTAATGCCTATCGGAAAGGCAAAGCGCTACTCTCGGGCTGAGAAGAAGGTGATTGAAGTTGATGAGCCACAGGAATTCGATACTACAACAAGTACATGGGTGGAGTTGATAGAATGGCCCAAAACATTAGCTACTACAGAATTTCCATCCGCTCAAAGAAGTGGTGGGTTCCCTTCTTTATGTTCATGCCTGATGTGGCCATACAGAATGCATGGCTTCTGTACAGGAACTCTGCAGGGCACAAAAATAGATCCCTGGATCTGCTGGCTTTTCGAAGAGAGGTGGTAAATATGTACAGGCTAAAGTTTTCAGCTGAGGCGAGGAATGCTCCTGGCATTGGTCGGCCACTCACTGCAGGACGCCAAAGAAAGGAGAAAGTGCCTAAAGCTGTGCGACGGGATGAACAAGGTCACTACCCAAAAACAAATCAGACGCAGAGAAGGTGTGCTCATTGCAGCAAGAAGGCTAAAGTTGCATGTTGCAAATGTCATGTTGGACTGCACATTGACTGTTTCAAGCCATTCCACCAACAGTAATTGGCAAAGTGGTGTCAGAGGTCTCCAGTTTGTTTTCAATATCTGTTGACAGAATATCAGGTTGAAGTAAAAATATCAAATATCAAATTACCTTTATTATATGCTGTAAAGTAGGGTTTGCTATGAGTTATGTTTTTTACCACATACTTGTTGATACAATTAAGTTGTTTACTTTGAGTTAATTGATTTACAATAAATGAGAGTTCTTGTTATACAATACGAGTTATTGATATATAATAAATAAAAATTATTGTTATTTAATAAATAAAAGTTATTGTTATATAATATTGTGGTTTATTACTTTATTTAGTATTCATGAATATTATTATTGATATTATTGGTAAGATATATAACATATTAAAACATGTACCCACCTGTGCCTGGCGTCCCATATATGGGACACAGAAAAAAAAAAGATTTATTTGAAAATTTCTAAGGCTAATTTAAAACAAACACTAGAAATGTTCAGAAGTCACATCTGCGCATAAGTTAGCAAAGGAAACTTAATTCAGAAAATTTAGGCAAGAATGGGTTAATATTTATATCCGGTTTTATAAATTAACTTTATAAACTTAATTATATTATCATAGCACATTTGTCCAGGACGCTCACGTTTGTTTAGAGCTCCCCTTTCACACGTACCCAGTTTGTTTCACTTGGGGGGTGCATCTCTATAGATATAGATATCAATGTATTGATGCAGAAAACATCTGTATTATTTATTTCTTAGCAGACGCTCTTATCCAGTGCGACTTACACTTGTTACAAGATATCACATTATTTTTACATACAATTACCCATTTATACAGTTGGGTTTTTATTGGAGCAATCGAGGTAAAGTACTTTGCTCAAGGGTACAGCAGCAGTGTCCCCCACCTGAGATTGAACCCACGACCCTCCGGTCAAGAGTCCAGAGCCCTAACCACTACGCCACACTGCTGTCATAACAACGATACACATTCCATACGAGTAGAGCAGCATCAGTACTTTTTTTTTTTTTTTAATGGTCCATTATTTATTTTTGTATTAGATTATTCCATTTTGAATACTTTGTTACAAAAAGCAATATGAAAAATGGGAAACAAGCCTAAATCAGTTTTTGTACTTTAAACTCAGAAATTGGAAAATGAAAAACGGGTCGCTTTTTGTTTTTATGAAAAACCGAAATAGAAAAAACAAGTCGTTTTCTGGTTTTCCGATTTCCGATTTAGAATGCAAAAACGATTGGCCGGAATGTACGCGGACCGTTTAGTCAGTGTTCTAGGCTGTAGCCAGCTAAGGCACCAGAGGCACGGGCCTCAGTAAAAAAAAAAGCATAGTAATAATTATTTATCTAGGCTCTTTTACACGTTGCTTTGCTCAAAATAAAATGCATTTAATCCGTCGTTGTGTGCATACATGAATCCCTGAGTTCCACTGACCACCTGGAAGTTGGTTACTTATTCCCGGTTCCTTATTTGCGGAGTAGCAAGCCGTACCCCACGATCAGCAGCACCCCAAAGTGTAGCCCATTATAACCTATACAGAACACATGGGGGCACGTCATTGGATGACCCATTTACCCCCCTTAGCCGGCTTGCTCACTAAATATCGAGGTATCCCTAGATAGGTTATAACCCACTCTTTGCAAAAAAAACTCAAGATTTTAGTGATCAAGCCGTACCCCACGATCAGCAGCACCCCAAAGAGTAGCCCGTTATAACCTATACAGAACGCATTGGGGCACGTCATTGGATGACCCATTTATCCCCCCCCCCCCCCCCCCCCCCCCCGATGTACCTGCTTTTAAATAAGTTTTATGCCGATTGTTTTTATTAAAAATTAAAACCAGACGATTAACTTTTAAGACTTCTTTCACTCCAGCGAATAAATTAACGTGCAGAATAAAGGCGGCGGAATAAAATAAATGGCTCTGCATTTAAAGTAGTGCTCTTATAATGCAAACACATAATTAACCACCGCAATCATTCTTCATTTTATATGACTAGTTTAGCGAGAGTGAAGTTTTTGTTTTATGAAACATTTATGTAGCTACAACCTCCAAGCAGAGACGGTAAAGCGATCATCACTGTCGTTTTAGGAATGTATAGGTAAAAAATAGTTGAGCTTATTTTGTCATTATCATCTTTCCATGATTAACTTATGGAACTGAGATGGTTTAATGACGTTAATTACAACATTAAAGGCAAGCGGACCGCTCAGAAAGAAAACCCAACAACCAGAAACCTTAACTATCTGTTCTGGTTTAGTAGAATGAGATGTTTCCATTTGAAGTAGTGGGTTACTTCAGGCTTGATTCAGACAGTGCGTGTTTGACTGGTAGTAGTTGAGCTGGGGGTTTTGTCGAGTTCAGGGCTGTGCGGTTTGCAAGGAGCCTCGCAGCGGATCACATTAAATAAGTAAAATGCAAATTCATGAGTATAGTCAGAACACGGCCAAACAGCCAATCAAATCGACTGGTCAGCCGAAAAGTATGGAGCGCCATTTGTGCCAAAACTATCCGGCCATTAGTTTGTCAATTTGTTTGTCAATTCCTGAATTGGTCAATTTGTCTAGCAATTCGTCCATAAATTTGTCAATTCATACAGTAAATCATAAATGTATTTGTTAATTCATCTAATAATTCATTAATTAATTTGTCAATTCATTAATACGAAAGGCTGTACAGACCTGCAAATTTCCAAACAACTAGACAAAATTCCAACTGTCAATCTCGCACTGTGCCAAAAACACTGCAACCTTTCTAGCCAATGGGAGCACACACTAATATTTTAATCAACGAAAATCCAGCCTCACTCAAAACTGCTTCAGCCAATAATATTTAGAAGGGCGTTTCAAAAGATATTCTATTTAACAAGATACTCGACTCTGCTGATTTTCAATGGAGACTTCCGTCTCACTGCGCGCAAAGCATTGTGGTATATAGAGAGTTAGGCAAAAAATTCTATGGAGAGTTAATGCAGGCGTACAAAATGTTGCTGGTTTTCGCCTACCTGACTTGGCGAAAGCAAAGATTTTCTCAGTACTTGATGTTAAAGACGGATACTGGCAAATACGCCTAGATGAAGAAAGCAGCTACTTAACAACATTCTGGACGCCCAAAGGAAGATACAGATGGTTGAGAATGCCCTTGGAATAAAACCAGTGGCTGAAGAATACCAGTGAAGACAACACAATGCACTACAAGGGCTTCCCGGAGTAAGCGTAATAGCAGATGACATTCTAGTATATGGCTGTGGAGACACTACAGAAGAAGCCATAGCCAACTGTGATCAAAATTTAATCAGCCTCTTAAACAGAGCCAGAAAAGTCAACCTGAAGTTGAACAAAACCAAACTGAAGCTAAGACTTACAAGCGTGCCATACATGGGACATTTACTTACTACAAAAGGACTGTCTCCCGACCCAAACAAAGTCAAAGCAGTACAAGAGATGGCACAACCAACAGATACAAAAGCTGTGCAGAGATTACTTCGATTCGTAAATTATCTAACGAAATTCCTACCTCATCTATCCGATGTCTGTGAACCATTAAGACGACTGACGGACAAAGATGTTATATGGACGTGGCTACCACAACACGAAGCGGCCCTAAAGCAAATCAAGCACCTGGTCAGCAATCACCCCTGTGACAGAAATATGAATTCTGGTTGTAAATCTCCCTCCCGACCTGTGAGGGCGCTAAGTAGCGAAAGGGAAAGGCTTTGGACAGGTTGGCCTGACAGTTCATTTCCTGGGTCGGAAAGTCAGTCAGCCTGGAAAAAGGACAGGGCTCCGCTGCAGGAACATATTGACCCGGAAGGTAAACGAGGTAGCAGCTGCAGGCAATAGTCAGCTGTAATCGTTTACCAAGGGGTCATGCGTGATTGCATAAAAGGGGCCAGAGGATTGTAAATCTTTTCCTTTCGCTTGGGTTTTATTTGAGAGACTGGAAGGAACATGTGAGACGCAGAGAAAGCATACAGAAATATATTTGTGAGTGTTTTGTTTGTTTGTTCGTGTCTGTTTAGTAACTCTCTGTGTTTTTGTTATATAGCACTAGACGGCTAAACACGAATCCGGAGCTGTTGCCAACGGCCAGCACAAAACCGGATCAACACTGCACTACAGTCATGATTAACACTGTTATCAGCACTAGTTCACAAGTATAGCACGTATTATATTGTACTTCACCACAAGCACTGAGAGCACTCACTTTGGACTTGTGATCCTGTGTGTGTCTAATTGTGTGTCTTAGTACTGTGTTTATTATTTACGGGACTGCAACCCTTTTGATTACTGTGCAATACACATTGTTGTGTATTGTCTGTTCATTATTATTTGCTGGCTGGTCATCAGACCATTGGGTTAATAATCATTAAATTAACCATTTCACCCATACTTTGTTGTCTGTTTGTTCTTGGGATTATTGCATCCGCACCACACTTGCTATACACCTGCTACTAATTCCCACTTTGCCACACCCCATACTCAAATACTATGATGTGCATGAACTAGTCACCATACAATGTGATGCAAGCGAAACTGGACTCGGACAGCACTACTGCAAAACGGACAACCAGTAGCTTTCGCTTCAAGGACACTTATGCCAACTGAACAAAGATACACACAGACTGAAAAAGAATGCCTTGCCATTGTCTTTGCATGCAAGAAATTCGACCAGTACATCCACGGCAGAGAATGCATCAACATACAAAGTGATCACAAACCTCTAGAAATAATCTTCAAGAAATCTCTACTTTCAGCACCAAAGCGCATACAGAGAATTATATTAAGATTACAACGCTATCAACTGGATGTGAAGTACAAGAAAGGTAAAGAAATGCATATAGCCGATTTCTTGTCCAGAGCACCACTACCGCTCAAGAAGACATTGCACGCACACACACAAGAATGTGTCTACTCAATTGAAACAAAACTGCAAGAGGAGATTGAAAACATTGATCATGCCAGCAACATTAACTTTTCAACACAAAGCTTGAACAAAGTTAAGACTTGCACGCAACAAGAAGCATCACTGCAAATGCTGCAGTCATTTATCTCAATAGGATGGCCTGAAACAAAACAAAAAACACCTACAATGATCAAAGAATACTGGAATTACAGAGACGAACTTACGACGCAAGACAGAATCATCTATAAAGGCACCAGAGTAGTAATACCCAAAGCAATACGCTCAAACATACTAACATGCATCCATGAAAGCCACTGTGAAATTGAAGCAAGCCTGAGAAAAGCCTGCGATGTTGTCTTCTGGCCAAACATGAATCGCGAAGTAAAAGACTTAATCAGCAAGTGCAGCATAGGCAACGAACATCAGAGAAAACAGCAGAAAGAGACACTCATACCACACCAAATACCGGAGCAACCGTGGAGCAAAGTGGGAATGGATTTTTTTACTGTGAACAAATCAGACTATCTGATCATAGTTGATTACTATTCAGACTATTGGGAGATTGATGAACTTCAAGACACGACTGCAACAACAACCATAGAATGCTGCAAAAGGCACTTCAGCAGACATGGGATACCTGACACGGTAATCACGGACAACAGACCTCAGTTTGCTGTACATGAATTTAAACAGTTCGCAACCGAATGGGAATTCCGCCACCTTACGTCATCCCCCTACCACAGCCAGAGCAACAGCAAAGCTGAATCTGCCGTGAAGATAGCTAAAACACTTCTGAAAAAAGCCAAACACGATGACAATGATCCACGGAAAGCAATACTGAACTGGAGAAACACTCCGATCGAAGGAATGAAAAGCAGTCCTACACAACGATTCATGTCAAGACACACACGCACACTACTGCCTACAGCGCAACAATTACTCAAACCAAAGGTAGTCAAAGATGTAACAGAAAGAAAAGAAATACGTCAACAGAAAACAAAACAGTACTACAATTGACAAGCAAAAGATGCCTGAACTGCAAGAGGGACAGACAATTCGAGCGCTATTAACACCCAACAGCAAGTCAAACAAATGGGAAATTGGAATTTGTACCAAACAAATCAGCCCAAGATCGTACGAAGTAAAAGTCAATGGACATACATATCTGCAAAACCGTAAGGACATAAAACCTGTCAAAGAGTAATTCAAGAACATCATACCGAGATATACAGACGACTTACCTGATGAAAGACCGGGTGAATTACCAACGGACAACTTACCTGATGGAAGAGATGAATTATCAACGACGACTCAAACAACTGAAGAAGCCTCTCACGAACAAGTCAATAGTTCAGAGCAAATGCCAGAGCAAGAAAATATAAAACGTTAGGTTACGTAGGTAACCATGGTTCTATGAGTGGGAGCAGCTCCCTCCCCTTTCACTGTTGCGATATGCGCTAGTCATATCCCGAAACACTGAGCTTGCAATACCAAAGCTACCGGTGGCACACTTCCCCTGTAAGTAGCGATGCCTCGGGGAGCTCTTCCTCTTTTCGCATAGAATGTCTGACGGCATCCTGCGTGACCGTGAGTTCAAGGTGAAGGGAGCTGCTCCCACTCATAGAACCATAGTTACCTACGTAACCTAACGTTCTATTTCGTGGTCGCAGCTCCCTCCCCTTTCACTGTCGGGATAGCAATACCGAAGACGTGATGGGGGAAGGTGGAAGGCAGCAACGGCGGTCGCATGAACCACCTCATGGCATAAGAGCTGAGGAAGCCTGTGCCCCTGCCAGGACCCTCGTGCCCAATGTAGGCCTACCCAAACTCGCCACATTAAGGCTATAGAACCGGGTAAAGCTGAGCGGGGTAGCCCAGCTAGCCGCATCACATATTTCCGCCAACGTGGCTCCCCGAAAGAGGGCCCACGAAGCGACCATGCCTTTCCTGAGTGTGCTGACAGATGAGCTGGCGGCATCAGTCCCTCATCGGCGTATGCCGCCACCATTGTGTCAACCACCCAGTGGGACAGTCTGTGGGTCGAAAGACCAAGGCCCAGGGACCTGGGTCCATGACCGACAAAGAGCTGATCCGACTTGCAGACAGCTTTTGTCCGATCAATGTAATTTCTCAATGCCCGAATCGGGCAGAGCAGATTAAGCTTCCGATCCTCCTCTGTGGAAAACGGAGGAGGGTGGAAGGCTTCCAGCTCCACCGTCTGGTTTAAGGTGACTTCAGAGATCACTTTCGGGAGGAAGGCTGGGTTCGTCCGTAAGGATACCCTATGCCCCTCGTCCCGGAAGCAGCAACAGGAAGGGTCCGCCGAGAGGGCCCATAGTTCACTGATGCGCTTTGCAGACGTGATAGCTAGCAGGAAGGCCGTCTTCATTGACACGAATTTCATGTCTGCTGACGGCATAGGCTCATATGGCGCCTTAGATAGAGCCTCAAGCACCACATAGAACCCATCCAGCTGGACGTCTGGTTCCAGCTTGATAGCCCGCTTTGCCAGCAAAGCCACCACTTCCTGCTTTAGAGCTAGCGCTTGACTCGGGTCTGTCACTGTCGTGACTAAAACCCCGTAAAAGGGAGGGGCCCTCCTTTGAATTGGAGTGCGTACCCTGCCTGTACTGTAGTTCGCACCCAATTGTCGGTGGTACATTGCCTCCAGGCCGACAGATGGTGCTGCAGGAAGGGGTGCTGGGCTACCGGCCACAGACTTCTCTTCTCCTCCTCCTTCTCCTTCGCTTGGCAACGCGGTTTCCGACCGCGATGACCTTGCTTCCTTGGAGGGGGCTGTCTGCCACGGGTATCCGTCGACGCCTGGAGATGGTGGCGCAGGTCCCCCCGGGTGATAGCAGCATTACCTCGGGACGCCCCCAGATCCCCTGGGGCGGGAAGGCTCCGGGATCATAGCCGTTACCCTGCGGGAGTCTTCTCGGTGCTGCTGAGAGCGACGGAGCATGTCCTCTACCGCGGGACCAAAAGTGAAGCCCGGAGAAATAGGCGCACCCAAAAAATACCCCTTATGAGCGTCTGGGATACGAGCCTGCGAAAGCCACAGCTGCCTGCGTACCACTACCAGGGCAGCAAGGCTACGCCCCAGGGGGGCGGCTCCCTGAAACCCATTTATCTCCACCAGCGCCGAAGAAACCAACTGGATCTCGGAGGAGGTGAATTCTGTAACAGGGAACTCCAAAAAGCTCTTCAGGTATGCCGACAACAGGTAGGCTGAATTAGCCAACCATGTTGCCTGGACGCTTGCAACATAGGCCCGCTTAGCATGGACCTCAGTGACCTTGCACTGTTTATTGGGGCATACAGGATCCTTGGGGTTCCCACCTAACGGCAGGGCTGCCACTAAGTCCACAAAGGCAGAGTCGACCGGGGGAAAATCCTGTAGGCCAAGGTCAGCCGCCCACTACAAAAGAGTAAGGGGGACAGCCTTCTTGGCAACTGGTGTAGAGACCGGTCTAGACCAAGAAGAGCAGACCTCTCTCAAAAACTCTGGGTGTGGTGGGAATGGCTGTATGCCCGTCACAGGCTGTGACCGAGCATGGTGATACAACACCAGTTCCGGCACCTCTACTGCCGCTTGCCACGGGAGTTTGAGGAACTGGGCAGCCCTTCCAATGACCCCTTGGAAGGTCGATGAGGTTGGTTCCAAGGAACCCCCGTCCATCACTTCCAGTGATTCCCTGTAGAAAAACTCCCTGATCCCTGAATGGAATCCAAAGAGTCAGATGCAGCTACCAAGAGCTCATCTGAACAATCCCACTGGGGGGAGCCCAGCAGGGGAGCCATTTTAATTACTGGCTCCAACCAACACCGGCAGGGAAAGAGGGGCCTGCTCCCTTTTCTGGGAGGCAATGAACTCCAGAACCTCACTCATCTGATTCTGGAGCACCGCACGGGCCGACAGTTCTGTGTCCTTAACAAGCTGCCGCTTTCTCCCAGGAGGAGACGGGGTGGAGGAAGGGAACTGAGTATCCCAGACCGTGGTTGCACCATGAGAGGCCGCGGCGGACGTGCCTACGCCAGTGGCAGGCACTCCTGTAAGCAGCCGCAATCTCTGATGGAGCGTCCGGGTCTGGAAGACCCCACATATTCGGCATCAGTCAGGGTCTGTGAGGGCATGGGAGGCAACGCCCAAACAGTACATGCACCGGACATGCAGGTCCTCGTGAGGAATCTTCCTCCTATAGGATGAGCAGGGATGAAACCCTGCTGTTACTGTAGCCATATTTATGAGAAGCTGCAGTACCCTAACCCTCTTGAAGAAGGGGGGTGGGGGGGGGGGGAGGATGGCGCTGATGTACAGCTTCCCTAATACTCCAAAACACTGTCCACACCCTCTCTGAACTCAACTGCAATGGTTACAAACTAACTGAGAGGAGCAGGAGGGAGCCTTCCTGTACTCAATTTCAGTGATAATCACGAAAGAGCAGGACTTGCAGTACCCTTCTTGAACTCAACCGCAGTGAGCAAGAGGGGTTTTATTTTAATATATTATTATTAATGCACCTTTCCTGAACTCAACCTCAGCGACCAGCTGACCAAGAAGGAGCAGGAGGACGCTTCCCTGTACTCTACTTCAGTGATTAGTTATACTAATCAAGAAGGAGCAGGTAGGCTTGTGCAGTATCCTAACCCTCCCTGAACTCAGACCCAGCGACCAGAACTTAATCAAGCAGGAGCAGGGAGGGGGTAGCGAACCATAGCTAAAGCGTGCAAGCACAGCTGTAGCCTGATACACACGCTGCACTTAGAAGTGCAGCACCCCACTCTAACTGAACTCAACCACCCTGATTAGAACTAATCTAGAGGGAGCAGGAGGAAAGGGATATTTACATTGGAACACAGGCAAGATGGCGCCCGAGAACTGTAAACAGCAGAAACTTGAACTGCTGTGTTTTTTTTTTTTTTTTTTTTTTTAAATGGCCTTGTAAACACAAGCAAAATGTAATGGGAATCCGTGGAAGGGGCGCTACAAGAACGCCAGCTTCCTAGCACTGAAAAACAGTCTGGACTAGCAACAGTACACACAGCTCAGATTTTTTTGAGACGACCGCTATGGAAAGCGAAAAGAGGAAGAGCTCCCCGAGGCGTCGCTACTTATAGGGGAAGTGAGTCGCCACGGGGGCGTGGCCTTTGACAGCTTTGGTATTGAAAGCTCAGTGATTCGGCATATGACTAGCGCATATCCCAACAGTGAAAGGGACGGGAGCTGCGACCACAAAATAAAACTAAACAACACTCGAACCAGATCCAACATTAAGCCTCCTCTGAAATACTCAAAGGACTATGTGACTATGTGACTTAAGTCTGCTATAATCATTACGCAGCACCCTTATAGGCATGGGAGTCACTTGTAGCTGTCCTTACAAAGGTACCACCAAATAATAAAACAATGAATAATCCTCTCCCAAACCCTAAACCTAAAGTCAGTACGCTATACTGCAGTCATTACACATCTAAAGTAGTTCAAGTTTAGCAGTGAATAAGCATTTTTGTTACTTCAAAAAAAAAAAAAAACGTGACCGGAGGTGCTGACTTCCTCAGTTGTCCTGACAGGAACATTTGGTGGTCCCTTTGTAGGCAATGCTCAGTTGTATGCAAGCCGGAAAGTGAGACACACGGCACAGTGATGAGCCACAATAAACCTGAGTTATTTCAAACAATCAACTGTCTTCATTGTTCCCGAGACACATCAAAACAGTTTCCAGATTTAAAACTCAATTAAACCGGTTTAAATAGAACGTTGCAATTCGCCTATCAAGTGGACGAAATTCTGCCACGCTGCAATTAACCCAAGGTATTTTTCATCGTCTCTCCTGTCTCCATTGTCCCTGTCTCTGTGGAATAAAAATACCGTAAATAGAGGCAGAGATGCTTTTTATTTTATTTTATTTTTTTAAATGTAATCGCTGGCAACACTAGTAAACCTGATGCCTTGTTCTAGTCGTACTGAATAGCTAATGAAATACATGTATATTAGTATTACTATTTTACAATTGTCTTCTTTTTTTAAAAGTATAAATTAGTTTTGTCAAACATGCAGTTTGCGTTACAAGGTCTGTTGTAAAAAAAGTAAACAAACACAGAGAATGATTATTCAACCATAAAATAGCATCTTTAAAACAGAAAATCGGGTGAATTGTTCGCATTACTAACAGTGTGAAAAAACAGTAAGCGGAACAACCTATTTATTAATAAAACAACATATTTTATCAAACATAAAAAGCTCGGGGTCTCTGGACAGGGGCCTAAATCATCCTCCATATTGCCTGGGGCTATAAATAAGACCTCCCTTGCCTGCCAGGGCTTTAACAAATTAACATGGTAAATTTCACGTTCATTCCGGTGATCGGGCTGTCTAATTTCATAATTTACTTTCCCTATAGCCTGAATCACCTCATACGGCCCCTGCCATTTAGCACACAGTTTTGACTCTGATAAGGGAAGAGCAGCATTACCTTGTCTCCTGGTCGAAAGGTTCGAATCCGTGCATTTTTGTTGTAATGCTGCTGCTGTCGGTGCTGAGCCGATCTGAGGTTGTCTTGGGCCAAACGACCGACCAAATCCAGGCGATCTCTGAGTAGGAGCACATACTTCACTACATTTTTAGACGAGCCTTTGTGCTCCTCCCACCCCTCTCTCAGCAGGTCGAGAATGCTGCGAGGCTGCCGGCCGTACAGGAGCTCAAAGGGGGAGAACCCCGTTGAACTCTGCGGCACTTCTCTCACTGCAAAAAGGAGGTGGGGAAGAAGCGATGCCCAATGTTTCTGCTCTTGTGTTACGAATCGCCTCAGCATCGACTTTAAGGTCTGATTAAAACGTTCAACCAGACCGTCCGATTGTGGATGATAAACGGACGTCCTGATGAGACGTATTTTCAATATTTTGTACACCTGCTGTAACGTATTGGACAAGAAATTGGTCCCGTGATCGGTCAAAATCTCCTTGGGGATCCCTACTCTAGCCATAATCTGCGCTAACTCGGTGGCTATTGCAGCGGCACTAGTGGACCTCAATGGAACGCCTCCGGGTATCGCGTTGCATAATCCACAACCACTAATATATGCGTATACCCAGAGTCAGAAGGTAGCAAAGGGCCCACTATGTCCATTGCAATGCGCTCGAAAGGAGTGGAAATAATCGGCAGTGGGACCAAAAGGGCGGGGCGCACTCGACCCGGCGCTACTCGCTGGCAGTCTGGGCATGTGGCTACATATCTCGACACATCAGTATGAAGACCGAGCCAATAGAATCGAGCCAATATCCGTTCCCTCGTCTTCTCGGCTCCGAGGTGCCCCGCAAAAGGGATGTCATGCGCCAGCCTCATGACCTCTGTCCGACAAGACGGGGGATCAAACAATTGTGTTACAGGCTGTTTACCCTATACAGTAATTGCCCCTTGATACTGAAATGTGGATATACTAGCGCCCCAGTGCCGTCAACATCCTTACCTTCAATGGACCAGACCTGCCCCCAAGCGTGCACCAGTGACGGGTCGTTATGTTGGCCCCACACTAGGTCCGCGCTTGAGTACCACGGGTCCGGTACATTGAGAGGGGTTGGAATAACCTCTGCCCTAGTCGGCCCAGTAACCTCGCTCTCTCGGTCACACTGTGTTCCCACTCCCTTCGACTGGCGTTTGTTACCATTGCAGCACTCTCTCACCAGACCCCAGCCTTGTCTCAAAAACGCTCCCTCCCATTTCGCGGTCCGTCTCTCCTTATTTGTTTTTCTAGGACGGAAAAGAGGGGAAAACATTTCAGTGTGAAAAGGAAACACATCACCAATCCGTTCCTTTTTTTTTTCTGCCACGTTTACGTGTGTGGCTGAGACTGCCATTATTTGCACCAATTCTTTGAATTTTGGCCAGTATCGGCCCAGAATAACTGGGTGTGGCAACCTTTCCGCCACCCCGACTACAAGGTGACGTTTTATCGGTCCTACCGATAAATATACTTTTAATGTGGGATATGCCGCCGTGTCTCCATGGATACAGGAGATGGCCACCTGACCTCGTGGCCGCCACGACACACCGCCCAGGAGAGCTGTCCTAATCAAGGTTTGCTCACACCCTGTGTCCACTAATGCGTGGGTTTTCACATTCCCTAACACAACATTAATCAAACAAGGCCCCTCCTGACCATTTTCCCCACGCTTACCAGTTTCAAGTGCCCAATTGCACGCGGCCACGTCACACTCCATGGCAGCGGGGCATAACCTGGCTAGATGTCCCGGCTGGTGGCACCTAAAACAGATAGGAGGGACAGAGGGGGCATAGGTTCGAAATCTGTCCCGCTGCTGGTATGGCAACGGGGCAGGGGCAGCACCTCTACCCAAGCTGGGGGCCAACCTTGGTCTCCATGGGGGGGAGGCAAGGGGGCCCAATGGGGTCGGTGCTCTAGGAGGTCTGGGTCCTGGGAACAAGGGGGGTGGTGGTGGTGGTGGTGTTGGAGGAGAGGGAGGGAGAGGTCGGCTGCACCGAAGGGCAGGGGCGGACAGGATTCCAACCCGGGCAGAAGTCAGGGAGTCTTCGAAATACTCCGCCAATTTGACCGCCTCCTCCAGGGCGTCGGGGTTGTGGCGTCGTATCCACGCCTGGGTCTCGGCGCCGACCACATGGCAGAACTGCTCTACCACAATGGCTTCCCCCATCTGTTGGGCGGTCTTCTTCCCGGGGGTCAGCCAATGCACCATGTGGTCGCACAATCGCTCTGCAACCACCCTGGGGCGTGTCTCCGGGGCTCTCCGGTACTCCCTAAACCGCGCCCGGTGGGTCTCCGTAGTGATGTTCAGGCGGCGGAGGATAGCCTGCTTGACCAGGTCGTACTCGGTGGCGTGATGGTCACTCATCGCTTGGTAGGCTGCCAGAGCCTCCCCGATCAGGCAGGGTCCCAACTGGCTGGCCCAGAACTCCCGCGGCCAAGCCGCCGCGGTAGCCAGCCGCTCGAACGCCACCAAATACGCCTCCGGGTCATCATCCGCCGACATCTTCATTACCCGTGCCTTCGGGGGCGACATCAGCGGTGTTGTGGTAGGAGTCGTCGCTGTGGCAACGGACAGCCCTACCCGTTCAATGAGCGCCGTGTAGCGCTCCTCCCTCCTTCTCTCCTCTGCGTCGCGTCTGCTCTCCAACGCCTGCAGCAGCTCCGCCAGCGCGTTGCGGTCCATAATCCCACTTCTGACACCACGTGTGGCAAAGTGGCTGGTAAGGGGAACAGGTGTAGCGGTGATGCGGTGCAGGAGTGACAGGCAGACAACGGTATTCCAGTGAAAAAAGTGCTTTATTTCTTTTCCAGGTCTGGTGACCGAAAAATAAACAAATCCCCGGAGATACACAACAATGTGTAACGCACGGGGATAACAATAAACAGGGCACAGTCCCGAACAAAACAAACAGGCGGTCACCAGTCCTGGGTGAGTGCAGTCGTGATGGTGCTTTAGTGCAAACACAGATAGTGCGGGGAGCAGTGGTGCTCCGGACCGTGCTGACCCTTGGCGACAGCTCCGGAGTATTGCTTTAACTGTCTGGTGGTGAAAAACACAGACAATTACACAGGCAAACACAACAAAACACAACACGTAATTCTTTCTCTTATTTTAACAACGAGAACTCCTCTCTCGATCCTTCTCTCTCCAAACGCTAACCCAAACGAAGGAAAAAAACAGCGTTACCCTGGCCCCTATATGTAATCCCGCATGATATCTAGTTAAACGGTTGCAGCTGCCTTATTATTATTATTATTATTATTTATTTCTTAGCAGACGCCCTTATCCAGGGCGACTTACAATTGTAAGCAAAAACATTTCAAGCGTTACAATACAAGTAATACAATAAGAGCAAGAAATACAATAACTTTTGTTCAAGTAAAGTACAAGTTTGACAAACCACAATTCAATAATACAGCAGGTAATAGTGATAGTTACATCAGGATATGATTAAATAGTGATAGTTACATCAGGATGTGAGTAAATACAAAGTACTACAGGTTAAAAACTTGGCAGATTACAGTATTCTGAAGTACAGGATTAAATGCAGTAAAATAGGGGCTGATAAGAGCAAAATAAAGCACATTTACATGAAGGGTGATAGTGTCCCAGGATACAAACAGAGGAGTTCTACAGGTGCTCTTTGAAGAGGTGAGTCTTAAGGAGGCGCCGGAATGTGGTCAGGGACTGGGCAGTCCTGACATCTGTAGGAAGGTCATTCCACCACTGCGGAGCAAGGGTGGAGAAGGAGCGGGCTTTGGAGGCAGGGGAGCGTAGCGGTGGTAGAGCTAGTCTTCTAGTGCAGGCGGAGCGGAGAGGTCGAGTGGGGGTGTAGGGAGAGATGAGGGTCTGGAGGTAGCTGGGTGCAGACTGGTCAAGGCATCTGTAGGCTAGTACAAGTCTTGAACTGGATGCGAGCGGTGATCGGGAGCCAGTGGAGCGAGCGGAGTAGTGGAGTAGCGTGGGCGAAGCGAGGCAGAGAGAACACCAGGCGGGCAGCAGAGTTCTGGATAAGCTGGAGCGGATGGGTGGCGGACGCAGGGAGGCCAGCCAGGAGGGAGTTGCAGTAGTCTAGGCGGGAGAGTACCAGGGCCTGGACCAGGAGCTGGGTAGCATAGTTGGTGAGGAAGGGTCGGATTCTTCGGATGTTGCTCAGGAAGAATCGGCAAGTGCGTGCCAGAGTGGAGATGTGCTGGGAATAAGAGAGGCAGGGGTCCAGGGTGACTCCAAGGTTCTTAGCTGAGGAAGAGGGAGAGAGTGTGGTAGATTCCAGAGCTGCCCCTCGTTTACCTGTCAAATCAATACGGTCTTACAACAGAGTCTCGCTTCTTTCCAGGCTGACCCACTTCCCGGTCCCGGAAACGAACTGTCAGGCCAGCCCTTCCAGATACTTCTCCTCCCGTTCTTTAGCGCCCTCACAGGTCGGGAGGAAGATTTATCACCAGAACTCATTGTATTTCTGTCACACCTTATCAGCTTGGTTTAACCAGAATAAAGATGCTGAGATACATGTGCCAAGGAAAGTGCTTTAAAACAGCACTGGGGTTTGTGTCTTATCAAGAGATCCTCGTTCAACTCCCTGAAGCTGGGGTTTGTTTTTTAATCTTTCAGGTCATTGTGAAATGTACTTTCTCATACCATAAAAACTCTTTTGGGGAAATATCAAATAGGATTGCTAACTGGTATCATGACTGAAAAGGGGACCAGCATAAAAATACCCCAAATACACAGATTTATTTAAAAACATATTCCCAAATGGTAACTACTCTCCAGTAATTTAATAGGACAGAGAAAACATCTTGATCTCTTTTGCACTCCTTCAGTCTGATCAGTATAATGTGGTTACAGATTCTGACCTCTATATCCACAACTGCAGACTAGCCTGGCTATTTTGCATAGTGTTGAAGACACTTGTTTGCGGTGTGCAAGGCCATTGGTTTGGGCCCATTTAGAATCACAATGTGCCACTATCAGTCTGGTTCTGTTTGAAATAATGCAGTCTGTCTTGTGTGTGTTAACTCAAGGTGTGCTTCAAGGACAATCTGAGCACAATAAGAGGCTCTTGTTCAATGAAGGTATCTGGGGAAGGCTTTTTTTTTTTTTTTTTGCTTACAATATGCTGATTTGATTACCAGTTTTTTCTTTAAGTGTTTATCACGTTACAGAACTCTAGTTGTAATTTGGAAATCAGTTAGGGCGAAGACTAAAGACACTCATTTATAATGAGCAAATAACTGTCAGTTGGCAGTTCGAAATGACTAATGTCCGGTAAAACTTTTTTTTACCCTCAGGATGATTAATAATGTTACTACTGGGAGGAAACAGATTAGTCTTCCTGTAATTTAATATGTACTGTACATGCCCTGCTGAAATAAAGTGTGCACTTGTTCCTAATACAATGCTTCTTAATAGTTTGATATTGAATGCATTATGCAGAGTTCTCTGTGTCTTGCTATTTAAGAATGCATTTGTTATAAAGAGGTTTTTACTGTAAATTAGTGTGCTCTAAATCACATATATTACTGTTTTTGAACATATGATGTAATGTGCATTTTTTTCTTTTGTAAATGAAAAGGAAATATGTTTTGAAAAAAATGTTCTTTATTGAATCTTAATCAGTTGGATTTAGAAGGCCATGGTTCTATTGGCACCTTTTTTAAAAATGGCATATACCCTTGTAGGAACTGGTATAGGTTATTATTATTATTATTATTATTATTATTATTATTATTATTATTATTAAAATTAGTTTACGTGGGTTACTAACAACCCACGTAAACTATTCTCTACCTTCTCCTCCCTCCTTAACCCTCCCCCTTCCTCCTCCCTCCTCTATCTCCCCTGATGACTTTGCCTCCTTCTTCTCTTCTAAAATTTCAGATATCCGCAAACTCTTTAACACCTCTCCCTCCCCGCTCCAACTCCTACACCCACTGCAACCCCTACTAACTCACCCTCCTTCTCCACCTTCTTGCCCCTCTCAGACTCTGACCTCTCCTCCCTGCTCCAGGGTCACAAACCCACCACGTGTGCCTTGGACCCCCTCCCCACTCACCTCTTTCAAGCTGCTGCTCCTGCTCTACTTCCCTTCATCTCCCTTCTCAACACCTCTCTACTTTCTGGTCTCTTTCCCTCTGCCTTCAAAAAAGCCTCTATCACTCCCCTCCTCAAAAAACCTACCCTCGACCCCACCTCCCTCCAGAGCTACCATCCTGTCTCCCTCCTACCCTTCCTCTCCAAAACCCTCGAGCGGACTGTACACCGCCAGCTCTCTGCTTTCCTGTCCAACCACTCTCTGCTTGACCCTCTCCAATCTGGCTTCCGCTCTGCTCACTCTACTGAAACCGCCCTCCTGTCTGTCACCAACTCACTTAAATGTGCCCGAGCTGCCTCTCTCTCCTCTGTCCTAATTCTCCTCGACCTCTCTGCTGCCTTTGACACTGTTGATCACTCTATTCTACTATCATCTCTTGCTGACCTGGGGATCTCTGGCACTGCTCTGGCCTGGTTCTCCTCCTACCTCTCCAACCGCACTTACCAGGTAACCTGGCGTGGAGCAACCTCCACACCTCACCCTCTCTTAACTGGAGTCCCCCAAGGGTCAGTCTTGGGTCCTCTCCTGTTCTCTCTCTACACCCGCTCCCTGGGCCCCCTCATCGCATCCTATGGTTTCTCATACCATTTCTATGCTGATGATGCTCAGATTTTCCTCTCCTTCCCCACCTCTGACTCCACCATCTCCTCCCGTATCTCTACCTGTCTGTCTGCTATTTCCTCCTGGATGCACTCGCATCACCTCAAACTCAACCTCTCTAAATCTGACCTCCTTTTCTTTCCCTCCTCCTCCCCCTCCTCTGATCTCTCCATCTCTGTTCCTCTGGAATCTACCACACTCTCTCCCTCTTCCTCAGCTAAGAACCTTGGAGTCACCCTGGACCCCTGCCTCTCTTATTCCCAGCACATCTCCACTCTGGCACGCACTTGCAGATTCTTCCTGAGCAACATCCGAAGAATCCGACCCTTCCTCACCAACTATGCTACCCAGCTCCTGGTCCAGGCCCTGGTACTCTCCCGCCTAGACTACTGCAACTCCCTCCTGGCTGGCCTCCCTGCGTCCGCCACCCGTCCGCTCCAGCTCATCCAGAACTCTGCTGCCCGCCTGGTGTTCTCTCTGCCTCGCTTCGCCCACGCTACTCCACTACTCCGCTCGCTCCACTGGCTCCCGATCACCGCTCGCATCCAGTTCAAGACTCTTGTACTAGCCTACAGATGCCTTGACCAGTCTGCACCCAGCTACCTCCAGACCCTCATCTCTCCCTACACCCCCACTCGACCTCTCCGCTCCGCCTGCACTAGAAGACTAGCTCTACCACCGCTACGCTCCCCTGCCTCCAAAGCTCGCTCCTTCTCCACCCTTGCTCCGCAGTGGTGGAATGACCTTCCTACAGATGTCAGGACTGCCCAGTCCCTGACCACCTCCTTAAGACTCACCTCTTCAAAGAGCACCTGTAGAACTCCTCTGTTTGTATCCTGGGACACTATCACCCTTCATGTAAATGTGCTTTATTTTGCTCTTATCAGCCCCTATTTTACTGCATTTAATCCTGTACTTCAGAATACTGTAATCTGCCAAGTTTTTAACCTGTAGTACTTTGTATTTAATCACATCCTGATGTAACTATCACTATTTAATCATATCCTGATGTAACTATCACTATTACCTGCTGTATTATTGAATTGTGGTTTGTCAAACTTGTACTTTACTTGAACAAAAGTTATTGTATTTCTTGCTCTTATTGTATTACTTGTATTGTAACGCTTGAAATGTTTTTGCCTACGATTGTAAGTCGCCCTGGATAAGGGCATCTGCTAAGAAATAAATAATAATAATAATAATAATAATAATAATAATAATTATTATTATTATTATTATTATTATTATTATTATTATTATTATTATTATTATTATTAATAATAATAATAATTTATTTATTTAAGTGGACATCATTTGCAACAATTCATATTTTAGTTTCAACCAGGTAACCAAATGTCTATTTTTGTCTATACAAAATATCTATATATTTATTTTTAAAATGTGTATATTGTAGAATACTGTTACAAGACAAGATAAATAAGAATTGCACATCAAATAATCTTTGCAAATTTAAGAAGCAGACGGTCTAATTAACAAAGCTTAAAAACACCTTTGCTTTATAAGGAACGTTTCTCCTAATAAATTTAATCACACACACACACACGCGCGCGCACACACACACGCACACACACGGAACTCAGATTCTTGATAGATTTGAAATCAGTAGTGTGGGAGCGCGAGCAGGAGAGGGATAACGGCACGCTGAGGCACACACAGGGATGTACACCAAACACAGGCAGAAAAACACCAGGATAAACCCAGCACAATGCATGCATTATCTAACAATTCTACAGTTGCTACTACTGAACATTTTACTGGAAAAAGTGAAAGGGGATCTCATCAACCAAGGTAAGTAAACCGAGGTGGAAGTCTGAAGAAAGTTTAGTCTTCAGTCATTTTACAGTTGCAACCTTACCGGTACGATCCTTTTAAGTTTACACTTCTTAAAATAAATAAATAAATAAATAAATAAATAAATAATCTTGGTGCTTGGTTATAGTGTTTTTTTTTTTTTTAATGTTTAATAAGCGTCTGAGAAATTCTACTCATTGCACTGTCACATTGTACTTGCGATCTCCATAAAAGGAGGAATATTGGCTGTTTTTGGATCGCTTTCAAACGAGCCTTATCATATAACAGCAAGTAAATAGTATAGCTGAAGTCAAAAGAAAATAATAATAACCGTGCTCTGATATCTCCTGCCTGCTTATGTTGGGTTGACATTTCAACAGATCCGTATTGAGATATTGGGTAACAGTGAAAACAGGGGTGCGCTGTTATGAAGTAAAGATGTTGAGAACGTGGGGGATAGCGATGGCAAGACTTAACCAAAACAGAATGCATGCCATTTGTATGACTATGAGAGCTAACTCGAAAAGTCTGTACAGTATGTCTATAAGTACAACTGGCGTCGGGCGATTCTCACAGTTACAATGGATTTAAAAATAATTTTAAAAATCCGTTCGATTTCAGAAACAATTAAGGGGACAGTTGGTACCTCGTAATGTCTGCGTTTCTTCATTGATTAAATGCGAGTATTATTACTAGATATGCTTGACCAAGACATAGAACCTAACTGTCCCACATTTAGATCTGCTGTCTCTCATATATAAAGCAGAGGAGAAGGAGTGACTCTCATTTTTTGTTTAACAGTTAATATGGACCAAATTTAATACACTCTATTTCCAATCTCTTATTATAGTCTGTGAAAATGAAAGACCTGTTAAACATAAATATAGTAAATGCTGCAAGCTCCAATATGCTGGTGTATCAAAATTACTATGCGTGAAATGTAATTATAAATGGAAAAGGGTAGAACTCTATCATATGCTTAATATGTACTATAATGCATAATACACCTCATTCAGTAGATGAACATCCTATATAGTATACCTTATGATATAGGTACTATATGGTTTTCCATTAGGGGTTTTATGCTGGACATTGATGAAGATGTTTGCAATAATTCAGAGTGGTTCTTGTGGCAACTACTGCAATCAAAACAGTGCTACCAGAGTCCAGACCCCGGTTCTGGCTACCCGGATCACAATCCCGTGTAGTGTGAAACCACGTACCTGGGTCGTACCCGGGTTAACCCGGGTCCCAGCCTTGACCTGGGTCGAGGGAGACAAAATGCAGGATGGCGGACGAATTAACAAACAGGTTTCACTTCCACAAGGAACGTTTTTGTTTATTCTGTTTAGCCATATTTTTATTGCTTGAGACACAGCATGAGCCAGACTGCAGAAGGGATGAAGAAACATTTGCTCTAATTAACATTTGGGCTGACAGTTCAATCCAGAGAAGCTTGGGTGGGAGCGTCTGTAACAAGCTGGTTCCGGGGCATTGATAGGTGCATTGTTTACTTGCGTCTGTCACCCAGGTCAACCCTGCTTTATCAAAAAGCCGTGTGAAATCACGTAGCCGACCCGCATGACACCAAAAGATTAATTCTCAAACTGAACGCAGTAGGGATTCAAGGAAATGCATGCACATGGATTAGGGAGTGGTTAACAGGTAGAAAACAGAAAGTACTGATTAGAGGAGAAACCTCGAAATGGAGTGAGGTAACCAGTGGTGTACCACAGGGATCAGTATTAGGTCCTCTGCTATTCCTAATCTACATTAATGATTTAGACTCTGATATAGTAAGCAAACTCGTTAAATTTGCAGACGACACAAAAATAGGAGGAGCGGCAGACACTGTTGAAGCAGCAAAGGTCATTCAAAATGATCTAGACAGCATTCAAAATTGGGCAGACACATGGCAAATGAAATTTAATAGAGAAAAGTGTAAAGTATTGCATGCGGGCAATAAAAATGTGCATTATAAATATCATATGGGAGATACTGAAATTGAAGAAGGGAACTATGAAAAAGACCTAGGAGTTTATGTTGACTCAGAAATGTCTTCATCTAGACAATGTGGGGAAGCTATAAAAAAGGCTAACAAGATGCTTGGATATATTGTGAGAAGTGTTGAATTTAAATCAAGGGAAGTAATGTTAAAACTCTACAATGCATTAGTAAGACCTCACCTAGAATATTGTGTTCAGTTCTGGTCACCTCGTTACAAAAAGGATATTGCTGCTCTAGAAAGAGTGCAAAGAAGAGCGACCAGAATTATCCCGGGTTTAAAAGGCATGTCGTATGCAGACAGGCTAAAAGAATTGAATCTATTCAGTCTTGAACAAAGAAGACTACGCGGCGATCTGATTCAAACATTCAAAATCCTAAAAGGTATAGACAATGTCAACCCGGGGGACTTCTTTGACTTGAAAAAAGAAAAAAGGACCAGGGGTCACAAATGGAGATTAGATAAAGGGGCATTCAGAACAGAAAATAGGAGGCACTTTTTTACACAGAGAATTGTGAGGGTCTGGAACCAACTCCCCAGTAATGTTGTTGAAGCTGACACCCTGGGATCCTTCAAGAAGCTGCTTGATGAGATTCTGGGATCAATAAGCTACTAACAACCAAACGAGCAAGATGGGCTGAATGGCCTCCTCTCGTTTGTAAACTTTCTTATGTTCTTATGTTCTTATGTAGGTCCTGATCTGGGTAGGTTCTGACCCGGGTAGAGCATGCCAGTGTGAAAGGGGCTTTAGCTGACTGCCATAGAGATATGTAGCTAAAAAAGTAATAGGCAGCACCATCTAGTGATCTGCCACTTTGGATCAAGTTTCCTTTTGTTTTGCTGGCAATACACTGCTGTGCACTAGATGGTGCTGGTGATTCATTATATACAGATAGGTTGGCTGATCTAGCCTCCAATATACATATTTCTATGGCAGGCCCCTAGAAATGAAGAGAAGCTCATGAACTTATAGTCAAAGCATCTTAACCCATATATGGCAAAGTGGTTAAGTGGATACAGGTGCAGGAGTGATGCAGTGCATGCACAACAATGTGTATTGCACGGAATAAATCTGCGACTGCCACGTCGTTTCCCTTCCGGGTCAATGCATTAATGCAACAGAGTTCTGCCCACTTCCTGTCCAGGGAACTCTGTTCTCGCTGCTTAACGCCCTCACAGGTCGGGAGGGAGATTTACAACCAAGAATCATTGTACTTCTGTCACACCATACTTTTCAAAAAACAAAAAATATACATATATTTGCAATAAGGAGCGCTCAGAATGACTGCACACACCATAGCAACAAGTTAAGGGAGTTGAAAACAGTATGAAAATGTAAGCACTGGACAGTGTGTGTGGTTATTTTCCAAAAATACTCACACAAGAGTATTATTGCACTTCCAAAACGGCTATGAGATTTCTAAGAAATAGAATAGAATAGAAATGAGGTACTTTCTATTGGGGCAAGTTCTGAATATTTTGTTTTTTTGCTGTTGAATGCTGTTTATAATGTCCAGGATTTGGGTAACAATCATTTGTGCAGGTTAAATTACTGCAATTATATGAATACTGTAAACCTGTGCTGGAGTTTTTACATACACTACCAGCTGGGTATCCTTATGGCCGTGATGGGGTGTTGATAGTTTCAATATTAATGTGCTTTAGAAGATGTCTCTCACTCAATGAAGGACTGTTTGTGTGGCTGCTTCATTAGTTCTGCATTGCCCTTTGGGAATGTTCTGTAAGCTTGTTCAGCGAGGTGCACTATTGAGAAACGCAAGCTGTCATGTCAGTATGAATGGCATATTATGCACGAAACACAGCACTACCCAGCAGCGACAACCTGATTTATAAATAAACAGTATACTGTGCTGTTTATTTATATCTGAGGTCTTGTAGTCACCACTGGTATCCCTTTTAAAGAGATGGGAAAAAAAGATTCCCATTGTATGACAATTTGAGCCTTATATAGTCTTTATTAATATGACTTTAAAGGATGAACTCCCTTATAAAAGACTGTAATCTTAAAATGAATGTAATATGTGCATTGCACTATTGTTTGGAGTGACCAGGCAAACAGTCATCACCTTTGTGCAACGAAAGCTTCTGAGATAACAATGGCGTCTGAGTGAAAGAGACACACCATGCAAGATGCTGAATAGCCATAGAAATAAACTTCTCATAGCTCATAGTATAGGGTACAGAATGTGACTGAGTCTTGGTCCCCACACCTACATTCGGAGACACTGAGAAAGCCTTAGAGTCGAAAACACTTCTCATTACATTTTAGAAACCTTCAAGAACTTTTGCTAAGGAAAAGACGTTCCAGCATTCTATTTCAAATTCCGTAAGCTGCTCTCTAGATACAATGTGAGTGTGGTGTAAGCTCATGTACAGGATCTCCAGCCTGGCCCAATCGCACCTGGTTTTCCATACACGCTTGCCTCTTTTCACAGTGCAATAATTGCGTTGTTGCATTGGTGGAGAGCAGGCAACATAAGTGCAAGACACTGCAGTATATGATGGGACAATAGCAGCGGTACATGGAAAGTTTTCAGCGCTGTTTGATGACAGGAAGAGAAGCTTTTAATGGTGTTATTTTTAGCTTCCTAGAAAGGTTTAAGAGGGAAGACTAATCAGAACACATGGTTGGAGAGGATGATAAACCCTGGCACAGGTCATTTAGTTTAAAGGAAATCCATTGTGATTCTCCACTTACTTTAATGTATGCCTTTGTTCTCAAAGTTAACCCATCTAATTCCGTTATTAAACGGAGGAGAGTAAAACGATTACTGTAACAAGCCTTGTTAGGTTTAGGTTTAAGCGCAACATGTGTGTTGTATGAAACCAGAAAATATTCTAGACGATGTAGTTTGTTACATGAATGGTGATGACCAGCAATCTTGTGTGAAGCCTGAGTGTTTATACTGGGGATTGCGGTACAGTCAAGCCTATCCTTGCAACTCCACCCATGGTAAAATGTACTTTACTCTATAGACAGACACCGGCAGACATCATCACAGCTCCTCAGTCCTGACCTGAACTCCCCTGTCTGTTCAGTCCTGGGCCTCTCAAGAAGAGACTGACAAATGTGCCAAGTTGTGCATAATTGTAGGTTTTGTGATGTGGATGAGTATCAAAAACCTGCCCCGAAACTTTGCACTTGATTTAAAGGGTGTATAGCTACAAATTACATTTTCATTTTGACTCTGTTTTATACTGCTCCCTTACCTGAAGGCACCTTATCTGCTTGCCATGAAGCAGACGGAATCTGAAAAGAAATTCACATGATTTCCAAAACAAAAATGTGGAAAACAACTCAGGCCTGCAAATGAGATGGCTGCCAACTTTTAGAACCATTTAGAAGCATTACAAAGTTAAGGGAGGGTTAAAATATATTGGCACATATAGTTCCTTTTTTTAAGAAATATGACCCATCTTTCCTGTTAATACACCCTCATAATATTTCTGGACACCATTTCCTGTTTCGTTGAAAGGGGAGAAAACAAGAACTCCCAGTCATATAATTTTTCATTACTTTGACAGTGTATATGTGTTCCAACATTTCTTACAAAAATATAGCGGCCCTCTACAATAATACACAGTAGGCTCGTCTTTCCTGGGGTCTGTGTGTGTTTGTGAACATTGGATAGCAACAGGCAAAGAGATAATGACAGTTGAGAACTGAAGGGCGTAGTGCTTTATAGCCATTGTGTGTTCATCATCATTTTGATAAGTAAGCTGAAAAAAATATATGTTTTTGATGGTATCGTCAAACGGTACTTTATACTCAAGAGGAGAGCGTCCGCTCTACAGGAACTACAGCTACGCAACCCTGAAACTGCAAGCAGTACTTGTGAAGGCAATGCCCAGTCAAGGCCGTATGAAGCAGCAGAAGTCGTTGTATGAATACCGGCTCATAAGTAGGTTAGTTTAGGGGATAGTGATCCCAAGTAATGTATTGCGAGGGTTACGTAGTGTAGCCGGTTTCTGGAGCGGGACGCCTTGTTTATAAGGCTAGCGCTGACCCTGTGTGGCACCTTTTTATTTGTAGTTTTTGTACTGTGTTTTATTTTGCCTTTTGTACAGTCTTCTGTATGTGTTCTCTGTGCGTTACCATCGCTGGTAACGTCACATGACCCGTTGTTTATTTACTTTCTTTCATATGAATAAATCCTGCGCGCCTGTGCCGACACTTTTCAACTCCAACTCCCATGTCTCTCTGTATTGCCTAATTAGCGGCAACCCACACACGTGACACGAGCAGAGTGTCACAGACAGCCACACCCAGTTGACTATTTGCACCACATATCTACTGTACATGATCTGAATTCATTCTTCTTGACTTTCAGTCATTTCATACCTCAAAGGACTAGACAGACTAGACACACCCTGTCCCATAATATGTATAATGTCAGTATACTGGAGAGATTTTTCTTTTCAAACAAAATCAACCATGAATAGCAGAACGCCATAGTTTATTTACTGTACTGCTCACTATAAAGCTGTAGGAGCAGCACGATTGCAAACAGTCTACCAGAAATGGGGATAGACCAAGCTCTAACAGCTTTCAAAAGAGGAATGATAGGGGGGGATCAGCAATGACAAAACAAAGTGAAACGGCTACCTTTTCACAGGCCAGGCAGCTGGGATGCAATTAGTTAGTGACGGACCGAGGGAAACGATGGTTAGAGAGGCTTGTCAAGTCTGAAATAGAAACAACTGAATAGATTAGCATCCCTCAAACAGTGTCTCAACACTATATACAATGTATATTACAGTTTGTAGTGTGTATGTATGTGTTCTTCTATTTGTTTGATATTCTTTAGAATCACATTGACTGAGTTATGGCATGGAGGATGTGAACAATGTGTCTGTTGAGATTTTGTACTCTCTATTTCATGGACCAAGTTGATGGTACACAAAGAGCAGTTTACTTAACTTACTCTATATTTCTGTAAAATAATAAAGAATATAACTTAAAATTGAACATACATTTTTTAATGTAACTTAAACAGAATTCAGTTAAGAGAAATTCAATCAAATGGATCATTTTTTAAAATAGTCTTCCCTACTTTATCTGAGTCTTTCCCTTAAGTCCTTCCTCGACTGCACAAAATACTGGCTTATGGACATACTGTTGCAGTGCACTGCCATTTTAAATGTTCTATTTCTATTACTGAAGTGTTTAAAGCAGTTCTTACTAAAGCATCAGGGCTGTCTTAGACTGTTTCCTGTCCACTAATCCTGTTTCTCTGTCTTTCCCCACAGGGGTTTCCAGAGGAGAAGTGGTCATTCCTTACTGGCTGTCCAGAGGTCGGACAAAACGGGCTGTTGGTGCAGAAATTCAGGTCAGCCACTTGCTGAATTTCCATACCTCTAATGTGTATACCATAAGCCAGGCATTATTCTAGCCTTACAGTATACTACGTAAATTGGCTTGATTAAACAGCAAATAGAGTCTTATGCACATAGGCGTAATTTACACAGGGGGACATGTCCCCCTCACTTTATCATTATTTCAGATAGAATAATCTTTATGCATGCATCAGCTACAGAAACAGAATCATAGGAATCAACTGGATTTTTAAATTAATGTTATCAAGTACAAAACAAAAATCAGTATAAAAACATTTCTATAAAAAAAACATGTCTACATCTCAAAACAAATGCATTCATTACAACTCACAAGCGAAAACATCATTCTATGAACACATTTAATAAATTAAAATCCAACATGAATTACTGCACTACTATTAAGCTGCCTTCCGGTATACTTTTGTGATATCGTTCTGTAGTTTCTTAGAGCAATCACATGACTTGAACACTGACCTATTGCCAGAGCTCTTGCTGCGTCCTGCCTCCAGATAAACCATCTGTCAATTGTGATTTGCGAATTTTAGTTTTGTTGACAGTCCACCAATACTACCTTGCTACGGTTTCTTTTTCTAAGTAGATTAGACGGCACCTCTATATTCTTTATGTCTAGTAATTAAAGTGGCTCAGAAAAATAAAAAAATAATTGACTCGGGGCTGGGCACCCCCAAAGGCTGGGCCCGGGTGCAGTTGCAGCCCTTGCACCAACCCTGCGCCCTGGCTGCCTATTGAGATAATAATGCTGATTCTCAGGCTGCCTGAGTTCATGGAGGCCCGTCTGGAGAATGATGGTCTAATGTAATTTTAATGGTATCCTAAGTGCCTCCTTACCTTTTTATAGTGTAACACAATTGAATGTAGCAATGCATTTTTATTCAATAATATTGATCACTTTCCATACTGTAGACAACATTGCAATAAAAGCTCTGTATTTTTGCGACAATACTTAAAATACAAAGCAAAGCAGTTTTAAGCACAATAGAGAAGAGCAAAAGCTTGCTGACAACCCTCCCTCACATAGACACCTCAAAGGCATTCAGGCAGAGAGGCGTTCTGTCTATGAAAATTATTATTATTATTATTATTTATTTCTTAGCAGACGCCCTTATACAGGGCGACTTACAATCGCAAGCAAATACAAATACATTCAAGTGTTACAATACAAGTCATACAATAAGGGTCCTTACAAATACAAATCAGGGTCCTTATGTTTTTGCCTGTCAACATTCTCATCTACAACAACGAGGGAAACTGCGCTGAATTAGAAGTGATGTAGTTCCAGTCAGAGGCATCTTGCAGGCCTGTAGCGGTCATGTGATGTATTGGTGAGGCCCCTTATACCCGTACTTGTGGTAAAACCCTTGGTATTTCCTGTCAATGGTACCCTGGTGTTACACCAAATGAGGTCAGCTGTATTTAAATACATATTGTCTACAATCCCTAAAAATACCAGGCCTTCACTATGAACATAGATACATGTATACCAGGCCTTCACTATGCACATAGATACATGTATATGTAAGGAAATATCAGATAAATTGGACAGAAATATTTCCTAGATGAACCAAAGGAAGCCCAAGACAATGAAAACAACATATACCTGAAAGTTCCCATATATATATATATATATAATGTGCTGTTTTACCATTTTATCATATGAGATTGTTAAGGAGATGGCCAGAGTTCTTGCGAAATGTCCAAAGTAAAGTTTTCCCAGCCCAGAACGAGACTTATTTTGTGCATTGTGCATTCACACCGTGAAGGAAAGTTTACCTGGAAGTTCTCTGCCAGTCTTCTTTCACCCCACCCCTCCTCAACCCCCCCCCCCCCCCCCCCCCGGCATCTGTCTCTCGTTACAAAGTGAAGGATCGCAGGCTGAAACAATTTGAAACACATGGCCGCCTGGTAACCCCAGAGCGATCCCTTTAGAGTGTCACAGCCCAGTCTGAGCGCCTCCATGCCAACAGCACTCGAAACGGAAATGTTTGGTCTTAGCTTGCACTTTTCTTTGGGCTCCTCAGGCTGTAAGACACCGAGATCTCCTGCAGCTGATACTAATCCAGAATAAATAGAATAAATGTTTGGGTTCACGAAAGGAAAGCGGTTCAAAATGTAAACTGCAAGGCATGAAGTGGATTTAATGATGGAAAATTAAGGACACCTTTTATTTTTCTGTGTCTATCTAATGCATTTTGATTATTTAAATCGAGTTTGTAGTTCCACTATTTTAGATAGGGTATTCTAATTTTTCAAAGCACTGTTTAACCTAATATCCTTAAAAAAAATGTGCTTTTCTCTACCAATAGTGGCAACAAAATAGAGGGAAATAGAGAGAACTTTAGCACAGCATAGTTTTTAGGAATATGAACTAAATACACAAAAATGTTTAGGATTAAAACATTGTATCCTGCTTCGTATAAACATGAACATTACACAAATAAACAGACAAAAAATGACATGTTATGCTGAAGCTTTACTCATTTATTTGATTTGGGATATGCTGAAGCCTTTAGAAAACGTGAACTGCATCAGTTAACAGCAAATTCTTAATTTTTTGCATCCATTCCGGCATTTATTCAATAAAGCTGGGTACATTCTGGCACACTTACTGTTGAAAATATTTTGCAAGCCCGAGCAACATGAATAGTTTTGAGATGAGCTGTGTGGAACATTGCATAGTGTACTGTAAATGCTGGATGAGGACATTAAACCCCAGAATGGGTTGCAGATAATCTTCTTTTCCATGTATGTTTGTGGTCAGAAGTAAAAACTATTTGAATGATTTAACATATATGAAAGTAGCTCAGAAAGGTTTGATTTATTTATTTAGTCAAAAACTGGTTAAGCTGAGGCCTCTTTTTGCCAGGGGGTGCTTACAGAACATGCTCTGCACATTTCATGAAAGTTTATTTCATTTTTTTTTTGTTGTTGTTGTTTGTATATTACACTTTGTAAGGTTCAGCTGCTTTTAGAATTGTCTCATGAAATTGTGAGGCTTTCCAAACATCCCTCAAAAATCATCCCATCTTCAGTCTGCGCTTTTTCTTATTTAAGACCAGCATTAAAACTATTTCCAGCAAAAAGCATTAGAAGCTGTGTGTCCAGTGTCTGAATGGTTAAACTGGATCATGTTTGGCAATACCTTAAATTTGGCTTGAACTCAAGTGTGCAAGTGAGATGGATCCTGAGGCACTCAATAACTTTAAACACAGCAACATCAATTGAAAAGCCAATGTTGCATCAACCTCTTCGGGACTAGGAACACTTACTGTAATGTATATGCAATTTAAATATGGTGTCTGTAATGAGCTTTTAAAATATGTTAAGCAGTAGTATCATAAACATATAAAATAAAGGGAAGCATGGCGGAGTACAAGAGTATCTACTTGTCTTCTGTGGAAGCCTTCTTTTTACATTTCTATGGTAACACTGCTTAACAACAGAAATGACAAATGTCTGGAAGGGTTGGCCCATCAACTGTGTGGCTGGGACAATCTGCTGGCACCTGGGCATTGCTGTAGCATAAAAAAGTGTAATGGGGTATATGAGCAACATAACTTATTTTTTTCCCTACAACATAGAAAAGCCCTGAAGTATTTGCTGATTATCTGTACCAATGTCTATTCATGTATTCCCAACGTTCCTTTATGACAACCTTTTCAACCACAGTGGCTGAATCACAAATTAACTGCAGAGTTTTAGGCTGTAATAAAAAAAAAATATATAACTTCATTCCGATCATACATTCGTTACCACTGTATTAACTAAGAAAAGAGACATGTGCTTCCAGGCTGTATTTATGGGATTTCATTATTCAAAATTAAATTTACAACATTAACAATGGTATACATTGACCATTTTATAAATACCAATGAAACAAACAAAAAAATGAATTTCTTATCTGTTTAGCATGATTATTTACCAGGCTTACTAACTAACATCCTTTTTCAACCACTGGGGAGGCTTCTGAAAGGACTCCTAAAAGCTGATTGTTTTACAAATCTGCCCCTGCAACTGTGGTATAGTTAGGGAATGGAGTTTCAAAGGGGGCAATAATTATAGCTGGCATACCCCAAGTGGTCATTTTAGAGTTTAGAGTTAGATGTGGGTGCCAGCTTGAGTCCTGTTCTGGCTACACCTAGAATTAAAACAGTATTTGTGTTTATAAAACCTCTCGTGAGGTCTGTCAGTTTCTTAACGATATAAACAGATAACCCTCATTCCTAGTCAGTCCCCATGCCTCATAGAGAATGTTGTTGTTATGGTGTGAAGCCTTTATCAGATATTTGGAGGGTGCAAGTGAGACTCGTTCTATAATTAGCTAATGACTCATGATGTTGTATTTGTTAAGCTGGATTTGGAACAGTCAGGGTATTTTTACATATAGGGAATCCAAAAAGCTCCAGTCCTTCTGTATAATATCAGCTGCTTTGCTAACTGAAGAGCAGACAGCCACTATATTGGAGGGAAAAGGCTGTAAAAGGCCCTTTGTCTTTCCCAGTGTTTATGGTGGCTTTTAATTCTACTAAAAAGAAATAACCTACACAGAAGTGCGGCTCGGAATCTATTAGATACATTATTTCTAGCTGGGCCATTTGAAAAGAACTTTGGATAACACAGTTAACTGCAGTGAGAATATAGGCACAAATAACAGCAGACAGACTAGCTCTGCAATCAATAATTCAGAGTTGATGGGTCCCCAATGGCTCACCTAGGAAAAGCATTGCTGCTTGGAGTGCAGGGAAAGTCATCAAGCATGTATCAAACCCAGTTCATGTCAAGTTGCCAATCTGGGCTGGGACCCAAAAGGAGAACTGAATTGGTCCTAGGAATGATAATTGGCAGGAGATTGTTCGCGTTTCCATGAATTATGTAAAATTGATCAGACTAAAATAAAAGAGTATAATTGTCTATATAAATAGTAGTCAACCTGCAAGTTTGGTGATTCAGCTTGAATGTACTGCAAGTCATCAGGTTCTAAGCAAGCAAGCACTCACAAACATAACAATTTAGTTGTTTTTTTTAGTTGTTTTTTTTTAAAGCGAACTAATCTCCACAGCTGAAAATAATTTAAATATTTCTGGTTCATTGTACTGAAAACCTAGACTGATTGTCATCTCTTTAATAAGCCATTCATTTCCCACACTGGTTGAAACACTAGCCTGTTTAAACCTAATACACAAAACATAAGACAAACACAGACATTTACATACAGAAAAACAGACATCTTATGTAACTGCAAAACGCAACTGGCTGGAAAACCCATAGAGGTCTATATAGTAAAATAATACCAAACATGGACTTTTCCTTACACTTAAAGACTAACATATACTCCAGAGACACACACACACACACACACCCTCAGTCCAACTACAAATCCAACTGCAAACATTGCAAAGACCCATGTTTTTTTTTTCTTTTGCATTAAGTTATATAAGAAATAACTGATGTCAGCATGGTAAACAAGTAAGTAATGATTTGGCTTTTAACAAGTTTTTCTGTTTATTACTTTAAACCGTGTTCTAAGTTTTTTAAGCACTCTAGATTTCTAAATCTGCATTCTTGAAAAATATGTAATTTAATTTTGCTGAGCTCCCTGAATCTCTGGAATTTAATGTACTTGTTTTCACTGAAAACAATAGAACATTGGTCACCTTAATAATTCTGAGTTTACTGAAAACAAAAATGAATGAAAAAAGAATAATCATCTAAGTTATTATACTTTTAGAGCTTCTTAATTCATATCACAAAGTCTCTGTGTGATTAAGTAAATGCTTTGCTTCTAATCTCCACTAGTTCCCAGCACACGCCATCTCTGTTTGCAAGCAACGTCAATGAATTCACCTGGCAAATTCTGTGTAAAACTAGGCACTAAGTCTCAAAATTGAAAATTGCCTACTGTCAAACAGGCAGATATTAGACTGACATGACAGAAGGACTGATTGATAGCAAAAAAAGAATGACAGATTAACTTAATACCACTTCATTTACCAAAATGAAAATAATTTATTATGGATGAGGGAAAAACTAATTAACAATACACTGTGCAGCGTCAACCTAGAAATCTGTCTGTGTGAACTTTATTATTTTCTTTATTCCATTATGAACCTACACAAAGGGGACATACATAAATATAATATGTTTTTGTGTAAAAGAGAAGAGAAAAATACGTTATCTGAAATCAAATGAACTGAAGCACAATCTCGTAAATGCATCATTGTATTACAGACTTAATAAAAGAGCAAATGCAATGAAAGTGAAACATAACGTTTCTGTTTTGCAAAACACATATTAAAATAATACTAAATTTACTATTTAAGAACACAGTATATATATATATATATATATATATATACAGTTACAGCAATGTCTAAATCAGATTGATAGGCAGAGGAGAAAGTAACTATAATTTCTTAATTATGTATAATTAATGGTAAATGTGGCTCTTTTTGACAATAGTTAAACATCCATCAGATCGCAATTGATGAAAATCTGACAGTGTACCACTTGCAAACTGACACCATACCACTTTCTGACATTACACTGTTCAAGTTTCTGACAATGTACCACTACACCGGTACTGTAATATTGTTCAGTGTCGTCCCCACCCCGAACTAAACTACGCACTAAATGTTTACTTCCAAGTGGTGTGACCTTGTATAGTTTATTTTGCTGGTGAAGCTTCTCATGGTTGTTTGTCTGTTTGATAGGTTTCCTTTATAAAAGCAATAAGAAGGAACAGTGTTCCACAATATCATTCTACCAAATAAAGAAGTGGAATAGTTGTGGTTTTGTCTTATGTAGGTATTCACTTCAATTCAGGCCACTAATATTTCAGTTTACAAAAGCTCCCTTATTTTGAAAATTCAATGTTGACAGGTATGTTGAACCCCCTTTCGCAGTCAGCGTTGCTCGCTGCAAGAATGACGGTTACCATGAGGATCACCCTTCTGTCATCCCAAGTCATGTGAACGAGACCTGCGTGACTTTGACTTATTTTGCTTAAACATCAATAGTAACTGGACAACCAAGAAGATGCCAGGAGGCGGGAAAGGACTTAAAATACAAAGAGGAAATGATGTAGCCTAAACAATCGTTTTGATTAGTCGAAATATAAAATGACCTGACAAAATGTTTTACCAGTACGCAGTACCGGCCCGTACCGGCCCGTACCGGCTCTATAGTCCAGATCCCGGCTTTTATCAGAGTGAAAAACAATGTCCATGAACTTGAAGCTTATCAATAAATTTTAGGTGCATTCAAACAGTATTCCAATTCCAAGTCCAAAAGAAAAGAAGATAGTGACAGACAAGTTGAAAATGGCATGCGATTAATCGAAATCATGTTCTTTGTATTTGTATTTTTTATTATTTGTGCATTTTTCCTGAGGGTTATCAGACAACATTTGTTAGGTAAACTGTTCCCCCACTACTACCACTAGTTTAATGAAACTCGACACTCTGACATAGACGGGCGGGTCCCGAGGCGCGCTGACTGCTTATTAACAACCCGGAAGAGCGCACCCGCGGGTCGAGGGCGTGGTCAGCACGCTGGAGTCAATGGGAGAACTCAGCCTGTACTTTTCCATCCAGCGAGGTTACCCGCAGTCAGGCTGGGGCCCCGCCCCCTTTCATCTAGAGTGTTCCGATCCCCAGACAGAGGCACCTGGGCTGGGGGATTTCCATACAACTGTCATTCTGGAACCTTCCAGCAGGGTGAGGTGTCTGTTCTGGATTGGTTGGAATGGGCACCGCCTCACTCCAACTCTCCTATAAAAGGAGCCAAGAGCTGAATCTCGGGGTCGGACTGAGAAGAGAAGAGAAGAGAAGAGAAGAGAAGAGAAGAGAAGAGAAGAGAAAGCCGACTTGTAGAAGCATGAGCTCTGGCTGACAGCAGCTTTGTTAAAGCGATGATTAAGGCTAAAACAAGTAAAAGGTTTAGCCTTGAAACCATGCCTTGCGTCCTTCTTGACACCGCCACATTGGTGTTAGAGTGGGATGTCGTGGGTGTTCAAGAAGGAACCAGAGGAGAAGTCAATCTTCTCCCCGTTGGCAGCGTGGAGACCAGCGGCCGAACGGGAGTTCAAGTGCGGGCTGTTGGGACCAAAAAGTCAGCTAGAGGAGGAAATGAAGGAAGCGGTCATCCCGAAACCACACAGCGGCAAGCGGCGTCGTGTTATAACCCTCCACTTCATTGGAAAGGTCAACTGGGACGCTTTCCACGCCCAGTTTAACCTGGTGGCCCGACTCGAACAATGTACTTGCTGGGTGTCTAATCTAATTTTTGTCTTTCATGAAGCCTGGAGACTATTATTGCAAACTGCAAAGCAATATGTGTCGCTAACTCTTTTTACCCAGTGACCCTTTAAACAAATCTCCTAGCAAAAAACAACCTAAAATTACTCTCGTCACACTGTTAGAAATATGTGATATTAAAAGGTCAAGAAGAATAGAACTTATAAATATGAATAAGTAGATGGGTTTATACCTTCATTGAGACATGCGTTTGGTTCACTGCTGCTGAAGTTAATGCTGAGACTGGTGACACTGATGCTACAACTGGAACTGGTAAGACTGGTGCTGCTACTGCTGGAACTGGTGCTGACACTGCTGGGACTAGTGCTGCTGGGACTGGTAACACTGGTGCTGCCACTGCTGGGACTGGGACTGGTGCTGCCACTGCTGGGACTGGTGCTGTCACTGCTGGGACTGGTGCTGCTACTGCTGGTACTGGTAAGACTGGTGCTGCTACTGCTGGTACTGGTAAGACTGGTGCTGCCACTGCTGGTACTGGTAAGATTGCTGATACTTGTGTTAAGACTGATCGGACTGCTGAGACTGTATGATGCCACGATTAAAAACACTGATTTAGAAGGATTTACTTTAAATAGAGTTTGCCAATCCTCCTATGGCCTGATCTGTTGAAACTCTGTAACACGTCTTCCTGGGACATGGCTCTGTGGACATATAGCAGGGCAAGGCCATTCAGTCTATTTTCACCCATACTGCTGCGAGAGCAATCAAACATATCGAAAGCATGCACTCAGTTAAACTCTTTCTCGTTATGAACAGGGACCCTAGGAATCCGTTTGCTGTGGAAAACACGGATTGTCTACATGCTGTAGGAGAATTTTTAATTTTACACTTGGGGCAGGGCAAAAAACATGCAAGGATTTTTTTGTTTGTTTGATAACCAAACCAATACACTTATCATATATAATCACGAACACAGACAATGTTGCTTTAAATTTATATAAATATACTTTAAACTGCTTCTGGTGTACAGAGGTCATGGTAGAACGAGGCGCCACGCTGTCACATTCATGCTGGAATGTAGCTGCAGTTTACTTCAGTATCCAGTGTGTTGTTACCACGGAACAAGCTGTTTAAAGATGCCTGAAAATGATTAAAAATAAATAAATTTAAAAAATCACTGATCTTAAAACAGTACTTCCTTTGACTTTTTTCTCTAACGAAAACATTAGGAAAATAACTTCTTTTTTTTTTAAACTGCTGTTGCCAAATTTATAAATAGAATTACCTCCAATTCTTCTAGCCCATGGCATCAAATACAATACATGAAAAGTACTACAGCTATGAATCGGGAGGGGGAAGGCGTTGCCACTGCTCTAGAAAAACAGCGATTTATGAAAACGTATCGCAGCCAAACATCACATTGCACAGGACTGTCAGCAGAAAAACAATATTAATTACAAATACAATCACTAAACATTCTTACCCAGAGTTGGCTTCTTCTGAAAGAAATGTGTTACAGATTGGTTTCATCGTTTCATCTTTGAGTATGTACAGTACCGAACCGTCCACTAAATAATATATGGGACTACCCGCTGCTCCAGGGGCTGGTTGCACTAACGAGAACAAAAAATGGGATTGGATCCGAATTCACTGGAGTCGGATCATAAACAGATGTTGGATCCAATTCTGGAGCCATGCGGCGTAACTAGGCAAACCGACCAATGAGAACGAGAAGCGAACATGTCTGTTTGGCGCAAAGTTTCAATACCCCGGCTGTCAAATTTATATACAGCCTAAGATCACAATAATGTTACAAAGAAAAGGCAAATAAATAATAATAATAAAAATAATAATATGAAAATATGTCGGTTATATGCAAGATTATATTAAAAATGTAAGTGGGCACATTATTTTTTTTAAAAAATCTTTAGATATATTTTTGTACTTATTTATTTTATTTATTTATTTATTTATTTTCAAAAATGTACCTGGCTGATTTTTACCGAGGTGGCTGCCTCAATATACGCTACACCCCTGATATATATTTTAGGTCAAAGAGCCAGCTGTCCTTTGTTTCAATATGTTGTACATATCTTTCTCAAGGGACCATGTGTTTGAATCAGAACATTGGAGGTATTTATAGGTTTTTGACGGCATGACAACGGCTTGTTATTGTTTATACTGAAATCCATGATTTATTCTTACATGATGTAATGGTGTTCTATATATTGTGACATCATTTTTACTTCTATCTTTAAATCTGTATTAATTCTAATTAACATTAGTTTATATAAACTTATATTTATATTGTCATGCAATATATGCTGGCTGTGAGGATCAGTCTTGATTTGGCCTCCCCAGCGCATCAGCATGCACAACTTTTGAATGACTTTTGTTTATTTATTTAAATGTTATATATTTATTGGAGTTAATTAGTTAATTTGTTTCTGTTGAGTCCCGCTGGCATAATCATGTTCAGTCTATTTATCCATTTACATTCTTTTTAGTGGATCTGTGTTGTTCTTATGTTTAATTATATTTTTACTTTTGTCCATGTATTTACACACATGTACTATTGCAAGTATTTCAGCTATTATGTGTGTTGGATTATCAATCGTGCTGACTATCATTCGCATTGGGTGATTTTCTTTGTGCATTTTAGGATTTCCTCTTGCTAGGCCTGTTCTTGCATTATGTGACTGCATGTATTTTTAAAATTCTTTTGATGTAATGCCTTTATTGTATAGTCTCTCCGCAATTTCCTAAACCTCTTTTTATATATTATGTTTATACTATATTTTGGAATATAACTTTGCATTCATTCAAATCCAGCAACATCATTAAATTCCATATTGCATTGTTCTGAAGTATGCTGCGTTGCTAAGCAGATGCAGAGCTTGATCTAAGGAAAGTTATTGTATGAATTCAGCTTTCTTTTCCATAAATTGTAGTTATATAAACAGAATACTCTTTGAACATTCAAAGAGTGCAGTGTTTATTTAATTGGCTATTTGGTTACCCTCATTCGTGAAATAACTACAGAATTCTGTGAGTGGTATATGCTGTATTTATTCTACAGTACTAAATGCTGATGCGTTTAGTGGGAGTAGTATTACAAAGTAAGCAAAAAAGCACTGATGAATATAATCCTGCATTCAAGAGACTGCTAAAAGAAACGTATTTGTGAATGTGAAATTGAACACGACTGTGTGACTCTGATGCAGTTTAAACAGAGACCCCTGTATGTCTGTCTCTATGAATGTATTTGGCATTTAACAAAACCATGAGTTTTGATTTCTTTTTGGATCCACGTCTTCTGTTAACAATCGTATGATTTAAGCCGGTCCTGTCATGTATAAAAGAACACGCAGTGCAATGGATTTCTGTTAGCCACTGTTAAATACAGAGGGGGTATTGAATGCAGTATATTAATATGAAAGCTTGTCATTGACTCTCGGTATGATTTTATTTAAACTAGTTTGAAGCACACTGGTCAGGAAGTCGATGGGTGCCAGCCTGCTCTCCGCTGACAAATGTGGAGTGCCAAGCAAGGCTTAGCGTGGCATTGCTCAAAGGGTTTTTTTTTAATCATGAAGAATTTGGCACCACACGGTCAAAATGTATACAGCACTTTCTTTTATAATAATATAAGACGCACATCAAGATGGTTTGCATGTGTTTAATGAAGTATTAATGCACAGAGGCCACAGGCAGATGTTTCACTGTCTGTATGAATCTCGACAGCAGTTAAAGTGCATTCAATTTGGACTAAACAATGCAGAGACTGTTAGAGTGTAGAATAACTGCAGGGTTCTCCCCAGGCCTTTTCAGCCAAGCGGGCCGCCTGGCAAAGTGGCTAAAAAAACCAGATCCGCCCGTCTTGCAGATGCTACTGTGACTTCAACAATAAGGATTGATTGCGTTTGTAGCAGACTGGATCAGTTGCACGTTGCTGGGTGAAAAATCTTGGAACCACATGACAGCTGTGTTACGTCTTGACTCAACATTTAACCAATCAGAGAGTTGAAGGGGCGAGTTTTCTGTGTTAAGCACTTCGAGAGGCTAAAACGTTAAAAATGACTGCTAAAAAAATAACCAATTATTTTCAAAGCAAAAATAGTGACAATGAATGCAGGGGGTCAAAATAAGCCGGCGATCATAATAATATGTACCCAGGTGCTTGTGAGAGATATTGGGGGTTCATTTATAGAGGCTGTATGCCTTTAAGAAGAAAGGCGTGATGGGATATCAGCTGTTGGCAGTTGACATACAAAAGTGCAGAGGTGCTGGATTATTACACTGCGGTTTCATGCAGCAGTTATGATAGTGACCAAACGCATGTGAGTACTGTTGTGTTAAAAAAAAAATTGTTAAAATGAACAGTTGCATTAAAAAAATGTAGAATAGCAAAAAACAAAAATAGACGTGCATTAACAAAATGCCCTGAAAACTTAACATAAATAAAAAAAATTAAATGAAGCAATAAGCTCAATAATTAAGCTAAAAGGAAGTGAAAAGGTTACCGTTTTTTTGTGTGAACTCCAATAACGCTACGTTATCTTTACCCAGTCAAATCGTAGAGTGTCTAAATAAGCAAGGTATTCCTGGGGAGAACCCTGAACTGCAAAACAAACTGCAGTACATTGCTACATCAGTTTAGGGTCACTAGTTTGTACATGTAACAAGTCAGTTTTCCTTTACTTGCACAGCAGTTTAATAGTACTTAAAATCAACTTGTAAGGCCCATTAAGCTAAGTGCAGGGTGAGTCATGCATGCATGGTTTGAATCCTGGTGTCGCCAGTTGATGATATTTAATGAAATACGTGCAAAACATCTTGATGTGCATCCTTTATTCTTGGCTGGGGAACCACAGGGAGCAGTGCATCAGCTTTTGCATGCACTCTCACTTGATTAGGATGGACAATCGGATTGGGCAAGTTTGCTTTATTGAGTAACCACTGGTAGTCCAGCACCCCATGAGTCCAAGCAGAGATCTGCCTTCAGGGTTCAGAAACTTGGTAACATCCTTTGTTCAGTGGGTGAAATGAGAAATGCAGGTCACCCATTGATCTTGATGCAGTCTTTTTGAAGGGTAAGTGTTATGCAGTTGTTACTTTAGGACATTGGGAATTTCAGATTGGTTATAAAAAAAAAATGAGGTAAAATTAATTAAAAAAAAAAAAAATGTTCATAAAAAAATGCATTCACGCACAAACTAATACCTAAGCAAAAAATCTGAGACAAACTTTGACGTAATCCATTGTGACTTCCAGGTGGAAAAACTCCAGTTTGGGGAGGAACTAACAAAGTCTCTTTGGAAGTAGATATATCCTGTGAAAAACTCCTCTGACAGCGAGTTGAGATTCACTTATCATTGATGACTTACATGTGTTATCTGGATGCTTTCAACTTTGCATTCTGCTTTTTAACTTGAGAGATATAGAGCTTCCTGATTGGTTGCTCTGTAGACTGTAGTGATCTGCTTATCCAACACAGCATTTATAGCACAGCTAGCTGTTGTGTGCAAGCTCCCCCACAACTCAACTACCCTGCCATGGAGAGCCTATCCTCTGAGGGGGTGAGAAAGTGGTGCAATCCCCTTGACCATCCAGACTTCTCCGAGAAGCTGCCAGCGACACTTTCAGTCTAGTGTTGTCCAAATGGAATGCATTGGCCACATGTCAAAGACGATTCCCATCCTGCCAAAAATAATCTTGAATTCACAGCTAGTCCTAGCACCTCTGTAAATCCCTCCTTTCTTATTGGCTGTTTTTTTTTCCAATCTTTGGTGTGTTTCTTCAGTCGTAGCAGGCTTCCTGGATGATGTAGTGTGTGAGTGTGTTATTTTTTCAATCAGACGATCAAGAAAATACTCCACAGCTTTTAGGGCTGGGACAATGCATTGATGAGTCGGATTGTTGGAACAACCATCAATGGTTGAAAAAAAAACAAAACAAAAAAATGCATCTATCAGTTCATTAATAGGACGAGCAAAATTTAAATATGCACTCTTATTCCTTGCTGTTCCTTTAAATAATAATGTAAAAAAATCTCCCCACCCACTACGCAGCACGTACGTTTTCAGAGTTAGCGTGACAAAAAACAACAAAAGAAAATTTAGAGAAGAACACAGAAAAAGCACCTTTTTATACACAGAGTGCTGTGGGTATGGGATGTGTTACCAAGCCACATTGTAGATGCTGACTCACTGGGATCCTTTAATACCTGACTTGTTGTGGGATCTGTTAGTTCTAGGACAAACATACATTTTTTCTGGAATATCTACAGGCCCAATGATAGTAACTTTTTAGAACTCTTAAGCTGATTCTAAGAAAGCATAATATAATGTATGGTACATTACTTTAACTTTGGAAATGTTGGGCTAAGATTGCTCTGTACCTTTTACTTAGATTTATATGGTCAGATCATACTGCTCGTAATGAAAAGGTGATAATGGTTTCTGAGTTCTAGTTTGGAAATTGTTTTTGGCAGCCAAACTGCTTTGAGTCTGTCTTCTATCAGATGACTAGGAATTAAATTGAAATGTCATAGGATTGGTTGCCACATTGGGCTATTCCATCTGACTCCTGACTGTTTCTCAAAAGGGAGCCATGTTTATATAAAGTATAATATACACACTGGGGAGGTCAGCTGAGCCAGAACTGAGAAACAAAAGATACTCAAGAGGTCTACTATAAAACCTCTTGGAGTAACTGACATACTTCTGGCTGCAAAAAAAAGAAATAGTGAAAAGCAGTGTGTAGGATTCATCCACCCCCTTTTTTTACAATTGTCTGTGGTGTACCATATTGAAAGACTAGTAAAGCGTAGTAAGATCTGGGAAAGCTTAGGCAAGCAAGGCGTCAGCACCAAGTTTTTTGAAGAATGGTAAAAACTATTACAGTAAAGCAGACATGTCAACCCCTAGGTGTTCATACCCGTGAGACCCCTGCTGAAAAACCTTGATGGTGGGTGGTGGGGGGTTGATGACAGATCAATATTTTTGCACATGGCTGACAGCTACACCACTGACCTAGACTTAAGGGTTATGCACACCTGGGGAGAAGCAAACGACACAAATACAGTATGAGTACATAAAAAAAACACAACTGTAGCTAGTCATGAAAAGAAAATACTGTCTGCTTTTGCTCCTTTTGTGGAGACGAAATAAAATAAATAAAGCAAAGAAATAGTCTGGGTACACCACACACTAAAAAAATATGACATTTCACAGTGTATTTTTATATGTGATCTGGTTTAACATGTAAATTAATCAAAAAGAATACATCTACACATATTTCTTTGTAAATACTGAGAATTAGTTTAATATACTTTTTTATTGATTTTCAGTTTTAAGAACATAAGAACATAAGAAAGTTTACAAACGAGAGGAGGCCATTCAGCCCATCTTGCTCGTTTGGTTGTTAGTAGCTTATTGATCCCAGAATCTCATCAAGCAGCTTCTTGAAGGATCCCAGGGTGTCAGCTTCAACAACATTACTGGGGAGTTGGTTCCAGACCCTCACAATTCTCTGTGTAAAAAAGTGCCTCCTATTTTCTGTTCTGAATGCCCCTTTATCTAATCTCCATTTGTGACTCCTGGTCCTTGTTTCTTTTTTCAGGTCAAAAAAGTCCCCCGGGTCGACATTGTCTATTCCTTTTGGGATTTTGAATGTTTGAATCAGATCGCCGCATAAAATCTTCAGTGTGTGAATGTGATTATTATTATTATTGGTCAACATTATTAAAACAAAAAAGCGTCATTTTACAGAAATACGAAACCAGTGTGTGGCGCTCCCCATCACTTTGACTAAAATTAAGGTGAAATAAGGTGAAATAAAGAGAGATAGACATACCATCAATTTCCAATATTTCTTACCATATGGCGTCTTTCTTTTTATTGTTTTTATAACCACTGACACTGGCATCATAAAGCACATTATATTTTTTGACTTTAATAGTTAAATTCTCATTGATGTCCATTTCTCTTTTATTTCTGTGGTAATTTCTGCATGAACGAGACAGTGACAGTCTGACAGCCTCTCCTTCGACTCTGTCCGAGTAATGACGTGTTGTGTACAGAAACATAGAAGGCTTGTGCAGGCAAACCATCAGTAACAAGGCAATTCTATCTTTGGAGTAAGGGGGGAGTTTGCGTAGCAGTTACAAGAATATATCACAAACAATAACAAACTTATTCACAAACATAAGAATCCATTGCAAGGCCGTGAGACTGAAAATTGTGAAGAACCATGAGTTTCACGGGTAAACCTTGGGACTTGACATCCATGGTAAAGGCACGGGAAACTGAAAAATGACTGTGAAAATGTAGCATGTCCATAGGACAACTGTTAGCCACACTTATGTTAATGAGTATATGGCTTCATGTGTGGTTGAGTTTGTGATTTTGTTAATTTTATATAGTCAATGTAAGGTGCTTGCAGATCTGGGTGTCTAGTCACCACTGTTTGTCTTTGTTTATCTTGTTCCTGATAGTTGTCACAACATGTAGATCAACAATGGGAACTTGGGAAGATATGTCAGCATCTTTAAAACACTAGGTAACAGTGATTTAGGATTGAGTTGCAGGCTCCAGCTTTAGAGGCCAAGTTAGAGACCAGAATTCAAGCCGAACTCCGTCAACACTGCAGTCACACGTGTCTTATTTTACCAGTGGTAACCCCAACATAAATGGTTGTATTAAATGCAATACATCCTCCTGATTTCTTCCCAATTGGGAATACTGACCTGAGGAATAATCGGACGTCCTTTCATGTCTACCAATCTATTTTGCTGGACAGCAGGGGTCAATGTTGCGTGATGAAGATAACCAACCCCAGTTGATGTTCCTAACTAACCTAGTGGAGCACAAATGCCAATGTAGCGATCGCTGTGGCCCCCCAATCAAGATTGGCAACTCAATGTGACCAGGATTCGAACCAATGGGCTCAGTGCTTTTACTAGGTGAGCCATTGGGGAGCCATGTTCCAATTTACCAAAGCTCTGCAGGTCAGTGTGTACTGGAAAGGCGTGTGCTCCCCTCTCCCTCTGTAGCAGAGCAGTAGTAAACTGGCCTGCTGAAGGAGATTGCATATCAGCATTCACCATATAATCTACTCCTTTATATCTGATGAACCTCTGTGACTGATATTCCAGGGAATTGTGAAAACACTTCAAATGAAATGAACATTACTTAGTTATTTGACAACCCTTAAATCCAAGTCACAACCCTAATTTCAAGAACGAAAGTCATCATCAAACGATAAAAACACACTATTATTACTTAAATTATAATCATTTCAAGGAACCAACATGAAATAAAAAATTTAAACCATCAGCTTAGTAGCGATCAGCCAAAAACAGGCAGAGAAAAGAAACATGCAGGACTTCCTAGAGAAGCAGTCCGATTTTAGGATACCAAATTGGAGAACTAAAGTTCTTTACTTAGAGGATGTGATAGCAATTGTACTTTTATATCCTTTTGTTTTATGTACTACACCATGTTTGAAAGTTATGACTGTCCAAACTTCTAAACACAGCCTAATACATTAGACCTGCTCAAGACCTACTCAAGATGGCTGCCTCAAGCAGCACTCCAGACACAACCCACTACAAGAATCGCAAGACCTTCTCAACATGGCTGCACACAAAGCTTCCAGACTTATCATCCCAAACTGTCCTAGTTTACATGGAATCATATAGTAACTATATGTACTGTATACTGATCCCAGAATCTCATCAAGCAGCTTCTTGAAGGATCCCAGGGTGTCAGCTTCAACAACATTACTGGAGAGTTGGCTCCAGACCCTCACAATTCTCTGTGTAAAAAAATGCCTCCTATTTTCTCTTCTGAATGCCCCTTTATCTGATCTCCATTTGTGACCCCTGGTCCTTGTTCAGGTCAAAGTCATCCCCTGGGTTGACATCGTCTATACCTTTTAGGATTTTGAATGTTTGAATGAGATCGCCGCATAGTCTTCTTTGTTCAAGACTGAATAGATTCGATTCTTTTAGCCTGTCTGCATACGACATGCCTTTTAAACCTGGGATAATTCTGGTTGCTCTTCTTTGCACTCTTTCTAGAGCAGCAATATCCTTTTTGTAACAAGGTGACCAGAACTGAACACAATATTCTAGGTGAGGTCTTACTAATGCATTGTAGAGTTTTAACATTACTTCCCTTGATTTAAATTCAACACTTCTCACAATATATCCGAGCATCTTGTTGGCCTTTTTTATAGCTTCCCCACATTGTCTAGATGAAGACATTTCTGAGTCAACATAAACTCCTAGGTCTTTTTCATAGTTCCCTTCTTCAATTTCACTATCTCCCATATGATATTTTTAATGCACATTTTTATTGCCCGCATGCAATTCACTTTTCTCTATTAAATTTCATTTGCCATGTGTCTGCCCAGTTCTGAATGTTGTCTAGATCATTTTGAATGACCTTTGCTGCTTCAACAGTGTTTGCCACTCCTCCTATTTTTGTGTCATCTGCAAATTTAACAAGTTTGCTTACTATACCAGAATCTAAATCATTAATGTAGATTAGGAATAGCAGAGGACCTAATACTGATCCCTGTGGTACACCACTGGTTACCTCACTCCATTTTGAGGTTTCTCCTCTAATCAGTACTTTCTGTTTTCTACCTGTTAACCACTCCCTAATCCATGTGCATGCATTTCCTTGAATCCCTACTGCGTTCAGTTTGAGAATTAATCTTTTATGCGGGACTTTGTCAGAAGCTTTCTGGAAATCTAAATAGACCATGTCGTATGCTTTGCAGTTATCCATTTTCAATGTTGCATCCTCAAAAAAGTCAAGTAGGTTAGTTAGACACGATCTCCCTTTCCTAAAACCATGCTGACTGTCTCCCAGGATATTGTTACCATATAGGTAATTTTCCATTTTGGATCTTATTATAGTTTCCATAAGTTTACATATAATAGAAGTCAGGCTTATTGGTCTGTAGTTACCTAGTTCGGTTTTGTCTCCCTTTTTGTGGATCGGTATTACGTTTGCTATTTTCCAGTCTGTCGGTACAACCCGTGTCAAGAGACTGTCGCATGATCTTGGTTAGCGGTTTGTAAATAACTTCTTTCATTTCTTTGAGTACTATTGGGAAGATCTCATCCGGCCCAGGGGATTTGTTTATTTTAAGAGCTCCTAGTCCCTTTAACACTTCTGCCTCTGTTATGCTAAAGTTATTTAAAATTGGATAGGAACAGGTCGACATGTCGGGCATGTTGTCCATGTCCTCCTTTGTAAAAACCTGTGAAAAGTAATCATTTAATATATTTGCTATTTTTTTTTCTTCATCTATGATTTTGCCATTTGTGTCTCTTAGACATTTAACCTCCTCTTTGAATGTTCTCTTGCTGTTATAATATTGGAAAAATATTTTGGAATTGGTTTTAGCCCCCTTAGCAATATTGATTTCTATCTCTCTCTTGGCCTTTCTAACTTCCTTTTTGACTTGTGTTTGCAGTTCCAAGTACTCTTTCTGTGTACTTTGTTTTTGGTCCCTTTTAAACATTCTGTAAAGTGCCTTTTTTCGCTGAATATTTTTTTTAATTGATCTATTAAACCATTTTGGCCACTTTGTTTTAGATTTAGATTTGTCTACTTTTGGGATGTAATTGTTTTGTGCCTCTAGTACTACATTTTTAAAAAACAGCCATCCTTTTTCTGTAGATGTTTTCTCTGTTTTGCTCCAATCTACTTCTGTTAGTCTCTGTTTCATAGCTTCATAATTAGCTTTTCTAAAATTGTAAACCTTAGCTTTAGTCATTACTTTTGGGGTTTTAAAAAATATTTCAAATGAGACCATGTTGTGGTCTGAGTTTGCCAATGGCTCTCTGACCTCTGTTTTAGTTATTCTGTCTTCATTATTTGAAAAGACTAAGTCAAGGCATGCCTCCCCTCTAGTCGGTGCCTTGACAGATTGCGTTAGGAAGCAGTCATTTGTCATTTCCACCATTTCAATTTTGTCCGTCATGCCCCCCATCGGGTTTTCCCATTTTATACAGGGGAAGTTGAAATCCCCCATTAGTATAGCTTCTCCTTTTCTACACGCATTTCGAATGTCATTGTATAACAGATTATTTTGCTCAGCATCTGAATTTGGCGGTCTATAGCATGCTCCTATTATTATGCCCTTTGAATTTGTGTCCATTATTCTGACCCATATTGATTCTGCATTGTTTTCTTTGTCCTGATTTAACACCTGGGCTTGAAGACTATTTCTTATGTATAGCGCTACCCCTCCACCTCTTCTGTCCTGCCTGTCTTTCCTATATAGTGTGTACCCCTTATATTCGTCTCCATCACTCTCAGACAACCAAGTTTCTGTAACTCTTCACCTCCAAACACATCTTATCATTCAGTTAAAAAAAATGTCATATTACATTCGCATTACAAAAACCAGAAGGCTAGCATATTCACTGATCATCAATACTTCACTGTATGTAGAACGCATTTGAAAATAATATGTAAACCTGTTTAAATCGAGGGCCCTATTCACAAATTTAGTTTGCATGATATACCACAGTATTGTATTTTAATTTCATTTTGTTTTTGCTCAAGTATAATGCCAAGCAAGTTTAATGGTAGAGCCCTTCCCCCACCATGTTTCTGTCAGTGTAATTCTTGTTTAATTGGAGTTGTTCCAGCTGGTCCCAAGGGCCCTCCTTCATCACAGCCACAATTCTATTTATTGTGCTGCTTTCCTGTGATGTCATATGACTGGAACTAACACTGTCACACTATGCAATAGCTGTGACATGGAATTGATCACCCGCATAGTGCAACTACACTATAGCCCTCTGACACCTTCAGATGGCATCTGTGTTCACAACGACTTGGTGGTATTTCACTGTTAAAAGGGATTAAAAGACAAGTGTTTGTTTGTTTTCTATCATTAACACTTTTTGTCTCTTAAAAGGGAAGTACATTCTATCAGTTTCTTAGTGGTACCAGGAAGTACATAAACAAAAAAGGGATCAGAAAGTACAGACAACATCATTAAACAATTCAGACCAAAAAAATAAATAAAAAAAACATTTGACTAGTGTGGAATGCCAGAATCCCCAAGAGGTTGAATCGTGCCTAATTATGAGGAGAACAAATTACCAACTTGGAATTTATTCACAAGAAAATCTATGGTGAATTTAGGTGAGGTTCTGTACCACTATCTGCCAACATTATTTATAGTGTTGTGTCCAGTAGATGACCCGTTCAGTGATGGCTTCCATAATTCTATCCACAAACCAGTAACTACATTTGCATAAGGTTGCCTGAAAATACAATTGTGAACAGAAGAGTTTTTACTCACAAGATCTGTAATGCTAGGGGTAGGGAACGACTAGGGGCGTAGGAGCTAAACATGAAGGGAGCAAGCCCATTTACATACTGTAGGAAACCATCTGTAGTGCTGTAAACAGATCGTCAAGGACAGGACAGAATGTCACAAGGAAAAAATCTGACTCGGTTTAAAAAAAAAAAATGATCATAATGATCATTTCAGATGAATGGATGAAGTAAAATTTAAAACTGTTCAGAATAATGCAGTACTGTGGGGGCAGTGGATTGTGTGAATATAATGAATGTTAATGGACTGGCAGTGCTAGAAACTTGAGTCTGCACAGGCATGGTCTGGGATAGGTAGGCTGAGCCAATAAGAATTTTGTCTTTGTTGCCCCTTCTGTGACCTCAGCCCTGGCCCTCGTTAACCTCCCCACAAGGGTGAACTTTCATTCCTGATTCTCTCGTGCCTTTCATGGGCAGGGAACCTCCAATGGTGTTGAATTACATGTTGGGGACTGTGGTCCAGTCTGATTTCAGTCTGACCCCAGGCAAGATATTTTCCCTGAAGTTCTCAGAACCTCTACATTTAGAGAACATCTCATTACCTGATTAATATCCTGTTGTGTGTATGTGTGATTTTCTATTGTTGCTTCTGCTTAGATAATTAATTATCATGCTTAACTGTAACTATTGCAGCCGTGGCAACTGTGAGATCTCGATACATACATATCAGTTTCAGCTGAGACAGAAATTATACCTGCACAACCCGAGAGACCATTTTCCAAATCACGCACTTCAAAAATGTAGCGTTTAGAAGTGGTTGATAAAGGTAATTTTTTCTAGTACAGTTACAGCCATGGTAAACAACCATCTAGGCCCCCCTACACTGGCTGTTATATTTTTCAGAGACAGGTACTACAGCATCAAGGTCTTTCTTGTAGCAGTCTTGTTCTAAACATACATTATTATTTGGGTCCCAGCATCGATGAACTGCAAAAGGGATTTTCACAAGTCCATGCAATACCTTTTCATGCTAGAATCTGATAAGTGTGATGCAACAGTACTGGAACAGGGCTGTGGTTGCTCAGCCTGTGCTTGTGTGCCGCAGATATGAACACCATTGCTTCTTCTCCTCCTTCTCCTGCAGACGCAGCACCCAGCCATGGGAGAGATATCGGTGTGGGCTGAGGGCCGGGAGCTGGTGATGGAGATCGAACGCAATCAGTAAGTACTGTTCGTTTATCAACACCTGATCTGAGCTGAGGCACTGTTTCTCTGAATCACAAACGACAGGATACTGTAGATATGCAGTGGCGTAAAAAGCTATGAGCCAGCTTGACAAATAAAAGTCCCCTTTTGATCAGATCATCCTTATATCCTTGATATGTATCACTGCATGTATAGTTGTACCATGTTAATTGTACAACTATCCATGCTATACTTTATAATGCATATATGTTTTTTCAATGTCACAGAAAGAGTTTTTTCTTAACAGTAAGTATAGTTCCTTTACAGTACCCACTAGAAATGTCACAGTGCTTATCGTGTTTAGTAAAACCTCATGTCACAGGGTAGGCGTGTGGTGGAAGAAAATAGGAGGCTGTGTGGTCCAGTGGTTAAAGAAAAGGGCTTGTAACCAAGAGGTCCCCAGTTCAAATCCCACCTCAGCCACTGTCTCATTGTGTGACCCTGAACAAGCCACTTAACCTTTCGGGTGAGACATAATTGTAAGTGCAGCTGATGCATAGTTCACACACCCTAGTCTTTGTAAGTTGCCTTGGATAAAAGCGTCTGCTAAATAAACAAATAATAATAAGAAAAACAAACAGGCAAGTACTGCAGTGCAAAGGCGCTGCGGCGCCGTTTATTTAAATAAAAATATTCAAACAAAAACACTGCTCACAGAGCCAAATAAAAAAGTTTTAACAAAACAAAATCACGAACGCTAAACAATACGATCAGGCTGGACAGTAACCTTCATAGAACCTACTTATTTTTATCTTTATGTTTACCCTCTGCTCTCGCTCTCGCTCACTCCTCCAAACACCCACCTAGAGCGCCGAAAGCTGCAGACTTTTATGCAGATGACTATCTCCCGATTAGCAACAATTAAACAATTAATTAACTCGGGAGATGGTCACCTTCTGCACAAGTCTTTTTTAATGTGGATGGGGCTTCCCATCCAAGATGTAAAACAATGACAAAACATACGGCTACGTCGTCATATATATACATAAATAAATTAATAATAATAATAATAATAATAATAATAATAATAATAATAATAATAATAATAATAATAATAATAATAAACAAATCTATTTTGTCAGAGCAGGACTTTGCCCTTCCCCCTCCTCATGTACAGGGCTCTTGCTCTGTTACACCTCAAAAGCCACACTGCCAGTTGTCTGTGTCACACATAAACACATCAATGATGGTGTGATGTGAGAAAAATAAATGATTGTTTCACTGTAAATGTACATTTACAGCACCCATCTACACTAAAAGAAATGCGCTGATCCGAAAAAACTAAAAACATAAAATAATATATTTATATATAGTTCATCTGTAGCAATGTGCAGTAGGTATGTCTGCAATTTGAGAAAATACATTTGTGATGCCTCTATCATTAGGAAATACGAATAAGTTATTCTGCTCAACAGTGTAGGATTGTGGATGACTTATTAAATGCCTTTATGCCATACATATATAATAATAAAAACAATGACAACTGCTTCTCTTAAGGTTGGGTAAGACAGCTGTTGCTATGCACCCATTTTGACCATTCTATCATTGTTCCACTTTTATTATCCCAGCAGTTTTCCCTATTACTGAAACCTTCTTTTACAATGTTTCATTTTACAGTGCAGCGAATGTGGTTTGAATTATTGCATCCTCCAATTCTATCCCATACAGATCACATTTTAAACAGATTGGAGCGAATCGAGTTGTTACGGCTTTTAGTGCAATGGCCACATGATTTTGAATGACCACAGTGTTGAGTTGTTTTGAACAGGGAGGGAGAACTCAAGAGGAGAAAAGAACATTTTGTTCGCTATCCAATTATAGAGAATTTGTTTAAATGAATGGGATAATAAGTCTGAAAAGCAAAGGTTTTCAATGTCGTTTGGGGATGTGTGTATGTGTGTGTGCGTGGGTGTGTGTGTGTGCGTGGGTGTGTGGGTGTGTGTGTGTGTGCGTGTGTGCGTGGGTGTGTGTGTGTGTGTGTGGCTGTGTATGTGTGTGTGTGTGTGTATGTGGGTGTGTGTGTGGGTGTGTGTGTGCGTGTGTGCGTGTGTGTGTGTGTGTGGGTGTGTGTGTGTGTGTGTGTGTGTGTGTGTGTGTGTGGGTGTGTGTGCGTGTGCGCGTGGGTGTGTGTGTGTGTGGGGGTGTGTGTGTGTGGGTGTGTGGGTGTGTGTGTGTGTGGGTGTGGGTGTGTGTGTCTGTGTGTGCGTGTGTGCGTGGGGGTGTGTGTGTGTGTGTGTGTGTGTTTGCTGGATAATAAAAATTCCCCACAAGGGAGGAAACTCTTTACAGTTACTCACTGGTACCATTTTTGGTTCACCAAAATAGTTTAAAATGATCTTCAATACAGCATAGAATTAAAAAAAGAAAAAAAAAAAAATTTATTGACAGAGCCCATATGGGAGCCACAGTCATTTCCTTGAGATGTGTATACACGCTTTCCCTATTCCCTAGCCTATACTAAGAGTCAGATAACAGTCAGTGTAGTACTTAGACATATACAGTGACTGCATGTCAGTGGTGTACAGTACCCTGGCAGTGGTGTGCATGTGGTACTGTTTCACTGCTCAGGGCAGGATATCCAGTAAGGAAGAGGTTCTTGGTGCAGTGCCACTGGAGTAACGCTGATATAAGTTCGCTGTTCACCGACGAGCGGAAACAACCAGGCAAAGTCAACCCCTGATGTAGAAATGTAGCATTATTAACATTAGGTAGATTACGTTTACAATTAGGCATGCTTAAAATTCAGAGGTAGAGCACAGCACACAGCCATGCTAAAGAATGAAGAAGTGCAGCTAACAAATTTATTGACTGGTGAAATACAACTCAAAGTTGCTGCAGTATGTCCACTGTTTTGTCATTTCAAATATTTTCGCAAAACAAACTTTAAACTTTAAAGCTACTGTGTGCAGTGCAAAAGCACATCATGAAAAACCACATTTGTAGGTGAAAAAAGCTAGAATAAAAGTCACTACATTTAAAAAATATATAAACACATGAATTTTTTGGTCCTCTAGAATAAATGGCTTTACATAATCTCCAGTGTGTAAAAGTCCAGTGTGAAAACAACACTAAATAATACATTAGCGTAGCAGCCAAAGTAGCTCTATAGAATTTAAATATTCAGTACAAAAAACTGTATTCCAAGCTGTCTAAAAATAAATAAATAAAAGGATTGTACCATCTGATCCGAAACCACCGAACTCCACGTCTTTGTCATCTGATCCTTCATCATTGATGATGCAAGCAATTGTCTGAATCATTAATGCACAGAGCAACTACTTCTAGGCAGTTCTTTCTATTCAGCCGAGATATGTCTCCTCAGGCATTATTTGCGCAAGATTATTAAAAACTGAACTCGGCAGAGATAATTTAGATATTTTATTTAACATCATGTAATCAAAGAAACTACAAAATTTTATTACAAAAGTCTACGGAAGCCATAATAGTAGTACTGTACAGTATTTCATGTTGGATTTCGAAATCTCACTGTGGTACATTTGCCCAGATTAACTGTCAGCCCCGTCTCCCTTAGAGATGGCCAAAAGTCTAATAATATGCTTGTAACAGGGGAGATCTATGCTGACTGTCTGACGTATGCATGGTGCTGCAGGAAGAGGGCAGCAGACTCGTAAGATCCGCTTGTCAGTCATGACAATGACACGGAGAGTTGGGGAAGAGGGTGTGTTGGCTTTCCTTTCTCTGAGTGGCTGAGAGGCGGGCCTTGGGGGGTTGCTGGACCTATAAAATAACGCTCTTGTTCCCTCAGATCTGCCCCTATAGGACGTAAACGAGCCCGCGGAAGCTTTGCGGCCAGATGGAGAACAGTGCAACGACATATAGCACAGCAACAACAAGAAAAGAAAAGAAATATAGCAGTAGCAGGGAACCTTTGGGCAGACCCCCGAAAGTATATTTTTAAGTTAAGCAGTTGAGGGAACTGTGGAGTGTAGGGCGGAGTCTCGGGCCGTGCGGAGAAACGCTGCAGAGTTCAGCACCTTTATTTTGTAGTTTTGTTAATAGTGTTTTATTTTCTCTTTTTCTTTGTGCCTTCTGTTTTGATTATTGTTTCGTGCACCTGCATGTGTATCTACTCTGTGAAACCTTCTACCATTGCTGGTAATCATAGTGCCACCTTGTGGACATAAATAAATAGTGCACCCGAGTGGTGTTTAGCACTGAAAATTTCTGTCTCCTGTGTCAGTGAATTCCTCACCCTTTCACAATGCTCTTTCCAGGTTGAGCTAAAACTCACCATATGATCAATATACGTGGCGGCATACTTCTGATGGGGTGCAAGGACCTGGCCCATCAATCTTTGAAAGATGGCCGGGGGGGTCCATGCAGTCCAAACGGTGTTTCTGGAAATGTTACAGGCCATCTGGGGTAGAGAAAGCAGTTTTCTCTTGTGAGCTCTGAGTGAGAGGAATTTGCCAGTATACCTTCGTCAGGTCCAAAGTCGATATCAACTTTTCCCAGTCAGTCAAGGAACTCGTACGGGGCATATGATACGCATCAAACTTGGAGATGGCATTCACCATGCAAAAGTCCACACACCAACACTATCAGACTGCACCACTCCGGGAAGGCTGAATGACTCCCAGCTCGAGCATATCCCTTCTTGCTGACGGGATCCCTATGGCTTTCCGGGATCTGGTACGACCTCTCCCTGACCTTGACACCTGCTGGAGTAATAATAGCATGTTTAATAACATTTGTTCTATAAATCTTTCTCACCACCTCTTGGAGCTCATACTTCTGATCAGGAAGTAACTGTTCCCCCCTCGGAATGGGACCAAAATCCTCTTCTATACTGATTCGCTATAAACAGGGCCCCCCTTTCTTTCCAGGGTTTTAGTAAATTAATATGATCAATTTGGGTATCATTTTAGTGATCAGGTTGTCTAATCTCATAACTTACCTTACCAATCCCCCATATCACCTCATATGGCCTCTGCCACTTAGCGTACAGTTTAGACTCCGAAGTGGGAAGTAGCAACAGTACCTTGTCTCCTGGTCGAAAGGTCAGAATTCGTGCTTGTTTGTTGTACTGTTGCTTCTGACGATGCCGAGCCAGTTTTAAGTTGTCATGTGCCAAACAGCCAACCAATTCCAAGCGGTCTTTCAACATTATTACATACTTGACTATGTTTTGAGACCAATTTGTTTGGTCTTCCCACTCTTCTTTCACAAAATCAAGGATATCTTGGGGTTGCCTCCCGCACATCAGCTCGAAGGGAGAAAACCCATTCCAGCTATGAGGCACCTCTCTCACTGCAAACATTAGATAGGGAAGGAGTTTAGACCAAAGGTTCTGCTCTTGGCTGACAAACCGTCTCAGCATCTGTGTTATTGTCTGATTAAAGCATTCCACCAGTCCGTCCGTCTGTGGGTGATAAACAGAGGTCCTAATGGACTGAATTTGCAACAATTTATACAGTTCATTTAAACATTTAGACATAAACTTAGTTCTTGATCAGTCAGAATTTCTGTGGGCATCCCTACTCTCGCTATGATCTGGACTAACTCTTTGGCGATTGCTAATGCACTAGTGGATCACAATGGTACTGCTTCTGGATATCTAGTTGCGTATCATTCAATCAGTCAATCTTTATTGTATATAGCATCTTTCATAGTGGACCACCATCACAAAGCGCTTTACAAGATAGTGAGGAACAATGCATAGTACATTAAATACAGTGAAATACAGGGTATAGTACATTAAATACAAACATACGAATTAGATGGAGAGAAAAACCTGAAATAGCAATTTAGACAGCAGCTAATAACAGATCAGGCTTAAAGAGCATTGAAAGCAAGAGAGAACAAGTGGGTCTTGAGAGCTGATTTGAAGCAAGCGACTGTCGGAGCTGCATGCACTAAAGCTGGGAGAGAGTTCCAGAGAGTCGGGGCCATGAAGCTAAAAGAGCGCTCTCCGAGTGTGGTGCACTTTTGCTTAGGTATAACAAGCAAGCCAGAGTCAGAGGACCTCACCATGCGTGCAGGGACATAGTTGGTCAGCAGGTTGGAGAGATGGACCTGTGTGATGAAGAGCATTGTAGGCAAGCAAGAGAATTTTGAAAGGAATCCTGAATTTTACAGGTAGCCAGTGCAGCTGGGCAAGACAGGGGGTAATGTGATCATGTTCTTTACATTTGGTAAGGATCCTAGCAGCGGCATTTTGAACCAGCTGCAAATGAATATTTAGTAGTGGGTCCACCACTACTAAATTATGCGTATATCCAGAGTCAGACAAGCTCAGTGGGCCCACTATGTCCATTGCAATTCTCTGATAGGGGAAATTATTCAGGGGCAGTGGGACCAGCGGAGCCGGGGAAACCCATCACGGTGCTGCTTGTTGGCATTCCGGACAGTCTGCCGATATACACTCCCATCCAATAAAATCGAGCCAGTATTCGTTTGTTCATGATCTCACTTTGAATAGAATGAATAATTGCTTTACAGTCTGACCTGTGCCAGAGGTTTGGGATACTCTATATGGTAAATTCCCGAAAATAATGTGGTGAGGATACGTGAGCAGCCTGTTGTCTTCAACATCCTTCCCCTCGATAGACCGAACCTGCCCCCACAGGTCACAATGGATCCCAATCCCCTTTCCCTGGCATTTGCTATACATTAAGGATTCTCCCACCACACCTCAAACTTGTCTTATTGACATTCCCTCCCATTTTTTCTTCCTTTGCTCTCGTTTTGTTTTCTTTGGGCGTAACCATGGAGTTAGAACAAATCAGCTTGCAGCAGGAAAATTTTACCAATCGCTTCTCCCGCTGCCCCAATGGTCTTACTGGAGACTTGTCCTACCGTTTTGGTTATGGCTGTTTCAAAATGTGGCCAGTCTCGACCTAAATTATGGCAACCTTTTGGTGACAGCCACAATTATGTGGCATGTCTGACGCCCAACCATCACATGTAATTTGGTGATGGGATATGCCCTGTTATCTCCATGGACCACAGAGCCCCGTGACCACCAGGGCACCCCCAACAAGAGAGATTCCTCAATTAAGGTTTGCCCACATCCAGAGTCCACTAATGCTTGGGTGCTTACATTAGCAACCCATTCATCAACAATACAAGGCCCCTCCCAATCATTACCCCTGGACTTACCTGCTTCCGATGTGGGGTAGTGTGAGGCCGAGCCACACTCCATTGCTGCCAGGCAATTCCAGGCAAGGTGACCAGCCTCATGACACCGGTAGCAACGCAAGATAAAGGGTGCCCACGGAGCCTGTATGTCCCGCTGCCGGGCTGGCAGCGGGGCGGGGGCCTCTGATCTCACCCATCGGGGGCTTGACCTCGGTCTCCATTGCTGTGGAGTGAGGCCGCACACTGGATATTTAGGAGTCCTCAAAGGCTTCAGCTAAGCGAACTGCTTCCGCCAGCATAGTGGCCTGGTGTCGATTGACCCCAGCACTCAATGGCAATGAGCTCCAGCATCTGCTAGGCCGTTTGGGTGCCAGGGCAGAGCCACCAGGTCTACCAATTGTTGTGCCACCACACAGGGCCTGGCCCCTGGGGGTTGCTGGTTTTCCAGGAACCAACGACGATGCGTCTCCTCTGTTATATTCAGCCGCTGGAGCATCGCCTGCTTAACCAGGTCGTAGTCCAAGGCGGCCTTATGTGAGATGGCTTGATAGGCTTAAGCTGGGGCCCAGTTATGTAGCCCACCACACTTGAGGCCATCTCGCCATGGTTGCCAGCCACTCAGACGCCACTAGATAGGTCTTGGGGTCATCCCCCAGTGTCATCTTCTGCACCTGCGGTTTTGGCAATACGGGTCTGCTGCCGGTTCCCTCCCAGGGCCAGCCTGAAGCAGCGCACGCATCTTCTCTATGAGGGTGGTGTACTCCTCCCAGTGCTCTGCCTGCCATAGAACCTCTCTCCGCTCCTGGTCCTCCAAAATCTTGGTCATGATGTTCAGCTCCATCCTGATCCCTGTTCTGATCACCAATTATGGTACTGTGGCGAGTGGTGTGGGTGAAGGAAGGCAATTGTCCAAACAATGTTATTGTCAAAACATCCGTATTTATTAAATTCCAAATAATAAACTATGGTATCAGGGGGTATACGGCCGGTTTTACAGCGCTCCGGCTTATAATCACGTTTCAGAGTAAGGGGCTGTACTCATGCAGCTGCGTCCCCTTTATACTGCCCAACTCCTCCCTGTTATCAGCCCAGTGCCCCGGTCTATCCAATCGCTGCATGCCCTGCAGCTGACCACAATGGAGTTGCTGATCAGATTCGCAGTTGTGCACTTTCTCCAAAATGGCTGACTTCCAGTTGCCATCTACTATCAAGGCTGCCCTGCTATGGGAAAGCGTACTACCCACCTTACACAGCACCCTTTCTGGTTAGGAGGGAGATTTGCAGCTCAGTTCCCTTCTCTGTCTGTCACAGTCACATTTAAAAAAAAAATTACATATATGGAAAACTGCAACGCGGTATGTAGTTCAATATGTTAACGTAACCTTATTCAGGGTTCATTTGACTTTATTAAACAAAATGAGTTAATTCTATAGGGTGATGCTAAACTTTTGACTATAGCTGTATAGTGCTTACTTGCTTTCGGGCTAAGGAAAGGAAGTGTTTGGAGAAGCAGCTAGCAGCTGGATTGGCCAGCTCAGTTTTCTCTTGCTGTATACAACTCTCAAAACAAAACAATATTTTGTTATGATTAATATTTAGAATAAAGTAAAATTATTTAAAACATGAGGCCTAGCAGAGATTTAAATAATCAGTCAAATCAATTCTGGAAACAGTATTTTCTGAAGAAAAGTACAGAAATATATCATTTATAAAAAGGGGTTATTATTAATTCGCTTGTCGTCTTTTTTCGTTCTATTTTTGTAACGTGTGACTGTTTTGCATATCCTCAGAAAATATTTGAATGGAGGTCAGGTGTAGTGTGCACTGAGACATTACAAATCTGTTCTTCTCTGGTTTAACACACCGACCAGCTTCATACAACATTGCCCCTTTTAACAATCTCTCTTCAAAGGAATGAGGCCCATTTAAAGCACTGGTTATGACTTAAGAGCTGCTTTAGGGCAGCAGTGTGGAGTAGTGGTTAGGGCTCTGGACTCTTGACTGGAGGGTCGTGGGTTCAATCCCACTTCAAAGCAGAGTACTTTACCTAGATTGCTCCAGTAAAAACCCAACTGTATAAATGGGTAATTGTATGTAAAAATTATGTGATATCTTGTAACAATTGTAAGACACCCTGGTTAAGGGTGTCTGCTAAGAAATAAATAATAATAATGTAGATGTCAGCATCTGAGATTTGAGCATGTAACTTTACAGTCTTTTATTACACCATAACTGGTGTAGCTACATGTGCTTTTTGATATGTAATTACATTGTAAATACTCAACGGATACAAGATAACCACATTGTAGGTTAATTACTAAATATATATTACCTACAATTTGTATTTTTGTTATTAAATGTGTAGTGGCTTTATAACTGCACATTCATCTATATTATTACAGTGTGTTATTACAGAGAAATGTCAAGCTTCCCTGCTTTAATTAAGATGTGTTGTTTTACTCCGTCATTTTCCGATTTAGGGTGGGTCTTTTTTGTGATTCAACATTTCTTTCTGCGGATTCATATTCAGTTCGCTTTGTTTCTGTTTCCTAAAGCAGTTGTAACATTTCCTGCATCCGTGTGCCTGCCTGGTGGGCTGCATGCATTTCCCAAGCCAGCTTGCCTACTGAATCCAACAGCGTTGTTGCTGGGCTCCTATATACATGAGGGAACCGCTAGCAGTACAGTTACAGTAGCTAACACATTAAAAGCAGACTTATGGTTTCCTCAGTCCCAGTCTGTATTGCTATAATAAGTGTCATGTTGTTCAGCATTTAAATAAAGCTTGCCTTGCTGGAATCATTATACAGAAACTTAAAAGCTCTGATAGCAACAGTCCCCCCCAGCTTTAAAACAGACTCAATACACGTCAGTGAATACATTAGCATTTACTTTAAATACACTGTTGCAAATTAGACCACACTGATGACCTTGCTGGGATGCTGCAGGAGAGCAAACCGTAGACTTGGTAAGAATTACTGTAGGTATATAGAAGTAGTTATATAAGTAACATTTAAAAATGTCAAGATGGTTTGCTCTGACTGACCTGAAATATGATTTTTTTTCAATAGAGTGGTGAAATTTGTGGGATGTATTAAGTTAGTATACTGTAGCATTGAGCATCTTTGTAATGAATAACTACTTGAATTTGTGCCACTTTGAGCAGAGGAAATCCCTTTGCTTCATGTTTTTGTGGAAATGTTTTTGTGATCAAGCCCCTGAATACATTAAGTACAAAACAATTCCAGTAAACTTCACCTAATACTTTTTACCATCACCCAGTTCCCTTATTTGAAAGGTTCTGTGTCAGATTTGTTTTGAGGGGTACTTTCTTCTGCATATTTTAGTTACCGCATTAATTTCATATCTCAACCTTCCTTAAAGAGATCACCTGAAAGATAAATTGAAAACATGCAAAAAGCTGCAATTGGTTACTGACAAGGAGACAAAGCTTAGTGGAGTTTAATGCACATGTGCTACTCAGTCTCACCTCATGAAGTAGGAAGACCGGTTTACAAGCGCTCTGACCTCTACTGAACTTCAAAAAGAAAAACTATTACAAAATCAAATTCACACTTAAGAACATAAGAAAGGTTACAAACGAGAGGAGGCCATTCGGCCCATCTTGCTCGTTTGGTTGTTAGTAGCTTATTGATTTTGTTAGCTCAGTATACTTTGATATCATTGTTTCAATACTTGGACAGTTCTTAATGTTGTGTCAATGCCATGAGTTAAGAAGCTGTGTGGGATACTGTTCATGCTATCCAAGACCAAAAATAATTTCAAATGGCTGTCAGACTGTTTATGAGCGCCCCTTATAAAAGCTGTCACAGTGCTTGTACTGGGTGTGGGTGTGATAATATACTGTGTGTATGGAAAACAGCTATCCCAGCAGGGTTCTCATTAGGGGCACATCCCCCACTGATAAGGCAATCTGCTCTTCTCAACACATGGACTACTATAAACACACTGCCTGCCTGCAGACTTACACCTTTTTCTGCTAACTACAGTACTTTGTCAATTGTTTATTTCATGACCGCAATTATTATATTTACTGTAATGGAGCCTTGCTTGGCTTTATAGAATGTGTCTCTGTACAGATCTTACAACAAATGCAACCAGTGTTTTGTCTAAATTATATATATATATGTCTAACGGACAGGAAAGGGTAAATCACTTCTGGACTGATATGGGTGACAGTTATGGCCTGGAAAATGACATGGGGCAGTTGGGAGATTGCTGGCAGATGGTGACAAAATAGTGTTTTTTTGGTGGCTTTTTTTTTTTACTGACTCACTGGAGCAGAAGGGTCATGTTACTGCTGGGGTCAACAAAACCAAGTTGTCAGGCTTCCAGGAATTGCTTAACAGTGATGTTTCTTCATTCTTTTGGGAATGAGAGCAGTTTGTTTGACCTTATTCTCATTACTGTATATAAAAGTCTCTGAAAATATGACTTTTTAAGATTTTTTTTTCTAAAGTTTGTTGTAGTATTTTAAGCTTGTCAGATTGTTTATGTCTGAGCCAGGAACACCTTGTAAAAGAGGCCTTGGACTCAACGGTTCAATGAGCAAATGAGTGGGATGCCTCAGAGTACTCCCTGTAATTGTGTGGTTGAAACGTTTCTGAATTTAAAACATGTACTTAGCAAAAAACACGATGACCCTACCAACTCGGAAATGAGGCAGAGAAATTGGGTGAACAGACTACAAAATCAATTATAAACTCATCCACAGGCAAAAGTATCCAACATGGCTGTTTTGTCTCTTTTATGAAAATAATTCCATCAATTTGTCTAGAAGCATTCATTTCGTATTCATTAGTGTGTCCATCTGTCTGTCTGCCTGTCTGTATGCCTGTCTGTATGCCACACTCCACTTCGATTTTTATCTTCTCCAAATATGTAACATAGACTCCTAGTTTCATATGCAAGTTACAGACCTTTAGAAATAAAAAAAAAAACGTTATAGAACAATTTCATTTTTGTACAGTTTCCATGGCAATAGCTGTTGCTATAGTTATTACAATTACACCACTCAACCTGTGTGCTCTTTTGTTTGATAGCTGTTTTCATAAATATTAACAAAAATAAACCAAAGTATATTGCGTGCATTTATATTGTGTACTTATCTAACCCCCACACAGTCGAAATGATGCTTGGATAAGCACCTTGGGCTTTATGTAGCATCCCACTTCTTGGGTGGACATTACATTCTCATATCACACACTACCCCATGCATTATTCTCTATATAACACACTCCAGGCCATGCGTTAATTGTGTAATATACAGACTCAGGTGATAAAAGTCACTTGCCTTATATTATATACCGGTATATATATATATATATATATATATATATATATATATATATATATATATATATATATATATATTTTTATACTAGTGATGTCTAGTGTAGGTGACTATCTCCTGTGTTTTCGACTATATGTATTGGTTGTGTTTTATGTATTGAAAACTCCAAGCACTCCCTCCTCCTCAGTCTCTGAAGTCGTTACATTTGTGTGGCGGGAAGGAGCCTGACTATATAAACTCGGAGCGGGAGTATTCGCACGCTCTGAGTCCCAGCTGTGTTGGTCTCCATCCACCCTCCAACGATCTGCGAGACTCACGCAGCGACCTGCCCGGGGTATTCAAAGTGGGCTTTCTTGAGTAATGGCTTCCTTCTTACCACCCTACCATACAGGCCAGATTTGTGGAGTGCTTGGGATATTGTTGTCACATGCACACTTTGACCAGTCTTGGCCATAAAAGCCTGTAGCTCTTCCAAAGTTGCCATTGGCCTCTTGGTAGCCTCTCTGATCAGTCTCCTTCTTGCTCGGTCATCCAGTTTGGAGGGACGGCCTGATCTAGGTAGGATCTTGGTGATCCATACACCTTCCACTTCTTAATAATCGTCTTGACCATGCTCCAAGAGATATTCAAGGCCTTTGATATTTTTTTTATACCCATCCCCTGATCTGTGTCTTTGACTCAGAAATGTCTTCATCTAGACAATGTGGGGAAACTATAAAAAAGGCCAACAAGATGCTCGGATATATTGTGAGAAGTGTTAAATTTAAATCAAGGGAAGTAATGTTAAAACTTTACAATGCATTAGTAAGACCTCACCTAGAATACTGTGTTCAGTTCTGGTCACCTTGTTACAAAAAGGATATTGCTGCTCTAGAAAGAGTGCAAAGAAGAGCAACCAGAATTATCCCGGGTTTAAAAGGCATGTCATATGCAACAGGCTAAAAGAATTGAATCTATCCAGTCTTGAACAAAGAAGACTATGCGGCGATCTGATTCAGACATTCAAAATCCTAAAAGGTATAGACAATGTCGACCCAGGGGACTTTTTTGACCTGAAAAAAGAAACAAGGACCAGGGGTCACAAATGGAGATTAGATAAAGGGGCATTCAGAACAGAAAATAGGAGGCACTTTTTTACACAGAGAATTGTGAGGGTCTGGAACCAACTCCCCAGTAATGTTGTTGAAGCTGACACCCTGGGATCCTTCAAGAAGCTCCTTGGTAAGATTCTGGGATCAATAAGCTACTAACAACCAAATGAGCAAGATGGGCTGAATGGCCTCGTCTCGTTTGTAAACTTTCTTATGTTCTAACAACATTGTTGTGGAGTTCTTTTGAAAGTGCCATGGTGCTCATGGTTGAGTCTTTGCTTTGAAATGCACTACCCAGCAGAGGGAACCTACAGGAACTGCTGAATTTATCCTGAAATCATGTGAATCACTACAATTTAACACAGGTGGAGGCCACTTGGTGTGTGATTGAGGATTGCTATTACAAGGGGGGGTGGACACTTATCCAACCAAGCTATTTCAATTTTTTATTTTTAATTAATTTTCTACAAATTTCTAGAATATTTTTTTTCACTTGAAAGTTGTGGGGTAGGATGTGTAGATAAATGAAAAAAAAAACTATTTTAATGCATTTTATTTCCAGGCTATAATGCTTACAAAATGTGAACATTTTGAAAGGGGGTGTAGACTTTCTATAGGCACTGTATATATATATATATATATATATATATATATATATATATATATATATATATATTTTGTAATAAAATTGCATTCACTCAGGTTCATTGCCCCTTTAAAACACTGACCCAAGACACAGAAATTGGATTTTAAGCGCGGTTGTGCTATCTTTAATACACAAACAAAAGAAAACACCTAGCTCTCTTTGAGCACTAACTAAACATAAACACTGCTACTTAAACTAAAAACAGGACAGCTAAGCTGTTTACCTGTTGCCAAAAACTAAAACAAAACAAAGTTACACAGCAATCCAACAAAAAGGATTCACTCTACCATTTGTTCTCTTGTACGCCTGCACACCCTCACAAACGAGCTCTTCACACAGCAGCCCGGAGCAGACTGACTGCCTCTCTTAAATACCATGCACCTGGTTCTAATTTACAATTACCACCAGGTGCAGGGGATAATTAACAATCAAATAATTAAACAATGAATTAAACAATAAAACAATTAACAAAACTAATTAAACAAAATGTGCCCACACATGTTTTCTGCAGGGATTTAACCCCCTCCCTGCTGTCTTACAATATATATATATATATATATATATATATATATATATATATATATATATATATATATATATATATCAAAAGGTGTTCTCAAAAACAGGCTATAAACAGCTTGATAGCCTGTTTTTGTTGTTTAAACTCTAGTTCCTAGAGATCGTTATACTCCCAGCCACCTTTTGGGGTTTATTTTTCCAAAAAGGTTTAAGGCCTAACTTGTAATACAAACAGGTAGGGCCAAGCACCCTTATATTTCTATCGAGAGATTACACTAACACACTATAGTTTAATTATGGTATGAATACAGGTGAGTGAAATGGTATATTATACTATACCTCAAAATTAAACTGTGATTTCATAGTTAAATGTGCTGCTGTTTATGCTCGCTAATGCTAGTGTCAAACCTAATTTTCCCAAATCTTTTTGGAGTGTAGTGTACAGTATATACAACAGTTATTCTGTAAACATCTCTGTAGTAGTAGAAAAAGTAACTTAGTAGAAATACTATTATGATATATGTATGATATTATGTTGCACACTATAAGCACACACCTTGCCATTAAAACAGGTCATCAGGAACAGGCGTCAACAGTTTCATTTCCTGTAAAATGTAGATTAAATGAGGTTATACTAGTGATGTTTCTGAGAGTTGGGCTGTGGACTTTAATTTATGGTAACCACTATAAAAGAACAACAAAAATATTTTGCAGGGAACGGAAAGACACGTCAAGCACACAATCATAATGACTATCTAAAGACTAGCATAGTTCAAAAGATGGTAACTGACTACAACAAAATCAGATAAAAGGATTTAAATGTCAATTTCTTTCAAAGAAGCTGAAAACATGCAGGTGAAAAGCAAAAGTAGACCAAAATATACTGAAGAGGCTGCAAAGTTAGCACATCCTTTTCAGTTAAGATATGATGAAGATATATAACATTTGACGAAGATTTGATCATGTTACTTTTACTGCAACTGCCTCAAGGGGTGGAAAAGCACCAGTTTCTACTTGTGAAGGCAGAATGTATGTGTACCTACATCTGAGCAGGTGTAGCGGGCTGTGTTGTGTGATATGCTGTCGTTGCGGAGTCTGTCCTGTCCCCTGTCGATGAGATGAGATGAGGTTAAAAGCTCTAGAACCATGAATGCAGATGAGCCCAGCCCTTTTGCACCTCAGCCTTGTCATACTGGTCCTTCCCTTATACAAGTTGACCATGGTATTTTTGCATTTTCACCATGCTTTTTCCATGGTAACACCATGTATTAACCATAATCTACCCTAGTTTACCATGTTTATTAATATGCTTTACCATACTGTTCTTTACATTGCATTCCAATGTTTTACCATGCTTTCACTATGCTTTATTACACTTTGCTGTGCTTTTACCATGGTAAACTTTTATAAGGGTTAATCCTGCTATAGATTACCTCAACATGGAAATGTGCTGTTAGCAAAATAATTAATCAACTAAGTTTAGTTAAAGCATTATTTTTCTCCTCCGTAACATTCGCAATAACATTACAATGTCTTTATCAAACATAATTAGTAAAAACCACAATTACAAACATGTGTATAACCACAAAAACGGCTAAACTATTTTGAACTAGCTAGCTAGCTAGCTAGCTATTGTGTTGAATTGCAAGTTCAGAATATAATATTTCCTTCTTGTCATCACAAATAATCACAGTCCAAAAAGACAATCTCTACTTTAAAAAAAAAACAAAAAAAAACCTAAAATTAATAAGCCCCCTGTCCCAAACTCTACTTTTCTTTGGGCGCTGCCATCTTGGAATGACAAGAAAAATGATGTCACATGTAAACTTGTAGAACAGTGCAAGCAATCTCACTTTACACTGGGCAATTGAACAGCAAACTTTCCCTGGTGGTGTCAGGTGCAGAAACACCGTTTTAAATGTCTAAATAGAAACACATAAATAATAGAAGCAGTCGATAGCATAGTATAGCAGGCAGTCTACCAAACAGCACACCAGATAGGAAATCTTTTCAGTAAAGACTTGCTGTATTGAGGTGAAGGTCTCTTTTATAAAGCACTGCGGGGGCCACAGTGCGCTAGGATTGGGTTTTGAGCAAAATGTACAGTACAAAGCTAGATGTTTAAAAGCAAATACTGTAATTGATAAAAAGTCTGGCTATGAGAGCCACGCTTCAATAAAATCACGTCTACTGATGGATCATTTTTTGTCTGCGTTAATGATTTTCCCCTCCAGGTACTATCAAAACTATGAATACAGTGGTATCCTTGACAGAACACCCAGTAGAACCCTGCTCTGTGCTCTGCAGTAACCTTGTGACCGATCCCACTACTCTGAGAAAGCCGCAACACTTTCCCAAGACTGTTCTTGGACATCTTAAAATGATTACAGTCCTTGAAGATACTTTCAATACACTTGGTTCTGTTAATATGATATGCAGACACAACAGGGTTTAGATGCAGATAAAGCAAATATGAATCATTGTTGAGTAATTAGTTCAGACCTGGTTCCCATCACAGCAGTAGCTCTCTATAAACAAATCCCACACTCCATACGTTTGTTTGGTTTGTGTACATGGTCCCCTTAGGACTAGCAGCATTGCCTTACATGGAAGCTGTGTGATTGGGCCTCTCTGCTCTAGATGTACTTGAAGGTTGCTTAATTGTTGCCGCCTGGAATTAAAAGCCCCCTCCCGTGAGAAGAATCTGGAGGGGGGCTGACTGGGGTCCATTCCCAGAAAAACCCACAGACATTACAGCAGGGTTTTTAAAAATAGCACATGGGGATTCATAGCTGCTGCATGACAAGGGTAATTCATTGGTTTTGCTCTGACTTTTCTTGATATTTCCCCAATGTTATTCTTGCTAGTAATATTAACCCTTTCATGACTGAGGTGTGTTGTCCGCAGTCGTCAACATATTGAGAACAATCGTTGTTGAGTCATTAGATTGGACCTTGTTCTCATAGCATCATGATGGAAAATAATAATAATAATAAGTTATATTTGTATATTAAATATTGAGTATGGGTAGAGCATATTCGACTCTGTTGAGGTGTATTGGGTTATATTAGGTAAAGTAAAATAAATTATTATTATTATTATTATTTATTTCTTAGCAGACGCCCTTATCCAGGGACAATGCATACATTTAAAGGGTTAACACTAGGTCAGATCAGATTCCAAGTGAATTAAAAGATAGACAGACAGAAAGGCAGGCAGGCAGACAGACAGACAAACAGACAGGAAAACAGAAGTCAGATTGACAAAAGGTAAAATATTACCCCATACCGTGCATTCACTTTATTCCAGTCATGTCAACTATATATATTATAAAACAGTAAATAGTCAAATTAAACCTCCTTGTTTTGTTTCAATATAAAATAAATGCAGTGAAACGTTGAAGAGTTTCCTATCCCACTGAGTATATTTGTCTGTGGTTTTTTTTTTTGCAGTCAGCTGCTGGGCCGAGATTTCACAGAGACCCATTATACTGAGGATGGGGTACCAGTGACAGTGGCGCCAAATTACACAGTAAGTAAAGTACTGAATATTGATCTATTACAGAGTCAAGCCAAGCTGTCTCATTCTTCCTTCCTCTGAAAAAACTCTTTTGTACATCTAAATACACAGTGACTTTCAATACTAGGGATAGCAATTAAAACAGATCTCTGTCCTTGTACAGCCAGAGCCGAGCATTATAACTGAGTTACCACTGTAACGTAAGAGAGGAAAGATAATTTGTATGAGGCTGTATCTGTATCTGTATGAGGCTTAACACTCTTGCAGCTATGGATGAAAATCACTGAAAAATCAAATACAGACAGTGGAATTGTTTGTAATCATTAACGTCATCAAAAGACCATTGGAGAATACTACTTATTTTATGTTCACTTATTAAGCAAAGCGGTGGTTCTGGTATTGAAATCTAACCTTTGATCAAATCACATAAATATCAAGCATATGTTAGGCGCTCCCAATAGCAGATCAAATCGTCAGTCGAGTAGCTAGTATATTATTTGTCCTTCGATTAACAATACGTCCAATGATCAGCAAAGAAAGGATTTATATCTTACCTCAATCCATTACGTCCTCGCTGTGCGTCAGAGTTCACTTCCTCCTCTCCAGCCTCCACCTGCTTTTTGGTTTCGTCTGACAGGGAAGGACGGCTATCCTTGCCCCCTGTTCTCCACTTATCTGCAAGCTAATTTAAGGGCAGGGGTAGAGTACCTCGAAAGGCAAGGCCTAAGAATGTAGTGTAAAATATGTATAACGTGGTCGTGTTGTCTAGTCTACGTTTTAATAAATAATCTGTTGCATGTGCTTTGTTGCAATAGAGCTAAAGGGTGCATTGGGATTCCCATCTGTGATGCTGTTTGATCTGAGAAATTCCTAGGATGCCTCACATCAAAACTCCCGATTTGATTTCTTGCGTAGCACCTGTGTGGTACAAACTTCCATATCTCTTGGATTAACTCTCTCACAAGCACAGGATCACCTGTCCGAAACCTCACTTCCATACAATATCCATGCTCGCCACTCATTTCCCATCTAAACGTCATATTGCCACATGCTGTTAAAAAGAAAAGCTGTTATTGAAACGAATAATACATATATAAATAAATACATAACGGGTGTGATAAAAGCTGCAGCATGCTCAGTTAGAGAGGGAGTGGGTGATTGGTATGTGAGTGGCACATGGGAAAGTCCACCAGCACAGCCCCAGTGATAGCTGTGAGTATCCTAGTGACAGCACAGTGCAACCCTACAGTCAGTGCTGGTCTATATCTAGAGACAATGGGAATGCTTGGAGAACAGGTCATTGACGAGTACCATGGTAAAAGGGCAGTAGCAGACTAAATAAGCACTTGTTTTGTATTGGTGATTAATCACTGTATCCCATAGAGCAAGGGAAGCCAGCCCAAGTCTTATGTGCTAAAATGATTAAAGGATTGATAGATAACCAAGGCTTTTCAAGCCATGGTCTTATCAGCACCAGCACCAACATCATTTTGAAGATGTTTTAGTTGTTTACTTTACATAACGCTACATATTTGAAATTTCCTCTGCTTCCTGGCACCTAGTCACTTTTAACCAGGCAGGGAATTCTTACGTATCAAGGAGTAAGTAAGAATTGCAAGTTTCCCTTAAAAACACGTATTCCCCCCTGGGTGCTTAGGGTCATTGGACGTTCAATTACATATCAACCCCAGCATGCCCCATTCCTCCATGTAAAACAGCACCAACTCTCTCAGCTTGGCTTTGCTTTGCGAAATGTATTTATTTAACCAGGATAGAACCCTTGAGATATACATCTCATTTTCTGTCTGTCTCCACTGTCTATTTTTGGAGCCCCTTCATAAAAGACTTTCCTTCTGCCTGGATTATAAGGCTGTTCAAATACAATAGAAAAGGTGCACACTACCCCTGGCCTTCTACAAAGTGTTGGATTGTATTAACTGTTTTAAGTCTGATTGCCAAAACCAGATTGACCTGTTACTAGAGCCTTGTTCAAGAGCACACAGGTGTGTTGCTGTGTTATTGACTGTTGCTTGTAACAATGCACCAAATGTGAGAGTAAACTTTTGTGGTTTGTGGTTTTGTGCAGTTCCAGGAACACCCAAGGTAGTTTAACTAATTTGTATGTATAAGTACATTTAAAGTAAGTAGCGCCGCGTGAGTCTTTTGTTTGGGGAGGCTATTCCACACTTTTCCCCCTGCATTTATTGAACCCAACGATGTACAGTAAGATACACACACATTATATACAGTGTATATATATATATATATATATATATATATATATATATATAAAATAAAGACTTGCATTTTGTTTTATTATTCTGTTACAAGTGAGTCTAAATACTAAGTTTCATTCACTGTGTTGAGTTTGAAAAAAAGTCGGACTGACTGACACAAATAAAAGCTGTAAACCGGATTCATTCTCCTGCGTCTTTTTGAGAACTTGCACTGTATAATAATTTATAGCACAAAACATACCCCGAAACCACTCAGGAATGCTACATTTATATTTGACATTGTTTTTCTTTTTGTTTGTTTGTTTTACCCAACATAAAGCGGCCAAATAAATGGAGTTTAACCACTAGCTTGTACTTTAAAACATGTTATGTCTACTTAAGCAAATTAGAAACACAGTCAGGATAACAAGTTGCACGTTTTTCTTTTTTTTTATTATTTGTTTATTTAGCAGACGCCTTTATCCAAGGCGACTTACAGCGACTAGGGTGTGTGAACTATGCATCAGCTGCAGAGTCACTTACAATTACATCCCACCCGAAAGACGGAGCACAAGGAGGTTAAGTGACTTGTTCAGGGTCACACAATGAGTCAGTGGCTCAGGTGGGATTTGAACCGGGGACCTCCTGGTTACAAGCCCTTTTCTTTAATCGCTGGACCACACAGCCTCCCACACCAGACAACCTTTAAATCCGTTAACCTGTTCTGCAGTCCTACAGTACCTACACCAATTTCGAACCCCATTTCCATCACTTCACACCAATTTAAATAAATTATTAATACTAATAATATTAGGAATATTCAATGCAGCGCACTACTTTTTGCGGAGCGAAAAGGCTGGTACAGGCCAAATTACGTTATGAACAGTGAACAAACAGCAGAATCAGCACGGATTAGAAAGATGTGCATTTACGTGACTGCTCGGTGAACAAACAGCAGAATCAGCACGGATTAGAAAGATGTGCATTTACGTGACTGCTAGGTGAACAAACAGCAGAATCAGCACGGATTAGAAAGATGTGCATTTACGTGACTGCTAGATGAACAAACAGCAGAATCAGCACGGATTAGAAAGATGTGCATTTACGTGACTGCTCGGTGAACAAACAGCAGAATCAGCACGGATTAGAAAGATGTGCATTTACGTGACTGCTCGGTGAACAAACAGCAGAATCAGCACGGATTAGAAAGATGTGCATTTACGTGACTGCTAGATGAACAAACAGCAGAATCAGCACGGATTAGAAAGATGTGCATTTACGTGACTGCTCGGTGAACAAACAGCAGAATCAGCACGGATTAGAAAGATGTGCATTTACGTGACTGCTCGGTGAACAAACAGCAGAATCAGCACGGATTAGAAAGATGTGCATTTACGTGACTGCTAGATGAACAAACAGCAGAATCAGCACGGATTAGAAAGATGTGCATTTACATGACTGCTAGATGAACAAACAGCAGAATCAGCACGGATTAGAAAGATGTGCATTTACGTGACTGCTAGATGAACAAACAGCAGAATCAGCACGGATTAGAACGTGACTGCTAGATGTAGATTATTTTTTTTTAAATAATGCTGGCTAAAAAAAAGACGTCTGTAATTTTGACAAGACAAATGTGCTTTTATAATGGGTAACAGTTATTTAGTTAGTATTTCTTTCACATAAGAAAGCAGTTTCAGTTAATGGTGGCTAATATATATATATATATATTGTGGCAAAGTGGCTAATGAAGGGGAACAGGTGTAGCGGTGATGCGATGCAGGAGTGACAGGCAGACAACGGTATACAGTGGGAAAAAAGTGCTTTATTTATAATCCAGGTCTGGTGACCGTCAACTAATAAACCCCCGGCTATACACACCAATGTGTAAAGCACGGGGATAACAAAACAGGGCACAGTCCCGAACAAAAATGAACACACGGTCACCAGTCCTGGGTGAGTGCAGTCGCGCTGGTGCTTAGTGCAAACACAAGTATTTCGTGACGGTTAGTGCAGTGGTGCTCCGGATTGTGCTGACCCTCGGCGACAGCTCCGGAGATGTGCTCTAACTGTCTGGTGAAGTAAAACACAAACAATTACCACACAGACAAACACAACACAAAACACGTATCACGTCTCTTTTTTTTATTATTATTGAGAGCTCCTCTCTCAGTCCTTCTCTCTCTCGCGCTTTACCCAAAACGAAGGAAAAGAACAGCGTTACCCTGGCCCCTATATGTAATCCCGCATGATATCTAGGTAAACGGTTGCAGCTGCCTTATTACTTGCAGCTGCCCCTCGTCTACCTGTCAAATCAATACGGTCTTACAACAGAGTCTCGCTTCCTTCCAGGCTGACCCACTTCCCGGTCCCGGAAACGAACTGTCAGGCCAGCCCTTCCAGATACTTCTCCTCCCGTTCTTTAGCGCCCTCACAGGTCGGGAGGAAGATTTATCACCAGAACTCATTGTATTTCTGTCACAATATATATATATATATATATATATATATATATATATATATATATATATGAATTTATAAACACACCCATAATAAAAGAAAACAGATAAAGGGGGGGTGCAGACTACATATATATCTTTTAATTAAGCGTTTTTTAATGGGATGCTCCCCAGGACCAGGTTTATTTTTTTGGCTGTAACGACTCTCTTTTTTTTTTTTTACAGTTGCATCTTGGAATTATATATATATATACATATATATATATATATATATATATATATATATATATATATATATATATATATATTAATACACATGAGACAGAATAAATGTTCTAATTTAACTATAATTCAAACACCTCGGATTTACAGCATTTTCCATTTTTTTTCTTAGCTGTAAACAAGTTCTTGTCATGTTTTGTTTCTCTGTGCTGCTGAAAAAGTCTCTGTCCTTTAAACATTGTCTCAGTGACATCACACGAAAAAACAAACAATCAGGCAGCGAAATTCAATTCCGCCCCTATCGAATAATATGTGTTAACAAGCTATACTGCAAATTACGGTGGCCCAACAAGTAAAAAAAAAGAAGTGTGTTTCTGATCGTGTTTACCCAATCCCGGGCCCAGAATGACACTTCAGTATGATCATGTTTACATGATCACAAGCTGTTTGTTGTGTTGCTTCGAACTTCATAAGCGAGTTTTGGGAATTGTTTGAGGACCACCTGGAGTTTACTCAGGGGCCACAGGCTGGGAACCACTGATCTAGTTGATCCCATGACACATTAGCAACCCCATACATTTACAGTCTTTGCAGACAATGGAAATTTCTAATTAGATTTAATTGTTTTTGCCAATCCGTGTATGAACTGTTGTATTAATAAGAGAGGCCATTCGGCCCATCTTGCTCGTTTGGTTGTTAGTAGCTTATTGATCCCAGAATCTCATCAAGCAGCTTCTTGAAGGATCCCAGGTGGTCAGCTTCAACAACATTACTGGGGAGTTGGTTCCAGACACTCACAATTATCTGTGTAAAAAAGTGCCTCCTATTTTCTGTTCTGAATGCCCCTTTATCTAATCTCCATTTGTGACCCCTGGTCCTTGTTTCTTTTTTCAGATAGAAAAAGTCCCCTGGGTTGACATTGTCAATACCTTTTAGAATTTTGAATGCTTGAATCAGATCACTGCGTAGTCTTCTTTGTTCAAGACTGAATAGATTCAATTATTTTAGCCTGTCTGCATACGACATGCCTTTTAAACCCAGGATAATTCTGGTCGCTCTTCTTTGCACTCTTTCTAGAGCAGCAATACCCTTTTTGTAACGAGGTGACCAGAACTGAACACAATATTCTAGATGAGGTCTTACTAATGCATTGTAAAGTTTTAACATTACTTCTCTTGATTTAAATTCATCACTTCTCACAATATATCCAAGCATCTTGTTTGCCTTTTTTATAGCTTCCCCACATTGTCTAGATGAAGACATTTCTGAGTCAATATATCTCCCATTGTCTGCCCAGTTCTGAATGTTGTCTAGATTATTTTGAATAGATTATTTTGTCTAGATTATTTTGAATGACCTTTGCTGCTGCAACAGTGTTTGCCTCTCCTCCTATTTTTGTGTCGTCTGCAAATTTAACTAGTTTGCTTACTATACCAGAATCTAAATCATTAATGTAGATTAGGAATAGCAGAGAACCTAATACTGATCCCTGTGGTACACCACAGGTTACCTTACTCCATTTTGAGATTACTGCTCAGTACTTTCTGTTTTCTACATGTTAACCACTCCCTAATCCATGTGCATGCATTTCCTTGAATCCCTACTGCGTTCAGTTTGAGAATTAATCTTTTATGCGGGACTTTGTCAGAAGCTTTCTGGAAATCTAAATAGACCATGTCGTATGCTTTGCAGTTATCCATTTTCAATGTTGCATCCTCAAAAAAGTCAAGTAGGTTAGTTAGACACGATCTCCCTTTCCTAAAACCATGCTGGCTGTCTCCCAGGATATTGTTACCATATAGGTAATTTTCCATTTTGGATCTTATTATAGTTTCCATAAGTTTACATATAATAGAAATCAGGCTTATTGGTCTGTAGTTACCTGGTTCGGTTTTGTCTCCGTTTTTGTGGATCGGTATTACGTTTGCTATTTTCCAGTCTGTCGGTACAACCCCTGTGTCAAGAGACTGTTGCATGATCTTGGTTAGCGGTTTGTAAATAACTTCTTTCATTTCTTTGAGTACTATTGGGAGGATCTCATCTGGCCCAGGGGATTTGTTTATTTTAAGAGCTCCTAGTCCCTTTAACACTTCTGCCTCTGTTATGCTAAAGTTATTTAAAACTGGATAGGAACAGGTCGACATGTGGGGCATGTTGTCCATGTCCTCCTTTGTAAAAACTTGTGAAAAGTAATTATTTAATATATTTGCTATTTTTCTTTCTTCGTGTATGATTTTGCCATTTGTATCTCTTAGACATTTAACCTCCTCCTAATGTTAGAGCTGTGCACAGTATCAGGTATATTAGCAAGAGTGCTCTGTATAGAATTACCAGAGTTAAAAGTTACCACAGTTAAAAGCTACTAGAGGGGGATATATATTTTTTCAGCAACAAGCTGTGTATAGTCAAGTGTTATGCATTGGGTTCATTGTACAACATATTCAAATGTAGAGAAAATTATAATCAGTGTTATGCATTGGGTTCATTGTTACAACATATTCAAATGTAGAGAAAATTATAATCTAAAACGGTGCTCTGCTAGGCAATTTAACAATATTTTAGTTGGCAAATAACACAGTTATGACAAATTAGTGTTCATATCTGTGTTTGATCTTTATGCAAGTTGCCTTATGAAAGGACTAAAATTCAAAATGTCATGCTTCCTGCCATTTCCTCTGTATTGAATCTGAAAATCTCCTCTATATTACTAACCACCTCTCTAGAAAGGTGTCTGTGCTTTTGAATATATATGTTTTCCTGTTCAATGTCTTAATCTGTGAAGTGTGAATTCCCGTAAGACGGGTACATATTTAGAGCAAAGATAATTTGTTTGAATCGAGTGTGATTTCCTGTATTGACCTCATCTGCATTGCTATGCAGATGATACCCAGCTATATCTGTCCCTAAAGCTAGGACATACTTCTGCTGGGGACTTACTTGTCTTGCAGACATCAAGTGTTGGATGTCTCAGAATTATTTAATGCTTAATTCAGATAAAACAGAGGTTATGCTCGTGGGCTCTCAGAACCAACATTAAACTAGAAATGAAAAATGTGGGGGTCATCCTTGATCCTGTTCTATCATTTGAGACTTAAATTAGGGAAGTTACAAAAGTATCTTTTTTACCATTCGAGTAATATAGCCAAACTTAGACCAATTATTTCTGTATCTGATGCTGAGAGACTAATGCATACTTTTGTTTCATCTAGAATTGATTATTGTAATGCACTTCTCTCTGGTATCCCAAAAGGTGTGCTGTCTCGTTCAGAATACCGCCGCTAGAATTCTGACCAAAACCAGGAAAAGTGAACATACTACCCCTGTTTTAGCACTGTAGAATAGATTTTAAGACTTTGCTGTTAACCTATAAAGCCCTAATGGATTAGCACCTAGTTATTTGCAGGAGTTACTGATCCCATATCATCCAAATTGCACTCTTAGATCACAGGATGTGGGGCTGCTGGTTATTCCTAGGGTTAACAAAATTAACATGGGAGGAAGGGCTTTTCATGCAGAGCCCTAAATTATGAAATGCCCTCCCTTCTTTTGTTGGGGAAGCTGGGACTGTTACAGTTTTTAAGTCAAGACTGAAAACATACTTTTATAAAATGGCTTTCTTATCTTAGTGGGCTTTAATGTAACTTTTAAATTTCTGCATTTTTAAAAAAAAAAATTTACATACTGTTTTTTAAATATGCTATTTAATATGTAGCAGTTGTGTGTGTGACATGACCGTGGACTTTTATACAAAGTGTAACAGGGCGAGGTGCCCTGTACGTTGTTTTGTTTATTTATTTTTAGATCGGGGTCTCCCCCTCCGCCCCTGTGCAGTGTGTTTTAGTATGTTGTATTTGGTGTATTTTAAATGACGGCGAGCGCCGCGGGGTTTGTTATTGTTTTGTATTTTGACGGTGTAGTCGATTGTTCTGTAGCGTGGATGGGTAGTCCCATCCACAGTAGTAATTAATAAGCTTGTGCAGAAGGTGGCCATCTCCCGAATTAATTAAGTGATCAATTTATTACTAAATCGGGAGATGGTCACCTGCACATAAACGTGCAGCACTCTCAGTTTCGGGTGGGGTGTTTTAGGAGCGGAGAGAGCGAGAGGAACGAGACTGTGAAAACGAGACTTAAAAATAATTCCAGGATCAGTGAAGGCTACTGCCCAGCCTGACCTGGATCATTGATCGTATATTTTGTGTGCGTGATTTGTTTTGTTTACACCTTTTATTTTGCTCTGTGAGCACAGTGTTTTTGTTTGAGTATTTTATTTATTTTTGTTAATAAAAACGGCGCGCCGCGTCACTTACTTTAATCTGCAGTACTGGTTTGTTTACCTTCCTGCTTCTGCCTGACGTCACGTCTCAGCCATTCTTGCCACACAAAGGTATTGTGTTTTTTAAATGTACTGTACAGTGCTTTGTGATACTTTTGTATGAAAAGCGCTATATAAATGTAATAAATAAATACATTTATCTTGGTCCTAACTGCAGTTTATTCTAGACGGGACACACCTAAATAGACAGATATCAAATTAAAAGGTATTGGACAAAAAAAATAATATTGAAACATTCTTTTCTATGTAAATGACATACCTGACATTAACTGTGTTTTTATACCTTTTGAGTGGCACTATGAGCAATGACATTATTTATCCCATTAAAGTACACCATATGTTAAAAGAGAAGTGACATTCCTATTCTTTGTGCATCTCTGACAGATTGGTGCGTGTTCAGGCTGGGAGGCAGACGTGTGTCAATGTGCCAGTTTTATTAAAGCATGCTTCTTTAATTAAAAGCATTAGTGTACAGGAACACCCTAGAGTTGATGTATGGAATGAAGTTTAAAGTACTTATTATAAAAGGGTTTATTGAAAACGGAGTCCAAACAAAACCATGTACTAATTGTCAAACTATGAAAGCCATTTCTGAACCCCTGAGAGTCAAAGCCAAGGAGTTCCAAGAGTAAAGGGTTCTGTTGTAAATTTACAAAGCAAAGGATTTCAATTTTTTTTTTTTTTTTTTATCCAACTCCTTTGGGAAGTTAAGCTTCAAGAGCATCTTTCTTTTTCTTGTGGCATGGCTGTTAGTCAAGCACAGTGATCAGAATAATACAATAGTCTTGTGGAGAGACTTCCACATCTGAAGTGAGTCATAATTACCATCAAGAGGTCTGGCTGATGTCATAGCTTGAAGGAATACAACCCAAGGAAGTTAGAAAGGCCAATAGAGAGATAGAAATGAACATTGTTAAGGGGACTAAAACCAATTCCAAAATGTTTTTCCAATATTATAACAGCAAGAGAACATTCAAAGAGGAGGTTAAATGTCTAAGATACAAATGGCAAAATCATAGATGAAGAAACAAAAATAGCAAATATATTAAATGATTACGTTTCACAAGTTTTTACAAAGGAGGATACGGACAACATGCCCCACATGACGACCTGTTCCTGTCCAGTTTTAAATAACTTTAGCATAACAGAGGCAGAAGTGTTAAAGGGACTAGGAGCTCTTAAAATAAACAAATCCCCTGGGCTGGATGAGATCCTCCCAATAGTACTCAAAGAAATGAAAAGTTATTTACAAACCGCTAACCAAGATCATGCACCAGTTTCTTGACACAGAGGTTGTACCAACAGAATTGCAAACGTAATACTGATCCACAAAAAGGGAGACAAAACCGAACCAGGTAACTATGGACCAATAAGCCTGACTTCTATTATATATAAACTTATGGAAACTATAATAAGATCCAAAATAACAGGAACAATGAGTTACTTCTTGGAGTGTTGCAAGAACTCAAACTCTCCTTCTCTGTAACCAGTCGCTGCTTTTCCAGAGTCACATGTTTTCAGTCTCTCTGTGTTCCTGCGTGTGACCTCTTGAAGAATATGGGGATGCGGAGGAAGTTCAGCATTGAAATATCAGTACATTGAGTTCATTATAGTAGCTTTGAAAAAATACCAATAAAATATGAAACACATGTTACCAAATGCATGTGTCTTTTAATATGAAAAATGTGAGATCTACACAGTAATACATATTAGGGAAGATTTGAATATGGAAAATGTGAGACCTAGAAGGTAATACGTATTAGGTAAGATTATTTGGTAATTATTTTGTTTACTTTAGCTGAATTTGTGATTAATCAAATTGAGAGAGAGAGAGAGAAAGAGAACTGCATAACATAGAACCTACTAAAACTGAAACTGAACAACTACCTTGTCCACCTGAACTGGAGAGCTCATTGTTATCTGGTTTCTGTTGCTGTGGTAACTTATCAAAGAGCTTGTGACCTGGACAAACACACACATAACATAGTCATTTATATATAGATATGTGTGTGTGTGTGTGTGTGTGTGTGTGTGTGTGTGTGTGTGTGTGTGTGTGTGTGTGTGTGTGTGTGTGTGTGTGTGTGTGTGTGTGTATATATAAATAAATTTATTTATAGTAACACAGCAGGAAGGGGGTTAGTATCCTCCCGGCAGAAAACATGTGCGTATGCACATTTTGGTTTGTTGTTTAATTATTTGTTAATTGTTTTATTATTTAATTATCACCCGCACCTGGTTACGATTGTAAATTAAAACCAGGTGCAGGGTATTTAAGAGAGGCAGCTAAACTGCTCTGGACTGCTGAGTAGAAGGAGACAGAAGACATGCTCTGTTTCCAAGCAGTCAAACAGGAAACTGCGTTTTGTTTTATGCCAGGTAAACGGCTTAGCCATCCTGCAAGCTAGTCAGGGACCGGCATAAGTGTTTAGTTAGTGTGTATGAGAACTAGGTGTTTGTTTTGTTTTTGTTTGTTTATTAAAAATAGCGCGTAAGCGCTTAAAACTCCATTTCCTGTGTCCTGGGTCTGCTTTTAAAAGGGCAACGAACGACCGTGAGTGCCGGCCGGGTTACTATATACATATATCTATATCTATATCTATATATCTATATATCTATATCTATTTAGCAGGGAGTGGATTAAAACCCTCCCTGCATAAAACATGTATGCCTGCACGTTTTGTTAATTGTTTTATTGTTTTGTTTAATTGTTTTATTAGTTAATTATGACCTGCACCTGGTTGTTTTTGTAAATTAGCCAGGTGCAGGATATAAAAGAGAAGCAGTCAGTCTGCTCAAGGCTGCTGTGTGAAGAGCCCCCTTGCGAGTGCGTGCAGGCGTACAAAGAAAAAAAAAGGTGGTGTAAACCTGTTTAGTTGTTTTGAATGGTGTTTGTGTTACAGGTAAACAGCTTAGCTGTCCTGTGTATAGGTAGGTTCCAGTGTGGTTGAGTTAGTGCTCAAAAAAGAGCTAGGTGTTTGTTTTGTTTGTTTTGTTTTCTTATTTTTTTATTAAAGATTAGTGCTTGAAAAACCGCAATTTCCTGTATACATACAGTATATATACAAGTAGCTTTTGAGTTAAGGTGTTAAAAAGCAGTAACTATAGAATTATGGGTAATCGGATATGTAATGTCAGCATTACAAGAGCCAATCAAACAAATGTATTTGTAAACAAATACATTTCAAGAATCGCAGTGCAAGTAATAAGTATTATTATAATTTATTTCTTAGCAGACGCCTTTATCCACGGCGATTTACAATTGTTACAAGATATCACCATTTTTTTTACATACAATTACCCATTTATACAGGCTTTTTTTATTTATTTATTTTTTACTGGAGCAATCTAGGTAAAGTACCTTGCTCAAGGGTACAGCAGCAGTGTCCCCCAGCAGGGATTGAACCCACGACCCTCTGGTCCAGAGCCCTAACCACTACTCCACACTGCTACCCTCTAAAATGTCATCTAAAATATTGTGTTCATTTCTGGTCACCTCGTTACAAAAATACAATTGAGCAAGATAAATACAATGACTGGTTCTAACAAGTACGTCTCTCTCTCTCTCTCTCTCAGCTATGGCCAAAAGGTTTATATCATGTAATCAAAGAAATTACAAAATGATATTGCGAAAGTCTACTAAGCCATGATAGTAGTACAGTATTCACGTTAGATTTTGAAATGTCACATTTTTTTCCATTTGTCAGTTTTACGTTAAGTATATGGAAAACTACAAAGCGGTATGTAATTAAATATGTTAATGCAACATTATTCAGCAGGTTTCATATGAATTTATGAAGCAAGATGAGTTCATTCTACAGGGTGATGCTAAACTTTTGGCCATAGCTGTAGACATCAAAAATCAGATTCCACAGACTCTAATGGAAGATTCTTCAATAATAGTTTTTAATTATTCTAGGCCAATCTCCAATCTGCCATTTTTAGATAAGGTTCTAGAGAGAGTTGTTGCAATCAATTGCACACATTTCTAGCTCTTTCTGGTGTGGATTTTGTGCTGCACATAGCACTGGGACAGCCCTTGTTAGAGTAGTAAATGATCTGTTGATAAGCTCTGACTTGGGCTTTCCATCCATTATCATTAACTGCTTACTCCTCTACAGGGTTGTGGTGAGCTGGAGCCTAACTTGGCATACACAGGGTGCATGGCAAGACTACACCCTAGATGGGATGCCAGTACATTACAGGGCACCACACACTCACACAAAGGGCAATTTAGAGTGACCAATCAACCTGGACCACATGTCTTTGGACTGTGGGAGGAAAGTGGAGAAAACCCATGCGAACATGGGGAGAACATGCAAATTCCACACAGACAATACCCTAGGCTGGATTTGAACCCAAGCCCCTGACGCTATGAGGCAGCAGCACTAACCACTACGCCACCGTGCCGCCCTACGTGGGCTTTCCTGCAATTGTAATTCTCCTAGATCTAAGTGCTGATTTTGATACTGCGGACCACTCCATTGTATTGAATGGTCTTGAAAGCTCAGTGAGATGGTTCTTCTTGAAACATCAGTAATCGTGCAGTCCTGGGTGATCTGTAACCAAGAGTAAGAAATACTAAGCAGTACAAATGTTGTATTTCTAAAGCTGAGGGAACACAAAGCCACTTTGTGGCTTGGAACTTGCTTTCAAGAGACTAGGTTTTACTCCTCAAACGAGGACTCCCAGTCTCCTGGAACCTGGTTTCAAGGCACTGTTCCTAAACAACTTGCTTTGTATTCCTTCCACTTTACACCCACTTGAGGCAGTGTGTTGCAGGGGACGGCGTAATAGTTACACTCTGGTGTAGGCCTACATAGTCTAGACATGATTCTGATCTGAGAGCTCCACTGAGGGGGCTTACAACTTCAGAGTTTTAAAAAGTCACCAGGATGACAAACAGAAATTGAAATAAAATAAATATAAACAAGAATACATTAGTTAAGATAACTGATATTTTGTAAACTCTATATGCCAAGTGGTCTTTTAATTTACAATAAGCAGCTATGCTGTGTAAAAAATACTGCTTCCGGTCCTGTAGTGCCCTTGTTGAGTGCTTGAAAGAAATTGTGGATGTGACTGGTCCTGTATATACTGTACAGGACCACAGTTAATTTACTTTTGAACTATTTCTCAAGGAATTGTAACATGCAAACGAATGCTATTATGTGCTGAAATCACTTAAATAACGTAAATACATTGTAATTCATGGAATGTGAAAATTACAGTGTAACCAGCATTGTGCCTTTATTGGCTATGGAATGTACTGACTGTGGAACTTAAACCAGTGAGGGGCTTACTTCAACCACACAGTCTCACAGAATTGAATTTCCTAGCCAAAGCACTCCATGCCAAAAGAAAACCAAACAGCTTTGTTAAATTACAGAGTGGCCCTGACTAATTATAGCAGACTCCCTCGGAATGTTTCCCAAAATACAAAGCCAACATGTCATATTAAACTTGACAGTTAAAGACTGAATGTGACAGTTAAATACTGAACTTGACAGTTAAATAGCACTGTTCAGGAGAAGAAGCACACGCAATGATGTCATGTTCCATCTCTAACAGTGCCCAGTATGCAACACTGAAATTCATCCTCTCTATTCTTTTGTTTTTCTTTTCAGTACGCAATGCTGTCTACATACATTGTTTTACTGGCAGCTCACGTCTTGTAACTCTTGAACTAGGATGTACTAAATGAGAAAAAAAAAAAACCATGACATAGCTGGTGTTCCCTGCATTCCCCAAGCCAACCACTGTACAAAGGATCAGATCCACTTGGGTAGTACGTTGTTACCTCAACTCACTGGCAGGAGTCATCTAGAATAGAGGCAGCCTCGAAACATGCTGTCCTGCAACCACCTTCTCTCTTTTGAGACTTCAGCGATCAGATCTATGAATTGGAGTCACTGCACCAAAGTAACTGTTAAATGCATCACCAAAACAAGTTCTGTTACCGTGGTGTTAGCTGAAGTAAGCTGCCTATTCTTCCCTGTTTTATTGTTCCCCTGCAGGACCATTGCTTCTACCACGGCCAGGTGAGAGGACACACAGACTCGTGGGTGGCTCTGAGTACCTGCATTGGAGTCAGGTAGGTTGAGATGAGGTTTGAGCTTTTGACTTGCAGAGCTTTTGCGATGAGTAGAATATAAAGGTGCTGCATTTTGCTGTTCATGGGATGGGTAACACTGAGCATGGGGAAGGTCAGTTGTACATGGGAATGTATTTAATAATAATGATTCAGAATCAACAACATGGCTAAGTAACCCATTCCATACCACCTCCACTCTCTGTGTGAAGAAGTGTCTCAACCTTCTGTCCAAAGTCTGTCTTCTTGTCCTGGTTTCAGTGCTGTGTCTAAAGTATTGGCTAGGGTTAACTTTGTCAGCTCTTTTTAAGTTTCAAAGCAAGTCTCCCCTACTTCTTCTTTGTTCTTGGCTACAGTAAATCAATTAAATTTAAATCAAATTCTTTATTGCTCATTACTTTGTCAGAAAGGCCAAACGATCGTAGCTGTTGGGCTGCTAAAATAAGGATTTGTCTGGCATTTTGAAAAGGGCACGATAGTGGGTCTCCGACTAGCTGGAGCACGTGTATGCCAGGCTGCAGCTGCAAACAGGAAACGATGGAACTCTGTGTCACCTGTCTGAGTAAAAGCAAACGTCCCAGGGGACTTGCACTGCTTGGAAGCAACTGGATCCTTATAAAGAGGCCACATTGAATTATCCCTGCAAACTGTCATTATACTCTAACTACCTAAACGCATAAAAGCTTAAAAAAAAAAGATGTTTTCCATGTTGTGATGATGCGGTCCGCTTTCTATCTCCTACCAGGGGGATCCTTCAGAAGGAGATGTTTGATCCCAATGTGGTTTCCCTGTCTGTAGTGTCTATTGTACCAGTGTTTTGGACTTACCATTTCATACGTGACTCAATGAAATGTCACCTTAGAAAGGGAAACAATTACAGTTACAATGAAAAGTACAGGGAATTCCACTAAAACACATTTAAAAAGGGGAATTTAAATAAAACAGTCAATCAGTTATACTAATACAGGCTTCAGCGCTACAAGGGTTGGATAACACACCTGCCATCTATAGCACATACGTTTTGTGGACATGTGTTTCCCCACATGTCACAAATCCATATGTTTTACAATTGGCATTCCTGACATAAATACTGTAATAGATAAAAACAGCGTTTCTATTTTTTTTATCCAACCCTTTATATAAAATAATATACTGTATACTAATCCAAATAAAATATAGCTATGTCCTTGATTAACATACCACATACTCAACACACCACTGCACCATGTAAATAAATACAATGCATTAAGTACTTGATGTATTATGTGTTCCACTAAACAAGCAGCTGAATAGGGTCTCTTGCACCCCTGTGGTTTAACCAGCAAGAGAACCCTAGAAACGGTGACTGTGAGCCAGTCTGTTTTCCTAATGTTTTTTTTGAAAGTGAAGTAGAGTGGAGCATTCTGAGGCCCTGTGACCGGCTCAGCTGACTCCACTTAAAGACCCTCTCTGAGCGCTCCTTGTTTGCCGTTTCCTCGTGGTAGAAACAGACTTGCACACATCTGGCTCTCGCATGTACAGCAGTGCTTGTGTGGCACAGACAGGACGTGAGCAGCATGTGTGGGGCCCGCTTTTTTCAGACAGAGTGCCTAAAGGGGCATGTTTTAAAACTCTGGGTATGTCATTTTTCTCTGTCAAAAAAAGAGTTATTTAAAAGAAAAAATGCTAAAAGCTCAGAAAAGTGTAATAAAGCATAGCCCAGAGAGGTATGATAAAGCATATAAATGAAAACTGTGGTAATTGCATAGTATAACCAAGAGAAAACTGCAAAATGACTGTGCAAATGTTCTGCAGCAAACTTTTAAAATGTGAATTAAAGACGAGAAATGAATTAACAGCAACCATCTTTCCAGTGTCAGCTGCATCATCACTGCTGTCCAGTTTGAAACAGAATATGTAGCCTCTTTAGTGAGGAAGGGCCCCACAACAACTGGATTCTAGTAATATCGGTCATTAGGGGTTTTTAAGAAGGAAAGGATGTAAGGGAGTCCAAGAGCAGGCTGGGAATTGGAGTTTTTTCTATCTTAACGCTGTCTGTCTGTGTGTCGGTGTGTGTTCATGTTTACAACAGCCGTCTTTGTGTTATGTCTGCTTGTGTGCTAATATGATTGGCTGCAGTATGATTCGCGCACGCACACACAATGGATTTTTCATCATACTGATAGGTTTGATTTTGTATTGACAGCCATGGCAGAGGGGTATAGATTACAAATATGCTTGTTATAGTACTGATCATCTGACAGTGTCACATGCTTGAATAACATTGCCTTATGATCAGGGCCATGTGCAGCTGTGTAACACTTGATTGCATTTACTGTAATGCTCATACCTTTTAGTTGCTTCAAGACAAGTAAACTTAGAAACAAATATTTTATTAGGGAACACTGGTATTCATGTTCTTCACTCTGTTATTAAAATGGACTGTTTTTTTATTGGGGCCATTCATTTAAATTGTAAATCCCAGTTTACTGCACTTGCAATATGAAATCAAATGTTATTTAAGAGCAAAATGAAAATATTACTCCTAAATATGTATAACTAAATGAAATAAGGCATACATTATCCATGCAGTACAGTGGAAAATAGACCAGTTGAGAGAAATATTTCTGCAAGCTCATGAAATTGACAGAACAAATGCTCTGTTTCGATCCAAATAACACCTGATAGAAGATGTGCTCCAAGATTGCGAACAGCAAAGTAAAATGACTTGTATTTCAAAATAGTTTCCCCCCACCCCAACAATGTCCGTTTGCTGTGTGGGAGGATTCTCAGCTGGAAACCCTAAGAGGGCTCAGTGGGCAGCATTTCCTGTAGGCAACATCCATAAACCCACAGACTAGTGCAGCTCTGCAGGGCATCCCCATTGGGAATGAGTGCATCAGGGAGGAGTTGCAGTGCCCCCTAGTGTCTTCATATAGAAAGATACACAGAGGCAGAGAACATAAGAACATAAGAAAGTTTACAAACAAGAGGAGGCCATTCAGCCCATCTTGCTTGTTTGGTTGTTAGTAGCTTATTGATCCCAGAATCTCATCAAGCAGATTCTTGAAGGATCCCAGGATGTCCGCTTCAACAACAGAGGGACCACTTTACTGAGACTGCCCTAGATTAATTTCTATCCACTGTCAACTGAAAAGCACTTGATAAAAAAATTAAAGTGCCTTTTCCCACAATTTGCTAAATACAAAACAAAGGAGATAATGGGAATTCCTCACTCTGAACTTGCTGCATTTGTACTGTGTATGAGTATTGCCAGTTTAATGGTAGTCTGCTTTTTGTTTTTATTTTGTTGCTGGTGCAGAGGCCTCATTGTTCTAAACGCTAACAACAGCTACTACCTTGAACCAATGGGAGAGCGGGATACGGCAGGTCACATGATCTACCGGACAGAGCATCTGTCGGTGAGAGGGGGGACCTGTGGACATGAGCACAGCTCCCCACAGTCAGGGAGCAACACGGTGGACATCGCACATCTTATTAACCCTTTGCATCAAAGGGTAAGTAACTCATATCTACATAATGTCCCCTTACCTTTCATGATGTTTCCAGTCGTTCTGAGTGGTTGTAATTGCAACTACTCAAGTCTGTGTTCAGATGCTTTCACTTGAGCTCAGGAGCTGTTCTTCAGTTCTAGTCACCTGCCAGAGGTATTTTGAAAATAGAATAAGTCAGCCAAAGGGTCTTTATATTACACAGTATAGTACCAGCTGGTGATCTGCCACTTTGGAAATAAGTTTCCTGTTTTATTGCTGTGCACTAGGTGGTGCTGGCACTGACTAATATTATTATATTTATTATATTTATTTATTTATTTATTTATTTATTTATTTATTTCTTAGCAGACGCCCTTATCCGGGGCGACTTACAGTCATAAACAAAAATACATTTCAAGAATCACCGTACAAGTAATAATACAATTAAGAGCAAGATAAATACAATGACTTTGGTTCTAGCAAGTACAAGTATGACAAAATACGATTCAATAACGGAGCAGATAAGTGTCATTGATAGTTAGATCAGGATATAATTAAATACAAAATACTACAGATTAAATAACACTTGACAGATTACAGTACTCTAAAGTACAGGATTTAATGCAGTAAAATAGGGGGCAGATCAGAGCAAGTAAAGTGCATTTAAGGAAGAGTGATAAAGTGTCCAGAGGGGGAAAAGAGGAGTTCTACAGGTGCTTTCTGAAGAGGCTAGTCTTGAGGACGCGCCGGAATGTGGCCAGGGACTGGGCAGTCCTGACATCTGTAGGAAGGTCATTCCACCACTGCGGGGCGAGGGTGGAGAAGGAGCGGGCTGTGGAGGCAGGGGAGCGTAAAGGAGGTAGAGCCAGTCTTCTAGTGCAGGAGGAGCAGAGAGGTCGAGTGGGGGTGTAGGGAGAGATGAGGGTCTGGAGGTAGCTGGGTGCAGTCTGGTCAAGGCATCTGTAGGCTAGTACAAAGGTCTTGAACTGGATGCGAGCGGTGATCGGGAGCCAGTTGAGTGAGCGGAGCAGTGGAGTTGCATGGGAGAAGCGAGGCAGAGAGAACACCAGGCGAGCAGCGGAGTTCTGGATGAGCTGGAACGGACGGGTGGCGGACGCAGGGAGGCCAGCCAGGAGGGAGTTGCAGTAGTCTAGGCTGGAGAGAATATAAAGACACAATCTACCCTACATTACATGTCTGTGGCAGGCAACTGGAACAGGAGAGGAACTTCTGAAAGCACCTTTTTAAAATATAAAAAAACAGTATTTCAGTAATCGCTATAAGAAACACTAAGAGTGCTTGCAAACATCTTGAAAAGATATTGAAACAATGAAAACATAACACCACCCTCACATCTCTGCATGACTTTTATTCAGCGGGTGTTCCATAGGATAATGTTCACATGGAACTACTGTAGCCTGATTGGTTTAAAATGAATTTGTGTTCTAACGTTGCAGGTAAGAAGGGATGCCTGGAGCACCACCAAGTACATGGAGCTTTTCATTGTTGCTGACAATACTTTGGTAAGAAGACTGCCTGGATGAAACATATTGAGCTGTCCAAGGCCTGCTTGAGATTCAGTTACATATTGAAGCAGTTCAGGTATCTGCCTAGCAAGATTCCTCTGTTTCAAGTCAAGTGACTGGTGTATGTAAATGAGCTAGAACTGCAAGGTTTGCAATGGTCCAAACTTGAAAAGAAAAATAAGATGGCAGAACATTTTTTTGGGCTGAAGGATTATAGGGCTTGTTGTCCCTGCAATATCATACTACTTAAAATAAAAGCATGGCTACTGTCAGCAGAATGCCAACTAGTGAGTAATGCTTTTGTTTTGACACTGTTTACATACATGCAGTGATTTAGGATTTGGTTTTGCTTTCAGGGAAAATATACCGGTACAAATATGCCTTTACAGTCGAAGGTCAAAAATAAGAAGGATGCTAGTCATATCTCTAGTTGTACTCAGGCGTTAAAGAATTCATTTTCAAGTGACAATGTACCAGTATATTTATGGAATCCAAACATAATATTTTTTCTTATTTTTATTTAGTATCAAAAACAAAATCAAGACTACGGCAAAACGAGGCAAAGAATCATGGAAATTGCTAACTACGTAGATAAGGTAATGATAAACCAGCGTATTCTGAAGACAATATACTGTATAGAGCAAATATACTGTTATATATTGATGATACATTTCAGTAATATCAGAAATGCATGATGGGATTGGCTTTATTGACATTAAAGCAACCCTTATAAAGGTTTACCACGGTGCATTTGCATGGTAACTTTGTATGGCAAGCCAAATTATCATTTAGAGATCTCAAATTCATTTATAGATATCTCTGAATATTTGAAGATATCTCTAAATCATTTCCAGATATCTCTAAATAATTAAGATATCTAAAATACATTTAGAGATCTCAGAATGATTTACAGATATCCTTAAATGGAGCTTTAAATGAGATATCTAAAATGCATTTTAGATATCTTTAAATCGTTTTAAGATATCTCTAAATGTTTTTGAGATATCTTTAAATACTTTTCAGATATCTCTAAATCATTTAGGGATATCTCTAAATAACATCCTGTTCATTTAGAGATATCTCTAAATCATTTGAAGATATCTTCAAATAACTTCCTGTTCATTTAGAGATATCTCTAAATCATTGAAGATATCTTCAAATGAACAGGAAGCCATTTCGAGATATCTGGAAATGACTTCCTGTGAAAATGCTCTGTTTTCAATGCACTGCCTCTCTATTTAAAGACATCTTCAAATGATTGATATCTTTAAATGAACAGGAAGTTACTTAGAGATCTTTAAATGATTTACATAGGAGGCTGTGTGGTCCAGTGGTTAAAGAAAAGGACTTGGGTTGGGGTTGGGGTTGGGGTTGGGGTTGGGGTTGGGGTTGGGGTTGGGGTGGGAGGGGGGGGCACCTTCGGGCAATATTTATTATTATTATTATTTATTTATTAGCAGACGCCTTTATCCAGAGTGACTTACAGTCGTAAACAAAAATACATTTCAAGAATCACAGTACAAGTATTAATACAATTAAGAGCAAGATAAAATACAATCACTTCGGTTCTAGCAAGTACAAGTATATGACAAAATACGATTCAATAACGGAGCAGATAAGTGTCAGTGATAGTTAGATCAGGATATAATTAAATACAAAATACTACAGATTAAATAACACTTGACAGATTACAGTAATCTAAAGTACAGGATTTAATGCATTAAAATAGAGCAGATAAGAGCAAGTAAAGCGCTTTAGAAGAGTGATAAAGTGTCCAGAGGGACAAGAGGAGTTCTGCGGGTGCTGTCTGAAGAGGTGTCTTGAGGAGGCGCCGGAAGGTGGTCAGGGACTGGGCAGACCTGGCATCTGTAAAAAGGTCATTCTACCACTGCGGGGCGAGGGTGGAGAAGGAGCGGGCTCTGGAGGCAGGGGAGCGTAGAGGAGGTACAGCGAGTCTTCTAGTGCAGGAGGAGCGGAGAGGTCGAGTGGGGGTGTAATATATTTAAATATATACAACATCGTCATTTTGTGTGTATTTCACCATCAGATTATGCACAGACCAAGTGAGTTTCATAAGGAATAAGACACAGCGGCACAAAGTCTACAAATATTTATATAAGATTCAAGCAACAAGACAATGTATTAACTATGTTGCAAATCAGATGTACTTTTAGATGTCTTTTTAAATTAAATACAAATCAAATACATTAATCTTCGGCACTAAAATGCTTTCATTCTATTAGACACGTTTAATAGGTCTATTCACACATTATAAATTGTGCTGGTCTCTAAAGTAACACAGATCAGACTCAAACATGTTACAGACACTCATGCTCATCGGGAAAGTTCTGCCTTTGGTACATTCGTTGTGTAGACGCATTGGGAAACAAAATTACAATTTTAAAGGCAGTGCACTACTGCTTGGCATTGGGTAGCAACTGTTACTTACTGATATAGGGTTGGCAGATTTTTACATTTATTTATATTCTCTCTACCTGTCTTTAAAGCGTTAATTGGCATTGTTTAACCATGGGCTGGATTAAATCAAGCTCAAATATTTTGTAGCTCTACATTCCTTAATGTAAACTGGTGGCTTTCCTCTCACTATGCGGAGGATGTAGTCACTACACTACACCGCTGATTTCGTAAAATACAGATATCCTGTATGGATACACACGGCTTGTTAAACTTAACAAACAGTAAAATGTAGAATTAACAAAGAAATGACTTGAAGTATGAATTATCTTATGTGTTTGCATTAAAAGTGGCGCTTTAATTGCAATCCGGGGATAGAGCAATAAACCTGTTAGCAATCAAGCTAGTCGCGTTGCTTTTATCTGTGAGTAATTCTTTACAGTGAAAGAAAGATTGAAGTCAATATCATTGTAAATTGATTTGTTTAGATTGTGTTTTTATTTGAATTGTTTCATCTCTTAGTAGTTTCACCCACTCCCTCCTTTATAAACGTCTTGCATCCCTACCCGCCTTCCTTTTATATACGTCTTGCATTTCTTTTTTACATTTTGGAACTCCCCCATTACACTGCAGTCAATTACAAAATATTCAACTCAAAATGTAACAATCAACAATGGTCAATGGAAAAACTCTTTTCTACTGGAAGCTAAAAATGAAAATGGCAGTTTGTCATACCATGACAAGAAATACAGTTATACATGCATTAAAACAGACGTAAAGTTAACGATTGAACGTCTCTTCTGAGTTCTTATCGAAAACATAAAATGTAATTATCTACTTGAATCCATACTAAAAAAAATCTCAAATTCCAAATACAGTACTAGTATGAGCTTACTAATGGAAATTATCGTGCCTCACTGGCCTGGGCTGTTGCAGTAACAGTTATAAAAGGGCATATTGAATAAAACAAAACAAAAAACACGACAGAGACAGCACCACTTGAAATACAATTTAAGTTATGATTTCTTTGGTTTAATTAAATTAAAATAAGTGACATACAGAACGTGGACTGGTTCTTACTGCTAATAAAAAGAAACGCAGGAAGGTTATGATTTGTTTATTGACAAATATATTGACACGTTAACAGTTAAATGTCCTTTATTCTCGACTGTTTAAATGTGGTTCTGGGAGTTACAGAGATTCATTTTTAATGTTTTGCCATCCCACATTGTTAAACACACAGTTCAGGACACATTTGTAAGTAAACGCTGTCACTCTCGGATGACAGTGCTCGGTGCTGATACTATCAGTGATAGGTTGGAACAATGAACATCGCTCTCGCATAGCAATGCATAGTGCTAATTGGTTGAAACACTAAATGACAGTATTCACATGGCAATACTAATTGGTTGAAACATTGATTCATGACTTTCTTGAAGGCAGTGCAAATGCTCGTTCATAAACTACCGAGCGTCATGGTGTTAGAGCTTTAAACCTCAACAGGGGACAGGACAGGATCCGTAACAGCAGTGTATCACACAACAGTGCCTGTTACACAAGGACTGAACAATTAGTAAGGAAGTTAATAAATCAACCCTAGGCAATATACAGCAGCAGGATTTAAACCGTTTAGATCCACACCATTTATATGGTCAGATCATTACATCAGACCCCTATGGCACACAGTTTTACAGGGCGCTGAACATCCGTGTGCCCCTCATCGGGCTGGAAGTCTGGACGAAGGGAGACCAGTGCAAAGTGAGTGACGAGCCCAACACCACCCTCTGGTCCTTTCTGCAGTGGAGACAGAAACTGAAGGCACGCAAGAAACACGACAACGCTCAGCTACTCACGTAAGTCAGCCACGTGTTCATCGGTCTACCCATGGGTGTTTTTAAGTTAAATAGTGAACTTTTCCTGGTAGTTTTGAAATGCAGAAATGTGAGTAATTGTGTCAGAGCTAACTACCGCCATCATTAAAATCCAGCCAGTGTTAGGGTTGGATTATTTTTAAATTCACTGCCTACCTTTTCCAAAATATCTGGAGTCTCTTTCTCCTCCTCCATCCTACCGCCTCCTTTGCAGCTGTGTCTCCCTTTCGGGGGGTCGATGGCTCCCATCACCTAGCCTGGGATGCTCTGTGACCACTGTCATAGCTCGCTTCAAAACAGGGTGGGTTCTGCCAAACATAAGGCAACATCCTGGGCTGCAGTGTTGTAATATATTGCTACATCTAATACATGTTGTTATTTCTAATCCTTATCCAAGCTGCTGCCTCGTTTTATTGAATGAACACATTATGTTAAGCTTTAGATGACTTTGAGAAAGACAATGAATGCCGATGATAATTTCTCTAGAGATTACTGTTCTAACCCTACCCAATGTGTTGGTGTTTGAACCTAGATCCTCAAGGAGATGACATTGCATTGTTTAGGTTGCTAACGTGCCTTTCCAGCACTTCCATAGAGGGACACACAGAAAGACAGACAGACGCATCTTCATATTCAACTACCAGAAAGAGTTTGTTCCACTTTCCTGTCCTCCAGGTCTAATGGCATGCGTTCTGTATTGTACAGCGCACTGGGTGGGCTTGTGTGAAGTGGATGAGGTGTCACTGCTGTGTGCTGGGGGTTGAGGTGTGCCTGTGCTTTGTTCTAGGGGTGTCGTGTTCAAGGGTACGACCATCGGCATGGCTCCCCTGGAGGGGATGTGTAGCCATGAGAATTCAGGAGGCATCAATGTGGTAAATATCATCTGCTTTTGTTTGTTAAGGTGAACAGTCCATTGCCTGAGTGTGCAGAAGGCAATGCAGAGTTCAGAAATACAAACTTGCTTCCAGTTAAATGTAATCGGTATAACAGCATTTGTATGTTCTTGAGGTATAACATTGGTGCAATTGTTTGACAAAGGACATCTGTTTTTGATGCCATTTCAGACCATTTTTTCTGAACATGAGTACAGCCTACAGATATCTGTAACCCATTGTTCCAAGTTTAGATGATGGATAACTTAGTGTGACAGAAATAAAGTACTGCTTTCTATAGTGTGATGGTGGTCCACTATGAAAGGCGCTATATAAAAGATTGACTTGATTGATTGATTATACAGAGTGAACCATTAGTCAGGTACTGTGTGTTCTCTGTTAAACCAGATGACCACAACCCATTTACTATCTGCACCACACAACAAATTGATCTGAAATCGTGCCTCTCTGCTTAAAGACATTTCACACCTGAAGACAGAAAGAGACAACAGATTAATTGTCAATAATAACTGACTTTTGGGTGCACCCTGCATAATAATTCAAGGTAATGACATATTTTGCTGATTTGGATTTCAGTTTAAATGCACACAGAGCTATTTTCAACCACGTGTCATTTGCTTTGATTGTTATCATTCATTGCAGGACCACTCGGAGGCTGCTATAGGTGCTGCTGCCACGATGGCTCACGAGATCGGACACAACTTCGGGATGAGCCACGACAACGAGGGCTGCTGTGTGGAAGTCACGCCTGAGCAGGGAGGCTGTGTCATGGCTGCTGCTACTGGGTAAGCACCGGGGAACAGGGGTAAATGAAAACGAGGCCAGTGAAGGGGCTGCCGATCAATCAACCAGCATCAAAGACGTGCATTGCAAGTACTGGTGTTGGCCAGTGTATTAGGAAATCTAAGGAACTGGTAAGGTTCAATCATGTGACATACAAAATGATTACATGAAGGCATCATTGAGTGCTTTACTTAATATACATACCTGTATATGCTGTATGTATATACACTTGTATGATAGATTTCAGTGTTAAGCCATGTCAATGGCCAAAAGCCATGAACAGTTGTTGAGAGATAGTCACAGAATTTTTAGTAGTACTAAAAAGAAACTGATATTAAATCAGAAGTGTTTCTTTGTGCGTTACATTAGAGTTTTAGCATCAATACGGTGGTTTAATTTCATAAAATAAGCTTTAAACACGGCACATAACGCCCAACATGATTCCTTCAACAGCAGCTCGCTTGCTTAACTGTCATGCTGTTTGTCAGGCATCCCTTCCCGCGTGTGTTCAGCGCCTGCAGTAAGAAAGACCTGGCCAGCTACTTCCAGAAGGGAGGGGGCATGTGTCTCTTCAACATGCCCAACATGAAGGACCTGGTGGGGGGCAAGCGCTGTGGGAATGGCTTCGTAGAGGACGGAGAGGAGTGTGACTGCGGACAGCCTGAGGTGTGGAGGCTAGGGGATCGAGAGAACAGGCTGCTGTATTGTCAGCACTGTCCAGCTGAATAAGTCAATGCGCTGCAGCTGAAGTGCGAATATGTGCTCATTTTGAATGCTTGTTTGTTTCATACCTGAAACATAATGATGTTGCTATGGCTATATATAACGTTTGTCATAAATACATTTATCCAAGCATCCCACCCCCAAAAAAATGCTCACCAGTTATATATATATATATATATATATATATATATATATATATATATATATATATATATATATATATATATATATATATATATATATATTACAGTGCCTTGCATAAGTATTCACCCCCCCTTGGACTTTTCCACATTTTGTAGTGTTACAACCTGGAATTAAAACGGATTTAATTAGGATTTTTTGTCACTGATCTACACAAAATAGTCCATAATGTCGAAGTGGGGGAAAAAATCTACATATTTTTCAACATTTTACAAATAAAAAACTGAAAAGTCTTGATTGCATAAGTATTCACCCCCTTTTCTGTGACACCCCTAAATAAGCTCTGGTGCAACCAATTGCCTTCAGAAGTCACTACAAAATGTGGAAAAGTCCAAGGGGGGTGAATACTTATGCAAGGCACTGTATGTAATATATAAATATATATATATATATATATATAATATATATATTTCTTGGCAGACGTCCTTATTGAGTGCGACTTAGAATTGTTACGAGATATCACATTATTTTTACATACAATTACACATTTATACAGTTGGGTTTTTACTGGAGCAATCTAGGTAAAGTACCTTGTTCAAGGATACAGCAGCAGTGTCCCCCACCTGGGATTGAACCCACAACCCCCCGGTCAAGAGTCCAGATATATATATATATACACAGTACTTTAAAATATATGTGAGACCTCTGTGCACTGGGTTGTATTTCTTGTCTAAATGGTTGGTTTGTCTCTTCCAGGAATGCACAAGCTCCTGCTGCCATGCCAACAACTGCACTCTGAAGGCAGAAGCTCAGTGTGCCCACGGGGTCTGCTGCAAGGGCTGCCAGGTAACCTGGCTCATGTCTTCACCTTGCCTTGGGTTCACTGTGTGCATCAAAATCCACTCATTTCTAAATATTTCACTAGAAGAATAAAAGGCTTCTTCATTTTTACTTAAACTTATTGTATTTTCACTGACTAATCCTGTACAAGCTGTTAACTGCATTCTGCACATACATTAATGCATACATTATATTTGATACAAACCAATGTACTGTAACATAAACATTTAATTCCTAGTGAAAATGTTTGTGTTCTCAGTTAAAAAAAAAAAACATGCTTCCTTATAAAAGTTTGCAAAGTTAAAATTTAATATCTGTATTTCCCTTAATGTTGCTTCCTTTTTTTAATGATTAATTCATCTAGTCCGTAAATACAACGTTTGAGCAAACAGTTTTAAAACGATTTAATATCCTGCTGAACGTACATGTTACACCAGAAGACAGAGCTGGACAAAAACTAAAGTTCTATTAAATGCATTTCTGACAAATGACGCATGTTCTTACACAAATAATGTGGACTACCATACCGTACTGTAATCAGGTTCCTTTCATAGCTAATCCTCTTGCTCCCTCTGCAGCTGAAGCAGGCTGGTACGATGTGCAGAGAGCCTGCTGGGTCCTGTGACCTCCCTGAGTACTGCACCGGTGCCTCCCCCTACTGCCCCTCCAACGTCTACCTCTTGGACGGCTCCTCCTGCCTGCACGGCCGCGCCTACTGCCACAACGGCATGTGCCTCACCCACGAGCAGCAGTGTGTCCAGCTCTGGGGATCCGGTATGAGACAGACCACACCCTCACCGTTGCCCCTGCTCCACCTCTCACTCGAGTCCGAACAGGTTCCTCGTCAGAACCACAGGTCACAGACAAGCTCTGACCTGAGTTCAGGAGCAGCTTCACTTTAACGCAGAAAATATATACAGTCTAGCTTCATTATAGCAAACCCCTCTGTGACCTGGAGAAATGTTCATTATATCAGGTTGTTCATTATAATAGGGTTTGGCAACTTGCTGTATCAGAATAATGAAGAAACGCCCAAATTGAATTGAACATCTTTATACAGTATACAGTAGTTCTTTCAAGACAACTTCACATTGATCAACATTTAAACTGTATATTTAAAAGAAAACAGTAAAGAAATGAAAAAAATAAAAAGTACACTTACATGCTGAATACAGTAATTCCGTGCTTCTAGATAGCTTCATATTTTTCGTGCTTTTCTCAATGCACTCTGTTTCAATCTTGTTACCTAAGTCATTTCCTGTTGCCATGGTTGCAGTTTGTGTGAAGATGGCAACGTTAGCTTACGTCACACATGAGTCACATGATAGGTTATCTATGAATTAGCCTACCAATGTCTTTGTTTTTACTGAGAGAATAACACATTCACACTGGAGAAAGTTCAGTGTCAGTCACTAGCGAGATCGTTTTGTCCGGGTAGATTTTGTAAAAGTGATCGTTTTAAAAGGGCTAATTTCCATTGAAAAAAACGGTTCTTGCTGCTTGGAACGTTAACAAAGGGGTTTTGTTATAGTGAAATTAGACTGTATCCATCTCAGTTACTTATGTGAGCAGGAGGATGATGGGAAATGTAGTTCTGAGAGGTCCATGCAGGTAAATGGGAAGCCACCTTGAAGCAGGGAATGCAATTTAAAAAAGTGGTCAATGTAAAAAAAAATAATAATAAAACAATACACACACCTTACGTAAACAGTTGTAGCAACACATGTACCATTTAAGGGGTTAAAGATGTAAGTCAGCTGGTATCTTACTTCTATAAAGACACTTTGACTGATTTAGAAGACAACTAAAACAGAAGAGCAAAAAAATGTTAATAAAAAGATTAACTGCAGTAAGAACAACTCAATGATTTGAAACATTAAAAAAAGCTTTGAATGTCATTTGAAGCTACTTACTCTTTTAAATGCATGTCTTGCTGAACCTGTAAATTACATTTAAAATGCATGGCACGAACAGCGCATCTCAACACCCTGTCACTGGTGCCCTGCTTAGGTGCGTGGCCAGCTCCCGACGCTTGTTTTCAGGATGTGAACGCTGCAGGGAATGCCTATGGGAACTGTGGGAAGGACAGCCTGGGAAATTACATGAAGTGTGGCAGGAGGTAAGCTCTGGAAACGGGATAGGGGCCTTCAGGTTAGGGGATACACTACGCTTCCAGTTCTACGCTTACCTAGTTGTTTCTCCTTGCTTGCTCAGTAACGCCATATGCGGTAAGATTCAGTGTCAGAGCGCCGCGAAGAAGCCCAAGGGGACCAACGCCGTTCCCATAGACACCACCATCCGCTTCAACGGGCAGGAGGTGAAGTGCCGCGGAACCTTTGTGTACGCCACGCAGGACGGGGAGGGAGATCTGCCTGATCCAGGGCTGGTCATGACCGGGACCAAGTGTGGGGAAGGGAAGGCATGTACTGGCATTGCTTGCACTAGAATGTCCCTGAATTGGTAGTTTTAGGCACACAATAAACGATGGCCTAGGGATTCAATAAAGAATTAAAATAAAATATGTTTGTGTCTCTGAACGTCAGCTGCATGTGCTTGTATATTCTCCTTTCCCAGTTTACATTATCATAGTCTTACTAGGTGTCTTTGTAACAGTTAACAAACATTAGTGCGTCATATTATATTTTGGTGATGAATCACTCTTTGTACACTCAAACTGATTGAAAGTAAGGTGATGCAATAGACCACAGCTGTAAATACCAGTACAGGGATAAAATATACAATGTATTTGTCAAGAAAGAACTATTTACTGAACAGTACAGTGAATGCACCAGAGCGAGGTTTCTATTTAAATTCTTTCAATTACAGATATGCCGAGATCAAAGGTGCCAGAATGTGTCGTTCAGTGAACTGGATGCCTGTGTCTCTATGTGCCACACCCATGGGGTAATAACACCAGTCTATTCTGTTTATCTATGTGCCACACCCATGGGGTGGTAATGCCAATCTGCTGTGTGTATCTGTGTAGTAGGGTTACCATATGACTCCATGTACACAAGGACAGTTTGTGACAGTTCCAGAATGCACTGGGGTGGAGTTGAAAAGCCTGAACTGTCCCAAACTGTCCTAGTGTACATGGAATCATATGGTAACCCTAACACCGGGTATGTGATGAAGGAGCTCGTCAGCCATAAAATACCCCTATGAAAACCCTCAAAGACTTTGTAAAGACTGTTTGTTTCAAATAGAAAACTGGACTCTGAAACATTTCATTTAAAGTGCTGTGTAAATGTTTGTTTACATATCTATAAAATTGCATACTTGCTGACAAAGATGCTTAACTGAATAATCAAGGTATAAAAGAAGAGATAGAAGAACTCAATGTGCTCCCCTGAGTGTGTAGCCATAGCGATGGGAGCTGGGAGAAGAACTCAATGTGCTCCCCTGAGGTGTGTAGCCATAACGATGGGAGCTGGGAGACATCCAGGGTTCGTATTCACAAATTTGGACTTGTCTTGCTCATGAACGAGTCTAAATGGAATTTTGGTCTTAAGTATGGTCTTAACTTTAAGACTACCCTGGAGGAGGCTTAAGTCCTAATGTGCTATTGACCACAGCTATTTTTAACTAACATGGCTCGACAGATAATACTGTACTATTTATCTGAACATCAGCCAGCTGTGGAAAATTGCTGAGAAGTCGATACCGTTTTGGGAGACAGTCAATTAAAATGCTAATAAATCTTTTTAAATACAGACCTATCTCCTCAACCAACAGAAGCCATGCAATTCCACCTTTGTTGCAGGTTAAAAAAAAAAAAAAAACGGTACATTACTATCTTTACAATCACTCAAACTTATTTAAATAAATGAAATTGTCAATTTTAGAGCATTTTCTCTGAAACAAAATAGTACAAATTGTTAACTATAAAAACACAGAAAAAAGACTGTACAATTAAAAAGAAAAGCTACCAAATTGTTTTATGCCGCAAGTTGCTCTTGTCAGTACTTGGATCGTTATCAGTTTTTGTTGTAAAAGTAATACATTCCATTTATATGAAGAATTACTAACTAATGTCTAAATGTCTGAGTCTGGTTTGGCAACTTGTATTGCTTGAATGTATTTATTATTAAAATGTTCTAATCACCATTTAGAGTAAATAGCTTTGTAAGACCTAATTCTCAGAGAGGAATAAGACTAGCAACAAACTACTCTGAACACTAATGTAACTTCTCTGTCCTATAACTGAATAGTTTCCTGCTAGTTTTAAGCCCTTTGGCGCAATATAAAATAGATTGATTGATAGTTTTATACTGTCAGGGTGGGGTTATTTTTCTGAAGACTTACCTTTGCACATGCAAATACAGAACACTATAGCTGTATTTTGTGCTGTAACATTACAGAGTGTCTTTAAACTCCACTCTGCCTCTCAGTAGGCTCAAGGTCTTTACTCCCTGCCTATCTCTTTACTGCAGGTTTGTAACAGCAACAAGAACTGCCACTGCAATGCGGGCTGGGCCCCCCCATTCTGTGATAAGCCTGGCCTTGGGGGGAGCATAGACAGCGGGCCTGTGCAGAATGATAGTAAGACCCTGCTTTTAATTTTGAAAGCATTCACACTATCAAAAGAAGTCAGAAAAACTGTACAAAAACACTGGGCTCTATTCACAAAACTTTAGCTTACTTAAAAAAAAATTTTGTCAATTTGTTTTTATGCATGAAATAAAGGTAGATATTCATGAAACTGTTCTGGGGTGTTGTGAAAGAAAATATAAATATTTTTTTCATAAAAACAGATGTGGGGTTTGTAATAAGGTCCAAGTATCTCAACTTGGGCCCTATTTTAAGCAAGTTCAAGAGAATAAGCAAGTATTCAGATAGGAATAAAATTATTTCAACACTACATAATTCAACATAAATCCTCAGAGAAGAGAGTCACTTCCCTGTGTTACAGCAGCCCATACTGGCCTTGGCGGTGGGATCGAAATACGCCTGCTGACCAGCAGTTCTCATGAGTTATTGTGGGGAGTTACTGCAGTGAGGGAGCAAAACTGACATGCTAAATTTTGAGGGAAAAAAATGTGTAATTGCTACATATACATGCCAACTTTTCATATTAGTACCCTGTTCCTCCACTGTACCTACCATCTCCTCTATAATGTAATCCCCCACGGTGTTCCTCCAGGTCAGCAGGGTCTCGTGGCTGGTCTGCTCTTTGCCTTCCTGGTGCTCCTGCCCGGAGTTCTGGGAATGTTCTCCTGCTGGAAAATCAAGACGTCCCCCTTTCATAAGTGGCGGGCCCGGAGGAATCAGAACACTCGGACATCAAGGTATTCACACAGTCAAAAACATACAACATTCAATAGCACAGCAGAACTTGTGCTGAGGAATGCCCGTACCAAGTTAAGCGTGCAAGGCTAAACTAACTGAAATTTATGCAACCAGGTAATAACAGCATAGGCTAATATTTGCAAACCTAATTATCTCTTTCTTGGTATGCATATCCCCGGAAACGGGAATCCAGAGAAAGCACCAGCATGTCACTCTTTAGATTTAAAAACATCTTCTCGAATAACTTGTGATTTGAAGTTGTAGGACTTGTGTCTGCTATGTAGTGTCATTCTTGCTTGTTAAATTGCTAGTCCCAGATTGGTGGCTACTTACAGTAATCCCAGGCTCTTTCTGCATTTTCCTTTTTTTAATATATTTATTGACAGAAATGAGGTGTCTGGTCAGAAGCCAAAAAATGGCCACCTGAACCCTGCTTTTCATTTGAAGACCATCGGATTGTCTAACAAACCCAACAACGCAAAGAAGGTATGTAGTTATATTATTATTATTATTATTATTATTTATTTCTTAGCAGACTCCCTTATCCAGGGCGACTTACAATTGTTACAAGATATCACATTATACATTATTTCACATTATACAGATATCACATTATTTTTACATACAATTACCCATTTATACAGGTGGGTTTTTACTGGAGCAATCTAGGTAAAGTACCTTGCTCAAGGGTACAACAGCAGTGTCCCCCACTGGGGATTGAACCCACAACCCTCCGGTCAAGAGTCCAGAGCCCTAACCACTACTCCACACTGCTGCCCACTGCAGTTATAGAATTCCTCCGTAAACAGGACACTTATCAGTGATTAATTTTTTAATCTATATGGACAAAACAAATAGAGTGGGGTAATCATTTATTGATTGCAGTCTCAAACAGATTTTACAGCAAACACGAACTAGCTGAAATTTGGCCTAAACAAGTGTCTGTGTGCTGGAGGCATGGCTCCTACCCCATTGAGAAGAGCTGAAGGGTGGTTGATGGGAGAGGGGACACAACAAGCAATATAGAGCTCCAGACTGACTGAAAAAAAATGTGGGCATCTGTTTTTTTGGGGCTAGGGGCCATTGGCGCTGTAACACAAAACATGCTGCCTCTCCCTTTAAAAACCTGTGTCAATATTCATGCACACTAAACGTCGGTCTGTAAAGAAAAAAAAAAAGCCACCATATCACATGTTTTAAACTGAAGTGTGAGAAGGTAACAATAAAAATGGGTCCATGATGTGGTAAGGAACAGAAAAACCAGAGCACTTATTGCTATGTTTTTTTTTGTTTTTTTTATTGCTCTTCCTTCCAGCAGTGATGTAGAGGACAGATCTGAAACCCCAGTCCACTAGAGCTGACATTTTGAAAAGAGCTTTGAAACAGACTTTAAAGTTATAAGTGTAAAAAGTTGTCAGGATGTTAACAATGAAAAGAATAATTTTAGGTACATTATAACATACAGGTAGTGGACAAAAAAAAACGGAAACACCAATGTAAAGTCACTTAATAGGGCGTTGGGCCACTATGGTATCCCGCTCTGTCGAGTTCTCGGCGGACCATTTTTGATGTGACTGGCTGCTCGCACCCCAGGTTGAAATTTGCAGTCAATTGATCTGCAGTTTCTCGCCTGTTTTGCCTTACCCGTGTGGAAGCCCTTGCTTTCAATATACTTGGTGTCTGTCATTTACTCAGGTGTTTCCATTTTTTTTGTCCACTACCTGTATATCATCTCGTGCACTCTCGTTCGGGGTGGTGTATATCATCTTGTGCTCTCTCGTTTGGGATGGTGTATATCATCTCGTGCACTCTCGTTCGGGGTGGTGTATATCATCTTGTGCTCTCTCGTTTGGGATGGTGTATATCATCTTGTGCACTGTTGTTCAGATGGTGTATATAATCGCATGCATTTGTGCTGCAGTCGCCCCACCTGAGTCGAGAGGTCCTGCCATTGAGGCCGGGGCCGGGTCTGAACGGATCCCAGCCTGTAAACATTGTGCGGCCCCTACGCACTGCGCCCACCCCAGACATCCAGAGGAACATCAAAGAGTTCCGGCCAGTGAAGCTCCCCACCACTCTGCTGAAATCCCCCGGCATGGCTGAGAAACTGATACCTCCAAAGAAACCTCTGCCAGTCAACCCCGCGAGGACAACCTTGGTAAGTCTGTTTATTGCATTGTCTTATATTTTTTGCATTGTCTTATAGTGCCCCTGACGTTTTGTCCTCCATTTCCCTTGAAGATGGTGTGTGACAGGCAGCCGAGGGGCTCTCCAAGCCCGCCTCAGAGACCCCTGCCCTTGAACCCCTCCGCAGTGCTGGCGAAGCGGGGCAGGAACGAGGTGCTGGTGTTGGTGCCGCCAGTGAGCAACAAACCCGTCGGGAAAGCTGCTGTCATCCCTCCAGCAAAACCACTCAAGTGAGTCCAAGAACAGCACTGTAGGAGAAGTAATAACACACTGTGTACAGCACCTGCTTAACAGAAAGCCTCAGGAAAACATTTTGGAGAGATCATCAGACTAGGATATTGTGTACCAATAGAGAGATGGAAATTGCATTTGAATCAAGAAGTATAAGAGCACTGTACATATGTGTGGCAAGATAGCGTCAGGAATGAGACTCGGAGGCTTTGAAGCTAATAAAACTGTTCAGGCTGGGCAGAGCCTTCACTGAACTTAACTTGGACAAACAAAATCACTCACTCACTCACTCACTCACTCACTCACTCACTCACTCACTCACTCACTCACTCACTCACTCACTCACTCACTCACTCACTCACTCACTCACTCACTCACTCACTCACTCACTCACTCACTCACTCACTCACTCACTCACTCACTCACTCACTCACTCACTCACTCACTCACTCACTCACTCACTCACTCACTCACTCACTCGTTCTGTCTTCTCTCCACACATCTCCCTAATGAGGAGAAGCTGTGCTTTATATAGCATGTGGCTGAGGAGTTGGTTGCTCTTTAATCGTGCAATCATACCCCCAGCCACACGCTCATATTGAGTTGACAGGGGTGGGTATTAACCCCATCCCTGCCAAACAAATAAATAACAAACCACATTTATTTACAGGGCAGGCCTCAGCCCTGACACAGTATGTCACATGTAAATTTGCACCTACATCTAGAGAACCACTTATCTAATTGTGGTAGACCTTGGTTGCAACATTCTTTGTTATTCACAATCTGGGGGTATATGATGGAACCTTATTGTCTGTACGTATGCCATGTTTACCTGTAGGCTACGGTATGAACATTGTTGTATCACAAAGCAGCTGTAATAACCTGCATCGAAACTGAACCCTCTTATGTTGAAAGTGTTTGAAGAGCATCCTTTTGGGATTTGGACATTCTCTTTTCATTTTAGAATCAAACTGGGCTCTTCCATAATAACTGTGGGATGTAAACTGCAAGAGGACAAAACACTGTCTTTTAATATTATTGCTTTAAATGTGATTCATTTTATTTTGCTTTGTTTTTCAGACCAGTCCCACCTCAAAAGTAAGTTTTCTTATTTAGTCGTACTATTTTGTTTTGTATTACTATTTTTACTTTCACTGCATGTCATTATTCGTGGGCTGCCCTCGAACTGATTTCCCTGTTAGGTGCGAGACTGTGTGTGTGTTTGTTACAAAGCAGGTTTTCCTATAAAATCCCCAAATAACCTCAAATGTTGCCTGGTATCAAACCGTTAGTTTGTTAGGCAGTGACACAGTCTATTACATGCCATACAATGTTAAATCAATGAGAGCACACCCCAGCTACTTTCTGCTGTTTACATATTTTTCCTAAACTACAAGTATGGTTTATAAAATTATTTCTAAAACATCAGTAGCAAAAGTCTAGAGAATCAATAAAAAACATTAGCACTAAATCGCCTTGCACTATAGAAAATGAGTACTTTTTCCCCTTCTTGGGGAATCAGACTATGTGTTTTACTGGTGTACTGACTGGATCATTTGGTTGTGTTTTCAAAGTCGTTTTTCCACCCTCTTAATTGGCTTTAGTTGTTTTTTCAATAAAGAACTGAAGATAGAAAAGTGCAGTGGCAATATTATATTCTAGAATCTTTTACAAATACTGCAATTTAAAAGGCATTTGTATGAGTTGTGACAGTCTAATACCAAATATCAACCATACTACAATCTCTGCTTAAAGAAACACTCTGCTATTCATCTCTCTTATCTCTCTTCCAGGCCTGTAACAGGTGCGAAACCAAACACAGCCTCTTTCCCCTTTCGGAAATGACCCATGACCTGAGGAGACCAATGATGGGACTGCAATGTTTTTTTGTTAAATGGTTACATTTTTTTAAGTGAGACTATTTGCACTATACAGTACGATATGTAGGTGGGGTTGGGAGCGCATCAGGCTGTCCAGTGGTCGTGTTTACTTCAGGATGTGTGAGGACCAGCACTGGAGGCTCCATGCTGGATCTCCAGAAACCTGGAGACTGCTGTCACCAACAACCGCCCACTCTACACAAGATGACGCAGTTGTGCACTGAGGATTGCAAACTGAGATTCGTAGAAAATAAATTAGAGAGGGAAATCGATCCAGCATATAGGGTTACCATAGGACTCCATGTTCACTGGACAGGTTGGGACAGCTCAGGTTTTCAACTCGCATCGCAATGCCTTTCACCGGTCTCGGGTACTTGTTTAGAAGAGAAGCAGGACTAAACATACCAGAATGCATTGGGGTGTGAATTAAAAAGCCTGAACTAACCCAAACTGTTCCAGTGAACATGGAGCCATATGGTAACCCTAATCTGTATATTATTAAAATTGTTTATTATTATTACTGTTAAGTATTTTGTAAGCATAATCTGCCAAAGATTTTCTTTTGTTTTTGCTTAAATTGTGATTGTACAAGGTTTTATTCTTTCATAAAAAGAACCTTTACCAAAAAGACATCTCATGAGAAAACAGCCTATCGCCACATCACATCCAGCAGTTTGCTTTTAGTTCGTTTTTAGTAATAGTTATTTTATTTCGTTAAAATTTGCACAAGTAGGCTTTCATTGTTGAAGATAAGGCATTCTCTCTTTGTACTGCACTAACAGAATGCATATTTAGTCAGGTATGGTTTACTTGCTGTCCATAAGCCACAGAGTCTGCACAGCACTACTTACCTATATACCAATATAAAGTACTTTCTATTCGGCTGTCATTGACTTCACACAGACTCAGGCCGGGATATTTCAGTCTTGAGTGTAATATGCTGGTATCTGAACTGTTTTCGTTTAAAAAAAAACATAATTATAGTTATACTGGGGTTCGAAAAAAACCATCCCAAAACCATCTCCATTTTGCTTTCTGAATTCCATTACTCATGCACAATTATTTGTCAGTACAATTCTCATAGTGATGTACCTTTTGCCTAGCTAATAATGACCCAGGATAAATGGATAACAATATCTACATTTGTGTTTAAAAATGTATATACATACGCAGTGCACAGGCTGCTGCATGAGTGGAGTGAATCTTATAGAAGTCACAGAATGCCTTTGGGGTCAGCAGCTTGAGGCAGAGTGCTCTTGTGATCCATCCGGAATGCTTTTAAAAAAGAGAAAATCATACTGGTTATATATATATATATATACAGTATATATATATATAACTGTAATTGTGTCTGAGTACACACAACCTTTCTGTTGATACAGTTTATTATACAATGGCAAGAAGAATTCCTGGCGCTGATTGCTCAGCCTTGCACTAGACCCGCGCTGTTATCCCAGCATAACATCACGGATCTAGTACCGGCAACCTCCTCACTGAAAACCGAGACAGACATATCAATCCGCCACAACTGTCAATAACACAGAATAAATTACACAATTCCTGAAGTGAATTGTACCTTAAACAACATGACAACCGATGGAAACCTCGTTTGGCAAAGAGCCTTCAAACACAGAGCAGCCAGGAGACCAGGCAGCACCTCTCAATGAGAGAAAAAAAAACATTACAAAAAAGAGGAGATCAACTCTGACAGACAAGATAGAATCTGACAAAAATGAAGCATCCATGAAACGACAAACCAGCTGGGCAGTCAAAGTCTTTTATGACTGAGTGAGTGAGAGTAACACAAATATAGACGTGAAAACTGTCACGATAGAACCCCTTAATAAAGTTTTACGACAATTGTATGCCTCTTGTCAGAAATAGCTCCGGAGAGCCGTATGGCATAAGCAGTTACGTGGTGCTCCGAGTGGGCACAAACAGACACCCGAGGCGTGATCCCAGCACAACTCACGGTATTGGAGGTATTAACAAAAGGGGATTGCAGTCATTATAAGGTGAATAAAGATATGGAATGCACATTTTATTTCTGCTTTATTTTTGCATTCATCTGAGGAAAAGAAGTTCCTTAGAAAGAAAGTTTTTATTATTATTATTATTATTATTATTATTATTATTATTATTATTATTATTATTATTATTATTATCTTTTGTTCTCCTTGTGGTTCATTGACCTCTTATTTCCAGTTTCTAGTGATGAAGTCTCAGGCTGGTTATAAAGGGTTAATGACCATTCTCTAGCCAATCAGATTTAAAGTTTTCCAGCCATTGCCATACAATTGCCTTTAATAGGCAATTCCCATACCCATGCGTTTGACTAAACCCTTCTGCACCTAATATAGCCCCTTATTCAAATAGATTTGTTTTTTAAACGCTCAGTATTATTAATATTTGAACATGGTTCTAGCCACCTGCATTGTTTTTCAAAGCTGTGCAGCTGTTCATTATCACAGTGGGTCGATACAATGACACATTGAGCCGCAAGGCTGGAAGCAGTTTATTCTTCATCAGCAGGGTGGTGAATATTAAACCATAAGCAGTACAGTATAAGCACACCAGCTGTGCATTTGGGAGGGATATTATTGGTGCTTTTGTGATTTTTGGAACAGTGTCATTTCTGTAATGTTTTGAGCTTTGCCTTCTTGACTGTCCTATCTAAAAATGAATTTACACTGTGCTAACAAAAAAATAAATTTGCAATTCAAAGGTGGACGATTTTTTTTTTTTAGTGACACACACACAACTGAACTCTACTGAAACTTTACCTTCACTTACATACAGAGCTGCAGCAATCTTAGACCGATGTACCCTGTCCTTGAACTACAGACAGCTTTCATGAAAACAGCCACATCGTTATTTTGGAATCGGATAAATGTTTCACTGAAAACTTCTGATTTATATCATATTTACATTTGAGATGCTCTGGTGAAGCGCCTCCCCTTCTCTGTTGTAATTCAAATACTTTGTATTTTACTGTAATTCTGCAACGACTGGCAAAAAAAAAGAATGTAAGATTAGGAAACCCCTAGTGCCATCACAAAAGACTTGAAAAAAACAGGTTTTGCTAAACAGAAATGTGCCTTGCGGAAGTGAAACCTTCATGCAGGCATGGCTGTTTGTTATTGTGTCTGCTCACCAACGTCTGTCAAGCATTTTGTCTTTATTATTATTATTATTTGTTTATTTAGCAGACGCCTTTATCCAAGGTGACTAACAACAACTAGGCTGTGTGAACTATGCATCAGCTGCAGAGTCACTTAGAACTACGTCTCACCCGAAAGACGGAGCACAAGGAGGTTAAGTGACTTGCTCAGGGTCACACAGTGAGTCAGTGGTTGAGGTGGGATTTGAACTGGGGACCTCCTTGTTACAAGCCCCTTTCTTGAACCACTGGACCACACAGCCTCCTGTCTCCCTCAACTTGGGTCAAAGCGTGTCAACCCACATCCTGAGGTGGGTCACTGGGACCCGGGTACGACCCAGGTACGTGGTTTCACATGCGGGATTGTCCGGACCTGGGTAGGAGTGCCAGTGTGAAAGGGGCTTTAGAGATATTCTACATATCGTTTTATTGGAGTGCAAAGCAGAAGTATTGCAGTTTTTTTTTATTCCAACTGACCCTATAGCAAAAGACTGAGACATAAACTGGTTAATTGTTCCAGAACTTGCCATCAACTACGAAAACTGAAACTTGGGAGAAACTAGGAATCGATTATACAGTTTTTGTTAGGGATATTGGAATCTCTGCATCCAATTCACAACATTATTTATTTAGCCTATTTATTTATTTAACCAGATTTACCCATTGAGGCCTCATTTACAATGGGAAACAATACAACACACAATTGCAATGTATAAATAAACAATGCAATAAAATGTGTGTGGTTCAGACTTAATCAGCAGCATACAAAGATCAAATAACAGAATAAATAAAACATATCTATATCTTAATGTGGACTGAAGGAGAAGCATTGGCAGGAGGTTCTACGCAATCCCCAAATTCGAGCTTTAAAACCAGAGAAAGAAAGACTATCAAATTCCATCTTCATACTATGGTGGAAACAGTTCCACATCTTCGGAGCTGATATCCAAAAGATAATTCTCCCGCATGTGTTTGAACCACATGATCAGAATCCTATGAGGGTAACACTCATTATCACACTCCCCTCGCTGTTAAATGAGCACTTTTAAAAATCTTTTTGACTCCTGTCACTCTATCTCAGAACCTTCAATACTACTCTAACTGTGATCAACGAATGCTGTATGAAAATGAAGCGTGTAGCTTTCCAGTCCTTCACGTTTCATTGGCTCTCACACTATACTCAAAATCATACACATCAAATCATATTGCAGCAGTAGTGAGGAAACAATACGCTTCTGCAATATGACCGAATACGACACATATCAATAAACTGAGATCTGGTCATGCAGCACAGTGCACGAGGGTCAGCAGTCGCTACAGAGAGAAAAAAAGAAAAAAAACGAATGGCGCGAGAGCGTACACCCTAGACTAGCTGTGAAGAATTTCAAAGGGTAAATATCAGAATTTTCTTCCAATGCATCGGGACGGGGTCATTTGCAAGGAAATCGGGACTGTCCCGATCAAACAATTGCTGCGCCTATTAAATTGGTACAAAATCCAGTATATAGATGTCCTTACCAAGTTCCATCACAATTAGATAAGTGGCACTTTCGAGTACATGTATGAAGCAGGTAGTGGCCTGGTCCACATACATGTTCAACAAAGAGTACTTTATGCACACTTTAATAGTTATGGATGCTGTTTCAGATGATACTATTACAAATAACACGCTTAACAGTGCTGCATTTGGAATGGTAAAATAACGTAATAAATCTGACGACAAACGTTTCGATAAGAAGTATTTTCCAGTGTTTTAAATTGAATTTTAATATCCTGTAGTATTGGCGTAACATTTACAGTAATCACAGCGTAATAACCACGCATTTATTCGTCAGATCCAGTGGCCCCTGATTGCAAATCAACAGAACACCGCGCAGAAAAGTAACAGTGCTGATTGGACAATCGCTGCAGTCGAACTACGTAAATGTGGGGGCGTCGTGCGCGGGATTTGACGTCTCATGCAGCTGCACCGAAAATTTAAGACGACCACATGTGACTTGCGTTTCAAACCTTGCCCAATTGACGAATCCTTAAATAAATATTACCCCCTACCGACGAAACTACTATTGAAGTAGTTTAATAAAGGAAACTGCAAAAAAATAAATACAAATACTACAATAAGGTAAGCAAGCGAAATTACCTTTTCTGTCGTTTTACTTTCGTATGTATTATTTCACTGAAAGTGTGTCGAAGTTGAAGGTAGTTCGTTTTTTGTACATAAAGAAAAGTCGTCAGTCTTGTTCCAGTTTTAAAACTTGTGTTGCTCCAGTTGAATATTGAGACGTTGTTTTAACTATGCTGCTGTAAATTAACCGCATGTTTTCTACATAAATATTTGATTAAATACATAATTTTGAATTCATGTTTACAACCTCTGTCACGTCTGCCTGTTGGTTCGTTACTAAAAACGACTCGCCACAAACACATTACTACACGTTCACTTCATACCATAATGTGTTTTTTTGTTTTGTTTTTGTTTTGTATAAATTCATGATTTGCAGGCAATAGTCTGTGATGTTAGCGGGGAGAAGTTCCTGGGCTGTTTTATCTGGTTTTCTAGTATCTCTTCCTTTGTTGCTCATTCTACCAAGGCCAAACGTCTGGGTGCGAGGAGTGGCGCTTGCAGCTGGGCACTGCAATTCCAATAAACCAAAAAAAAAAAAAAATAGTCTGCACTGCCCAGGACTGGTCAGTGCAATTTTTTTACGAACAGTGATCCTTACAGATTTGTGAAGCCAGTCTTTTCCAATAGCCTGGCGGTTATACTCTTTGTTAGAAAAGTTATTGGAGGAAATTAGCAGCAGAGAAGTTAAGGCCGAGAAAGCTTAAGGCTACTTTAAGGGACTTGAAATCGAATTGATGGACACAAGCTACTGGTCTGGAAACAGAAGAGATTGGAGATCAACTGGAACTTTCTGCTGTTGGAACAATTAAATACATGTGTGATAAGTTGCATTTTATAGTATTTTTTTCATGCAGTGTTATTTCTGTAAAATAGTTTTTGCTGTGCATGAGCTATAAACATTCTAACAAAGTGCAGTTTGAAGTTCTGTATATACCATTAGTTTCTGCCTGTGTGTACCTTAGGACAAATGTGCGTTTTGATTTGGATAGAAGGTGGTGCTTATGCAAAAAACAAAACAAAAAAAAACATAAATGATCAAACCTCTCAGTTCTACTCAATCACAAAAATCACATTTGCACTCTCAAAATCCGCCATACCGTCACACGTAAGGAACAATACTATACCACTGCTGCCTTAAACCTTTGTAAAGTAGCTTTATATTAAATACTTAACCACGTGGCTGGAATATTAAGACTATTTTATTATTTCAGGGGAGAAAACCATGCCTTATGTTTGTTATTTCAGGGGAGAAAACCCTGCCTTATGTTTTATTATTTCAGGGGAGAACCATGCCTTACTGATTCCTGAAATGGATTACAATCATTGTATTAAATTGTTTGCATGTCGTTTTTTTTTTTTTAAGCAGTATAGTTTTGAAACGGTTGAAGGCATGAAGGATATATGCAGGGAACATGCTCGCCTTCTGCTACACAACAAGTTTGTTGTGATCCTAGGGGACTCAAGTGAGTATGAAGTTTCACATCACCTATGCTGTATTTCAGATGGCCACTATGTGATTTTGGCATTTCTCTATACTGTAATACCAGGAAATATTGGCTTGCATTCCTGCAAAGTGTTTTTCTGTTAATTTGGTCTAAAATGCTTTCCAGTAAAGAATTAAAGAAAGTGTTTAAGTCTCGCCTTACCCAGACTGGTTAAACACTGATTTAATCTGTTACCTTTGAATTTCATTGTATTGCTTATGTGTTTTCAAAACGTGGGTTCCCTTGTCAGATTGTTGAGGCAAGCTCACTTGGCTCTGGCAAGACCCACCTTGACCGTTTTGAGATCAGTCAGCTGCAGTACTAGGAACTGGGCGAGCGCTGATGGGCTGATTGGCCTCCTTTTGTTCGTACATTTTATGTTCTTATATAATACAACATATTCAATTTGAATACATCTTGTCCGATTTTTATTTTTGGATGTCTCAGCTACTATGCAGCTGTTTATTTTTGCTTACGATTGTAAGTCGCCCTGGATAAGGGCGTCTGCTAAGAAATAAATAATAATAATAATAATATTTCCAATGCAGAACATTGCACAGCTGTAAACCTGTTTCTCCTCTCTCCCCCTTGCAGTTCAGCGTGCCGTTTACAAGGATCTGGTTTTGCTGTTGCAGAGGGACAGCTTTCTTACAGTGTCTCAACTCCGAGCCAAGGTAACAGGTTTCGGAGAGTTTTATCAGTTTTCTTTCTCAAACCTGTGTGTGATCAGGTTTGGGGTCAATTTGTGTTTAAGTTCCTGTTCCATTTTACAATTCATTTTTAAAATCAATTTACAATTCCTTCAAAGGAAGTAGAATTTGATATTTAACAGACATTAATCATAGTTGCAATTGTTCAACTGCTTTCATTTGAAGCCAATTGAATTGACTAACAGGGACTTCAGTTTAAGTAATTTGTTGCCACTGTAAGGAGCTCATTATAACAGAATGCTGGTAATTGCACATTTTGATCAATGATGTGTTGGAATTAATTAAAAGGGCATGGGAATTGGAACTGGAATTGTTTTTGAAAAATAGGAATGGATCCCTACGCTGTGTGTGAGGCTTAAAGCTGCAGTAGCACAAGTTGATGCGCTCTCTTTTACTCAAATTGGATTGCCTTTTTTTTTTTTTTTTGGTGACACACAGTACGGATAACGATTTTCAGAAAACACTTTGGTTTGGTTTACTTCCTCTTATCATGACCATGTTACCATCACCTCTTTCATGTTTCCTGTTTCATCACATGTACAGCACCGTCTGCAATCGGTACCCAGGCTGCAATACAGATTAATGGGTTGATGTTTTGCTACATAAATTGTAGTTTCCCATGGAGAAGAGAACCTGAAAATAGAATGTTGAAATAAGAGTACTCTAAATTATACACTACTTTAATATCCCCAGGGAATAATCGGTGACAGTTACAAACATTCTAGTTGTTGCAGATCAATACAGTAATATTGTATTCTGTTACTGCCTGTCTTTTAAAACACACCGTTTCCGGTGGGCTTCTGGCTCCGTCCTTGTTAGGGGGAGCTGAACTTTGAGCAAGACTTCCTGGTGGAAGGCGGGAAGATTGGTGGACTGACCAATGGGACGGAGTACAAGGAGGTACGGCAGTTTCGTTCTGCCCATCACCTTGTCCGCTTCTACTTCCTGACCCGTGTTTACTCAAAGTATGTGGAGAGCGTCCTGGCAGACTTCCAGGCAGGGCCACAACCAGATGTGCTGATTGTCAACTCCTGTGTGTGGGACGTATCCAGGTACGTTGGCTCCTGTGTGTGGAACGTATCCAGGTACGTTGGCTCCTGTGTATGTGGGACGTATCCAGGTACGTTGGCTCCTGTGTGTGGGACGTATCCAGGTACGTTGGCTCCTGTGTGTGTGGGACGTATCCAGGTACGCTGGCTCCTCTGTGTGTGTGGGACGTATCCAGGTACGCTGGCTCCCCTGTGTGTGTGGGACGTATCCATGTACGCTGGCTCCTGTGTGTGTGTGGGACGTATCCAGGTACGTTGGCTCCTGTGTGTGTGGGACGTATCCAGGTACGTTGGCTCCTGTGTGTGTGTGGGACGTATCCAGGTACGTTGGCTCCTGTGTGTGGGACGTATCCAGGTACGTTGGCTCCTGTGTGTGGGACGTATCCAGGTACGCTGGCTCCTCTGTGTGTGTGGGACGTATCCAGGTACGTTGGCTCCTGTGTGTGTGTGTGGGACGTATCCAGGTACGTTGGCTCCTGTGTGTGTGTGTGGGACGTATCCAGGTACGTTGGCTCCTGTGTGTGTGTGTGGGACGTATCCAGGTACGTTGGCTCCTGTGTGTGTGTGGGACGTATCCAGGTACGTTGGCTCCTTTTTAAGTGTTTTATATTTTTCCATTTTTAAAAGATACATGGTCATCCTCTGTTACACCGGCGTGAATCTGATGGTGAAACAGAGCCAGGTGATATGCAAACGGGTTGTGACTCAGTGACTGAGAAACAAACAGAACAAGCTAAAGACTAAAAGAAATATCATAATCAGCAGAAAATATCATAATAATAAAACAAATAATTAAACTCCTGATTTAAGTAAATCTAATGGTAACTTTTCTAGGTACAGAGTGATTTAGTTCCAGTAAACCTGGTGAAATGGGACCCACTTTCTACTACCGTTATTTATACTGTACTGTTTTGCATGTTAAATTCGTTAATCAGAAATAGTTACACTGGGAAAATATAACTGTTAATGCAATATGTAAAAGCGTTCTGGTTGAAAATGCAGGTTTTGAGATGGTATGTTTTTTTACAAATGCACATTTTTAAAGGCTAGCGTGGCCTCTGCATCTCCTTAAATGGTCACGCAAATTAGTTGTGTTAACGGAGTATCCCAAACATTACTTTTATTTACTTCTCTTTCCGTCTTACTTTAGAAAATGATTGCCAAACATCGGAACTCCAGAAGGCGTTGTAATTTGGTCACAGTATTTGTAATTCTAGCACAACACCCTTAACTTGCTCTGTTACTTTGGAGACGCCTGCACAGATGCAGTCCCATCAGTAAACACATGCAGAGGGCGGGGCAGAGGGGAGAAGGTGAGCTGGTGAGCTCAATCACATGCAGATTCAGTGAGTCACACCTGAGGGGCGCAGAAAAGCTCTGCGCTTAATGCAAAAAAATTGCCGATTCCAAATTGAATAAAAAATAAGATTCTTTGCTTAAACCTTCATTATTATTATTATTATTTATTTTTTAGCAGACGCCCTTATCCAGGGCGACTTACAATTGTTACAAGATATCACATTATACATTATTTCACATTATACAGATATCACATTATTTTACATACAATTACCCATTTATACAGTTGGGTTTTTACTGGAGCAATCTAGGTAAAGTACCTTGCTCAAGGGTACAACAGCAGTGTCCCCCACTGGGGATTGAACCCACAACCCTCCGGTCAAGAGTCCAGAGCCCTAACCACTACTCCACACTGCTGCCCTTCACACAAAAACGATGCACAAGATTGATTATCCATAATTGTCAAACGATACAGTGCATCAAGGAAAGTTTTCTGCAACTCTGCATTCTCTCCCACCCCCTTACGAGCAGTGGAAGGGGCAAGGCAACACGAGCAATCAGACAGCCATCATAAGTTGATGAACAACTTCCTACTCTCTGCAGATGACAAGACATCCATCATCATGGTCCACTAGGTGTATGAGGTCTACTGCCATGCCAGTGTGTTGGGGGTTCCTGTATCTCGGGGCACTGCTTATGCAGGTCTAATAGGAGACAAATGCATAATAGTGGCCCCAACATCACACTGTACCTCTATGAATTCCACTGCTATGATCAATGTCTAATGTGGCATCCACATGTTTGATGTGCATCAGTTCGTTGGGGTGGGGAACTGCATGCAGAGCAGCATGAGGGGAAGTGGTATATGTATGGTCAAGATCACAGGTGCATGACGGAAGGACTACCAATAGAGCTGTAATATGAATCGGTGTCCAAGCATAACTGTTGTATGGCATTGCAGATGTGCAATGGTGTTAACTAGCATCTGATTTGCTGTTCCCATCCTACCAGCGACTCGGTTTTGAAAATGCTTTTTAAGTACACCCCTCTGTGTATTCGATGTAAACAAACAAAAAGCGCACCGCCTTGAATCCAGAGCAGGACAACAGGCTTGTCTTCCTGGTAATCCGCCTTTAAATAAATCGTGCACATTTGAAGAAAACTGACTATGTAGTTTGCAATTATTTGGAGTTTCAAAATTAACTCGTATATAATGAATATTTAACTGTACAATAACGTTAAAATAAATTTGGATTTACGATCAGCTTGATCTGTAGCCGGTATGCATGTTGTGGTAAGTAAATCAAGGTATTATTATTATTATTATTATTATTATTATTATTATTCTGTTTTAGGCAGGGATTTCCGCATTGTGTGTTTGACAGATAGTGAAGGTTAGATGGTACAGTAACAAGATGCAGTGCATGATGCTGCAGCTGTCACTGAATCAAAAGATGGTTTTCATAAACTTGTGTCTAGTTTATATAGATTACATTCCAAGTACTGTAATCTGTTTGGAATAAATATTTTAGTAACAATCCTCTAGTATGTTAAACTTGCTTAGGCTTGTTGTAAATGTTGTGTTTTTTTTTCTCATCATGCTACCAAGGCATAATTACCCCTCGCATTCAGTTGTTGTGCACAAGCTTTATAATCACATCGGGGGCGGGGGAGGAATGGAGCGAAAATGTATGTGGGTGGTACAATCATTGATATTTATTCGTAAGATTTATAGTATGTATGTATGATATATAATATATATATATAATAATATAGTGTGTGTGTATATATAATATATATAAAATAAATAATATAGTGTGTGTGTGTGTGTGTATATATATATATATATATATATATATATATATATATATATATATATATATATATATATATATATATATATATAAAATTGTGAGAAGTGTTGAATTTAAATCAAGGGAAGTAATGTTAAAGCTTTACAATGCATTGGTAAGGCCTCACCTAGAGTATTGTGTTCAGTTCTGGTCACCTCATTACAAAAAGGATATTGCTGCTCTAAAAAGTGCAAAGAAGAGCAACCAGAATTATCCCAGGTTTGAAAGGCATGTTGTATGCAGACAGGCTAAAAGAATTGAATCTATTCAGTCTTGAACAAAGAAGACTACGTGGTGATCTGATTCAAACATTCAAAATCCTAAAAGGTATAGACAATGTCGACCCAGGGGACTTTTTTGACCTGAAAAAAGAAACAAGGACCAGGGGTCACAAATGGAGATTAGATAAAGGAACCAACTCCCCAGTAATGTTGTTGAAGCTGACACCCTGGGATCCTTCAAGAAGCTGCTTGATGAGACTCTGGGATCAATAAGCTACTAACAACCAAACGAGCAAGATGGGCTGAATGGCCTCCTCTTGTTTGTAAACTGTCTTATGTTCTTTATATATATATATATATACAGTACTGTGCAAAAGTTTTAGGCAAGTGTGAAAAAATGCTGTAAAGTAAGAATGCTTTCAAAAATAGACATGTTAATAGTTTATATTTATCAATTAACAAAATGCAAAGTGAGTGAACAGAAGAAAAATCTACATCAAATCAATATTTGGTGTGACCACCCTTTGCCTTCAAAACAGCATCAATTCTTCTTGGTACACTTGCACACAGTTTTTGAAGGAACTCGGCAGGTACGTTGGCCCAAACATCTTGGAAAACTAACCACAGTTCTTCTGTGGATTTAGGCAGCCTCAGTTGCTTTTCTCTCTTCATGTAATCCCAGACAGACTCGATGATGTTGAGATCAGGGCTCTGTGGGGGCCATACCATCACTTCCAGGACTCCTTGTTCTTTACGCTGAAGATAGTTCTTAATGAATTTGCTGTATGTTTGGGGTCGTTGTCATGCTGCAGAATAAATTTGGGGCCAATCGGATGCCTCCCTGATGGTATTGCATGATGGATAAGTATCTGCCTGTACTTCTCAGCATTGAGGAGACCATTAATTCTGACCTTCGGCGAACAAACTGCCTTCTGCTACAGCCAAATATTTCACATTTTGACTCATCAGTCCAGAGCACCTGCTGCCATTTTTCTGCACCCCAGTTCCTGTGTTTTCGTGCATAGTTGAGTCGCTTGGCCTTGTTCCACCTCGGAGGTATGGCTTTTTGGCCGCAAGTCTTCCATGAAGGCCACTTCTGACCAGACTTCTCCGGACAGTAGATGGGTGTACCAGGGTCCCACTGTTTTCTGCCAATTCTGAGCTGATGGCACTGCTGGACATCTTCCGATTGCGAAGGGAAGTAAGCATGATGTGTCTTTCATCTGCTGCAGTAAGTTTCCTTGGCCGACCACTGCGTCTACGGTCCTCAACGTTGCCCGTTTCTTTGTGCTTCTTCAAAAGAGTTTGGACAGCACATCTGGATACCCCTGTCTGCCTTGAAATTAATGCCTGGGAGAGACCTTGCTGATGCAGTATAACTACCTTGTGTCTTGCTGCTGTGCTCAGTCTTGTCATGGTGTATGACTATTGACAGTAAACTGTCTTCAGCAACCTCACCTTGTTAGCTGAGTTTGGCAGTTCCTCACCCAGTTTTATTCCTCTTTACACAGCTGTTTCTGTTTCAGTTAATGATTGTGTTTCATATTGAATTGATGATCATTAGCACCTGTTTGGTATAATTGTTTAATTATACACCTGACTATATGCCTACAAAATCCCTAGAAGAAAATACCTAGAAGAATTGATGCTGTTTTGAAGGCAAAGGGTGGTCACACCAAATATGGATTTGATTTAGATTTTTCTTCTGTTCACTCACTTTGCATTTAGTTAATTGATAAATATAATCTATTAACATGTCTATTTTTGAAAGCATTCTTACTTTACAGCATTTTCACACCTGCCTAAAACTTTTGCACAGTACTGTATATATAAAATGTGTGTGTGTGTGTATATATATATGTGTATATATATGTGTATATATATATATATATATATATATATACACACATTTTATATATATATGTAAATATAATAATGTGTGTGTTTTTGTATATGTACAGTTGTAGTCAAAAGTTTACATAGCCCAATGGAAAATTTACAATTTCTAGAAATTTCTCAAACAGAATTTCGTAGCAAAAGTTTTGCTTTTATGGATGAGGAAAAAATGATTTCCACGAGAGTAGATGTTAAAACTTCATGCTGATTTGAACTCTGCTCTCGCCAAGATAAGCACCAACTAAGACGTAGCTTTACAGTAAACTAATGTGATCCATATGTGTCTCCATCCGTTTACGTTTCCTTCCATATGATGATGTAGATATCATTCTGTCTGGTGTTAATGGCTGAAGTGTAATGCTGGCTCCAGGGATCAGCTTATTTTGCCTCCCTGGCGCATCAGCACACAACGGCTGCGATGCTGGCTCCGGGGATCAACCATAGTACAGCCTCCCCAGCGCATCAGCATGACAACCGTCTGGATTGAGCTAAGTAGGGTACATCTCTGGGGTCTTCAAGTGGGCACCTTCCATCCTCAGTGTTTCGTCGACTAGCCCACGACACCCCCCTCCGTCCCCCACTCAACTCGGCCCAGCTTACTTGCCTGTACATCAGCATTTCTTTCTTTCTATTGTGCTTGAGATCCCCAGCCAGAATCTTTCTGTCTCAACCACAGCCAGTTGCTGCTCCTCTCTGCTGTTTCAGATAAGTTTCAGATAAGTTCTTGCGACGCAACTCTTGGCCACTGAATCCGACGTCTCTGAGAAACCGGGTTGTAGAGTGTGCCACAAATCCTCGACAACCCACTTCCACTGGGTAAACCCGGACTCTCCATCCTCGCTGTTCCGCTTCAGTGGCTAGTTGAGCATACCGCAGTTTCTTCCTCTCATACGCCTCATCTACAGCATCCTCCCATGGCACTGTTAACTCTACCAGGTGAACAAGGCGTGCTGATCCAGACCACAAGACAATATCTGGTCGAAGGTTAGTGGTGGCAATCTCAGGTGGAAAAATAAGCCGTTGACCAACATCTGCCAGCATTTTCCAGTCTCTAGCAGCTTCCAGGTGTCCTCGGCGAGGATTGGTTTTAACACCTTTTCTTGGTGGTTGCTCTCCTGGGCGGAGGTGTGTTGTCTTTTGTGTGTAATGTTGCAAGAAATAGATGTTTAAAATTATTTATTTCAACGCAAAATTGTTCCATTTCATTTAAATTTCGAGGACTTCTCTTGTGCACGCCTTCAACTCATACCAAAGATTCTCAATCGGATTTAGATCGGAACTTTGACTAGGCCATTCCAGAACCTTGATTTTATTCTTCAACCATTCTGAAGTAGATTTTGATGTGCGATTTGGATCGTTGTGTTGGAATGTCCAGTTGTGCTTTTAAATTTTGTAGCAGAGGGTTTCGGAGAGATGAAAAATCTCTGCTGATTGGCGGTTTTCTGCTTTTACACTGTCCCCCCCCCCCCACCCCCATTTTAGTGAAGTATTTATATATATATATATATATATGGCATGTATAGCTCACCTTCAGACTGTGAGCACCATCTCCTGCCTTTATTATAAATGCTTTCCTGTTAAGTATACCGACGGTACGCTTGCGTCTTCTACAACAATGAAGTCCGCATTTTTGTATTGGTCCACATTCGTACCTGCGTACCAGTTATGTGAACCCCTGATTATGGATCAAGAGGGTACAAGGCGTTGGAAAGCCATATTCTCTGCAGAAAACATGTAGACATAATAAATACGCGTCGCAGTAACTACAGCCTGTCGTCTGCATTTTCTTTGTGACCTGATGTTGATGGAGACAAACATGGTGATCCAGCGAATTGTATAAAATACACCCCATATTTAAACAAGCATCTTTTGAAAAACAAGAAGTTGCCAGACATTTGATTCCCATAGAAGGACCCTTAAGTTTAAAAATGTTTCTATTAAACTTGCATGACAGCGGTGTGGAGTAGTGGTTAGGGCTCTGGACTCTTGACCGGAGGGTTGTGGGTTCAATCCCTGGTAGGGGACACTTGAGCAAGGTACTTTACCTAGATTGCTCCAGTAAAAACCCAACTGTATAAATGGGGAATTGTATGTAAAAATAATGTGATATCTTGTAACAATTGTAAGTCGCCCTGGATAAGGGTGTCTGCTAAGAAATTAATAATAATAATAATAATGACAAGCAACTGGTGTTTTTATTAGCACTATTTTCTTGTGTTTTTTTTTTTCCCATGGTAACAAATTAAGCAGAAAATGTCAACTTTGTGCTTTAAAATAAACATTTTCATATTAAAAGCTTGGATGTATTTGCAATACTAAACAAGTGGATGATTAGCTCAAGTTCAAGAGCTCTTGCCTTGTGTGTGCCGCACAAAGTATTTTGTAGGTTCAATGTTTAGGTATTATTATTTAAAGATAAAAAGAGGGAAAGAAAGATGCCACAAATAGAAATTAACAAGAACAATTGAATGTGTACATAGTTGTTTTTTTTTGTTTTTTTTTTTGCCCTTTAACAATTAAAAGGGAGTGACTTTCTGATGTAAACAAGTTGCATTTGAGATCCAAAGGAACAAGAACATTAAAACACATGCTGTACAGCGTTTTATTTCAGCTCTTGTGCACAGGTAAGAAAAAATAGATTTCACTTTAAACTAAATATATTTTCTCAAATCATTTTTTTAATTTTAGTAGTCGCCAATTTTTTTGTATTTCCTCCCAATTTAGAATATCCAATTGTTTTTGAGCTCAGCTCACCACTGCCACCCCCGCGCTAACTCTGAAGCGGCGAAGACGAAAACACACGCTGTCCTCCGAAGCGTGTGCTGTCAGTCGACCGCTTCTTTTCACACTGCAGACTCACCGTGCAGCCACCTCCAGAGCTACAGCATCGGAGGACAAAGCAGCTCTGGGCAGTTTACAGGCAAGCTCGCAGGCACCTGGCCAGACTGTGGGGGTCGCTAGTGCGAAGTGAGCCAAGGACACCCTGGCTGACCTAAGCCCACGCCCCTGGGCGGCGCTCGGCTTCCAACTTTTTGCCTGGATACTTGCATAGTTTCACAGACCCTATTTTACCGTCCTGGGAAAAAAAAAAAAAAAAAAAACCAAAAAACATTTACCTAATTTTGCTTGGCAGGTGCTATTTTGTTCACTCAAGTATTGGCATCTCTGGGTTTGTGAATCCAGCAGTTAAAGTTCACTTATTTGGTATACATTCTAATCTCAGGTGTAATCTGAATCTTAACTTCATTCAATTTCAGTTCCTTAAAAAAAAAATCCAACACTGCAGTGGATCCCAGATTCCTACCACTTCAACTTTTTATTTTTATTTTATTTATTTATTTATTTATTTATTTTTTAAATTTTTCCTCACTTTTCATCTCTGCTTTCAAATGATTGGCTACTGTCTTTTGGTATGCTATGGAATTCATTTTACCATGTGTTGGAGCTAAATTACCTGTGCCATTAGTGGAAAAACGGCCCCATAGAAGGATATTGCCACCTCCATGCTTGACAGTAGGTATGATGTTCTCTTCTTTGTATACCTCACCAGACTTCCTCCAAACGTAACGAATATCAGCGTGTCCAAATAGCTCTTGTTGTTTTTGTTTCATCACTCCACAAATCCTTTGACCAGAACCCATATCCATCATTTAAATGCCGTTTTGCAAACTTTAAGCACTTTTTTTTTTTCTTCCCTTGGCCTGCGACCTTCACCATGCAATACTACTTGTTCTTGGTGAAAGAATCTTCTTATTTCAGACTGAGGGAGCTTTGTGACAGTACCATGAGTCTTGTACTTCTTGATAATAGAAACCATAGTTGAAATTGTGATATTCAAATGCTTGGAAATCTGCTTGTATCCTTCTCCAGCTTTATGACAAAGAATTTTCTGCCTAAGATCTTCTGATAGATATTTACTTTGTCCCATATTGACTTATTGGTAAAGACAGCAATCATCCTATGCCAAACCCTTTTATACTCTCTAAGAAAGTTCACCTACAATCCAGCATTTTCTAGACTTGTCTGTAATTAGGTTCTGCATTATATTGACATTTTAGCACCTTGTAGACGACACTAACATAGCATCAAAGTGTATGAATACTTCTGAATTGGCATTTTTGGAGTTTTTGCAAAAAAAAATTCTATATATTTATTAGTGTTGTAAATCGAACCCTGACTTTGACATAGATTGTCGTGCAAATTCTAATGACGATTATTGATCAGTTAAAATGCTTAAAAAAATAAATAAATAAATAAAATTCCTTCACAAACTGTTTAAAGGGAGTAAATTTAAGAAACAACAAAAAACAACCCCACTGTCCAAAGGAGAAAAAAATACATTAACGCTATGGCCTATTCACATGGAAATAATTCTCCTTTTTTTTTTTTAATTTTTTTTATTTTTTGCTGTTGAGGTTACAATTTATGAATTGCGTAGCCCAGCTTCTGGCGAATGCAGCAGTCCCTGGCCAGTATGCCGCGGCTGCAGAGATGCATTTCACTTTTTGCTGTCATTTAATCTAAACGTTTACATGTCTTGTATAGCCACTTTAGATTTGCATTATCTTCAGTGAATACAACTATAGCGTAATTTTTCCAAGCAGTACATTAGAGGTAGCCTACCCTTTCCTGCAACGGAACTTTCCACAGGGACACGTTCTCCGGTTGAGCATTTTATTTTGCATCTCCATACTTGGAATATGTATAATATCTCTCTCATACATATGTGGATTTATTATTAATTGACTTACTGTCCACATCGCAACCAGGATATGTAGAATATCTCTTTCATACATGATGTATAGGCCTAATCAATGTACGTGCCACGTTGCAACCAAAAATGGGGGGGTGGGGTTACCCAGTAAAAAAAACAATTAACATTTTTTATCTTTTATTATTAGTCTAAATAGTTACACATTGCCAAATACTATTGTATTGAACCCAGTTCCCCAAATTAATTTCCTACAAAAGTTCACAATACAACTATTAAAAGCATTCATATTACAACTATTAGTAGCCTGTACATTAGATAATTTTTTTTCCTGTTTTTATTTAGAAAAACAAGCAGATCTGTGCTTTTATTTTTTTTTTTTGCTGGTGAGATTCCCAGCACAGCTGAAAACTCGTTTAATTGGGGTGCTTGAGGCATTACTAAGCGAAGGATATGCTTGTTCTCTTTCCTTACACCACATCAGAGAGTCTTCACCAAATCCAAGAACTGGTTCCATGGCATATCGCTTGATTTTCTGCATCTGCCTTTTCTGCCACGCCAGAAGTTTCATGAGCACTGTTATCTGTAACTGCAATAAGGTCTTGCAGCCAGCCCAGTGTTTCCCTCTTCATTTTTAAACCTTGGGTGTAGTAGACAGGCTAGACCAAGAATGGTCTGGGCATCTTCAGCCTGATTTCTCAAGATGTTCTCCAAGTTCTTTGTTCTGCATATTAGCAACCAGCCTTATCAGAACCGGGTCAAGAACAGCAGCATGTATTGCTGTGGTCTGTTCTGTAACCCCAAAATGTCGAGGGAGAAGTTCCACCATGACACCACGTCCTATATCCGCTTGTGGCCCTTAGAGTCCAGCAGGACATCCTGCTAAGCTCTTGAATGCTTGTGGCGGTCGGGCTTCTGTGAGAATCCAACTAGGCTCGTGCATTTTCCAATGACCTTGGAAAATCGAGTGATGCTCTCACAGCGAGGTTGATGTGTCCGTAACAGCCTCTATGCTGCCAGCCCAAGATGTCAAGAGCCTTTTTTTTTGTTTTTGGCATTGTCAGTTACAGCAATGTTCTCTTTTAATATCTTTTGCGATCTTTCCCCCCTGTGTGTTGTACATCAAATTTCTGTGTGCTCAGGACATAGGCAAAAAAAAACATTTTTAGCTGTTAGTTTAGTGGTGTGGGGCGGGAAAGGTATTGAAATATATATTAGTAAAACGCATTGTAGAAACCACTTTATATTGACACATTAAACCGTAGCGGTCCATTTATTAAGCACGTCAGGTCAAATTTATTTTCACACGTGCAGTTTATTTTAGACGCGCTGTTTTAAAAGTATTTTTCACAGTAAAACAGGTTTAAAAGGCACTGCATATCAACGGGAGACTCAGTACTGCATCTCCAGCACCGCCCCACCCCTTGTTCACTGTATTTTTCAAATAACTCTTAATAGTACATACCAATAAATCATCTCTTGATCACTCGTTTTATCACCAAACTCCTCAATAATGCGATCCAAGTCGTTATTTTATTACTATAACATCTAAAAAAGCTCTGCAAATGTCTGATATTCTTTGAGCGCTGGATGTGGAAGCAGCTATCTTGTTTGTTTATGTCCGTGTTATCTATGTGATGCCGGGTCTATCAGTATTCATGAGATACGCTTTTTTTTTTTTTTCGGCTTCTCTCTGCTCCTATCATTGAATGGTTGGTTTTCTCCTTTTTTTTCTGGAGAAAAAATGACTAGAAACCTGTTTTTTGCGTCTCTTTGATGTCGGACAGGGTCCGACATTGGACCGGAAAGGGAAAATTGCGATGTCGGACCAGGTCCGACATAGGACTGCAAAGGGTGAATGCTTTTCTCAGTTTTCGACGGTTGAAAACCATATTAAGTTTGCACATATTAATTAAATATGAAACCTATGTAGAATATTAAATGTTCGACTTGCATTTGAGATTCCATTCTTTGTCAATGAAATAGTCATGGTGTCATAGCTGTCTGCACTGATCGATGTCCACGTCATGGGTTATGGCAGCGTTTGTCGCTTTTGATAAAGCTGGTCTGAGTTTGGTACATTCTTCGTTGTTCATTCTTGGTATCAGCGTGTCGCTGAAATAAGGCAGCAATGGTACTTTTGTAGTGTTTGGCAGCCTTCATCAGTTTTATGAATGACTCTGACTCCACTGTTCGCAGCGGGCACAGGTCAGCAATTAGATATTTAGTGATTGCTTCTGTGAGAAGTTAGGCCAGAGGGCTTGTTGTGAGGTGTTGTGTTTGGCAGAATGCTGCTGTGAATTATTTTTTTTTTTTTTATATATTTTTTCTGGAGATTGTTTCAGATGTACAGCTAAGTTTGTATTTCCATAGGTAGTTTTCCGTTTGCATATTGCACACACTGCCTTGTCCTTGTTTACAAAAGGTACATCGTCTTGTCCTTTTTAAATTTTCCAGAAACGAAAATGCTTCCAAACAACATTACTTTTGGTTGCTCCTGGTTCCCTTTCAAGTAGGGAATATTAACCATGACAAAATGGGTGTTTCCTTTTAAGACACCCGAACTGAAAACAATATGAAAGCTTCTCTACAATCAGCCATTTTCTTTTTTCAACCGTGCTGATTACTCCTGAGAAGTGTATCTCTCTTCTATACCTATTGGCGCTTTTCTAGCTTGCTTTTAAGTTTAATATAAAAAGTTTAAATATAAATAAATATATAATTTTACAGAATCTCTGAAGTAAAATATTATTTAGAGCGTTTTTTCTGTTATTAGTCTGGGCTGGTTACGTCCCACCATTGCCTTGTGTGAATGGGAAGACTGCGGCTCGATTAGCCGTTCCTTCCCGGGATCCTAGTACATTAGACTGACTTGCTCCAGTTGGAGGTTTATATATATATATATATATATATATATATATATATATATATATATATAATATATATATATATAATTTCTGTAAATTTTATCTTGTATTTATTACATGTAAGTAAATAAGAATATTTTGTGGACTGTGTGGTTTCGCTTTTGTTTCCACCCTGGGTGTGTGTGTATATATGAGGGAAGTATTGAAAAATTCAGAGCAGCTATTGTAGGTATTCATACTAACAGCTTGCTGTTTTAGTACTGCTTCTGCAGACTATTACAAAGGCTTTTTGAAGCAGGCTTTTTCTATTTTCTTGCATGAATTTAGAATTGGTCAGTGGCTGACTCGCAGGTGGGCATCCCTGTTGATTCACCACATACAATAACTGCGACATACACTAACTTGCCATTTGCAGTAACTGATTTTTTTTTTTTATTGCACTCGATCTCGCTTGCGAGTTTTTGAGGTTACTGCTTCTGTACAGAGTGCATCGAGTCGGTGCAGAGAGTACTGTGTAGGTACAGAGTGTCTGTACCGAGTGCCTAGTGCACCAAGTGCAGTGTGCAGGTACTAATATATAGTACCAAAATAATTTCCACTTTTTAGTGTATTGCACAGCATTGTTAACATGTCTTGGTTCCATCCATGTACCTCTTGCAAGGCCAAGCTGCCTGCACAGGTGGTCGCATGGAGTGCATTGTGTGCCTCGGACCCAAACATGTGCAGAAGGCTTTGACATCAATCACGTCATGTGATTATCTGTGCATCATTCAAGAAATGTACTCTCGAGAACGGAGTAGCACGTCACTCTAGAGAACGAACCCGCACCCCTGCGTTCAGCATCGTCGCGCTCCACCAGTGAAGCTGGTCCCCCTTCTCGTGGTCCTACCTCTCGTTCCTTGCCGTCTTCCTAAGCGGAGGAGGAAGAAAGCCCACCGATCATGTTCAGCAGGCAGGGGGCAGATTGACAAGATCTGGGAAGCGGTTTCGAGCCAGCAAGCAATCCTTGTGGAACTGCTGAAAGAGTGCTTGGCTCGACCGTCGCTGCCAGTAGTGTCACAGACTGCTCCGTATGCACCCTGCCTCAGAGGAGGTGGATGATCAGCTGGTCCTCCCATCAGATGATGCGGAGTCTGTGCCATGCCAGTGGCACAGCTCTGCTTTTGGCCGAGCTTATGCCTTTTAATGCAGCGAGCGACTGCAGTGTTTCAGGTGCCCTGGCCTGTGGCGCAGACTGAAAGGCGCTCTATGATGAGCAGCCGACAGTTACGCCTGCTGCCCCTCTGGTCCACCTGGACTTCCTGTACGAGTTACAGTCCACCTGGGAACATCCGGCCACGACTGGCGATTTTTCCCGTTCAATGGCTGCACTGTACAGGGTTTCTGGTGCTGACAAGCTGGATCTTACCCACTTTCCACCAGTAGAGGCCACCATTGCTTCACTTGTTCAGCCTGCTAACTTGTCTTTTGCTTTCCAAGGACGCAGCATGACCAAACAAGCAATGCAGAGTGGCTGACCTGAGGTCATTCTCAAGAAAGCATATACAGCTAGTGCGTTCTCTGTTAGGCTGGGAAGCTACAACAGCATCCTTGTAGCTTACCAGGCTCCCCTTAACGGGTCTATTGCTGACACCCACAAGCCCTCGTCTTTCCAATTAGACGAGTTGATGCTTATTCGGGTGGCCACATTCGGAGACCACCTGCTATCGCTTTCCGCGGGGGCAGGTGTGCTTTTAAGCGCCCTATGCCTAGACAAGACGCAGGCTGTACCTCGGGCGAAGCAGCAGCCCTAGGATATTGCTGCTACAGGCCCAGGGCTTTTTCTCCAGAAGCCACTTAGGCTACTGGAAATGGTGCCTCAGACCCATGAGTGCTCAACATTGCAAACTGGTTACTCGCTCCAGTTCCAACATGGCCCTCCTCTCTGGGGCATGACAATAACAACTGTCTCAGACCCGCAAGCCGTCGCCCAGGTGGCTGAGAAGGTAGCAGCTTTTCCGCAAAAGCGGGTCATTTGCATAGTAGACCCCCTCAACAAGAATGGGGGGTTCTACTCCAGGTATTTTCTAGTGACTCGATCTAGATCCTCGATCTCAGGCAGGTGAACTTGAACTTGTATCTGAGTCTGAGACGGTTCAAGATGCAGACTTTGCAATGGCTGTTAGTCCATTAGGCTAGGCGACTGGTTCACCACAGTGGACTTTGAAGGATGCCTATTTCCATATCCCAGTAAAACCAGCGCACAGGAAATACCTGAGTGTCGCCTTTTCAGAGAACCGTCTACCAGTTCTGCGTCCTACTGTACGGTCTCCCTCTAGCCCCATGCATTTTTTATGAAATGTATGGAGGCTATACTAGCCCCACTGAGACTCCAGTGTGCTCAATTATCTGGACGACTGAGGTTTCTGGGCTTGATGGCGGCAGCATCAAATATCCTCCCACTGGGTGTTTTGCATATTTGCCATCTGCAGGTTTGGTTCAACCGCACAGCTGCTCTGGTGGTTTTGAACTGCAACCTCCTGTTGACAGTGTCCTGACACCTGTCTACAGGCTATCTCTTGGTGGAGACAGCCAGCCCATCTGTGTCTCTGCGTGGCGCTGGGCAGCATCACCAGGAGAGGTCATCGCCACAGACGCGTCCGAAACGGGTTGGGGCAGAGTGTGGAATGGCAGGGGCGTACAAGGGGTGTGGCAGGGTCGCCACATCAATATTTTAGAACTGCAGGCCGTGTATCTGTCCTTTTCAGGAATTTTAGGAGCAGGTTCGGGGGAGACATGTGCTCGCCTGCACTCAAGAGGGCAGAAGTTGACCTGTTTGCCTCTTGAGAGTTGATACACTACCCCCTGTGGTTCTCCATAAATGGAGAAGGGAAACCTCTGGGGGTAGACTCACTGGCACACCTGTAGCCAGCACGTCTGCTGTATGTGTTTCCACCGCTTGTGCTGCTCCCGTTGTGTCTGGAGAAGATCAGACAAGACCGGGCCAGGGTACTCCTAATAGCCCCTTACTGGCCCAGGCAGCCATTTCGGTATGCCATGTAAAAATAGATTCATTCTCCCCAGGAGTTCATTTCCTGGTGGGGCAAATTTTGAAAGGCACCCGGTGGCTTAGGCCACTGGTGAAGGATTTAATTCCTCGCTGGAGGTTAAATGTAGTGCTTAATGCACTAAGAAAACCTCCATTTGAGCCCATGCATTCAGCTGAGCTCAAATTCCTGTCTTTTCAAGACAGATTTCTTGCTTGCCATCACTTCTGCTAAGAGAGCGAGTGAAATGCAAGCATTTTCAATCTCAAAAGATGGCTAATTTTCAGAGGCCAGAACGAAGGTCACCCTTTGTATTAACCCAGCTTTCCTGCCAAAGACCGTCTCAGTTTTCCACATTAATCAGTCGGTGGAATTGGAGGCTTTTCATCCCCCTCCTTTCCAACCTGACAAGGAGCGCCAGCTCCATATGCTTTGCCCAGTGCGGGCGTTAGCATGCTGTGTGGAGGGGACTGAAAGCTGGAGGCAGTCGGAGCAGCTGTTTGTTTGCTACGGGTCGAAGTCCCAGGGACAGGTTCTGGCTATGCAGCATCTGTCCAAATGGTTAACACGCACAGTACAAACTGTGTATGAACTAGGTAATCTGTCCCCACCTGAGAAGCTCACTGGCCATTCCACCAGAGGTCAGGCAACATCTATCCCGGACATTGTGCAGCGTTGTTATATATATATATATATATATATATATATATATATATATATATATATTATATATATATATAGTGTGTATATATATAAATAATAATTTATATTATATGACAAGTTTTTTTTAATTGTATGGAGTACTCTAATTAAAATATCGATTTGTTATCAATCGTAACGATAATCCAAATTATCTATCAAGCCTTATATAGTGTGTGTGTCAGTGGTTGGAAATTCTGGCCTATGATTGGTTAAAACCTCATCATAGAAGCAAAAAATAGATTGAACTGACATCCTCACATCACTCAGTCCCACCCCTTTTCAAAGGAACGTCATTCATCTCCACTCCACAAAAAGAGAAAATGGCTAAACACCGATTTCTGTGACTTGACAGAAAATGAATTGCTAAACATACTACAAAAGAAAGATGCTCCAAACACTGAAATGTTTTCTGAAATTCAAACAAAAACTTAAACGAATATCACAGGTGGGATATAAACTGGATTATGCACCAGTTAGCAAACCAGATGGAGTGTATGCCAAAAAAACCTTAACTATGTGTTGTGAATTCTGTATTTATTTACATATGCTGAATCTGTCAATATACACACTCACACCGACTTTGTCTTTTTAGAGGTTTGTAAATGCTACACGTCTGCATATTATTTAAGAATTAAATTTGTCTGTTTTGCTCAAGCTATTGTGAATTGACACTTTCATACTGGTTCCAGAGGTTTTGCCAAATGATTACTTCTCCAGAGAATTTCAGTGATCAGTTTTGGGAAGTTAATTATTTGTTTAGGTGGTTCTTGTCTTAGCCTGGAGACGACTGAACTGGCAGAGCTGCCTCTTATCCTCTCGCTCCTTCCGTACTGTTCTCCCAGCATGGGTTTTCCACAAGCTCAATTGCTCCCGATAGTCCTGGGTGCTTTCCATCTCTTCGTCTTAATCCCTCCAGTTCGGTTCCTGCTTCTATGTCTCGGTCCAGCTCGTTTCAATCCCTTCCTTCATCGATAGTTGGTCCAGGAGTTCAAGCCTGTCTGCGTCTGGGTGTTCAGCCTTTTAATTTTTATATTTTGTATAGTATCTTTTGTGGTAGATGTACAAATTGTTTGTTTTCTTGTCTTAAGTGGTTCCGCCATGTTCTCTCTTTCTCTGCCTTTCCCAGGTTTCAGCACCAAGTTGTTCAGTACTATTTGTTTTTAAAGGAATATTTCAACACATTGATTCAACTTAAAACTATTCTTTATTCCTTAACATTTACATTCTGAAGTTGAATTGAGGCAACAATAAACCCAGCAAGCTCCGTACTGTAGTAAACAGTTTTTGCTCCTTTCTCTTATCTTGGGGAATGTAGTCTCTTTGTTATGTACACTAAAGTCCCCCTAATGTAACAGCTTTTTTGTGAACAACATAAACAATCATTAACAAGCTGCAACATGAGGGTTGGAGGCACTCTGCTTCGCCTCGTGTTGCACAACACCCTGAGGCATCTGTATATTGGATGTATACCGACACCGTGTGTGTGTGTGTGTGTGTATAATGTTTAGATTCTGTTCTACATATCTGAAGGCTATGTCGTAAAGGTCGTCACGCTCTTTGTAAAAATGTATGTCTGCTGGGGAACAAAGACCTTGATGATGAATAACATGCATTGGATATTGATAGAGAAATGAAGTGCACAGCTGAATGGAATAGCTGGTTCAAGTGTTTTCCAGAACCAATGATTTTGTTGTGAGCGTCTTGTTTCATTATAGGCTGTATATTGAGTGCCAGCAGTGGTAGATTAAATCTGCTTTATGATTTAATAGATGCCGCAGGTGGACCATGAAGCATAATAACCAGTAATGTTTGCTGAGGCGCTAATCCAAGGCAATTAAAAGTTCAGACTGACCTTTTACATGCAAAGTCTGCACAAAATGCTTCTGTGTTTTTATGTGCGCGAATGTCTAATGCACTAGTATTAAATGAAATAAGAAATGACCTGTTCAGAGCTTATGTATAGACTTTTAAATTTTTCATTGGTTACATTTATTTTATTTGGGATTTACCCTACCCTTCCACTTCCACAGTGTAGGGGGAACTCTGCTTTTATATATTAGAAGAATCAAAAGATCGAGGCTCCATTTTGAATAAATAAAACATTTGAATATTCATGTACTTTAATTATGCTGTCGTGGTAACGGGCTGTAATACGTAAAATGACCTGACATATGTAAAAATCACATTTTGGACATAATTGACTTTTTATTAAAGTACAAAAATATAGCAGATTTTACATAGATGTGAATAAATGTGCTAAACATTAACAGATTTAGAAGAAAACCCTTTAATGGTAAGCAGTGGGGTAGTGAGGGGGAGTGAGCAACATTCTGATATGGTTTTCACTGGATTTAATGTATTATTATTATGCATTGTTCCTCACTATCTTGTAAAGCGCTTTGTGATGGTGGTCCACTATGAAAAGCGCTATATAAAAAAAAAAAAAAGATTGATTTGATGGTTTGAGCAGAGCCACACTGCCAGTGCAGAATGTCCAAACCTTCCGGAACCAAATAATTACACATTTATAATTAAGACGACAAAAGTTCTAGGCTAAGCTTCATATTTCTATTTCACTTGACTGATGCTAGCAAAGAAGGGGGTTTCCGGTAGCAGCTGATGCAGACATAAGTTCCTTTTCCTTTTTGGCTACCAAAAAGTGGTATCTATAAGAATCTTCGTGTCACAACCAGATGTTTCTGCAGCCCTGCTGACTCCCTTTCGCGTGTCTGCAGGTACGGCCCGAGCTCCATGGAGGAGTATAGAGTGAACCTGGGGAAATTCTTCACCCGCCTAGGGGAGGTGCTGCTCCCGGAGTGCCTGGTCATGTGGAATATGGCTATGCCTCTCGGCAAAAAGATATACGGGGGCTTTCTCATACCCGAGGTAAGCAGCAGGTGCAGACCAAGCGCTGTGAAACCAAACCTGGCTCTTCTCAATCATTCAAGAATGCGTGCTCGGCTGTGGGAGTTCTGGTGACTTCCTTTTTCTGTTTTTTATTTTAAAGATATATATTTTCTTCCTCCAATAGTACTCCTCTGTGTACATTTTAGAAGTGTGGTGTTTGGCAGGATATTATTCCAAGAGCCACTGTGGAGGTATAATCCCTGTAACCAATTAATTCACTTTCTCTGTATTAACCCTTTGCGGTCCATTTATTAAGTGCGCGTCAGGTCTAATTAATTTTCACACGCGCAGTTAATTCTAGATGTGCTGTTTAAGTGTTTTTTTTTTTTTTTCACAGTCAAACGGGTTTAAATGGCCCTGCATCTCAACAAAGCACTCACTAGGCATCTCCAGCCCCGCCCCACCCTTTCGTTCGCTATAGCTTTCACCTATGTAAGAAATAAATAATAATAAAAATAATAGTCGTACATACCGATCAATCATCTCCTGATCACTCGTTTTATCACCAAACTCCTCAATAATGCGATCCAAGTCATTATTTTATTACTATAACATCTCAAAAAAGCTGCAAATGTCTGTGTTCTCGGTGCGCTGATGCACTGATCAACCAGCTTGTTTATTTACGACCGCCCCGTTATCTGATACAGGGCCATGTATGACTATTCATGAGATACGCCCCCGCCCCCCCCCCCCGACTTGTCTCGGCTCCTGTCGCTCCCACTCGGCAATTGAATGGTTTTCTCTGCTTTTTCCGGCGAAAAAACGACTAGAAACCTGTTTTTTGCGTTGCTATAATGTCGGACCCAGTCCGACAAAGGACCTGAGAGGAATAATTGCAATGTCGGACTCAGTCCAACAATGGACCGCAAAGGGTTAACCTGCAATATACAATGCTAATGCATCCTCGGTGTAAACCCGTTAGTTACAGCACCTGGACCAGTCGCTGCGTTCCGACATCATTGAGGCAAACTTCTACAGCGCGACGCTAGCAGACTCGCACAGGTTTGACGTGTTGGATCTGCACTACCACTTCCGCTTTGAGCTGCAGAACCGCACCAAGGACGGCGTGCACTGGAACCAGCTCGCTCACCGCAAGATCACCTTTCTCCTCCTGGCACACATAGCCGAAGCCTGGAACGTGGAGGTGCCGGACAGCAAGAGGCAAAGTAAGGATGTCATTGCTTCTTTAAACCCAGTGCTGTCCTTCCTGCCTTGTCAGATAATGTACCGTGTGTGTGTGTGTGTGTGTAAGGGGCCGTTGTTGAGTAGGATCATCTAGGCTGTGTTCACAGTGGGTATGTTAAAAACGTTTCAGTACCTTTTGGTTTAAAACGATTAATCAATTTGCTTGCTGTTCACACTTACCTGGAAGGAAGTGTTTGTTTGGTACGTGAACTGCAAACATTACGTTCATATGCTTGTGTGAACGTGATGTATAGTTACTACAATTACTAAAATGATATTTGAAGCTGCTTGCTCTTTAACAGTATTGTTTGCTTTAATGGAGGGATTCAGTCGTACAGCATTTCAATTAAAAGTTCAGATTTTAAATTGTATTTCATGGTAATGTAAAACGTTTACAGCTATGTTACCTCTTAAGTTTTTTTTTTTTTGTTTGTTTTTTTGTCTAAGCAGCATTTTGCACACTGCATTTTCTTTCTTTTCAGATCTGCTTTGTAATGAGAACATTGAGTACAACCCTGCTGCGTGCCAGCATGGCAACAGAGAAGTGCGCCAGCCTTACATTTATAGCAGTCCTGCTGCAGGTAAGGACCAGAGGTTGAGGCTTTGCAGCCAGTTGTATTGCTGTGCTGTAACTGATAATACAGATTGAAGCCTTCGGGGCAACTATTTGGAAGGGTGATAAAAAGGAGGGAATGACAAATGTAAATGTTTATTTTGTACTTGCCCTACCTTTTTAAGCACATTTATTCAGGTTCATCTGAGGTTGTAATACAGCAATGTCTAATGTACTAGTATTAAATCAAAAAAGAATTTAGCAGGTTGGGAATCTTTCCTTTTTATAAGAATCTATTCAAAACTGGCCAAATAGAAAGTATTAAAGGAGTGGTCTGGTTTTTGGGTTTTATTTAAATAAATAACTCAAGATGTCATACTGGTTCTGATGGTTCCAACTGAGATTAGAAAAAGTTTGAGAGAAAGCATTAAGATATTTAAATAACATTGTATATGTATTTGGACATGCACATAAATACTAGTCAAAACAGCATTTATATATAGAGAAGTGTAAGGTACTGCACACAGACAATAAATATGTGCATTATAAATATCGTATGGGAGATACTGAAATTGATGAAGGGAACTATGAAAGACCTAGGAATTTGTTGACTATATCTAGACAATGCGGGGAAGCTATATAAAAAAGGCCAACAAGATGCTCGGATATATTGTGAGAAGTGTTGAATTTAAATCAAGGGAAGTAATGTTAAAACTTTACAATGCATTAGTAAGACCTCACCTAGAATATTGTGTTCAGTTCTGGTCACCTCGTTACAAAAAGGATTTTGCTGCTCTAGAAAGAGTGCAAAGAGCAACCAGAATTATCCCGGGTTTGAAAGGCATGTCGTATGCAGACAGGCTAAAATAATTGAATCTATTCAGTCTTGAACAAAGAAGACTACGCGGCGATCTGATTCCAAACATTCAAAATCCTAAAAGGTATAGACAATGTCAACCCAGGGGACTTTTTTGACCTGAAAAAAGAAACAAGGACCAGGGGTCACAAATGGAGATTAGATAAAGGGGCATTCAGAACAGAAAATAGGAGGCACTTTTTTACACAGAGAATTGTGAGGGTCTGGAACCAACTCCCCAGTAATGTTGTTGAAGCTGACCACCTGGGGTCCTTCAAGAAGCTGCTTGATAAGATTCTGGGATCAATAAGCTACTAACAACCAAACGAGCAAGATGGGCTGAATGGCCTCCTCTGGTTTTGTAAACTTTCTTATGGTCTTATACATACCCACCCATTAAATACACCCTACATAAGAGGAGATAGTAAAACAAACTCACTGAGCACAGAAGTTCATGAAAGCAGGTTTGACTGTGTGTGTGTCCATGTGTATTGATGCTGTTGGACCTGTGGTTTTCTGCAGACCTCTGCTGGAGTGAGATCCAGAGATATGGGGGTCCCATTCATTACTATGACAGGCAGGCTCCTGGGCTGGTTCCAGTTCATCACCATCCTTATAAGGGTAAAGAGTTTGTAAAGCATGTACAGACGTGCTCAAATTTGTTGGTACCCCTCCACAAAAAACGAAGAGTGCACAATTTTCTCTGAAATAACTTGAAACTGACAAAAGTAATTGGCATCCACCATTGTTTATTCCATATTTAATAGAAATAAGACTTTTGATTTTTTATTCAACATAATATTGTAAATAATAAAACAAATGAAAATGGCATGGACAAAAATGATGGGACCGCTAACCTAATATTTTGTTGCACAAGCTTTAGAGGCAATCACTGCAATCAAACGTTTTCTGTAGCTCTCAATGAGACTTCTGCACCTGTTAATAGGTAGTTTGGCCCACTCTTCCTGAGCAAACTGCTCCAGCTGTCTCAGGTTTGATGGGTGCCTTCTCCAGACTGCAAGTTTCAGCTCTTTCCATAGATGTTCGATAGGATTCAGATCAGGACTCATAGAAGGCCACTTCAGAATAGTCCAATGTTTTGTTCTTATCCATTCTTGGGTGCTTTTAGCTGTGTGTTTTGGGTCATTATCCTATTGGAGGACCCATGACCTGCGACTGGGACACAGCTTTCTGACACTGGGCAGTACGTTTCGTTCCAGAATGCCTTGCTAGTCTTGATTTCATTGTGCCCTGCACAGATTCAAGGCACCCTGTGCCAGGCGCAGCAAAGCAGCCCCAAAACATAACCGAGCCTCCTCCATGTTTCACTGTAGGTATGGTGTTCTTTTCTTTTGAAAGCTTCATTTTTTCATCTGTGAACATAGAGCTGATGTGACTTGCCAAAAAGCTCCGGTTTTGACTCAGCTGTCCAAAGGACATTCTCCCAGAAGGATTGTGGCTTGTCAATATGCATTTTAGCAAATTCCAGTCTGGCTTTTTTATGTTTTTCTTTCAAAAGTGGAGTCCTCCTGGGTCTTCTTCCATGGAGCCCACTTTCGCTTAAAATGCGACAGATGGTGCGATCAGAAACTGACGTACCTTCACCTTGGAGTTCAGCTTGTATCTCTTTGGCAGTTATCCTTGGTTCTTTTTCTACCATTCGCACTATCCTTCTGTTCAGTCTGGGGTCGATTTTCCTCTTGCGGCCGCGCCCAGGGAGGTTGGCTACAGTTCCATGGACCTTAAACTTCTTAATAATATTTGCAACTGTTGTCACAGGAACATCAAGCTGCTTGGAGATGGTCTTGTAGCCTTTACCTGTACCATGCTTGTCTATTTTCTTTCTGATCTCCTCAGACAACTCTCTCCTTTGCTTTCTCTGGTCCATGTTCAGTGTGGTGCACACAATGATACCAGACAGCACAGTGACTACTTTTCTCCATTTAAATAGGCTGAATGACTGATTACAAGATTGGAGAGATGTGTGATACTAATTAAATAAACTAATTAGTTTGAAATATCACTATAATCCAATTATTTATTATCTTTTCTAAGGGGTACCAACAAATGTGTTCAGGCCATTTTAGAATATCTTTGTAGAATAAGCAATAATTCATGTCTTTTCAAAGGTTCTTTGCTTTATTCTATGACATACCAAAGGCATGCAAGTATACATGATAAAATAGCTTTTAAGTTTATCACTTTTCAGGAGGAATGAAGCATTATTTCAATGAGCTGTAAGGGTACCAACAAATTTGAGCACGTCTGTATGTGGGTGTTCAGTTACACATGATTTGGACCCTTCCAGTGCAATGCACTTCTGTTCTACAAGGCTTCTTTATCCACTTTACTTCACTAGCATGGCTTTCAATCTGTCACTGATGCACTAAAAGGGGTGATCGCTCATCTGAATTGATAGCTGGGATTTATCAACATTCTTTTTTTTGTTTTAGAGGTTGGCATGGGTACCCCTAAAACCCTGGGAAACCAGCACATTATAAAAACTCCCTTCCTCAATCTAATCTTCCACTCGGTATGAATTTAGATTGTGTAATTGTCATTTATTTGGTTCACTGCAGTTTGCCATGAATGCAGTTAACAGACCTAGATGTTTGAGCCACAGACAGAATGGATTCCCAGCTCTAAATAAAATGTTACTGTTAAGCACTAGTAGTAATTGAAGCATTGTTATTTCAAAATAACAGAAGCCTGTTTTTTACTTCAGTGAAGTAGGCTAGAATGTGTGTGTTTTTTTTTTTTTTCCATTAAACTTGTCTGTATTGAAATTAATTCAGTTTCATATTGAAGCTTGTGTACTACTCATTCAGTTAAACAAAGTAGGAATTTGCTTGACGTCTTTCAATTCAAGTTAGATTATTTGTGTATAAAAAAAGACAATCGAGTCTCAGTCCTTCTTACGCAGCCAGTGTCATCTTGCTTTAAAGGCATGTACTGTACCTGAAATCGTAAGGTAATTGAAACATTTTTGCTTATATTCTTCCTGTCGTTCTGCACGGTTTCAGCCCTTGTTAAAGATACAAAATAATGTATACCGATCCGAAGCAAGTGCAGAACTTGCCCCAGTATTTAAAGTAAGAAATATATATATATATATATATATATATATATATATATATATATATATATATATATATATATATAATGCACAGAATCATAAGACTAGTATTCAGAAACACACACATTCGCTTTGCATTTGACAGTTATTATAATAATCAGTTTGCACTGGAAAGGTTTATCACTTTACCATTTACTTCCCATCTCAGTGTAATTGTGTGACATTTGAAATGTTTACAACCTCAAAAACATTAAATTCAAGAAAAAAACAATAAAAACGAACAAATTAGACATTTCTATTGCATTTCTGAGTAACCCCTTTGACCCCAGTGTACAGGACTTACTATATGCAAACTATTCTAGCATGGTAGTGAAAAATACCAAGGAGTTTTCTAAGGGCATATTTGCTTTCTGCTCAGTGGAGCTGGTGGAATTAAATGCAAAATGATTGTCAAACTTTTACTCCTCAGAAAAGCACATGAGAATCACAAATCTTTCATTTAACCCTTTGCGGTCCATTGTCGGACCTGGACTGACATTGCAATTATTCCTATCCGGTCCATTGTCGGACCCTGTCTGACATAAAAAAAACGCAAAAAACGGGTTTAGTCGTTTTTTCTCCGGAAAAAGCAGAGAAAGCCATTCAATGGCCGAGTGGGAGCGACAGGAGCCGAGACAAGCCGATAAAAAATTAAATAAATAAAAAAAGGCGCATCTCATGAATAGTCATACATGCCCCTGGCATTACATAGGGGCGGTCATAAGGAAACAAGCTGAATGGTACTGTATCGGCGCACAGACTATCGCTGACATTTGCAGAGCTTTTTTGAGATGTTATAGTAATAAAATAATGACTTGGATTGGATAATTGAGGAGTTTGGTGATAAAACGAGTGATCAGGAGATGATCGATCGGTATGTACTATTATTATTATTATTATTATTATTTTATTTATTTATTAGCCTATGTGAAAGCGATAGCGAACGAAAGGGTGGGGCGGGCTGGAGATGCCTAGTGAGTGCTTTGTTGATATGTAGGGCCTTTTAAACCCGTTTGACTGGGGGGAAAAAAAACAACTTTTAAACGGCACGTCTAAAATTAACTGTGCGTGTGAAAATAAAGTGGACCCGACGCGCACTTAATAAATGGACTGCAAAGGGTTAAGGTACATTTACCTTATCGGACCATATCAGCCGCAACGGTACAGTACTCGATCATGCAGCTCTGTACCTAGTATTCTGACCTCTAGAGAAATCTTCCTTTCGCTAGCATTTCCAGCGTGCCTTTGTAAAGATTGACACATTGACAGAATCCTAAAGCTCTGTTCGTAAAAGGTATTTTCTTTTCTGTTGCAGTCCGGTACCCAAGCAGCAGCAGCAGTGCCGCTCCCCCAGCTGGTTCAAGTCGCTGACATTTTACTCTGAGTCTGAGTTCCCCTCTGTTACTGGTCATGCAACTTCTCTGTCTAATATGGATTTCACTTTCCAGTCCTTTTTATTCAAGACACCACTTCCCGGTACTCCATAATAACATGGCTGGTGCGTTAGCTCAGATACAGATATCCAGATTCCTTCAAAGTCTGCAGCTCATCCAGCGCCTCTGTAAGCTTTGCAATCAAATAATCGATTCAACTAAATCTCCTTTTTAGTAATATCCAGGATTCAGCCCATGATACATGACATCTACTCTCACCTTTCAACTAGATCATCCTACACCAACAACTGGAGTACTTTTCTCAACAGTTCAGCCAGCTAATTTTCAACTGAACCCATCTATTCCTTCCATCACCCCTCTTATTTCACTGGCTGAACCACCTATTGATTTTCTATTCCCAAGCAGGATTAATCCAACTCCATTTAACCACATGGCTTTCATAGTTCATGCAAAAGAATCTTTACATTTGGCACCAACTACTATCAAATCCAATTTGTTAGGATTTCAACATCAATTTTACTTGATGTCTTTCGCTTCTCCAACTATACTATACTCTTGCAAGGAATTTCCAAGTGCTTTTCGGCTCCACCTGCTCGCCTGGCTATCTCTAGTCATTCTAGGCAACTTTGATTACTTTCTATGTCAAGGCTGCTTTTCTCAATTTGATGATTTAACTATGGAAATAATATCCGAACAGTATTTTGGGGTTTTTGAGATGCTCAGAATGTATAGTTCCTTCTATTTCCAGCTTTCCTCCTCTTGGTATCCGCTGCAGTGACCTGAACCTCATTCAAGATTCCTATTTCATCCTATTCCTTCGAATTTCAAAAACGGATCAGCTCCGGCAACGACAATGTATTCAGCTTTCAAAAATCAACTCTCCTCTGTGCCCCTACACTTCCATACTGAACAACATCGCAGAACGCCAGGACATTTCATCCTCTGACCCTTTGTTCAATTCAAGCCGGTCCATTTGAAAGAAAAAAAAAAAAAAAAAAAAACTCTCCTCTATGCCCATATGCTTCCATGCTGAAATACATTACAGAACGTAAACCCAAATCTCCTTCCGACCCCCTATTCATCAATGCAAGTGGGTCTGTTGTCTCAAGACATTGGTGTTGTTCTCACCTCTCCACTTTGGTTTCCAGAGCAGGTCTTCCCTGCAAGTAGACACTCTGCATTCATTCAGAATTGGGGCAGCCACTTCAGAAAAGATTAACCAGCATCTAATAAATATGGGACGCTGGACCTCAGCAGTCGAAGCTTACATTCATTCTTCACCAGCCGAAGTAACATCTGCCCATCAGTCTATTGCTAGTATTTTCACAGTGGGGACGACCTATCCGCCTGGGCCACAAAAGGTTTCCTCATAAAGAAATAAAAATGAAAGGGGGGTTTTCCTTTCCACTGTGCGGAGGGTCTTCACATAGTCAGTAGGGTACAGTTTCTAACCCTTGTCATGTTAAGTGTTTTTCTTTTTGTGTTTTTAAATGTTTTCCCTCTTCTATATGCATTGGCAGTTCTCCTTTTTTCTTCTCATAAATGTCTTCAGCAGGGAGCCGGGGGTCCATCCTTTGGGGGTTAGTGATTCCACTTTCTTCAATCCTTTAAGCGCCACTTCATTTACCTCATAGAGGAGGGTTCTCCATGAGTCAGAGGGGACCCCTGGCCAAACCCCTCCTTTAGCATGCATGATTCCTTGTCTTCTCTTTTTCAGGTACTGATGCCTCTACTTATGTGAGGGCCACAAGTGCTGGAACCCCTCTTGTTTGTCGGGTCTCCTCAGCGACGGAAGCCCCCTTCTATAATGTTTGACTTTTGAAGAGGCGGAACACCCTGCTCTGTATGTTCTAACATCTACTAACTTTGTTTTCTTTCTGGTTCGAGAGCCTCTTCATATGCCAGGTCACCTCAAAGACTGTGGCCCTCCCTCCTGTTTGTCGGGTTTCCTCAGCGATGGAATCCCTCCACTGCATATGTTGGGCCATTGAAGAGCTGGAACCGCTTTCACGTGTTAATATATTACTGATTCAATGTTTCTGGTTCGCAAGCTTCTTCGTATGTCGGGTCATTTCAGAGACGGTGACCCCCCCCCCCCCCCCCCCCCCCGTTTGTCGGTTCTCCTGAATAACGGAAGCCCCCTTTTTTTTTTAGATGCGTAGGGCCTTCAAAGGATGGAGCCCCTCTTTTTTTATATGTTCTATTTGTTGTTCATTTTATGTCCTAAACATTACAGCAGGTGGCCTAGCTCTGCCCCGTGAAACAGAACCTGCATGGAGGCTGAACTCAAATTACCAGAATCTTCCTTGGAAGGCCTGTGGTGGAGGTCCAAATACAAGCTTTCAGGACGACTCCCCACTGATCGGTGTGTCTGCTTCTGTCATGGGCTTCACCACTGGCTACATCAGCTTTGAGGAGCACCACAGCAACCATTACAACAGAAACAACACCATGAATAATGGTAGGTGCAAATGCCAGGTTAGTTGTTTTAAGTGTTTGTATAACTTTTTTTTTTTTTTTGCATTTGCTAAGAATACTAACCCTTGTATGCCGTAGTGAGGTTCAAATCAATATAGTGACTGGTTCACATGAAGTGCAGTAAAGAGATGAAGAGGGTGGGATGGCTTTGACCCATAATGCACACCTTATGTTCACCTTCTAATTGCATCACTTTGCCAGCAAGCATTAGATTCTGTGAGACCATCTCTAATGAGCTGTGAAAAGTTGACAGTAGTAAATCCAATAAATTCTGTGAGTAATGGTGTAGGTAATGCAAGTGCAGATAAGTTTTGACTTGCGTCCATTTAGTATTGATGCTGTTGGATCTGTGTTCTCCCCCAGAGCCCTGCTGGAATGAGAACCGGAGGTTTTTGGCTCCCAATCAGTACTTTCACAGGGAGGCCCTGCGGCCGGCTCCAGAAATACATGCCTTTCATTATAGGGGTAAAGAGTTTTAAAAGCACGTGTGTGGTTGTTCAGATGCACAGGACTTCGGAGGTTAACTGCACTTAATCATCCATTCTGTTACTTGAGTCTGTTTCTACAAAAGCATGGATTTATTGGGTGGTGCTGTAAATGGAAAGTCATTTTTTTCAATGATTTCTCGCTGAAATAATTACACAATGCATTTTTTATTTATTTTATATTTTTAAAAACAAGCTTTTTGTTCACCACTGATGCCTGAATCCACAAGCCTGTACCAAGTTTACTGAAAGTGCATACACGTGTACATTATTACTTGTTTTGTGGGGAAAAATTTAATAATCAAAAGCCATCAAATATTGTGTTATGCTTGGTTTTTTACTTCACTGGTCTTGGGTCCCTTTCTTTTTTTTGAATCCACACTAGCAGGGACCAGCGTTTTACGTCTGGCTCAGTTAAGGATTCATACGTCTACTCATCCTTGTGTGTTTTAAATAAATAAATTAATAAATAATTTAGACCTGTTGTGGTCTTGACAGTTGGTATACTTTTTAAAACCCCTCCAATCACTTTGTGTATGCTTGTACCACGTTAATTTCCTATCTATTTTATAATGCATATATGTTATTTCAAAGTTTTGGTAGGGCAACTTATCAAACTCCATAGAGTTCACACAGTGTTTTGAAATTTCTAAAAATTTAAATAAAAAAAACTGTGACCGATGGGGGATATACATACTCGGTGGGGATTGCTTAAGTTTTAGGGCAGGTTACAGCTGTTTCATCTCCTCCTGGGTCTTCTTTCCTCATACCTTAAACCACCTTAGTTACAAGTATAAGACCTGACATTATCCTAGGGTAGTCATCAGTGGATCTTCTATGCTTTTTTTTTTTTATATAAAGCCCCTTAATAAAACTGTCTTCTTATCTACAGAGCCACTTTTCGGTGGGATGTCTATGTATAATGATGCTCCTTACTTGTCAGCTGCCTATGAAAACAGAAGTAACGTTGTTATGAAGCAGCGCCCTGTGAAGAGATACTATCCTCCCAACAAGAGGCCCAATGCAAAGCCCTATTACAGAAACTGAGTCCTGGAGAATGTAGGGCAAGAACATGGCATTCTTTCCTAAATTTTACTTTACAACAACTTTTTTTTTTATTATTTAATTATATGTATTCAAAAAAATGGAAATGTGTGTCACTACTTTAAAAAAAAAATATATATATATATAAAATAAATCCCACTGCCTTATAGAACCTTATGTAGCACACTTAGCTGGAATAGTTTTTGTAACTGTTGCTAGAATGATGCGCCAGTTAGGGAGATGCAGAAGTAATAGTGTTTGTGTTTTATATCTGTTTGAATTTTGATCACCTTCCAGAAATTTGGATTTCACAAGTTCTTTTGTACATTTATTTTTGGTTAGTTGGATCTAAATGTAGTTGATCACTTAGTCCTGTTCTTGTTTTTATGCATGTTTTTGTAATAGTTAATAAAGTACATTTTGGATTAAACTGAATGTCTTATTTCGTTGGGTGGCTAGTGGCCTCATGGTCAGAGCTCGGGATCTCAAGTTAAATTGTAATTTGTGTGGTAAGGTGTCGGGTGAAGTCCTGAATGGGTGGTATGTCGGAGCGCAAATTCTGCAAAGCCCCTATCCTTTATGGAATTTGTATGTGGTGATGGGTTACAAGGAAATGTAGTCCACATGGTTTTAATGTTGGTCATTCATCAAGCTACATTTCCTAGGATGCACTGGGTGGCAGTACAGGTGCTGCTCAGCAATCCGGGGATAATGCTTGGCACCTGCAGCTTGTTATCTGTGTGAACATATAAGGCAGTCTCTAGCCTCATTCTGGTTGGAGTTTGAGGAGTGAGATCTGTGCATATTGTGTTGGTGAATTGTGAGTAAAATAGTTTGTGGATGAAGACAAAGTATTGACTTGTGCTTGTATGAAAACCACCTTTCTGTACCAGTTTTGCACGTGACCTCTAATGAACTGTACCACCTTAATTAAACTGTTACAGGTGTTTCTCTGTTGAAAAAACCCTGTGTTTTGAGTCTCCCCTACAACACTGGAAGGTAGTGAAAGTGGCAAAGCTACCCCACTTTGTCATAAAGGGTATTTTCCTTTTTTATTTTTATTTGGGGAAACTAGAAAATCTGACTAATTCCCTTTCAAAAAAACCACTTAATTGTTTTTTATTAAGTTTATTTTTTTTAAAGAACTTTTTTAATCATCTTTGTAAGGGAGTCACAGTACAGTGTAGCAAACCCACTCACTTTCAAACCCCCCCCCCTTGTCAAACAACGGGTGCAGTAAAGGGGTATACATCGGCTGTATGTGTGTTAATTCCCTCTGCCATGCTTTCATATTTAAATATCTTCAGATAACCGATCTGCAAAACTTAGGGCTTTTCCAGTTGTCGAGTACCAGAAGCTGGGGCTATGTTTGTACAGTACATACATACAATGGATATAGGCCATGGTGGTCAACATTTTGTTAATATCTCTGAATTTAAAGCACTTTTTTTAAATAAATGTTATTCTGTTCTTCCTTTCTGACCATTGTTGATTTATTTTAAATGATATTTTGCATAATTTAGTAATGAACAGGCAAGTACCATGAATAATCCAGGTCTTTATCATGTAAAAACAGGGAATGTTTTGGAGCTCATTTATACTCCTCTACATTATACATAAAATGTGCAATAAAGAAAATGATGCTCCACACTCTAGTCCTTGATGATAAAGCTTTATTAACTGGATGGGACCAGTGCCTGGTCTGGGATACAGATTATAGAATGTAATGCCTCTGTACATGCACTCGCTAGAACACAGGAGGGGAGAGAAGGGAAATCAGTCACACAAGGTACTGTATAGGGCTGAAACACTTCTTTCACATCACTGATAGGCTGTTTATGGTATCAACAGATTTAAAGCACTGCAGTGGAAGTAGTGCAGAGGAGAATGGGCTGGAATATGATTCAAGTAAAGAGAAAAAATGCTTTATAAATTTGTTCCTTACCCACTTGCTTCTAGCTACAAGTAATTCTGTGATGTCTTGTTGGGACATTCATGGTGCACTTGTGTGTTGCATGTGAATAACTTAATCCCGTTATGATAAAATCTAGCACAGTGGGATATGAATAATTTAGTTGGGTTAGTTAAGTTTTCTGTCTCCTCTGAAGTGGATATTCCTATAGGTTTTGCCAGGCATGCATAGCTAATTGCTCTCATTGTAAAGGTACAACAGCTGTGCAACAAGATTCCTGTTCTCGGTTCATAGTTTAATCATGAAACAAAAGTCAACTACATAATCTACTGAGCATCAAAAGAAACGTATCGCTTATATTTGGATAAAATTCACTAAATATGATCGAAAAATGACAAACTCTGTTTTAGAGCAGGTACAGTGACCTTTTATTGTGCTGATTAACAACTGACATCATGAAGATGCTGCAAAATGATCTGTCGATCTTGGGCAGGTGTTGCGACTCTTGGTCTCCCAGTTTGTGGCCTGTCATTGACAGTGTGTGTCTGGTTATACCGTCTCGCCAGGCCTGAAATTGCTGGCTGTGAGCACCCAAGACGGCGAGCCACAGGACGCTGCCCTAGTCCAGCCTCCAACATGCCAATTGCACAAAGGCGCTGCTCTCTTGCCAGATGTGGCATATGGGTTTTTTTCTGTGATTCTTTATTGCTTTTATTCAAGTTTGCAATTCAACCGCCGAAATCACTCCCTATCCAGTGTCCAATCAACTGTCTCACTAATTAGGTGATTAAGTGCACATGCTTCAGTCATAGTCACAGAAGCGTGTCATGGTCAAGGATGAATGATCGAAATATATGTGTTATAATAGTGATGTTTCTTTTATTGCTCGGTATATATGAACTGATTTTCTAGACAGTTTGCACCTGTACTATATAAAAGAAACAAGCTGCTACATCTTTTTTCCCCCCACAAACTCCATATGTCATAGTTATTAAAGTACTCTGCATAACTAAACCAGACATCAAAAATAAGTGTTGCAAATCTAAGGCAATGTCTTATCACAAGTTCATGTCCTGAAATATATTGGCACCCACTGCTATGTAAACAGATTCTTGGAAAATAATAATAATAATAATAATAATAATAATATTATTATTACAAAAAAATAGTATCTACCAAACACATTTTTTTTTTGTTTATTTATAACAGCCAGTTTCAGAACAACATTAATCTTAGTGTAGAGTTTGTTGATTGTTCCTCATGGCTAAACCAAACAAAGGTTAGTGCACAATAGAAACGGATATGGCTAGACTAATGCAAGACCTAGCATGTTATCCAACACTTACATTCTCCCTTGAAGACTGGACTGAAAAGAGGACACCCACTCGAAATCAACTGGCTTTGAATACCCTGTAGGTCAATTTTATAAACACTCTGCAGCAAGTGTAATTATTTCATTATTTAAAACAGTAAACCACCCCATTCAAGTATCACTTTAGAGCAAGGTCATGTCTGATTAAACTTCCGAATAGTCTGCACAATGGTTGACTTCTTTAAAACCCAGTTGTTGAAGACACATTTCATACAAATAACAATATCAAAATAAGTTAGAGATGCACACTACAGTAAATAGTATTGTCATTTAGTGATGCCATAAATAGTCAGAGATTCCTGAAAACGCATATACTTTATAATGTCATTTCAATACAATTGAAATTATAACTAAGCTAAAATGTGACAGCACTGTGTAAATCCTCACAGTGTGTTGGTTGACACCATATTTCAGATGCAGGTAAGAGTGCAACACACATGAAATCCAATCTGAAACTCACTTCTTATTTTAAGATGCCTGTACGTCAGTCTTAAATGTAAAATATCCTGTAGTTCATTGCAAGTAACTGATTAACTATCTAATAACACAGCACATTTATACAATTAACAGGGCAAATTTGGATTCATTATAGATTTTTTGAAATTCCTATTTTCTCTATTTATATGAATTTTCCTTGAATGCTTTTTCCCTCCAGCTAACAGCTAATATAATTGGAAGCTTAGTGTACTTGCTTTTGATAACTACATATGGGAACATGTAGCATATACTGTGTAAATATAGACACATAAATAATAGCTAATGTAATTGGAAGCTTAGTATACTTGCTTTTGATAACTGTAAATATGGGACCATTATGTAGCATATACTGTGTAGATATAGATATAGCATTGACATAGTATTACATATTCAGGGCACATTGCACAAAAGGCCACATGAAACTAGAATGAATGCATTTTATTTTTGTTTTGTTTGTTTTCTTCATCGGGATAGTTATGATTTCAAATGGTCCCATCAAGTAGTGCCAGTCCCACTATGCCTAAACACAGCACCTTCCCATGCCAGTATGGGATGTCACTTCATTGAAAGCTAGCAGCCTGCAATACATACAGTTAGATGAGCGAGAGAGAGAGAGAGAGAGAGAGAGAGTGAGCGCAGTGGTACGTTTCACAGCAGTCTAGGAGGAGAGGAGCAGGCGGTGCACTTTGTGGAGCTGTGGCTGTGTTAGGACGACCCTGTGGATCTGCTCCTGCCCGCGGGGACAGGGGAACATCACCCTCCCTATGAGCACCGTGTCGTCCTTCTGCTCCACTTGAGCCTGCAACAAATGAAAAAAAAATAGAAAACCCTGCGTCACGCCCCGTTACCAACCACAAGTAATATTCAGCCATTCACAGGAACGGTCTTTTTCTGCATCAGATCATGCACAATTGTGCACATACATAACTAGTTTTAGTACAGACAGGAAAAAAAAAATAAAAGGTTTTCTTGGTGATACTTTGGATTGGCTAAATATGTATATATTTCCCCACATATGGTCAAGCACCAATGAATCTAATTAATCTATAACCTGTTAAATCGGTACAGAAGGTTCTGCCAAATGCTTTGGTTGCGACAACCATTTCAAATCTGTCTGGAAGTTGAAACGTGAATTAAAAAGGTAAACATGAACTTGTCACCATCCTTCCTTTATTTAAATTGTAAATGCCACAAAAAATTGTCAAATATAGCACTTTGTATTACAATATAAAATATATACTTTGTATTTGGGCTGTTTGAGTAGTATATGGGTGATTTTGTTACAGCTGAAATGACATTACTGGATAAAGGCAGCCTACCAAATGAAATACCCCAGAGTCTAACGTTCAGAGGAGACTGACCCATTCTACATTTCAAGAGACACAGTTAAAATATTTAGATATTCACCATAGATGTTATATTGAATGCCATATAAATCCAATAAACATTTTGTTTGGCATGAGCATCTGATGTTTAGCCAGAACATTATATCCTAACTGTAGTTTTTCTTGAACGAATGTCAACTTCTGAAATGTGAACTATAAAAAGACACCACCCTTTATCAAAGCTGTCTATGAATTCCAACTACAGACTTTCTATAAACATGTACAATTGTCAGCTGTCAGGGAGCACATCTCAAAAGCATTGCGTGGTCTGGTTGCCCCTGCAGGTCTTACCTTGACGAAGGAGGAGGAGGGAAATGTGGCGAAGTCTGAGGGCACTCGGGCGCCGCGGCGCTGTGATACCACATGCTCGGACACTTCATCCTGGCACAGCGGGAAAGGGGGGAAATCATAGTTAGCGACAGGGAGAAGAGAGGGCGTTTTGAAGCTTTGATTTGATCCATATTGAAATATTTAGCATTTCCAGTGTGGACAAATAAAATGACTTCCAGTCCTGTGTTTTGTCGATGTACAACACAGATAACCACAGGTAAAGGCAGTCCTGACTATCTGCTATCCATTTGGACAGCCTGTGTTTAGACAAGGCTTGACCATGAGACTTCGCCCCATGTACCTGATGTAAAAAAAACGTGAACACATCACCCCCCCATCTTGCCGAGCTGCACTGGCTACCTGTAAAGTTCAGGATTATTTTCAAAACTCTCCTGCTCACCTACAATGCCCATCATCACACAGGTCCAGAGTACCTCCTCAACCTGATGACCTGCTATGTCCCTCCCCGCAAGCTGAGATCCTCTGACTCTGGCCTGCTTGTTATCCCCAAGCAAAAGTGCACCACACTCGGAGAACGATCGTTTAGCTTCATGGCTCTGACTCTTTGGAACTCTCTCCCAGCTTTGGTGCGTGATGCTCCCACCGTCACTCACTTTAAATCAACTCTCAGGACCCACTTGTTCTCTCTTGCTTTCCATGCTCTTTAAGCCTGGTATCTGCTATTAGCTGCTGTGTTATGCATTATGCATTTTTCACTGTATTTAATGTATTATGCATTGTTTTTTACTGTATATCATGTATTATGCCTTTCTCTGTATTTAAAGTATTATGGATTTTATTGTTGTTATTGCATCTTGTAAAGCACTTTGTGATGGTGGTCCACTATGGTGCTATATAAAACAAAGATTGGCTGATTGCAGACAAAAGCCTCCAACTTTTTGTCCTGTCAACGTAGTACGCCAGGGCCCACACTGGGCAGAGCGTATGGAGCTGTGGCTCCCTGTCAGGCTGGAAAGGAGGTGGATGGAAAGCCTCCAATTCCACAGACTGGTTGACATGAAATGCAGAGATAGTCTTCTGCAAAAATTAAGCAGGCTTTCGCAACTGAAAATCGGAAAGACGCCGCACTTGCACCTGTACTGGGAACGTGTGGACGTGGCTCTGGCATTTTGCAGGGTGTCAATAACCCTATTAGACAGACCCAGACGGCTCAAATGCAGCCATTCAGGGTCCAGACCCAGAGCTGCAGGCTTGATGGGTCGGATGCCATAAGGTCCCTTGTGTCTGACTGAGAAGGTCATGGCGCTTGGGCAGTCTCCACAGCTGGCCGCTCAGGAGCTGCATCAGGGTTGATGCACCTTGGCCCGGTCCTGCATGATTTTCTCCAGACACAGCAGGAGAGGTGGGAAGGCATGTAACTGTTGCTTCAGCCACTGGTGTGCCAAGGCATCTACCGCCAGCGGCTCCCCGCCTCCTATTATGAAGAACCAGAGGGGACAGTGGGTCAATTCCAGGGAGGCAAAGAAATCTATCTCTGCTTTCCCAAACCTCTCCCAAATGTGGCTCACTACCTCGGGGTGAAGCCTCTACTCTTAGGTGCAGGGAACTCTCCTTGAGAGGAGGTCCGCTGCCCAGTTTGTCACCCCGGGTAGTGAGAGGAGGTTCTCGTGTGCCCAGAGATAAAGCTTGCAGGCCACGAGATGGAGACTGGGCGACCTGAGGCCGCCCTGGTAGTTGATGTAATCCACCACTGTTGTGTTGTCTGTATGGACAAGCACATGTCTCCCTCGAACTTCCTGCAAAAAATGCAAACTGCCTGCAGCTCCAAAACATTTATGTGGAGACCATGCCATTCCACAAAGCACCCCAGCCCAGGCTGGACACGTCCGTGGTGACAAACTCCCTTTTGGTGACACTGTCCAGCGGTACGCCGAGGTGTAGATGGACAGGCTTTAGGCAGTGGTGAGACACTGTCAATAGGTGGCCATGGTTCAATGCGAGCTGAAAAACCTGCTGTTGAACCAGGCTTGCAGAGGGCACATGCACACGAGACCCAAAGGGAGGGTCTGAGAAGCTGCTGCCATTAAGCCCAGAAGTTTCTGGAACGTCACCACCGTGAGCATTCTGTTGAGCTGAAAGAGCTCTAAACAGGCAGCTATTCTCTGCACTGCCATCTGACAGCGTGGACAGCATGGACCTAGAGTCCAAGCACACCCCCAGATAGTAGGCTGTCCGAGAAGGTGGCCAGTGACAAATTCTGTGTGGGCTTCTGTATGTGCTGGAGACTGGGCATAAATGAGCCAGTCGTCCAGATAAGTACTCTACTCTACTCTTACTCTACTTGAGTACTCTGATGCCTTTGAGTCTCAGTGGGGCCAGGATAGCTTCCATGCACTTTGAAAAGTCATTGGGAGTTAGAGAGAGGCCAAATGGCAAGATGTGGAACTCCCTGAAAGGCAAACCGCATGCGCTTCCTGTGCACTGGTTTTATGGGGATGTGGAAATAGCCGTCTTTGAGTCCATCGTGAACCAGTCACCGGTCTGATTAAATGCAACAGCTGTTGCATCGTCAACATTCTGAACCACCTTCAGCTCCGATACAGGTTGACCTGTCTGAGGTCGAGGATCGGTCTGAGGCCACCATCCCACTTGGGCACTAGGAAGTACCTGGAGTAGAACCCTTCCTCTAACTGAAGAGGCGCCATCATGCGAAAAGCTCTCTTCTTCCTTGGGGGAGGAGAAGGAAAAGCAGAGGAGCATGAGGAAGACCATGAAGATTGCTTTCTGCGTGGGCTACTTTTCTGGGTGCTTCGTCTGCTCTTCCTTAGCAGAGCCATGGAGTGAGGACTCAGCCACCCCTCTACCAGAGGATGATGGGGAAGAGTGCTGTGCAGGAGTGAGGGATGCAGGGCGCTCTGTAGGGCTGCCGGAGACGTTTCTTCAGAGAAATGTGCACAAAACTCACAGAAACTGCGTTTCACCAGAGCCTCCTTTGTGTGCTCAGGCCCCAGGCAGGAAGAGCATGTACCATGCTTGTCCTCAACAGGCAGACTGGCCTTGCATGTGTCACAGGAATAAAACCCAGGCAGTATGCAAGTAGCAATGCAATGTACACCAACTCTGTACAAGTGCTGCCTAAGTCTACTTAAAGACAGCAAAGGGGCTGTTCAAGACCCGAACAAGACCAGCTTGTTACCGGACCAGGGATGTAAGCCCTGGTCGGAACCGGAATGGTACCAGTTCAGGGACTTTCGCACCGGTTCAGTATGGTACAGTAACCTTGGTCCCGGTTCGGTATGGTATGGGGTCGGGAACGAAGCGGTGATGCAAGCAGTCACCAAAACGTCAGTCAATCCGAAGCGCGTATCTCGGTCCAGCACAGCGCTGCTGAGCCCAGCTGTGCACCTATTTCTGTCCAAAAAACAACACCACAGAAAAAACAACAAGGGAAAAATATTTATCCACAGAAAACAGTAATAACACGAGTACATAAATAAAGGTCTCGTTTATTTAACAATTGTACATGTTTATTTAACCAAGCAGCCTGTGAGGAGAGCACAAGTTGCTTGATCCCTGGGAAGGGGCGACTCAAGCCACCGGCTTCACATGGAGCAAAAGGCCGCTGTGGGATGGAACAAACAACAGGCGGTAGTGCACAATATATGCGTAATTAAAAAAAAAACAAAAAAACTTGCAGCATAAATGATGTAATACACAATAATTAGCGCAAATTATAGTGTTATAAGCAACAACTATTTATCTGATACCAGGCTCCACCTATCATGTCTTGAAAGGAAAAACGGCGCAGAGATCTGTTCACGCAGTCCTTTATACCCTCGGGGGCGGGCATGACTGCGTCACAGGCTTGGCGGAGCAGCTTTGGTATAGAATAGTCAGGTTTCGGGGTGTTTAGGAGGTAAACACCCATGCGGTAATAATTACATTTCGTACTTGAAAGGGAACCAGTTAATTTCACATCAAAGTGCCTTTGATTTCCTTGGGGAGGGCAGGTGTACCAAGAATACTTGGAAAGAGAATTGTTTTGTGCAAATTCTAGTACAAGATCAAGATGTTCTGGATTCCCACCAAACAAAACTACAAGTGAATGGGGCCTTTTTTTGTTTGTTAAATATGCTACATTTTACTGTTCTGACGTAACAACATAAAACTAAAGCATTTTAATTGAAGCATGTCAGATTATTACTTTTTTGTGTTCTGATGACTTTACATAATGTATTGTATCGTATGACACTTCCACATCCAAAAGCACTACATAGCTACTAATAGTCCACTAAATGGTTCATGAGTGATTTATATGTAATCATTTATATAGTATGATTACATATCCCCCCCTCCCCTTGTTCCACCCATCAATATTTCATTTAAATTTGCCTTTTTTAAAAGTCCTTTATCATGTTCTCTACGACCTCAACGTCGTGATACACATCGTATTATGGCCTCGATGTATTGTTTCAACCCTCGTTATGCCCCAGTTACCTTCAGTCTGTCCAGTGTGTCACTCAAACTCTTGAGACGAGCAGTCTGCTCCATGAGCTGTGCAGTAGGGCTCACTAGAATTGAGAAGAAATAAGAGTTAATATTGTAATGGGGGTGCGAGATATCTTCAATAAACCTTGTACATAATGTAAGACAGCAGGGAGAGGGTCTGGTTCCTCCCTGCATCAGGCACTTTGTTTAATTATTTTTGTTAATTGTTTTATTGGTTTGTTTAATTATCACCTGCACCGGGCAATTATTGAAAATTAGAGCCAGGTGCAGGATATAACAGGGAAGCAGTCAGTCTGCTCGAGGCTGCTGTGTGAAGAGCCCGACTGTATGTCGTTTACTGTGATAAGGTATACGGTGCAAAAATTAAACCTGTGTTTAGTTTATGTGTTTTTGTTTAAAAAGTGTTGGTATGTTTTGTAGGTCAGGTAAACAGCTTAGCTGTCCTGCATGTTAGTCAGGGATCTGCAAAAGTGTATAGTTAGTGCTCATTAGAGCTAGGCGTTTATTTTGTTTTTGTTTTGTTTATTTAAAATAGCGTGTCAGCGCTGGAAAAATCAATTTCTGTGTCCAGGGTCTGTTTTTAAAGGGGCAACGAACCGTGAGTGGTACAGGCTTGTTTACAATAATTACTGCAACTGGAATCATTTTACATTTTCTATTTGCAGCTATGAAAAGAGCAGGTTTGATTATTACCCCCATGTGGAGAGAAGCTAAGAAAATATATATATTTATTATGGATGCGAGTCTTTCCCCACAAAAACACCACATGTTTTGAGATTTCTGGATTCAAATAATTTGAACATATTACATTATTTATAAAGGAACTACAAATCTTGCACTCACAAAAAAAAACCTAAAGCAAGACTATGTTTGCATCCTTGTTTTTGTTTAGTTTACAGACAGCACAGGCACACCAGCATGTGTCACGAGCAAGCCTGACCTGGTGTTTTTCCGGTGATGTCCACCACTTTCATGTTGGCGCTCATCTGCAGCAGCGTCTCCAGCAGCTGGCTGGTCTTGCGGTACAGGGGGTTGGACTGCAGGTCTGTGTTCACTCCCTCCTTCAAAGGCAGTTTGGAAACACGCAGAGGCGGCAGGGCTGCCAGCTGAGCGTTCATCTTCTCAGCCTGCCAGCGAGGGAAACCGTTAGTACAGGACTGAGGGGCTTGAACACTGAGTGTTCATCTTCTCAGCCTGCCAGCGAGGGAAACCGTTAGTACAGGACGGAGGGACTTGAACCTCAAACCTTAATCATTTTAATCCTCTTTTTAAAATGGCACTGGGACTGAATCAGTCCTCATACTGTAGGTAGTGCTGTCTTTGAAACAGGTTTTGTAGAATTCACTTAGCTTTGAAATTAAACAGGTATATTTTAACTGAAGACTATGATAACACTTACCAACACGATACACTGCTGAGTCTTAAGCCGATAGTGTGTGAAAGCATTTCAAGGTCTTTACTAAACATGCAGATTGACTGTATGCTAGTAGTAGTGTCACTCGCTGAGGTTCCAGATATTGTGCCATTTTTGTTTGTATTGTCTCTCTACCTTTGTGATGTTGTGGGTGGTATGAAACACATAACGTACACAACCAGTAGTTAAATGGGATGGCTGACATCCTTAAACTTTGCTTGGGTTTTTCACACACACCTTGAGCCGGTTGTTCTCGTTCTTGAGGTATTTGATGCCGAGTCGCTGAGCATCAATCTGCTGAAGCAGCAGAGGAGAGTCGATCACCTGGACTGTGCCAGAGCCACCGCCCATTGACTGCATACTGCCGACCCCTGAAAGTCACACACACAGAGGTCAGGACAGCTCAGGACTCGAACAGCAGGCTCAAACAGTCATGCATGTCACTTGTTTCACCATGCAACTTAGTATTAGAATGCTGTACTTTTATTGTCTCACACACAATATTTGTAGAAGAGATTGTTCCATCTCGTTTCCAGAGTGAAGTCTTACAGGTGTAAGAGTATAGATAGATATAGAGTGGAAGAGAGGCTCAATGGCTGAGCCAATGACTTGCTTCATACAATCATTTAGCCATCTTTAACTTGAAACCCTCAACATACAGTAGATAAAAATAAAACTAGTTTAAGTTGGCAAACATTTTGCAACTGTCTTAGATGTTTGATCTTAATAACCATTAAGGCTCAATTCCCTCTCCTACAAGATAAAACCAAACCATGCACATATTGCACACACAGTATACTTATCTCTTACCAAACACAAAAAAGAACTTGGCATCCAATAATTATAAAAATTAAATAATAAATCATATCATTCTGAGCATTCCTGTCTGCAGTCCTGGGTCACAGGAATAATCTAATGTACTACATATCCAAGCAGTGACAGATTCAGAAACATGAAGCAGACAGATGGTAGCACAAGTACAATAAGTAGCTGGTGACAAATAGGGTTGTCACGATACCAGAATTTTGAACTTCGATACGATACCAGTTCAGTTTCACGATACCTCTTCAATACCACGGCAAAAAAAAAAAAAAATCTTAACACGCAAAATAAGAGAACATTCCTTTAATAAACGTAAACAATCTTGACTCTAAGTCAAACGGTGCAGGTGCAGTAAACGTAATTTGCATATTATCACTTAAGGATTTGTTTTTGTGTATGACTATGATTGACTGGCCCTTTAATAGTTCTGCTTGTTTTTGGTAGTGAAATAAAGAGGATGAAGTAAAACTACAAAGTGGATGAATATGAGATTTTTATTAAGTGATTCAGGTGAGTGCTCTGTACATTACTGACGGAGAAAAGTTCTCAAAGTTTTTATTGTTATTATATTTGTGCTTATAACTGGGACTACAGGGGTTTCAGGTGAGTACCATATGTAGAATAAATCAGCACAAACTGGGGGTTCAGAAAATAAAAATCCATTGTTTGATTTGATACCCAATAAATTTAGTAAAGAAACATAGGGCAGCAGTGTGGAGTAGTGATTAGGGCTCTGGACTCCTGATTGGAGGGTCGTGGGTTCAGTCCCAGGTGGGAGACACTGCTGCTGTACCCTTGAGCAAGGTACTTTACCTAGATTGCGCCAGTAAAAAAACCCAACTGTATGAACAGGTAATTGTATATAAAAAATAACGATAACTTGTAACAATTGTAAGTCGCTCTGGATAAGGGTGCCTGCTAAGAAATAAATAACAATAAACAAAAAACTAACGAATGTCAGGATGAAAATAAAATACGCTTTTTAGAAAAAAAGAACATTTGTTGTCAAATATTTTTTTCAGTGCTCTGAGTTGAAAAAATGTATTTTACAATCAAACTTCAAGGTCTTGGGAACATGTCTAAAATGAAAGAATTAAAATTGGAACACCAGAAAAAAAAGTTACAGCCATTTATAACAAAACTATAGAAAACGCAAGAAATGCAAAATAATATATAAAAGAAGAACATTATCAAAAACAAGGGAAATGCAATCTTGTTTTATTTTGTTTGGCAATGTTTTCTTTGCTATCCTGCGCGTCTGCTCCATCCAGTGCTCTCTCACACAGCGTGAAGCAGTCAGGTCAGATTCTCACCGACGTAGATGTCCATATTTGGTATAATTAGAAAGCCACAGTCCGCCCCTTTCCAAGAGTGACAGCCATATGCGCCTATGATATACCGCTCTTGTGTATTACGTCTTAGAAGGCCGAGCCCGGGGGCGACCGCAATAAAGCTAGACTAACCTCAGAGAGAAATCTGTGAAGTGTGTTTGATACATTAACAGATAACTAGAGTCGTTATTTGTAACATTAATGTGAACGCAGACAAATACTATCTATCACTCCAACGTAGAGCACCGTACGCATTAGTGCTAAATTAGCTAGCTTGCTTTCTTAATTTCACATTTCCCCATCGCTTTCTTGAGGACATGTATTTTTAACATATATGTGATACATTCATTCAATAATCTATGCTGTCGCTAACCTGTCCGAATTATTTGAAGAGGTCAGCGTGCCTATCCGCCAAATGCTTCGCTAAATGTGAGGTGTTGCCTCCTTTTGTTTGTACCGTCTTAAAGCACCGTTTGCATATGGGCTTGGATGGATCTTTGCTTTGCCCTGCTCATTCGCTTCATAAACGAAATATTTCCAAACAGCACTCCTGCTGTTCTCTTTTTCTAAGAGCGCGGGCCGCTGGGCTTGTGTGCCTTCCATCTTAACCTTTTACTCCTGAATCCTGGCTGTCTCGTCGTCGTTGTTTCCACCTGGAGTGTATGGTGTCCCTGCGCGGACATAAAGGGAAGCTTTTTTTTTTTAGTACGACTCCGTCTTTTACATGAAGGACGCAAACACACAATTTTCATTATACAAGTACAGAGTGCTCCGATACTTTCTGTTTTTCGGTACTACCGAATGCATAATTAATGAAGCTCAGAACCGTTTTTGAAATTTGGTATCGCGATAGTATCAAAGTATCGGTATTTTTGACAACCCTAGTGACAAATACCTTTCTGCTGTTCCTCTGCAGAAAAGAGAATGTGTAGCAAGGCATGAAGGACAGAGAAAATAGGAAAAACATTAGAAGACTGAAGCGGAAATTAGTTGGAAAACCAGATGTTAGCAATGCAGGGTTAGGCTGAAAATACATGTTTAAGGAAGTTTAAAATAGAATTACCATAACTAAGGAAATATCCTGACTGTGTCTATTGATTTCAGTTCTGGGTTCACACAGGTCTGTAGACCGAACTGTCCTGGTGTATTAATTTTTGCAAACAGTACAGTATCACTACTTGCAAAGTTCAACACTCATAACAAATCAAACCAGCATTAACTGTCTAATCTACAGATGAATTTAGGTGTCCCTGCTGGACTCACCCGTTGCAACACCAGTGACGATGGAAGCGATCCCCGAGGCAGGCGGCCTTTGCAGACCATCGATGGTCATTTTGGATTGGTTGTTCAGACGCTGCTTCAGTTCTGCCTTCTCCGACTCGAGCTGGTCGATGTCAGCCTGGAGAGCATCCATCGTCTCCTCAAACTCCCTGGGAAGGGAAAATATCAGGTCAGGAGACCGGGACACTGCAGCCTTAAAACCTTAAAGCCTTAAAGCCTACGAGACCTTAAAACTGCTCTATCCTTTATACTGAATTTAATAGGGTTGATTAACTAAAACATGTGTCTACTGGACCAAGAAGTCTTATTTAAATTACCCACGTAACAGTAAACAGATTGTAACAAAACAAAACCTGTTAGGTGATTTATCTAGTAAACAGGCCAGCCTCAATGCAGACCACTCTCCATGGCCCTCTGACCCACACTCACTTCTCTTTCTTCTTGAGCAGCGCCTGGGTTTCGTCCAGCTTGGTCTGGATCTTCTCCACCCTCTCGTCTGCGTCCTTTGAGGAGCTGTCCAGCTTCTTCTCCAGGAGACTCAAGCGAACACTGGCTTCGCTCAGCTCCTCACCCTGGGGGACAAAAACAGGGAAGGTCCCTTAACTTTAACTCCATGATCCATCGTTTCCATTAACTTAATCTCTATGATCCATCACTCCCTTAACTTCAACTCCATGATCCATCACTCCCTTAACTTCAACTCCATGATCCATCATTCTTTGAAGTGATCGCCCCCCAAATTTGTTGGTGACGGAAATCGTGAATTTGAATAAAGTCTGTGAAATCTTGGAAATGGATGTAAAAACACATTTGATTAGGCGCATCCTTTATTTCCTTTAAAAAACGTAGTGTGTCATGCGCTGAAAATACAAAACTGTGTATGCACGCAGCATTTACGTGTATCTATGTAGGTCAGCGAATGAGATAGCTGAGCGAGCAAGCATGTAAATGGGTGACAGCTAAAATACAAAAAAATTGTGAGAGCTGCTTTCTGTAACAAAAGGTTTACCGAATTACAGAGGTTCTTTACAACATGCTGTTTCAGAATCATGGAAAACTGTAAATCCTGGTTTTGCAGATGAATGTGATATGTGAGGCGCAGACAGCTATAAAAGCTGTGCAGCTTCACTATTTGCTGTACGGGACACATCGTGTCGCAGCCCTTTTGACCGCGCAAAGTGGTCGCAGATGTTGTTCATACTTTAAATACAGACTGCATTCAAGAAATGGGATAAATTCACATTTAAGTAGATGTGCCGAGTTTTAAAAAAAATCAGAAGCAACATCATTGGTACATCCGTCCTCTCAACCAACAGAGAACCCAAAACTGAGAATTTCAAATATCAATTAGAGAGATGCGGGTATGAGGCAGCGAGAGATATTTTAGGTATTTTAGAATGACAGGTGAATGGGTTGACGATCTGTTAAGACTGTACGCCTTTCCAAAAAAGACACACATCACAAGATTGTAGATGATGTAATTCCGACTTGTCGTACAGGGTCGGAGACCCTCAACTGTAACCTAAAATTATGTCTGAAGTATGTACTGTAAGTTTTGTACTCTAAAGTAACATTTAAACTTATTAGTAGTCAAAAGCAATAGTCTTTATATTATTGGATCTGGTGTACTATTTAAAAGCTCTTGTGTATGTTAATGTAGCTAAAACTACATTATTTGCTGACCTTTACGTGAATTTTTTTTTTTTGCCGCACCTCATCCGTGAAAATGAATTGCAACCAAGAAGTTACAAGCAAGCTCCTTGTCAACCCCATGCACAAAAATACATTCCCTCGGAGAGCGAGGCTGTATTGCACACACAGTATATGCAGGGGGGCTTGTCCTCACCTTGATTTTGAGGGACTTCTTAAGCTCCTTGATGACTGTCTCTCTGTCCTCCAGTTTGAGCCCCAGCCCTTCTGCATCAGTGATCTCCGCTCTCAGTGCTGCTGCTCTCAGCTCCACCGGAGGAGTTGGCTGTGAAAGATACAAATACAGTAGGCTGAGTGACACTATAGTGACACTACAGTGACCAGACTGGAAGGGGCGGTGTGATCCATATGCCCCTTAACTTATACAATGCTTATAGATATATACAGCTATGGGAAAAAGTTTTGCATCACCTAGAATATTAGGATTGCGACAAAAAAACAACCTATATTTACATAATTTTGATATTTTATTTAACATTATGTAAATCATAGAAACTACAAAATATCACAGAAGTCTATCGAAATCCATAATACTAGCACAGTATTTCATGTTGGATTTCAAAATGCCACATCAGTTTTTTGTTGAGTACATGGAAAACTACAAAGCAGTATGCGATTTTAAACAGAACATTATTCAGCAGGCTTCATTTATGACTTTATGAAGCAAATTTTGTTGATTCTATTGGGTGATGCAAAACATTAGGCCATAGCTGTAGAAGAGAACAATGAATGCTTGATCTCCTGACCTAGACCATCTAAATCTGTGAAAGTGGCCAATAATCATGGAAATGGATGGGTGGAAGTGGCCAATAATCATTTTGGCTGAAACTCCTGATGCAAAACCAATCGTTCGGCTCTGGGGTTGTGTACATGCTCTCAGATCAATTCCGAGCCATTTTGGACCACATTCAGAAGCAAATTCAGAAATTACTTGTCATTTTACTAGATGGACCAACCTGATAAATCACACTACGCTAGTTAACAATAGAACCGCCACGGTAGTCATTTTGATGGTTTTCACTTTTAAAATTTAAATTACTCTGCGTGTGTTAAAGATCCACGGTAGTCTGTTCTTGACTTTTCCTAGTATTAAATACCCTGACGAAGTTTGAAAGTCAGAATCGCAAAAATAAAAAAGTTATAAGCACTTCTACCTAGAACCACCAAAAGTAGTCAGTCATTTTGATGGCTTGTTACAATACATGCTTTTACTGTCAATATAACCTACAATACGATATTTTTTATATGTATACAAGCCAGTTTGTTATCTTAACCTCTGCTGAGTTTACAGCAGTATGTATTTAAATAAAATATTGCTCTTAAAGTCTAGATATGTGTTATCCAAATATCTATTGTAATCCTATCAATTCCTTGGAGAACTGCCGTCTGGCTGTCTACGTGAGCATATATAGTCTGCTGTCTTATAATATTACTATTATAATAATTTTTCGAGAAATCTTGATATTTTTGCATTTTGATTTGAGAGCAACTACAGATATATCTGCCTTGGCATCAGCAATTTGGAATGATTTAATTGAAAACAGCATTGCCTGTTTCAAGCTAAACGTAAAACATTACATGGACAAGCAGCTATTTCCGACAAAAGCACGGTGTCACTGGACAAACAAACCTGTCAAATTTGGGATCAAGTTTTGGCTGGCAGCGGACCCTACCCCTACCTGTGCAAAGAAGAAACTCACCCAGCTGGTCAGAGACTGAGTGACAATGTGGCTGATGTAACCGTGCTTAGGAAAAGGGATGAATGTTACCAATGACATTTTTTTTTATTTCACCAGTTAGCAAAACAGATGAAGAAAAAAACAAAAAAACAACCTGGTTGGAACAGTAAAGAAAGCGAGAAGAGCGTTTCCACCATCGGCGCAAAACAGTACTCTGTGAAAGCAATCACCGGTGTCCAGTTGCTGTATTTTACAATGTACTGGACATGGCAGCTATCAATTCCTCAGTTTTGTACAATGAATGCACCAGGGAAAATATAATCTTATGATGGAAGCCACTGAGCTTTGGCAGAAACATTTCGATCAGAAAAATGCAAAGCGGCAGGGAAACGCAGCTCAACATCAAGTGACACACGCAACAGAAAACAATGCCAGGTAACTAAATGCAGTAAAAATAAAACTTCTGATATCTATGCCCAGTGTGAAAGAGCAGTATGTGGTAAATGCACATGACAAGTTGATAAGCGTTACATCTGTGTGGATTGTGCTAATATGGGGGCTACTTTGAAGTATGTTTCCCTGAATGCGCATTCCCGTTACACAATGTGAACGGAGTTATTTTCTTTTTTATAAATAATTATTTCGATTTTACAATTCTGTATGTAGGCCTACATATAACCAGTTTACAGCTGGTTACACAATATTTTCTTTTGAAATGTTTATTTTATTATAGTTTTTCATTTTCTGAAGTCATGCTATGCACTAATGTGAAAAAAGCCTTATGTTATTTTTGTAAATAATTACTTTGTTTTTCCAATTTTGTATGTACATATAGCAGTTTATACCTGTTTACACAATATCTTCTTTTGAAATGTTTATTTTAATACAGTTTTTCATTTTTTACGTCGTGCATTATATGCGCTAATTTAAAAAATAAAGCCTTTTATGTTTATTTTTTCATTTAAATATTGTGTTTCTGCTATGCAAATGTTAGCTATGATGTTCATAAATACAACTTTTGAGTTGTATCTGACAGAGCTTAACAGCAGGGGATGTGCTGTCTGACTCCACGTCCTCAGACAGGAACGCCAGCTCCTGTTCACCCGCCTCCTCACCGGCGGCGATGAACAGTATGTCCTCCTGTGGCTAATCTGTGCTCGTAGCCCTCTGGGACCCAAAGGCGGGAAAAACACAATGAGAAAAAAAGTATTTCCCTCATACAAAATACAGTAACAACAATTACATTTTTTATACAAACCGTCTCATAATTTTGGCCGAAGCCAAAACGAGAATAAAGTAACTCCAACCGGAGCTTTTGCAGCCTTGTCTGCATTGCGTGCTGTGGCATACGTGTAGTGAGAGCAGCTGCTGGGCTCAGCAGTGCTGTACAGGACCAAGAGGCTACTTTGGTTGTGGTTGCTTTACCACAGTATCTTGATGCCGTTTTGATGACAGCTCTGCATCACCATTACGAGGGCTGTTAGCTCATTCTAATAAGAAGGCTTCCCTCAGTCTCATGTGAGTGCTGACAGTGATTTTTCCAGTAGCTTGCACTGGTGGGCATCCCTGTGCAGTGCTACCCGCAGTAACTGCGAATTGGTGGACCTGTACCGTATCGGTACCAATCCGCTCCATTCCCGACCCTGGTACCATACCGTACCGTGACCGAGGTTCCCGCACTGACCCGGTGCTAAAGTCACCAAAGTATTTCACTGACCTTTCTGAACAACAAAAAATAAATGTAAAAACAAAGTTTTAAACAACAAATAGTACGCGTTTCTCACATTCTCTCACACCTTCACCCCATCTCTTTCTTTCTCTCTCTCCAGTTCAAAACTAATCGATCGCCACTTTACAGTTCAGGCATAACTAATCAGGGCTGGCATGACTGTTTACAGATAAGCAAACAGATAAGTTTACGTTTCACTGCCCGGTGGAGCCTTTTCGTCTTTGTGGTATCGGCATCATTCTCAAGAACAGCATTTTGTTTTGACACCCGACCGTGAATGTTATTGTTTATATTTTTAGAAACACAAACTTGGCAAAACAAAACATGCTGCTGTTGTCCTCATCAGAAGTCGTGTTTCTGCAGCATTATTCACAGTGTAAGCCATTTACTGCATATTGGAAGTGCGAGTGCGGCTGAGATGTAAATAGCAGCGCTCCTGTGTCATAAACTGGCCGCATTTTGACAGATGGAGCTTGCTGATCTAAAAATAGTTCTATTTTTCGATTAGTGATGGAGCTTCGAACGTCTGCAGTTTGCACACACTGAGTTGACACCAGACCAGCCCCGTGTTTGTTTGCATTTCTACACTAATCATAAGAATGGACATGGAAGAGGCCATTTTGACAGAATTCCATCTATAGATGGAACTTTTACCCATGAAGCAATGGGGACGCCCAGCCCTTACCCTGTCCTGAGGCCTGTCGGCGTCGTACTCCCCTTCCTGCATGGCCGTTGCCATCTTGTTCATGGTGGCAATGACGATGCTGCAGGACTGGCGCATGCAGTCGTAGGGGCTGACACCCTGGGCACCGTAGATCTGGGGGACAAAACGCACAAAAAAACGAATGGAGGTATTAACCCTTTACTCCCCAGGGTATGTTCCCACAACTTATTTTGTATAGCGCATGAAAGGCGCTATACAAAATAAATGTGATTGATTGATATTTAATGCCTATTATCTCAAAGTCAAATATGCTGGACACTGGGCAGCAAAGGTTTAAAACAACTTATTTATGTTTAGTTTAACTTTCTCTCAAAAACATGCAGACCATTTTCAACGCCTTTCACTCCAAAAAGAATGACCCGAAGTTACAAAACTAAAAATAAAATAATTACCCATGGAGGAATTTACAGTTCTATATTAAAAGATTTGAAAATGAGCCACAATATAAAGAACTCTAGGATTACCTTTTTTTAAAAAGGTAGGACTGGGGTTTTTAGTTTAACAAAGACAATCTCCTTTTCATTTTAAATGTCAATCATAGTGACCTAGAGGACACAGCTTAGAAAACAGGGTATGTTCCCACAACTTATTTTGTATAGCGCATGAAAGGCGCTATACAAAATAAATGTGATTGATTGATATTTAATGCCTATTATCTCAAAGTCAAATATGCTGGACACTGGGCAGCAAAGGTTTAAAACAACTTATTTATGTTTAGTTTAACTTTCTCTCAAAAACATGCAGATCATTTTCAACGCCTTTCACTCCAAAAAGAATGACCCGAAGTTACAAAACTAAAAATAAAATAATTACCCATGGAGGAATTTACAGTTCTATATTAAAAGATTTGAAAATGAGCCACAATATAAAGAACTCTAGGATTACCTTTTTTTAAAAAGGTAGGACTGGGGTTTTTAGTTTAACAAAGACAATCTCCTTTTCATTTTAAATGTCAATCATAGTGACCTAGAGGACACAGCTTAGAAAACAAATTATAATAAATAAAATACTTGTATGGGGCCCGACATTTCCAATTGTGCTGTCAACCCGAATGGTCAGTTCTACTCGTCTAGTTCCCCGGAAAGAAGCTACTCCTCCCTGAAGGTGGTTGGAGTGAATCCCTACCTGTTCCCCTACTTTGAAGGCAATGTCTTCCAGTTTGAGTGCAGACAGACCCTCCTGCTCAGTGAGGGGGGCGATCATCTGAGCCCCGGCTGCCGCTACCTCCTGCAGCACAGCCACCACCCAAGTCAGGTGCTTGCGACAGTCCATCAGGTTTTCCGACACCTGCACACAAGCAGCTCCAGGGGATTAGACGGCAGCTCCTGGCACCTGCCCTGTTTATAGGCACACTCTAACTGGATTCAAGATACCTACTTGAGGAGTGGATTCCCAAATCCTCTCTTGATATTCTGCATGTAACCACTTTCTGAGCAGGAGTTAGTTTGGGTTTTTAATCAGATTCTAGTGCGCAAGTTTAGGAGGCACTGGTTCCAAACCCGATTGAGTTTGGCAGGTAAACTCTGCACGTTTGTTTTTGTGTTCAAAAGAACCAAGTACAAAAAGATTGACTCATGATGAATGTAAATGAAGACTGCCTTTTCTCTTTAACCTTGTACCTGTACTTGGCAGTTCTATGACATGTTATACATAAATTTGATTAGTTTTTGACCTGCTGCAACGTGCAGTGAAAAAAACCCCAGCAGGCATCACTTTATTTTTAAGCCATACTTACACTCAAACACTACAGATGTTCATACAATCATACTGTTTAGTTTGAAACCATGCCATGGAGGCAAATGTTCCACATTATACAAAATCTGCTGATTTAGCATCTTCTCTTTTCCCTTGTATTGCCTTTGCTAAAGCATGTGGGTCCAATTGCAAAAGTAGTTTCTGGCAGTGCAGACCATGTATGATTTTAACATTAGGGACATGTATTGTTTTGTTACACCAATATTATGCCAATTTCTCTTTATTCAATTATGCTTGTGATACCAATAACATAAAACGTATGGCAATATGTGGTGACAACTGGAGAGCCAAGATATTTTATTAACTAATTTTAAATAATAATAAAAAAGAATCACAGCCACACAACAGGTCAAGGGGGTGACAATGCAAAAGAACAAGATCAATACAACATTTGGAGATTAGGAGACAGCTGCAGGGAAAAAAAAGTCTGTTCTTGATATGAGCTTTGAAGAAAAAAACTCCTTTTGGAGTATATAACCAGAAAGTGAGCTGTAATGTTGCGGTGCTGCAAAACTGCTCTCAACCATGCAGCGCCCTCTGCTGCCTAAAGTCTGATCTGGACTGGCAGTGTTTTAGAAAATATACTGGTGTAGCCCAGATAATTGAGTTGGGAAGTTCATGACCAACAGTATAAGAACCGGGTTTCCCGGATACGAACAGTAATCATTTTCTGTAATCTCATGCCAATAACAACCAAGGTGTTTTTAATTTAATCTAGTGTTGTTTTGTAACCCATGTCAAGTCCATTACACTCACATTAGATGTACATTTCCACTTAATATAAAGTGGCCTTATTGTTCTAACTTATTTCCCTTCCTCAGATACAGCAGCTTCCCAGCAGTAAAGGACTGAGGTTGCTACTGAAGTGTAGCAGGTGTTGAAGAGGTATTCAAGCCACCCTGTCCTCATGAACTACGGAGGCAGTGATCATACAGCCCCCCCCACCCCCTCCACCCCCTCACCGGCGGTCCGAAGGTGAGTGCCGCTGGGATCCCAGGCACGTCTGTCCCAGGCATGCGACGGCGGATCTTCTTACAGAACTGCCGGATATCACTGCAGGACGTCTCCAAGTCCTTCAGGAGGACGGCAAGATCTGCAGCTTCCTGTCCCATCTGTAGAGGACAGTGCAGAAGAGAGATGTTAGATCTCATTGGCTAGCAAGTGTTCTAACCTGTGCAGATATGTTACCATACCAGCACAGCGTGGCACTTGTAGAACAACTGATTCCACTGACAACCAATGTATTTGTGTACAAGCACAATAACACATACCACGTGTTTAAATATGATATGCCGAACACCCAAAGTCCATGCGGATATTCTAAGATATTTGAACACCCTATCGTGATATTGCTTTCTTATTTACTCACAGATTATCTTACAGCAGATCTAGAAGCACAGGTATTGCAGTGAATGGTAACTTTAATATTAAAACACTGTTCACCATAATCTTGGACAAGTCTGATTAAGTTCTCAAAAACAAATACAAATATATATTTTTAATAAGTATTAGTTTACTCAGGTGTTCTGTTCATTGACATACTTCAGAAATATTTTTAACTAGGGGATTGTGGATTAATTTCTTCTCATTGTGAATAGTAAAACAGATCTGAACACTTACGTGAAGGAACACCCGAAGTCTGCCAACCTCCACCCCCATGCAATCCAAGGCACTCTGGGTAAACTACGATGGTAAAACAAACAAAAAGTCAGTTTCTGAATATACATTAGAATTACACATATCCAGTTTGAGGAAAAGGAGATGAAGTACAACCTCAGAGTTACGAACACCAACCGGTCAACTGAACACCCCACTTCTAACTGGAAGCATGTAAATTACTCAACCAAGCCTACACTGCAACCAGAATCCAGGTAAAAAAAAAAACAAAGCCTTTCAATTGAAAGAAAACATTACAAACAGCTTTAAAAACTTGACAGCGGCATCAGACTCCGCAATGGGAATACAGTATCGGGAAATTATCAGTGATATTAAAAAGAGCCAAGAGAAAAATACAACAGTTTACAAAGGAGGCGAAAGACAGCAGAGCAGTAAAAACAGATGCATCGTATGCAAAGCTGAAGATGATGAGATTGTGATAAAGCACTCCATACGCGGCGTGCTGGTCGTGGAGCAGCAGAACAACTGTACCAACAAGTACAACTGTACACACAGAGGTGAGGCAGATTTAAAAGCAAGTACGTGCAATTGTACCAGGAACATTTTAACTTTTTAAACAAAAGGGGTCTTCCCCCCCCCCCAGTTACAATTTTTAAATTTAGCATTTTCCCCACGTATACACGATTTTAAAACCTTTCAAACCAGAACAATACAAGCATTGCATTACTGTGCTGTATCACTGTATTATTCACCAGATTAAGGCTGTAGATAGCAGGTGTACACATTTATTAAAACCATTGAAAACTATATTTTTTCATTTTTTACGGACGTTTCAGACTTACAAACAATTTCCATTCCCAAGGTGTTTGTAACTGAGATCTACTGTAACACCAAACTGTTCAATTGTGGTTGAAAAAGTAACACAAACAAAACCGATGCAAGTGGTTTGCAAGTTTGAAAGTATCAATCAATGCTAGTATTGTAGCAACTGGTTTAGTTGTTTTCAATCCCCAAATGGAGCAAGACCCAAACAATTAAAACAAACGGCAAAGAAACATTAGCTAAGGTGGGTTCAATGGTTTTGCTAGTGGGATTGATTGTTGAACAGTGAATGCTGAGCACTGAAAAGACACCATTGAAAACCTGTACTTACTTTGATGTGGTCAGCAAGCTGCATGGTGCAGTCCTCAGGTTGTTCTGTGAGGTGGATACTGTACAAGTGCTGCAAGAAAGACAAGCAGCAATTCAAAAATCCATTTCGGACCCTCACACACGTAATCATTTGAAAGCTTTAACGTGCTGGGCAGTGTTCTGTATGGCAGTGTTTCCCAAAGTTTTGGATTGGCGACCCAAATGAACACAGGAATAATGACGAACCAAAATGAATCACTATTCGGTATTTTAACTGAAATACTTGTTAGACAATCAAAAAGCTATGTTTAATTTATTTGTAACTACACTATACACGCATTAAGGCACTGATAGTTTTGCAGGTTGCTGCAGACATGAATTTGCAGGAGAGCCCCCATGGGGATTGATGGACTATGTGGGTGCATTGAAATAATGGGTGGTGGGATGGGAATGCATGCCTGTGACTGGGGGAGCGCGCACGACGGCACAACATGCAAGCCTGGCAGAGGGAGGGGCTGGGTGAAGAGTGTGAGTTTTGGAGCTGTGGGAGAACCTGCTGCTGTTTTTTTTTTTTTATTACCGAGTCAGAGACGCAGAGACTGTTAGCTTTGTGTGTTACCTGACTGTTTAGTAAACCCTTTTATGTATCCTGTGTTTGTTATTGTTTATTGCATTTCAGTGGCAGCTCGTGACTTTTGACAGGTGAGGCACAAATCACAAAATAGTTATTACCATCCCCCATTCAATGGTTAACGTACTAGAAGTAAATTTACTTTGTTCAGCTGATTGCATATATGCCTCCGCTGCATTCAAATAAGAGACCGCAGTCGCTATGTAAAACATTAGCAGGGCTCCCGAGTGGTGCATCCAGTAAAGAACTGGGCAAATTACATTTAATAGAAAAAAGTGTAAGGTACTGCCATGCAGGCAATAAAAATGTGCATTATAAATATCATATTGGAGATACTGAAATTGTAGAAGGACTCAATGAAAAAGACCTAGGAGTTTATGTTGACTCAGAAATGTCTTCATCTAGACAATATGGGGAAGCTATAAAAAAAAAAAAAGACCAACAAGATGCTCGGATATATTGTGAAAAGTGTTGAATTTAAATCAAGGGAAGTAATGTTAAAACTTTACAATGCATTAGTAAGACCACATCTAGAATATTGTGTTCAGTTCTTGTCACTTCGCTACAAAAAGGACATTGCTGTTCTAGAAAGAGTGCAAAGAAGAGCAACCAGAATTATTCCGGGTTTAGAAGGCACGTCAGCAGACAGGCTAAAATAATTGAATCTATTCAGTCTTGAACAAAGACGACTACATGTTGATCTGAATCATGCATTCAAAATTCTAAAAGGTATTGACAATGTCGACCCAGGGGACTTTATTGACCTGAAAAAAGAAACAAGGACCAGGGGTCACAAGTGGAGATTAGATAAAGGGGCATCCTTCAAGAAGCTGCTTGATGAGATTCTGGGATCATAAGAACATAAGAAAGTTTACAAACGAGAGGAGGCCATTCGGCCCACCTTGCTCGTTTGGTTGTTAGTAGCTTATTGATACTAGAATCTCATCAAGCAGCTTCTTGAAGGATCCCAGGGTGTCAACTTCAACAACATTACTGGGGAGTTGGTTCCAGACCCTCACAATTCTCTGTGTAAAAAAGTGCCTCCTATTTTCTGTTCTGAATGCCCCTTTATCTAATCACCATTTGTGACCCCTGGTCCTTGTTTCTTTTTTCAGATAGAAAAAGTCCCCTGGGTCGACATTGTCTATACCTTTTAGGATTTTGAATGTTTGAATCAGATCACGCGTAGTCTTCTTTGTTCAAGACTGAATAGATTCAATAAGCTACTAACAACCAAACGAGCAAGATGGGCTGAATGGCCTCCTCTCATTTGTAAACTTTCTTATGTTCTTACTGTTTTCAAAATCCTAAGTAACCGCACGTAAAATGTCACCTTTGGTATTTCTTTGGTTCATATTTAAAGCAGAAGACTGGTGATAAAACAATACATTGTTTACATAATTACTGCTAATGACTTGCATGCAAACTATATTTATTTTAAATAAGCATATGAAGTTGTATAGTGAAAGTAAATATTAACAGTTTGCACTGAGCGTCATATGTTTTAGATTGTTTGGCAACCCATCAGAAACCTTGCCGCACGTGACCCCCACTTTGGGAAACGTTGCTGTACGGTACCTGGTAGTATTTAATTCATCACTTGAAAACTTTAACGTGCCGGGCAGTGTTCTGTAGGGTACCTGGTAGTATTTAATAGCCTTGGTAAGGGGCTCCACATTGACGGTCTCGTCCAGCTGGTCCTTGTGGAGGAGATCGATCAGGAAGTCCAGGGAGCGCTCATGGACACTCATCTCTGGATACAGTGTGCCAATCTTCTTATAAACCTCCACACTGCACTGGTTCAGAGCTCTATAGGAGACACAAGGGAATCGTGGATAAAGACCAGAGTCACAAGTAGAAGGAAACTCTTGCAAACAACTGCAAGCTTATTTTATAAATACTGCATATTTACCCTGGGGGTCAGAATTATGGTGTCATTAACCTTGAAAGAGAATGATTGGGTCATTTACTGCCCATTTTACCCTCACTCAGACACTTTACTTACTAAATATCTTGGTATCCCTGAATTGATAATTGTCTCCTTTTAAAATATGTGCAAAAGATTTAAACTAAAAACTATCCCACACATGCAGTGGTACCGCAAACATGATCAATTTACTACCAATGTAGAACGATTGTGCACCAATTGTTCTTAATTTTACCCCAAAAACATTTCTGCAAGACTGGCATATAATTCAATGATCTGCACTAAGAATCCATTTAAACATTAAAGGACAGTTTGAATTTGTGTTCATCAGAGTCTGGGATACCAGCTACCAGCCAGCAATTCAGACAATCATAGAACTCTGGGTCTAGCTTTGTCCTGTGTTAGATCTTCTGCATTACCAGCTCTCACAATTAGGCGGGGCTCCTAAATACAGGAAGTGAAGTCATGAAAGACTCGAGCAGAGACACATACTGTTCGTATTTGTGCAGGGTAGCCTGGAGCAGGCTGAGCGAGTACACCAGTCCAGCAGCGAAGCTCAGCTGCTCTCCCACTGCTCCCCTCAGGCCTGTCTTTGCCATGCAGTCCTCATTCAGGTCAAACTTCTCCTGGGCTTGCTTGCTGATCAGCTCAGCCTAAAACACAAGGCAGAAAAGCATGTGATCAGCATGAGGCATGCCAGAGCCATGCTCATCTGGGCTACAGCATGGAAAAGTACGTGCGTTACCCTGTTAAGTCATCAACATTTTTTGTGTTGACGGATTATCCTGCTATTTTTCTGATACTGATGACTTGCATCACATTTTCATGAAATGGTGTCCCACCCTGTCAGACCAGCAATACAGAAAACTTGATGGGCTTCATGGTTCAAGCCATTTTGTTACCATGCTTTTTTATTTTATTGTCTTATGTTAGAGCAATCCTGTATTCTCCCATCTGCTCTTCAGTGTCTGGGATATAGCGCATTAATCATTCACCTTGCAGATGAGCCGAGGGATGAGCAGCAGCACCAGGATGCAGTCGTGGTCGCCCCCGTGGCGCAGGAAGGAGTCCGGCATGAAGGAGGTGAGTAGAGACACCTGTCGGTTTGCCTGGCTCACCTCCATCTTCCGCAGCTCCATTTCAATTGCCTGGAAAAGAACAAAACAAACAAAATCCGCCATTAGATTACTGGAAACCATCTTGTTTGAAGTCAAGAAATTAATTCCAGTGAAACTTACTTTATATGGATTACCGTCATTTTACAGGTCTCACTTTTTTAGGGTAAACATCTATTTGATTACTTTAAAAAAAAAAAATGGTAGCTACTAATGAAGTTTACCCATTACTTCATCCAGATGATCTAAAGAAATATTTTTGTTTATATAATGCATATCTTTTGTATAGGTAACGGTTAGATATACACAATTATAGTAATTTATATTAGGTAGGATTTACTGGAATTATTTTAGCTCTATGACCTTAAAGTTGCAGTAAACAAATAACAACATGCTAGAATTCATCTAAAAAAAAAAAATCAAATAGATTAAATCATATATTTTCTGTGTCAAATGCAATGGCAATTCAACAAGCATGCTTCAAGACTTTCCTGGGGGAACCATCCTCTAAAGGGAAGAGAGATTGCAATTATTGCGAAATATTTTAGCCAATGCAATCATAAGTTTTGATTTAAAAATGCTAAATCCCCCCTGCTTTTTCATTCATGTCAAGTGTAGATTTTTTCTGTAAAACAAACTGAATAAAAACCCAGGGACACTTGAAATGCATGAACAGTGGGTACTGTGTGAAAAGGACAGGAGAGGACTGGATGAAATGAATATGTATTGAATGTGCTCACCTTAGCGTAGGCCTTGGTCTCTGCAAACTTGATCTTGAAGTCGAACATCTCTGCGGGAGGCTGCTGCTGCTGTTCTGCTGTGGCCTCCTGTTGACTCATCAGCTCCCGGTTCACCTCCTAAACACAAGAGGGCGACAATGAGAGGCAGGTAACACAAACACATAGCATCTCCATACGAAGAAAAAAAAAAATTCATTCATCTCTCTACCACTAGATGGCAGCATGTCATTTGAATCCTTTGATTATTATTACTTGTTATTTGTTTATTTAGCAGACGCCTTTATCCAAGGCGACTCACAGAGATTAGGGTGTGTGAACTGTGCATCAGCTGCAGATTCACTTACAACAACGTCTCACCCGAAAAACAGCACAAGGAGGTTAGGTGACTTGCTCAAGGTCACATAGTGAGTCAGTGAGTGAGCTGGGATTTGAACCGGGGACCTCCTGTTTACAAGCCCTTTCTTTAACCAGTGGACAACACAGCACCCTATTGATGAATGCATGACTGAAAAGGTTTTTTTTTCTTTCTGAATGACCTTTTATTTTAAAATGTATTCATTTATTCTAATAATCTTTTTCACAAGTTCATTTTTTCTTTCAGTAAATCTGTAGAATTGTCATGGTTCAATACAACCATGAATACTTAATTAACAATATAATTGATTAACTAAAAATGTTTTACACCCAAAAAGCCTTCGACCGCGTATATATTTTTACCTTACATTCTGGTTTCTCCCTATATCCCTCTGTCCTCTCCCTTTTTATAAAGCCATGCTGTAAGCCGTGAAAATCATTTAAGTAAATGTATTCCTCTCTCTCTATCTATAAACAGCCTACAGTAAATACAAAAAGGATTCATGTTTGGTGTTCAAAGTGTCATAAGAACTGTTGTCATATATGGTACTGTACCAGAATATGAAAACAAAAAGTTACAGCAAGCGACTAAAATGTTTCAGCTCGTACTTGCTGCTCTTCCATTCTCTGCCCCTGTGTGTTTGTGTCTCGCTCTCCTCACCTGCAGGTGAGCGGTCAGCTCCCGGTACTTCTTGATGGTCTGCTGGTAGTCAGCGACGGTCTCCTGCGCAGCCTCCACCCTCTTCTCAGCCTCTCTGACACGTGCACTGCCCAGGTCCAGCTGCTCCCGCAGCTCCAGCTCTGTTTCCCGTGCATTCTCCTGCAGCTCATCGTTCATCTCGTTGATGGCCTCCTGCGGGTGTGGCATATTAGTCGCATGAACACACTCATATAAACACACACTCCATCAGGTAGTGTAAATAATAAAATACCCCCTTTCCAACTCCCAGCTCTGTCACGCAAAATGACAGTTTCAGAATGACATTTGTTTCCAATATTTGCATCCTTAATTTGTAATTTTTAACACTTACCTCATGAGTATTTATAAAGACCTGAAACATGAATACAATATATTAAAAGCTGTGACGCAGTCACAGCCCATCCGAGGGTATAAAATGACAGAGCTCACAGACCTCAGCGTCATTTTTCCTTCAAGCCTGGTTACATTTCTATTTTAGGGATCCTGGGTTATAATAACCTAACTTTCCCTTTCATGTACAAAATGTAACCATTACCGAATGGGTCAGTATACCCAAGCCGCTGCAAGGGAATGATTGCGGAACGACCGGAATGCTACATGGCTAAGCCGAAGCTGCCTTGTGCATTACCATACGGAACCCCAGTAACAAGTAGTTAGGGTTAAACAACTGAGGGAGAAACTCACCTCTATGCCTGTGTTGTAAATGTCGACTGAGAAGCCGCCCTTAACACTCTAGTTCCAAAACTAGGGTTTTGAGGACCCAAGACCTAAGTCTGTAGAACCTACTAAAGGTATGGGGAGCAGCCCACACCACTGCATTGCAAATGTCCTTGACAGATGCACCCTGGAATAAAGCCCATGAAGTTGCCATGCCCCTGGAGGAATGGGCAGTGAGCTTTTCTGGAGGGGGCAAGTTTGCCAGCTCATATGCAGTCCTGACTGTCTGTTATCTATTTGGACAGCCTCTGCTTAGACAGGGCTTGACCATGGGACGTTTGTCCATTCTGTCAACGTAGTATGCATGGGCCCACACTGGGCAGAGCGCATGGCGCTGCAGCTCCCTGTCAAGACTGGAAAGGAGGTGGGAGGAAGCCTTCAGTTCCACTGACTGGTTGACATGGAATGCCGAGATTGTCTTCGGCAAAAGGCAGGATTGGTACGGAGAGTAACTTTTGTCCTGGCCTCTGTAAAGCTTTTGCTATGGAGAATGCCTGCATCTCACTCACCCATTTTGCTGAAATGATAGCAAGCAAACAGTCACTTAAGCGATAAATACTTCAGCTCAGCTGAATGCATGGGCTCAAATGGAGGCGTCAAGAGTGCACTGAGCACCACGTTTATCCTCCAGCGAGGAACAATGTCCTTCATAGGTGGCCGAAGCCGCTGAGCCCCTTTCAAAAATTGCCCCACCAGGAAGTGAGCTCCTGGGGAGACCAATTCAAATTTGACATGGCAAGCTGAAATGGCTGCCAGACAGACCTTTAACGTGGAGGGGGATTTCCCTTTGTCAAAAAGGTCCTGCAAAAATTGCAGTATAACTGCCATGGGACAGGACGTGGGGTTGAACCCACGAGGCAGACACCATGTCTGAAAAACACCCCACTTGTACCCGCACTGGGAGCGCATGGAAGATGCTCTGACATTCTGCAGGGTGTCAATGACCCTGCTAGAAAGCCCCAGACGGCTCAAATGCCGCCTTGGTTGTTGATGTAAGCCACCACTGTTGTGTTGTCTGTACGGAAAAGCGCATGCCTCCCTCGAACCTCCTGCAAAAAATTCTGCAAGGCCAGGTAAACTGCAGCTCCAAAACACTGATGTGGCGACCCTGCCAAGGGGGGTTCCACACACCTTGCGCCTCCCTGCCATTCCTCACAGCACCCCAGCCCAGACTGGACATGTCCGTGGTGACGACCTCTCTTCTGGTGACACTGCCCAGCACTACGCCGAGGCAGAGATGGGCAGGATGTTTCTACGAAGACAGCGCCTTTAGACAGTGACGAGACACTGAGACGGTTCAACATGGGCTGAAAAATCATGCTGTTGAACCAGGCCTGCAGAGGGCACATGCATAGGAGACCCAATGGAAGGGTCTGAGAAGCTGCTGCCATCAGGCCCAAAAGTTTCTGGAACGTCACTACCGTGAGTGCTCTGTTGAGCTGAAAGAGCTCTAAACAGGCTGCTATTCTCTGCACCCTGCCGTCCGACAGTAGACAGCATGGACCTGGAGTCCAAACACACTCCTAGATAGGTGGCTTGATTCACCATAAGGCCCAACCGTAGAAGATGGCTGGTGACAAGTTCCATGTGGGGCTGTGCCTGTGCTGGAGACTGAGCACAAATAAGCCAGTTGTCCAGATAATTGAGCACGATGATACCTTTGATCTCAATGGGGCCAGGACAGTTTCCATGCACTTTGCAAAGGCACAGGGAAGTAGGGAGAGGCCAAATGGCAAGGCATGGAATTCATATGCTGTTCGGCCCATCTTGCTCATTTGGTTGTTAGTAGCTTATTGATACCAGAATCTCATCAAGCAGCTTCTTGAAGGATCCCAGGGTGTCATCCTTCAACAACATTACTGGGGAGTTGGTTCCAGACTCCCACGATTCTCTGTGTAAAAAAGTGCCTCCTATTTTCTGTTCTGAATGCCCCATTATTTAATCTCCATTTGTGACCCCTGGCCCTTGTTCTTTCTTTCAGGTTGAAAAAGTCCCCTGGGTCGACATGGTCAATACCTTTTAGGATTTTTAATTCTTGAATCAGATCGCCCTTTCCTAAAACCATGCTGACTGTCTCCCAGGATACTGTTACCATACAGGTAATTTTCCATTTTGGATCTTATTATACTTTCCATAAGTTTACACATAATAGAAGTCAGGCTTATTGGTCTGTAGTTACCTGGTTCGGTTTTGTTTCCCTTTTTGTGGATCGGTATTACGTTTGCAATTCTCCAGTCTGTTGGTACAACCCCTGTGGGGCTGGAGCAGAGCTGCTACCACCTAATGTTGTAGTCACGCCCCGAAAGGGAGGAGGACCGGGCTTGAACTGCAGTGAGTAGCCGGTCTGAACGGTAGTAAGCACCCAGATGTCTGTGGTGCACTGAAGCCAACATTCCAGATGGCTCACTGAGAAGGGGCCCTAGGCCTGTGGCAGCAAATTCCTAGGGCTGCTGCTTAGTCTGTGGCTTGGCCTGTGGCTTCTGTCTCTGCGCAGGGCGGCAGAACCTATTAAAGCCTCTGATGCGAGCTGTGCCAGTCTTTGAAGCTGCTGGGGCCTAGGGCACCAATTTGTCGCTGGTTTGCGCACTGGAGGTGGTTGCTTGGGAAGCAGGCGAGAACCAGCTCCTTCGTGGATTCCCATGCACGGTGACAGCGCTGCAGCATCTCGTCCACCACATAACCAAATGTATGCCCTGGTGTAATCGGGGCATCTAAGAGCGGTGCCTTGTCCCCATCAGGCACACATGCCTGGGAAAGCCAAAGCTGCTTACATGAAGCTACCAGCCAGGTTCCTACCCACAGCATGCCCGTTGATACACAGACTAGGTTCTTGTTAACCAGGCTCAGCTCATCCAACTGTTGTGCTGAGGGTCTGTGGTTCTCAGAAAGGGACCTCAGCAAAGGGCACTGGTAGGCTACCAGGATGCTATTACAATTGCCCAGCCTTGCGGCGAACACAATGGCTGAATAGGCACGCTTGAGGATTACCTCAGGAGACCAGTCATTGTCTGTTGGGGCAGGTAGCGTCCTTGGACAGGAGCGCAAAATTAGGCACCTCCACCGGTGGAAATTGGGCCAGGCCCAGCTTCTCCGCATCTTGGAGGGCATCCATCAACCAGGAAACAGCAGGAGTTGTTGCCAGGTGATCCCAAGAAGACTGGATTTCAAAAAGAAAATCCGGGTGCACAGGGGGGATGCAGGAGAGATGGTAGACAGATTGAATATTTTGCCTTCTGTAGGCCAGGGCACTTGCAAAATTGCAGTGGTACTCTTGATCAGCGTCAGAAGCTCTAATTCTGCGTGAACGGGAAACAGCTGCCCAGAGGTTTTCCATCTGCTCTGATGCTGCCTCAATCTGGATAGCAAACGGGTGGGTCAAGACCCAAACAAGACCGATTTGGTACTGGACCGGTGGCGTCACTATTCCGAACCGGTTCGGTGACTTTAGCAACAGGCCGGTACGGGTTGGTAACGTTTCAGTGACTTTAGCACCAGGTCGGTACCGGAGCAGTAACCTCTGTCCTGGTTCGGTAACGGGATGGTACAGTACCAGATCAGGAATAGAGCGGGTCGGTGACCACCGGTTCACAGTCACTGCAGGTAGCAATGTACAGGGATGCCCACCTTTACATGCCACTGGCAAAACCACTCAGTCAGTACACACACAAAACTGAGGGAAGCCTGCTTGTTAGCTGGTATTGACAACCTCTGTAATGGTGATGCTAAAAGCAGTCTCCAAAACAACATCAAGATACTGTGGATGAGACTGCAAGCAATCAACACCCGAAGCGTGTATCTTGGTCTTAAGCAGTGCTGCTGAGCCTAGCAGCTGCTCTCACTGTATATGTGCAAAGCACCACGTTGTAGATCGGCCTGCACATAGTCTCTGTAAAAGAAACAGAAAACACAAGAGAAACTTCTCTACAAGCAGTAATACAATTTTACAGTAAACAATGTCTCATAATAAAACGAGAAACAAATGTCCTGCAACAAAAAATGAGAAATAACAACTCCAGCCAGAGCTATAGCAGCCTGGAGGGAGAGCACAAGTCAGCCGACTTACGCTGCTGGATCCTTGAAAAGGAGCAGCTAAGCTAAAAGCTTCATGCGGGGCACAAGGCTGCAGTGGGACCTAACAAGCAACAGGCTGTAGTGCACAAATTACGTGTAATTAGTGAAAACTATTACAGCAATTATTTTAATATCACATACATTTAGTGTAAAAACACAATAAATGCAAAATATATAGCAGATAGAGGTAACAAGTACTTATCTGAACCAGGCTCGTCCGTCAGGTCAGTCTTGAAAGGAAGAATGGCGCCGAGGTCTGTGAGCGCAGTAATGCCCTTGGGGTCGGGGCCATGACTGCGTCACAGGCTATGTGAGCAGTTTTGACATATCTTATTCAGGTTTGGGGTCTTTAGGAGGTAAATACCCATACAGTAAATGCTACATTTCATACTTCAAAGGGAACAATTTCCATTACATAGATCAGCGTTTCTCAAACTGGGGGTCCCGACCCAAAAGGGGGTCGCAAGGCTATTGTAGAGGGGGGAAGGGTCATGTGATCACAAAAAATACTGACATACTTTTAAGATCAGGACTTCTGATTTTTCTCAACTTAAAGAAGCAGGCGTTATTTACAAATCAGAGGAGTCTACAAGTAGACGGTACCGATACTATATGCAAGTTTTCTATGCGTCACTCCATTTGTGATGGCAAAATTAAATCTTAATTCACACAGAACTGCCGCCCTGAAGCAGAAACACAAGTAACACAAATGACAGGCTTGCTGTTGATACAAACACTTCTGCCTCTGTGGTTTAATTTTGTAATCTGGTTATTTTTTTTTTTTTTTACAGTTGAGATGTATGTTTGGTCAAAATAAAAGTGCATTTTATATTAGCTAAAAAGTTTTTTTTTTTTAGTTTTTTTTTTTTTAAGTTTTTTTATTTATTCCTGAAAACCGTTTCTACCCCGCCCCCCCCCCCCCCCCCCCCCGGCTGCGCGCCGTTGACTGCAGGCATAATGATTACAAGGCCGTGCTTCATGTAGTGTTCCTGTGTAGATGTGCAGTCATTTCACATGATATCCCACTAAGGGGTGGTCCCTGCTTCATGTAGTGCTCCTGTGCAGATGTGCAGTCATTTCACATGATATCTCACTGCGGTGTGGTCCCTGCTTCATGTAGTGTTCCTCTGTAGATGTGCAGTTATTTCACATGATATCTCACTGCGGGGTGGTCCCTGCTTCATGTAGTGTTCCTGTGTAGATGTGCAGTTATTTCACATGATATCTCACTGCGGGTTGAGAGGTCGTCACAGCTTGAAACATTTCTAAAGGGGGGCCCAGCAAAAAAAGTTTGAGAACCCCTGACAGAACATAAAAATTGGTATAAATGGAAATGTATTGTTATTCATGCATGTCAGATTCAGTCAGAAGCTGACAAGGGGCTACAGGGTAAGTGTACTATCTAGCTGGCGATTCCAGTGCATTGCAGTTCCTGAAATAGACACTATCTCCCTTGTGCTCAGGATTGCCAGGGTTCCTGCTGCAGTGTAAGCCTTTTAATTGGATACCCACCAGGTCACTGACGGTTTCTCTCAGCTCCCTCACTTTCTCCTCCAGATCCAGGCTTCTCTCCGTTAGTGTCTCCACCATCTCCTCTGCACCCAGAGCAGCATCAACCTGAACAACAGTCAGCAAACATTGAGGAACCTTGCAGAGCGTCTCAGTCAATCAGGTTCAGAGGAACCAGCTAAGTGCTCACAAAGCTAAAATGGTTATAGAATCCTAAAACACTGGCTTAAGCCCCTTTCACAATGCCCTGCTCTACCCTGTTCGGACCCTACCCGATTTCACACTGCTTTTGAAGAAGCAGAGTCAACCATTGTGACAAGCAAATACACAACGCGCATAGCAATACCTCGGAAGCAGTTTGTAACGGACTCTGGCTCATGGTGTGTCTCAAAATCGACAAAATATAGCTAAACAGAATAAACAGAAATGCTCCTTGCGGAAGTGAAACCTTCACGCAGGTATGGCTGTTTGTTATTTTCTCAGCTTACGAATGGCCAGCATGCATTTTGTCTCGCTGGACCTGGGTGAAAGCATGTCGACCCACATCCTCAGGTACGTGGTTTCACACTATGTGGAATTGTGACCCGGGTATCCAGAACCCAGGTCAGGACCTGGGTAGGAGTGCCAGTGTGAAAGGGGCTTTAGATTAAAGTTGCCCAGTATGTTATAAATGCACAACCCCTGCCACAGCAGTAAAAACTACATATCAGCTACCAGCATCATGAAAGTAAATCACCAGGATCCACATCCACCTGATGTACGTGCAGAAATTTAAGTGTGACATACTGACATATGGATTGACAAAGCAGGCATGCAGGATGCCAATATGCTGCCTATCTCTGTCTGTATGCAAGACTTATATTTATATAAAAATATATATATTTTATATACACTGTTGCGTAAAAAGTCTTAGACATGTTTCATTTTTCTACTCTGATGCATTATGAGCATCAACAATTTACTCAAAGCCTCCACTAGTGTTTTCAACCCAGGACTGGAAGACACAAAAAGCTGTCTAACAAGGATGAACAATACTTGAAGATAATATCCTTAAGGAATAGAAAGAAGACAAGTGTTGAATTGACAACAGAACTGGCAGAAGGCACAGGTGTCGTTGTCCATCCACCAACTGTCCAAAGCACCTTTGACTATTGTTCCATAGCTCAATTTCTGTGTTCTTGTGCATATTTTAGCCTTTTAGTCTTGTTCCCCTTTCTTAAGAGGTATTCTTACTGCAACACATCCTTTAAGTCCTGATTTCAAGAGTAACCTTCGTACTGTTGATTTGATGGACAACCCCACCTGTGCCTTCTGCCAGTTCTGTTGTCAAGTCAACACTTGTCTTCTTTCTATTCTTTAAGGATATTATCTTCAAGTATTGCTCATCCTTGTTTGACAGCTTTTTGGGTCTTCCAGTCCTGGTTTTGTCATTTACAGATGATGTTTCTCTGTAATTGTTGATTATGCTTACCACACATTGAAAATTGAGTGATGCAACCTATTTCACTCAATGTTTTTCCTTCTTTATGCAAGTCAAGGTTGCTATAATAGTAGAAAACACTAGTGGAGGCTTTGAGTAAATTGTTGATGCTCATAATGCATCAGAGTAGGAAAATGCAACATGTCTAGGACTTTTGCACAGCAGTGTGTGTGTGTGTGTATATATATATATATGTGTATATACACTGTATATATATATATTATATATATATATATATATATATAGATTTATCTACAAAAAAATAAATAACTATACATTTTGATGCCCAGTTTATCTACGTGACCTTGAATAACTCTTTATCTCTTTATGGATAAATTAGTATACAGTAAGAGGGAACAACAGAACAAAACTCAGTGGATGACGGTCAGAAACGTGATTATTGATAAAACAAATAATGATAATTATTAGTAAGACTAAATACATTATTGATAATATCAGGATACTGGGACAGAAATAAGACTCCTATGGCATAGCCATTTCACCCATTCCAGGTTTTACTACAAGCTTGATTAGCCACAGAGTATATTGTAGGTAACAAGCTCAGATGTGTCTTATTGAACTCATGGTAAAACCAGGAATGGGTCAAACAGCTATGCAATGGGAGTCTTATTTCCATCCCTGTGATAATCCATGGTTCCAGCCCCTAACTGAAGGTGGATCTGATGTTGAACGCCAAAGACGCTCACCTGCTCCTTGAGCTCATCGATGGTCTTCTCGGCCTGTGTCATCTCCTCCACCAGCTTCTCCTTCTGTTGCCGCAGGATCTCCAGCTCCGAGTTCTTCTTCTCCATCTGCTTCTGCAGCTTCACATGTTCCTGCTTCTCTGAGGCCGACAGGTCTCGCATCCTGCAACAACACACAAACTAAAAGCCTCTCTTTCTTTTTAGAATCTGAATGTTTCAATTATTTAAGGTCTGAAATTAACATTAGGATAATTTCAGTCGCTTCTATCCCAACAATTTTGCAGCACTTTTCTCCCAAACAAGTTATTTAAAAGTATGAATGTATCTATCATTCTCATTTTCTAAAATCCCAAAACACTGAACTCAGAATCAATTAAATATGCAAAGGATTATTATGACAAATGCTAACAAAGGGTTAAATATTTGCATGACCACTGTAAATGGAGTACTCACTCTTTCTTATTTTAACGTAATATAAAGGACTGAATTTAAAATAATTTAGACATCGGTAAGGATTTTGTTTAACTGCACAATGCTAATTGTAAAAAGCCATGTCTGTGTTATGACTGGGTTTTATAATAAAAAATATGGAGACCAAAACATGTCAAAAACTGACCTGACAAGTGCCTCCTTCAGTCTGCCGTTCTGTTCCTCGAGCTGTTTCACATGATAACTGGAGGCAGCTCCGTCAGATCCTGTCAACAAGAAACAAAATAGTTAATGTGTTTTGGAGTTTTTTTAACCCTTTAAGGACTCGTTAACACGATCATACTGGAGTGGGCTTCTAGGACCGCGATCGTGTAAACACAACAAAAGCACTTATTTTTGCTGACTTACAGGGTCATCATACTTTGCAGTACAGGCTTGAAACATGTATCACTGAATAGGGGAGGGACTGACGTTCACTCCCTGATAGTTTTTTTTCGTGTGACGTCACTGAGAGGAGCATTTGGTGTCTAAAGGGTGAAGACAGTTTACAGCAGCCCGGCAGAGACAGAAAAAGAAACAAAACACAGGAACGTGTTTAGAGCTAATAAAAAAGGGGAAACTCTGTACATTTAATGTATTTGACTTATAATTATATTAGAACATTTATTCTGTCTCATGTGTTTTAATATATATGTTTTTACAACATAAGCATATACTATTTCATGAACTAAATGTATCAGGTATGTTTTTTTTTTTCCTTATTACTGATAATGGAATTTATAACTTTTATATTTTTCAACAAAACTTTCAGGAAGTATTGTAAGGTCCCTCGAGTCATAGAATAACGTGGTATTATACATGTATCTCTAAGCAGAATACATCATAAAAAATGCTTAACAAAAAATATATTATGTTGAAAAAAAAAGATGTGAAAAGTTTGTATAATTTCCAAGATGCTACTGTAAAAAATAGATTTCTGGTGAATCTTTATAGGAAGTCAACTACAGCCAAAAAACACCTGGTCCTGGGTGAGCATCTCACTGAAAAATGCTTGGTCCTGAATTTACAGTGCAGACATCAAGGTACACATCTCAGTTTAATATCAGTCTGTCTGTCTTCCATCTTTCAAGTAACAAGGAGTTTGGTGTACTAGTATCTGTATGTACACTAACATCAGTCCTAGGGAAAACTAGAACTCCTGATCTTCTAGCAATCAATTTCATCAAAAGGAGTGCTAACTAATGTTTAAAATTAATTTCCAGCAGTATTATATTCCCCTTTGTTCTTGTGTTTTTCTGTAGTCTTGCATAGATAGACTCTATACTAGAAGCACTCTCTGGTAAAGCAGCGTGATGATGGGTACCTTTCTCCTCAATCTCGTGCTTGAGGATCTCCAGGTCCATGGTCAGCTCCTCCACCTTCTCCTTCAGGGAGTCCATCTCCTGCTGCAGGGACTCTGCTCGTTCCTCAGCCATCTCCTTGTCCAGAGTGGCCATCTCGATGGCGTCTGCCGTGTCTGCCATCTCCTCCATGTAGCGGTCCTTCGCCTCCAGAGCCTCTCTGGCTTCCTGAGAGTACAGGCCAAAACATAATTCATTAATTTAGCGATTCAATCATACCTTACTGAATATAGTAGTCCTATTCAATATTTGATTAAACAATTAGACAGACAGGCATGTCTTGAAAAGGTAAGATTATGATTGTTACCTACAGGAGTATTTACCACCATGCCTCAAAGTGCAACCTTGAGTCTGCCAATGAAACATTTCCATTTCTTTATCCCCATGTCTCACCTGCTGTGCACCGATCTGCTTATTTTGCTTGTGTAATGGTGAACAGTTCATATAAGAGAAACTGGAATTATTATAACAGACATTGCTTCGCGCTATTCGATAAATGTTATCTTAACAATTTTATTGTAGACATCTGGGCCCTACCAAGTGTAATATGAAATGATAAGAACACAGTATATGTTGTAATTCACCACTTGCTGGTTTTATTTGAAAACATTGAGAATTCTATTAGAAACTTTTGTCAAACAAATACTCATTAATTTTAATATTACTAAAGGTTTGTTTTTTTAAATAGACCCTGCTACATATATTTAGATGAGTGAATTTAAATACAATGACAATCAATGTGGAAAGAAGTAAAGCTTCTGCAGTAATTGGATTTAACTTTAAGGCTGTGTAAGGGTCTTAGCGGACATCCTGTTGACCATACGAATCTCAGCGGGGTACCAATACCCGGATATATAGCAAGCATGTAGCTGTCAGCCCTACTCTGTCAACACTATTTACAGCCAGTTCAGGTCCCATCTCTGATGTAACGGTGGCCTTTCTAAATAGCAATGAGCAGCGATGTGTACTGAGCAGCAATTGAATATCAATCTAGAGATTCGACTATAAGAAATCTAGTTTGCACGGGTAATAATGCATCTTCACGCACTCAGCCTCTCAAAGCAAGTGACTGTGCAATTATTATCTTGAAACAGCTACACCACAAGTAGAGGAAGGGAATATTTTGTAGTTACTGTATATTAGGAAAATGATCAGATAAAGAATACATTGTTAATGTAAAAAAATATTTTTAGTAATATACTAAGCATCAAAAGAAACTAATCACTTAAATTGAGCATCAAAAGAAATGCATCACATATCTGAGCATCAAAAGAAACATATCACTTACATTTGAGCATCAAAAGAAACTTATAACTTATATTAGGATAAAATTCACTAGATGTGATCAAAAAATGACAAACTTTGTTTTAGAGCAGGTGCAGTGACTTTTTATTGTGCCGATTAACAATTGACATCACGAAGATGCTGCAAAATTATCTGTCGATCTTGGGCAGGTGTTGTGACTCTTGGTCTCCCAGTTCGTGGCCTGTCATTGACAGAGTGTGTCTGGTTATACCGTCTCGCCAGGTTTTAAATTGCTGGCTGTGAGCACCCAAGACGGTGAGAGACAGTATGCTGCCCTAGTCCAGCTTCCAACATGCCGATTGCACAAAGGCGCTGCTCTCTTGACAGACGTGGTATATTGTTTTTTTTGTGATTTTCTTTATTGCTTTTATTCAAGCTTGCAAATCAACAGCCGAAATCACTCCATATCCAGTGTCCAATCAACTGTCTCACTAATTAGGTGATTAAGTGCATATGCTTCAGTCATGGTAAAGGATAAATGATCGACTGATTAAAAAGAAACCAAAAACATTTTGTCAATGTCCATAATGTATATATTAACGAAGGGTGTATCTAGTGGGTTCACAGCAGACCCAAGTCACTTTTAAAAGGGGCAGTCGCAGTTCATTTGAAATCTCTGCTCTAGTGGTTCACTTAAAAACCATTACCTTTTTGGCCTCCTTCAACTGCTTCTGCAGGTCAGCCTGCTGCTCCTGCATCTTGCCCTTCCACTCCTGCAGCTGCTCCAGCTGGATCTTGTACTTCTCCAGCTCCTTGAGCTTGGCCTTGTCCTCGCTGCGCTTCATCTTCAGAGTCTCCAGCTTTTCATCCAGGTCCTTCACCTGAACACGCAGGGACTCCTCCTCCTGTGGGCAGAGTGAGTGAATGAGTGAGAGAGAAGGGGGAGTGTGAGGGGACTACTATGTATGGAATAACATCGATTTAAAATAACGCTGTGGTTTTTCATTATTACGGTCATGTAGACAAAAACAGGCTGAGAAGAATATAATGTACTATAATGTGATGGGATTAATCTGTACAATCGGATACTGATGCTCCAAGTGTGTTAGGAGTGATAGCATGAGGGAATGAGGGAGCGGTGGCTTTAGTACGTAAAATATTAGCGAGTTAAGCATTCTTGTTCTTCATACAAGTAAAGTTATTTTCAAATAGTTACCTCCAACCTGATTTGATCCTATTGTTAGTCTTACAGATTTATGTAGGATTGAAGCTTAAAGTGTTACAGAGCACACTGCAAAGTTAACAAGAAACGCATAACCTTATCTTTGCTGCGTCCCTTGTTGTCCCTAACGCATTGTTATATGTTTAAACATATTGCAGCCTCTCTTGACATTTGTAACCACACATCATAAATCAACTGAGTAATACATTTCTCAACGTTTACTCAGGAGCATTCTGCAGGAAAAGGTCTGAAGGATCACAGTGTGTGCAGATGACGCTCACTCCTGCAGCAATACTGGTTTTCTGTTCCCACAATGCACCGCTCATTTCAATCACTGTGCCAGCATTGCTGCTGGAGAGAGCATGAACTGGATACACTGCGATGTTTAGAAGAAAAAAAAATCTCTCCTGGCAAATGTTCGAGTAAAAGTTGAAAAAAAAAATATTGAGAATATGTTTTAAAAAATTATATAAAAAAAAAATAAAAAAAATACTGCGATATGGACAACACTGAATACAGCGAAGGTAAAGTAATGTGTTTCTTGTAAACATTGCATGGGGTTCTGGAACACTAATGTATTTTGTTTTGTATTTAAGTTTCATGAAAACCTACAAAAATTGTGACATGCAATCCAATCTTGTTTGCCCTACAGCAATTCTCACAAATCAACTTACAATCCTTCTGAATCTTTTTCATTTTTGGTATTTATCCATGGAATAGATATGTACAATAAAGGCAAGCACAAAAAGGCATACACAGTATTAATATCTCTATCTAACCTCTACCCGTAACTATTTAAATCCAGATAAGCCAACTATCTTGGTGCGTCTGCTTGCAACCTTTAACAAGCTGGGTCTGTAGTTTGAAACATAAGACACTGGGTCTACTAAACTACAGAATACCCCTTTCCTGAATCAGGTTTGAAAAATAAGACACTGGGTCTACTAAAAACTACAGAATACCCCTTTCCTGAAATCAGGTTTGCAGGCTCTTGTTTACACCTTTTCCCCTTGCTGGTCCTTACCTTGCTAGGAGTCGGATGAGGGTGAGCTCCTGGAGAGGTGAGCCCCATGCTAGGGGTGGGGATCACGGGTGCTGCCAGCGGGGTATTCGGCTCGCTGCTGCTCATGTCCCCCCCGGAGGCCGATGCTGACCCAGAAGGGCCTGCCGTGCCGCTGGACGCTGCCGAACTGCTGGGCCTCGTCGGCTGTGGAACCATGTTAGACTAGGCATGTTAAATTCTGTTTTAGTGCCTAAACTTTTACCCTTTAGGATTAGCACGTATAAACCTTCACATATTGGGGATTTCTGTATCTAATCATAACACAACTTGAAAAGGTGGATGAGACATGTGTGTAACATTACTTATAAAAGTTACCTGTACACTTGCAACAGGGAAGATTTTGTGCAGTCCACAAACTTCACATACATTACACAATTATGCATCCCCATCCATTTTAAATTAGTAGCAGACACCCATCACACCACTCACGTCACACCCATGTGTTAGTGCTCACCTTGGTCCGCCTGGCTGGGGTCTGGAGCAGAGTGGGAGGATTCAGAGTAGGAAAGAGTCACACAGGGAGAAATAGACACACAGGGACAGACAAGCAGCAGCAGTGGCGGCGGCAACAGCAGAGTGCAGTGGCAGAGGCAGCAGTTATCAGAACAGGAGGGACAAAAAAACAAACACATCGTCATACTGGTAACAAGAGCAAGACAGGCCATCGTTAACAATCCACAGCGGTGCTGCATCTCAGTGCTTAACTTAAGATGCTCCAGATTGGCACCGTTATTGGTAGTTCCCTTATGGTCTGATAAACAACACAGATACTTCATCAACTTGAGTTCACCACAAGGTGTCCGGACAAGAGAAGAGTCTTGTTAAGAAGAGCACCCTCTTTAGAGGAACCCATTCAAACTGTTGCCACGACAGTAATTTCCAATATTACTCTCCTAATACCCCTGTACACCAGGTGCACACAATTAGTTATAGTGATTAGTTTGTCCTTATAAACCCTAAGAGACACTGTGGTGTTGAAGTAATGGGCACTGCTGTTTAAACCCTAAGAGACACTGTGGTGTTGAAGTAATGGGCACTGCTGTTTAAACCCTAAGAGACACTGTGGTGTTGAAGTAATGGGCACTGCTGTTTAAACCCTAAGAGACACTGTGGTGTTGAAGTAATGGGCACTGCTGTTTAAACCCTAAGAGACACTGTGGTGTTGAAGTAATGGGCACTGCTGTTTAAACCCTAAGAGACACTGTGGTGTTGAAGTAATGGGCACTGCTGTTTAAACCCTAAGAGACACTGTGGTGTTGAAGTAATGGGCACTGCTGTTTAAACCCTAAGAGACACCGGAGGTGTTGAAGTAATGGGCACTGCTGTTTAAACCCTAAGAGACACTGGTGTTGAAGTAATGGGCACTGCTGTTTAAACCCTAAGAGACACTGTGGTGTTGAAGTAATGGGCACTGCTGTTTAAACCCTAAGAGACACTGTGGTGTTGAAGTAATGGGCACTGCTGTTTAAACCCTAAGAGACACTGTGGTGTTGAAGTAATGGGCACTGCTGTTTAAACCCTAAGAGACACTGTGGTGTTGAAGTAATGGGCACTGCTGTTTAAACCCTAAGAGACACCGGAGGTGTTGAAGTAATGGGCACTGCTGTTTAAACCCTAAGAGACAAAACCACCAAGAATCCCCACTTTACATTTCTGAAATGAATACAACCATTTATTAGAAGATAGAAAGCCCACAAGGTAAGCACATCTTTGATAAGGACAAACAAATGTAAATAAAAAATAACAACTTAATAATACTGCATCATTTATTAAACATATTAGCTGACCTGAACACACTGGTGCTTTGCCAATTCATTTCCACCACAAGCTACTGGCTTTCAAAAGGCATTTCTCCTAACTTGAGCAACTCGAACACGCTAGCTGTGTCAATGCATCCACTGGTACAGTGATTGCACTTTAATGACTAGAGCTGTTTTTTAGGTTGGTAAGCTTTTTTTAAAGCACACAATCAAAACCATTTTTAATAACGAAAACCTTATGACGAAAGGTTGATCTACAGATTCTCATAATATATGCATTTGATATACATATTGCATGTTTTGCTCAATATAGTTTAAAAAGTATGAGGAAACTTAAGACAGAAGGAAAAGCTGTGCTTTATCTGTATGGTTCAATGTGGATTTGCAAGGTAACACAGGCTGGTAATCTGACCAACTAAACTAAGCAAAAGGCAGGAAGCAGCCTCCTGCTAGCTAATAAATCCCTCAATCATTCTGCTTTACGTTGTCCAGTCCTATTTGTTGAAGACAGCAGTCTCTTTTAAAGAGTTTAATTTCATTTTATCTGGCATTTGACTACAATATATTCCTTCTGTATTTAAATCTGTATATAGACCTGCAGATACCCGAATTGTTTTTGCAATGTATTCACTTTCTATATTGTGCATGAACAGTGCATCACAGGAGTAGATAGTCCACAAGGAAATCAGTCATATACTGAGCAAAACAAATTAACAATTTGAGGCAACTTACTGAAAATAGAAAAAAAAAATATATGTATATATTGATGCATAAAACAAGTCTGATGTAAAATTTAAATTGAGCAATTCCAAAATGCATGCAAAATATTTGCTTTAATAACATATTAAGTAAGCGTAATTATTGAAGTATAAAATAAAATAAAAAAAGAAAATGTTAAACTGACATGAATGAAAACAGTAAAATCTACCATGGACAATCAAACAAGACTTTAAGCCACTATTATTAAAAAGTTGATTAAAAAAAAGAATATATCACTATTGTACTGCAACCCCCCCCCCCCCCCCAAAAAAAAAAAACAGAACAACAATTCTTGTAAAATAAATCGGCATCTGAAAACAAATATACAAAGATAGGCTATGACTTGCCTTAAATAAAAGGAAAGCAAAGCTAGTATCATAATATTAAACAAAGCTAAACAAAGCAGACCCCACTAACACCAATAAAAAATACCACAGAAACACCATCCTAACCAAACACCAAGATTAACTTAAGAGCCCGACAGTAAAAATAATGCATTGATGTACCTTCTTGGGAGTTGGTGTCTGTCTCATCATTTTGAAAGAAAGGATACAGAGGAATAAAAACAGAGAAACACTGCCAGTTAGAATCACATTGAAACAAAACAAAATGCAGGTTCTGCTAGGTACAGTACAGTATTGCAACCCAAAGAAAGGCTGCTGAAGATTGCTTGCAAATGGCTGCTGGGTCCTTTTTCGTGTCTCCCCCCCCCACCCCCTCTGTCCTATGTCCTCTGTCCTCTGTAATCTATTGTCCAGCGTCTTCCCCCTTTCCTTTGCTCCAAATGCGTCTGCGATCGGTTAATTAGCAGAGTGCCATCTTCAACAGCCCTGTTTCACAGGCCCGGAACCCTGCACCTGCGCTCATGAGAAGGAAGTGTCCCTGTGATTCTCCAACCACCGCCCTGCTTGGCCATTACATCATCATTTTTTTCTCTCTTCTCCCCCCCCCCCCCCTCCAGACTGCACCAGTAACTGATTCGTAGCTTTGCTCTGCTGAGGAGTAAGAGGAGGGTGATGGAAGGCTATTATGTATCCTAGCAACACACTGAGCTTTAGTGTCACCAGCCTCAGTGGCTAATTAGAATGGCTTACAAGTCCCTCCCCAAAACAATGGAGAAGAGAAGACAGCCTAGACTATGAGCCAGTGCATGTCTACTGTGTGTGTGTATGGGGAGGGTGGGGGGGGGTTACTGCAGACTGCAACCAAATCACAGTGACAGCTGACTTCATTATTGCTCATCACTTGCTTGACATATGGCCCATTATTGAAAATATTAGTTTTACCTAATGACTTGCTGCTGTCGCTGCTTTTTTCTTTCTTTTAAACATTAATGACATTTTGGCTCTTTCTGAATTGTGCACCAGTTATTTAAGAAGAAAAAACACACATTCCGGTAGTTCTATATTGGAACACAGAAAATAATATTTTAAATGTTTACTTTATGTCAAGTTTACTTAGTTTAAACCAAGCTGATTTACCATCGCCATAATGAATGATAGCTAAAAACAAGTAGTGGTACTTTTTTGCTTTAAATTCAACAAAAAATAACTCAGAAATTGTTACCAGTGTTAAGGTCTAGGCTTCTCGCTGCTAAAAGGAATCTGATTACAGCTGAATTTTAGTAATGCAGGCACTGGCAGGAGTTTGAAAATCATTATTTTAAAAATTGAGCAGCAGATGTCTGTAGGTTCATGTCCCTGTAGACGCTGTCTGGTGCCGACATGGATACTATTACAGTTTTAAACAGCATTAGCACAGCAAGATGATGCATGCGGATCACTGCTACGTAGATGCAGTCTGGACAGTTTGTTTCAAGGGTTTGGCTGGGGACAGTGTGTTGAAATGGCTTTGTTTCACAACTACTTTTATTTAATGTGATCACAATATAAAACAATGTTATTACGTTATTAAATATACCAGTCCTATCAAAGTCAGCTGCAGATTTCAGCTCTGGCACTAAATATGTTACCTCAGTTGGAAATCACAATCGTTATGGAAGACATTTCTCTTTTCAGAAACTTAAGTACAAAGCTTTTCTTATATATGGATGACTTTGGAGATCAGCTCAATTCTACATACTGACAAGTTGCAGGTTTCCTACTGGACAAACATATTCTAAAGCAATTGAACGTATATACTGTATATGCTACATTGGGTGACTCCGCACTGGAGTCAGAAAAGATATACTGTAGGCTGCAGTAACTGGTACTGGTTTGTAAGCATCCATTACACAGAATATTCTGAACCCCACACAGACAAGACAGAGTGGATATAGGCCAAGGTCAGAGTTTTATTGTCAGCTGTTTTTCAAGACCCTTGAAAGAAGAGACGTAACTCTCTATGGGCTCTGTGGCAAAAAAAGAAAGAATTCAATTAAAAAATCGCAGGTAGTGTCGATGCAGTAAGACATCCTTTTCTGGTTTGTGAAAGTGTTATATATACAGATGCATAAAAACAAAAATCGAAAGTTATATCCCCACTCCCAAACAACCATATCCCTTACTCACGACCGACCTTTGGCAAGCATCATTTTGTACATTTGGTTTTTGCAAACAGAAATCCTTATTAGCCACCAGTAAAATAAAGAAGGCTAAACAAGGACAGTGCCCTATCAGGTTTAAGCCTGTTGACTTACAGTAAATGCAACATGTACAAACTGAGCTAACTCTAAACCATTACTTTCCACTGATTATTCAGCCATTTGCAAGCATAAAGTCTATTTAGCAGAACCTGCAGTCCCATTCTTTTTTTGGGGAGGGGGGGGGGGGGGTAAAATTCAGATAATGAATGAACCCATGAGTACAGTAGACACCAAGGCTTATTTGACAACAGCTTAACACTAACGAAATAAACTGGTTTTAAATCTGGAACAGTAAAGAGTATTATAGCTACTTAACAGAAGGGGGTGCCGTTGGCAAGACAACAGCTACTGAGAGGTAGTGTAAATCATGCAACCGTGAATCCATGGGCATGCAGTAATACAGTGTGCACGGTAAACAGCAACCTCTTCTTTTTAAATACATGAAGTTGCAAATTATCTGTGTGACCTTAAAAAGGATTTAAGATTTTAACTTGCTTCTTATTTAAAAAAAAATAATAATAATTATATATATATATATAAATATATATATATATATATATATATATATATATATATATATATATATATATATATATATATATCCTTCCCTTTCATCAGATTACACAAGAGAAAGTATGATGCTCGCCTCTTCTCAAAAACTATTAGGATGGCCAGTTTCCTTTTCACAATGGTCATGACTGGCTAGTTTGAGTTCTTTTGTAAAACTACCAACCAACCATCTCCAAATGTAAAAGATTAATCCCTGTATAACATTAGGCCAGGCTGGCAGTAACGTGGGCATATAAAAAGGATTTTTACATTTTAAAAAGGTAAAAATTTGGCACATCTATTACAATTTGCATAAAAAATACCTAAATATACACTGCTGTGCAAAAGTCTTTTTAGGGGGGGGTTATACTACCATAGAATCAACCTGCTTTAATACTACCATAGAATCATCCTGCTTTAATACTACCGTAGAATCATCCTGCTTTAATACTACCGTAGAATCATCCTGCTTTAATACTACCATAGAATCATCCTGCTTTAATACTACCATAGAATCATCCTGCTTTAATACTACCGTAGAATCAACCTGCTTTAATACTACCGTAGAATCAACCTGCTTTAATACTACCGTAGAATCATCCTGCTTTAATACTACCGTAGAATCATCCTGCTTTAATACTACCGTAGAATCAACCTGCTTTAATACTACCGTAGAATCATCCAGCTTTAATACTACAGTAGAATCAACCTGCTTTAATACTACAGTAGAATCATCCTGCTTTAATACTACCATACCAACCCGTGCCATCTACATCACGTCATGTCACGTATACACTTCTCGCGCCGCCCCCAGCTGAGAACCACTGGGTAAATGTGATGGATTAGCTACTACAACCCTTCATCTTAGCTGCTCATGTATAGTTTACTTTGAGTTGTTGTGATCACACGTTTTTGAAGATTCTGGTCAATGTGAATTAAAGATTGCTAAATGTCAAGCTTGGATTTTTCTCACCCAAACTAAGCTGTATTAATAACAGGCAAAGTTGTTATAATAGTGGAAAACACTCGTGGAGGCTTTGAGTAAATTGCTGATGCTCCTAACATCTATATATATATATTGATATATATCCTGAATGTATCTAAGACTTTTGCACAGCAGTGTATATTTACCTTTTTTTATTTAAAAAATGTGACCTACAGTTCTCCTTTATAACTGGCTCTCTGTGGAAAGGGATAGGGTGACCAGACAGTCCTGGTTTTCCATAAAAGGTCCCTGTGTCCACACATTTTGGTCAAAAACTAAAAGGTCCCGGTTTTCACTTCCTATAGCATGACACACTCTAAATACCTTTCGTCAAAATAACGTAAACAAAGCTTTTAGTTTATGGCACCTGCAGTTAAAACAAAATAAACTAAAAAGCAAGGTACGCGGGTAATCAAGAAGTGAGAGGTTGCAAGCATATCAACAACGTCAAGAAAGAGACTGGCACAGTGAGTAAAAACAGAAAGAAAAGAAAGAAAAATGCCAAAACGTAATGCATTTTTAATGATTTCATGTATTATTATTATTATTATTATTAATAAACTCAATATAAAAGTAGCAAAAAGTATACATATATAAATACACATATATATATATATATATATATATATATATGTATTTATATATATATATATATATATATATATATATATATATATATATACACAGTACTGTGCAAAAGTTTTAGGCAGGTGTGTAAAAATGCTGTAAAGTAAGAATGCTTTCAAAAATAGACATGTTAATAGATTATATTTATCAATTAACTAAATGCAAAGTGAGAAAACAGAAGAAAAATCTAAATCAAATCCATATTTGGTGTGACCACCCTTTGCCTTCAAAACAGCATCAATTCTTCTAGGTACACTTCCACAAAGTCAGGGATTTTGTAGGCATATAGTCAGGTGTATGATTAAACAATTATACCAAACAGGTGCTAATGATCATCAATTCAATATGTAGGTTGAAACACAATCATTAACTGAAACAGAAACAGCTGTGTAGGAGGAATAAAACTGGGTGAGGAACAGCCAAACTCAGCTAACAAGGTGAGGTTGCTGAAGACAGTTTACTGTCAAAAGTCATACACCATGGCAAGACTGAGCACAGCAACAAGACACAAGGTATTTATACTGCATCAGCAAGGTCTCTCCCAGGCAGAAATTTCAAGGCAGACAGGGGTTTCCAGATGTGCTGTCCAAGCTCTTTTGAAGAAGCACAAAGAAACGGGCAACGTTGAGGACCATAGACGCAGTGGTCGGCCAAGGAAACTCACTGCAGCAGATGAAAGACACATTATGCTTACTTCCCTTCGCAATCGGAAGATGTCCAGCAGTGCCATCAGCTCAGAATTGGCAGGAAACAGTGGGACCCTGGTACACCCATCTACTGTCCGGAGAAGTCTGGTCAGAAGTGGCCTTCATGGAAGACTTGCGGCCAAAAAGCCATACCTCCGACGTGGAAACAAGGCCAAGCGACTCAACTATGCACGAAAACACAGGAACTGGGGTGCAGAAAAATGGCAGCAGGTGCTCTGGACTGATGAGTCAAAATGTGAAATATTTGGCTGTAGCAGAAGGCAGTTTGTTCACTGAAGGGCTGGAGAGTGGTACACGAATGAGTGTCTGCAGGCAACAGTGAAGCATGGTGGAGGTTCATTGCAAGTTTGGGGCTGCATTTCTGCAAATGGAGTTGGGGATTTGGTCAGAATTAATGGTTTCCTCAATTCCTCATGCAATACCATCAGGGAGGCATCTGATTGGCCCCAAATTTATTCTGCAGCATGACAACGACCCCAAACATACAGCGAAAGTCATTAAGAACTATCTTCAGCGTGAAGAAGAACAAGGAGTCCTGGAAGTGATGGTATGGCCCCCACAGAGCCCTGATCTCAGCATCATCGAGTCTGCCTGGGATTACATGAAGAGAGAGAAGCAACTGAGGCTGCCTAAATCCACAGAAGAACTGTGGTTAGTTATCCAAGATGTTTGGGCCAACCTACCTGCCAAGTTCCTTCAAAAACTGTGTGCAAGTGTACCTAGAAGAATTGATGCTGTTTTGAATGCAAAGGGTGGTCACACCAAATATTGATTTGATGTAGATTTTTCTTCTGTTCACTCACTTTGCATTTTGTTAATTGATAAATATGAACTATTAACATGTCTATTTTTGAAAGCATTCTTATTTTACAGCATTTTTTCACACCTGCCTAAAACTTTTGCACAGTACTGTGTGTATATATGTGTATATATATATATATATATATATATATATATATATATATATATATATATATATATATAGATATATATATAGATATATATATATATAAAAACACAATATGGCAAGTTAAACTAATTGGCCACAAATTATACACCTGGGAGTGTACAATTTTTTAGCTAGCTGCTTAAAAAAAAATACTAAGAGTGAGAAGATGGGTATTTAAATAACCATTAGCATAGCTTATATTTGGTTTAATTAGTCTTCTCAATGATTTAACAATGTGTCCCTTGAAAATCTGGTCACCCTAGGCAGGGTGGAATCTCATCATGTGTACCAATGCACCTGTATGACTGGCTATTATTAACAAGAACACTTATTTAATTGCCTTTCATGATTACATTTCAAGAATAGGTGATGCGAGTAACTGATACCCCTTCTCCTAGTAGGCTTGTAAACAGATAGCAAACTTGAAAGACCAGTTAGCATATCAATACATCAGGATTTACACTAGGGGGAGCACTTATATCATGTAGAGCAGCGGTTCCCAAACAACTGATTGCGACGGACCCCCTTACAGACCTATCAACTGTCTGCGTACTCTTAGCATGCACGTTTATATTTTATATAAAAGTTATTTTTAATATATGCTTTCAAAATACACATTTATACACACACAATATAAATGACTATAATAATATAATTGGGGCTTCAGATTTCGTTTTAACCGATAAACGATAAAACACCCGATACAAAAAAATAAATGAAAACCGATAGCCATTTAATTGTTTAAAACCAGTAGTTAGTGAAAACTTATTACTTGCAGAAAATTGCCAGGGATTCTATAACTGGCTAATTATAAAAAAAACAGCCCAGTCCTTCAGTAACAACTTCTGAGAAGATCAGTGTTGGCAAGCACTGGCTGCTTAATATGAGAAGCTTTCTGGCTAATGGGATATTCATTCATTCCAGTGTTTTGCTGAAATTAGAACTCTTAAATTTTTTTCTGCTGCCTGATTTACTGTTAATGCAAGTTTGTTTCAGCTCCTCTCTCTGATAGCAAAGAAAGTCTGAAATGGGAGCAATATTTCAGGGCTGTTTGCCTGCTTTTTTTTTTTTTTTTTACTATTAGTATTAGTAGCCTAGGGAAGTATACTGAGTATTTAATAATGGCTGTGATTGACAGTTTTCAGAGTGTGATAAGCCCCGTAAAGCTTAACTGATTGATTCAGTGTCAAACTAAATACGTATCCAAGTTCTGTAAAAAATGCAGTTCTCTGTCAGATAATATTGTTAAGCATATCAGCTGATATTTTACTTTAAAGATCCTACATGCTCCTTCCCGACAGCAGATAACCACTTTAAAAACAGGACCAAAGAATGAAGCTGCAGGTACAATAGCAAACTGACATACATCTCCAGTGGATCCCCTTAACAACATGCAAACAGGGGTTCATCCATTTAATAATGATACTGAATACATTTAAATTAGGAAGGAAGCATACAATCCTGAAACAATGTTGCTGCCATGCGATTAGTAAGTGCAGCAGGCATGCAGAAAGGGAGTGTGATTCAGCAGTGCAGCACAGAGGCACAGTGATGGCTGTGCGGATGCAGAAAGACAGAGAGAGAGAGGGTGAAACATGAAGATAGGATAACATACACAGGCCCGCATACTCAGTGGACTGGAAGGACGAGACAGGTTGTTCAGGAAGTCAGAAAACGGGCACGCCATAATCTACCCCCTCTCCCTGTGATCAGGAACACTGCTGAACAGAAACAGGCTCTCAACTGGGTATCAGTGCTTATCCTTTGTCCCTTTCTGTCCTAACAGACACAGTTTACAAGCCACCCATCCCCATTCTATACACCCCACACACCCCTCCTCCCCCTCCTCCTCCTCCTCCAGGAGTGGGATGTTTTGAAGGTTGAAAAACAAGTGCTGCTGCAGATCATCTGTTCCGAAGGAGAAATCCAATACGTCTGTGTGTGCATTTTGTACTCTGGAGATATAGTACAACCCATATAAACACTTTCCCCCCCCCCCATTTCTTTGAATTATTTTGTTCCTTTTATGATTTTGGGTTTGTGAGGGGTGCTTGATTTAAAGCACGGGGGACAAAAGTGTGTCTCAATTCCTCCTCGTGTGGATTATTATTTCTATCAGCTATTAGGCTGTACCTGCATTTATAATAAAAATACATCAATAAATAGATCCTAGAACATACCCCTTATTTAAAAACATCACCTCCACAAACAGGGGCGAGAAGCGGTCCTGTCACAGAAAACCTCATAGTAACTTATTTTATTAAAAGGAATGCAGGACTACACTATAATCAAAGCCTAAGCCTCATGCACAGCAATATCCTGTTGTTCTAATCAGGATAACTAACTTTTCTAAAAACCTCTTCAGATGCTGGTCACTAACTAGCTTAAAACACAAAGTCCACAAAAAGCTGTTTAGGTCAAATGCTGCCAGTGTGCTCGACAATGAGGTGGCTGAACATAGAATCGCATGGTGCTGTTTGATGTGCAGGGTTAAATAAATGGTGGTGAGGAACACAAAAGCGATTAGGTGGGTTGTTCTTTTCATGCACCCAGGTGAATCTGTGATGTTGTCAGGCAGTTATAAAAACATGCACCACCTTCTTGGGTTTCACTCCTCGCTGCATCGGTGGGGGGCAAAGGTTAGAAGTTAAGGTTACTATCAATGTTAGGTAATGGACACTGTTTACAGTGAGTAGGCGTGCCTTCTTAATGGCAGTTCTACAGAGGCAGAATTGCACTAGAAGAAATGCAATGCATCCTTGTGATTTTAGTACAGTAGCAAAATACGTTTTTATCAGCTACATTTCCATACAATGAATACAAGCTGTAAGTACAGGATTCTGGTCTGTCCCAAATATAAGTTATTTGTACGGCTGGGTACCACTAATGCTAGTCAGAGGGGTTTTATACTTGAACAAATGAGTATATGCCTTTCGTTAGCAAAATTGAGTGTGTGTACATTGATGGTTTCAAATGTTAAACACTAACAAAGGCACACAGGAATAGCCTTGCCCCAAGATCAATCCCATATTTTTCAGCATGTCTGTACTGTATGGAACATGGAATTGCGGGTTACAAGGAGCAAGATGGGTCAATTTCCTGGGTTTCAGTGTTTTGTAAATAAAATAAATCTAAAAATGTCAGATTTGCTGCTTGATTGACTTTCTGTGGATGGTTAATAAACTGGGAACAATGTTCAGAAAACAAAAATGACAAGATAGATGCTAATAATCTCCAGTGCATCCCTATAAAGCCCCTTGAGGAGTCCATGTGAGCAGACGGAGGTGAATCCCATTAAACCAAGCCTGTGACCACCAATCTTAACCAGTAAAAGGTTATCGTTTTTGAGAATGTATGCACCTTAAGTACCCACAGAAGACAAATATTAATTAGCAGGACTAAAAATAAATAAGAAAAAACACAGATTGAGGTGAAACCTTCAAAATTATTCAGTTAGATTCAGTAAAGTCCATTAACATCATGAACAAAACAGCAGCTCCATTTATAAACTAGTCTGTTTGATGCACAATACTACTGTGTTTAGAATCTATAATTACATTGGTGGCAGGTACAATATTTACTTTGAAGGGCTCACTTTTGAAGGATCATATTGAACTGTTCCAAAACCTTACATTGATCAATTTGAGAATTACCTAAGTTTGTCATGCACAAACTAAAGCAACAGAATGCTTCAGGCAAGCTTGGTAAATCCATTGCTCTACTGCCCTCTGCTGGTGGAAAAGAAAATCCAGTTTAATAAAGGGCAGCAGTTCAGCAACCTCAGCCAACTGTGCCCAAGTTATGCAAGTTTAACTCAACTCAATTGAAAGAGTCCTTGGGTCTTGACTGCGCATTTTTGCTTTCATTGCATCACATTAGAAACTCTCAATCAGGTGTCAATCATGAATGCAGACACAGAAAAAATAAAAGCCACTGCACCACTAGTCTTTCCTTATCTTTTTGTACTAACGTCACCCCCTGTAAAATTGTCATTAACATGTACACGTGATCAGTTCACAACTGTACTTGCTACATGATAGACAGTAAGTATCAATACTGAATATTTTCTCCTCAGCAGTCGCTTTGGCTGCTCTGAATACCAACCCAATATCTAACTCTTGCTCACAGCCACTCTGATTGTTGTACAGAGCACCCAGTAAAAGATAACCCTCTGTTTCTGGTCCTTATCAACAGACTTGAAATATTGAGAAACTGAACACAGCATAACAAAAAATACATTTTAATTTCTGCATTTGAATAACCCATTGTGTAGTTAGTGGTGTGCCACCCCGAAAAAGGCAGCACGGTAGAGCTTGCTGTTTGCCCTCTGTGTCCAAGACAGTGCAGTTCCAGGGTGAAAGGGTAAAGGGGAAGCAGAGGTGAAGACAGACAGAATGAGCAAATCGATAGAGCAAGACCACCAAACCAAACCAAATGTGAGCAGCGAACACCTTTGTAGCAAGTCAAAAACAGCACTGTTATTATTAACAGTCCGCAGGGAACTTTGTGGGGGAAAAAAAGCATTTGAGGGGAAAAACAATCTTGTGATTAATTAAAAAGGTAGAATATTTTTCTATACAGTGCGTTTCAAAAGAGAGACCGCAATATTAGTAACGTTTTCGTGTTAAGAGAACGAATGCAGAATACCAAATCAGATTAATTTGATATGGTAATAAGGCTAGACAAAATTACATCTTTTTTCAATGCCCACCTGCTCTGTCTGTTGGGCCACACTGCTGTTTTTTGTTGAAGTTCTATTGGTTGAACAGGATAAAGTGGAGTTTCAAAATTTCCCCAATTATCTCTCTAAACCTATTGCCACGCACACACACACACACACACACTGCCTTGCCACTCTTAGGACCTGTTCTTAATATCGAGTTGGGCAATCATTTTACCGACCACCCCATCATTTATATAGTCCTTTATGTGCAAGCATCCCAGTGCGCTTTACAGAAAAATAAAACAAAAAAACAGCTAGCCAAAACAGTTCCAAACTGGGCTTGGATCCAAAATACTGACACTCTCAGCATTCCGGACAGAATTTGGAAGAGTTCCAAAGTGAAGGAGCTCGAGAACGAAAGGCCCTTGAACCACAGGTTTTTAATGGAATTCTTGGAATAACCAAGAGGCCAATCTCAGTCTGAGCCAGTTTATAGGGAATAAGTACAGCCCATTACATTTTTTATTTCATTTTATCATCATTTTGATAAACAGACCTCGCACAGAAAAATAATTTAGTTCCCATAATTTCTCGTTAGCGGCAGTAACAGTAACGTAAGGTCCCCCACTCTTTAATTAACTGCGTATTTACAGTAAATACTGTCCATGCCCTCTATAAAAATACAATAAGAAAATATATTTACACTACCCTACTATTATGGGGCTGTCATAATAATTGCACATACAGCAATCTACCCATTAAAGAAAACACAATAGGAATTGTACTTCAATCCCATTGCACTGAAGCAGGGCATATACAGCAAGCTTGGGGTTTCTCAGTATTTAAACACTAAGCAAAGCAGATGCATTCATTCAAATCCATTCAAAACCAAAACAGCATTTGGTCCAGTGCAATGTTTGCACCACTTGAAATAAAACAAAGATTTAGCATTCTAATACAAAATATAAGCAAACAAGCCATATTTTCCCCAAAAGGAATACATCTGCGCAAGTGCTAGTCAGAGCTTCCGTTTCCCTTCTGACCGTGTCTATGGTAACAGCTGAGCTTTGAGAATTATGATTGCAGTATTTATTTAAAAGTAGATTTTGTATAACCTTCCAATTTAAAAATGTCACTCTGATTTATAATGATTTTTCGTTTTATTTCGTGCTGTAGGCTGTAGGAATAATTAACTCGCGCTATAGGCAGAACCATGAATAGTCTTACAAGTGAGAAGCAGCGTTCTGAAATCAATACGCTGCTACATGGGAAGCTAATGTAGTGTCCTTCAAACTAGCGAAATATGACAAATAGACTGATCACTGCCTTCACACAATGCAGCATAGAGACTGCTGGAAGATGTACAGGAATCAATTTAGGCCAGTACTATTTCACACCATCAGTGCAGGTAGGCAGAGAATCATGATGACTAATGTATTTTTCAAGTTCACCCCAAACATCAATTGTGGTGGCCATGGTAGATTCTTAAGTCTCTGTCATGCTCTCTCAAACCATTCTCTCTCACTTCTGGCACAGCAGAAGGACGTGTTAGTGTCTTGAAAGTAGCCATCGCCATCAGGGTATTTGTGCAGTATTGTGGAGTGGATTTAATCTGCAACGAAGCCTAAGTGAACAACAGCATTTACTTGCCTTCCAGAGTAATCAGGGGAAGCAGGGTTTACCAATAGAACATGCCTCGCACTGGGGCGATGCCAAATCCAATCGGGTAGACAGGGCCTAATAAAAGCAGACAGGCAGTGAACATGCAAACCAGAGCTCAACATTAGCACTGCTGCATGCCCACTGTTTAGCGCTACGGCCGCCAGAGGTCCGTGGTGACAGAATTCAGGCACTGAACTAAACAAAATATGCCTTTAAATCAGAATAACAGACAAGTCTATCATTGAACTGTATTAGTCGAGGCCACAGACTCAGGTACGGTTAATAATGCAATACTAAAGCCTCAAATGGCTTGATCTGTTTCATTATTCTTTTTATCAAGGCTAATTCTTGAACTATTTCAAAACTGAAATCCGGTAGCTGTAGGTGTGAATAGCAGGTGGGCTTTGCCAGAAGATTTTTTTGTTCAGCCTTATTAAAAGAGATCTTCCATTTTAAATAATGGAAGTAGTGATCCATTCCTCAAACCCAAGAAACAGTATATAATGTCCAAAGAATACATCTTAATGATTCCATCCTCTTCATTGGAATCCTAGGTTGGATTGTCTATGATTGTGAAAAACGTACCTTGTATATTATCCATGCAAGCAATAACACATAACGTGCATTTATGCATGTGTGTGTTTGCTGTATGCATGCTAACATTAGTTATTTATAAATGTAAACCGTATGTTTCCTCATGCACTGCAGTACACTCTTGGTAGCTTACAAAGTGACAAAAATCAAGAGTGTTAAACATTCAGATTTTTGTTTTGTTGGAATAGTCACCTGGAAATTGAATAAAGATGTCCTACTCACCAGTTTGCTGGATTTAGGTGTTTCCAATAGCTCTGTGGAAGAAAATAAATATATGTATATCAATATTGTATGCCTAGCCAAACAAAAACTAAACAAAAATGCAAGTTTCCCAGCCAAATTAACTATTCTAAGCCTCAGTTTTCTGCACCTATAAGCATTGCATATACTTAGGGCTTCTGATTCTCGGTTTTAACCTTTGAACCCCGATAAAACCCCACCTCCGATACAAAAAAAATGAAATCAGTGGATAGCCAATGAACACCGCAAAAACTGTGCAAATGTTTCATCAATTCACGTTGACTTTACCCTATTCCCATTAAAAAATAAAACCTACTACAAAAATAATAATAAATATGTTTCCTAGTGCTGCTGGGCAATGTCCCGCCTTCCTGACTTGCATCTACATTGATTCGTTCTCAATACTTTAAACCCGCCCCAACTACTGAGTGACAGCACATTCCTACATCTCTATCCTAGACTCCGCTTGCGAGATTTAAAACGAGATTACAAATCAGGATGGAGGCTTGTTAGCGGGATTTCAAGCTGTATTACAGTAAAAATACGGAGGATTTAAAACAGAATTGTGGCGAAATGTACAAAAATGCCTACACACAAAAACCCCAGAAGAATGTGCCCATAGGGATTCCGTTGTGGAAGACAGCAATAGAAAGAAGGTACAACTTAAGTGTGCAAGTACTGTAGAGTTACTACGATGCATATTTTGACAGAAAACAAAAAAACGCTCAAGCATTTTGGAAAGTAACCGAAAACACAAATTTAATACAGTATATCAAAAACAAAAGCCCAGAAAGAAAAACGATTTACATAAAACTCGAAAAATAAGCACCTAAAATACAATTAATAAAACTTGAAAAACAGAAGCCCTACAGATACTCTTTACAGAATATAAGCACCATTTGGGGCATGGACAAGCAGATATTAAGATGATATAAAGTGTGATTCTATAAAGACAGTGTCACCAAAAAAAAAAAAAATACACCACACAAAATTGAGAGTAGATGGAGTAAAAATAAACCGGAAATAAACACATGCCCCTAAACCAAGCTGTATATGTGAATGCCCAGTAAAATGATTCTACAGATTCTACAGCCTGAAACCAAAGGTGTGAAATAACTACTGACTTTTAATTCAAAAGCAATCCTTGTGCTAATTTTCCAAACCTGGTTTACCTTATCAATTCTAATATTGTTATTGACAAATCTGAAAATACAATGCTATACTATACCATTGTGTATTCTTCTCCTCCACACACATGGATTAATGGGCTACTCTATAATGCTGTACCTTTTCTTCAAAGTAAAACACTCCTATCTTACTTTACACGGACATCAGATGACATCCGCCTTGCAAAAGACAGCAGACCTGACCTATTTCTGTTGCACACATTTCTGCTTTGTGCAACTAGATATTAAAATGAAATGAAAAACGGCAACGCACAATTAGAAAAGTTGTGAAAACAATTCAGATGCAAATAAAAGGGTCAGAAAATGAATCGGAAAACCTCAGGTGATACACCTTTAAAAAAAGGCAGTTTTAAAATAAAAAATAAATAAATAAAAAGAAAAGAAACTTGATGAGGCGAGGACGGGGGACTGTTTCCAGCGATAGCAGCTGATGGGGCAAAATAGTCTCCCAAAGGTAGATGTGACCTTGGGAAGTGTCATGGCCCTGAAACGCATTGTATTTGCATGGGAGCTGTACTCTGTCACTGAACATGAGAAATGGAATGCAAACTAATTACACAGTGATGAGGATCAAATATACAGCTCAATGAAAGACAGAAAAGACTGTAGTCTAATTTTTACAATAATAAATATCAGCCAAAATTGTTATGCAAGTTAAAAAAAAAATTAAAAAACATTTATCTTAAGCACACAACTGGGGGGGTGGGGGTGGTTGTTCCTCACAAATCATAAGTTACTCCATGCTTGAGAACACTAATATGTTTTCATGAGAAATTCAGTCTTCTACATTATTGATGCATGCCACAGAACCATGTTTATATTGAGCACAATGTGATGGATACAAATAATGACTGCGGACTGTGTGTTTTACCACTGCCTCAATTTGACATTATTCACAACCTACTGTTGAAATTATCCACAATCTTACCGACTGTTGTGTTTCACAGACATGGAGGGATACTAAACTACCATGCTGTCTGCTGCAGTCCCAAGATGGCAGCTAAATTAGAGGTAACCATGGCAACTGGCACGCTAGGCATACTGAGCCCTTGACACATGATGGTCACGGCATCCTTGGGATTCATATTTCTGCTGCATTGTTATTCAAGTTGCATTTTTGGGCAATCAAACAAAACCCATATTCAATCAATAAAATTCCCAAATCTGCAAAAACCAAACAAGCTGCATTGCAAAAAAAAAAAAAAAAAACATTTTGTTTAGCCATTTACTGTATATCCAATCTTAGAATTAAGGTAGCAAGACATGCCAAGCTGAATTATCTATATACAGTAAAATTACTCACAGTGCATCAGACATTAATCCATGTATTACATGTATCTATACAGATTTCATAGGAAGAACACATCTTGTTCATAGCTGTTGACCCAATAGCCCATTGTAGCAAAGCAAATCTAATTTGTAAGCCTTCTCTAGCACGTCTCTTTACAATGGCTCTTATAAACTGCCCTCATCATAGGGGCTTGTAGCAGGGCGATTGCCCTGCACGTGTGTATTTAGTGTGGATATAAGTTGTATGGGGAAATGGGTTTGTGTGTCATTTTGGAGTTGATTTGTTTAATTACATTATTGTTTACAGACGGGCGCTCGATTGAGACTTGCTGCCTGCTTGGCTTGGTTGAGGGGAAGGGCAGCAAGTGATTGGCTGTGCTGGACCTCAATCAGCAGGTGGGCGGGTCTTGACCGAGTGTCCGTCAGTTCAAAAACATCCGTGGGAGATGGTTCGGGGCGACTGTAACGCCATGCCAGAGGGGAGCGGCGTATACTCGGGAGGAGAGGGTCCGTTCTGCAGGAACGACAGCTACGCAACCCTGAGACTGCAAGCGGTGCTTGTGAAGGCAATGCCGAGCCAAGGCCGTATGAAGCAGCACGAGTCGTTGTATGAATACCGGCTCATGAGTAGGTTAGTTAGGGGATAGTGATCCCATGTGATGTATAGCGAGGGTTACGTAGTGTAGCCGATTCCTGGAGCGGGTCGCCTCGTTTTAAGGCTAGCACTCGCCCTCTGGGGCACCTTTTATTTGTAGTTTTTGTACTGTGTTTTATTTTGCCTTTTGTACAGCTTGCTGTATGTGTCCTCTGTGCGTTACCATGGCTGGTAACGTCACATGACCACCTTTACTTTCTTTTCTGTTTGTATTAATAAATCCTGCGCGCCTGTGCCGGCGTTTCAAATCCACCCCCAGTTGTCTCTCTGTAGTTTGTAAACAGCGGCTATCCACGCAAGTGACGTAAGACCCGGTCACAGGGCTTTACAGCAAAAAGCAATCCTCATTGGCTTGTGAACAGTCAACTTTTTTTTGTTTAGTGGTTGAGAGGACCATAACAAAAAAAAAGAACTTCCATATCTACCCATAAATAAGCTGTTATCGGAGGCTAATGATAGATGTCAGGTCAGGGTACTACCCCTACTGGAGACGCCCATACATACTGTACCTCACATTTCAGAGTGCTACAGTACATATAGAGAAATTATCCAATTGTGATAAACTTGTTTAGAACTTTAAGCACACGTATTGGCAATATCAGAATCTGGGGATACAGTGTTTGAAGGAACATGCTCGTTGATGGGTATATGTCATGGTGATTCACTTTATTATTGTTACTTAAAAGTAAGTAAGCAGGCATTTTTATTTGAAGATAATCTGGTCACTGCGAGACCCTTTAAAATCATGTTACTCTCAGTGGGTGTAGCTCGACTCAAACCATTCTTGAGTCCAGGGAGTTTTTAATAAATAAATATTGGTCTCTGTGTAACCTAGTGTATTGAAAGGCAGATAACTATCTTAAAATAATAGTGGGACGTTTTTTCAGATTTGTTTTGAGCTGTCAAAGGCTTAACATGTCCCGATTTGAAAGCACTTTTAAATGCAAATGAAATCCATTAGTTTAATAAAGAAAAAGCCCCTCCATGTGTCTTAGATGTGTCTGAAATATATTCCCGATAGGGATCTCCAAATTTAGAATATGGCCATTGTGTTCCAAAATCTAATTTTAACTAGAAAGTAGTAGTGGTTACAAAAGCAAATCCAGGAAGTCCTGATTACCACTATTTCAGCAATGCTACAACCACGACTTCTTTTGAGACTCCAAAAAAGCAAAGAAACTTGTTTTCAAACCATATTCTTAGCCTTCTAATTATGCATGTAGTAATTAGGCCCATTACATACTCTATATGTGTGCTCCACCTCCCATTGCAGCCCTCAGGAGCCTAGCATATGAGATAATGAAGTCAATATTAATCAATTCAATAATGGTAAACTAATAGGGGTGTGCCGATTCATCGATTCACACGGTGAACCGTGACTTATTTTTTGATGATACGATTAGAGATACTTTATTATTACTTTATTTTTTCTTTTTTTAAGTAACATTTTGTCTGCTAACAAACATGAGCATGCATTAATTTGTGTCTACACTAATAATTACAGATTATTTTTTATCATCATGTACTTTAGCAGCCTCACTTACCATGCACTGTGTTATGGGTGCTTTTGTCAAGTCAGCTGAGTGACGTCAGGGCGATGGCAAAATTCAACACGATCCGGCCAGTTTAAAATCCAGTGTGGACTCGCCTCACGTTCTATACGAGTCACGCTGTGTGTAAAATGTGTAAGGTTCGAATCTGCAGGGATCCAGACTGGCACTAAAATGGTTGCAAATGCGACAAACATGCTGTCACATCAGGACTAGCACTGGAGCTGCAGCATGCTATTTCCCATGTTGCACTGTACACAATTAGAGATACCGTCACCAATTCCAAAGACACAACACTTGCAAAATATTTAAAAAATAAAACATGCCAAGTTCATTTCAGTCGTCATAGATTAACCACTCATCAGAATGTGGCAACAAACAAGCGAGTACAGGCATTAAGTTACTGTTTTAATATCACTCTAGTGCAGGGTGCGATTTGTCAAATTTCCAGTGGGGGGGAATAAAATAGACAAACAGCAAAACATCACGGCAAGCCTAGATACATCTGTAGTACACAATTTAAACAGTTAAGAGAATCACTACGTTACTTATTTATACCGAATCAACTGCTAAAAAATCTTTAGGAATCACACATTTGCCAAATCTGCCATCATGCAGGATAAATGCAGTTATTATTATTTTTATGTATACGGTACCAAAAGGCAATAACAAAAACTACCTCCGCTGACAGCAACTAAAATAATGTTAAAACTCACGCATGACAAGTACTTGCATTGTTGCACATAACCTCATTGGTAACTACAGAGTTTAACAACAATAAATGAAACATAATACAACATACGTATTTTAACAGCTTAATCTACAGAAGTTAATTCTGTCAGTTAAGTCTTTTTCCACTCTGCTCAGCGGGTGACTCGGTGGGTAAAAGTTCCAAAATAATTGGCAACGACTATTTATAAAAAAAAAAAAAAAAAAAAAGAAATACAGCAACTGGATGACGTTGACATAGTTGGATGACAATGACGGGTGATCCACTTTATACAGCCGAACTTCATGATCAGGCTCCAGTGAAACCAATAAATGTTTTTTTTAAAGAATAAACAGGAATCAAAAGCAAAACAGGTTGTGAAGCTTGTGCTTTACCAGTGTTATTGCAAACACTTGCACAAGCAAATGAAACAATTGTGTGATGTTCATGCTTCTTGCTTAATTTACTGTATCGTATCGTGAACCTCGTATCGCTATACGTATCGTATCGTGTACCTCTTATCGCGATACGTATTGTATCGTGAACCTCGAATCGCGATACATAGCGTATCGTAAACCTCCTATCTCTATACGTATTGTATCGTAAACCTCCTATCTCTATACGTATTGTATCGTAAACCTCGTATCTCTATACGTATTGTATCGTAAACCTCCTATCTCTATACGTATTGTATCGTAAACCTCCTATCTCTATACGTATTGTATCGTAAACCTCGTATCGCGATACGTATCGTATCGTGAACCTCGTATCGTGATACGTACTGTATCATGAACCTCGAATCGCGATACGTATTGTATCGTAAACCTCCTATCTCTATACGTATTGTATCGTAAACCTCCTATCTCTATACGTATTGTATCGTAAACCTCCTATCTCTATACGTATTGTATCGTAAACCTCGTATCGCGATACGTATCGTATCGTGAACCTCGTATCGTGATACGTACTGTATCGTGAACCTCGTATCGCGATACATAGCGTATTGTTAACCTCCTATCTCTATACGTATTGTATCGTAAACCTTGTATCGCGATACGTATCGTATCGTGAACCTCGTATCGTGATACGTACTGTATCGTGAATCTCGTATCGTGAACCTCGTATCGTGATACGTACTGTATCGTGAACCTCGTATCGTGAACCTCGTATCGTGATACGTACTGTATCGTGAACCTCGTATTGCGATACGTATCGTGAACCTCGTATTGCGATAAGTACTGTATCGTGAACCTCGTATCGTGATACGTACCATATCGTGAACCTCGTATCGTGACACATATCGTATCGTGAGGACACTGCCATTACCCAGCCCTAGAAACAAAGCTGCCGGTCGCAAAGGCAACAACTTAAAATGCAGTAAATGTACACAGCAACATTACTATGCACTGCGCATCTTCAGTCCAGAAAGCCAAGCAGAGTATTTAACCTGTTAAATAGTTACATTTCTAATATCAAGGTGCTGGCAGTCAGGATCAGGATTAACTCGTATAGTAGTTCAGGTTCTATTTCTATATTCACAAGAGCTCCTTGAAGCAAAGCACTATGCCTGTGTAACGATAATAAAAGCAACGTTCTGTGCTTAAAAGCAACAAAATCGAGTGTATACAACAAGGTTAAACTGAATATATGTCAGGAAGAAGCACTGCAGGCTGCTACAGTTATGCAATGAAGGCGGTAAGTAAAGTAGATGCTAACTGATGGTGTACACTTATATAAAAAAAAGGTCTTTATATAAAAAAATAACGCCTACTCAAATTTTCAGAGAAATACATTTATTTTAGCAAGAAACTACTCAGCAGTTCCTTCCTGCTGCCAAGTTGTTTCTTGCTGGCTACATACTCTTTGGCTCCACTTGTACAGAAAAGGCCCCCGAAGTGTTAACTGGTTCTGCAGCACATGGGAAACAAAAAACCTCAAAAAGAAAAAACAAGGGAGCAGTGACAACTGAACTAATGGTACATTCATATTTTTAAGTTCACCATTAATGCATTATTACGCGGGTAACTTAATAATCAATATCCTGTTTTAAAAATATTGCTAGGATTAAAAACTTTCACTTGTTGGCACAGCCAAACAAACAAAAAAAAATCTACAAAATTTGCCTCATCACCATGGAAACGTCTCACACTGGTAACCGTCATGGAGCAAGACTTCGAGGAACTTTTAACAGAAGTTCGTAAACATCCACATTTATATAACCCCTCCCTTAAAGAATATAATGCCCAAATAATAAAAACAGCATTGGTGTGTATTATTCAGAAAAAAATAGAAAATGACTGGAGAGAATGTAAGGCCTGATGGAGAAAACTGCATGATTTGAAGTAAAAAGTGGAGTCGGAAGCTCGTGGCCACATTTTGCTGGAATTGCCAGTTCTATGTGCAGTGTGACTGCAAGTCTTTCTGCAGGTGTCACTGCATCGCATGTGTATTTGTGCACTGAAGCATGGAAGCAATGGTCCCAGCCTGTTTAACAGATCCTCAAACCTTTCACCTGTCATTCTAAAAATGTCTTACCTGCATCTCTCCAATTAATGTAGTAAATTATTTATTTCAAGTTCTCTGTTGGTTGAGAGGACGGATGTGCCAATAACATTGCTTTATATATTTTTTTAAAGCTCTGTAAGAGGTACAAACTCAGCACATCTACTAAAATGTCAATTTTTCCAATTACGCAAATGCAGTCTGTATTTAAAGTATGAAGGACGCAGTAAAAAGGGCTGCGACACGAGGCATCAGTAGTACAGCAAATAGTGAAGCTGCGCACCTTTATAGCTGTCTGCTCCAGACGTATCGCATTCTGCGACGGATGTATGAACCAGCCCTTAGACAGTTGTTTATTTACTTGTATTCTTTCCTCTCTTAAACCTCACCAGTGGAATGCTACACAAAGAGATTCAATGTCATCGAGGCAGCAGTGAGAATTAGCCTCATGCAGCCCATTCACAGTGAATGCGAGATAGGGGTTTCCATTGACATGAAGTCAGACAGACAGTGGTTTCAAACATTCCAATAGCTACCCTCTCTGAGGATAGCTGACTGTTTAAATTTACAGTAAGAGGGTATACACTAATGTAATCGTGGTTTTCAAAACAACTGATTTGTGTTGATTTAAAAAAAAAATAAACATTTTTATGATGTAAAACTGTTGCTGATTGCGTTTGCAGGTTGCGTCAGGTTCAGGCAATTTGCTGGAGACAAGCGAATACATTTTTAGAGCTGTATCCCTGTTGTAAAAAATTCTAATTTATGTCCTTAACAATACATTAACATCTGCAGTTGTATGGTATCAGCCTTTAAAGACAGGTATATTCATACAGGTGACCTCTTATTGAAGGAGAAGCATAAACTGCTGCAAAACAGTTTACCAATTACTGTACCCAGGACACTGAATAGCCCAGTTAAAAAACACCACTATTAATTGTCACTTAGCATGTGAAACTCTAGAACCTGCTGATGCACGCCATAAAAGGATGTTTCCTTGAGTAATAATTTAATAAATGTACCTCGTTTAGGGACCTTTGAAGACAAGGGTTCAGGGGTCTCTGGAGAAGTGGTATCTGCTCCATCATCAACTGGCTGGATCTATATCAAAGAAACAAATCATAGAAGAAATTAATGAAACAAAAAAAAAAAAACTTAAATTAAACAAAAGGCCTAGGAGTCTACATTATGATAGATATTCTGCTATCACATTAGGGACCACCCATATCGAAAGTATGCAGGGCTCAAGGTCGAGGTACCCTTGCCTGGAGATAATGTTCAAGTTTATCTATACAGGGTTCATTAGTACTCAGATCCAGTGACTGGACATGCCATGCTTACATTACAGTTGTGAATATAATGGACACAGTTCTGCCTGAAATTCCGATAACGCTGTACATATTATGGTATAATATCGTAAAACATATAATACAGCCAAGCATTTTGATATAGAAACATTTGGGAAACTGACCAATAGACTGTTTCAAAATCAAAATACATATGCAGTATCAATACACTACAGCTATCGGCATCAGGTTATGTGTCTTAATGTTAATACTAGAGTATAGGTAGTATACTCTAGTAAATGTGATTTAAAAAAAATAAATAAATAAAAAATAAAACACTGCGTGACTTCCTGAATAATAATATTAAACCAAAACCGGATTTAGGTCAATAAACAATCCATATAAGAATTCTAACAGTATTTAATTATTTATTTTTTTAATTCGAATGCCATGGAACTGAGGCTATACTACAGTGTGATGATTAATTGCAATACAACATTTAACTAGTGAGTGGTGTGCTTGGAAGGCATGAACACCAATAAACCGCATGTTTCCAGCACAACACTCATTATTATTTCAACCATTAACTTGTTACTCCTGAAATATGCCAAATGAATGCTCATTGCTTTCATCTTCAAGACAACATTCAAAATGAGACTTCAAGGGTGAACTAAAAATTAAAAAGCAGTTGCTTAGCAAAGGCTGTTGTAATAATTTGTCTATATGAGACTGGTCTTCTGATTGGTGTGATTTCTATTTGAAAATGAAGTATCTTAGTATATATAAAATTGGGTATATTTGTATTTGACAACTAATGGAACTTGAGAAAATCATTCACTGTACTGCTGTGTACCAAATATTAAGAAAATAACTAGCCAGATTAGATCTGAGGTCACCAACACATTTACTGTAGCATACAGTGTTATATATCCCTGCAAATATGAAGTCAATATTTTAATATTTTGTAACTAATTTCATTTGGAACACACACAATAAGCATGTTTTAACTTAAATTTTTCTTTTTTTAAGATTAAGACATTTGGCTACCAGTGAGCGATCAAGGCCACAGCTTAGCGATCACTTTCCTTTATTGTCAGGCAGACTTCACAGTATGTGAATTTAGCAACTAGAGCAGAGATTGTTGTTACACCCATATTGAATCTGCATCGAATGACAACACCTGGATTTAAATATCATCTGTGTTCAGTTAAAGAAGGATTAACATCATACTTAGGGCCTGAATTGTGTAAACACATACATTCATTTAGATTGTTTGCACAGGACTAAGGCAGAAATTAATTTAGTTTCAATCCTTCAGGCTGGGTTTCTTGCATTTGTGGTCAAATATTTTCACTAGTTACATTTCTTATATTGGTGCCCCATCTTATTCTATAATGACAGTGTGACGTGTGTCTCGTTCCTATTTGACACATTATGCAATTACATGCATTTGAATCATAAAATGACCAGCAAAGTGATTCCAGCAATGTATAAAATGTTTATTTCACTGCACTCTACAAGGCACCACAAAGACCACTACTTAAGTATGTATTACTGCAGGGTGCAAGTTGCTTCATTTTTTATATGGATAACATACCATTATAATTGCAAAACTAGGAATATGTTTATTTTCAATAGAATCTATTTCAACCCCCCACCCGCCCTACATCGTATTTTGTCATACTTGTACTTGCTAGAACCAAAGTCATTGTATTTATCTTGCTCTTAATTGTATTATTACTTGTACTGTGATTCTTGAAATGTATTTTTGTTTACAACTGTAAGTCGCCCTGGACAAGGGCGTCGCCTAAGAAATAAATAATAATAATAATAACAACAACAACACATGCCCTTTTACGCCATTCTTTTGAAGTAATTCTTTGTTTTTCTGAGAATACATGTGGGCTGCTTGATGGTTTCTGGTGAGTAAGCATGTGGAGTAGGCGAGACCACTGGCCCCCTGTATGCCACAGGCATAAGTGAATTAATGATGCAGAAATGGCAATTCTAATCGACCACTGATTTCTATAGTACAGTATAATGCAATATGTGTGCGTCACAGTAGGTGTATGAAAGCACATAAAGTTACCGTACCTGCGACTGTCGGACGAAGATGCCGTGGTTGTCCTCACAAGTAAAGTACCTCTTGCCCTGCACCGTGCCGTCGTTCTTGCCCTTGGCATCATCGAGAATGACTCCCACCCACTTGCCGGTGGCGAACAGAGTGGCTCCGATGTATGCCACGGTGCCGCGGTGCCCCTTACCGATCACCTCCACCCGGGAGCCCACCTTGGCCAGCTTGCTGCTCCCGTCGGAGCTCATCCTGCTGCTGCTGCTCAGCACCTACAGAGAAGTCACTGGTCAGTAAGTCAGTGAGCGAGTGGTCTACTTTACATCTTCACTGCTGGAGTGAAACTAATAGGTTTGTCCGCCTCCTAATTACAAGCAAGTATCAAACTGGTTTGCTTATCATGGCAGGCAGGCAATAAGACTCCTGGTTTCACTCAAGTCCAAGTTCTGAATCCCTTCACCTTTCAAATTCCTAGCAGTCTCTTCTCTAGCACTAAAGCTATTACCTGATAGTAGCTTCTAAGCTCCCCACATACATTAAATGGTTTCAGGTAGTTACTGTGCAGAATCCTGTGAACTGGACAACAAGTGTAATCAGCCAGAATCACTACGACATAACAAAACTACTCATTCTGTACAAATGTAGCCAGGAGTTCAGAGAGACATAAAACTTTCGCAGGGCTGCAACATCGCCGATTTTCACCAGAAACCTGCGACTGCCAGACAGCAGCCACCAGTAGCAGTTTTAGGACATACCATGGCACTCATACTACTTGCTCGCTTTGAAACTGAACACATTTCTCAGGTAAAACATTTTAATTACAATATGAACTTGTCTCTGTATCTTATAACCCCCCCCCCCCCCCCCCCACCACCAATCTACTTTAAAAGCTTTCTCATCTCCCTTTTCATTCTTTTAATTTCGTTCTGCTCCCTAGATCTATCCATTTCTTTCTTATTTCACCTGTTCTTTGCACCTCCCCAACAGCGTTTACTGCATCAGTGATCATCTGCAACTTTTTTTCTTCTTCGGAATTTAAACTTCCCGAAAACTTGTCGAATACAACGGATTTGTCTTGACCAGCCATTTCAATAATTGTATCATTTTTTTTCCTTTAAAAAAAATATAGCTTTCCTTTGCAACCCTGCCATTGTGTATTTACCTAATTGGTCACTGTACCTTAAAATTGATTACCAAGATTGACCACAAATCGATGGCACTTAAACACAAGCAGTGCCGACCTCTGCGTCCTTGCAACCTCATCACAATCGCAGGACTTTTGTGAAATGGGCCCCTGGTCTCTGCCTTGGCCACATCGATCTGGTGTACAGTAATAAGTTGGCTCATGTGCTGGCATGTTTGAAATATGCTCTTCCTTTAACAGTACATGTGATTTATTTAGTGATACATAATTTGTTCTTGCATATGCCTGGCCTGAACCCAAGTTTTAAATCCATGGGGCTTTACAACATACTGAGAGCATCACATCTCAATCACAGACCCCATGTTCGCTATTGACATCTCACAGTTAATAGGAATCTTCATCACCCTCATTGAGGTAAATAAGCAAAGGGGGAGCTGGATTGCAGTGGCCTGGTAATACATGTACTAATAACCTTTTCATTGTTCCTTACTGCTCTGAGCTAGGCAGCGATCAGGTCTAGATGAGCAGTTCTGAATCTGAAAACTGTGACAGTACTGATTCTCCACACAACCAGGCATGATTAAAGGATTTATTTGCACAGATACTGTAGCCTGTATTTGAAATCAATCAATTAATTTCAAAGCAACATAGAGAGAAATGTGCTTTTAAATTCAGACCCTTCCATATACCCTATCACAATACTAAAATAATGCATGTTCACGCATGATGAAAGCACTCAATTGTCATTCACAAAATCGGATTTTCAGCATGGGATGATCATGCATTTTTAGGTGAAGTGACAATATACTTCAACTATTATTCAAGATATGGCATTTTATGAAGGAAAATTCAAGTATGGTAATGGAAAAAGAAAAATACTATTAAATATTTAACTACAGTACCACTGTTGAAAACAAGGTTCCTCAAAAGTATACTGTATTTCACCGATACCAACCACACAAGACAGAAACAAAAAGTACTCATGTTATTATAAACTCAGCCAGGGGAAGCAGTACAGCGCTAACCCTCCTCCCCGGCACTCTTGAGTAGATTGCGCTAACCCTCCTGCCCGGCACTCGAGTAGAGTGAATGGAACCCTTCTTCCTGTCAAAGCAGGGTCACACAGTCCCTTTTCTGCTATTCTTAGGAAGACAGCTCAAAGTGCAACAGACTAGACGCTGTTTTGGGGGCGTATAGATCTGTGTCAATTGCCTTTATGCATGGAAGCCTCCAAGCTCATTTAAATTGTTCTTATAGCTGTGGATTAAATCAAACATGGTTACGAAGGGGTTGGTGGTAGGCTACTCCCCAATATTCCCTACAAAACAAGCATGCTAGTGATATTAAACCCCCCGCCATGATTGTAAATTTAAAATAAAGAGCTGTCAGTAACAAAGTAAATGACCATGACCTACATTCACTGTACGCATATTTAAAAATGTAAGTTTCACTTCCAGACAAATGCCTTAAGTATCCGACAGCGATGCAAAACATAATAGCAGCAGTAGCCATTGACTTATCAGGAGGGAGTGCCATTAACCTCCTACTGTCATGTCCGGACACAACATTAGAGGAACACTGGTGTATAAAGAAACACACACACACACACAGTGTTCAACAGAGAGCCAAGCAGTGCTGTATAAAGAAACACACAGGCACACACAGTGTTCAACAGAGAGCCAAGCAGTGCTGTATAAAGAAACACACACACACAGTGTTCAACAGAGAGCCAAGCAGTGCTGTATAAAGAAACACACAGGCACACACAGTGTTCAACAGAGAGCCAAGCAGTGCTGTATAAAGAAACACACAGGCACACACAGGTGTTCAACAGAGAGCCAAGCAGTGCTGTATAAAGAAACACACAGGCACACACAGTGTTCAGAGAGCCAAGCAGTGCTGCATAAAGAAACACACACACACACACACACACACACACACACACACACACAGTCTTCAACAGAGAGCCAAGCAGTGCTGTATAAAGAAACACACAGGCACACACAGTGTTCAGAGAGCCAAGCAGTGCTGCATAAAGAAACACACAGGCACACACTGTGTTCAACACAGAGCCAAGCAGTGCTGTATAAAGAAACACACAGGCACACACAGTGTTCAGAGAGCCAAGCAGTGCTGTATAAACACACAGGCACACACAGTGTTCAGAGAGCCAAGCAGTGCTGTATAAAGAAACACACACAAACATACACACACATAGTCTTCAACAGAGAGCCAAGCAGTGATGTATAAAGAAACACCAGGCACACACAGTGTTCAGAGAGCCAAGCAGTGCTGTATAAACACACAGGCACACACAGTGTTCAGAGAGCCAAGCAGTGCTGTATAAAGAAACACACACACACACACACACAGTCTTCAACAGAGAGCCAAGCAGTGCTGTATAAAGAAACACACAGGCACACACAGTGTTCAGAGAGCCAAGCAGAGCTGTATAAAGAAACACACAGGCACACACAGTGTTCTTCAACAGAGAGCCAAGCAGTGCTGTATAAAGAAACACACGGGCACACACAGTGTTCAACAGAGAGCCAAGCAGTGCTGTATAAAGAAACACACACAGTGTTCAACAGAGAGCCAAGCAGTGCTGTATAAAGAAACACACACAGTGTTCAACAGAGAGCCAAGCAGTGCTGTATAAAGAAACACACACAGTGTTCAACAGAGAGCCAAGCAGTGCTGTATAAAGAAACACACACAGTGTTCAACAGAGAGCCAAGCAGTGCTGTATAAAGAAACACACAGGCACACACAGTGTTCAACAGAGAGCCAAGCAGTGCTGTATAAAGAAACACACAGGCACACACAGTGTTCTTCAACAGAGAGCCAAGCAGTGCTGTATAAAGAAACACACAGGCACACAGTGGCAAATGAAATTTAATAGAGAAAGGTGTAAAGTATTGCATGCGGGCAATAAAAATGTGCATTATAAATATCATATGGGAGATAGTGAAATTGAAGAAGGGAACTATGAAAAAGACCTAGGAGTTTATGTTGACTCAGAAATGTCTTCATCTAGACAATGTGGGGAAGCTATAAAAAAGGCTAACAAGATGCTCGGATATATTGTGAGAAGTGTTGAATTTAAATCAAGGGAAGTAATGTTAAAACTCTACAATGCATTAGTAAGACCTCACCTAGAATATTGTGTTCAGTTCTGGTCATCTCGTTACAAAAAGGATATTGCTGCTCTAGAAAGAGTGCAAAGAAGAGCAACCAGAATTATCCCAGGTTTGAAAGGCATGTCGTATGCAGACAGGCTAAAAGAACTAAATCTATTCAGTCTTGAACAAAGAAGACTACGCGGCGATCTGATTCAAACATTCAAAATCCTAAAAGGTATAGACAATGTCAACCCGGGGGACTTCTTTGACTTGAAAAAAGAAAAAAGGACCAGGGGTCATAAATGGAGATTAGATAAAGGGGCATTCAGAACAGAAAATAGGAGGCACTTTTTTACACAGAGAATTGTGAGGGTCTGGAACCAACTCCCCAGTAATGTTGTTGAAGCTGACACCCTGGGATCCTTCAAGAAGCTGCTTGATGACATTCTGGGATCAATAAGCTACTAACAACCAAACGAGCAAGATGGGCTGAATGGCCTCCTCTTGTTTGTAAACTTTCTTATGTTCTTATGTTCTTAACATGATTAGCATACAAGTTTCTCATTTATTTAATAAAGACTGTCTGTCTCCACATTAATGGGGGATGCCAATGGTGATGTGTCCAGCCAAGAGGTCAGCACTGTGCTGCCTACAGTATGTACTGATCTGCCTTGTTCTCTGCAGCCTTTCAACCTTGGACACAGAAGAGAGCCACATCTTTATATCAGCCATGAGAAATGGAATCCACCCCTTTTTTCAGGTCAATAGTAAGATAACTCATTCAGCATAATGACTGTAGATTATACTATATCGGTGTAGGAACCACATGGATGGTCAAACACAGCAAGTTACATTATGATTACACTATTCAATGCTGTGTTTTGGCTGTGTGGTGTACAGATCTTCTGTAGACCACGCTGGCATCCACAAGATGGGACATGACACACTATAGTTAATTATGACAACAATTACATAATTCAGACAGCGTTGCGGTTCTCATCTGATGCTCACCAGGCAGGATTTACTTAATGTGCTCCCACAGATGGACAGGCAGACACAGACTCAGACATACAGAATACACAGACACCCACTTATATTGCTGGAGAAGATGGTGAATAGATATATAAATCTCCTTCCTAAATATAAACTGACATCTTAATAAAACCGCACGTATGAACACACACATGACCTCATGTTAAACTCTTCCTCAAGTTTTAGTATTACAGTTGGAGATGACAGCCTTGGCAATTATGGACAAGCTGTTTCTCAGACTAGACGCAGGGTGAGATATTAAAAGATGATTTTAAATGTACAGCTAAATTAGAATCAGTTGAATCAAGTGCCTTCGAGTTGAACTGATAATGAGAAAGGTACGCTGTGTACATATCTCAAATACAGCAAGCCTGTTACTTGGGGAATCACCAAGTATATGAATAATGCTTTCCTATGGATAAATACACTTACAGAATAAAGCTTTTAGCCAGTACATGCACATACACATACAAAGGATACTAATAAGTATTGCACAGTACCTGAAAGGTTACATGTTTATCGTATTATAACAAATCTGAAACATCTATGGGTGGCTAGGAGCTAATGATAAAAGTTTGGTGCAAAATCAAGTCCTTTATCATGGATAAATGGATGACCCTAAAAACGAATCTGAGGTGAAATATGCACCTCATCTACAAGTCATCCTTATTTTTGAGAAACTGTCACGCATTTTTTTTTTTTTTACTAGTTAAATCAGCAATGACATCCTGCTGCACCCTTTTAAGTAAATGATTTAAACTTCTTTATGACCTACAAGTGACTGTCTAATATTTATTTAGTTGCTCTATATGCTTAGCTCAACAGGTAAGTAAATATTTGTTTTTTCAATTTATAAAAGTATAGAGCTGCAAATAAATTAAGACACATTTAAATAAAACAACACAGTTGCTAAGCAAAGTAGGCAACCAGCCACTGGTTAAACATTTATACAGTTGCACACAGGAGCACAATATATGCCCAAAACAAAGAGTATCATTAAACAAATGAGTTCCATTTAAACACCGATGGGAAAAGGGAAAGAACAATGCGCTCTGTTACATAAAGGAGTTTAATCTGTCAGTCTACAGTATACCAGACATGCCCGAGAATAACTTCAAAAGCAAGCAGACACAGTACTGCATGTATGTCAGTCAGAAACAGCACAAGCACATTTCTTACATGTTTTCAATGGTCAAGCACAGAACAGCAGGGGAGTACCAATATGAAGGTATTTTCCACCAACAATGTTGGGCTCAATCATGGACTACCACACACCCCACCAAGCCAAGAGCCACATTACCACTAATGTAGCTTTTTCTGAGCCTATTGTACATGCCAAACCATGCATGCCACTTCAGGTGGTAAATCTACAAAGCCCCTTCACTGTAAACATGTGCATCCTGACATTGCTTACTCTAGCACTATAAACAGTGTTTTTGAAATGCAGAATTACACAATTAAAAGGTACATGTAAAAAACAAAAGGAAGGATTAAGGCTGTATTTTCATCTCTGGGATCTGAGGGTGTTGGTCTTGGGCTTGTATGTTATTTCTACATTAGAACACTTTGATGGAATTATACAGTGTTACTAAATATTTCCTGTACAATGTTCTATACATTTAGATGTGCAGGGCAGATAGTATAAAAAACAGTAACACTGTATTCAGCCATAGTTACAGCAATGCCTATTGATGAAACCTGTACGCACCACAATAATAATAATAACAATAATAATAATAATAATAATAATAATAATAATAATATTCTCCCTGATTGTGACCAGATCACCATGAGCACCACTCTGAAAGCTAGAATCTATTGATTGACTTTTCCACGCCCCTACCCCACATCCCTAAATTTAAAGAACAGGTTGTGTGTTCAGTAGAAAGATAGGATTAATCTGCCTTGCTGAGTTGACTCAATATCATGATATAATTGAGACTGTCGCCTCAAAGCAGTACAACTGGTGTCCCATGGCAGAGGGAGGGGAGAAACACTTACAATCAGGGTTAGAATATGGAATACAACACCATATGGAACACAATGCTTTGTGTTATACAATGTGCCATGCAGGTTGTGGACACACAATAGTACTGAGTAGGTAGGACTGATCAGACACTGGACATGGAGGATATTTAGGTTAGTTATCTATGCAATAGTGTACAATATTCCTTTTTTAAAAAAAACAAAAACAAATGAGGATACATTTCTACAGTCTGCTAGCCACTGCCAGCAGAACGTAAAGGCCTTGGGTTAAGACTCCACTTGAACACCGCCCCCTCCCCCTCCCCAATGACTGCATGTCTGTAGCCCTGGGTTAAAGACACTGTAAAAGTTAAAGCCAGCACTTTCAATACGAGACATGTCCTCCCCCTTATTTCTCTCATGGCAGGTTGGCTTACTATACTGCATTTGTTTTGAAATATCTAGTTCCCCTTATGCAGCTGCAACAGATACATTTCACTGTGCAGCAATGAAAAAAAACATTGAAAAAACGTAACTGGACTAGAAAGAGACATTTTTAACAGCAGCAAATGCTTTTTATTTATTTCTTTATTTATTTTAAACAATGCAGTAGTACAACTCGGCTGTCATTCAATGTATACAATCTATTAACAGAAACAGGTTTAAAGTAGCTTGAATGACAGTCCTGCTATTATGCGGATGTGCTGCTTCTAAACCTTTTTTTTTTTTTTTTTTTCTATTTTGTCTACTTACCCGGCTGTATGTGTGTCTTTTGGTTAGAGCCATGCTGCTGCTGTTTCTGAGCTCCTGTTTTGTGCTATGCTTTTTTGGAGGGTGTTTCAATGATTTTGTCTGTACTGTAATGATCAGACCATGGCTGCTAGATGCCCAGAGAAGCAGACTGGATTCACAACTTCTCTACAGCCTGCCTTACGCATCGAGGACAGAACCCCTCTCGCTGTCTGATACAAAAGTAAATCCCCTTTGGTTTTCTGCCTTCATTTGAAAAATAAATCAGATGTCAAAGCCTCTGATGAAGGATTGCACTGCGCTATTGCCGGTCCTGCCGACTGTAGTCTACAGTACTCTACAGTAGGGTTCCTGGCAAGCAGGCTCTGGCTCAGTCTGGGTCCTAGTGCTCACTGCATACAGCCTCAATCATTAAAGATGTGTCATTCAGTCCCCACCCCATTTCATCCTTGGGTCTCTCCAGCAGACTTTAAATGAAAACAAACACATGCATTGACTGTAAACATCTTCACGGAACCTTAAAGTCCCGACTTTAGTTTGTTTATTAAATACGTTATATGTAGACACAATTACAGTGTAGTTGGTTCCTGACCTTCTGTAGCCACATCGTGGTATTGATTGTTTTTTGGATTTAGACGGTGTGTGATCTGCTCTTGCATTTACTTTTACGTCTAAAACAAGAAGTCTACATTATGTTTAGTCTGCCATTGGTCTGGTCAATGAGTTGGCGACAGCAGCAGCACATCCATTTACTGTACAGGGGACTGGGGAGGAGTCTGACACTGGGATTAACAGCTTCGGCTAGGAAGGGGGGCAGGCGAGCTATGCTAACTTACGCTGGGGATCAAGATGTCCTGAACACACATATTTAACCTTTTAAAAGTCCAGGAGAAAAATGGAAAATGTTCATTTGGAATCCAATCTTTAGTACTGCAACCATTGACCCTGTTGTTGAGCTACCAAAACTTTACCAAATGACAGATATCACACCATATTGTCATTATTTTTATTAGCAGGTTGCTAGTTTGGATTCAGCGGCACAGCTCTGGCCACATGTTAAGGAGGGCTCACCTTTATTGAAGGAAGTTATAGTGCTATTGAGGCCAGCTGCTAGATGACTTGTGATCACATTAACCACATGTACAGAATGTTGACTTAAAAAACTACTCTATCAACACACTGATGAAGCAGTCAAATACAGGATTGCATTCTGTAGATAAATGGTTCATGATCCAAAGAGATGATGAACCAAACCATTAAAAACATGTTCTTACGTATCATTAATATTCTTACAAGTGGCTTATTGTGAATCGTTAAGCTTTCACGCCTCAATTTTCTGTTCAGCTTGGGTGAAGTTAAATCTATCCTGCCACTAAGCTGTATACTGTATTACTTTGAATTACTGCCGCCCTTGAATAAGCACCGCACTCAGGATATCAGATTTGTAATAGACGCCACCCTCGAATAAAAGTCGCTCTCAATAATGAACCATATACATTTTTTCCCTACCCCAGCTCAAATAAATGCAGCCCTTAATAAAGAAACACATACAAAATACAGTAAGGCAAAACATTTCTAATAAACAAAATTAATTTAATAAACTTAAACAAAATGTATTTAAAATAATTACACACTGGTGCATGCAGGTATTCTACTATAAAGTTTATGGAACCGAAACAAAAAAAGAATACGGTAGGTACACAGCACTATGTACTGATACTGGTGTAGGAGTAAATTCATTAGCACTAAAATATATTTAATTATATATATATATATATATATATATATATATATATATATATATAGGAATTAGCAAAAAAGTAATACATTTTAGTTGGAATGCAGGAGCTGTATGATTTCTTAAATGCATTTATGTTTTGGTTGTATGCACGGTAAACGCTGCATCCAGATTCTGATCCAGACAGGAAGTTCGGAGAGTGGGGGGGTGGCGTTTTGCAGGAAGCAGAAGCTAGTGTAGCTCTCGCTGTAGCGTTGCTGTTTAGGGGATAGCCACGGGATGAACTCATCTTCCTCTTGAAGCCCCGCCTGGATCAGGAGACCGTGCCTGTTTAGTTGTCTTGCTGGTTGAAGAGAAAGAAGCGCACCGTATATTAAAGAGTTCAGCCCTGCGACTCTCAGAAACTGCAGTAAGAAAAGAAAGGGAAAATAAACCTACCTCCTCAGTGTTGAATTGACATTTCTGTTATTATTTCCCTCTCCACGCAACACTGGTATGTGTCCTCACCTATTCAAACACTGATCTGCGAGCTCAACAGCTTTCAGTTTAAAGTTGTAGGACTTCTTCGATCAAGTTGTAATCCGCAGAAATTAACTTCAACATACACCTCCCTCAAACACCGCAATAAAAAAACAACACATTTCGCCTTTCGAAAGCTATAGTACTTCTAATTACCGCTGCCCTTGATTGAGCGCTGCAGCTGTTTTTAGCAATTTAAAACAAACGCTGCCACGTTAATTCAAAGTAATACAGTATTTATCTTGCATTTGCGGCAGATATGGGCCCCACTGGACCCTGCATAAATGTGAAGCACATGCATTTGTGTCACATTAAATTGGTTTCCCACTAACCTGACAAGACAATTTATATATTTATATCTCAAGGCTCGACGTTAACATATATTTTACCCAAAACTCTTAGGGCCTCATTCACTAAACGGCGATAAATTACAAGAATTACCAGGTGGCAGGGGGAAGCCAAACTGCATGCAAAAACAAAGCAGTGATCGCTCTGTTCACTAAGCTAATTATATGCACAAATAAACCGAGCTCAACTATTCATTTGCAAGTTGTTGCATCACGCAGAATTCAACACACAGAACTATGCATGAGGTTTACACACACTGTATTATAGTATCTATAACAAACATGTTGTCAATGTAAAAAAACAAGTTAGAACAACGCAACAGCCATTTAAAGTGGTGATATCAAACACAAAAGCCCAAGTTAGGAGAAGCAATTGGGGCAACCTTGTCAAGCATCAAGCAAATAGGCACAATTGGAAAGGTGCTGGCTTCTTTTTGATCGCTCCACTTTACATTGAAATGCTCATTCCCTTATCAACTGGGTTGTAACCAGAATAAAGATGCTGAGACACACATGTGCCAAGGAAAGTGCTCAACACAGACTGAAGTGTTCTTGTTTATCCTTACAAGCACTACTACAGAGAGAAAGACAGACAGGGAATGGGAGAGGCGTCATCACAGGCGCAGACAAGTATGGTTTGAGAAGACACACGGACAACATGCAGGTAAGGCACAGGTAGACGAGGGCACACACGGACAGACATTTAGCCCATACATACAAGAATACATCAAAGAGCATGAAGCAGTATATTTTCAACAATGAAGATGATGAACAAGACCAATAATGGCAACGAGTGCAAGGGATAATGAGAATGCAAGGTAAGTGTATGGGAAGTGACAGTTGATGGGGCAGGCATTGCAGATCCAGGGCTGGGGTGCTGGCGTATTTTTTTTTTGGTTGTGCATTGTCAATGTTTTTTGTTGCAGATGCGACTTTTGAGCTGATAAGGGAATGGTCACAATGCCCTTGAAGTTGTACAAAGAGCATTTCAATGTAAAGTGGAGCGATCAAAAAAAGAAGCCAAGTTAGAAGCAACAATTGTGTGAATGTTGGGCCCCAGCACCTTTCCAGTTGTGCCTATTTGCTCGATGCCTGACAAGGTTACCCCAATTGCTTCTCCTAACATTGGGCTTTTGTGTTTGATATCACCCCTTTAAACGGCTGTTGCATTTTTCTAACTTGTTTTTTTTTTACATTTTTGTTATAGATATCACTTCTTTTTTTACTTCATCAAATAATGAATAAAGTAAGTGAAAGATATTCGAGAATGTGTATGGCAAATAGACAGACAGACAAGACAAGAGAGTAATAAGTAGAGTAATATAAGAGAAATGAGAAAAGATTTGAATGTAAAATAATGGTAGAAGGGACTTTTGGACAGTATTGAAAGTGTAAACATTGTATTCTTATAGTTGCATCAGTGGTGAAAACAATATGTCTATTTTGGTAGGTATTGATATATTGATATTTACGTAGGTACAAAACTGCAATATTATGAATGGTTAAAAAGGTACATATGCATGTCAGTGCTAAAGGGTAGAATACTAACACATTTTAATGCTGGAAAAAACATTATTCTCCTTGATATAGTGGTGTTATGAACTTAGGCTAATGTAAGGCATTTGTAAAGCATAATATCTCTTTATAAAAGGCTATATACATGTCCTTTGCATTTCTTGGCCATGGTTTGACTTCAATAAGTGCATCATTTGCATGCACCCATTTCCCAGTAGCACCCACAGCAAGAACAGACACATAGTGTCCTGAAGTAACACCCTGTCCTTGGTATATGATAATGGAAGCTAATTGGTAATTCCTGTTGTCCACAGTAATTTTAATCTTCTGCACAGCAGTAGACTTAGCATTGTGTCACTTTGTAACTGTCCCGTCTGGTTTGGTTTCCCAAAGCATAAGATGGACTGCAATTATTCTTCCTGCTGATTGAATAAGTTCACATTTCACAATTGGAGAAATTTTGCATTGCCTACATTTGCTACCAGGAATAATTGCCCATTTGTCATTTCTATAAATTATTTCTTCCAAATACATGGAATCTGTACCAGCAGGTACATGTAGAGGATAAATATACAACACCGCTCGGTTTGATGAGCAGTAGTTACATGTAGTGCATAGAATGTCATGACTTATTATTACTGAAACCATGTGAGATACTTCAGGACAAATTTCAGACAATTTGGTGAGAAACTCTGCAACATCTTGCTGCTCACCTCTATTGAAAGGTTCTCCTAAGAAATGACAAATATCCACAGTAGTTAGAGACGCAGTGGATGGCAAGTTATCCTATTTGTAAACAAAGCTCCTGATAGCCTTTTGCTGACTGTGTTTTAATGAACCCTTCAGAGATTGCAAGGGAAGAAGGCATTGCAATGTTGAAAGCCCCTGAATGGATGTGTAACTGCAAGTGTTCTCTTGGAAGATTGAGGCTTTTGCTGTTCCTGAACATTAAATGATGGCTTGGTGAATGAAATGCACACAATTTTTTTCCTTGTGTCCCTTGTATGTGTTAGTCTCCTTCAAGCTTATCAACTTAAGACAATAAATCCCTCTGAGCCGATGGTACTCTTCAACTGCAGTTTGACATGTGTAAATGCAGGTGGGGTTCAAAGTTGATAAGGTGGATACCGCTTAAGGAAGTAACTCTGGAAAGTGCAACGAAACTGTGTCCATAGGAGAAAATGGAGTTACCAAGATCCATCATAACTGTTTTTAGAGTGATACCCTGCCATTTGTGAATGGTGATTGCATGAGCACCAATGACTGGGAACTGCTCTCGAATAATGTAGACTCTATCCATGATTTCAAACTTTGAGTGTAAACATTGAAAGGTATGGGTAACTCCATTGTTAAATTTGATGGTTATGGTTTTGACCATACTTGTGTTTTCAAGATAGTAGGAAACAGCTTGAAGCTTCCCTATTGCCCCATTAATGAGACCAGTGGCAATGTCAATGTTCTTGCGAATTTGCTTAATACAAATGCAAATGCGATACATTTACTACCAAACTAAATACAAATGCAAATATGTGACAAATGCTAAATGGACTTCAAATACTTTCCCATACAACAAATGTTAATTTAAGAGGCCTTTATCCAAGGTGACATACAAGGAAAATAGTTTATATAATAACAACATGCACAGTAATCACGTAGTTATGTACCAATATAGGAAGCAAGTTACATAAAACAGTGTTTCCCAATCTTGGTCCTGAGGACCCAGTGTTTGCTGATTTTTGTTCCAACTGAGCTTAAAATTACTGAATTGAACCCTCAATTGAATGAATAATTTGTCTAATCAGAGCATTTGAATTATTTGTAGCTCTTAAATGGCTGGCTGCACAGGCCTCAAACAGCACTAATCTAGGACTGCCTAATGTTAATTCAGGTAAGGTAGTCCAAGATTTGTGCTGATCAGGGTTTGTGAAAGCAGCCAAAAGAGTTGAATATTTCAAGTTATTTCTAACATTGCATTAAGTCACTAATTGTTAGTTCAATTAGGGGATCAATTTAATAATTGAGAACTCAGTTGGAACACAAACAGCAGACAGTGGGTCCACAGGACCAGGTTTGTGAAAAACTGACATAAATGACGAGATATATGTATAGATTTATATATGTGTGCATTGCACAATTATTCTTTTTACTTGTTTTGATTGTTCGGTTTAATAAACATGAAGTTCTCAAAAGTGTCCTTTAAGCCCTTGTTACACGAGTCAATTTACTAGCAACTTTTATCGCCTGCGACCAAATCCTGTGTAACAGCCCTGACAACGTATTGTCAACGTTCTGGCAACTGCGTGGCAACGCGATTGCTTGAGTGGACAGCAATCCTACTCCAAGCAACAGGTTCCAGGCAATATCCAATCAGAGCACTGGTGTGTGTCACGTGATTCTGTCTGCTACAGTGAAAACAACACTTGAAATGGAAACGAAAACCGCAATTACCTGGACTCAGGAGAAATAAATACTTCACATAAGAGTTTTATGAAGGTTGGTCAACACATCGTCATTCTGGTAGTGGACTATTTTGATAACAACCAATGCTGGGAGAGTTACTTTTAACAAGTTTTTAAAACTACTTAAAATCTTTGTCCAACTATCGTTAACTACGCCCGAACTGCACCTTTGTTCAGGTCTCCCCTTCTTAATATTTAAAATACCTTTGTATAAAAGACAGCAATAATAATAATAATAATAGTGGAATAAAAATGTAGCTACTGTAACTCAGCTAAACCGATGGGATCCGAGGGATGAACAATATTTTAGAAGAGGAAAACGAGAGGCAAAACTCTCCGAACTCAGTGGGATTCTAGACATTAATAGCACGGGAACAGCATATAACAGTAGGTATTTTACAGCATTTAAAGAAATTAAGAATTATCGTTCATTCTTATCTACGTGTAGTACTGTACGTTAAATTGAGTTTTACATATTTGGCTTATTTGCTTTTATTCTGTAAACGTTACTACTTTATTATTATAATTATTAGTTGTTCAATTATTTAAAGATGACAGTAATACTAAGTAGTTGTACTGATGCTTGGTATTTGTAAGTATATGACCTGAAAACAAGAACCACGTGACGTAGTTCTTAAATATGATTGGATATTGCTTGGATTAAAGGCAATTTGTATCGAATGCGGGTTAACTGTTAGTTGTATCGTGTAACAGGTCAAATCCCCCGCGGTGACGTCATAGGCAACACGTTGCTACAATTTATGTTGCCAGTTCATTGACTCGTGTAACAAGAGCCTTAGTTTGCATCTTTCAAGTTGATCAACTTTACCAGAAATACTGAAGTGTCTCTCTACTTTATTATGAGCATTATTATTGAAAAGAATTTAAATGCATTTGAAACAGAAATATTTTTGAAGCTTTCCCATGATTTTAAATTCAAATGCAAATTATTATATTTCAGAATATACAAAAAACAAGTCAAATGCAAATAGTTCAGCAGATTGCATTTAAATTATTATTTTTTTATTTTTTAGCAGACACCCTTATCCAGGTCAACTTACAATTGTCACAATCATATCACATTACGTTTACATACAATTACCCATTTATCCAGTTGTTTATATTTGTAGACGACACAAAAATAGGAGGAGTGGCAAACACTGTTGCAGCAGCAAAGGTCATTCAAAATGATCTAAACAGCATTCAGAACTGGGCAGACACATGGCAAATGACATTTAATAGAGAAAAGTGTAAAGTATTGCAAGCAGGCAATAAAAATGTGCATTATAAATATCATATGGGAGATACTGAAATTGAAGAAGGGAACTATGAAAAAGACCTAGGAGTTTATGTTGACTCAGAAATGTCTTCATCTAGACAATGTGTTGAATTTAAATCAAGGGAAGTAATGTTACAATGCATTAGTAAGACCTCACCTAGAATATTGTGTTCAGTTCTGGTCACCTCGTTACAAAAAGGATATTGCTGCTCTAGAAAGAGTGCAAAGAAGAGCAACCAGAATTATCCCAGGTTTAAAAGGCATGTCGTAAGCAGACAGGCTAAAATAATTTAATCTATTCAGTCTTGAACAAAGACGACTACGCGGTGATCTGATTCAAGCATTCAAAATCCTAAAAGGTATAGACAATGTCGACCCAGGGGACATTTTTGACCTGAAAAAAGAAACAAGGACCAGGGGTCACAAATGGAGATTAGATAAAGGGGCATTCAGAACAGAAAATAGGCGGCATTTTTTTACACAGAGAATTGTGAGGGTATGGAACAAGTAATGTTGTTGAAGCGGACACCCAAGAAGCTGCTTGATGAGATTCTGGGATCAATAAGCTACTAACAACCAAACGAGCAAGATGGGCTGAATGGCCTCCTCTCGTTTGTAAATGTTCTTATGTTTTTCATCTAGGTAAAATACCTTGCTCAAGGGTACAACAGCAGTGTCCCTCACCTGGGATTGAACCCACAACCCTCTGGTCAAGAGTCCAGAGCCCTAACCACTACTCAACACTGCTGCCCTGAGAGGAACGGTAGTTCCTCGTACAAGTTAGAAAAACTTGTATATAACATTTACATAAAACTCATACTTTTTATATAGGTATATAAATATCAATTGCTGTGGTTAAACGCACCAGCCAAATTAATTAATATGACATGTATTTTTGTAGCTTGCTATTTATTAATTAAATATTTATACATTTATAATATAAACATGTATTCATTTCTACATTTATTGATTTAAAATATTTATTTCTAAATGTATGTATTCCTCTATGCATTTGTTTAAATAATTTATTTATTTCTACCAAATAAATTATTCCTTTATTTATTTTTAATTAAAACGAGGAACTACAATTTATCAGAGATCAGAGATTTAGACAAGGAAGCTACATGCCACTCTTGTGTACAATTCCATTCTATGGTATCTACCCAAACAAACAGGAAACTGGATATTCTCAAACAGGAAATAGAACATTTCTAGAATCGAGCAGAACCTTCAGGTTTTCAGAGAAAGCTGGTCAGGCATGGATGTAAGCTTAAAAAATTAAAACATTTCAACAACAGCCCAGTGGCACAGCGGGCTAAGGCTGTGTGCTCTTCAAAGATGTCATGTTGAAAGTTCAAACAACGGTAATTACTTTTTTTTTATTTTATTTTATTTTTGTGCGATATGTTCTGTTTTAAAATACAAATACATTGTTTAATATAAATGGTGTGGATATCAAACTGCTTGCGTTCCCTGGTTTATTTTGATGTTGACCAGCATGTGGAATCACATGATTGGTAGATGTCCAGTTATTTAGCTTTTCTGTTTGAAAAGTCGCTACACACTCTTAAAAAGTAAAACGGAAGAGGAAGAAGGAGAATAACAATTTTACCTTAGTTTGACGACTCATATCTCATTGTGTATAAGAGGTATTTACTTTTTTTTCACATTTGATGTAATTAAGTTTCAGACTTATGGTACTGGTACAGATAGTAATTCTAAGTGATTTACTTTTGCTGCTGCAACATGGTGAAAACAGCAAAACTTTTGGAGCTGTATAGACTCTCGGTAGTTTTATATTATAAATGTATAAATATTTAATTAATAAATAGCAAGCTACAAAAATACATGTCATATTAATTAATTTGGCTGGTGCGTTTAACCACAGCAATTGATATTTATATACCTATATAGAAAGTACGAGTTTTATGTAAATGTTATATACAAGTTTTTCTAACTTGTACGAGGAACTACCGTTCCTCTCAGGGCAGCAGTGTGGAGTAGTGGTTAGGGCTCTGGACTCTTGACCGGAGGGTTGTGGGTTCAATCCCAGGTGAGGGACACTGCTGCTGTACCCTTGAGCAAGGTACTTTACCTAGATTGCTCCAGTAAAAACCCAACTGTATAAATAGGTAATTGTATGTAAAAAAATAATGTAATTGTATGTAAAAATAATGTGATATCTTGTAACAATTGTAAGTCGCCCTGGATAAGGGCGTCTGCTAAGAAAATAAATTATTATATATTATATATATATATATATATACATACTATAGGGTGCTCAATAGTAAAGGACAGAGTGAATCTAAAGTTTACAGACCAGGAGCTAAATGCATCTGCAGAAGAAGTGTTGGGGAATTATGACAGGCTTTTTGTTTGTTCAACTTGATCTCCTTCCGATTTATTTTGTTATAGTTTAACGGCGGGTCCCGAGGCGCGCTGACTGCTTATTAACAACCCGGAAGAGCGCACCCGCGGGTCGAGGGCGTGGTCAGCACGCTGGAGTCAATGGGAGAACTCAGCCTGTACTTTTCCATCCAGCGAGGTTACCCGCAGTCAGGCTGGGGCCCCGCCCCCTTTCATCTAGAGTGTTCCGATCCCCAGACAGAGGCACCTGGGCTGGGGGATTTCCATACAACTGTCATTCTGGAACCTTCCAGCAGGGTGAGGTGTCCATTCTGGATTGGTTGGAATGGGCACCGCCTCCCTCCAACTATCCTATAAAAGGAGCTGAGAGCTGGATCCCAGGGTCGGACTGAGAAAGAGCTAGAGAGAAAGAGCTAGAGAGAAGAGAAAGCCGACTTGTAGAAGCGTGAGCTGTGGCTGACAGCAGCTTTGTTAAAGAGATTATTAAGGCTAAACAAATAAAAAATTCAGCCTTGAAACCTTGTCTTGCGTCCTTCTTGACACCGCCACAATATTAATCAAAAGTCAGCAAAGCACTCGCTCAGTCAATTAAAAGTTCACTATTTACATTTCAAAAGGTGTTTGGCGAAACGTCACTTTAACATTAGATGCCATTTGATTGCTTGTATTTACGACTGCACCTCAACTCGCACTCTGTGCACATTCATTTATTGGACATTTACAGTTTTGTTTGTATATTTTAAAGCTATTTAAGCATAGCCTGCTTAAATATCACAAGTACATGGTGACTATATAAATATATTAAACATAGCCGAAGGTGTTGCATATACACCTGCCTCGTAATCTTCATATATCCCGGACTGTCTGAGGATGTACGAGTACATTGGAACATTGGAACGCCAGTCGCTATTGAAACAATCTTTAAAAATGAAACATTTCATTTAAACTGGTCTGTGTCACTGGTAGGCACGGCTCCACAATTCGGGATTTTTTTCATTGACCAGCCGTTGTATTGGTATGTTTGCTGCACTAAAGGCTTCCACTAATTCAAACGTGTTGACAAGTTAGATTTTCTTGTTTTTGTGTACTGCGGTGTCAAGATGCTTGTCAATGGTACCTTTTCTTGGATGATCCAAAGACGCATTACAAAGTTGAGCAAAACAAAACGCTGGACCGTGTACAGCTACTGTAGCGCTGCTTCTACTTGATAAAAGAATGAAATGAACAGGAGAGGTGAAGAGTAATGGAAAATACTGTAAGGAAAATAAAATGCATATTTCACAGCAGGCAGTCAAATACACGATATTTGTGAAATTTGTGATATCGCGAATTTTCAGTACATCGTTTGTAATGCGCTGCGACAATTAGATATCAATATTTGGTCTAAATCTAGAGTTGTACGACAGTTACCTGTGGAGTGGTCTGAGGCACGTCTTCTTCGACTTCAGCCCTGCGCTTTTCTTTGTTACACAGGGTTTCAAATTCTGTTTTGTGTTTGGCTTGTAAATGTCTTCTTAAGTTACTTGTATTTGGTGGTCCATCCAGCACAGGGTTGTGTGGGTGTGTTTTTATTTTTGTGTGCCTATGTGTTGATGAAAACAGAAACATAGCTGCCTGTTGTACCAGTTACTACTCTACTGAGGAATGAGCTACGGCACCAACTGAAATGTCATCTACTGTATTACTACAAAATGCTCAGTCAGAAACATGTGTTAACTTGATGTAGTTTCTCAAAGTTTACCACTTACTGAGAATTCTGTTCTGTACAGTGTTCGATTACAGCAGAAACACAATCACTTGAAGTGATTTGTTTTCAACACTGGGTCACACAGAGCGCCTGTAATTCACCCCAAAAAAAGGAAAGTTCAGAGGAATGCAAGAGACTCAGTCTTCCATAAGTCTTCATTAAGGAGGCGGGCCAGTACAATAAACAGCCTCATCCTTTAAGGCAATATCACTTTGTTTCCTATGTGGGTGTTGCAAGCACATAGTTAATGTACTTCAGATTATTATTATTATTTATTTCTTAGGAGACGCCCTTATGCAGGGCGACTTACTATTAATGTCGGGGTTTTGTATTTGGCTATTATCCTCAACGTTCAGATCAACGTTTAGGTGATCTTATGAAACAAGACCGTCAATCAAATGTCAAACACGCGTGGTTCTGTACGATCGGCTTGCTTTATTATTTTAGGCAAAATAGCAGCACATTATTACTGTATGTCAGTACCATAAAAAAGTCACCATGAACACACAGCTTCATTTAAGTTGGCTGAGCTATTCCCCCATATATACTAAATAATACAGGTGTCCGTAGCACAAATAAAAAAGTAGGTCACCATGATCAATATTCACATCACATGGAATAGCTTGTCTTTGTGATGAAGTTCAAATTTGAAGTATTGCCTTATAGCCCAGCCACAACTCAAGCATGTTGCAATGATATATTTCCTGAAACCTTCAATCATACCAGTTTTTCAATGCTCAGTTTAAAGGGTCATTTCAGGCCCACACTTGATTGTCTTTTTAATGCTACTTTTTTCAACACATTAGCATTCCTGGGTTGGTTATTCTGGAATAAAAAATAAAAAAAAACAGCACAGAACGATTAATTCGTGGAGGTCAGCACCTATAGCATTAATTCTGCTGCGCAGGCCAAAAGTTAACATTGAATTTCTGCTGAGCTCCTGCTGTACTGTATGCTGCAAAGTTTGACCTTAAACTTGAGGGGACAGGAATGAGATGCATGCCAGCCAGTGGGGATGAGATTTCAGGAACACTGAAAATAATTCAAACTACGACAGACAGTACAACAACCCCATGACTGCACTGTACAGAAGAAACATCCGAGTCAGCCTCCCAGCTCCCAGTGGCAGGTACGAAATTATCGGAGCAGGAATGAGAAATCTAGCGCTAGGACCACACGGATTCAAACAGAGGCAGAAGCCTGCGCTTTTAAAACCTGCACCATTTCACAGCATCAGCAGCACAGGAGACAAGTGCCACCTCTGCTCCGATTGTCTGATATGTCTGGGTGGATTTAGAGCATGCATTAGTATATTTACAGAATATAAATAATAAAAAAAAGAGATAATCACAAAAAATGTAGCGTCTCCCCTCCAGCCTTGATTCCGAAAACTACTCTGGAATAAAACTCCTGCCAGCAGCAGCAGTGGACTACATCAAGACTCTAAAAATTTGAACCTTTTTTTTTTTTTTTTGCTTGTTTTTCTTTAATATTTAAAAACAAATGCAATACAGTAACCGTGACAACAAGCCGGGCTGCTGCTGTGGATGCTGTATCCAAGGGAACAGTCTGGAAGCTGAGTGAGGTCAGTCAGTTTCAGCCAAACAATCATTTTCAGGCTAATCGAAAGCCCTGCTGAAATTAGACTCCTATGGCCATTTTCATTTCATTAACTGAACGCAAATGTATTTAGGCAGCTCCTTAGGTACACCCTTTTAAAATATCATCATATATAACCAAATGAAAAAAAACTTGTCCTATTCTTTTTTGGGTACAGTAGTGTTTTAAAGTAAGTGGCCCCTTACAGTATAATAAAAACAGGTGTGTTTTTTTTTCTTGAAATGTTTATGCCGATGCAAAGCAACACCTGAATAAGTCTGTGATGACTTATCGTACTGTAAACGTGTATTTCATGTAGTGGAATGCACTAGAAATATAATTGTTTTTCAGGTATTTTAATATTGTGCTATTACTGCAGAAAAAAAAACGAATAAAAAACCCTGTTTAGCAGTAAAACCCAGGTTTGTTTTAATGAGGGAGACAGTACTTATGGTCACTGATCATATACCTTAAAGCAAAAGGAAATTTAAAGTGAATTATTTTTTAAAAGTAGACAATTATCGAAAAGCCTAAATAGGCCTATTCTTGGTCAACTAGTAAAAGGGACTGGCTTTCACTTGTTTAAATTAAATAGATTTTGTATTCTTGTACATAAACCAAACAAGATAGCACCAATAACACCAAGCAGGCACTATTTACTTTCACTGCATCGTACTTGCAGTAAACTACTTCAACAGCAATTCATTTTCATTTTTTTACACCAGTGTTGGCAAGGTATACAAGTTTTTCACTCAAATATTTGATGAACAGTAGCATTTTACAAGGGATGTGGTTATGATGACTGAAAATGCTAATGAAAATGCCTGTGGCACAGACCACAGCATCCCAGTACAGCCTGCATCATCCGGAATTCTGGGACTAATCATCAAATTACTTGATGCGCAAATAGAATTCAGTATTGAGAACTTCAAATTACATAGTTAGAGGCTTTTACTTTAAAAACAAGTCAAATTGATTGTCACACAGATAAAATTGGGCATTTAGTTAGTACTTCGACTCAATATGATTAGAGCTGTGTTTTTTTTTTTTTGTTTGTTTTAAAAAGGGTCAAATTGACTGCCGCAAAAATAGAATTTCATTTTGTCACATGTAATCATACTTGTTATTAAGAGTCAGAAACAATGGGATAATGGAAAATCAAAGCTGGCACATAAATACAAGGGCATTTCAAAGAGGATGCCTTGCCTTTCAATAAAGAATCATGGATGCCAGCAAAGCAATGACACAAAGACTGGTCCTGGCTCCCTAAAGGGCACTCAGTTTCAAACGGAGCTCAGACAGGCCCCCACTCCTGTTTTGCTTGCTGAGGCACACATGCCAGGCTGTACAAAGTCACTTCAGGTTGCACAAGGGAGATGTATTGTTTACAACTCTGACTTTGAGATGCTGGTATTCATTTTTTGCAGTAAGCAGCTGGCTTGCTGCGAGTACATCATTAAAAATACATTTGCACCACTTTACACTTTCCAGTTTATCACGTCTCAAGGACACATTTTGGTTTTCATATTGACTTCTGGCAGGGTTGGCGTCAATTCCTTTTTAAAATAAAATTCCAATTCATTTGAAGAGACCTACACTTCTACCTTTGTACTCCCATTCAATAAATGCTGACTACCTGTACACGGGTGCTGATAACTCAGCAGTGTATTCCCATCGGAGGAGTTCTCTCCTTCTCGTCTACGGCTCCCATTTCATTATGTCTGCACTGATTCACTGACCTGAACTCCATGGAAATTGCTTCTCTTATTATAGTAAAACTATACTCAAGCATTTTATCCTCATCAATAGCAATTTGCCCTTTCACATACTGTAGCGAAATTGTGGTACTTCTTATATCCTACTCTTAAGGTTAAGAGCCTTAAATTAGATTACTTACAGTAAGTAGTTGTTTGGTTGGTTTTGTAAAGAAGTAATGTTTTTATCCTTTCAAAAAACAGAAGTTAATAGACTGGTGTAAAGCACTTTAAAAAATACACCCTAATTTATTTTTTTTGGCTAACGCCTTTAAACTAAATGTTTGTCTATTTCAAGTTACAGACAGAAACACAGCAATCACTTTAGGTTGCTTTCTCAAAATGAGCTATCATAACTGAATTTCTGATGAATATGCCCATTCTTAGACTGTAGTTCTCAGAATACATGAGTTGAGCATATGTTATGGATGTTTAACATTATAAGTACAGTAGGTTTACACTACCAGCATTTTAAAAGGGCTTTGGGGCAATTTGAAAGTGCATTATAGGACACTCGGCACTTCTAAGATCATAGGGCATTTAAAAGTGTAATTAACATTAATGGATCCCAAACTGCAAAGACAAAAAATACAGGGTGGGATATAGACTACAACCTGTATTGTCCACAATCCAGAATTGTTCTAACTTGGATCGATTTTAAATTGATTAGCAGTGTCCAAATAAGAGCCATTAGTCACTGTGCTAATTAAAGGATTTAACGCATTGTAGCAATCACTTGACAGGTTTACAGTACAGACAGTCCAGACAAAGATAAATAGAGTTAATCAGATACATTAACTGTTGCGGTCCTAGATCTACTGCAAGCATAGATTTAACAAAAAGAATGAAAATGGCAGCAATTTTTTCAATAATTATTAGCTATTTATGAAACCAAGGATTCACTGCTAAAAACTACAGTCACTACTATTGGTGAATCTGTAAAAATGAGTACTAAACAAATCAGGAGAAACGTGCAAGACTTTCAGTATGTTTACCAACTCCATTCAACTCAACCAGAGCCGTTGCACGACCCTCTCAGATTTTGCTAAAAAAATCTAGAACCTGGGGGTTTTCGGGCACAATGAATGCAGAAATGCTAATCTTTCTTTTTAATTTCCCCTTCGAGCTGTGACCTGGCAAAGGTCAACCTAAAGTGAAAAACTGACCCTGACCAGAGAAATCATCCTGGGCTCAACTTAGATGCTACCATTATATGTAGCACTTTGTTCAACTGAATAGGGCTTTCGAGAAAGAAAACCAGGAGCACCTAACTCACTTCTGTCAAGTTGCCAGACGGGGGGCAAGTGACGAGTTTTATTCAAACTTCAGCCCAACCCTTTACCCCTGGACTACATATTATTATACAATCCAAAATCATTATGCGGTTCCCATTATGTGCCACTAGCCTGCTTTTTATTTCCACCCTTACACAAGATGCTGTTCTATAACTTGTTAAGCAAAACTGATAAAAAAAAAAAAAAACAGTTATCATGCTTTCCTTTCTCCTCATCTTGATTTTTGATACCACAGATCATGGCATTCTTCATGACTGCCTTCAGAAGTATGCTGGAATCTCTGTAACTGTTTAACACTTTGCAGTCCTATTTCGGACCTGGTCCGACATTACAATTTTCCCTTTCCAGTCCAATGTCGGACCCTGTCCGACATCATCAAAAAGACGCAAAAAATAGGTCTCTAGTGGTTTTTTCTCCGGAAAAAAGCTGAGAAAACCCTTCAATAGCCAAGTGAGATCGATAAGAGCCGAGAGAAGCTGAAAAAAAAGGGGCAGATCTCATAAATACAGATAGCCCCGGGATCACATAGATAACACTGACACAAACAAACAAGATAGCTGCTTCTGCATCCAGCGCTCAAAGAATATCACAGACATTTGCAGAGCATTTGATAGATGTTATAGTAATAAAATAATGACTTGGATCGCATTATTGAGGAGTTTGGTGATAAAAACGAGTGATCAGGAGATGATTTATCGGTATACACTACTATCAAGTGGTATCTTAAGAAAACTGCGAACGAGGGGTGGGGCGGGGCTGGACATGCAGTACTTATTGTCCTGTTGATATGCAGTGCCTTTTAAACCTCTTTTACTGTGAAGAAAATACTTTTAAACAGTGCGTCTAAAATAAACTGCGCATGTGAAAATAAATTGTTTTTTTTTTTTTTAATTTAGTCGTCGCCAATTATTTTTACCCCGGTTTTCACCCCAATTTAGCATGCCCAATTATTATCTGTATCCCCGGCTCACCGCTCGCAACCCCCCGCCGACTCAGGAAACGGAGGCTGAAACACGCGTCCTCCGAAACGTGCTCCTTCCAAGCCGTCATTTTTCGCACTGCAGATCCACAGCAATGCTACCAGACCTATAGTGCCGGAGGACAACACAGATCTGGCGGCTCCGCTGCAGAGCCACAGGCGCCCTATCGGCCACAGGGGTCGCTGATGCGCGGTGAGCCGTGGATTCCCCTGCCGACCTAAGCCCTCCCTACCCGGGCAGCGCTCAGCCAATTGTGCGCCGCCCCCTAGGAACTCTCGGTCACGGTCAGCTGTGACATAGCCTGGATTCGAACCAGCGATCTCCAGGCTATAGAGCACATCCTGCGAGGAGCGCCTTTACTGGATGCGCCACTCGGGAGCCCATGTGAAAATAAATTGGATCTGACGCGCCTGAGACGTGCTGAATAAATGGACCGCAAAGGGTTAAGAGCTGGAATTTCAGCTCTTAAAGTGTTACATATTTCAAGTTATCTATAACATTTGATAAGTAACTTGAACTGCAACTGTTTAATAGCTGAAAACAAGTAAAAATGTCTAATTAAGCAAATTATTTTGGTATTTTGGCTTTTGGTAAATTTTTACTAACGTTTAAACGCTTTGCAATGTCAGAGTTTAAACGTTTAAACCACAATTACTGGGGCTCCCGAGTGGCGCATCCAGTAAAGGCGCTCCTCGCAGGATGTGCCCTATAGCCTGGAGATCGCTGGTTCGAATCCAGGCTATGTCACAGCTGACCGTGACCGAGAGTTCCTAGGGGGCGGCGCACAATTGGCTGAGCACTGCCCGGATAGGGAGGGCTTAGGTCGGCAGGGGAATCCACGGCTCACTGCGCATCAGCGACCCCTGTGGCCGATAGGGCGCCTGTGGCTCTGCAGCGGAGCCGCCAGATCTGTGTTGTCCTCCGGCACTATAGGTCTGGTGGCATTGCTGTGGATCTGCAGTGCGAAAAATGACGGCTTGGAAGGAGCACGTTTCGGAGGACGCGTGTTCCAGCCTCCGTTTCCCGAGTCGGCGGGGGGGTTGCGAGCGGTGAGCCGGGGATACAGATAATAAATTGGGCATGCTAAATTGGGGTGAAAACCGGGGTAAAAATAATTGGCGACGACTAAATTCAAAAAATAAAAATAAATAAATAAATAAATAAACCACGATTACATACACACACACTCTTTATATTACATTTTTATACCGACAGCCCTGGTTAGTATTTTCTAAGCAAATAAACCCTAAATAAGAAAATAACGTTTTAACATCCCAAAGACTTAACTACAAAGTAAAAAAAAATAAAAAAATAAAATAAAATAAACACATACACAAAATACATATATTGAAATGTTTATATGTATGGTTGTAATTAAAGTTGCTAGTGGAGATATAACTATATACATATTGAACACATTTTCGGATAGTATAATGTTTTCAGAATAATGTGTTTCTTAAAGGTTAATTTTAACAAAAAAACAGGAACCTATTCTGATTTTATTTTATTTTTTGTTTTGTTTATAAAGCAAATGGTTTAAATATTTTTTTTAAAAAGAGACGCACATCACCCACTGTACAGCGGTAATGCAAAATGGCTACAGGAGCAAAAGCGAGTTGTGCTTACAATTGAAAGAAGCTGGAAATACTTTCACTTCTGGAAAAGGTAATTACCAGGGATAATATTTTGGAATTGTAAAGAGCACTGTGACTGATATTAAAAAGTCTGCCTCAGAGATTTAAAAGTTTGCAGTCTTTGATAGCAGCGGTGTGATTTTTTAGATTTTTTTTTTTTTAGATTTTTTGCTTTAGTGCAGTCGTTCCAACAAATGAAAACTGTACTAAACAAACGACCGTTCGGTCACCTATGGGAAGATTGGGGAATGGGGTCCACAAGTCTGTGGTAATTGCAACTGTTTCTCCCTTTGAAGGTATTAAAAGCTGCACCATGATTTTCTTAAGTTATTGTTTTATGGGTAGGCATAGTATTGAAATAATCTTACATCGATTTCAGAACTGCTGCATTCACGATTCACACGCACCGTCCTCATAGCATCTATAGCAAATGTTGTTATGGATGTCTGCTTTTTATTGCCATCAGTAGCTCAATCCACAATTATTATTACTATTATTTATATCTTAGCAGACACCCTTATCCAGGATGACTTACAATTGTTACAAGATATCACATTATTTTTACATACAATTACCCATTTATACAGTTGGGTTTTTACTAGAGCAATCTAGGTAAAGTACCTTGCTCAAGAGTCCAGAGCCCTAACCACTACTCCACACTGCTGCCCAATAATTCTGAATGTTCATTTCAAATTGTGAAGTATTGAACTTGTGTTTTTGTGGTACGGCAGTTTTGTTTGGCATAATTATTTACATACCATGTTTTTCTCATCCGGTTCCTCAAAATACTTCCAAACGTGGCTTCCTTTGTTTAGAGATACCATTTTAAATATAGAACAAGCTCAGAAAAAAACCGCTTGGCTTCCTTTGTTTAGAGATACCATTTTAAATATAGAACAAACTCAGAAAAAACACCTGTCATTAACGTTATTACCCTGCCGTGGAATTGATACCATACCACGCCTACTACAGGCATAAACACACACACAGTGCACCAATGAAGCGCCAGATCGACCGAGAATAAAACCCGCCCCAGTGTCAATCTTTCTGTTGCACCAATTAGAAAAGCTACTTGGAGGCAATTGCCAAACCCCTTCCTTTTTATAATATCCGCCCTTACTGATTCGCGACGGACTACTGAAGATAAATTACTCAAATTAATGCATAAAAAATATGCGTTTGGTAACATCTGTCACATGACGAGTTATACGTCTAGCATATTATGAAATGTTTAATCACTTCTTTAGAGTTTATATGTTTAAAGAACCCATTCTCAATGTAGGAGGCGTGTTGCTAGGGAGGTGACGTTACTGCCCTATGACTTTTGCTACATTGCTGCCTGCTACAACTGAACAACTCGTCTGCTAAAATAAAAACCACTTCAGCAAGTAGAAATTTTATTTGCTTTGCGTTATTGTGCAATGTGTGTGTATTTGGTATAACAGTAAGATATGAATGCTTTGTTTTTAATTGTTTTGTATATTTTTGTTTGTGATGTGTATCGAAATAAAATTTACAGTAATCCTAAGGGAATTTTTTTATAATATATATATATATATATATATATATATATATATATATATATATATATATATTGCAGATAAGGGTTAAACTCTGGTTATTCTTTAGTAATGTGCGGCCCGCTATACACATTAGGTTACACTAGTTTTCTGGATATGCAGCCCGTGATAAAAGTTTGGTTGTGCACCTTGGCAGTTTTAGTTCTGAGGTTGGGCTGGTAACATCTGGTGTCCCACAAGGCTCAATTCTGGGCCCTCTACTATTTAATATTCACATGTTTCCTCTTGGTCACATACTAAGATTACATGGCCTGAATTATCATTTTTATGCAAATGACACCCACATTTATGTGCATACTATGTTGATGTTGCTGCCTCTGTTTGCATTTCTGATATTAAGAATTGGATGTCAGAAAACTTTCTGCATCTTAACTGTGACAAGACGGAGGTTATGTTGCTTGGCACTGCCCACCAGTTACGTAAAACCAATGCTGTAAACTTGTCAGTTGATGGTACTATGCTTGAGTTTAGATCCAAAATGAGAAATTTGGGAGTTATTTTTTATCCTTGATTAACTTTTGAACCTCATGTGCAGAATACTGTTAAGGCATAATTTTTCCACCTTAGAAACATCGCTAGGGTGCGACCTATGCTTTCTGCTTCTGTAGCTTAAAAGCTGGTTCATGCATTTGTTTTTTTCGAGGATTGATTATTGTAACGCTCTGCTTGCAGGCATCTCCAAATTACAACATGTTCAGAACTCAGCAGCTCGTATCCTGACAAGGTCACGTCAAGGGATCATATCACTCCTGTTCTAGAGTCCCTGCACTGGTTGCCTGTCAGGCTTCGTGTTGATTTTAAAATTTTACTTCTTACTTTTAAGGCTTTACATGGTTTGGCTCCACAGTATTTATCTGATCTCTTAACAGTCTACACCCCTTCACGCAACCTTCACTCAACAGATCTTGGATTGTTATGTGTTCCCTCTGTTCACCTACGTTCTGTGGGTGACAGGGCTTTCTGTTGTTATGCCCCAAAACTTTGGAACACCATTCCTAAAGAGATCAGGGATTCTGCCACTCTTAATGCTTTTAAATCTAGCTTAAAGACCTACTTTTATAGAAAGGCATTTTTATGACTTTTTATTTTCTGTTTTGTTCGTTTGTTTGTAAAGCGCTTTGAGATGTTTTTAAAGGCGCTATATAAAACAACATTTATTATTATTATTATTATTATTATAATTATTATTATTATTATTATTATTAAATAAATCTAGGTGAATCGTGTTTAAAAATGCAATCGTTTTAAAAAGAGAAGGCTAGGAAAAGGAAATGATTTTATATTATATAGGGGATAAGTCGCTACCGCAATTCTTTGGATTCACATAATGCACCAGTTCGACAGGGATGTTAGAAAGGACGGAGTTGACTATCTTGTCTACATATTAGACCTTCGGGGAAAAGTCGCAACCAGAACTCTTGATTCCCACGATGCACCGCTTCGTCAGGGACGGAAGACAGGCGAAGTTGACTATCTTTTTGTATATAGATTAGAAGATTTTTGCAGTGGCTGCGTTCACAATACTTTTTTGACGGCTAGATTGCAGACGCGAGTCTGCGTGTAACGTCACGGTCTGTGCAGACGCAGCGTGGACAGCTTTGGTAGATGAACAACAGTTCTGAGCAGAACTAAAATGGAGGTGGTGTTGAGAGAAATTCTAATCGCAGAAGAAGTGGATGCAGTCGAAGTTCCCCTTGTGCTCCACCAGCTTCATAATTTACAGCATGATCAGAAAATGTACAGTAGAAACAGTCCCTGCTATAAAGAGATAATATAATTGTAAGTTTTGTGATTTGAGACAAATTAATGAGTATTATAACGGGCAGGATTCCCCCCGCCCTCTCACAAAGAGGTTGTTAGACAGTACTGTATTTTGATCTGGGACAAAAACTGTTAAAATACTTGCACATATGGTCACGTACCTCACTTCAACTACCTGTTATTAAAGCTGATTTATTCTCCTTAATTCAAAGTAGGTTATTCCCTGTCTCTGATAGCCTTTCATCAATAACCAATTACAATTTAACATTATTTTACTTTTTTTACATGTTTAAACCTTTAGAATAAATATCTGAATATTTGAAAAGTATAATAACTGTGTGGAAAAAGAGTCCAATCATTTTAATTTGTATTACAAATCATTCATAAGATAATTAATGACTCGAAGGCAATTCACACCTCCTGACTAGGTGGCAGTAGGCTGTGTGGTCCAGTGGTTAAAGAAAAGGGCTTGTAACCAGTAGGTCCCCGGCTCAAATCCCACATCAGCCACTGACTCATTGTGTGACCCTGAGCAAGTCACTTAACCTTCTTGTGCTCCGTCTTTCAGGTGAGATGTAGTTGTAAGTGATTCTGCAGCTGATGCATAGTTCACACACCCTAGTCTCTGTAAATTGCCTTGGATAAAGGTGTCTGCTAAATAAATGAAGTGAGGATTGTATCTGGTTGCCTACATACTTCTTTGTCATCCAACGCTCGTCTATTGTTTTGAGCCGCGGCAGCTCCAGCGCAGTACCTGTCAAGAGATGCGCGATCTGCGCTCGGGAGATGCGTGACCTGGTCACGTCTTTTCCGGATGAGTTCACGCAGATGGCGAACTTGGACAGGTTTTGCATAAAAACTGCGCAGAATCTGCGCAGCATTAGGAAAATATGCGTACGTGAACGCAGCCCGTAACTTGCGAAGCTGCGCTGTGCTGTGCAGAAATGCTAGGTGTGCTCATGCGGAAATAAGGGAAGTCATTGCACCACAACACTGACAGATCAATACCACAATTAGCAACAACAAAAAAACTGCATCGATAACGTTCAGTGGTTTCTAAAATAGAAACCGGATGAGCAGAACAAACAGACCCCACCTCCAAAACATACTTATTGTATAGGACTACTGTTTTGTATTTCACTAAAACAGTGTGTTTAATTACAATCAGACATCTTTGTTTAATATCATAAATCACTGGGTGAGAGAAACAACTCTGTCATCAAAAATACAGTTGAGATAACATAAGCATTTGACGTTATAATTGAAACATAAAAACAGCCATCAGCTGTTTCTTCATTTCTTATACACAATCACAATATTGATATTAATATTTCTTTTAGTAGAACTGCATACTCATCATGTTGAGCCTAAACAGAAAATGCAATTTGTGTGCACACCGCTTGACAAAACAAGTTCATTTCAACCGATATTGGTCCCGCACAAACTTAAAATCTGATGGCAGACTTGTTTGAACAAAACTTAATTTATTGGTTTCTGATAATGCTTTATTATTATTATTATTATTATTATTATTATTATTATTATTATTATTATTATTATTTTCAGTGTCAGTCTGTATCCATTCTAACATAAGTAAAATAACAAAAAGTATTTCTACACAACAGATTTAAGGGTGGTGAACACATTCGAACTAGTTCTGGTGAACCTAGTAGAATGCCAAGTCCTCTCTATAACGTAACAGACCTTCAATCACAGTTGTATTTTTCTTTTTGGTGCAAGTCCATCAATTTATATTCAGGGTACCCACCCTGTCCACTCATCCTCCACATACTCATACATTATTCATAGCAACTGAACCAAGTAGTCAGGCCTGCTGCCGGCGACTCCCATACAAATGACAGTGTGTCAATGAGCATGTTCCTTTTATTTGCTTATTTTCAGATAGAAAATCCACAGCTTGCTGCTAGCTGTCTCCCTCTGTTCCATTTCTTTTTTGTAGTTTAATAGCAAACACTTACCTGAAATTAAAATTTTGCTAAGCTCCTCTCCCACACCTCTCCAAACAGCAACACCGACTTCCTGTGCCAACGGGGGTTGGTCTCTCCTCCCTGCTGCCTTAGAAGTCAGCACAACTTTTTTGGCTTTTGTTAGTTCCATTTACCTTTCATTTGCACACTTTTAGTTAACTTGTATGGGGCAATTATGTTTGACACGTTGTAAGTTTTAAATATTACTATGTAAATATTGGCAAATGTTGTCCACGAAGGACCCCTGACGCGCATGCCCGGTTGTTGTTTTGAGGTAACTTGGTGGAGGCGCGCTGCCCCGCAAGAGAAGGGTTATGCGTGTGTATGTATATAAATACAGTCGGGTTGGGAAGGGGCTGTAAGTCTGGTGTACGCTGGCATTCGGTTATTTATTATTTTAAAGCGACTTGCAAATATTTTGCATATAGAATCGCCCTGCAGATAAACACATATCCTGGCGATCTGCAGGGGAAAAAAGTGTTTATTTATTTATTGATTGATTTAATTATGTATTGAAATATGCATTAATACAATCGAATCAAGCAATGTCAACATTAACACATTACAATTGTCACAAATAATTCCAAAACAATGAACACGAAAATACACAGAACACACAAATACTTTACTACTGGGGTCCTTTACAAAAAATAACATCATAATAAATAACTGTTTACATTTTGTGTTATTTGTTAAGACTTAGGGATTCCATATAATGTGAAGATTCTTGCATAAAACATACAGTTTGGGATGTTTTTTTTAGAAGATTTTGATTTATGATACAAATGAATAGATTCTAAATAAATTCCAGCTCCCTGTGAGTGTTATTCTCACAGTAACACATTATCTCAGTCTTTCAGTTTACCTTTAATGGCTGTTTTAGTTCTAATAATAAAGTTACACCTCTATTACCAAAATAAACCAATTTTAGTAGAAGTAGAAGATAGATACAAGAGAGTTTTCTGATTCCTGGTTGAAAAGGAGCAGTCTGGAGGAGTTACAAACACTGTTGCAGCAGCAAAGGTCATTCAAAATGATCTTGACAGCATTCAGAACTGGGCAGACACAAGGCAAATGACATTTAATAGAGAAAAGTGTAAGGTACTGCACGCAGGCAATAAAAATGTGCATTATAAATACCATATGGGAGATACTGAAATTGAAGAAGGAATATATGAAAAAGACCTAGGAGTTTATGTTGACTCAAATGTCTTCATCTAGACAATGTGGGGAAGCTATAAAGAAGGCCAACAGGATGCTCGGATATATAGTGAAAAGTGTTGAATTTAAATCAAGGGAAGTAATGTTAAAACTTTACAATGCATTAGTAAGACTTCATCTAGAGTATTGTGTTCAGTTCTGGTCACCTCGTTACAAAAAGGATATTGCTGCTCTAGAAAGAGTGCAAAGAAGAGCGACCAGAATTATCCCGGGTTTAAAAGGCATGTCGTATGCAGACAGGCTAAAATAATTGAATCTATTCAGTCTTGAACAAAGAAGACTACGCGGCGATCTGATTCAAGCATTTAAAATTCTATATATATTTTATCAACAGCTTTACATTTACACATGGATATGGGATAATATATTTATATATATTTTTTATATATTCAAATATTTTTTACAATATATTGACATACTATGTATTTTTTTAAGTACAGTATGGTAGTCTATTGCAAAATACTTCATATACAGTATTTTGTGGTCTGTTATAATACACTACATTTTTCAATATATTTCAATTCATATTGTTTCTGTAAGATGGGCGGTTTTCAGTTAAAAGCCCCCATTTGTTTAAAACCAGTTTATTTGTCTGTCACTTTTACCACGTTTAAATCCTTTGTTAGAAAATTTGGTTCTTTTGAAAGCACACTAATGCCTTCAGCATATGTTCTATCATCACTAGGCAACCCTCTGCTCATGTGGGAGGCTGTGATAGTCACAGGCTTCACTGGTCTATAGCTCTACCAGCTGTTTGCAGCTGCACCAAGGCATTGCAGAACATCCATCAGCAGCTGCCCAAGTAGTGTGCAGTATGATTGCTGATTCCTCCTATTTCACCAGGAGAGGAGTAAGCATTATGATTCACAACCTGCCCAGAAGTCCTGGCTGCACAGTAATTGTGTGTTGATTTACCAGATGTCTTAAGAATCTTAACTATTGTTTATTTTGTTTTATTTTTGTTAGTCATAAATGCTCAGCGTTTCTAATGTTCTTCTTGATTAGTGGAGAAAAAAATATCTAAATAAAAAATCTCTAATCAAAAGCTAGTTTATTTATACAGTACACTACCCAGCCAATGTATTTATTAATGCATCTGTAGCAGCTTGTTTCTTTGTTACTACTTACAGTCCTATTATCACAGAATATATATTGACGTGGGTTGAAATGAAAGAATGCGGCGTTGTGGTGGATATCCTTAAGAGCCCATTTCTGTTTTACACAGTATTTTTTAAATGGTTAACGTTGCATAAGTTTCCTTATGCTTTTGATATTTCAATAAAAAACTGCTCTGTACTCATATTTTGCTATATAAACTTTCCATGTGACATGTGATGCCAAAATATCACCATATTCATGAAATAGCGTCTAGATTTCATAGTCTAGTTCTGAGAGTTGACTTTGGTTGAAGTTCAACTAAAATTATTTAATGATTATTACTTTCTTAGCAGACGCCCTTATCCAGGGCGACTTACAATTGTTACAAGATATCACATTATTTTTACATACAATTAACCATTTATACAGCTGGGTTTTCACTGGAGGAATCTAGGTAAAGTACCTTGCTCAAGAGTACTACAGCAGTGTCCCCCACCTGGGATTGAACCCACGTCCCTCCGGTCAAGAGGCCAAAGCCCTAACCACTACTCCACACTGCTATATAGGTTGATATAGCAGTTTGGTATGCTTGACTTACTCTGGGTGCTTTATGACTTGCAAGCAAGTGCAAAGTCTAGGCATGTCATATTTTGTCTATAGCTGCATACAACTAGCAAGGAACAGCTTATTTGCAGGAAGGAGCAGTTTAATTAGTGTTCTGGAAATTTGCTTTGCTCTTTCACTATCTTTTTTCACTTCTTTCCAAATAGGGCCCTAACCCTGCATTACACTGTTTGTTTGTATGATATATTGTCCTTGACAGTAATGATGTCAATGCCCATGCTTATATCTTTCACCTCCTTTACCATGCTTCACCATAGGACTTCTCTGTGCTGTACCATTTTGCCAAATGCTTTTGCTATTGCTTTATTACACTTTGTTATGCTTTACTGTGTTATACTGCATTCTGTAGACAGGACGACAAAGAGTAGTCAACATCTTGAATCAGTTTTATGGGTACAAAGTGTGTTAAACACAAAAATACATGGTTGTGGGATGATCAATGAGATGAATGGCAAGCAATGGTTAAGCAGGGATGAGAAAAAGCAAATGGGCACACACGCAGACAGACACACACGCACACACACAAACACACACACACACACGGAAATCTCTCTAATACGAAACATGCCTCTTCACACAGGGCCCCATTTGGACTTTAACCACCCCACTAATGTAAACTTTTCATGTTTATGAAAAATAAAACACAGCCCTAGCTCTAACCACTGCTGATTTCATGTGGTCTGTTCTTAATATTCGGTTTTAATGTCAGCTTTCTTATGAGGAAGAAAGAGGTCTGTAAAGTTTGGTGTATGTTTTAACAATGTGTTTGTTTACATATACGATATAGGACTATGGTGCTAGAGTTTTTTTTTTATATGGGTTTTGTTATTTAACTTTACAGTGTTCTTGTACATGGGATATCTGTCATACTGGCTATGTTTTTTCGAGCATGTGGCAGGTAAGGTTTGTAAAGCCACGTTTCCACTGCCACAAACCCCGTTCTTAACACCATTCTCTATGAGCACTATGCTGTTCCAATGATTGCTCCCCTCCCTCTGCAAGCAGGTTCATTCACGTCTCCGTGTGGAGAATGGGTAGTAAAGCATACTCGGGGCAAGACTAGAAATGAGAAAAATCAATGTAACCACGAAGAGTTACAGAGAACCAGTATTATGTTTTAACAAGCAATAGAAAAAGCATCATTATTTATCATTACCATTTTTTTAAATGGGTGTTACTGTTTTTTATATGTTTAAGTAAACTTGTAACTCCCTCTTCTAATAGCATTAAGAACAGGAAGAAAACATCTGAGCTGTAAATCTACCTCCCGACCTGGAAGGGCGCTAAGGTTGGTGAAGCTCTTTCACAGGGATGGGCTGAATCTATGGTAGGGCGGAACTGGAATTCTGACAATTTGGTGAAAGCGTGTTGATGTCAGACTGCTGAACAGCTCTATTGTGATCAGCTGTGTTACTCGCAGCGATTGGATAGAGCGTGGCGCTGTACTGATCACAGGGAGGAGTTTAGCAGTACAAAGGGGACGCAGCTACATGAGTACGGACCCTTACATGTTGTTTTGGCAGACGGATACCTTGGGAGCTGAAGCTGTGGAGCCAGCACTACCACAGCACTGCAACCTGTACCAGCACTCTGAGCACGGGCACTTGCACACCTTGGACTGTGATTATTGTTTTATTATTTTGGGAACCTTTTTACTTGGGACTGCAAGCCCACCGTTTGATCCCCGATGCCATTGTTGGTAGAGGGGACAGTTTTGTGTATAATAAAACCGGACACATTGTAAATACACCTTCTTTGCGGACATTCTATGCTTACTGCACCACTCACATCCTGGCACCTGTCCATGTGTAACAGGGTGTAGGCTATGTGGGAACTGGTGACCCCATGCATCGCCAGCAATTGTGTTAACCACTATGCAAAAGAGCAAGACTCCTCTGCATTCGTGGCTTAAGACCTTTTAATTTCCAGGGAACTTTATGATAGTTGCAATGGGTTGATATTAGTCACCATGTATATAAAAAAAATGGTCAAACAGTTGATTGGAATGGACTGGACAAATCACTCCACAGGAAGCTAATGACCAAAATGCACGTGTTTCCCATTAGTTGAACATCATTTGTTTTCTCGAGACAAGTCTCTTTTTGTTCTAATCTTGATTATTCTTTTGTTGATTGTTCTTTTTGTTTTTCAGAACTGAATACACTTCCTGTCTTGCAGGCATTAGGAGCCCACTTTCTGCCCACAAACCTGTTTTCCCGTAACGCACATAAATGGGATTCAGAGAAGTCAAAGTGAATGAAAAGTCAAGAAAAACAAAACAAAAGGTGAACAGCAAAACAAAGATGCTTGGGAGAATCGTTGCTTATTTTGGTTGTTTGGAAACTGGTCTATATCACTACAATGCATTACTTTTATACAACCGATCACATCGCTAATCTTGACTATTGTTGTTTCAATGTTAGCAGTCATTTTTACAGTAAGTAAAGGTACAGTAAGTTTATTTAATAGTTTGTTGGATAATGGCAAGACCCAATGTTGTATTATTTGAATTGTGTCTGCATAATCATTTACAAATGAAACCTGCCATGCATCATATTGTTTAGCGTGGGTTTGAGCGATGCTTGTATGAGATCAATTCGACCTTGGATGTTCTCACTCTTTTCATTTCCTTGGCCGTTTTGCAATCTCCTCTCATTTGCTCTCTTTTCTTTTTCCAAGATCGGCTGCTGTCATAATCATCCCCATTTTCTATGTAGGTCTCTTGTTTAGTTTTGAAAGAACCACACATTATAGCAAACATTTATTTTATAAAAAAAAACATATCTGGTAAATATTAAATACACAAAAAATATCAGTTTGTATACCTTAGTTTCAAATAGCCTGTAATAATTGTACTTCCTAGGTCATTTCACCCCAGCAGTGTCTTTAGGTCAAAGCATGCCACTGGCTGCAGTTTCAGACATTAGGAGAAGCAGCTGAGATTTGTATTGACCTAAGAAGTGCAGAACTACCTGAAAATAAAGCAAGAAAACATAGCTGTATTAAAAAATATATAACATGCACAAAACAAATTTGTGCTTAATATTCTATTTAAAAAGTACCAATACAAATATGAACAGTACTGTACATCCTTTATTCAGCAACCTACAGGAAATATGAACCTATACCTTTACATGTTTTATCCTTTACAGAAAATATTTATTATTATTATTATTATTATTTATTTCTTAGCAGACGCCCTTATCCAGGGCGACTTACAATCGTAAGCAAATACATTTCAAGTGTTACAATACAAGTAATACAATAAGAGCAAGAAATACAATAACTTTTGTTCAAGCAAAGTACAAGTGTGACAAACCACAATTCAATAATACAGCAGATAATAGTGATAGTTACATCAGGATATGATTAAATAGTGATAGTTACATCAGGATGTGATTAAATACAAAGTACTACAGGTTAAACACTTGGCAGATTACAGTATTCTGAAGTACAGGATTAAATGCAGTAAAATAGGGGGCAGATAAGAGCAAAATAAAGCACATTTACATGAAGGGTGATAGTGTCCTAGGATACAAACAGAGGAGTTCTACAGGTGCTGTTTGAAGAGGTGAGTCTTAAGGAGGCGCCGGAATGTGGTCAGGGACTGGGCAGTCCTGACATCTGTAGGAAGGTCATTCCACCACTGCGGAGCAAGGGTGGAGAAGGAGCGGGCTCTGGAGGCAGGGGAGCGTAGCGGAGGTAGAGCTAGTCTTCTCGTGCAGGCGGAGCGGAGAGGTCGAGTGGGGGTGTAGGGAGAGAAGAGGGTCTGGAGGTAGCTGGGTGCAGTCTGGTCAAGACATCTGTAGGCTAGTACAAGAGTCTTGAACTGGATGCGAGCGGTGATCGGGAGCCAGCGGAGTAGTGGAGTAGCGTGGGCGAAGCGAGGCAGAGAGAACACCAGGCGGGCAGCAGAGTTCTGGATGAGCTGGAGCGGACGGGTGGCGGACGCAGGGAGGCCAGCCAGGGAGGCCAGCCAGGAGAAATTCTTATAATCTATAAGATTTTTTTTTTTTTGCAAGGCTCCCAAATAACATTTTTTTTCTTAACCTTTTCTTAAATATATTTTTACAGTGAATAAAAAAACACATTAAAATCAGTGACATAACAGAAACATTACATTATTTTATGATGATTTGAGTTTGTATATCGCTTTATGTTTTTCCTACTGCAGTAACATTTCTAAAACAGGAAGAGATCACTAATTCTGCAATGCAATATAGATTATGTGGTTACATTTGAGATATTGTGTTCTTATGCACTAAACCACGATTTTTAAATCTTTATCCAAATATTACTTTCAATGATAAAAAGTCCAGTGGCCAGTTGCATTAATCACCTTAAGGTATATTTCCCCTCAGGTGTTCCTTGAGTGCAAGGGTGTTGCAGTAAGCTGCTAACACATTTAAGTCAATACCCTAGTTAAAGGATAATGTATTCTTAAGTGTTATACTTTAAATTAAATCTTAATGTGCTTTTGCAACTAGCCCTTGCTCTTAAAAGGTTTAACACAGGGTCTCTCAATCAGTGTCTACAGCTATGGTCAAAGGTTTTGCATCACCCTCTATATAGAATTAACACATTTTGCTTCATGAAGTCAAATGAAACCTGCAGAGTAACGTTACGTTAACATATTGAATTCCAAACCGCTTTGAAGTGTTCCATATACTTAATGAAAAACTGACAACAATTGAAAAATCTGACATTTCGAAATCTAACTTGAAATACTGTACGACTATTATGCCGCCTGGTTGACTTTTGCAATATCATTTTGTAGTTTATTTGATTACATGATGTTAAATAAAAGATAAAAATGTATGTTCATATAGTTTATTGAAAAAAAAAATTAAAATGTCTCAATCCTAAAATTGTAGGTGATGCACTTTTCTGTGTTTACAAGGCATGAAACAGTTAATGCAGTAACAATATTACAATGTGCATGATTCTCAAAGCTATTTACTCCAAACTGTCATTAGTGCAATTTTTATCGAAAAAAAAAACACCAAATTCTAAAATAAGAAAAACTTGACTGCTTACAGTACAAGTGCTGATGTTAAAAACTTGACTGCTTACAGTACAAGCTCCCTAGTTAAAAGTCGTAAACTTTACTGGCTGTGTTGCGCCTATCTGAAAACAAAACAAAAAAAAGTGCTGATGATGATTTGGAGTAAATAGTTATGAGAATTTAGCCCAATATGTTTTGTGAAAACTTGAATGTACATGACTTTTAAAATCCAAATGATACAAAACTAGGTATCCACACTAACTGGGATTGCACACACTATGGTCAAACCCCATTTGCTGGGGCACTCTTGAAAAATGCCTTTAAATCACAGTAATTAAGAAGCAATAATAGCATGGCATGGCTTTTCCAGAACAGGATGAGATGTATTAGACAGTTTGGTATCTCATAAATTAACCAGCTAATTCACATTCCCTACAAGTCTGAAAATGTAATTCAAACTATTCTGTCTGAAGTGATAAGACTTACATATGATAAGAGTTTTTACATACAAAGTCCAAAATCCAAACTCTGACAGCACTTTCTGACTTTAAGTGAAAGACATTAGATCACCTCCTAGTTTGCAAGTTATTCAATGAATGCTCAAACTTTACAGCTTATTACCCTTTGTAAGCGTGTTGTCATTTAGTTACAAAAACACAACATGCCAGATTTATCAAGGTTTTTACACTAACATGAAATCAGTATGTACCATTTTAACTATGGATGTTAAAAGATACAAAAGTTGCATAACCTTAAATTATAGAAGAAAAAATAGACAAGTTATGAACGGTTCAGTACTCAGACTTTATGTTGATGGGGTGCAAAAAAAAAAAAAAAAAAATAGAGCTTCCCCTTAACAGCTGTTTTTTTGTTTTGTTTTAGTTTTTTTTATTATAGTTACCAGCAAATCAAAGTTAAGGGTTCTTTCAGCGTTGTCAAATTCGCACATACTCTTTATTTTATATATATATATATATATATATATATATACCCAGGGAAGACGTTTAAGGAAGGCAGAGATGTTCTAAACTCCTGTAAGTGGTTTTGTGTGTGCACTGGGCATGCTATATGTCCAGACAACTTTTTAATAATCAAGAAAATCACACAGAGTCATTTGATTTGAAGTTTTAACGAATCAGAGTAGTATCAGTACGCCTTCGGTTTATTAAATGCTTATTATTATTATTATTTATTTCTTAGCAGACACCCTTATCCAGGGCGACTTACAATTGTTACAAGATTTCACATTATACAGATATCACATTATTTTTACATACAATTTTCACATTACCCATTTATACAGTTGGGTTTTTATTGGAGCAATCTAGGTAAAGTACCTTGCTCAAGGGTACAACAGCAGTGTCCCCCACTGGGGCTTGAACCCACAACTCTCCGGTCAAGAGTCCAGAGCCCTAACCACTACTCCACACTGCTGCTTAAAAATTGATTGGGTACTGACAAGCAATCTGGGAGGTCCAGTGCCTTAACATATATAATAGCATTAATACTTCAATGCGTTTATGTTTATAACATGTTTTTAGCTCTTAGGCTATAAAATGCAAAAAGCTAAAGCGCCCACCGCTACGTTCTAGAACATTCAATATATCACTCTCTACAGCTAAAATATAAATCCTATACCTTATAGCAATGCATCCAATATAAACGAGATTTAAATTCAAATATATGCTAACCTTCCAGTATATGGAAGAATAGTGTAGGATATATTGAAAAATAAGAACTGTCTTCAAAAGGCAGAGCCTAACTGACCAAACAGCAATCAGTTTTTCAGAGGCCCTCAGAGCATGGACCACGTCAGCTTGCAAGATCAAGATCAATGGTATCGAATGGGGTCTTGCTCTGGGGTTATATAGGATTTTCCCTCCATTGAATACATCAGGAGTCCCAATTAAATCTGATCATCTATCTGTTTTGATAGTTCTTATCTTTGAGTTAATGATATATTCTAGAAGGATCTGGTTAACTCTTTTTAAAAAAAATTGGATATAACTTCTTTCCAAAAAATATTGGAACATGATTTAGCTCTCTTTTTCCTAACCCCTCCTTTTTCTAAAAAGTCAGGTGAATCATAGTTCACAGGGTCCTCGCTACAACACCGCACAATACAAGTATATATGTGTATTAAAAGAGATGCTGTTTTATATATTATATATATATATATATATATATATATATATATATATATATATATATATATATATATATATATATATATATATATATTATATATAACATTATCTTTCTGTGTGATTATATTAACAATATATTCCTCCTGAGCAGCATATATATATATATATATATTATATATATATATATATATATTTTAATTTAGTCGTTGCCAATTATTTTTATTATTTTCTCCTAATTTGGAATGGCCAATTATTCTTAGGCTCAGCTCACCGCTACCACCCCTGCGCTGACTCGGGAGGGCGAAGACGAACTCATGCTGTCCTCCGAAGCGTGTGCCGTCAGCCGACCGTTTTTTTCACACTGCGGACTCACCATGCAGCCACCCAAGAGCTACAGCGTCGGAGGACAAAGCAGCTCTCGGGCAGCTTACAGGCAAGCCCGCAGGCACCCGGCCAGACTACAGGGGTCGCTGGTGTGCGGTGAGCCGAGGGCACCCTGACCGACCTAACCCTCCCTCCCCCCGGGCGACGCTCGGCCAATTGTGTGCCGCCCCCTAGGAGCTCCCGTCCACGGTCGGCTGTGGAATAGCCTGGACTCGAACTGGTGACGTCCAGGCTATAGAGCGCATCCTGCACTCCACACGGAGCGCATTTGCCGGATGCGCCACTCGGGAGCCCCTTTGAACAGCATATCTTGTCAACTTTTCACATTAGTTTACTTTCGTATACAGGTGTATTAACAAAGTATTGGATAAAAAACTGTAGGGGTTTATCACAAGCCTTTGAATAAGCATACAGTGGTCAGTTCAGTTATTTCCATTTAAATTTAAGCTATAATGAAACATGTTAAATATAATAGCCTTATATTAACTTGTACCATGCTTGGACCAAGCCTGACCTCTCTCTCTGTTTCTAAGTTTGCCTGCACAAGCAGGTTTCAGACACCCTGTTTACTTGCCAAGGCTAGTGTTTTAATTCATATGAAACTCCACTGTAAGCACTTTAACAAATTCACCGCATTATCTAGATTATCTTTTCAGATAATATAACGAGACACATACTCCTGTCTTTCTTAAAGCATCTTCCGTTGGTTATCATTCAAGGTTGGCAAATCCCTTTAAGAGCAAACACCAATTTGTCATCTCCAACACTGCTTCTATTACAAGCAGGCAAAGGACGAGGTCACAAAATTAGTTATATTCCTTCAGCAAATTTACTGTATACGAAAGTTTATTAGGTCCAGTGGTTAAAGAAAAGGGCTTGTAACCAGTAGGTCCCCGGCTCAAATCCCACATCAGCCACTGACTCATTGTGTGACCCTGAGCAAGTCACTTAACCTCCTTGTACTCTGTCTTTCAGGTGAGACGTAGTTGTAAGTGACTCTGCAGCTGATGCATAGTTCACACACCCTAGTCTCTGTAAGTTGCTTTGGATAAAGGCGCCTGCTAAATAAACAAATAATAATAATATATTCTCTTATTTCAGACTTAACAGTTCATCTATTTTTTTTATTGCAGTAAAACCTTTATATAAACTAAACATTTAGATTCTTTAATTTAATGGATATTGTAATGTCTAAAATATTTTTTTTGTTAAGTTAAAGAGACAGAAACTGAAATAATTCTTAAATGATTAAATTAAATGCTTGCTCCTACTTTTAGTCTATTTGTATTACAGTAGAGCCTTAAACAAGCAAAAACACTTGTTAGTTTAAATATTATGTTTCTTATTTGATCAAAATACTTAAAACATATTATTTCTCTTCAGAGAGTTTTGTCACTCTTATTATATCAGAATTATTTTTTATTTAAAACCTCTATGCTTAGTAACAACACAATCAAATAGGTCTTTTTAGTTTCAAATATCGTTCTGTCTAAAAAGGGTTACCCTTTCGTTTTTGCTAATTTGCAATACCTAGCCTCCGTGTTTAGCTCTCCAAAAACCACAGGTCCACTTTCAAGCCAATCAAATGAGGTGCCTGCTTCTGCCAAGGCCACAGGCTTCCATTCGCAATAGTCTGGCGCGTGGATGGCGGATTTACACGTTACATGCCAAAAATAGACCACATTCCAGACTGTTCACAGTTCATAAATCGTGTTTGTTCAACATGAGCGAATGACTTAATACTGGGAATCTCTTCTTAGAAAGATGGCATTTATTAAGCATGCAACAAAATAAGTTTGAAAATCACACAAAACAGTTACACAATTAATGTCACATTAAAAGCATTATAATGAGAACTAAGGTTTAAAAGAACAATTTACCAAAGAAATATTAGTACATCCTGACACAACAACAAGGGGTCACACAATACCTGAATAGATATTTAAGAGTGTTGTTACCTAGCCTGGAAAGCAGTCATTTTCAGCGTTCTGTTACCTTGTGTTTCTCCGAGTGTCAGGGCCCCCAACCTTGATGGATAAATACTGAGAGCTGAGGGCTCCAGGTGCAGTTCTGTAGTTTGAATCTGATCAGCAGTCACGGGATAGCGCAAGGGGCTATCACAGAGGAATAAAGCAGGGGCGTAGAGTAGGGGGGTATATCTGGGGCATAAAGCAGGGGCATAGATCTGGGGCAAGGAGCTAATGTTTAGTCGGCTTTTATACTTTTCAAACAAAGAGATTATTTGAATTTCCCGCTGCATGCTCCGATTGGCTATTTTGTAGCGAATGGGCTTGAAATCTTGATTGATTGCTCCCCCCTTCCTCTGTCTGATTAGTTCATTATCATAACCTGGAAAGGGGAAACTTTTAAAATGTGCATAACTTTTGCTAAGTAATTCAGATTTTATTCTGAATTCCCGTTATTTTTACCATAAGAAATTACATTTCTTTAGACACCAAATATGTCGGGTTGCGACTTTGGTTAGACATTGCAAACAGTTTAATTCTCTTAGGGATTTATTACCTGGGTTATTCTATACTTGTTAGGCAATTTAAGAATAAAAACGCTTGCATCTTGTACTCATAGTGGTATTAAATCAATATGATGTGAAATTTGTCTTAAATCTCTAAATCTTTAAGCTATTTTTCTCTCTCACTGGACGGGTTTATTAAATCACGGAGACAGGTTTGATTAGCCTTTTGTTTCCTGAGTGCCTGGTGCATTCAAGGTGTTAGGTTGATCGTTATCTCTAGGCAAAGCTAGACAAATTAGATTAAAGTTCATTCAATGTAGATTCCTGATAATATATAATATCATAAGAACATAAGATAAGAAAGTCATTGACATTTGCAATATATTTGAGATGACAATGTCTATAGAACCTACACTTCAAAAATAGGGAAAACCCTATTTTTAAGTCTGAACAGTTGCCAAGACTTTATACACTCTAATAACAAAGGCATACAGACAAGCTTTTTTTTCTATCATTAACACTTGTTCAGTTTTTAGTTCAAATCATTGTAACCTGTTCATAATTTGTTGCAATATTATTTATGCTGGTTTTATATTCTTTAAAACACAGTACAATTATTACAATATTCTGACAGTGTCAGTTAGTACTGAACTTCTTGTTTTTAACTGTAACATGTTATTTCAACAATAATAATGTTATTTGTATAACAGTTTAACTTGATGATTTTATAACATGTATTTCTAATTCAGATACTTCAATATAGCAATCTCTTTTATAAATTGTAATTGTATTTTAGTTCATTGATATACACAGAAGGCAAGAGGTTAATTTTTAATTAGGCACCTGCTTAGCAGCAAATGCAACCTTGAATATTAATACTTAGGACTGCTCATACATTTACTTAATGTTATTATGTTAGGTTTCTTATTTATTTAAATACTGTTGTTTTTTCTTACTATAATCGAGCCTAGTTCGATTGCTCCTGGCATATTAACTCTGTTCCATAGATTCTGCCATTCTGCTCTCAGTTTGACCTTCAGTGCAATGAACTTCTCCACACAGGCCTTACACAGATCTGCTAATAATATTTTCTACTCCTTTTTTATTCTTTAAACACAGTACAGTTATTACAATATATTAATATTGCTGCAGTTTCACAAATGTTACATTTGTATCCCAAAGATCAGCCTGCTTCCAGTAGCTGTGACAGTCTTGGATCAGTTTCTGCTTTAAAAGCCGGATACCTGCAAAAACTTCAATCTTGTTAGCTGGGCTCTCATCTATACATTCTCATTCCCAGCGTCAGAGGGCAAACACATTTTAACTGAATCTGGGTCCACCAAAGAACCGCACACCTTTGCAACAGAGGCCTTCCATGCAAAAGGATCTAATGACTTCTAGCACAAAAAGAACATGCCAGAACCATCTGTGAAGGCATATATATATATAAAAAAAGTAAATACTGTAAGGTTTGTTTTCTTCTTAAAAAATAGTAAGTCAGTCTTATTCAGGTAATCTTCAATCAAAAGTTTTATTCAGGAACAAAGCAAATCCAAAGACAGTACAGGACACAATCACAGCAATAGTGTAAGCGCAGTTACAGGTCTCAGCAGGTCGAATCTTGAGCAACAAAGCTGCAGGTAAACCTACAGGTCTCGTCAGGTGGTATTTGAGTCCCACCCTGGCCTCAAGATGTTGTCTGAGCTACCAAGGTGATAGAGATGGTATGTCTGTGCCCTCATTGAATCAGAAAGTTCGTTTCTGAGCTGGCGTCAGTGTAGATACAGTTTTCTGAGCTACCAAGGTGACAGAGATGGTATGTCTGAGCTGGCAGACAATGTACTGATTGGAGATTAAAAAATGGCAATGGCAGTGTGGTCCAGTGGGTAAAGTCCAGGGCTTACAACCAGAAGGTCACTGGTTCAAATCCACCACTGCCAATGACTAACTCACTGTGTGACCCTGAGCAAGTCACTTAACCTCTTTGTGCTCCATCCTGCAGATGAGATGTTAAATCAATGTCCTATTGTAAGTGACTCTGCATATAATGCACAGTTCACAGCCTACCGCTGTAAAGTGCTTTATGATGGTGGTCCACTATGAAAGGTGCTATATAAAAATAAAGATATTATGTATTACTATTATTATTATTAATAACCACCTCTTTGAGACAACTGTGAGATCACCCTTGCACCTCCCTGAAACCACATTATACTGGTTCATACAACCTTCCAAAATACAGTCTGGCTACATGACTGCAAATAATTGTCTATAATAATTCAAACAGTATAACTTGACAATAATAGCCTTATAATGCAAAAGTTGTGTGGTACGTCTTACCAGTATCCATTTTTTCCCCAACCTTACAGGTACAGTGATATACACAGAATACTACTGTACTTTTACAATTTCATAGTTTGATTGTTGTTAAAGAGAGCCACACACACTTGTAAACAGTTAATCAATATTTATTAATTAAACTTTTTTGATTCCACAGCGGTTCTGCTTACAGGATTTTTACAGGTTCAAGTTTACATATTCTTCTAAAATTCTGAAAATATTTATTTTTAACTTTAAAACATATTTGTATAATTAGGGCTGTCAATCGATTACAATTTTTGATTGGTTAATTTATGGGCATTAGTTGATTCATCACTAGATTAATCCTTGCACATTTTTAATAAAGGGAACAATCTTATAGCGGCTGTCCTGCATAGTAATACTAAAAATTCAATGGAATCTTAAAAAAAAAAAAAAAAAAGCCAAATGGGAATTTGGTCTTTTTAAAATCATTTTTATTATTATTTTTATTTTATTAAATGTAACACATTTTTACAGAACAACTGTTCTTTTGGGACACTGTCAGTCACATACCTGAAAACACAAGACAGCTGAGCAGCTTTTGCAACATCAGTTTAATCTACCATTACAGCTTTGTACTTGGCTTCCTTCCTGTACTTCTGCATCTAGCAAAACCTGAGGCACGAAGTGACTAAGCCGTTCTGAATCTTGTTACAGGTACCTGAGAATACTGTGGCTATTGACAAGTGATTGATTAACATGCTGTCAGTCAGAAACCAGAGAAAGTAATTCCACATAATTACCTCTATTTGAGGAATTGGTGCTTTCATCATGCCCTCTGAATGCCAGTTCTGGCTTGCCAAGGTAAATAACAGAATCAATCAAGCATTTAAGAACCTCACAATTTTTTGTTACTTGCTCATTGTGATTTATTGTATCCCTGTGCTTCTGCTCATCCAGTTGACTTGAACATCAATCCGGATTTGTCCAAAGGTTTTGAGTGTTACAGTGGCTCGCAAGTGACTTTGGGAATGCTCATGTTTTTGTGCTGACTTTGACAGACATCTTTGATTGCTATAGCCAGTGCTGTTCCATACTGCCCTTTCTGTACTGAACAAAATACAGCTCCAGCAGTATACTTTTTTTAATTGACAGCTACCGGAAAGCCATGGATACCTTTCATAATTTAAATTTTGGAAGTGGCAAATATATCCCTTCCCTTCCTGTGTCAGTTCAGGTATTTGTGGTGTATACCTCCATTTTTTTCTGAGAAAGTTCTTGAAAATGAATTTGTAACCAAATCGACTACAATGTCTCCGTTGTCTTATGACATTTATTTTTTTTTAATTTGTAAAAAGCAATTTGAAATATTACTTCAAAGTTATCAATATAATTCTCAATAACTGTCTCTATAATAAGCAATATTGCGGGAAATTCAGCTATTCTTACACCCTACCCTAACATATTTATGTCCCGCCTCTGCTAACTAATGATTGGACAGCTGTAAAACCAGGGCAGATCTTTGACTTTCCCATTGGTAAACCCTTCATCTCACTAGATTGCCTTACAAAACAAGCTCTTCCGCATATTTATTTACCTATACAGTCCTCTCGATTATCCGGGGTAATGGAAGGGAGGGATGCCCTGTATCAAACAAAAAACGGACAATGCAAAACCTATAAAATATATACAGTATATTGTACTTATTTTCTAGGTATTAAAGTAGTCCTCTTCCTTGATTTTTTCATTGATTTCCTCAGACAAACTGCTTGAAGAATCAGAGCTACTTGAATATGAAATCAACTTTTCCTGCTTCTTTTTTAAAATCACAAACCATTCACCGATTGCACATTTTTCCAGCTTCTCAACTATTTCAATTTTATTTTATTGTTAAAACCACGCATTTATGCTTACTTTTGCCGACATGTTTGCAATCACACTGTCACAAGTCAGTGCCCTTATAATGGAACCTGCGCATGTGTAAATAATGCGTACTGTACGCCTGTTTTTTCTTCATTTTTTGCAAGCACGGTTAATCCGCAACCTGGATAATCCACCCACGAATAACTGAGAGTTGACTGTACATCAGTTACTGTCAAAACTGGTGTCAGTGACACCACCCTAACAAGGAAGGCTAGATTTTAATACAATCTGTGGTTTTACTGTTACTAGTTAAATAAAGGCATAAATTACAGTACAAGTATAAACTCTCTCACTGACTTCAATTAGGCACACAGGATACAAAGGAAACAGTTTTTGATACGCACAAAGGCTTACACAAAACAGCACACTGATTCGGTTGAAGTCAAATTCAGAACGGAGGCAGTACTCAAGTGGCTTATTATCTACCTTAAAAAATAAAGTGAGAAATGCTTGGTATATAAAATCTATAACTGGAGGACACGCCTACTTTCATTGACAATACAAATCTGTTACCCAGTAATCCAAAATAATGCTTATTGTATAACTTATAGGATGAAAGTTCATGGGTTTTAAATGCATTCACTTTTAATTACACACTCCACAATAATCAGCAAAGTAGGAATGAGTTCAGGGAACCAATCACATTCAGATCACATGTAGTTATTTACTGAGACACTGAAAGTCAATATACTGATATCCAGATGTTTGATCATTCTGGATCAAAATCCACCACTATTGTGCTGGAGACATTTTAAAGCAAATTTCTGTTGATTGATTGTTTAGTTATGGGGGAAAAAGTCATATCTATATGTTAGTATGGAGAAGTTGATAATTTTGGCTACTAGCATCGGCAAAACAAATTGACGAATCTTTTTATAACCAATGCTCTCATAGAGCTTCTGTGCATCATACTGGACTTGGGACGTCTCCAGCACCACAGCCTTGTAGCCATTTGCACGTGCAAAGTCCAAAACAGTCCTGCAGAGCGCTTTGGCAATGCCCAGACCTCTGTAGTTCTTTCTCACAGACATACGCCTCAACTCCAAGGCGCCTGGCTCTCCTTTGGAAGGTACAGCAGCAACTATAGCAACCACATGATCATTACTCTCCGCCACCCAGAAGCAAGAGCCTTTGCTCTTCATGTACGTTTTGTTGATGTCCAGCAGGTCGTCTTTCAAGGTCGCCTCTACGTATGTGCTATATATATAGTCAGATGCCTGACGCAATCCTGCTAGCAGTAAGACGACTGCCAGGATGCAAAGCATGAATGATCTGGAGCTCAGGAACAGAAGACAGAGCACACACATCAAGGTTAGGTGTAACCGAGGCTGCTTCAGGGTGTACACAAATCCAGCTGGAATGTGCTCTCTTATGCCCACTGCAAATATATCCCTCACTACTTCACAATCTTTGTCCTCGTATTTTCTGATCCTATAGTTGGCCATGATGTCTTCCTGGAACAAAAATAAATATAAATTGTTGTAATGTGGACTTTATTCAGGGCAAACCCCCACCACACCTTGGGCGATGTCAGAATATTAAGGGGCATTACCTGGAAAACCGTCAAGGTGGAAGAATTGCCTGTTTTAGTCCCTATAAAATCTGTAAACAGGGGATAAATCCTATTGCCAATTCTGGTGGTTGAGGTTTTTGACAGCTGCACAGCTATTACAGCACATTTACATGCACACTGAATCAATACTTTTATAACTGATTCTTCTGAATCCAAAAACAAATGCACTGTGAGTTTACTGTACACGTCAAACTCGGGTTTGGAGTAATCAATGCTTTTGTACCTGTATGCACAGTCTGATTCAACAGTCCCCAACCTAAACCCACCTCAAAACTGATTTACATGCAGAATATTTATCTTGCTCAGGAAGCAAAACACCTCCTGGTTATGTACAGACAGTTTCAACATGTGCTTATATAAAGTCACATTCCTAAATAAAAACTCCTCAAGGTACAATTAAAGGATGACTCAGCACCCTTTAACTGTCACAACAAACCCTATTTAACCTTTTTTAAAACAACAAAACAATCTCAACAAAACAGACAGTTTATACATGCTATACTTGTAGAAGTTTCGATTTCAGATTTACAAAGAATGAGAAATGTACGACAGCTAGTAGTGTGTGCATCCGTCTGCGATCTCAACTTGCCATTTACGTTATCTTCACTATTATCATTTTTGTTTTCCAGGTGTAAAAAGTCTGCCTCTTAGGGAACAAAACAAAACCAAAAAAAAAAAAAACACTCATGTACTGTACATTACTTGTATTGTTACAAATGCATTGGCTAAATAATTAAACACCCTAAAACTGATTAAAGAAAAAAAAATCAAGCAACGGTCCAAATTCAGTCACCGCTACTTTCAAATAACTTAATAAGCGTGTTGTATTACAAAATATTTATAATTGCATAAACGCTACAAGAAATGTCATTGTACATACCTAGTAGTACAGGGTACTAAAAATCCTCGTTGGCTGCAGAAATGCTGCACTTCACAAGTTGTGTTTCGCTGTGTTTCTTAGTTCATGAACCGTCACAAATTCGAAATTAATTTAAGTGACCTGGTTTTATTTATTAAAATGATATTACGTATATAAACACATAAGACTGCTACAAAAACAATAGACAAGCGACACAGTTACAAAAAACAACTAAAATATACCACACGGATTTATTTGTAATATAGATACTTTAATACAAACGATGACATTGGGAACCAGAGATTGTTTCTCTACGCAGAGAAAATGCGGATGCTGTGTGCGAGCTTTCTAGTTTCTCCAATCACATGACACACGGCCGCGAGAGAACGCCTTCTGCTGCGTCACCTATCACAATAGTATATTCTATTCAGTTTCCAGTAAATCAGTAATTAATGTGTGCAGTCATCATTAATCTGCAGAAACACTCGCTAACAGAGTTGAACTAACTGACCTATGTCCCGTTTATTATTATTTTTTTAAATGCAGACCTGCATTTAAACTGCACAGATGACACAAAACAATGATTAAAAGCATTGCAGTTTAATGGTAAATTTGATTCCGCTTTGCATTTATCGGCCACTGTAGTTAAACTACAACGGAGACACTAACGACAACACATAGGCTAAGAAGTACAGTGTGTATGTCGCCACACGAATGCCCGATAAAATATGTAAGACATTTCTAATACAGACCTTTGCATTCTCCCTTCACCATAATTAAGAAAAAAAAAAAACTTTAAAAACTAAAATAGAACTAAGGGCCTTAGTGGTTTCCTTGGCTTTATGTCATTCTCGAGAAGGCATGATAATTGCACAGCCTTGGTGGAGTAGACTATGGGATAAAGTATTTACAGCTGGTTTACCCCTATAAATGTGTGGTTTTATTGATGGAATGTTAGGTTTAAAAGGCATACTTTATTCCTGTCTTGTATATATTTAATTTCTTACCTGCGTCCACTATAATTCCAAAAAGCTCTGGTAAACTACATTTATTAAGAAAAAGTTATGAATGTGTGCAGCTGTGATTTCTCCTCCCTGTGCGTTATCTAAGCTAAAACACAGTAAAATCTGTATTGTTAAAATGCCTGTGTTACAATATAGTGTGAACAAACAGTGTTGTTTCAACACTAGTAGCGTTAAATTGACACTTTGAGAGTTAAACCAATCGGAGAGTCGGTGTTAAAATGGTTGATTTTACACTTTAAATCGTTCAATGCCTAAAACTGATGCCACGCCCTCCGTTAATCACGCACACTGGTTTGAAAAAGAAGCAGACGCCATTTTTTTTGTCTCGCTTTAGCGAACGACAGCCAACAGGTAAACGAGTTTATTGTGTTATGTATTTGTGTAAATATTAATATATGTTAAATTAAAAAGGTTATTGTTCAATTTTAACTTTAATCATTGAGGTATGTTTTGTTCGAGATGCATTCATTTTTGTGCATATGATAACTTTGATAACTTAAAAAATAAATAAATAAATAAATCCCCCCCCCCCCCCCCCCCCCCCCTGAAAATATAGCAGAGCAGTTGCATTTATTTTTGGGGGGTTGATAGCTTTGGGGTCACAATACTTTTTATAATCGGGGCTATTTTTTTCCTCGTGGGTTATATAGGTATGTATCTGGTGACATCGACGTTTATTTAAGATCCATATCGAGTAACGTGTATATATTGTTAAATACAAAACACCAAGTATTTGACTGTTTTTTGAAGGTTTTGTCCCCCTGGCTCCAATTAGAAAAATATTTTTCTAGGTAAGTTAGGGCCTATAGTTGTAGAGGACATAAGCATATCGTAGGTTCCGATTACATTAATAAGCATCTTTTAAGAAGGATACTTTTTATGGATATCTGTAGAGTTTCATAATAATACTACAAACCAGCCTTTATAATTAACGTGCTTAAACAGATTATATATGTTTGCTGGAACTTTTTTTCACAAATATTTTATGGCTTAAAAGAGACCTTTTTAGCAAGTCTTATCTGAAGGTGCTGACTTTTTTTCGTGTCCCTCGAGCGTTTCCACTTGTTTTAAGATGAGAGAAACATCTGCAGCCATTTCATTGTTAGTAAATATACTGCAAAGTCAAATTCTCATGCAGTTATTCATATTACTTTGAATAGCGATTCTCCACAGAACGTGAAGTGAACCACACTGCAGGTATTTGGTTATTCGGTTGATTTATTTGTCCTAACATACGTTTTGTTTTAGTGTCCTGAAAATGCTACTAAAAGTGAAATAGAAAGGGTGCCAAAAGGTATGTGAAAATCAGACATTTGAAAACTTAAGCTGCACAGAATTCCTACAGGGTGGTAAGTAGGACTGATGAATTATAACAATCAGGGATGGAAAAATAAGACTCCCATTACATAAGTTTGATCCACTTCAGGTTTTCCAACCTGCAGGCACTTGTATTAATTGTACAGATGAAGCAGAAAACAAGAGGTTGCAGCTCATGAAATCTGAAATGGCTCCAACTGATATGCAATCATATTTCAATCATTGTATAACAATACTCAAATGTTTACACATTGTAGATTTCACTGTAGATTTAAATTGCATGCAATAATTAATGCCCAGGCTTATTTTTGCATTTTCACAGTCATGCATAAATTTAGTCTACCTTTGTCCACAAAAGTCATACTACTTGATGGGTCTGGCACAGGATGATGTTTTACAGTCAAATTCAGACAGAGAATCTGATGGTAATAGAGTAGAAATCTCTCAAATGTTTAATTGGAAGTGCAGAATATCTTAACCAAATTGTTCTATATATATTTATTGCAATACTTAATAAAGGTACACTTGCATTAAAATAGTAATTGCATCTTTTAACTTTTTAGAGTCATAATTGGCAGTCAGTGCTCCATTTTTAGATTCTTCATTTTCATCTGCTGCACCTGATGACTCGGATGCCACTCATTTTGGAGGAAAACGAAGGCTTAACATCATCCAAGAAAATGAGGCTCGTAGATAAAAGCCTGTGGTGCTGAACATGCCAAACAAGTAGGCTTAACATCACTTAGAAACTGGCTTTGTGGCAGTATACATTCGGTTTAACTAAATATACTAAAATTGATATAAAAAACAAATAGAATTTCATGTGTAAGAAATTTAGGACGCACTGGATTCTTGATGGAACAATGCTAAAAGCATGTGTGTTTGCTACTTTTTCTTGATTCAAGGTTTAAAATGGTAATTAATGTTAATTTTGCATTTATACATTATTTTTTCAGGTGATTAGTTGCATACTTCAGTGTAAACCAGGTGGTGACAATGTCATGGATGAATATGCAAAAACCAAGACTTTTAAACAGCACCCAGAGGCAGATGGTTAATGTAATGGTAGCAAATATGACAAAAGTATATGGGTAATTCAGCTTCCAAAATAGCAAACAAAGTTAGATAAATTGTTAATGTTCCAAAATATACACAGTGTATTATATTAAATACATTAATAGTTTATGGCTTCTATCCACATGGTGTTACTTTTTGTATGATATCTCATCATTTATTTATCCTTTAACAGGAGAATTCCACTACTAGATATACAGGTCATGTTGCTCTAGGAATTGTGACCTTGTTCCCGTACTTGGACCCATATTAAAAAATTGGATATGTAAGTAATGTATTGTAAAAGTTGCTTTTGCTCTCTCTGATAAAAGTAATTTTTAAAAAAATGGTTAAGTAACGCTAATATACTTAAACTGACTTACTTTTCTTTTTGGTAAGAATTAGTCAAATCTTATTTTGGTGTCAATTAAAACAGACGTTTTGTTTTAATTTCTTAGGAGCATTACTATGATGCAGATAGCGGAGCAGGATATCTAGCCTGGAGAATTAAAACAATTCAGCGCAATTCTGTGGTTGCAACACAGGAAAGCCAGCACTGATTATAAAGATGGGCCAAGAATACAGCAAGAAATACATCCGAATGAGGAGCAGCTGACTGGGGAGCAGTGTAGAGAAGCCGTTTCATTTCTGAAACATTCCTCCGACACACAAATGATACAGCAATAAATGAGAGCAACATTTGATTACTGTCCAATTTAGTTCATGATCCAGAAATGTCTTCGAGTCATAGAGGTGTTCCCACTGTTTCTGGACACACAAGGCCTGGTATGCACACTTAACTAAATAGTGTGTTTTAACTTTATTTTTATTTTTAGACTTATGATTTTACTTGCATTTACAATTAGAATGAATTAAATGCAATCGTACAATACGTTTTTAAATTTTTTCAAATTACATTTTCTCTTTACCTTTTATACAGTAGGTAAGCTAGCTGAATTTCCTTTCAGTTAAATGTATTCTGATGCTTTAATTTCAGATTGAACAAGATTTTGTCATGCTGTTTAGTGATGAAGCTTCAGTGAGGTTTCTTGAAGTGGCCTACAGTCTTCAAAGAAAAGGTCATTAGATTGGAAGGGTTTGACCTTAAACAACCATTTGGAAGCACTGATAAGATCAGCAGAGCAATGTTGTCTGGAGAATGCAGGTGAATTTTGTGATCCAGGTGAGAATAAATTAATATTTTTTTGTATCTTAACCGGATTCAATATTGTGCATTTAATGTTTTCTGAGGTGTTTTCTTCCTCATTGCATGTATATAGTTATTTACATTCTAGTATAATTGTAATTACTGCTGCATACTTGTAATGAAGTGAAACTGAACAGAACACTGTAATTGTGGTAGGCCACTAAACTATTAATGCTGCTGTAATTGTAATAGTGTTGTACAATTGAACTCAAGTCTGGTCAGTGCACAAGTTGTGCATACTGGGTCAATATTTTAATCTGTGCATAACAGATTGTTTAAACAAAAAATCAAAGTCTTTCAGGAAGTTTCTTCCAGAGGTTTTATGCATGTATTTGAGGCTTTTCACCCTTTGTCAGGTGTTGGACAGTGATATGTCATCAATACTGCTGCTGTTGCATCTCCTTTCTCCAACATCAAGGAGCCAAAAGAAGTCTGCAAAAATGAGTGCCAACCAAGCTACTGACTATCTGGTGAGATTCAAAAAGGTTACTGAAAGCTGCTGTATTGTGTTTTGTATGATACAGGATGATCCCTATAATGATGCTCTTCTCAACAGGAGATTGAAAAAGTTATCAGGAGAGTGTTAATCATTTAAGTGCAGTGAAATATGAAACCTTTTCCCTAATGTTTCCTTATTTCAGTTGGGTATTAAGTGAAGCACCCCAAACACGTAGGTGATTTTAGAGTACAGTTTGTAAATATGGTGTAAAATATGAAAGGCACTGTAAACTGTTGACTTGCTGCTTTTACTTGCTGTTTCTCATCTTTTATGTTCATTATTTTATGGCCAGATTTTAGGAATATATTGATTTGATTTAAATACAATGTCAGTATTTCTTCCTTTTTAATGCTGTAGGTTGGGACCAGTTTGGAAAACCATCTTGAACACACTGAGGGCTGTAATCAACCATGCTTGCTGGCTTATGTGAGCGCATGAAAAAACACCATCGACAATGCTGCTTGGTCATCGGCAAGAAAGCCATTCCATGTAAGGCTCAAAGTTTAGTTGCTGCTTTTGACGAACTGTTCAAGGCACACTGTCTTCAGTGTATCTTTACAATGAATCTTTATCTTGTCTGTACACTTTCACCCAAACTACCATCTACAACACAGACGTTGGAAATTCAAAAGAAAACCCGAGTCTGAGAACTTGGAGCAAGATTCTTAAACACAGAAAAATCAGAATAGAGAAATTTTGAAAAGATTTTCTGCTTACAAGACCAAAAATATTGATTTGTTTGTAAATCATACCACAAAAGTAGCAATTCCCATAGCAAACATATAAAATTAAAACATGGTTTGTTTCCTGGAAAATGATTGCATCTGAAATGTGGACAGTTAGGATGTTCTCTTGTTTTTTCACATTTTTAATCTAGTGGATTAAAAATGGACTGACGGCAAAGATTTGGGCTTGAATGCTATTCAAACTTGGTGCTTGCTACGCAATGTTCCTCCTAATGTTTGGAGATCTTGTTGAACAAAATGACAAATATTGGAACCTACTGCAGCTACTTCTACCTATTTTTTGTTGATGTTGTTTTCTCCAGAGTTATAACCGATGGTATGACTTATTTAAAGCATTTAATTTGTCATCACAACATGTAAAAGACTTGTTTCCAGATAAGAACTTACTACCCAAACACCATATTGTTATTCACTATCCACAGTGCATTCGGAAGATAGGACCATTGCTAATAGGTAGTGTATGGGGGTTACAATCGTAATCGTAAATATTTGACAGAAAATGGTGATGCGTTAGTTGGTAAACTTATATGGAACGCATTGATGGAAATGTCCAGTGTGATTTGGACAGTGGGGTCAGCACAGTGAGAGTGCAATGGCCGAGCCTCGCCCTGGGTGAACTTTTTTCCTTTTTTAAAATGTTTATTATTCTTTGCAAAATTACAGAAAACAAAACTACATCATTAATTATTCCATTCAAATTATATAGCACTCCATTACATTTCACAAAAGAATACAATCCAAAATTACATTACAAAACCTTTTCTTACAATTGCTTTACTATCTCTTCCCCCATAATTCCCTACATTTTAACAACTTTATCTGGTCCATAGGCCATTATATCTCTAATTACATAATCTTTCATTATCGCAACTTTTCTTGCTTTCCACAAAGCATCATTAGTACAATTAATTATCATCCTCATCTTTTCTTTTTCCTTACCAATTATCTTTTGTTATGTTAACCCATAAAATACCCACTTCACATTTTATACAAAATCTGGGGCAAAATATTTCAAACATTCCCCTATTTTTACCCACACCTTTTGGGCTAAAGGACATTCCCATATTAAATGTTTAACCGTTTCTTCTTCAAAACATCTCAATCTTACACAATTTGGGATGCACACCCACCTCGTTTATATAAAACTCTTCTCACCGGAAGATATTTATGCACTATACACCACCCTAAATCCTTGTGCACATTCAATAGATAAGCTGCAGATACCTGCTTCCAAATGAATTTAACTTATTTTTCATAAAACACTTGCATTGGAATAAGCTTTACATTAACTTCCCCAATCACTTATTCCATGTTTTGTCTCGAACACTCCTCTAATAACATTTTTTCCTGCAACTTATTTCTTGTAAAACTAGATTACAAAATCAGAAATAAAAGGTCTCTGTTCTGCATATGGAATATTTAGACACCTTCTCAATCCCCATAGTCTACTTATTACATCCCCTAACCAAAATATCACAAAATAATTCAATTTCCAGTCTTTTACAACTTTGCACCCCTTTAAAATAAAGGAAACAATTGTAATTCAAAATTAATTCCATATCCGGTATATCTTTCCCACCCAGATCAACTGGCCTACACAAATTTTCTCTTTTCACTTTCTCAATTTTACTCCCCCATAAAAACCTAAATATCATGTGTTTTAATTATTGCAAGCCCATTTCTCGTTATTGGCAAAATTGTACCCAGAGAATTACGATTACTGCACTTAATTATTTGCTTTAATAACCAACACTTTGCCCACCATTGTTAACTCCCTCAATTCCCACATTCAGTTTATTTTGTATATTATTTATCACTCTTTTCCAATTCTTACTCTACACATTTCTTCCAAATAAGACCCCTAAAATTGACACAATCTTTTTCTGTAAAACCCCAATTTACTTTTGAATCTTTCCAATTTAAATATACACAGTCACTCTTAACTAAATTAGCTTTTGAATTAGATGCCAAGCCAAAATGATTGCAATGCCAGAATTTTAGTCACAGATCTATTATCATTACAAAAAACGGTTACATCATCCATATACAAAGATAACATGGCTTGTAGCCCCCCACTACCTGGCATTACAATGCTATTTATACTTGTATCTTATGGCACTAGCAAAAAGTTCCATTCCCAGTACAAATAACGGGGGATAACGGGCAACCTTGATGAACTCCTGATGCTATTTTAAATGATCTAGACAAAAAACATTCATCAATTTTACTAAAACAACTTTTATAAAGAAGATCAATTAATGAACAAAATGGCCCAACATTTTACTTAATTAAAATTGATTTTAAAAAACCATGATCTAACCGATCAAAGGCTTTTTCTAGATCTAGACTTAACACACAAAGAAATATCTCAGTCCTTTGCATATTCCACTACATCCCTCACCAAAGCCAGATTGTCAGCAATAAGACACCCTGGAATACCACAACTCTGATCTTAATGAACTATTTTTGGGATAACTTGATTGCAATCTACGACACTGCTTTTAGATAAAAAAATTTTGATCTACTCCTAAAAGTGTTATTGGTCTCGAATTTCTCAAATCTTTCACATCTCCCATTTTATACAATAATATCACGCAACCTTCCCTCATGGTTGATGTTAATATACCTCTCTAACAAATCCAGACCAGTTACATCCCAATAGGGATGGGATGGTATAAAATTTGCACGGTATGATAACTGTTAAATAAAACACTGTGGTAACCTTAATATCACGGTGTACAGTACATGCAAGTTATAAAATAAGGCTTAAATGAAGAAAGACTAAGAAAGACTAATGTAAATCACTTACATTACTGTAATTCACAAAAATAAAAGCAACAAATCACGTTTCCTTTCATGGAATGATTTAAACATTTGGTGTTTAGTATTTTACTATGCCAAATAACTTGGTACGTTTCTTTTTTTAAAGACAATCTAAAAAAAACAAACAAAAAAAACTAAAGTTGTACACTCTTATTGCTTAAAATACAAACATGTACCACAGGTTATTTAAGAGCAGAGATTAGTTGTTTATTGTTTCAACCGGATAAATAAAATATGTATAGCAAAAAAATGTATTTTAATATTAAAAGGTGTTATTTATTTATTATTATTTATTTATTTCTTAGCAGACGACCTTATCCAGGGCGACTTACAATTGTTACAAGATATCACATTATACATCCTTTCACATTATACAGATATCACATTATTTTACATACAATTACCCATTTATACAGTTGGGTTTTTACTGGAGCAATCTAGGTAAAGTACCTTGCTCAAGGGTACAACAGCAGTGTCCCCCACTGGGGATTGAACCCTAACCACTACTCCACACTGCTGCCCATTGGATTTATAGCTACATGTCACGACATTGCACAAGTAAGCTTCGATGATTATTACACGTGGAGTTTGTAAAAAAAAAAAAAAAAAGATTTCTTCACTTACCTAAGAAAATTGGAATACTGTTTATAACTTGTTTAAACAAAACTACGTTGATAATAAGTAGGCTATCCTTCTGCAGTCGCAGGTCTGTGCTAATTTTATTTGAGACATTGGTCGTGTTCTTAGATTTCTGCAGACTACACCTCGTCTTCTTACATCTATACATAAAAGGCGACCATCAATAACCCTGTTAGTTCTAATTAACTCACAATTCCTCCCCCTTAATAAAATAGCCACACCTGAAGGCAGGTTCCCATTATCCCCTGACCACACTCATCCCATAGCCTTTCATATTTCAAATATTTCTCTAAATAAGGTATCCCACATTCTTGTAACAAAATAATATCCCCTTTTTAATCTTTAAAAAAAATAATCAAATACTGAAATACATTTGTTTCCCGTATACGCCTTACATTAACTGAAGCACAACAAATTAACGCCATTTAGTATTTTTTTCTTCCCTTTTATATAAAGCATCCATTTGCTCACCCGACATCTGCATAACCTCACCCAATGTCTCAACTTTTCCAGAGTCCGAAAAAGGTTGACCACTTGAGGAAGCTGGACTCAAACTTTCATCTGAATCTACTACCTCCTCCTTGATTTTCCTCTTACGTTTTTCCATTCCGGCAGAATCCACCATTTTGTCCATCTCATCCTCAGATAAATTAGCCACTGGTTTCTCACTCTGTTCAATTGACTCAGAGTTATGAGTCTCTCTTCTCTTGTTGATTTCTCCCCTAATGAGTTAATTGCCTCAACAAGAGAGACCACCTCAACTCTTCAGGCTGCACTACTACTTTCTCAGAAATGATTAATGAACTATCTATCTTGTTCAGTTCATTAGGTTCTCTAAAAAAAAAAACTCTTCCAAATTTAAGTTCTTTAAAACTGGTGTTTCTGTTACTTTCAGTTTCCTTTTCTTTTTTGTGTAACCCCTTTAGCTTTTACTTTATTGGCATAGTCGTAAGGGCAGTCTTTGAACACATGGCCAGACTCTCCACACAAATTACATTTTCGTGGAACGCGGCACTCATCAGAATAATGTCCACTGTTTTGGCAATTCCGGCACACTTTCTCAGTGCAATCTGCAGAAAAATGATCCTCTGACCCACACTTATGGCAAACTTTTGGCTGGCCAAAATAATAAACATAACCCTGACAATTTCCAATTTGGATTGTGTTGGGAATATGTATCAATTTACCAGATCCTTCATCAAGTCGCAGTTTAACTTGAAACGTTCCCTCCCATCTTTATACCATCTTCATCTCTCATTTCTTGACCAGTTATTACATGACTACAAATACATTTTTAAATTCTCTTCTTGTCAAGGGCACCAAACCACATTTTCAAAATGTCCTTCATTCTTTTTCATATTGAACCTCTCCACGCACAGTTCAAACAAAGGAAAAGTACAAAAAACGACTTCAAAAACTTTCTTACCAGAAAAAGAAAATGTAATCCAAATGCCTTGGTGCAAACCCCAGCTCCTTTTTGCAGCACTATTCTGCTAAATTTCAAACGGTCCATAGTAAGATACTCAAATCGAACAGCATTCTTTCGCACCCCACAGGCCGACATCTTCCAAATTCTCCACCTTTTACTTTTATTAAATAAAATTCACGCAATCTGTTGTCTTAAACTCTTCTCAGACTCATACCCCAACTTGGGTGAACCCTTTTTTCTTTAAGTTTTGTTAAGTTCTGAAACACAATTACAAATCAAAATATAATGGCATATATTATACAAAAGAAAATGTCATATTGTTGCATGTTACAAAACATATTTGCAAGATTAACCTACATAAATACCTTCCTCTCACCCTTGTGCCCTAATTCAATATCTTCTGCTCACTCAGAACCAATAAAAACTGGATCCTCTAACTAAACTAACACTTCAGGACAATTTGGGAAACCATCTGCTCCCTCTCAAGCCCCCAGATTTTACTTGCTTCATCTCCTGATCTGTGCACCAAGTCTCGTGCCACATAATCCCTTGCTATAGAAAGTGCTAGAGCATACACTGCTTCTGCTGACAATGCACATTTCTTCCACAGCAATATGTTTCTTGCTTTCCACAAAGCATCTTTTGTGCAATTGATAATCGACCAGATCTTGCAAAACTTCTTTTTTTACTTTATACTTGGCAATCCATAAGGAATGCCATGCTCTGTCAAGACTATCTCTCTATTTTCTCCAACCAAATATACATCCTCCTCCACACTTCCTGTGCAAAGGAGCAGGACCACATCAAATGATTGTTGTTCTACCCCATTTTTATCAAATAAACTATTAACCCTTTGCAGTCCATTTATTAAGTGCGCGTCAGGCGCTTCGGGTCCAATTTATTTTCACACGCGCAGTTAATTTTAGACGCGCTGTTTAAAATGTATTTTTTTTTCACAGTCAAACGGGTTTAAATGGCCCTGCATATCAACAAAGCACTCACTAGGCATCTCCAGCCCCTCCCCACCCTTTTGTTTGCTATAGCGTTTACCTATGTAAGAAATAAATAATAATAATAATAGTTGTACATACCGATCGATCATCTCCTGATCACTTGTTTTATCACCAAACTCCTCAATAATGCGATCCAAGTCATTATTTTATTACTATAACATCTGAAAAAAGCTCTACAAATGTCCATGATAGTCTCTGTGCGCTGACGCACTCAGCCAGCTTGTTTACTATGAACGCCCTGTTACCTGATACCTGATACCATGTATGACTATTCATGAGATACGCCTTTTTTTTTTTTTTTTTTTTTTTCGACTTGTCTCGGCTCCTGTCGCTCCCACTCGGCAATTGAATGGTTTTCTCTGCTTTTTCCGGAGAAAAAACGACTAAACACCCGTTTATTGCGTTGCTATAATGATGTCGGACCCAGTCCGACAAAGGACCTGAGAGGAATAATTGCAATGTCGGACCCAGTCCGACAATGGACCGCAAAGGGTTAATTGCTTTTTTCCTTTTGATTCATCATCTTAAAAAAAGAAGCGAGTGCACTTTTCATTTCTCACAATAACGGACCCTACTACGGAAAATAATACTACTACTAAAAGAACTAAAGTTTGGACATCTTCATTTTAGTAGTAGCTATATCATTGGCCACATCAAACCCATCTCTTAACATAATATACATCCTCTGCAATTTACCCTGCCATTTCCCACATTTATATCTTTCCCCTTTTGTAATTTTCCTCCTCTCATTAAAAAGAGTGAAAGAATTTATTAACATCCTCCCACCATTCTCCCACAGAATTACAACAAAAATTTTAGGGTCTGCCAGTTCCTTTATATTCCTCAATCTCTGCATAATCTTCTCCTCTTTTAACAAAAGTACATTTAATTTCCAAACGCCTTTCCCGAATTTAGTTTTACCTTGAATATCAAACTCTGTATAATAAAGAATGGTCTGAGAAAAAGACCATGTGAAAAAATCAGACCTGAAATGGCAAACTAAAAGTGGTGATAGTATATTCAACAAATCCAACCGTTCCTGCAAATCCACGGGACAATAAACATTAATTAAACGTACCTTTACCCCACACCAATCTACATCCACCACCAATAACCTCCCATCAACCACCCTTCTTATTGCTCTTATGTCAAAACCCTTCCCTTTAAACAAAATTGCCACACCCGCTGCTCTGTTACCATTGTTACCCAACCAGACTGACAACCCAGAATCCCACATTTCTTCATATTTAAAATATTTATCCTGATAAGGGATTCAACATCCTTGTAACAGAAAAATATCTCCTTTCCTATTTTAACAGGTCAAAGACTGAAAGATGTTTGACAGGGTCCTAAATGCTTCTAACATTAACAGACTAATGAAAGTACCATTAATACAATGAAAAGAAAGCAACACAGGCAGGATATCAGGTCTCTTTTTTCCCAGTTTTCCCTTTTTTCTTTTTCTTCCCTTTTTGTACTCTCCATCCCTTCATTAGTCTCTATTCTCATGCGAGTAGTAGATGCAAAAGTACTTACATTATCAGAGTCCAAAAACGATTACCCTGAAACAGAGTCTGAACCTGCTTCTGACCCTGAATTGCCTGCCCGTTCTTTGTCCTTCATCTTCCTTTTTCTGCTCTAGGAGGCAGAGAAATACATTTCTCCTTCCTCCTCTGCTCAGAAAGCTTCTGATGGTAAATCTGATGTCTCCGGTAGAAAAAACAGTTTCAGCCAGATACTGTTCAGTGTCAACAGACCCAAGTGCTTCCACCAAAAGGTTAACTTCTTCCAAAACCTTAAGTTCATTTGGTTGTTGAGGAAACTGGACATTGATTTCCGTCGCTAAAATACGATCTTGGGTAGACTCGGCCACTGGCACTGACTCTGGCTCTAGCTATGGCGCTGGCTCTGATTCTGGCTCCTGGAATAGGTCCGCTAATCCCAGACCCTCCACGGGTAGTTCCGACGCTGACATTGGTTCTGGGTCCACCTCGCTGGAAGATTCTTTATGCTTCTCTGGCAAATTAGCAGCTCCCTGTTTTTAAGTCGATTAACATATGCAAAAGGACAGTCTTGGGAAAACGTGATTTGTATCCCCACATAAGTTCCACTTCAAGGGGAGTTCACATTCATTTGAAAAATGGCCAAAAGCACCACAATTCTTGCAAAATTTCTGGTCACAATTGGCTGAAAAATGCCCAGTTGGTCCATAAGATCTACATACTTTGGGCTGGCCCATGTAAGAACATAAAGTTCACAAATGAGAGGAGGCCATTCAGCCCATGTTGCTCGTTTGGTTGTTAGTAGCTTATTGATCCCAGAATCTCATCAAGCAGCCTCTTGAAGGATCCCAGGGTGTCATCTTCAACAACATTACTGGGGAGTTGGTTCCAGACCCTCACAATTCTCTGTGTAAAAAAGTGCCACCTATCTTCTGTTCTGAATGCCCCTTTATCTAATCTCCATTTGTGACCCTTGGTCCTTTGTTTCTTTTTTCAGGTCAAAAAAGTCCCCTGGGTCGACATTGTCTATAACTTAGGATTTTTGTCACGTTTTCACTTTTCACGTTCTCTTTTATTATATTATTCGCTCTGCACACACTCTTAACTCAGGGGAGACGTTAAGGAGGACAGAGATGTTTAAAACTCCTAGTGGTTTATGTTCGAGCACTGGACGAGCGGTGTGTCCTTAAAACCTTTTTATTTAATCAAGAAAATCACTCAGACTCATTTATTCAAAGTTTTACGAATCAGAGCAACATCAGCGCTCCTTCGTTTTACAAAATCCTTGCTACCTTGATTCACTACTTAATATGGGTGCATTATAAAAAGGAGTGGTGTTTAAATATATGAAGCACCAATAATTGTGTGTATTATAAAAAGAGTGGTGTTTGAATATATGCAGCACCAATAGTTATATCATAATATAGCAGTTATAGTTATAATGATTATAATTGATTACATGAACTTGGCTTTCAAAAATATAGTCCCTCATGTCATCTCACTCTCAAATTAGTTTCATTCTTTCCTTACAGGTGTGTGTTTAGCAGGTATTATAGGGAACTTCCATCTTATATCTTTTTAGTGTAGAGTTTTCTCCTTATGGAAAACTATTTTACTGAGCTGTTAAGCTGTAATGTTTTTCTCCTATGGGCCCCTGGTAGCTTGAACTTAATTGACATCCAGATGACCCTGTATTTTTCAGCTATACACATACTGGCTAAAACCAGCTTGCTGGAGACACCTCTTTTCTTGCCAAGTTTAATAGTGATTAATGTTCCCTAGAACTTTCCTTACACCTGTATCTTACGTGCTTGTTCCGCCCGGCAACTAACTATCTTAGGTGCTAAGACCATCCGTTCTAACTCCCTATTTTTGCAGTCCGGCCCGATACTATAAGCCTTCTGATAAAAAAAAATCTCCTGCTTTTATTCTTCATTATTTATTCAATCCTTTTATTTTGTATGTTTACCACAACTTCTTTTTATGCTGCATCTTTTAACTTCAGAGTCAAACTAGTACATTACTACTTAAAGCGTATGGCTGCTAACCTTATTACTTTCTGCTAGCAGCAGTATATCCGCAATATTACAATAGGATTTTATTCAATTTTTCTGCTCTCTATTTGTGGTGTATCTTCTGACAATGCTTATTTTTCTTGAATTAGAGGCTGCTTTTTACTCTAGGTTGTTCTTACTCACCCATTTATTTTAAAGCTAAATTACAAGCAGAAACCGACTCAAAGTGAGATCCTTTAGTCCCTTTCTGTCTTTCTCTTTCCCTTAAGAATACTCCTAACTCCTTTTCCCTTTATATTCAGAAGTTATAATTCTTGAATGTAAGCACACAGTAATTATTTTCATTGAATTAGGACTCAGTTTTTAACTATGCTCATCTTGATAGAAAACAGCTTCAGGTATGCTATCATATTAAGCAAAGTGAATCATATGATCTTATACATAAAAATTGTTCATAGTATTTCATACTAACAATAATTATCACTACCTATGATTATATGTTACCACAACAATCTATACCATTTAAAACAAGCATATTAACATACATCTATTAGTACAGCATTATTCTGTATTCAAGCTGAAAAGTGTTAACGGAGATTTTAGCACTAAATTCTGGGAATCGTGCCAATTTTAATAAGAGACTGCTCAAGGCCGGCCAGTGGATCAAGTTGTACCAGATTCTGTTATACGGTCTTACAGAGAGAGCACTTTACAGTATTTGTTACAGACTAAAGATTATTCAAACATTACAAATGGTTACAGCACATATCATCTCATTAATACATTTCATTTTTAATTCATCCAGTCCATGTCCAATGTTTCAGCTCGTTCCCAGCAGGACTCCACTTCTGTCTTGGGTTCAGCTCGGGTCGGCTCTGCAAACACCACAATACCTATTTTGCTCTACATTATTAGTGGGCAGACTTAATACAACTGAATCTGAATCAATCGAGGAGCCGTGAACTCTAGCCACTGAAATTCTCCATGCAAAGGAATCCAATTTCTTACTACACATAACTGGTTCGGGGTCACCCGTGACATTTTGAATGCTTGAATCAGATCACTGCATAGTCGCCTTTGTTCAAGACTGAATAGATTCAGTTCTTTTAGCCTGTCTGCATACGACATGCCTTTTAAATCTGGGATAATTCTGGTTGCTCTTTGCACTCTTTCTAGAGCAGCAATATCCTTTTTGTGACCAGAACTGAACACAATATTCTAGGTGAGGTCTTACTAATGCATTGTGAAGTTTTAACATTACTTCCCTTGATTTTAAATTCAACACCTCTCACAATATATCCGAGCATATTGTTGGCCTTTTTTATATCTTCCCCACATTGTCTAAATGAAGACATTTGTGAGTCAACATAAACTCCTAGGTCTTTTTCATAGTTCCCTTCTTCAATTTCACTATCTCCCATTTGATATTTATAATGCACATTTTTATTGCCTGCTTGCAGTACTTGTCTATTAAATGTCATTTGCCATGTGTCTGCCCAGTTCTGAATGCTGTCTAGATCATTTTGAATGACCTTTGCTGCTGCATCAGTGTTTGCCACTCCTCATATTTGTGTCGTCTGCAAATTTAACAAGTTTGCTTACTATACCAGAATCTAAATCATTTATGTAGATTAGGAATAGCAGAGGACCCACTGGTTACCTCGCTCCATTTTGAGGTTTCTCCTCTAATCAGTACTTTTCTTTTTTCTACATGTTAACCACTCCATAATCCATGTGCATGCATTTCCTTGAATCCCTCCTGCGTTCAGTTTGAGAATTAATCTTTTATGTGGGACTTTGTCAAAAGCTTTCTGGAAATCTAAATAAACCATGTCATATGCTTTGCAATTATCCGCTGTCTGTTGCATCCACAAAAAAATCAAGCAGGTTAGTTAGACACGATCTCCCTTTCCTAAAACCATGCTGACTGTCTCCCAGGATATTGTTACCATATAAGTAATTTTCCATAAATTCATCTTATTTATAGTTTCCATATATTTACATATAAGTCAGGCTTATTGGTCTGTAGTTACCTGGTTCGGTTTTGGCTCCCTTTTTGTGGATCGGTATTACGTTTGCAATTTTCCAGTCTGTCGGTACAACCCCTGTGTCAAGAGACTGTTGCATGATCTTGGTTAGCGGTTTGTAAATAACTACTTTCATTTCTTTGAGTACTATTGGGAGGATCTCATCTGGCCCAGGGGATTTGTTTATTTTAAGAGCTCCCAGTACCTTTAACACTTCTGCCTCTGTTATGCTAAAGTTATTTAAAACTGGATAGGAACAGGTCGACATGTGGGGCATGTTGTCCGTGTCCTCCTTTGTAAAAACCTGAAACGTAATCATTTAATATATTTGCTATTTTTTCTTCGTCTGTGATTTTGCCATTTGAATCTTTTCTTGCTGTTATAATATTGGAAAAATGTTTTGGAATTGGTTTTACCCCTCTCAGCAATATTGATTTCTATCACTCTCTTGGCCTTTCTAACTTCCTTTTTAACTTGTGTTTGCAGTTCCAAGTACTCTTTTTGTTTACTTTGTTTCTGGTCCCTTTTAAATGCTCTGTAAAGTGCCTTTTTTTGCTGATTTTTTTTTTTTAATTGATCTATTAAACCATTTCGGTCATTTTGTTTTAGATTTTAGATTTGTCAACTTGTGGGATGTAACTGATTTGCGCCTCTAGTACTAGTACCCTAGTACATTTAAAAAAAACAAACAAAAAAAAACCCTTTTTCTGTGGATGTTTTCTCTATTTTACTCCAATCTACTACTGTTAGTCTCTGTTTCATACCTTCATAGTTTGCTTTTCTAAATTGTAAACCTCAGCTTTAGTCATTACATTTGGGGTTTTAAAAAACACTTCAAATGAGACCACGTTGTGGTCTGAGTTTGGCAATGGCTCTCTGACCTCTGTTTTAGTTATTCTGTCTTTGTTATTTGAAAAGACTAAGTCAATGTATGCCTCCCCTCTAGTCGTGCCTTGACAAATTGCGTTAGGAAGCAGTCATTTGTCATTTCCACCATTTCAATTTCGTCTGTCGTGCTCCCCACCGGGTTTTCCATTTTATACGGGGGAAGTTGATATCCCCCATTATTATGGCTTCTCCTTTTCTACACGCATTTCGAATTTCATTGTGTAACAGAGTATTTTGCTCTGCATCTCAATTTGGCGGTCTATAGCATGCTCCTATTATTATGCCCTTTGAATTTTTGTCCATTATTCAGACCTAATTTTGATTCTGCATTGTTTTCTTTGTCCAGATTTAACACCTGGTCTTAAAGACTATTTCTTATGTATGGCGCTACCCCTCCGCCTCTTGTGTCCTGCCTGTCTTTCCTAATGCAGTGTGTACCCACTAATATTATATTCATTTCCATCACTCTGAGACAACCAAGTTTATGTAACACCTATCGCATCGTAGTTACTTGTTAGTGCAGTAGCTTCAAATTCTAACATTTTGTTGCTGAGACTTCTAGCATTAAGATAAATACATTTAATAGCTGTCTTACCTGAGTTGTTGCCTTGGTTTTGATGTAGTCTCCCTTCTGTTCTTTTGTTTTCTCCCCCCTTCCTTTCTAGTTTTAAATGCTTTCTATACATATAGTACACCTATCCTCTACAATAACCTATTTGAATGGTGAAATGACGAAATGTGCCCCGTGAAGTAGAAAAAAACAAAACAAAACAAAAAACGTATGCATAAGGACACCAGACATGCTGGACAGCAATAATAATAATACATGACCTAAGCATTCAGATCTTTGTTTATTTCTCATTATTTTGTATTTCAAATAGTTTGTAGCTTTTCAGGCATCAATACAGTAGGTTTTAACTTTTTTTTTTCATTTTCCACGTCGGAAGCAATAGGTACAGTCGACCTACCTACCGTTAGCTCTTTACACTATTACAGATCACTTGCAGTTGAATTCCTTTGCTGTGCAATGTGGTCTTGCTCCTATTAGGTGCCTGGGAAGGGGTCAAAAAGCAGGCTGTCTCTGCTCGCCAAGCAGCTTCCTCCAGCCTTGTGGTCGCTCAGACTCTGCTGCTTCAGTGTGCAAGGCAGGGGTAGTGCGTCTTCCGGCTTATATTCTTTGTTTCGACAGTAGCTGTCTTGTTTTCTGTAGTAACGTTTCAGTCCATTCCCCGATTGAGTGTTTTAAAGTTCCTACTAGTTTGGCTGACGTTTTTAAAGTTTCAAAATTCTCCTACTTGCCTACAAGGCCCTTCATCACACAGGTCCAGAGTATCTCTCCAACCTGTTGACCCGCTATGTCCCTGCACGCAAGGCGAGGTCCTCTGACTCTGGCTTGCTTCTTATACCCAAGCAAAAGTGCACCACACTCGGAGAGCGCTCTTTTAGCTTCATGGCCACGACTCTCTGGAACTCTCTTCAGCTTTAGTGTGTGTAACTCCCCCAGTCGCTCGCTTCAAATCAACTCTCAAGACCCACTTGTTCTCTTTTGCTTTTAATGCTCTTTAAGCCTGATATCTGTTATTGGCTGTTTGTCTAAATTGCTATTTCAGGGTTTTCACTCCATCTTATTCGTATGATTCTGTATGACACACGCATCCACAATGTTTAGAATTCACATCCTAGCCTTGTATTTCATGTATTAAGCCTGTATTTACAGTATTTGCATTTGTTTTCCTTACAGTTTGCATTTAATGTACTATTTCCTGTATTTCACTATTTAATGTATTATGCAATTGTTCCTCACTGTTGTAAAGCGCTTTGTGATGGTGGTCCACTATGAAAGGTGCTATGTAAAATAAATATTGATTGATTGATTGATTCATACAGTGTAGGTAGTGTTCCGCGTTTGTGGTTTATTCCGAATTTTACCGAAAAATTACAGGATATTTTTTTTTTTTTTTTAAACTGGACGTCGTTGTTGACTGATACCCGATGTTTGTCTATTAGTCAATATTTACCCAGTACTATCTTCTAGGAAATGCACAATATTTTGATGCAAATGCGTTATTTGGACTCTGACATTGTAGTAAGCAGCCCTGCATACTAGGATACAGCAGACGTTTAGACGTCAGAGGTTCAAACGTGGTTCCCTGTCACTTCACAAACACATTATCACCTGGTTATGTACTGATTATTGTGGCAGTTGCTGGGCGTAGTAACTACTAGCTTGATCAAAAACTAAATTGAAATACTTGCACGAAAATGTCATATTTTTAGTGGATGAGGAATGGGGAGAAAACAACAAATCAGTTTATGAATACTCAAAAGAAAACAAATGTTTCGAAGTATACAAAAAGCAAAAATAGCAGAAGTGGGTCAGATGAGGCAGGGGATGCATAGCGCTGCAAATACTGCTGCATCGAGGTACATGTTCGCACTGACAATAAAAGAACATACTGAAATATAAGCGACACGTTAAACTAAAACAAGAAAGTGAACTGAGAGACTAGCAATCCATTTATACAGCTTTTACGCACGCTTTAATAAAAAGAAAGCGCAGAATGAGTGTGTTATGAGTTTGTCAGAGTGCTGTGCTTTGCTGGACAGCCACTGTTTATTGCAGAGGGGTGTGTATTGGTGACTTTGTGCGACAGTACTGTCCATCAGCTAAAACACTGCCTAACGCCGACAATCGTAATCGTAAATATTTGACAGAAAATGGTGATGCGTTAGTTGGTAAACTTCTATGGAACGCACTGATGGAAATGTCCAGTGTGATTTTTGACGCATCTCCCGACGGCTGGCACCACCGAGTTCCTTCAGTTTTAGTTGACACAGACGTGTAGGCTTTGATAGAGATCCCCACTCCTTTTGGCGGATACACACGTAGCTACTTCCCAGTATATGGGAGAACGTAAAAAGAATAAAGACATAGCTAGTTGAAGCATTGTCATTTTGTGAACCATAGAATAAAGAGCTGCAGATTGCGTGGTTTTTGTTCTGTCTTTGACCTGAGTTTCAGGGGAGAGCGCGGACGCAGTCCCCCACTACCAGAAATTATGCAGTCGAGATTCCCGCATTTGGGGAATTCGCAGGGGTCAGCACACCTGGAGTGCAATGGCCGAGCCTCGCCCTGGGTGAACCTTTTTCTTTTTTTTCTTTTTTTAAGTTGTATTAAGTTCTGAAACAAAATTACAAATCCAAATAATAATGGCATATATATTATACAAAAAAAAACATCATATTGTTACATATTACAAAACATATTTGCCAAAATTAACTTGCATAAATACCTTCCCCTCACCCTTGTGCCTTAATCCGATATCTTCTGCTCACTCAGAACCAAATAAAAACTGGATCCTCTAATTAAACTAACACTTAAGGACAATTTGGGAAACCATCTGCTCCCTCTCCAGCCCCCAGATTTTACTCACTTCATCTCCTGATCTGTGCACCAAGTCTCGTGCCACATAATCCCTTGCTAAAGAAAGTGCTAGAGCATACGCTGCTTCTGCTGACAATGCACATTTATTCCACAGCAGTATGTTCCTTGCTTTCCACAAAGCATCTTTTGTGCAATTAATTATCGACCAGATCTTGCCAAACTTCTCTTTACTTATCTTTATACTTGGCAATCCATAAAGAATGCCATGCTCTGTCAAGACTATCTTTCTCTCTATTTTCCCCAACCAAACATACATCTTCTGCCACACTTCCTGTGCAAAGGAGCAGGACCACATCAAATGATGTACCGTCTCTTCCCCCAAACATCCTGGCCTTATGCAAACAGGACTGGCTGCTCCACCATGTCGATATAAAAAGCTTCTTAGAGGAAGACACTGATGGACCACACTCCAAGCCAAATCCCTATGGGCATTCAAGAGATAGGAGGCAGATACATTTCTCCACACTGTCCTACAGTCCTCCTCCACTAATGTCCCAACTGGGAGCAAAGCTAACCCTTCTGTGCAAACTAGCTGTTTTAGGCGAGCACAAGATATCTCCTCTAGGGCAAGACTATTTACTTTATATTTAACAATAAATGTTTTTACAAAATTATAAATAAAAGGCCGTTGTTCTGCATATGGCACCTTTAAACTCAGCCGCATTTTCCATAGCTGACAAATAATCCCTTTTAACCAAAACCCTGCAAAGAAAGTCCATTTCCTAAGACTCTGTTTTGTACAAACACACCCTTTAACCACACAAGTCACAAAAATGCAATGCAGTTTTTTCCCCAAATCAGGGACATTTTTCCCACCACAATTTAAAGTTTTATACATTATCTGTCTTTTAACCTTCTCGCTTTTACTGCCCCATAAAAACTGAAACATTGCTCTTTGTATAACAAAAAGACATTGGCGAGGTATTGGGAATATAAACGCTAAAAAAAACAGGGAAGACAACACCTCTGTCTTAATAACTAAAATCCTACCCGACAAAGTTAGTTCCCTCATACCCCACATACCAAGTTTCTGTTTTATTCTTGCAATTCTGCCCTCCCAATTCTTACTACTCATATTTGGCCCAAATAATACCCCTAAAATCTTTATGAAATCATACTTCTCCACTAAACCAAAATCAGTCTTTGCTTCTTTCCAGTTTACATACCAACATTCACTCTTCCCCACATTAATTTTGGATGAAGATGCTGAAGCAAATTTATCACAATGCCAAAAGACCTTGGCGACTGATGCATTGTCAGAACAGAAAACTGTTATGTCATCCATGTACAGGGTAACTTTAATATCCTGCTTCCCACTCCCAGGTGCAATTATTCCTGCAATACCACTGTCCTGCCTAATAGCACACGCCAAGGGCTCCATCCCCAACACAAAAAGTAATGGGGACAACGGACACCCCTGCCTTACCCCAGATAGTACCTTAAAAGGTTCAGACAAAACCCCATTTATTATTATCCTACTAAAACAATCCTTATACAACAAATGTATCCAGGAGCAGAAAGCAGGCCCAAAGTTCATTTTTACTAATATTGACATAATGAAGCTGTGATTGAGACGATCAAAAGCTTTCTCCTGATCTAGACTTAAAAGACAAAGAGGAACATTCCTGTCCTTCACATATTCTATTATATCTCTAACTAGAGCCAAACTATCAGTTAGTAACCGTCCTGGTATCCCACAAGTTTGATCACTATTTACAACAGACGGAATTACAGATTGCAGTCTTAAAAATACTACCTTTGATAGGATCTTCAGGTCTACACAGAGTAAAGTGACTGGCCTCCAATTCTTTATTTCTTTCTTGTCCCCTTTTTTATATAATAAGGATATACAACCTTCTCTCATGGTTGATATCAATATACCTTTACCCCAAGATTCATTATACACGTCCAAAAGATCCTTACCCACTAAATCCCAAAATATGTCGTAAAATTCGATTGGTAAACCATCTATACCTGGCACCTTATTTTTTTTTTTAAAGCTTTTTACAGCCCTCCCCAGTTCTTCTAAACTTATCTCTTTCTCTAAATTCTGTCTCTCAGTATCACTTAATTTTAAATCAATTTTACTTAAATAAAATTCTAACCAGGAACCTTCTATTTCCTTCACATCATATAACTCTTCATAAAAGGCCTTGGCACAACCCAGAACAGCCTCACTAGAGGATTGTTCTACCCCATTTGTATCAAATAAACTATGAATTGCTTTTTTCCCTTGATTCATCTTCTTAAAAAAGAAGCGAGTGCACTTTTCATTTTCCTCACAAAAACGGACCCTACTACGAAAAATAATACTCCTACTAAAAGAACTATAAAGTTTGGACATCTTCATTTTAGTAATAGCTATATCATTAGCCACATCAAAACCATCTCTTAACATAATATACAGCCTCTGCAATTTACCCTGCCATTTCCCTAACTTATAGCTTTCCCCTTTTGCAATTTTCCTTCCCTCGTTAATAAAAATACTTTCACTCTCTTTTTAACATCCTCCCACCATTCTCCCACAGAATTATACAAAAATTTTAGGGTCTGCCAGTTCCTATATCTTCCTCTAAATCTCTGCACAATCTTCTCCTCTTTTAATAAAAGTACATTTAATTTCCAAACACCTTTCCCAAAATTAGTTTTACCTTGAATATCAAACTCTGTGTATAATAAAGAATGGTCTGAAAAAAAGACTGGATGAAGACTGAAATCCTCAACCTTAATGTCTTTGGAAACTAAACAATAATCGATGCGAGATCTAACTGAAAAATTACTGCTTGACCAAGTAAAAAAATCAGAATCTGAAACTCTGACTCCAAATACATCTTTTAAATGAAAGTCCTCAATGATGGTCTGAAGTACTCTCGAGCTGCCATCTAGATAAAACTCAGTTTTGGATTTTCTATCTTTTTTCGAAATTAAACAATTAAAGTCACCACCAATTATAATATTGAAATGGCAAACTAAAAGTGGTGATAGCCTATTCAACAAATCCAACCGTTCCTGCAAATCCACGGGACAATAAACATTAATTAAGCGTACCTTTACCCCACACCAATCTACATCCACCACCAATAACCTCCTATCAACCACCCTTCTTATTGCTCTTATGTCAAAACCCTTCCCTTTAAACAAAATTGCCACACCTGCTGCTCTGTTACCATTGTCACCCGACCAGACTGACAACCCAGAATCCCACATTTCTTCATATTTACAATAATTATCCTGATAAGGGATCCAACATTCTTGTAACAGGAAAATATCACCTTTCCTATTTTTCAAAAAATCAAAGACTGAAAGACGTTTGACGGGGTCCTTAATGCTTCTAACATTAACAGAGACTAATGAAAGTACCATTATTACAAGGAAAGGAAAGCAATACCGGACGGATATCAAGTCTGTTTTCTCCCGCTTTTCCCTTTTTTCTTTTTCTTCCCTTTTGTACTCTCCATCCCTTCACCAGTCTCTATTCTCATGTGAGTAGCAGATGCAAAAGTACTTACATTATCAGAGTCCAAAAACGATTGCCCTGAAACCTAAGCAGAGTCTGAACCTGCTTCTGACTCTGAATTGTCTGCCCCTTCTTTGTCCTTCATCTTCCTTTTTCTGCTCTCGGAGGCAGAGAAATCCATTTCTCCTTCCTCCTCACCACTCTGCTCAGAAAGCTCCTGCCCTGGTAAATCTGATGTCTCCGGTAGAAAACCAGTTTCGCCCAGATCCTGTTCAGTGTCAACGGACCCAAGTGCTTCCACCAAAAGGTTAACTTCTTCCAAAACCTTAAGTTCATTTGGTTGTTGAGCATTGATTTCCGTCGCTAAAATACGATCTTCAGTAGACTCCGACACTGGTGCTGACTCTGGCTCTGGCTTTGGCCCTGGCTCTGATTCTGGCTCCTGGAATAGATCCTCTAATCCCAGACCCTCCACGGATAGTTTCGACACTGAAGTTGGTTCTGGATCCACCTCAGCGGGGGATTCTGTTGGCTGCTCTGACAAATTAGCAGCTCCCTGTTTCTTAAGTCGATTAGCATGGGCAAACTGACAAAAAACGTGATTTGAATCCCCACATAGGTTACACTTCAAGGGGAGTTCACATTCATTGGAAAAATGGCCAAAAGCACCACAATTCCTGCAAAACTTCTGGTCACAATTGGCTGAAAAATGCCCAGTTTGTCCACAAGATCTACATACTTTGGGCTGACCCATATAGAACACATATCCTCTACAAGAACCTATTTGAATGGTGTTAGGTAAGTGCTTGTAGTCTCCACTTACAATGTCTCTACGAAGTTTAGCTTGAAACTTCCTTTCCCCGGTTTTCACGCCATCATCGTCTTTTACCGTCGATCCAACAATCACATCGCAGTATTGTGACAGCCAGGTTAAAATATCCTCATATTGTACCAGTTCAGAAAACATTACCACGTGGATTACTTTTAACTCCCTTCTTGTCAATGGAACAATAGCAATATTCTTAAACCGGTCTCCAAATTTTTTAAATTTTTCTAAACAAACTTCAAACATGGCAAAAGTTGAAAAGATAACTTCAAAAGCTTTCTTACCAGGAAAGGCAAAGATGAAATCCATATTTCTAGGGTGAAAACCCAGTCCTTTTTGCAAGACATTCCTACTAAACTCCAATCGGTCCATAACCAAGTCATTCAAAAGCTCAAAACGAATAGCATTCCGTCGCACTCCAAAAGCCGACATCTTCAAACAGCAGGTCCTCCAAAACAAAGGAACAAAAAAATAATTCCTCAAAATCCATCCAACGATACAGAATGAAAAATCCAACGTTCCTTCATGATCATGGTATCTCCCCTGCCAGGTAAGTATGAGTTGTACACCTGCCGAGTCGTCGGCCGTCCACAAGAGACACTTTTCGTGGACATGGTACCTATGTCGACAATTAAAAGAAAAACACTGTTTTCCCACTGGAACGTTATATTTATTTTTACAAAGCACTCTCCACTCTGCTGAATTGAATGGTTTTCTTCCGTTTCGAGAAAAAGTATTTCTAAATTGCAACCCCCACAATGCCGATCGGTTTATATTTGCATATGCGTTTATCATTGGAGGAGAGGATGTGTCAGACATTCTATAACAGGACGCCGTTCCTGCAGCTACGTGGAGTTGTTCCGCGAGAGGAGCCGACCTGTATGAAAGCCTACACGTCTCTGTGAACGAAATTCAAAAATGTAAAATGTAGGACTTAAACAAATGTTTGACCAAATGTTTGACTTTGTACACCGTCTACTTCAAATCAGAGGCAGTGTGGTCCAGTGGTTAAAGAAAAGGGCTTGTAATTAGGTAGTCCCTGGTTCAAATCTCACCTCAGCCACTGACTCATTGTGTGACCCTGAGCAAGTCACTTAACCTCCTTGTGCTCCGTCTTTCGGGTGAGATGTAGTTCTAAGTGACTCTGCAGCTGATGCATAGTTCACACAGCCTAGTCTTTGTAAGTCGCCTTGGATAAAAGCATCTGCTAAATAAACAAATAATAGAGGTGCCGTCAAAGATTAAAAAAGATTGTGGGGTGTCACAATGTTGGACAAATAGATCTATATGAAAAGAACCTTAAAAATGTCTTTTTTTATGTTGCAAAACCCAAGGGTAGCTCGCTTGCTTCTAGTAACACGTATTTCCATATATGAGCCTTCCTATTAGCCCGGTTGGTTTTGTGCCTTGAGCACATGTGGAGCCTAGAGCTGCTTGAATGTTACCTTTTGTGTCAGACGAGATTAGAGATCTGGCAACCACTCCCCTACATCACCCCGCATCCATGATGTCAACTTATTACTACAAAAGAGAAGAAACCAACCTGTTCTTTCGCTTACGGCCATACCACCTTGAGAACGCCCGATCTCGTCTGAACTCAGAAGCGAAGCAAGGTTGGGCCTGCTTAGTACTTGGATGGGAGACCACCTGGGAATACCAGGTGCTGTAAGCTTTTCTTTCTGTGGATCAGCAGGTGGCGCTATTTCCCAGTATATATAGTATTAACCTAGAAGCTGTAAGGGTAAACATCGTTTTCATTTAATTTATTTTGTTTTTGTCCCATCACACACACAAACAAACAAACAAACAAACCAAGGGAGTAGCAATACAATATATTATAGTTTAATATGTTGCACACACCACTGTTATTTCCTCAATTTGTGACGAAATGTGCCCCGTGAAGTAGAACAAAACAAAACAAAACAAAAAACGTATGCATAAGGACACCAGACATGCTGGACAGCAATAATAATAATACATGACCTAAGCATTCAGATCTTTGTTTATTTCTCATTATTTTGTATTTCAAATAGTTTGTAGCTTTTCAGGCATCAATACAGTAGGTTTTAACTTTTTTTTTTCATTTTCCACGTCGGAAGCAATAGGTACAGTCGACCTACCTACCGTTACCTCTTTACACTATTGCAGATCACTTGCAGTTGAATTCCTTTGCTGTGCAATGTGGTCTTGCTCCTATTAGGTGCCCGGGAAGGGGTTAAAAAGCAGGCTGTCTCTGCTCGCCAAGCAGCTTCCTCCAGCCTTGTAGTCGCTCAGACTCTGCTGCTTCAGTGTGCAAGGCAGGGGTAGTGCGTCTTCCGGCTTATATTCTTTGTTTCGACAGTAGCTGTCTTGTTTTCCGTAGTAACGTTTCAGTCCATTCCCCGATTGAGTGTTTTAAAGTTCCTACTAGTTTGGCTGACGTTTTTAAAGTTTCAAAATTCTCCTTTAAACGTTTTTAAAGTTTCAAAATTTTCCTTTAAACGTTTTTAAAGTTTCAAAATTCTCCTACTTGCCTACAAGGCCCTTCATCACACAGGTCCAGAGTATCTCTCCAACCTGTTGACCCGCTATGTCCCTGCACGCAAGGTGAGGTCCTCTGACTCTGGCTTGCTTCTTATACCCAAGCAAAAGTGCACCACACTCGGAGAGCGCTCTTTTAGCTTCATGGCCACGACTCTCTGTAACTCTCTTCAGCTTTAGTGTGTGTAACTCCCCCAGTCGCTCGCTTCAAATCAACTCTCAAGACCCACTTGTTCTCTTTTGCTTTTAATGCTCTTTAAGCCTGATATCTGTTATTGGCTGTTTGTCTAAATTGCTATTTCAGGGTTTTCACTCCATCTTATTCGTATGATTCTGTATGACCCACGCATCCACAATGTTTAGAATTCACATCCTAGCCTTGTATTTCATGTATTAAGCCTGTATTTAAAGTATTTGCATTTGTTTTCCTTACAGTTTGCATTTAATATACTATTTCCTGTATTTCACTTTATTTAATGTATTATGCAATTGTTCCTCACTATGTTGTAAAGCGCTTTGTGATGGTGGTCCACTATGAAAGGTGCTATGTAAAATAAATATTGATTGATTGATTGATTGATTCATACAGTGTAGGTAGTGTTCCGCGTTTGCGGTTTATTCCGAATTTTACCGAAAAATTACAGGATTTATTTTTTTTTAAAACTGGACGTCGTTGTTGACTGATACCCGATGTTTGTCTATTAGTCAATATTTTCCCAGTACTATCTTCTCGGAAATACACAATATTTTGATGCAAATGCGTTTTTATTTGGACTCTGACATTGTAATAAGCAGCCCTGCATACTAGGATACAGCAGACGTTTAGACGTCAGAGGATCAAAGAAGGTTCAAACGTGGTTCTCTGTCACTTCACAAACACATTATCACCTGGTTATGTACTGATTATTGTGGCAGTTGCTGGGCGTAGTAATTGATCAAAAACTAAATTGAAATACTTGCACGAAAATGTCATATTTTTAGTGGATGAGGAATGGGGAGAAAACATAAATCAGTTTATGAATACTCAAAAGAAAACAAATGTTTCGAAGTATACAAAAAGCAAAAATAGCAGAAGTGGGTCAGATGAGGCAGAGGATGCATAGCGCTGCAAATACTGCTGCATCGAGGTATATGTTCGCACTGACAATAAAAGAACATACTGAAATATAAGCGACACGTTAAACTAAAACAAGAAAGTGAACTGAGAGACTAGCAATCCATTTATGCAGCTTTTACGCACACTTTAATAAAAAGAAAGCGCAGAATGAGTGTGTTATGAGTTTGTCAGAGCGCTGTGCTTTGCTGGACAGCCACTGTTTATTGCAGAGGGGTGTGTATTGGTGACTATGTGCGACAGTACTGTCCATCAGCTAAAACACTGCCTAACGCCGACAATCGTAATCGTAAATATTTGACAGAAAATGGTGATGCGTTAGTTGGTAAACTTCTATGGAACGCACGGATGGAAATGTCCAGTGTGATTTTTGACGCATCTCCCGACGGCTGGCACCACCGAGTTCCTTCAGTTTTAGTTGACACAGACGTGTAGGCTTTGATAGAGATGCCCACTCCTTTTGGCGGATACACACATAGCTACTTCCCAGTATATGGGAGAACGTAAAAAGAATAAAGACATAGCTAGTTGAAGCATTGTCATTTTGTGAACCATAGAATAAGGAGCTGCAGATTGCGTGGTGTTTGTTCTGTCTTTGACCTGAGTTTCAGGGGAGAGCGCGGACGCAGTCCCCCACTACCAGAAATTATGCAGTCGAGATTCCCGCATTTGGGGAATTCGCAGGGGTCAGCACAGCCGGAGTGCAATGGCCGAGCCTCGCCCTGGGTGAACCACCTTCATGATCATGGTATCTCCCCTGCCAGGTAAGTATGAGTTGTACACCTGCCGAGTCGTCGGCCGTCCACAAGAGACACTTTTCGTGGACATGGTACCTATGTCGACAATTAAAAGAAAAACACTGTTTTCCCACTGGAACGTTATATTTATTTTTACAAAGCACTCTCCACTCTGCTGAATTGAATGGTTTTCTTCCGTTTCGAGAAAAAAGTATTTCTAAATTGCAACCCCCACAATGCCGATCGGTTTATATTTGCATACGCGTTTATCATTGGAGGAGAGGATGTGTCAGACATTCTATAACAGGACGCCGTTCCTGCAGCTACGTGGAGTTGTTCCGCGAGAGGAGCCGACCTGTATGAAAGCCTACACGTCTCTGTGAACGAAATTCAAAAATGTAAAATGTAGGACTTAAACAAATGTTTGACCAAATGTTTGACTTTGTACACCGTCTACTTCAAATCAGAGGCAGTGTGGTCCAGTGGTTAAAGAAAAGGGCTTGTAATTAGGTAGTCCATGGTTCAAATCTCACCTCAGCCACTGACTCATTGTGTGACCCTGAGCAAGTCATTTAACCTCCTTGTGCTCCGTCTTTCGGGTGAGATGTAGTTCTAAGTGACTCTGCAGCTGATGCATAGTTCACACAGCCTAGTCTTTGTAAGTCGCCTTGGATAAAAGCATCTGCTAAATAAACAAATAATAGAGGTGCCGTCAAAGATTAAAAAAGATTGTGGGGTGTCACAATGTTGGACAAATAGATCTATATGAAAAGAACCTTAAAAATGTCTTTTTTTATGTTGCAAAACCCAAGGGTAGCTCGCTTGCTTCTAGTAACACGTATTTCCATATATGAGCCTTCCTATTGGCCCGGTTGGTTTTGTGCCTTGAGCACATGTGGAGCCTAGAGCTGCTTGAATTTACCTTTTGTGTCAGACGAGATTAGAGATCTGGCAACCACTCCCCTACATCACCCCGCATCCATGATGTCAACTTATTACTACAAAAGAGAAGACACCAACCTGTTCTTTCGCTTACGGCCATACCACCTTGAGAACGCCTGATCTCAGAAACTAAGCAAAGTTGGGCCTGCTTAGTACTTGGATGGGAGACCACCTGGGAATACCAGGTGCTGTAAGCTTTTCTTTCTGTGGATCAGCAGGGGGCGCTATTTCCCAGTATATATAGTATTAACCTAGAAGCTGTAAGGGTAAACATCGTTTTCATTTAATTTTTTATTTTGTTTTTGTCCCATCACACACACAAACAAACAAACAAACAAACCAAGGGAGTAGCAATACAATATATTATAGTTTAATATGTCGCACACACCACTGTTATTTCCTCAATTTGTGACGAAATGTGCCCCGTGAAGTAGAAAAAAACAAAACAAAACAAAACAAAAAACGTATGCATAAGGACACCAGACATGCTGGACAGCAATAATAATAATACATGACCTAAGCATTCAGATCTTTGTTTATTTCTCATTATTTTGTATTTCAAATAGTTTGTAGCTTTTCAGGCATCAATACAGTAGGTTTTAACTTTTTTTTTTCATTTTCCACGTCGGAAGCAATAGGTACAGTCGACCTACCTACCGTTTGCTCTTTACACTATTACAGATCACTTACAGTTGAATTCCTTTGCTGTGCAATGTGGTCTTGCTCCTATTAGGTGCCTGGGAAGGGGTTAAAAAGCAGGCTGTCTCTGCTCGCCAAGCAGCTTCCTCCAGCCTTGTAGTCGCTCAGACTCTGCTGCTTCAGTGTGCAAGGCAGGGGTAGTGCGTCTTCCGGCTTATATTCTTTGTTTCGACAGTAGCTGTCTTGTTTTCCGTGGTAACGTTTCAGTCCATTCCCCAATTGAGTGTTTTAAAGTTCCTACTAGTTTGGCTGACGTTTTTAAAGTTTCAAAATTTTCCTTTAAACGTTTTTAAAGTTTCAAAATTCTCCTACTTGCCTACAAGGCCCTTCATCACACAGGTCCAGAGTATCTCTCCAACCTGTTGACCCGCTATGTCCCTGCACGCAAGGTGAGGTCCTCTGACTCTGGCTTGCTTCTTATACCCAAGCAAAAGTGCACCACACTCGGAGAGCGCTCTTTTAGCTTCATGGCCACGACTCTCTGGAACTCTCTTCAGCTTTAGTGCGTGTAGCTCCCCCAGTCGCTCGCTTCAAATCAACTCTCAAGACCCACTTGTTCTCTTTTGCTTTTAATGCTCTTTAAGCCTGATATCTGTTATTGGCTGTTTGTCTAAATTGCTATTTCAGGGTTTTCACTCCATCTTATTCGTATGATTCTGTATGACACACGCATCCACAATGTTTAGAATTCACATCCTAGCCTTGTATTTCATGTATTAAGCCTGTATTTAAAGTATTTGCATTTGTTTTCCTTACAGTTTGCATTTAATATACTATTTCCTGTATTTCACTTTATTTGATGTATTATGCAATTGTTCCTCACTATGTTGTAAAGTGCTTTGTGATGGTGGTCCACTATGAAAGGTGCTATGTAAAATAAATATTGATTGATTGATTGATTGATTCATACAGTGTAGGTAGTGTTCCGCGTTTGCGGTTTATTCCGAATTTTACCGAAAAATTACAGGATTTATTTTTTTTTAAAACTGGACGTCGTTGTTGACTGATACCCGATGTTTGTCTATTAGTCAATATTTTCCCAGTACTATCTTCTCGGAAATACACAATATTTTGATGCAAATGCGTTTTTATTTGGACTCTGACATTGTAATAAGCAGCCCTGCATACTAGGATACAGCAGACGTTTAGACGTCAGAGGATCAAAGAAGGTTCAAACGTGGTTCTCTGTCACTTCACAAACACATTATCACCTGGTTATGTACTGATTATTGTGGCAGTTGCTGGGCGTAGTAATTGATCAAAAACTAAATTGAAATACTTGCACGAAAATGTCATATTTTTAGTGGATGAGGAATGGGGAGAAAACATAAATCAGTTTATGAATACTCAAAAGAAAACAAATGTTTCGAAGTATACAAAAAGCAAAAATAGCAGAAGTGGGTCAGATGAGGCAGAGGATGCATAGCGCTGCAAATACTGCTGCATCGAGGTATATGTTCGCACTGACAATAAAAGAACATACTGAAATATAAGCGACACGTTAAACTAAAACAAGAAAGTGAACTGAGAGACTAGCAATCCATTTATGCAGCTTTTACGCACACTTTAATAAAAAGAAAGCGCAGAATGAGTGTGTTATGAGTTTGTCAGAGCGCTGTGCTTTGCTGGACAGCCACTGTTTATTGCAGAGGGGTGTGTATTGGTGACTATGTGCGACAGTACTGTCCATCAGCTAAAACACTGCCTAACGCCGACAATCGTAATCGTAAATATTTGACAGAAAATGGTGATGCGTTAGTTGGTAAACTTCTATGGAACGCACTGATGGAAATGTCCAGTGTGATTTTTGACGCATCTCCCGACGGCTGGCACCACCGAGTTCCTTCAGTTTTAGTTGACACAGACGTGTAGGCTTTGATAGAGATCCCCACTCCTTTTGGCAGATACACACGTAGCTACTTCCCAGTATATGGGAGAACGTAAAAAGAATAAAGACATAGCTAGTTGAAGCATTGTCATTTTGTGAACCATAGAATAAGGAGCTGCAGATTGCGTGGTGTTTGTTCTGTCTTTGACCTGAGTTTCAGGGGAGAGCGCGGACGCAGCCCCCCACTACCAGAAATTATGCAGTCGAGATTCCCGCATTTGGGGAATTCGCAGGGGTCAGCACAGCCGGAGTGCAATGGCCGAGCCTCGCCCTGGGTGAACCACCTTCATGATCATGGTATCTCCCCTGCCAGGTAAGTATGAGTTGTACACCTGCCGAGTCGTCGGCCGTCCACAAGAGACACTTTTCGTGGACATGGTACCTATGTCGACAATTAAAAGAAAAACACTGTTTTCCCACTGGAACGTTATATTTATTTTTACAAAGCACTCTCCACTCTGCTGAATTGAATGGTTTTCTTCCGTTTCGAGAAAAAAGTATTTCTAAATTGCAACCCCCACAATGCCGATCGGTTTATATTTGCATACGCGTTTATCATTGGAGGAGAGGATGTGTCAGACATTCTATAACAGGACGCCGTTCCTGCAGCTACGTGGAGTTGTTCCGCGAGAGGAGCCGACCTGTATGAAAGCCTACACGTCTCTGTGAACGAAATTCAAAAATGTAAAATGTAGGACTTAAACAAATGTTTGACCAAATGTTTGACTTTGTACACCGTCTACTTCAAATCAGAGGCAGTGTGGTCCAGTGGTTAAAGAAAAGGGCTTGTAATTAGGTAGTCCATGGTTCAAATCTCACCTCAGCCACTGACTCATTGTGTGACCCTGAGCAAGTCATTTAACCTCCTTGTGCTCCGTCTTTCGGGTGAGATGTAGTTCTAAGTGACTCTGCAGCTGATGCATAGTTCACACAGCCTAGTCTTTGTAAGTCGCCTTGGATAAAAGCATCTGCTAAATAAACAAATAATAGAGGTGCCGTCAAAGATTAAAAAAGATTGTGGGGTGTCACAATGTTGGACAAATAGATCTATATGAAAAGAACCTTAAAAATGTCTTTTTTTATGTTGCAAAACCCAAGGGTAGCTCGCTTGCTTCTAGTAACACGTATTTCCATATATGAGCCTTCCTATTGGCCCGGTTGGTTTTGTGCCTTGAGCACATGTGGAGCCTAGAGCTGCTTGAATTTACCTTTTGTGTCAGACGAGATTAGAGATCTGGCAACCACTCCCCTACATCACCCCGCATCCATGATGTCAACTTATTACTACAAAAGAGAAGACACCAACCTGTTCTTTCGCTTACGGCCATACCACCTTGAGAACGCCTGATCTCAGAAACTAAGCAAAGTTGGGCCTGCTTAGTACTTGGATGGGAGACCACCTGGGAATACCAGGTGCTGTAAGCTTTTCTTTCTGTGGATCAGCAGGGGGCGCTATTTCCCAGTATATATAGTATTAACCTAGAAGCTGTAAGGGTAAACATCGTTTTCATTTAATTTTTTATTTTGTTTTTGTCCCATCACACACACAAACAAACAAACAAACCAAGGGAGTAGCAATACAATATATTATAGTTTAATATGTCGCACACACCACTGTTATTTCCTCAATTTGTGACGAAATGTGCCCCGTGAAGTAGAAAAAAACAAAAGAAAACAAAACAAAAAACGTATGCATAAGGACACCAGACATGCTGGACAGCAATAATAATAATACATGACCTAAGCATTCAGATCTTTGTTTATTTCTCATTATTTTGTATTTCAAATAGTTTGTAGCTTTTCAGGCATCAATACAGTAGGTTTTAACTTTTTTTTTTCATTTTCCACGTCGGAAGCAATAGGTACAGTCGACCTACCTACCGTTTGCTCTTTACACTATTACAGATCACTTACAGTTGAATTCCTTTGCTGTGCAATGTGGTCTTGCTCCTATTAGGTGCCTGGGAAGGGGTTAAAAAGCAGGCTGTCTCTGCTCGCCAAGCAGCTTCCTCCAGCCTTGTAGTCGCTCAGACTCTGCTGCTTCAGTGTGCAAGGCAGGGGTAGTGCGTCTTCCGGCTTATATTCTTTGTTTCGACAGTAGCTGTCTTGTTTTCCGTGGTAACGTTTCAGTCCATTCCCCAATTGAGTGTTTTAAAGTTCCTACTAGTTTGGCTGACGTTTTTAAAGTTTCAAAATTTTCCTTTAAACGTTTTTAAAGTTTCAAAATTCTCCTACTTGCCTACAAGGCCCTTCATCACACAGGTCCAGAGTATCTCTCCAACCTGTTGACCCGCTATGTCCCTGCACGCAAGGTGAGGTCCTCTGACTCTGGCTTGCTTCTTATACCCAAGCAAAAGTGCACCACACTCGGAGAGACCTCTTTTAGCTTCATGGCCACGACTCTCTGGAACTCTCTTCAGCTTTAGTGCGTGTAGCTCCCCCAGTCGCTCGCTTCAAATCAACTCTCAAGACCCACTTGTTCTCTTTTGCTTTTAATGCTCTTTAAGCCTGATATCTGTTATTGGCTGTTTGTCTAAATTGCTATTTCAGGGTTTTCACTCCATCTTATTCGTATGATTCTGTATGACACACGCATCCACAATGTTTAGAATTCACATCCTAGCCTTGTATTTCATGTATTAAGCCTGTATTTAAAGTATTTGCATTTGTTTTCCTTACAGTTTGCATTTAATATACTATTTCCTGTATTTCACTTTATTTGATGTATTATGCAATTGTTCCTCACTATGTTGTAAAGTGCTTTGTGATGGTGGTCCACTATGAAAGGTGCTATGTAAAATAAATATTGATTGATTGATTGATTGATTGATTCATACAGTGTAGGTAGTGTTCCGCGTTTGCGGTTTATTCCGAATTTTACCGAAAAATTACAGGATTTATTTTTTTTTTAAACTGGACGTCGTTGTTGACTGATACCCGATGTTTGTCTATTAGTCAATATTTTCCCAGTACTATCTTCTCGGAAATACACAATATTTTGATGCAAATGCGTTTTTATTTGGACTCTGACATTGTAATAAGCAGCCCTGCATACTAGGATACAGCAGACGTTTAGACGTCAGAGGATCAAAGAAGGTTCAAACGTGGTTCTCTGTCACTTCACAAACACATTATCACCTGGTTATGTACTGATTATTGTGGCAGTTGCTGGGCGTAGTAATTGATCAAAAACTAAATTGAAATACTTGCACGAAAATGTCATATTTTTAGTGGATGAGGAATGGGGAGAAAACATAAATCAGTTTATGAATACTCAAAAGAAAACAAATGTTTCGAAGTATACAAAAAGCAAAAATAGCAGAAGTGGGTCAGATGAGGCAGAGGATGCATAGCGCTGCAAATACTGCTGCATCGAGGTATATGTTCGCACTGACAATAAAAGAACATACTGAAATATAAGCGACACGTTAAACTAAAACAAGAAAGTGAACTGAGAGACTAGCAATCCATTTATGCAGCTTTTACGCACACTTTAATAAAAAGAAAGCGCAGAATGAGTGTGTTATGAGTTTGTCAGAGCGCTGTGCTTTGCTGGACAGCCACTGTTTATTGCAGAGGGGTGTGTATTGGTGACTATGTGCGACAGTACTGTCCATCAGCTAAAACACTGCCTAACGCCGACAATCGTAATCGTAAATATTTGACAGAAAATGGTGATGCGTTAGTTGGTAAACTTCTATGGAACGCACTGATGGAAATGTCCAGTGTGATTTTTGACGCATCTCCCGACGGCTGGCACCACCGAGTTCCTTCAGTTTTAGTTGACACAGACGTGTAGGCTTTGATAGAGATCCCCACTCCTTTTGGCAGATACACACGTAGCTACTTCCCAGTATATGGGAGAACGTAAAAAGAATAAAGACATAGCTAGTTGAAGCATTGTCATTTTGTGAACCATAGAATAAGGAGCTGCAGATTGCGTGGTGTTTGTTCTGTCTTTGACCTGAGTTTCAGGGGAGAGCGCGGACGCAGCCCCCCACTACCAGAAATTATGCAGTCGAGATTCCCGCATTTGGGGAATTCGCAGGGGTCAGCACAGCCGGAGTGCAATGGCCGAGCCTCACCCTGGGTGAACCACCTTCATGATCATGGTATCTCCCCTGCCAGGTAAGTATGAGTTGTACACCTGCCGAGTCGTCGGCCGTCCACAAGAGACACTTTTCGTGGACATGGTACCTATGTCGACAATTAAAAGAAAAACACTGTTTTCCCACTGGAACGTTATATTTATTTTTACAAAGCACTCTCCACTCTGCTGAATTGAATGGTTTTCTTCCGTTTCGAGAAAAAAGTATTTCTAAATTGCAACCCCCACAATGGCGATCGGTTTATATTTGCATACGCGTTTATCATTGGAGGAGAGGATGTGTCAGACATTCTATAACAGGACGCCGTTCCTGCAGCTACGTGGAGTTGTTCCACGAGAGGAGCCGACCTGTATGAAAGCCTACACGTCTCTGTGAACGAAATTCAAAAATGTAAAATGTAGGACTTAAACAAATGTTTGACTTTGTACACCGTCTACTTCAAATCAGAGGCAGTGTGGTCCAGTGGTTAAAGAAAAGGGCTTGTAATTAGGTAGTCCCTGGTTCAAATCTCACCTCAGCCACTGACTCATTGTGTGACCCTGAGCAAGTCACTTAACCTCCTTGTGCTCCGTCTTTCGGGTGAGACGTAGTTCTAAGTGACTCTGCAGCTGATGCATAGTTCACACAGCCTAGTCTTTGTAAGTCGCCTTGGATAAAAGCATCTGCTAAATAAACAAATAATAGAGGTACCGTCAAAGATTAAAAAAGATTGTGGGGTGTCACAATGTTGGACAAATAGATCTATATGAAAAGAACCTTAAAAATGTCCTTTTTTATGTTGCAAAACCCAAGGGTAGCTCGCTTGCTTCTAGTAACACGTATTTCCATATATGAGCCTTCCTATTGGCCCGGTTGGTTTTGTGCCTTGAGCACATGTGGAGCCTAGAGCTGCTTGAATGTTACCTTTTGTGTCAGACGAGATTAGAGATCTGGCAACCACTCCCCTACATCACCCCGCATCCATGATGTCAACTTATTACTACAAAAGAGAAGAAACCAACCTGTTCTTTCGCTTACGGCCATACCACCTTGAGAACGCCTGATCTCAGAAACTAAGCAAAGTTGGGCCTGCTTAGTACTTGGATGGGAGACCACCTGGGAATACCAGGTGCTGTAAGCTTTTCTTTCTGTGGATCAGCAGGGGGCGCTATTTCCCAGTATATATAGTATTAACCTAGAAGCTGTAAGGGTAAACATCGTTTTCATTTAATTTTTTATTTAGTTTTTGTCCCATCACACACACAAACAAACAAACAAACCAAGGGAGTAGCAATACAATATATTATAGTTTAATATGTCGCACACACCACTGTTATTTCCTCAATTTGTGACAAAATGTGCCCCGTGAAGTAGAAAAAAACAAAACAAAACAAAACAAAAAACGTATGCATAAGGACACCAGACATGCTGGACAGCAATAATAATAATACATGACCTAAGCATTCAGATCTTTGTTTATTTCTCATTATTTTGTATTTCAAATAGTTTGTAGCTTTTCAGGCATCAATACAGTAGGTTTTAACTTATTTTTTTCATTTTCCACGTCGGAAGCAATAGGTACAGTCCACCTACCTACCGTTAGCTCTTTACACTATTACAGATCACTTACAGTTGAATTCCTTTGCTGTGCAATGTGGTCTTGCTCCTATTAGGTGCCCGGGAAGGGGTTAAAAAGCAGGCTGTCTCTGCTCGCCAAGCAGCTTCCTCCAGCCTTGTAGTCGCTCAGACTCTGCTGCTTCAGTGTGCAAGGCAGGGGTAGTGCGTCTTCCGGCTTATATTCTTTGTTTCGACAGTAGCTGTCTTGTTTTCCGTGGTAACGTTTCAGTCCATTCCCCGATTGAGTGTTTTAAAGTTCCTACTAGTTTGGCTGACGTTTTTAAAGTTTCAAAATTTTCCTTTAAACGTTTTTAAAGTTTCAAAATTCTCCTACTTGCCTACAAGGCCCTTCATCACACAGGTCCAGAGTATCTCTCCAACCTGTTGACCCGCTATGTCCCTGCACGCAAGGTGAGGTCCTCTGACTCTGGCTTGCTTCTTATACCCAAGCAAAAGTGCACCACACTCGGAGAGCGCTCTTTTAGCTTCATGGCCACGACTCTCTGGAACTCTCTTCAGCTTTAGTGTGTGTAACTCCCCCAGTCGCTCGCTTCAAATCAACTCTCAAGACCCACTTGTTCTCTTTTGCTTTTAATGCTCTTTAAGCCTGATATCTGTTATTGGCTGTTTGTCTAAATTGCTATTTCAGGGTTTTCACTCCATCTTATTCGTATGATTCTGTATGACACACGCATCCACAATGTTTAGAATTCACATCCTAGCCTTGTATTTCATGTATTAAGCCTGTATTTAAAGTATTTGCATTTGTTTTCCTTACAGTTTGCATTTAATGTACTATTTCCTGTATTTCACTTTATTTAATGTATTATGCAATTGTTCCTCACTATGTTGTAAAGCGCTTTGTGATGGTGGTCCACTATGAAAGGTGCTATGTAAAATAAATATTGATTGATTGATTGATTGATTGATTCATACAGTGTAGGTAGTGTTCCGCGTTTGCGGTTTATTCCGAATTTTACCGAAAAATTACAGGATTATTATTTTTTTTTAAACTGGACGTCGTTGTTGACTGATACCCGATGTTTGTCTATTAGTCAATATTTTCCCAGTACTATCTTCTAGGAAATACACAATATTTTGATGCAAATGCGTTTTTATTTGGACTCTGACATTGTAATAAGCAGCCCTGCATACTAGGATACAGCAGACGTTTAGACGTCAGAGGATCAAAGAAGGTTCAAACGTGGTTCTCTGTCACTTCACAAACACATTATCACCTGGTTATGTACTGATTATTGTGGCAGTTGCTGGGCGTAGTAATTGATCAAAAACTAAATTGAAATACTTGCACGAAAATGTCATATTTTTAGTGGATGAGGAATGGGGAGAAAACATAAATCAGTTTATGAATACTCAAAAGAAAACAAATGTTTCGAAGTATACAAAAAGCAAAAATAGCAGAAGTGGGTCAGATGAGGCAGAGGATGCATAGCGCTGCAAATACTGCTGCATCGAGGTACATGTTCGCACTGACAATAAAAGAACATACTGAAATATAAGCGACACGTTAAACTAAAACAAGAAAGTGAACTGAGAGACTAGCAATCCATTTATGCAGCTTTTACGCACGCTTTAATAAAAAGAAAGCGCAGAATGAGTGTGTTATGAGTTTGTCAGAGCGCTGTGCTTTGCGCTGTTTATTGCAGAGGGGTGTGTATTGGTGACTTTGTGCGACAGTACTGTCCATCAGCTAAAACACTGCCTAACGCCGACAATCGTAATCGTAAATATTTGACAGAAAATGGTGATGCGTTAGTTGGTAAACTTCTATGGAACGCACTGATGGAAATGTCCAGTGTGATTTTTGACGCATCTCCCGACGGCTGGCACCACCGAGTTCCTTCAGTTTTAGTTGACACAGACGTGTAGGCTTTGATAGAGATCCCCACTCCTTTTGGCGGAAACACACGTAGCAACTTCCCAGTATATGGGAGAACGTAAAAAGAATAAAGACATAGCTAGTCGAAGCATTGTCATTTTGTGAACCATCGAATAACGAGCTGCAGATTGCGTGGTGTTTGTTCTGTCTTTGACCTGAGTTTCAGGGGAGAGCGCGGACGCAGTCCCCCACTACCAGAAATTATGCAGTCGAGATTCCCGCATTTGGGGAATTCGCAGGGGTCAGCACAGCCGGAGTGCAATGGCCGAGCCTCGCCCTGGGTGAACCACCTTCATGATCATGGTATCTCCCCTGCCAGGTAAGTATGAGTTGTACACCTGCCGAGTCGTCGGCCGTCCACAAGAGACACTTTTCGTGGACATGGTACCTATGTCGACAATTAAAAGAAAAACACTGTTTTCCCACTGGAACGTTATATTTATTTTTACAAAGCACTCTCCACTCTGCTGAATTGAATGGTTTTCTTCCGTTTCGAGAAAAAGTATTTCTAAATTGCAACCCCCACAATGCCGATCGGTTTATAGTTGCATACGCGTTTATCATTGGAGGAGAGGATGTGTCAGACATTCTATAACAGGACGCCGTTCCTGCAGCTACGTGGAGTTGTTCCACGAGAGGAGCCGACCTGTATGAAAGCCTACACGTCTCTGTGAACGAAATTCAAAAATGTAAAATGTAGGACTTAAACAAATGTTTGACTTTGAACACTGTCTACTTCAAATCAGAGGCAGTGTGGTCCAGTGGTTAAAGAAAAGGGCTTGTAATTAGGTAGTCCCTGGTTCAAATCTCACCTCAGCCACTGACTCATTGTGTGACCCTGAGCAAGTCACTTAACCTCCTTGTGCTCCGTCTTTCGGGTGAGATGTAGTTCTAAGTGACTCTGCAGCTGATGCATAGTTCACACAGCCTAGTCTTTGTAAGTCGCCTTGGATAAAAGCATCTGCTAAATAAACAAATAATAGAGGTGCCGTCAAAGATTAAAAAAGATTGTGGGGTGTCACAATGTTGGACAAATAGATCTATATGAAAAGAACCTTAAAAATGTCTTTTTTTATGTTGCAAAACCCAAGGGTAGCTCGCTTGCTTCTAGTAACACGTATTTCCATATATGAGCCTTCCTATTGGCCCGGTTGGTTTTGTGCCTTGAGCACATGTGGAGCCTAGAGCTGCTTGAATGTTACCTTTTGTGTCAGACGAGATTAGAGATCTGGCAACCACTCCCCTACATCACCCCGCATCCATGATGTCAACTTATTACTACAAAAGAGAAGAAACCAACCTGTTCTTTGGCTTACGGCCATACCACCTTGAGAACGCCCGATCTCGTCTGATCTCAGAAGCTAAGCAAGGTTGGGCCTGCTTAGTACTTGGATGGGAGACCACCTGGGAATACCAGGTGCTGTAAGCTTTTCTTTCTGTGGATCAGCAGGGGGCGCTATTTCCCAGTATATATAGTATTAACCTAGAAGCTGTAAGGGTAAACATCGTTTTCATTTAATTTTTTATTTTGTTTTTGTCCCATCACACACACAAACAAACAAACAAACCAAGGGAGTAGCAATACAATATATTATAGTTTAATATGTCGCACACACCACTGTTATTTCCTCAATTTGTGACAAAATGTGCCCCGTGAAGTAGAAAAAAACAAAAGAAAACAAAACAAAAAACATATGCATAAGGACACCAGACATGCTGGACAGCAATAATAATAATACATGACCTAAGCATTCAGATCTTTGTTTATTTCTCATTATTTTGTATTTCAAATAGTTTGTAGCTTTTCAGGCATCAATACAGTAGGTTTTAACTTTTTTTTTCATTTTCCACGTCGGAAGCAATAGGTACAGTCGACCTACCTACCGTTAGCTCTTTACACTATTACAGATCACTTACAGTTGAATTCCTTTGCTGTGCAATGTGGTCTTGCTCCTATTAGGTGCCTGGGAAGGGGTTAAAAAGCAGGCTGTCTCTGCTCGCCAAGCAGCTTCCTCCAGCCTTGTAGTCGCTCAGACTCTGCTGCTTCAGTGTGCAAGGCAGGGGTAGTGCGTCTTCCGGCTTATATTCTTTGTTTCGACAGTAGCTGTCTTGTTTTCCGTGGTAACGTTTCAGTCCATTCCCCGATTGAGTGTTTTAAAGTTCCTACTAGTTTGGCTGACGTTTTTAAAGTTTCAAAATTTTCCTTTAAACGTTTTTAAAGTTTCAAAATTCTCCTACTTGCCTACAAGGCCCTTCATCACACAGGTCCAGAGTATCTCTCCAACCTGTTGACCCGCTATGTCCCTGCACGCAAGGTGAGGTCCTCTGACTCTGGCTTGCTTCTTATACCCAAGCAAAAGTGCACCACACTCGGAGAGACCTCTTTTAGCTTCATGGCCACGACTCTCTGGAACTCTCTTCAGCTTTAGTGCGTGTAGCTCCCCCAGTCGCTCGCTTCAAATCAACTCTCAAGACCCACTTGTTCTCTTTTGCTTTTAATGCTCTTTAAGTCTGATATCTGTTATTGGCTGTTTGTCTAAATTGCTATTTCAGGGTTTTCACTCCATCTTATTCGTATGATTCTGTATGACACACGCATCCACAATGTTTAGAATTCACATCCTAGCCTTGTATTTCATGTATTAAGCCTGTATTTAAAGTATTTGCATTTGTTTTCCTTACAGTTTGCATTTAATATACTATTTCCTGTATTTCACTTTATTTAATGTATTATGCAATTGTTCCTCACTATGTTGTAAAGCGCTTTGTGATGGTGGTCCACTATGAAAGGTGCTATGTAAAATAAATATTGATTGATTGATTCATACAGTGTAGGTAGTGTTCTTCCGCGTTTGCGGTTTATTCCGAATTTTACCGAAAAATTACAGGATTTTTTTTTTTTTTTAAACTGGACGTCGTTGTTGACTGATACCCGATGTTTGTCTATTAGTCAATATTTTCCCAGTACTATCTTCTAATAGGAAATACACAATATTCTGATGCAAATTCGTTTTTATTTGGACTCTGACATTGTAATAAGCAGCCCTGCATACTAGGATACAGCAGACGTTTAGACGTCAGAGGATCAAAGAAGGTTCAAACGTGGTTCTCTGTCACTTCACAAACACATTATCACCTGGTTATGTACTGATTATTGTGGCAGTTGCTGGGCGTAGTAATTGATCAAAAACTAAATTGAAATACTTGCACGAAAATGTCATATTTTTAGTGGATGAGGAATGGGGAGAAAACATAAATCAGTTTATGAATACTCAAAAGAAAACAAATGTTTCGAAGTATACAAAAAGCAAAAATAGCAGAAGTGGGTCAGATGAAGCAGAGGATGCATAGCGCTGCAAATACTGCTGCATCGAGGTGCATGTTCGCACTGACAATAAAAGAACATACTGAAATATAAGCGACACGTTAAACTAAAACAAGAAAGTGAACTGAGAGACTAGCAATCCATTTATGCAGCTTTTACGCACGCTTTAATAAAAAGAAAGCGCAGAATGAGTGTGTTATGAGTTTGTCAGAGCGCTGTGCTTTGCTGGACAGCCACTGTTTATTGCAGAGGGGTGTGTATTGGTGACTTTGTGCGACAGTACTGTCCATCAGCTAAAACACTGCCTAACGCCGACAATCGTAATCGTAAATATTTGACAGAAAATGGTGATGCGTTAGTTGGTAAACTTCTATGGAACGCACTGATGGAAATGTCCAGTGTGATTTTTGACGCATCTCCCGACGGCTGGCACCACCGAGTTCCTTCAGTTTTAGTTGACACAGACGTGTAGGCTTTGATAGAGATCCCCACTCCTTTTGGCGGAAACACACGTAGCTACATCCCAGTATATGGTAGAACGTAAAAAGAATAAAGACATAGCTAGTTGAAGCATTGTCATTTTGTGAACCATAGAATAAGGAGCTGCAGATTGCGTGGTGTTTGTTCTGTCTTTGACCTGAGTTTCAGGGGAGAGCGCGGACGCAGTCCCCCACTACCAGAAATTATGCAGTCGAGATTCCCGCATTTGGGGAATTCGCAGGGGTCAGCACAGCCGGAGTGCAATGGCCGAGCCTCGCCCTGGGTGAACCACCTTCATGATCATGGTATCTCCCCTGCCAGGTAAGTATGAGTTGTCCACCTGCCGAGTCGTCGGCCGTCCACAAGAGACAGGTTTCGTGGACATGGTACCTATGTCGACAATTAAAAGAAAAACACTGTTTTCCCACTGGAACGTTATATTTATTTTTACAAAGCACTCTCCACTCTGCTGAATTGAATGGTTTTCTTCCGTTTCGAGAAAAAAGTATTTCTAAATTGCAACCCCCACAATGCCGATCGGTTTATATTTGCATACGCGTTTATCATTGGAGGAGAGGATGTGTCAGACATTCTATAACAGGACGCCGTTCCTGCAGCTACGTGGAGTTGTTCCACGAGAGGAGCCGACCTGTATGAAAGCCTACACGTCTCTGTGAACGAAATTCAAAAATGTAAAATGTAGGACTTAAACAAATGTTTGACCAAATGTTTGACTTTGTACACCGTCTACTTCAAATCAGAGGCAGTGTGGTCCAGTGGTTAAAGAAAAGGGCTTGTAATTAGGTAGTCCCTGGTTCAAATCTCACCTCAGCCACTGACTCATTGTGTGACCCTGAGCAAGTCACTTAACCTCCTTGTGCTCCGTCTTTCGGGTGAGATGTAGTTCTAAGTGACTCTGCAGCTGATGCATAGTTCACACAGCCTAGTCTTTGTAAGTCGCCTTGGATAAAAGCATCTGCTAAATAAACAAATAATAGAGGTGCCGTCAAAGATTAAAAAAGATTGTGGGGTGTCACAATGTTGGACAAATAGATCTATATGAAAAGAACCTTAAAAATGTCTTTTTTTATGTTGCAAAACCCAAGGGTAGCTCGCTTGCTTCTAGTAACACGTATTTCCATATATGAGCCTTCCTATTGGCCCGGTTGGTTTTGTGCCTTGAGCACATGTGGAGCCTAGAGCTGCTTGAATGTTACCTTTTGTGTCAGACGAGATTAGAGATCTGGCAACCACTCCCCTACATCACCCCGCATCCATGATGTCAACTTATTACTACAAAAGAGAAGAAACCAACCTGTTCTTTCGCTTACGGCCATACCACCTTGAGAACGCCTGATCTCAGAAACTAAGCAAAGTTGGGCCTGCTTAGTACTTGGATGGGAGACCACCTGGGAATACCAGGTGCTGTAAGCTTTTCTTTCTGTGGATCAGCAGGGGGCGCTATTTCCCAGTATATATAGTATTAACCTAGAAGCTGTAAGGGTAAACATCGTTTTCATTTAATTTTTTATTTTGTTTTTGTCCCATCACACACACAAACAAACAAACAAACCAAGGGAGTAGCAATACAATATATTATAGTTTAATATGTCGCACACACCACTGTTATTTCCTCAATTTGTGACAAAATGTGCCCCGTGAAGTAGAAAAAAACAAAAGAAAACAAAACAAAAAACGTATGCATAAGGACACCAGACATGCTGGACAGCAATAATAATAATACATGACCTAAGCATTCAGATCTTTGTTTATTTCTCATTATTTTGTATTTCAAATAGTTTGTAGCTTTTCAGGCATCAATACAGTAGGTTTTAACTTATTTTTTTCATTTTCCACGTCGGAAGCAATAGGTACAGTCCACCTACCTACCGTTAGCTCTTTACACTATTACAGATCACTTACAGTTGAATTCCTTTGCTGTGCAATGTGGTCTTGCTCCTATTAGGTGCCCGGGAAGGGGTTAAAAAGCAGGCTGTCTCTGCTCGCCAAGCAGCTTCCTCCAGCCTTGTAGTCGCTCAGACTCTGCTGCTTCAGTGTGCAAGGCAGGGGTAGTGCGTCTTCCGGCTTATATTCTTTGTTTCGACAGTAGCTGTCTTGTTTTCCGTGGTAACGTTTCAGTCCATTCCCCGATTGAGTGTTTTAAAGTTCCTACTAGTTTGGCTGACGTTTTTAAAGTTTCAAAATTTTCCTTTAAACGTTTTTAAAGTTTCAAAATTCTCCTACTTGCCTACAAGGCCCTTCATCACACAGGTCCAGAGTATCTCTCCAACCTGTTGACCCGCTATGTCCCTGCACGCAAGGTGAGGTCCTCTGACTCTGGCTTGCTTCTTATACCCAAGCAAAAGTGCACCACACTCGGAGAGCGCTCTTTTAGCTTCATGGCCACGACTCTCTGGAACTCTCTTCAGCTTTAGTGTGTGTAACTCCCCCAGTCGCTCGCTTCAAATCAACTCTCAAGACCCACTTGTTCTCTTTTGCTTTTAATGCTCTTTAAGCCTGATATCTGTTATTGGCTGTTTGTCTAAATTGCTATTTCAGGGTTTTCACTCCATCTTATTCGTATGATTCTGTATGACCCACGCATCCACAATGTTTAGAATTCACATCCTAGCCTTGTATTTCATGTATTAAGCCTGTATTTAAAGTATTTGCATTTGTTTTCCTTACAGTTTGCATTTAATGTACTATTTCCTGTATTTCACTTTATTTAATGTATTATGCAATTGTTCCTCACTATGTTGTAAAGCGCTTTGTGATGGTGGTCCACTATGAAAGGTGCTATGTAAAATAAATATTGATTGATTGATTGATTGATTGATTCATACAGTGTAGGTAGTGTTCCGCGTTTGCGGTTTATTCCGAATTTTACCGAAAAATTACAGGATTATTTTTTTTTTTTAAACTGGACGTCGTTGTTGACTGATACCCGATGTTTGTCTATTAGTCAATATTTTCCCAGTACTATCTTCTAGGAAATACACAATATTTTGATGCAAATGCGTTTTTATTTGGACTCTGACATTGTAATAAGCAGCCCTGCATACTAGGATACAGCAGACGTTTAGACGTCAGAGGATCAAAGAAGGTTCAAACGTGGTTCTCTGTCACTTCACAAACACATTATCACCTGGTTATGTACTGATTATTGTGGCAGTTGCTGGGCGTAGTAATTGATCAAAAACTAAATTGAAATACTTGCACGAAAATGTCATATTTTTAGTGGATGAGGAATGGGGAGAAAACATAAATCAGTTTATGAATACTCAAAAGAAAACAAATGTTTCGAAGTATACAAAAAGCAAAAATAGCAGAAGTGGGTCAGATGAGGCAGAGGATGCATAGCGCTGCAAATACTGCTGCATCGAGGTACATGTTCGCACTGACAATAAAAGAACATACTGAAATATAAGCGACACGTTAAACTAAAACAAGAAAGTGAACTGAGAGACTAGCAATCCATTTATGCAGCTTTTACGCACGCTTTAATAAAAAGAAAGCGCAGAATGAGTGTGTTATGAGTTTGTCAGAGCGCTGTGCTTTGCGCTGTTTATTGCAGAGGGGTGTGTATTGGTGACTTTGTGCGACAGTACTGTCCATCAGCTAAAACACTGCCTAACGCCGACAATCGTAATCGTAAATATTTGACAGAAAATGGTGATGCGTTAGTTGGTAAACTTCTATGGAACGCACTGATGGAAATGTCCAGTGTGATTTTTGACGCATCTCCCGACGGCTGGCACCACCGAGTTCCTTCAGTTTTAGTTGACACAGACGTGTAGGCTTTGATAGAGATCCCCACTCCTTTTGGCGGAAACACACGTAGCAACTTCCCAGTATATGGGAGAACGTAAAAAGAATAAAGACATAGCTAGTCGAAGCATTGTCATTTTGTGAACCATCGAATAACGAGCTGCAGATTGCGTGGTGTTTGTTCTGTCTTTGACCTGAGTTTCAGGGGAGAGCGCGGACGCAGTCCCCCACTACCAGAAATTATGCAGTCGAGATTCCCGCATTTGGGGAATTCGCAGGGGTCAGCACAGCCGGAGTGCAATGGCCGAGCCTCGCCCTGGGTGAACCACCTTCATGATCATGGTATCTCCCCTGCCAGGTAAGTATGAGTTGTACACCTGCCGAGTCGTCGGCCGTCCACAAGAGACACTTTTCGTGGACATGGTACCTATGTCGACAATTAAAAGAAAAACACTGTTTTCCCACTGGAACGTTATATTTATTTTTACAAAGCACTCTCCACTCTGCTGAATTGAATGGTTTTCTTCCGTTTCGAGAAAAAGTATTTCTAAATTGCAACCCCCACAATGCCGATCGGTTTATAGTTGCATACGCGTTTATCATTGGAGGAGAGGATGTGTCAGACATTCTATAACAGGACGCCGTTCCTGCAGCTACGTGGAGTTGTTCCACGAGAGGAGCCGACCTGTATGAAAGCCTACACGTCTCTGTGAACGAAATTCAAAAATGTAAAATGTAGGACTTAAACAAATGTTTGACTTTGAACACTGTCTACTTCAAATCAGAGGCAGTGTGGTCCAGTGGTTAAAGAAAAGGGCTTGTAATTAGGTAGTCCCTGGTTCAAATCTCACCTCAGCCACTGACTCATTGTGTGACCCTGAGCAAGTCACTTAACCTCCTTGTGCTCCGTCTTTCGGGTGAGATGTAGTTCTAAGTGACTCTGCAGCTGATGCATAGTTCACACAGCCTAGTCTTTGTAAGTCGCCTTGGATAAAAGCATCTGCTAAATAAACAAATAATAGAGGTGCCGTCAAAGATTAAAAAAGATTGTGGGGTGTCACAATGTTGGACAAATAGATCTATATGAAAAGAACCTTAAAAATGTCTTTTTTTATGTTGCAAAACCCAAGGGTAGCTCGCTTGCTTCTAGTAACACGTATTTCCATATATGAGCCTTCCTATTGGCCCGGTTGGTTTTGTGCCTTGAGCACATGTGGAGCCTAGAGCTGCTTGAATGTTACCTTTTGTGTCAGACGAGATTAGAGATCTGGCAACCACTCCCCTACATCACCCCGCATCCATGATGTCAACTTATTACTACAAAAGAGAAGAAACCAACCTGTTCTTTGGCTTACGGCCATACCACCTTGAGAACGCCCGATCTCGTCTGATCTCAGAAGCTAAGCAAGGTTGGGCCTGCTTAGTACTTGGATGGGAGACCACCTGGGAATACCAGGTGCTGTAAGCTTTTCTTTCTGTGGATCAGCAGGGGGCGCTATTTCCCAGTATATATAGTATTAACCTAGAAGCTGTAAGGGTAAACATCGTTTTCATTTAATTTTTTATTTTGTTTTTGTCCCATCACACACACAAACAAACAAACAAACCAAGGGAGTAGCAATACAATATATTATAGTTTAATATGTCGCACACACCACTGTTATTTCCTCAATTTGTGACAAAATGTGCCCCGTGAAGTAGAAAAAAACAAAAGAAAACAAAACAAAAAACATATGCATAAGGACACCAGACATGCTGGACAGCAATAATAATAATACATGACCTAAGCATTCAGATCTTTGTTTATTTCTCATTATTTTGTATTTCAAATAGTTTGTAGCTTTTCAGGCATCAATACAGTAGGTTTTAACTTTTTTTTTCATTTTCCACGTCGGAAGCAATAGGTACAGTCGACCTACCTACCGTTAGCTCTTTACACTATTACAGATCACTTACAGTTGAATTCCTTTGCTGTGCAATGTGGTCTTGCTCCTATTAGGTGCCTGGGAAGGGGTTAAAAAGCAGGCTGTCTCTGCTCGCCAAGCAGCTTCCTCCAGCCTTGTAGTCGCTCAGACTCTGCTGCTTCAGTGTGCAAGGCAGGGGTAGTGCGTCTTCCGGCTTATATTCTTTGTTTCGACAGTAGCTGTCTTGTTTTCCGTGGTAACGTTTCAGTCCATTCCCCGATTGAGTGTTTTAAAGTTCCTACTAGTTTGGCTGACGTTTTTAAAGTTTCAAAATTTTCCTTTAAACGTTTTTAAAGTTTCAAAATTCTCCTACTTGCCTACAAGGCCCTTCATCACACAGGTCCAGAGTATCTCTCCAACCTGTTGACCCGCTATGTCCCTGCACGCAAGGTGAGGTCCTCTGACTCTGGCTTGCTTCTTATACCCAAGCAAAAGTGCACCACACTCGGAGAGACCTCTTTTAGCTTCATGGCCACGACTCTCTGGAACTCTCTTCAGCTTTAGTGCGTGTAGCTCCCCCAGTCGCTCGCTTCAAATCAACTCTCAAGACCCACTTGTTCTCTTTTGCTTTTAATGCTCTTTAAGTCTGATATCTGTTATTGGCTGTTTGTCTAAATTGCTATTTCAGGGTTTTCACTCCATCTTATTCGTATGATTCTGTATGACACACGCATCCACAATGTTTAGAATTCACATCCTAGCCTTGTATTTCATGTATTAAGCCTGTATTTAAAGTATTTGCATTTGTTTTCCTTACAGTTTGCATTTAATATACTATTTCCTGTATTTCACTTTATTTAATGTATTATGCAATTGTTCCTCACTATGTTGTAAAGCGCTTTGTGATGGTGGTCCACTATGAAAGGTGCTATGTAAAATAAATATTGATTGATTGATTCATACAGTGTAGGTAGTGTTCTTCCGCGTTTGCGGTTTATTCCGAATTTTACCGAAAAATTACAGGATTTTTTTTTTTTTTAAACTGGACGTCGTTGTTGACTGATACCCGATGTTTGTCTATTAGTCAATATTTTCCCAGTACTATCTTCTAATAGGAAATACACAATATTCTGATGCAAATTCGTTTTTATTTGGACTCTGACATTGTAATAAGCAGCCCTGCATACTAGGATACAGCAGACGTTTAGACGTCAGAGGATCAAAGAAGGTTCAAACGTGGTTCTCTGTCACTTCACAAACACATTATCACCTGGTTATGTACTGATTATTGTGGCAGTTGCTGGGCGTAGTAATTGATCAAAAACTAAATTGAAATACTTGCACGAAAATGTCATATTTTTAGTGGATGAGGAATGGGGAGAAAACATAAATCAGTTTATGAATACTCAAAAGAAAACAAATGTTTCGAAGTATACAAAAAGCAAAAATAGCAGAAGTGGGTCAGATGAAGCAGAGGATGCATAGCGCTGCAAATACTGCTGCATCGAGGTGCATGTTCGCACTGACAATAAAAGAACATACTGAAATATAAGCGACACGTTAAACTAAAACAAGAAAGTGAACTGAGAGACTAGCAATCCATTTATGCAGCTTTTACGCACGCTTTAATAAAAAGAAAGCGCAGAATGAGTGTGTTATGAGTTTGTCAGAGCGCTGTGCTTTGCTGGACAGCCACTGTTTATTGCAGAGGGGTGTGTATTGGTGACTTTGTGCGACAGTACTGTCCATCAGCTAAAACACTGCCTAACGCCGACAATCGTAATCGTAAATATTTGACAGAAAATGGTGATGCGTTAGTTGGTAAACTTCTATGGAACGCACTGATGGAAATGTCCAGTGTGATTTTTGACGCATCTCCCGACGGCTGGCACCACCGAGTTCCTTCAGTTTTAGTTGACACAGACGTGTAGGCTTTGATAGAGATCCCCACTCCTTTTGGCGGAAACACACGTAGCTACATCCCAGTATATGGTAGAACGTAAAAAGAATAAAGACATAGCTAGTTGAAGCATTGTCATTTTGTGAACCATAGAATAAGGAGCTGCAGATTGCGTGGTGTTTGTTCTGTCTTTGACCTGAGTTTCAGGGGAGAGCGCGGACGCAGTCCCCCACTACCAGAAATTATGCAGTCGAGATTCCCGCATTTGGGGAATTCGCAGGGGTCAGCACAGCCGGAGTGCAATGGCCGAGCCTCGCCCTGGGTGAACCACCTTCATGATCATGGTATCTCCCCTGCCAGGTAAGTATGAGTTGTACACCTGCCGAGTCGTCGGCCGTCCACAAGAGACAGGTTTCGTGGACATGGTACCTATGTCGACAATTAAAAGAAAAACACTGTTTTCCCACTGGAACGTTATATTTATTTTTACAAAGCACTCTCCACTCTGCTGAATTGAATGGTTTTCTTCCGTTTCGAGAAAAAAGTATTTCTAAATTGCAACCCCCACAATGCCGATCGGTTTATATTTGCATACGCGTTTATCATTGGAGGAGAGGATGTGTCAGACATTCTATAACAGGACGCCGTTCCTGCAGCTACGTGGAGTTGTTCCACGAGAGGAGCCGACCTGTATGAAAGCCTACACGTCTCTGTGAACGAAATTCAAAAATGTAAAATGTAGGACTTAAACAAATGTTTGACCAAATGTTTGACTTTGTACACCGTCTACTTCAAATCAGAGGCAGTGTGGTCCAGTGGTTAAAGAAAAGGGCTTGTAATTAGGTAGTCCCTGGTTCAAATCTCACCTCAGCCACTGACTCATTGTGTGACCCTGAGCAAGTCACTTAACCTCCTTGTGCTCCGTCTTTCGGGTGAGATGTAGTTCTAAGTGACTCTGCAGCTGATGCATAGTTCACACAGCCTAGTCTTTGTAAGTCGCCTTGGATAAAAGCATCTGCTAAATAAACAAATAATAGAGGTGCCGTCAAAGATTAAAAAAGATTGTGGGGTGTCACAATGTTGGACAAATAGATCTATATGAAAAGAACCTTAAAAATGTCTTTTTTTATGTTGCAAAACCCAAGGGTAGCTCGCTTGCTTCTAGTAACACGTATTTCCATATATGAGCCTTCCTATTGGCCCGGTTGGTTTTGTGCCTTGAGCACATGTGGAGCCTAGAGCTGCTTGAATGTTACCTTTTGTGTCAGACGAGATTAGAGATCTGGCAACCACTCCCCTACATCACCCCGCATCCATGATGTCAACTTATTACTACAAAAGAGAAGACACCAACCTGTTCTTTCGCTTACGGCCATACCACCTTGAGAACGCCTGATCTCAGAAACTAAGCAAAGTTGGGCCTGCTTAGTACTTGGATGGGAGACCACCTGGGAATACCAGGTGCTGTAAGCTTTTCTTTCTGTGGATCAGCAGGGGGCGCTATTTCCCAGTATATATAGTATTAACCTAGAAGCTGTAAGGGTAAACATCGTTTTCATTTAATTTTTTATTTTGTTTTTGTCCCATCACACACACAAACAAACAAACAAACCAAGGGAGTAGCAATACAATATATTATAGTTTAATATGTCGCACACACCACTGTTATTTCCTCAATTTGTGACAAAATGTGCCCCGTGAAGTAGAAAAAAACAAACGAAAACAAAACAAAAAACGTATGCATAAGGACACCAGACATGCTGGACAGCAATAATAATAATACATGACCTAAGCATTCAGATCTTTGTTTATTTCTCATTATTTTGTATTTCAAATAGTTTGTAGCTTTTCAGGCATCAATACAGTAGGTTTTAACTTATTTTTTTCATTTTCCACGTCGGAAGCAATAGGTACAGTCCACCTACCTACCGTTAGCTCTTTACACTATTACAGATCACTTACAGTTGAATTCCTTTGCTGTGCAATGTGGTCTTGCTCCTATTAGGTGCCCGGGAAGGGGTTAAAAAGCAGGCTGTCTCTGCTCGCCAAGCAGCTTCCTCCAGCCTTGTAGTCGCTCAGACTCTGCTGCTTCAGTGTGCAAGGCAGGGGTAGTGCGTCTTCCGGCTTATATTCTTTGTTTCGACAGTAGCTGTCTTGTTTTCCGTGGTAACGTTTCAGTCCATTCCCCGATTGAGTGTTTTAAAGTTCCTACTAGTTTGGCTGACGTTTTTAAAGTTTCAAAATTTTCCTTTAAACGTTTTTAAAGTTTCAAAATTCTCCTACTTGCCTACAAGGCCCTTCATCACACAGGTCCAGAGTATCTCTCCAACCTGTTGACCCGCTATGTCCCTGCACGCAAGGTGAGGTCCTCTGACTCTGGCTTGCTTCTTATACCCAAGCAAAAGTGCACCACACTCGGAGAGCGCTCTTTTAGCTTCATGGCCACGACTCTCTGGAACTCTCTTCAGCTTTAGTGTGTGTAACTCCCCCAGTCGCTCGCTTCAAATCAACTCTCAAGACCCACTTGTTCTCTTTTGCTTTTAATGCTCTTTAAGCCTGATATCTGTTATTGGCTGTTTGTCTAAATTGCTATTTCAGGGTTTTCACTCCATCTTATTCGTATGATTCTGTATGACACACGCATCCACAATGTTTAGAATTCACATCCTAGCCTTGTATTTCATGTATTAAGCCTGTATTTAAAGTATTTGCATTTGTTTTCCTTACAGTTTGCATTTAATGTACTATTTCCTGTATTTCACTTTATTTAATGTATTATGCAATTGTTCCTCACTATGTTGTAAAGCGCTTTGTGATGGTGGTCCACTATGAAAGGTGCTATGTAAAATAAATATTGATTGATTGATTGATTGATTGATTCATACAGTGTAGGTAGTGTTCCGCGTTTGCGGTTTATTCCGAATTTTACCGAAAAATTACAGGATTATTATTTTTTTTTAAACTGGACGTCGTTGTTGACTGATACCCGATGTTTGTCTATTAGTCAATATTTTCCCAGTACTATCTTCTAGGAAATACACAATATTTTGATGCAAATGCGTTTTTATTTGGACTCTGACATTGTAATAAGCAGCCCTGCATACTAGGATACAGCAGACGTTTAGACGTCAGAGGATCAAAGAAGGTTCAAACGTGGTTCTCTGTCACTTTCACAAACACATTATCACCTGGTTATGTACTGATTATTGTGGCAGTTGCTGGGCGTAGTAATTGATCAAAAACTAAATTGAAATACTTGCACGAAAATGTCATATTTTTAGTGGATGAGGAATGGGGAGAAAACATAAATCAGTTTATGAATACTCAAAAGAAAACAAATGTTTCGAAGTATACAAAAAGCAAAAATAGCAGAAGTGGGTCAGATGAGGCAGAGGATGCATAGCGCTGCAAATACTGCTGCATCGAGGTACATGTTCGCACTGACAATAAAAGAACATACTGAAATATAAGCGACACGTTAAACTAAAACAAGAAAGTGAACTGAGAGACTAGCAATCCATTTATGCAGCTTTTACGCACGCTTTAATAAAAAGAAAGCGCAGAATGAGTGTGTTATGAGTTTGTCAGAGCGCTGTGCTTTGCGCTGTTTATTGCAGAGGGGTGTGTATTGGTGACTTTGTGCGACAGTACTGTCCATCAGCTAAAACACTGCCTAACGCCGACAATCGTAATCGTAAATATTTGACAGAAAATGGTGATGCGTTAGTTGGTAAACTTCTATGGAACGCACTGATGGAAATGTCCAGTGTGATTTTTGACGCATCTCCCGACGGCTGGCACCACCGAGTTCCTTCAGTTTTAGTTGACACAGACGTGTAGGCTTTGATAGAGATCCCCACTCCTTTTGGCGGAAACACACGTAGCAACTTCCCAGTATATGGGAGAACGTAAAAAGAATAAAGACATAGCTAGTCGAAGCATTGTCATTTTGTGAACCATCGAATAACGAGCTGCAGATTGCGTGGTGTTTGTTCTGTCTTTGACCTGAGTTTCAGGGGAGAGCGCGGACGCAGTCCCCCACTACCAGAAATTATGCAGTCGAGATTCCCGCATTTGGGGAATTCGCAGGGGTCAGCACAGCCGGAGTGCAATGGCCGAGCCTCGCCCTGGGTGAACCACCTTCATGATCATGGTATCTCCCCTGCCAGGTAAGTATGAGTTGTCCACCTGCCGTGTCGTCGGCCGTCCACAAGAGACAGGTTTCGTGGACATGGTACCTAAGTCGACAATTAAAAGAAAAACACTGTTTTCCCACTGGAACGTTATATTTATTTTTACAAAGCACTCTCCACTCTGCTGAATTGAATGGTTTTCTTCCGTTTCGAGAAAAAAGTATTTCTAAATTGCAACCCCCACAATGGCGATCGGTTTATAGTTGCATACGCGTTTATCATTGGAGGAGAGGATGTGTCAGACATTCTATAACAGGACGCCGTTCCTGCAGCTACGTGGAGTTGTTCCACGAGAGGAGCCGACCTGTATGAAAGCCTACACGTCTCTGTGAACGAAATTCAAAAATGTAAAATGTAGGACTTAAACAAATGTTTGACTTTGTACACCGTCTACTTCAAATCAGAGGCAGTGTGGTCCAGTGGTTAAAGAAAAGGGCTTGTAATTAGGTAGTCCCTGGTTCAAATCTCACCTCAGCCACTGACTCATTGTGTGACCCTGAGCAAGTCACTTAACCTCCTTGTGCTCCGTCTTTCGGGTGAGACGTAGTTCTAAGTGACTCTGCAGCTGATGCATAGTTCACACAGCCTAGTCTTTGTAAGTCGCCTTGGATAAAAGCATCTGCTAAATAAACAAATAATAGAGGTACCGTCAAAGATTAAAAAAGATTGTGGGGTGTCACAATGTTGGACAAATAGATCTATATGAAAAGAACCTTAAAAATGTCCTTTTTTATGTTGCAAAACCCAAGGGTAGCTTGCTTGCTTCTAGTAACACGTATTTCCATATATGAGCCTTCCTATTGGCCCGGTTGGTTTTGTGCCTTGAGCACATGTGGAGCCTAGAGCTGCTTGAATGTTACCTTTTGTGTCAGACGAGATTAGAGATCTGGCAACCACTCCCCTACATCACCCCGCATCCATGATGTCAACTTATTACTACAAAAGAGAAGAAACCAACCTGTTCTTTCGCTTACGGCCATACCACCTTGAGAACGCCCGATCTCATCTGAACTCAGAAGCGAAGCAAGGTTGGGCCTGCTTAGTACTTGGATGGGAGACCACCTGGGAATACCAGGTGCTGTAAGCTTTTCTTTCTGTGGATCAGCAGGGGGCGCTATTTCCCAGTATATATAGTATTAACCTAGAAGCTGTAAGGGTAAACATCGTTTTCATTTAATTTTTTATTTTGTTTTTGTCCCATCACACACACAAACAAACAAACAAACCAAGGGAGTAGCAATACAATATATTATAGTTTAATATGTCGCACACACCACTGTTATTTCCTCAATTTGTGACGAAATGTGCCCCGTGAAGTAGAAAAAAACAAAACAAAACAAAACAAAAAACGTATGCATAAGGACACCAGACATGCTGGACAGCAATAATAATAATACATGACCTAAGCATTCAGATCTTTGTTTATTTCTCATTATTTTGTATTTCAAATAGTTTGTAGCTTTTCAGGCATCAATACAGTAGGTTTTAACTTTTTTTTTCATTTTCCACGTCGGAAGCAATAGGTACAGTCGACCTACCTACCGTTAGCTCTTTACACTATTACAGATCACTTACAGTTGAATTCCTTTGCTGTGCAATGTGGTCTTGCTCCTATTAGGTGCCTGGGAAGGGGTTAAAAAGCAGGCTGTCTCTGCTCGCCAAGCAGCTTCCTCCAGCCTTGTAGTCGCTCAGACTCTGCTGCTTCAGTGTGCAAGGCAGGGGTAGTGCGTCTTCCGGCTTATATTCTTTGTTTCGACAGTAGCTGTCTTGTTTTCCGTGGTAACGTTTCAGTCCATTCCCCGATTGAGTGTTTTAAAGTTCCTACTAGTTTGGCTGACGTTTTTAAAGTTTCAAAATTTTCCTTTAAACGTTTTTAAAGTTTCAAAATTCTCCTACTTGCCTACAAGGCCCTTCATCACACAGGTCCAGAGTATCTCTCCAACCTGTTGACCCGCTATGTCCCTGCACGCAAGGTGAGGTCCTCTGACTCTGGCTTGCTTCTTATACCCAAGCAAAAGTGCACCACACTCGGAGAGACCTCTTTTAGCTTCATGGCCACGACTCTCTGGAACTCTCTTCAGCTTTAGTGCGTGTAGCTCCCCCAGTCGCTCGCTTCAAATCAACTCTCAAGACCCACTTGTTCTCTTTTGCTTTTAATGCTCTTTAAGTCTGATATCTGTTATTGGCTGTTTGTCTAAATTGCTATTTCAGGGTTTTCACTCCATCTTATTTGTATGATTCTGTATGACACACGCATCCACAATGTTTAGAATTCACATCCTAGCCTTGTATTTCATGTATTAAGCCTGTATTTAAAGTATTTGCATTTGTTTTCCTTACAGTTTGCATTTAATATACTATTTCCTGTATTTCACTTTATTTAATGTATTATGCAATTGTTCCTCACTATGTTGTAAAGCGCTTTGTGATGGTGGTCCACTATGAAAGGTGCTATGTAAAATAAATATTGATTGATTGATTCATACAGTGTAGGTAGTGTTCTTCCGCGTTTGCGGTTTATTCCGAATTTTACCGAAAAATTACAGGATTTTTTTTTTTTTTTAAACTGGACGTCGTTGTTGACTGATACCCGATGTTTGTCTATTAGTCAATATTTTCCCAGTACTATCTTCTAATAGGAAATACACAATATTCTGATGCAAATTCGTTTTTATTTGGACTCTGACATTGTAATAAGCAGCCCTGCATACTAGGATACAGCAGACGTTTAGACGTCAGAGGATCAAAGAAGGTTCAAACGTGGTTCTCTGTCACTTCACAAACACATTATCACCTGGTTATGTACTGATTATTGTGGCAGTTGCTGGGCGTAGTAATTGATCAAAAACTAAATTGAAATACTTGCACGAAAATGTCATATTTTTAGTGGATGAGGAATGGGGAGAAAACATAAATCAGTTTATGAATACTCAAAAGAAAACAAATGTTTCGAAGTATACAAAAAGCAAAAATAGCAGAAGTGGGTCAGATGAAGCAGAGGATGCATAGCGCTGCAAATACTGCTGCATCGAGGTGCATGTTCGCACTGACAATAAAAGAACATACTGAAATATAAGCGACACGTTAAACTAAAACAAGAAAGTGAACTGAGAGACTAGCAATCCATTTATGCAGCTTTTACGCACGCTTTAATAAAAAGAAAGCGCAGAATGAGTGTGTTATGAGTTTGTCAGAGCGCTGTGCTTTGCTGGACAGCCACTGTTTATTGCAGAGGGGTGTGTATTGGTGACTATGTGCGACAGTACTGTCCATCAGCTAAAACACTGCCTAACGCCGACAATCGTAATCGTAAATATTTGACAGAAAATGGTGATGCGTTAGTTGGTAAACTTCTATGGAACGCACTGATGGAAATGTCCAGTGTGATTTTTGACGCATCTCCCGACGGCTGGCACCACCGAGTTCCTTCAGTTTTAGTTGACACAGACGTGTAGGCTTTGATAGAGATCCCCACTCCTTTTGGCAGATACACACGTAGCTACATCCCAGTATATGGGAGAACGTAAAAAGAATAAAGACATAGCTAGTTGAAGCATTGTCATTTTGTGAACCATAGAATAAGGAGCTGCAGATTGCGTGGTGTTTGTTCTGTCTTTGACCTGAGTTTCAGGGGAGAGCGCGGACGCAGCCCCCCACTACCAGAAATTATGCAGTCGAGATTCGCGCATTTGGGGAATTCGCAGGGGTCAGCACAGCCGGAGTGCAATGGCCGAGCCTCACCCTGGGTGAACCACCTTCATGATCATGGTATCTCCCCTGCCAGGTAAGTATGAGTTGTACACCTGCCGAGTCGTCGGCCGTCCACAAGAGACACTTTTCGTGGACATGGTACCTATGTCGACAATTAAAAGAAAAACACTGTTTTCCCACTGGAACGTTATATTTATTTTTACAAAGCACTCTCCACTCTGCTGAATTGAATGGTTTTCTTCCGTTTCGAGAAAAAAGTATTTCTAAATTGCAACCCCCACAATGGCGATCGGTTTATATTTGCATACGCGTTTATCATTGGAGGAGAGGATGTGTCAGACATTCTATAACAGGACGCCGTTCCTGCAGCTACGTGGAGTTGTTCCACGAGAGGAGCCGACCTGTATGAAAGCCTACACGTCTCTGTGAACGAAATTCAAAAATGTAAAATGTAGGACTTAAACAAATGTTTGACTTTGTACACCGTCTACTTCAAATCAGAGGCAGTGTGGTCCAGTGGTTAAAGAAAAGGGCTTGTAATTAGGTAGTCCCTGGTTCAAATCTCACCTCAGCCACTGACTCATTGTGTGACCCTGAGCAAGTCACTTAACCTCCTTGTGCTCCGTCTTTCGGGTGAGACGTAGTTCTAAGTGACTCTGCAGCTGATGCATAGTTCACACAGCCTAGTCTTTGTAAGTCGCCTTGGATAAAAGCATCTGCTAAATAAACAAATAATAGAGGTACCGTCAAAGATTAAAAAAGATTGTGGGGTGTCACAATGTTGGACAAATAGATCTATATGAAAAGAACCTTAAAAATGTCCTTTTTTATGTTGCAAAACCCAAGGGTAGCTTGCTTGCTTCTAGTAACACGTATTTCCATATATGAGCCTTCCTATTGGCCCGGTTGGTTTTGTGCCTTGAGCACATGTGGAGCCTAGAGCTGCTTGAATGTTACCTTTTGTGTCAGACGAGATTAGAGATCTGGCAACCACTCCCCTACATCACCCCGCATCCATGATGTCAACTTATTACTACAAAAGAGAAGAAACCAACCTGTTCTTTCGCTTACGGCCATACCACCTTGAGAACGCCCGATCTCATCTGAACTCAGAAGCGAAGCAAGGTTGGGCCTGCTTAGTACTTGGATGGGAGACCACCTGGGAATACCAGGTGCTGTAAGCTTTTCTTTCTGTGGATCAGCAGGGGGCGCTATTTCCCAGTATATATAGTATTAACCTAGAAGCTGTAAGGGTAAACATCGTTTTCATTTAATTTTTTATTTTGTTTTTGTCCCATCACACACACAAACAAACAAACAAACCAAGGGAGTAGCAATACAATATATTATAGTTTAATATGTCGCACACACCACTGTTATTTCCTCAATTTGTGACGAAATGTGCCCCGTGAAGTAGAAAAAAACAAAACAAAACAAAACAAAAAACGTATGCATAAGGACACCAGACATGCTGGACAGCAATAATAATAATACATGACCTAAGCATTCAGATCTTTGTTTATTTCTCATTATTTTGTATTTCAAATAGTTTGTAGCTTTTCAGGCATCAATACAGTAGGTTTTAACTTTTTTTTTCATTTTCCACGTCGGAAGCAATAGGTACAGTCGACCTACCTACCGTTAGCTCTTTACACTATTACAGATCACTTACAGTTGAATTCCTTTGCTGTGCAATGTGGTCTTGCTCCTATTAGGTGCCTGGGAAGGGGTTAAAAAGCAGGCTGTCTCTGCTCGCCAAGCAGCTTCCTCCAGCCTTGTAGTCGCTCAGACTCTGCTGCTTCAGTGTGCAAGGCAGGGGTAGTGCGTCTTCCGGCTTATATTCTTTGTTTCGACAGTAGCTGTCTTGTTTTCCGTGGTAACGTTTCAGTCCATTCCCCGATTGAGTGTTTTAAAGTTCCTACTAGTTTGGCTGACGTTTTTAAAGTTTCAAAATTTTCCTTTAAACGTTTTTAAAGTTTCAAAATTCTCCTACTTGCCTACAAGGCCCTTCATCACACAGGTCCAGAGTATCTCTCCAACCTGTTGACCCGCTATGTCCCTGCACGCAAGGTGAGGTCCTCTGACTCTGGCTTGCTTCTTATACCCAAGCAAAAGTGCACCACACTCGGAGAGACCTCTTTTAGCTTCATGGCCACGACTCTCTGGAACTCTCTTCAGCTTTAGTGCGTGTAGCTCCCCCAGTCGCTCGCTTCAAATCAACTCTCAAGACCCACTTGTTCTCTTTTGCTTTTAATGCTCTTTAAGTCTGATATCTGTTATTGGCTGTTTGTCTAAATTGCTATTTCAGGGTTTTCACTCCATCTTATTCGTATGATTCTGTATGACACACGCATCCACAATGTTTAGAATTCACATCCTAGCCTTGTATTTCATGTATTAAGCCTGTATTTAAAGTATTTGCATTTGTTTTCCTTACAGTTTGCATTTAATATACTATTTCCTGTATTTCACTTTATTTAATGTATTATGCAATTGTTCCTCACTATGTTGTAAAGCGCTTTGTGATGGTGGTCCACTATGAAAGGTGCTATGTAAAATAAATATTGATTGATTGATTCATACAGTGTAGGTAGTGTTCTTCCGCGTTTGCGGTTTATTCCGAATTTTACCGAAAAATTACAGGATTTTTTTTTTTTTTTAAACTGGACGTCGTTGTTGACTGATACCCGATGTTTGTCTATTAGTCAATATTTTCCCAGTACTATCTTCTAATAGGAAATACACAATATTCTGATGCAAATTCGTTTTTATTTGGACTCTGACATTGTAATAAGCAGCCCTGCATACTAGGATACAGCAGACGTTTAGACGTCAGAGGATCAAAGAAGGTTCAAACGTGGTTCTCTGTCACTTCACAAACACATTATCACCTGGTTATGTACTGATTATTGTGGCAGTTGCTGGGCGTAGTAATTGATCAAAAACTAAATTGAAATACTTGCACGAAAATGTCATATTTTTAGTGGATGAGGAATGGGGAGAAAACATAAATCAGTTTATGAATACTCAAAAGAAAACAAATGTTTCGAAGTATACAAAAAGCAAAAATAGCAGAAGTGGGTCAGATGAAGCAGAGGATGCATAGCGCTGCAAATACTGCTGCATCGAGGTGCATGTTCGCACTGACAATAAAAGAACATACTGAAATATAAGCGACACGTTAAACTAAAACAAGAAAGTGAACTGAGAGACTAGCAATCCATTTATGCAGCTTTTACGCACGCTTTAATAAAAAGAAAGCGCAGAATGAGTGTGTTACGAGTTTGTCAGAGCGCTGTGCTTTGCTGGACAGCCACTGTTTATTGCAGAGGGGTGTGTATTGGTGACTTTGTGCGACAGTACTGTCCATCAGCTAAAACACTGCCTAACGCCGACAATCGTAATCGTAAATATTTGACAGAAAATGGTGATGCGTTAGTTGGTAAACTTCTATGGAACGCACTGATGGAAATGTCCAGTGTGATTTTTGACGCATCTCCCGACGGCTGGCACCACCGAGTTCCTTCAGTTTTAGTTGACACAGACGTGTAGGCTTTGATAGAGATCCCCACTCCTTTTGGCGGAAACACACGTAGCTACATCCCAGTATATGGTAGAACGTAAAAAGAATAAAGACATAGCTAGTTGAAGCATTGTCATTTTGTGAACCATAGAATAAGGAGCTGCAGATTGCGTGGTGTTTGTTCTGTCTTTGACCTGAGTTTCAGGGGAGAGCGCGGACGCAGTCCCCCACTACCAGAAATTATGCAGTCGAGATTCCCGCATTTGGGGAATTCGCAGGGGTCAGCACAGCCGGAGTGCAATGGCCGAGCCTCGCCCTGGGTGAACCACCTTCATGATCATGGTATCTCCCCTGCCAGGTAAGTATGAGTTGTCCACCTGCCGAGTCGTCGGCCGTCCACAAGAGACAGGTTTCGTGGACATGGTACCTATGTCGACAATTAAAAGAAAAACACTGTTTTCCCACTGGAACGTTATATTTATTTTTACAAAGCACTCTCCACTCTGCTGAATTGAATGGTTTTCTTCCGTTTCGAGAAAAAAGTATTTCTAAATTGCAACCCCCACAATGCCGATCGGTTTATATTTGCATACGCGTTTATCATTGGAGGAGAGGATGTGTCAGACATTCTATAACAGGACGCCGTTCCTGCAGCTACGTGGAGTTGTTCCACGAGAGGAGCCGACCTGTATGAAAGCCTACACGTCTCTGTGAACGAAATTCAAAAATGTAAAATGTAGGACTTAAACAAATGTTTGACCAAATGTTTGACTTTGTACACCGTCTACTTCAAATCAGAGGCAGTGTGGTCCAGTGGTTAAAGAAAAGGGCTTGTAATTAGGTAGTCCCTGGTTCAAATCTCACCTCAGCCACTGACTCATTGTGTGACCCTGAGCAAGTCACTTAACCTCCTTGTGCTCCGTCTTTCGGGTGAGATGTAGTTCTAAGTGACTCTGCAGCTGATGCATAGTTCACACAGCCTAGTCTTTGTAAGTCGCCTTGGATAAAAGCATCTGCTAAATAAACAAATAATAGAGGTGCCGTCAAAGATTAAAAAAGATTGTGGGGTGTCACAATGTTGGACAAATAGATCTATATGAAAAGAACCTTAAAAATGTCTTTTTTTATGTTGCAAAACCCAAGGGTAGCTCGCTTGCTTCTAGTAACACGTATTTCCATATATGAGCCTTCCTATTGGCCCGGTTGGTTTTGTGCCTTGAGCACATGTGGAGCCTAGAGCTGCTTGAATGTTACCTTTTGTGTCAGACGAGATTAGAGATCTGGCAACCACTCCCCTACATCACCCCGCATCCATGATGTCAACTTATTACTACAAAAGAGAAGAAACCAACCTGTTCTTTCGCTTACGGCCATACCACCTTGAGAACGCCTGATCTCAGAAACTAAGCAAAGTTGGGCCTGCTTAGTACTTGGATGGGAGACCACCTGGGAATACCAGGTGCTGTAAGCTTTTCTTTCTGTGGATCAGCAGGGGGCGCTATTTCCCAGTATATATAGTATTAACCTAGAAGCTGTAAGGGTAAACATCGTTTTCATTTAATTTTTTATTTTGTTTTTGTCCCATCACACACACAAACAAACAAACAAACCAAGGGAGTAGCAATACAATATATTATAGTTTAATATGTCGCACACACCACTGTTATTTCCTCAATTTGTGACAAAATGTGCCCCGTGAAGTAGAAAAAAACAAAAGAAAACAAAACAAAAAACGTATGCATAAGGACACCAGACATGCTGGACAGCAATAATAATAATACATGACCTAAGCATTCAGATCTTTGTTTATTTCTCATTATTTTGTATTTCAAATAGTTTGTAGCTTTTCAGGCATCAATACAGTAGGTTTTAACTTATTTTTTTCATTTTCCACGTCGGAAGCAATAGGTACAGTCCACCTACCTACCGTTAGCTCTTTACACTATTACAGATCACTTACAGTTGAATTCCTTTGCTGTGCAATGTGGTCTTGCTCCTATTAGGTGCCCGGGAAGGGGTTAAAAAGCAGGCTGTCTCTGCTCGCCAAGCAGCTTCCTCCAGCCTTGTAGTCGCTCAGACTCTGCTGCTTCAGTGTGCAAGGCAGGGGTAGTGCGTCTTCCGGCTTATATTCTTTGTTTCGACAGTAGCTGTCTTGTTTTCCGTGGTAACGTTTCAGTCCATTCCCCGATTGAGTGTTTTAAAGTTCCTACTAGTTTGGCTGACGTTTTTAAAGTTTCAAAATTTTCCTTTAAACGTTTTTAAAGTTTCAAAATTCTCCTACTTGCCTACAAGGCCCTTCATCACACAGGTCCAGAGTATCTCTCCAACCTGTTGACCCGCTATGTCCCTGCACGCAAGGTGAGGTCCTCTGACTCTGGCTTGCTTCTTATACCCAAGCAAAAGTGCACCACACTCGGAGAGCGCTCTTTTAGCTTCATGGCCACGACTCTCTGGAACTCTCTTCAGCTTTAGTGTGTGTAACTCCCCCAGTCGCTCGCTTCAAATCAACTCTCAAGACCCACTTGTTCTCTTTTGCTTTTAATGCTCTTTAAGCCTGATATCTGTTATTGGCTGTTTGTCTAAATTGCTATTTCAGGGTTTTCACTCCATCTTATTCGTATGATTCTGTATGACACACGCATCCACAATGTTTAGAATTCACATCCTAGCCTTGTATTTCATGTATTAAGCCTGTATTTAAAGTATTTGCATTTGTTTTCCTTACAGTTTGCATTTAATGTACTATTTCCTGTATTTCACTTTATTTAATGTATTATGCAATTGTTCCTCACTATGTTGTAAAGCGCTTTGTGATGGTGGTCCACTATGAAAGGTGCTATGTAAAATAAATATTGATTGATTGATTGATTGATTGATTCATACAGTGTAGGTAGTGTTCCGCGTTTGCGGTTTATTCCGAATTTTACCGAAAAATTACAGGATTATTATTTTTTTTTAAACTGGACGTCGTTGTTGACTGATACCCGATGTTTGTCTATTAGTCAATATTTTCCCAGTACTATCTTCTAGGAAATACACAATATTTTGATGCAAATGCGTTTTTATTTGGACTCTGACATTGTAATAAGCAGCCCTGCATACTAGGATACAGCAGACGTTTAGACGTCAGAGGATCAAAGAAGGTTCAAACGTGGTTCTCTGTCACTTTCACAAACACATTATCACCTGGTTATGTACTGATTATTGTGGCAGTTGCTGGGCGTAGTAATTGATCAAAAACTAAATTGAAATACTTGCACGAAAATGTCATATTTTTAGTGGATGAGGAATGGGGAGAAAACATAAATCAGTTTATGAATACTCAAAAGAAAACAAATGTTTCGAAGTATACAAAAAGCAAAAATAGCAGAAGTGGGTCAGATGAGGCAGAGGATGCATAGCGCTGCAAATACTGCTGCATCGAGGTACATGTTCGCACTGACAATAAAAGAACATACTGAAATATAAGCGACACGTTAAACTAAAACAAGAAAGTGAACTGAGAGACTAGCAATCCATTTATGCAGCTTTTACGCACGCTTTAATAAAAAGAAAGCGCAGAATGAGTGTGTTATGAGTTTGTCAGAGCGCTGTGCTTTGCGCTGTTTATTGCAGAGGGGTGTGTATTGGTGACTTTGTGCGACAGTACTGTCCATCAGCTAAAACACTGCCTAACGCCGACAATCGTAATCGTAAATATTTGACAGAAAATGGTGATGCGTTAGTTGGTAAACTTCTATGGAACGCACTGATGGAAATGTCCAGTGTGATTTTTGACGCATCTCCCGACGGCTGGCACCACCGAGTTCCTTCAGTTTTAGTTGACACAGACGTGTAGGCTTTGATAGAGATCCCCACTCCTTTTGGCGGAAACACACGTAGCAACTTCCCAGTATATGGGAGAACGTAAAAAGAATAAAGACATAGCTAGTCGAAGCATTGTCATTTTGTGAACCATCGAATAACGAGCTGCAGATTGCGTGGTGTTTGTTCTGTCTTTGACCTGAGTTTCAGGGGAGAGCGCGGACGCAGTCCCCCACTACCAGAAATTATGCAGTCGAGATTCCCGCATTTGGGGAATTCGCAGGGGTCAGCACAGCCGGAGTGCAATGGCCGAGCCTCACCCTGGGTGAACCACCTTCATGATCATGGTATCTCCCCTGCCAGGTAAGTATGAGTTGTACACCTGCCGTGTCGTCGGCCGTCCACAAGAGACAGGTTTCGTGGACATGGTACATATGTCGACAATTAAAAGAAAAACACTGTTTTCCCACTGGAACGTTATATTTATTTTTACAAAGCACTCTCCACTCTGCTGAATTGAATGGTTTTCTTCCGTTTCGAGAAAAAAGTATTTCTAAATTACAACCCCCACAATGGCGATCGGTTTATATTTGCATACGCGTTTATCATTGGAGGAGAGGATGTGTCAGACATTCTATAACAGGACGCCGTTCCTGCAGCTACGTGGAGTTGTTCCGCGAGAGGAGCCGACCTGTATGAAAGCCTACACGTCTCTGTGAACGAAATTCAAAAATGTAAAATGTAGGACTTAAACAAATGTTTGACTTTGAACACTGTCTACTTCAAATCAGAGGCAGTGTGGTCCAGTGGTTAAAGAAAAGGGCTTGTAATTAGGTAGTCCCTGGTTCAAATCTCACCTCAGCCACTGACTCATTGTGTGACCCTGAGCAAGTCACTTAACCTCCTTGTGCTCCGTCTTTCGGGTGAGATGTAGTTCTAAGTGACTCTGCAGCTGATGCATAGTTCACACAGCCTAGTCTTTGTAAGTCGCCTTGGATAAAAGCATCTGCTAAATAAACAAATAATAGAGGTGCCGTCAAAGATTAAAAAAGATTGTGGGGTGTCACAATGTTGGACAAATAGATCTATATGAAAAGAACCTTAAAAATGTCTTTTTTTATGTTGCAAAACCCAAGGGTAGCTCGCTTGCTTCTAGTAACACGTATTTCCATATATGAGCCTTCCTATTGGCCCGGTTGGTTTTGTGCCTTGAGCACATGTGGAGCCTAGAGCTGCTTGAATGTTACCTTTTGTGTCAGACGAGATTAGAGATCTGGCAACCACTCCCCTACATCACCCCGCATCCATGATGTCAACTTATTACTACAAAAGAGAAGAAACCAACCTGTTCTTTGGCTTACGGCCATACCACCTTGAGAACGCCCGATCTCGTCTGATCTCAGAAGCTAAGCAAGGTTGGGCCTGCTTAGTACTTGGATGGGAGACCACCTGGGAATACCAGGTGCTGTAAGCTTTTCTTTCTGTGGATCAGCAGGGGGCGCTATTTCCCAGTATATATAGTATTAACCTAGAAGCTGTAAGGGTAAACATCGTTTTCATTTAATTTTTTATTTTGTTTTTGTCCCATCACACACACAAACAAACAAACAAACCAAGGGAGTAGCAATACAATATATTATAGTTTAATATGTCGCACACACCACTGTTATTTCCTCAATTTGTGACAAAATGTGCCCCGTGAAGTAGAAAAAAACAAAAGAAAACAAAACAAAAAACATATGCATAAGGACACCAGACATGCTGGACAGCAATAATAATAATACATGACCTAAGCATTCAGATCTTTGTTTATTTCTCATTATTTTGTATTTCAAATAGTTTGTAGCTTTTCAGGCATCAATACAGTAGGTTTTAACTTTTTTTTTCATTTTCCACGTCGGAAGCAATAGGTACAGTCGACCTACCTACCGTTAGCTCTTTACACTATTACAGATCACTTACAGTTGAATTCCTTTGCTGTGCAATGTGGTCTTGCTCCTATTAGGTGCCCGGGAAGGGGTTAAAAAGCAGGCTGTCTCTGCTCGCCAAGCAGCTTCCTCCAGCCTTGTAGTCGCTCAGACTCTGCTGCTTCAGTGTGCAAGGCAGGGGTAGTGCGTCTTCCGGCTTATATTCTTTGTTTCGACAGTAGCTGTCTTGTTTTCCGTGGTAACGTTTCAGTCCATTCCCCGATTGAGTGTTTTAAAGTTCCTACTAGTTTGGCTGACGTTTTTAAAGTTTCAAAATTTTCCTTTAAACGTTTTTAAAGTTTCAAAATTCTCCTACTTGCCTACAAGGCCCTTCATCACACAGGTCCAGAGTATCTCTCCAACCTGTTGACCCGCTATGTCCCTGCACGCAAGGTGAGGTCCTCTGACTCTGGCTTGCTTCTTATACCCAAGCAAAAGTGCACCACACTCGGAGAGACCTCTTTTAGCTTCATGGCCACGACTCTCTGGAACTCTCTTCAGCTTTAGTGCGTGTAGCTCCCCCAGTCGCTCGCTTCAAATCAACTCTCAAGACCCACTTGTTCTCTTTTGCTTTTAATGCTCTTTAAGTCTGATATCTGTTATTGGCTGTTTGTCTAAATTGCTATTTCAGGGTTTTCACTCCATCTTATTCGTATGATTCTGTATGACACACGCATCCACAATGTTTAGAATTCACATCCTAGCCTTGTATTTCATGTATTAGCCTGTATTTAAAGTATTTGCATTTGTTTTCCTTACAGTTTGCATTTAATGTACTATTTCCTGTATTTCACTTTATTTAATGTATTATGCAATTGTTCCTCACTATGTTGTAAAGCGCTTTGTGATGGTGGTCCACTATGAAAGGTGCTATGTAAAATAAATATTGATTGATTGATTCATACAGTGTAGGTAGTGTTCTTCCGCGTTTGCGGTTTATTCCGAATTTTACCGAAAAATTACAGGATTTTTTTTTTTTTTTAAACTGGACGTCGTTGTTGACTGATACCCGATGTTTGTCTATTAGTCAATATTTTCCCAGTACTATCTTCTAATAGGAAATACACAATATTCTGATGCAAATTCGTTTTTATTTGGACTCTGACATTGTAATAAGCAGCCCTGCATACTAGGATACAGCAGACGTTTAGACGTCAGAGGATCAAAGAAGGTTCAAACGTGGTTCTCTGTCACTTCACAAACACATTATCACCTGGTTATGTACTGATTATTGTGGCAGTTGCTGGGCGTAGTAATTGATCAAAAACTAAATTGAAATACTTGCACGAAAATGTCATATTTTTAGTGGATGAGGAATGGGGAGAAAACATAAATCAGTTTATGAATACTCAAAAGAAAACAAATGTTTCGAAGTATACAAAAAGCAAAAATAGCAGAAGTGGGTCAGATGAAGCAGAGGATGCATAGCGCTGCAAATACTGCTGCATCGAGGTGCATGTTCGCACTGACAATAAAAGAACATACTGAAATATAAGCGACACGTTAAACTAAAACAAGAAAGTGAACTGAGAGACTAGCAATCCATTTATGCAGCTTTTACGCACGCTTTAATAAAAAGAAAGCGCAGAATGAGTGTGTTATGAGTTTGTCAGAGCGCTGTGCTTTGCTGGACAGCCACTGTTTATTGCAGAGGGGTGTGTATTGGTGACTTTGTGCGACAGTACTGTCCATCAGCTAAAACACTGCCTAACGCCGACAATCGTAATCGTAAATATTTGACAGAAAATGGTGATGCGTTAGTTGGTAAACTTCTATGGAACGCACTGATGGAAATGTCCAGTGTGATTTTTGACGCATCTCCCGACGGCTGGCACCACCGAGTTCCTTCAGTTTTAGTTGACACAGACGTGTAGGCTTTGATAGAGATCCCCACTCCTTTTGGCGGAAACACACGTAGCTACATCCCAGTATATGGTAGAACGTAAAAAGAATAAAGACATAGCTAGTTGAAGCATTGTCATTTTGTGAACCATAGAATAAGGAGCTGCAGATTGCGTGGTGTTTGTTCTGTCTTTGACCTGAGTTTCAGGGGAGAGCGCGGACGCAGTCCCCCACTACCAGAAATTATGCAGTCGAGATTCCCGCATTTGGGGAATTCGCAGGGGTCAGCACAGCCGGAGTGCAATGGCCGAGCCTCGCCCTGGGTGAACCACCTTCATGATCATGGTATCTCCCCTGCCAGGTAAGTATGAGTTGTCCACCTGCCGAGTCGTCGGCCGTCCACAAGAGACAGGTTTCGTGGACATGGTACCTATGTCGACAATTAAAAGAAAAACACTGTTTTCCCACTGGAACGTTATATTTATTTTTACAAAGCACTCTCCACTCTGCTGAATTGAATGGTTTTCTTCCGTTTCGAGAAAAAAGTATTTCTAAATTGCAACCCCCACAATGCCGATCGGTTTATATTTGCATACGCGTTTATCATTGGAGGAGAGGATGTGTCAGACATTCTATAACAGGACGCCGTTCCTGCAGCTACGTGGAGTTGTTCCACGAGAGGAGCCGACCTGTATGAAAGCCTACACGTCTCTGTGAACGAAATTCAAAAATGTAAAATGTAGGACTTAAACAAATGTTTGACCAAATGTTTGACTTTGTACACCGTCTACTTCAAATCAGAGGCAGTGTGGTCCAGTGGTTAAAGAAAAGGGCTTGTAATTAGGTAGTCCCTGGTTCAAATCTCACCTCAGCCACTGACTCATTGTGTGACCCTGAGCAAGTCACTTAACCTCCTTGTGCTCCGTCTTTCGGGTGAGATGTAGTTCTAAGTGACTCTGCAGCTGATGCATAGTTCACACAGCCTAGTCTTTGTAAGTCGCCTTGGATAAAAGCATCTGCTAAATAAACAAATAATAGAGGTGCCGTCAAAGATTAAAAAAGATTGTGGGGTGTCACAATGTTGGACAAATAGATCTATATGAAAAGAACCTTAAAAATGTCTTTTTTTATGTTGCAAAACCCAAGGGTAGCTCGCTTGCTTCTAGTAACACGTATTTCCATATATGAGCCTTCCTATTGGCCCGGTTGGTTTTGTGCCTTGAGCACATGTGGAGCCTAGAGCTGCTTGAATGTTACCTTTTGTGTCAGACGAGATTAGAGATCTGGCAACCACTCCCCTACATCACCCCGCATCCATGATGTCAACTTATTACTACAAAAGAGAAGAAACCAACCTGTTCTTTCGCTTACGGCCATACCACCTTGAGAACGCCTGATCTCAGAAACTAAGCAAAGTTGGGCCTGCTTAGTACTTGGATGGGAGACCACCTGGGAATACCAGGTGCTGTAAGCTTTTCTTTCTGTGGATCAGCAGGGGGCGCTATTTCCCAGTATATATAGTATTAACCTAGAAGCTGTAAGGGTAAACATCGTTTTCATTTAATTTTTTATTTTGTTTTTGTCCCATCACACACACAAACAAACAAACAAACCAAGGGAGTAGCAATACAATATATTATAGTTTAATATGTCGCACACACCACTGTTATTTCCTCAATTTGTGACAAAATGTGCCCCGTGAAGTAGAAAAAAACAAACGAAAACAAAACAAAAAACGTATGCATAAGGACACCAGACATGCTGGACAGCAATAATAATAATACATGACCTAAGCATTCAGATCTTTGTTTATTTCTCATTATTTTGTATTTCAAATAGTTTGTAGCTTTTCAGGCATCAATACAGTAGGTTTTAACTTATTTTTTTCATTTTCCACGTCGGAAGCAATAGGTACAGTCCACCTACCTACCGTTAGCTCTTTACACTATTACAGATCACTTACAGTTGAATTCCTTTGCTGTGCAATGTGGTCTTGCTCCTATTAGGTGCCCGGGAAGGGGTTAAAAAGCAGGCTGTCTCTGCTCGCCAAGCAGCTTCCTCCAGCCTTGTAGTCGCTCAGACTCTGCTGCTTCAGTGTGCAAGGCAGGGGTAGTGCGTCTTCCGGCTTATATTCTTTGTTTCGACAGTAGCTGTCTTGTTTTCCGTGGTAACGTTTCAGTCCATTCCCCGATTGAGTGTTTTAAAGTTCCTACTAGTTTGGCTGACGTTTTTAAAGTTTCAAAATTTTCCTTTAAACGTTTTTAAAGTTTCAAAATTCTCCTACTTGCCTACAAGGCCCTTCATCACACAGGTCCAGAGTATCTCTCCAACCTGTTGACCCGCTATGTCCCTGCACGCAAGGTGAGGTCCTCTGACTCTGGCTTGCTTCTTATACCCAAGCAAAAGTGCACCACACTCGGAGAGCGCTCTTTTAGCTTCATGGCCACGACTCTCTGGAACTCTCTTCAGCTTTAGTGTGTGTAACTCCCCCAGTCGCTCGCTTCAAATCAACTCTCAAGACCCACTTGTTCTCTTTTGCTTTTAATGCTCTTTAAGCCTGATATCTGTTATTGGCTGTTTGTCTAAATTGCTATTTCAGGGTTTTCACTCCATCTTATTCGTATGATTCTGTATGACACACGCATCCACAATGTTTAGAATTCACATCCTAGCCTTGTATTTCATGTATTAAGCCTGTATTTAAAGTATTTGCATTTGTTTTCCTTACAGTTTGCATTTAATGTACTATTTCCTGTATTTCACTTTATTTAATGTATTATGCAATTGTTCCTCACTATGTTGTAAAGCGCTTTGTGATGGTGGTCCACTATGAAAGGTGCTATGTAAAATAAATATTGATTGATTGATTGATTGATTGATTCATACAGTGTAGGTAGTGTTCCGCGTTTGCGGTTTATTCCGAATTTTACCGAAAAATTACAGGATTATTATTTTTTTTTAAACTGGACGTCGTTGTTGACTGATACCCGATGTTTGTCTATTAGTCAATATTTTCCCAGTACTATCTTCTAGGAAATACACAATATTTTGATGCAAATGCGTTTTTATTTGGACTCTGACATTGTAATAAGCAGCCCTGCATACTAGGATACAGCAGACGTTTAGACGTCAGAGGATCAAAGAAGGTTCAAACGTGGTTCTCTGTCACTTTCACAAACACATTATCACCTGGTTATGTACTGATTATTGTGGCAGTTGCTGGGCGTAGTAATTGATCAAAAACTAAATTGAAATACTTGCACGAAAATGTCATATTTTTAGTGGATGAGGAATGGGGAGAAAACATAAATCAGTTTATGAATACTCAAAAGAAAACAAATGTTTCGAAGTATACAAAAAGCAAAAATAGCAGAAGTGGGTCAGATGAGGCAGAGGATGCATAGCGCTGCAAATACTGCTGCATCGAGGTACATGTTCGCACTGACAATAAAAGAACATACTGAAATATAAGCGACACGTTAAACTAAAACAAGAAAGTGAACTGAGAGACTAGCAATCCATTTATGCAGCTTTTACGCACGCTTTAATAAAAAGAAAGCGCAGAATGAGTGTGTTATGAGTTTGTCAGAGCGCTGTGCTTTGCGCTGTTTATTGCAGAGGGGTGTGTATTGGTGACTTTGTGCGACAGTACTGTCCATCAGCTAAAACACTGCCTAACGCCGACAATCGTAATCGTAAATATTTGACAGAAAATGGTGATGCGTTAGTTGGTAAACTTCTATGGAACGCACTGATGGAAATGTCCAGTGTGATTTTTGACGCATCTCCCGACGGCTGGCACCACCGAGTTCCTTCAGTTTTAGTTGACACAGACGTGTAGGCTTTGATAGAGATCCCCACTCCTTTTGGCGGAAACACACGTAGCAACTTCCCAGTATATGGGAGAACGTAAAAAGAATAAAGACATAGCTAGTCGAAGCATTGTCATTTTGTGAACCATCGAATAACGAGCTGCAGATTGCGTGGTGTTTGTTCTGTCTTTGACCTGAGTTTCAGGGGAGAGCGCGGACGCAGTCCCCCACTACCAGAAATTATGCAGTCGAGATTCCCGCATTTGGGGAATTCGCAGGGGTCAGCACAGCCGGAGTGCAATGGCCGAGCCTCGCCCTGGGTGAACCACCTTCATGATCATGGTATCTCCCCTGCCAGGTAAGTATGAGTTGTCCACCTGCCGTGTCGTCGGCCGTCCACAAGAGACAGGTTTCGTGGACATGGTACCTAAGTCGACAATTAAAAGAAAAACACTGTTTTCCCACTGGAACGTTATATTTATTTTTACAAAGCACTCTCCACTCTGCTGAATTGAATGGTTTTCTTCCGTTTCGAGAAAAAAGTATTTCTAAATTGCAACCCCCACAATGGCGATCGGTTTATAGTTGCATACGCGTTTATCATTGGAGGAGAGGATGTGTCAGACATTCTATAACAGGACGCCGTTCCTGCAGCTACGTGGAGTTGTTCCACGAGAGGAGCCGACCTGTATGAAAGCCTACACGTCTCTGTGAACGAAATTCAAAAATGTAAAATGTAGGACTTAAACAAATGTTTGACTTTGTACACCGTCTACTTCAAATCAGAGGCAGTGTGGTCCAGTGGTTAAAGAAAAGGGCTTGTAATTAGGTAGTCCCTGGTTCAAATCTCACCTCAGCCACTGACTCATTGTGTGACCCTGAGCAAGTCACTTAACCTCCTTGTGCTCCGTCTTTCGGGTGAGACGTAGTTCTAAGTGACTCTGCAGCTGATGCATAGTTCACACAGCCTAGTCTTTGTAAGTCGCCTTGGATAAAAGCATCTGCTAAATAAACAAATAATAGAGGTACCGTCAAAGATTAAAAAAGATTGTGGGGTGTCACAATGTTGGACAAATAGATCTATATGAAAAGAACCTTAAAAATGTCCTTTTTTATGTTGCAAAACCCAAGGGTAGCTTGCTTGCTTCTAGTAACACGTATTTCCATATATGAGCCTTCCTATTGGCCCGGTTGGTTTTGTGCCTTGAGCACATGTGGAGCCTAGAGCTGCTTGAATGTTACCTTTTGTGTCAGACGAGATTAGAGATCTGGCAACCACTCCCCTACATCACCCCGCATCCATGATGTCAACTTATTACTACAAAAGAGAAGAAACCAACCTGTTCTTTCGCTTACGGCCATACCACCTTGAGAACGCCCGATCTCATCTGAACTCAGAAGCGAAGCAAGGTTGGGCCTGCTTAGTACTTGGATGGGAGACCACCTGGGAATACCAGGTGCTGTAAGCTTTTCTTTCTGTGGATCAGCAGGGGGCGCTATTTCCCAGTATATATAGTATTAACCTAGAAGCTGTAAGGGTAAACATCGTTTTCATTTAATTTTTTATTTTGTTTTTGTCCCATCACACACACAAACAAACAAACAAACCAAGGGAGTAGCAATACAATATATTATAGTTTAATATGTCGCACACACCACTGTTATTTCCTCAATTTGTGACGAAATGTGCCCCGTGAAGTAGAAAAAAACAAAACAAAACAAAACAAAAAACGTATGCATAAGGACACCAGACATGCTGGACAGCAATAATAATAATACATGACCTAAGCATTCAGATCTTTGTTTATTTCTCATTATTTTGTATTTCAAATAGTTTGTAGCTTTTCAGGCATCAATACAGTAGGTTTTAACTTTTTTTTTCATTTTCCACGTCGGAAGCAATAGGTACAGTCGACCTACCTACCGTTAGCTCTTTACACTATTACAGATCACTTACAGTTGAATTCCTTTGCTGTGCAATGTGGTCTTGCTCCTATTAGGTGCCTGGGAAGGGGTTAAAAAGCAGGCTGTCTCTGCTCGCCAAGCAGCTTCCTCCAGCCTTGTAGTCGCTCAGACTCTGCTGCTTCAGTGTGCAAGGCAGGGGTAGTGCGTCTTCCGGCTTATATTCTTTGTTTCGACAGTAGCTGTCTTGTTTTCCGTGGTAACGTTTCAGTCCATTCCCCGATTGAGTGTTTTAAAGTTCCTACTAGTTTGGCTGACGTTTTTAAAGTTTCAAAATTTTCCTTTAAACGTTTTTAAAGTTTCAAAATTCTCCTACTTGCCTACAAGGCCCTTCATCACACAGGTCCAGAGTATCTCTCCAACCTGTTGACCCGCTATGTCCCTGCACGCAAGGTGAGGTCCTCTGACTCTGGCTTGCTTCTTATACCCAAGCAAAAGTGCACCACACTCGGAGAGACCTCTTTTAGCTTCATGGCCACGACTCTCTGGAACTCTCTTCAGCTTTAGTGCGTGTAGCTCCCCCAGTCGCTCGCTTCAAATCAACTCTCAAGACCCACTTGTTCTCTTTTGCTTTTAATGCTCTTTAAGTCTGATATCTGTTATTGGCTGTTTGTCTAAATTGCTATTTCAGGGTTTTCACTCCATCTTATTTGTATGATTCTGTATGACACACGCATCCACAATGTTTAGAATTCACATCCTAGCCTTGTATTTCATGTATTAAGCCTGTATTTAAAGTATTTGCATTTGTTTTCCTTACAGTTTGCATTTAATATACTATTTCCTGTATTTCACTTTATTTAATGTATTATGCAATTGTTCCTCACTATGTTGTAAAGCGCTTTGTGATGGTGGTCCACTATGAAAGGTGCTATGTAAAATAAATATTGATTGATTGATTCATACAGTGTAGGTAGTGTTCTTCCGCGTTTGCGGTTTATTCCGAATTTTACCGAAAAATTACAGGATTTTTTTTTTTTTTTAAACTGGACGTCGTTGTTGACTGATACCCGATGTTTGTCTATTAGTCAATATTTTCCCAGTACTATCTTCTAATAGGAAATACACAATATTCTGATGCAAATTCGTTTTTATTTGGACTCTGACATTGTAATAAGCAGCCCTGCATACTAGGATACAGCAGACGTTTAGACGTCAGAGGATCAAAGAAGGTTCAAACGTGGTTCTCTGTCACTTCACAAACACATTATCACCTGGTTATGTACTGATTATTGTGGCAGTTGCTGGGCGTAGTAATTGATCAAAAACTAAATTGAAATACTTGCACGAAAATGTCATATTTTTAGTGGATGAGGAATGGGGAGAAAACATAAATCAGTTTATGAATACTCAAAAGAAAACAAATGTTTCGAAGTATACAAAAAGCAAAAATAGCAGAAGTGGGTCAGATGAAGCAGAGGATGCATAGCGCTGCAAATACTGCTGCATCGAGGTGCATGTTCGCACTGACAATAAAAGAACATACTGAAATATAAGCGACACGTTAAACTAAAACAAGAAAGTGAACTGAGAGACTAGCAATCCATTTATGCAGCTTTTACGCACGCTTTAATAAAAAGAAAGCGCAGAATGAGTGTGTTATGAGTTTGTCAGAGCGCTGTGCTTTGCTGGACAGCCACTGTTTATTGCAGAGGGGTGTGTATTGGTGACTATGTGCGACAGTACTGTCCATCAGCTAAAACACTGCCTAACGCCGACAATCGTAATCGTAAATATTTGACAGAAAATGGTGATGCGTTAGTTGGTAAACTTCTATGGAACGCACTGATGGAAATGTCCAGTGTGATTTTTGACGCATCTCCCGACGGCTGGCACCACCGAGTTCCTTCAGTTTTAGTTGACACAGACGTGTAGGCTTTGATAGAGATCCCCACTCCTTTTGGCAGATACACACGTAGCTACATCCCAGTATATGGGAGAACGTAAAAAGAATAAAGACATAGCTAGTTGAAGCATTGTCATTTTGTGAACCATAGAATAAGGAGCTGCAGATTGCGTGGTGTTTGTTCTGTCTTTGACCTGAGTTTCAGGGGAGAGCGCGGACGCAGCCCCCCACTACCAGAAATTATGCAGTCGAGATTCGCGCATTTGGGGAATTCGCAGGGGTCAGCACAGCCGGAGTGCAATGGCCGAGCCTCACCCTGGGTGAACCACCTTCATGATCATGGTATCTCCCCTGCCAGGTAAGTATGAGTTGTACACCTGCCGAGTCGTCGGCCGTCCACAAGAGACACTTTTCGTGGACATGGTACCTATGTCGACAATTAAAAGAAAAACACTGTTTTCCCACTGGAACGTTATATTTATTTTTACAAAGCACTCTCCACTCTGCTGAATTGAATGGTTTTCTTCCGTTTCGAGAAAAAAGTATTTCTAAATTGCAACCCCCACAATGGCGATCGGTTTATATTTGCATACGCGTTTATCATTGGAGGAGAGGATGTGTCAGACATTCTATAACAGGACGCCGTTCCTGCAGCTACGTGGAGTTGTTCCACGAGAGGAGCCGACCTGTATGAAAGCCTACACGTCTCTGTGAACGAAATTCAAAAATGTAAAATGTAGGACTTAAACAAATGTTTGACTTTGTACACCGTCTACTTCAAATCAGAGGCAGTGTGGTCCAGTGGTTAAAGAAAAGGGCTTGTAATTAGGTAGTCCCTGGTTCAAATCTCACCTCAGCCACTGACTCATTGTGTGACCCTGAGCAAGTCACTTAACCTCCTTGTGCTCCGTCTTTCGGGTGAGACGTAGTTCTAAGTGACTCTGCAGCTGATGCATAGTTCACACAGCCTAGTCTTTGTAAGTCGCCTTGGATAAAAGCATCTGCTAAATAAACAAATAATAGAGGTACCGTCAAAGATTAAAAAAGATTGTGGGGTGTCACAATGTTGGACAAATAGATCTATATGAAAAGAACCTTAAAAATGTCCTTTTTTATGTTGCAAAACCCAAGGGTAGCTTGCTTGCTTCTAGTAACACGTATTTCCATATATGAGCCTTCCTATTGGCCCGGTTGGTTTTGTGCCTTGAGCACATGTGGAGCCTAGAGCTGCTTGAATGTTACCTTTTGTGTCAGACGAGATTAGAGATCTGGCAACCACTCCCCTACATCACCCCGCATCCATGATGTCAACTTATTACTACAAAAGAGAAGAAACCAACCTGTTCTTTCGCTTACGGCCATACCACCTTGAGAACGCCCGATCTCATCTGAACTCAGAAGCGAAGCAAGGTTGGGCCTGCTTAGTACTTGGATGGGAGACCACCTGGGAATACCAGGTGCTGTAAGCTTTTCTTTCTGTGGATCAGCAGGGGGCGCTATTTCCCAGTATATATAGTATTAACCTAGAAGCTGTAAGGGTAAACATCGTTTTCATTTAATTTTTTATTTTGTTTTTGTCCCATCACACACACAAACAAACAAACAAACCAAGGGAGTAGCAATACAATATATTATAGTTTAATATGTCGCACACACCACTGTTATTTCCTCAATTTGTGACGAAATGTGCCCCGTGAAGTAGAAAAAAACAAAACAAAACAAAACAAAAAACGTATGCATAAGGACACCAGACATGCTGGACAGCAATAATAATAATACATGACCTAAGCATTCAGATCTTTGTTTATTTCTCATTATTTTGTATTTCAAATAGTTTGTAGCTTTTCAGGCATCAATACAGTAGGTTTTAACTTTTTTTTTCATTTTCCACGTCGGAAGCAATAGGTACAGTCGACCTACCTACCGTTAGCTCTTTACACTATTACAGATCACTTACAGTTGAATTCCTTTGCTGTGCAATGTGGTCTTGCTCCTATTAGGTGCCTGGGAAGGGGTTAAAAAGCAGGCTGTCTCTGCTCGCCAAGCAGCTTCCTCCAGCCTTGTAGTCGCTCAGACTCTGCTGCTTCAGTGTGCAAGGCAGGGGTAGTGCGTCTTCCGGCTTATATTCTTTGTTTCGACAGTAGCTGTCTTGTTTTCCGTGGTAACGTTTCAGTCCATTCCCCGATTGAGTGTTTTAAAGTTCCTACTAGTTTGGCTGACGTTTTTAAAGTTTCAAAATTTTCCTTTAAACGTTTTTAAAGTTTCAAAATTCTCCTACTTGCCTACAAGGCCCTTCATCACACAGGTCCAGAGTATCTCTCCAACCTGTTGACCCGCTATGTCCCTGCACGCAAGGTGAGGTCCTCTGACTCTGGCTTGCTTCTTATACCCAAGCAAAAGTGCACCACACTCGGAGAGACCTCTTTTAGCTTCATGGCCACGACTCTCTGGAACTCTCTTCAGCTTTAGTGCGTGTAGCTCCCCCAGTCGCTCGCTTCAAATCAACTCTCAAGACCCACTTGTTCTCTTTTGCTTTTAATGCTCTTTAAGTCTGATATCTGTTATTGGCTGTTTGTCTAAATTGCTATTTCAGGGTTTTCACTCCATCTTATTCGTATGATTCTGTATGACACACGCATCCACAATGTTTAGAATTCACATCCTAGCCTTGTATTTCATGTATTAAGCCTGTATTTAAAGTATTTGCATTTGTTTTCCTTACAGTTTGCATTTAATATACTATTTCCTGTATTTCACTTTATTTAATGTATTATGCAATTGTTCCTCACTATGTTGTAAAGCGCTTTGTGATGGTGGTCCACTATGAAAGGTGCTATGTAAAATAAATATTGATTGATTGATTCATACAGTGTAGGTAGTGTTCTTCCGCGTTTGCGGTTTATTCCGAATTTTACCGAAAAATTACAGGATTTTTTTTTTTTTTTAAACTGGACGTCGTTGTTGACTGATACCCGATGTTTGTCTATTAGTCAATATTTTCCCAGTACTATCTTCTAATAGGAAATACACAATATTCTGATGCAAATTCGTTTTTATTTGGACTCTGACATTGTAATAAGCAGCCCTGCATACTAGGATACAGCAGACGTTTAGACGTCAGAGGATCAAAGAAGGTTCAAACGTGGTTCTCTGTCACTTCACAAACACATTATCACCTGGTTATGTACTGATTATTGTGGCAGTTGCTGGGCGTAGTAATTGATCAAAAACTAAATTGAAATACTTGCACGAAAATGTCATATTTTTAGTGGATGAGGAATGGGGAGAAAACATAAATCAGTTTATGAATACTCAAAAGAAAACAAATGTTTCGAAGTATACAAAAAGCAAAAATAGCAGAAGTGGGTCAGATGAAGCAGAGGATGCATAGCGCTGCAAATACTGCTGCATCGAGGTGCATGTTCGCACTGACAATAAAAGAACATACTGAAATATAAGCGACACGTTAAACTAAAACAAGAAAGTGAACTGAGAGACTAGCAATCCATTTATGCAGCTTTTACGCACGCTTTAATAAAAAGAAAGCGCAGAATGAGTGTGTTACGAGTTTGTCAGAGCGCTGTGCTTTGCTGGACAGCCACTGTTTATTGCAGAGGGGTGTGTATTGGTGACTTTGTGCGACAGTACTGTCCATCAGCTAAAACACTGCCTAACGCCGACAATCGTAATCGTAAATATTTGACAGAAAATGGTGATGCGTTAGTTGGTAAACTTCTATGGAACGCACTGATGGAAATGTCCAGTGTGATTTTTGACGCATCTCCCGACGGCTGGCACCACCGAGTTCCTTCAGTTTTAGTTGACACAGACGTGTAGGCTTTGATAGAGATCCCCACTCCTTTTGGCGGAAACACACGTAGCTACATCCCAGTATATGGTAGAACGTAAAAAGAATAAAGACATAGCTAGTTGAAGCATTGTCATTTTGTGAACCATAGAATAAGGAGCTGCAGATTGCGTGGTGTTTGTTCTGTCTTTGACCTGAGTTTCAGGGGAGAGCGCGGACGCAGTCCCCCACTACCAGAAATTATGCAGTCGAGATTCCCGCATTTGGGGAATTCGCAGGGGTCAGCACAGCCGGAGTGCAATGGCCGAGCCTCGCCCTGGGTGAACCACCTTCATGATCATGGTATCTCCCCTGCCAGGTAAGTATGAGTTGTCCACCTGCCGAGTCGTCGGCCGTCCACAAGAGACAGGTTTCGTGGACATGGTACCTATGTCGACAATTAAAAGAAAAACACTGTTTTCCCACTGGAACGTTATATTTATTTTTACAAAGCACTCTCCACTCTGCTGAATTGAATGGTTTTCTTCCGTTTCGAGAAAAAAGTATTTCTAAATTGCAACCCCCACAATGCCGATCGGTTTATATTTGCATACGCGTTTATCATTGGAGGAGAGGATGTGTCAGACATTCTATAACAGGACGCCGTTCCTGCAGCTACGTGGAGTTGTTCCACGAGAGGAGCCGACCTGTATGAAAGCCTACACGTCTCTGTGAACGAAATTCAAAAATGTAAAATGTAGGACTTAAACAAATGTTTGACCAAATGTTTGACTTTGTACACCGTCTACTTCAAATCAGAGGCAGTGTGGTCCAGTGGTTAAAGAAAAGGGCTTGTAATTAGGTAGTCCCTGGTTCAAATCTCACCTCAGCCACTGACTCATTGTGTGACCCTGAGCAAGTCACTTAACCTCCTTGTGCTCCGTCTTTCGGGTGAGATGTAGTTCTAAGTGACTCTGCAGCTGATGCATAGTTCACACAGCCTAGTCTTTGTAAGTCGCCTTGGATAAAAGCATCTGCTAAATAAACAAATAATAGAGGTGCCGTCAAAGATTAAAAAAGATTGTGGGGTGTCACAATGTTGGACAAATAGATCTATATGAAAAGAACCTTAAAAATGTCTTTTTTTATGTTGCAAAACCCAAGGGTAGCTCGCTTGCTTCTAGTAACACGTATTTCCATATATGAGCCTTCCTATTGGCCCGGTTGGTTTTGTGCCTTGAGCACATGTGGAGCCTAGAGCTGCTTGAATGTTACCTTTTGTGTCAGACGAGATTAGAGATCTGGCAACCACTCCCCTACATCACCCCGCATCCATGATGTCAACTTATTACTACAAAAGAGAAGAAACCAACCTGTTCTTTCGCTTACGGCCATACCACCTTGAGAACGCCTGATCTCAGAAACTAAGCAAAGTTGGGCCTGCTTAGTACTTGGATGGGAGACCACCTGGGAATACCAGGTGCTGTAAGCTTTTCTTTCTGTGGATCAGCAGGGGGCGCTATTTCCCAGTATATATAGTATTAACCTAGAAGCTGTAAGGGTAAACATCGTTTTCATTTAATTTTTTATTTTGTTTTTGTCCCATCACACACACAAACAAACAAACAAACCAAGGGAGTAGCAATACAATATATTATAGTTTAATATGTCGCACACACCACTGTTATTTCCTCAATTTGTGACAAAATGTGCCCCGTGAAGTAGAAAAAAACAAAAGAAAACAAAACAAAAAACGTATGCATAAGGACACCAGACATGCTGGACAGCAATAATAATAATACATGACCTAAGCATTCAGATCTTTGTTTATTTCTCATTATTTTGTATTTCAAATAGTTTGTAGCTTTTCAGGCATCAATACAGTAGGTTTTAACTTATTTTTTTCATTTTCCACGTCGGAAGCAATAGGTACAGTCCACCTACCTACCGTTAGCTCTTTACACTATTACAGATCACTTACAGTTGAATTCCTTTGCTGTGCAATGTGGTCTTGCTCCTATTAGGTGCCCGGGAAGGGGTTAAAAAGCAGGCTGTCTCTGCTCGCCAAGCAGCTTCCTCCAGCCTTGTAGTCGCTCAGACTCTGCTGCTTCAGTGTGCAAGGCAGGGGTAGTGCGTCTTCCGGCTTATATTCTTTGTTTCGACAGTAGCTGTCTTGTTTTCCGTGGTAACGTTTCAGTCCATTCCCCGATTGAGTGTTTTAAAGTTCCTACTAGTTTGGCTGACGTTTTTAAAGTTTCAAAATTTTCCTTTAAACGTTTTTAAAGTTTCAAAATTCTCCTACTTGCCTACAAGGCCCTTCATCACACAGGTCCAGAGTATCTCTCCAACCTGTTGACCCGCTATGTCCCTGCACGCAAGGTGAGGTCCTCTGACTCTGGCTTGCTTCTTATACCCAAGCAAAAGTGCACCACACTCGGAGAGCGCTCTTTTAGCTTCATGGCCACGACTCTCTGGAACTCTCTTCAGCTTTAGTGTGTGTAACTCCCCCAGTCGCTCGCTTCAAATCAACTCTCAAGACCCACTTGTTCTCTTTTGCTTTTAATGCTCTTTAAGCCTGATATCTGTTATTGGCTGTTTGTCTAAATTGCTATTTCAGGGTTTTCACTCCATCTTATTCGTATGATTCTGTATGACACACGCATCCACAATGTTTAGAATTCACATCCTAGCCTTGTATTTCATGTATTAAGCCTGTATTTAAAGTATTTGCATTTGTTTTCCTTACAGTTTGCATTTAATGTACTATTTCCTGTATTTCACTTTATTTAATGTATTATGCAATTGTTCCTCACTATGTTGTAAAGCGCTTTGTGATGGTGGTCCACTATGAAAGGTGCTATGTAAAATAAATATTGATTGATTGATTGATTGATTGATTCATACAGTGTAGGTAGTGTTCCGCGTTTGCGGTTTATTCCGAATTTTACCGAAAAATTACAGGATTATTATTTTTTTTTAAACTGGACGTCGTTGTTGACTGATACCCGATGTTTGTCTATTAGTCAATATTTTCCCAGTACTATCTTCTAGGAAATACACAATATTTTGATGCAAATGCGTTTTTATTTGGACTCTGACATTGTAATAAGCAGCCCTGCATACTAGGATACAGCAGACGTTTAGACGTCAGAGGATCAAAGAAGGTTCAAACGTGGTTCTCTGTCACTTTCACAAACACATTATCACCTGGTTATGTACTGATTATTGTGGCAGTTGCTGGGCGTAGTAATTGATCAAAAACTAAATTGAAATACTTGCACGAAAATGTCATATTTTTAGTGGATGAGGAATGGGGAGAAAACATAAATCAGTTTATGAATACTCAAAAGAAAACAAATGTTTCGAAGTATACAAAAAGCAAAAATAGCAGAAGTGGGTCAGATGAGGCAGAGGATGCATAGCGCTGCAAATACTGCTGCATCGAGGTACATGTTCGCACTGACAATAAAAGAACATACTGAAATATAAGCGACACGTTAAACTAAAACAAGAAAGTGAACTGAGAGACTAGCAATCCATTTATGCAGCTTTTACGCACGCTTTAATAAAAAGAAAGCGCAGAATGAGTGTGTTATGAGTTTGTCAGAGCGCTGTGCTTTGCGCTGTTTATTGCAGAGGGGTGTGTATTGGTGACTTTGTGCGACAGTACTGTCCATCAGCTAAAACACTGCCTAACGCCGACAATCGTAATCGTAAATATTTGACAGAAAATGGTGATGCGTTAGTTGGTAAACTTCTATGGAACGCACTGATGGAAATGTCCAGTGTGATTTTTGACGCATCTCCCGACGGCTGGCACCACCGAGTTCCTTCAGTTTTAGTTGACACAGACGTGTAGGCTTTGATAGAGATCCCCACTCCTTTTGGCGGAAACACACGTAGCAACTTCCCAGTATATGGGAGAACGTAAAAAGAATAAAGACATAGCTAGTCGAAGCATTGTCATTTTGTGAACCATCGAATAACGAGCTGCAGATTGCGTGGTGTTTGTTCTGTCTTTGACCTGAGTTTCAGGGGAGAGCGCGGACGCAGTCCCCCACTACCAGAAATTATGCAGTCGAGATTCCCGCATTTGGGGAATTCGCAGGGGTCAGCACAGCCGGAGTGCAATGGCCGAGCCTCGCCCTGGGTGAACCACCTTCATGATCATGGTATCTCCCCTGCCAGGTAAGTATGAGTTGTCCACCTGCCGTGTCGTCGGCCGTCCACAAGAGACAGGTTTCGTGGACATGGTACATATGTCGACAATTAAAAGAAAAACACTGTTTTCCCACTGGAACGTTATATTTATTTTTACAAAGCACTCTCCACTCTGCTGAATTGAATGGTTTTCTTCCGTTTCGAGAAAAAAGTATTTCTAAATTGCAACCCCCACAATGGCGATCGGTTTATATTTGCATACGCGTTTATCATTGGAGGAGAGGATGTGTCAGACATTCTATAACAGGACGCCGTTCCTGCAGCTACGTGGAGTTGTTCCGCGAGAGGAGCCGACCTGTATGAAAGCCTACACGTCTCTGTGAACGAAATTCAAAAATGTAAAATGTAGGACTTAAACAAATGTTTGACTTTGAACACTGTCTACTTCAAATCAGAGGCAGTGTGGTCCAGTGGTTAAAGAAAAGGGCTTGTAATTAGGTAGTCCCTGGTTCAAATCTCACCTCAGCCACTGACTCATTGTGTGACCCTGAGCAAGTCACTTAACCTCCTTGTGCTCCGTCTTTCGGGTGAGATGTAGTTCTAAGTGACTCTGCAGCTGATGCATAGTTCACACAGCCTAGTCTTTGTAAGTCGCCTTGGATAAAAGCATCTGCTAAATAAACAAATAATAGAGGTGCCGTCAAAGATTAAAAAAGATTGTGGGGTGTCACAATGTTGGACAAATAGATCTATATGAAAAGAACCTTAAAAATGTCTTTTTTTATGTTGCAAAACCCAAGGGTAGCTCGCTTGCTTCTAGTAACACGTATTTCCATATATGAGCCTTCCTATTGGCCCGGTTGGTTTTGTGCCTTGAGCACATGTGGAGCCTAGAGCTGCTTGAATGTTACCTTTTGTGTCAGACGAGATTAGAGATCTGGCAACCACTCCCCTACATCACCCCGCATCCATGATGTCAACTTATTACTACAAAAGAGAAGAAACCAACCTGTTCTTTGGCTTACGGCCATACCACCTTGAGAACGCCCGATCTCGTCTGATCTCAGAAGCTAAGCAAGGTTGGGCCTGCTTAGTACTTGGATGGGAGACCACCTGGGAATACCAGGTGCTGTAAGCTTTTCTTTCTGTGGATCAGCAGGGGGCGCTATTTCCCAGTATATATAGTATTAACCTAGAAGCTGTAAGGGTAAACATCGTTTTCATTTAATTTTTTATTTTGTTTTTGTCCCATCACACACACAAACAAACAAACAAACCAAGGGAGTAGCAATACAATATATTATAGTTTAATATGTCGCACACACCACTGTTATTTCCTCAATTTGTGACAAAATGTGCCCCGTGAAGTAGAAAAAAACAAAAGAAAACAAAACAAAAAACATATGCATAAGGACACCAGACATGCTGGACAGCAATAATAATAATACATGACCTAAGCATTCAGATCTTTGTTTATTTCTCATTATTTTGTATTTCAAATAGTTTGTAGCTTTTCAGGCATCAATACAGTAGGTTTTAACTTTTTTTTTCATTTTCCACGTCGGAAGCAATAGGTACAGTCGACCTACCTACCGTTAGCTCTTTACACTATTACAGATCACTTACAGTTGAATTCCTTTGCTGTGCAATGTGGTCTTGCTCCTATTAGGTGCCTGGGAAGGGGTTAAAAAGCAGGCTGTCTCTGCTCGCCAAGCAGCTTCCTCCAGCCTTGTAGTCGCTCAGACTCTGCTGCTTCAGTGTGCAAGGCAGGGGTAGTGCGTCTTCCGGCTTATATTCTTTGTTTCGACAGTAGCTGTCTTGTTTTCCGTGGTAACGTTTCAGTCCATTCCCCGATTGAGTGTTTTAAAGTTCCTACTAGTTTGGCTGACGTTTTTAAAGTTTCAAAATTTTCCTTTAAACGTTTTTAAAGTTTCAAAATTCTCCTACTTGCCTACAAGGCCCTTCATCACACAGGTCCAGAGTATCTCTCCAACCTGTTGACCCGCTATGTCCCTGCACGCAAGGTGAGGTCCTCTGACTCTGGCTTGCTTCTTATACCCAAGCAAAAGTGCACCACACTCGGAGAGACCTCTTTTAGCTTCATGGCCACGACTCTCTGGAACTCTCTTCAGCTTTAGTGCGTGTAGCTCCCCCAGTCGCTCGCTTCAAATCAACTCTCAAGACCCACTTGTTCTCTTTTGCTTTTAATGCTCTTTAAGTCTGATATCTGTTATTGGCTGTTTGTCTAAATTGCTATTTCAGGGTTTTCACTCCATCTTATTCGTATGATTCTGTATGACACACGCATCCACAATGTTTAGAATTCACATCCTAGCCTTGTATTTCATGTATTAAGCCTGTATTTAAAGTATTTGCATTTGTTTTCCTTACAGTTTGCATTTAATATACTATTTCCTGTATTTCACTTTATTTAATGTATTATGCAATTGTTCCTCACTATGTTGTAAAGCGCTTTGTGATGGTGGTCCACTATGAAAGGTGCTATGTAAAATAAATATTGATTGATTGATTCATACAGTGTAGGTAGTGTTCTTCCGCGTTTGCGGTTTATTCCGAATTTTACCGAAAAATTACAGGATTTTTTTTTTTTTTTAAACTGGACGTCGTTGTTGACTGATACCCGATGTTTGTCTATTAGTCAATATTTTCCCAGTACTATCTTCTAATAGGAAATACACAATATTCTGATGCAAATTCGTTTTTATTTGGACTCTGACATTGTAATAAGCAGCCCTGCATACTAGGATACAGCAGACGTTTAGACGTCAGAGGATCAAAGAAGGTTCAAACGTGGTTCTCTGTCACTTCACAAACACATTATCACCTGGTTATGTACTGATTATTGTGGCAGTTGCTGGGCGTAGTAATTGATCAAAAACTAAATTGAAATACTTGCACGAAAATGTCATATTTTTAGTGGATGAGGAATGGGGAGAAAACATAAATCAGTTTATGAATACTCAAAAGAAAACAAATGTTTCGAAGTATACAAAAAGCAAAAATAGCAGAAGTGGGTCAGATGAAGCAGAGGATGCATAGCGCTGCAAATACTGCTGCATCGAGGTGCATGTTCGCACTGACAATAAAAGAACATACTGAAATATAAGCGACACGTTAAACTAAAACAAGAAAGTGAACTGAGAGACTAGCAATCCATTTATGCAGCTTTTACGCACGCTTTAATAAAAAGAAAGCGCAGAATGAGTGTGTTATGAGTTTGTCAGAGCGCTGTGCTTTGCTGGACAGCCACTGTTTATTGCAGAGGGGTGTGTATTGGTGACTTTGTGCGACAGTACTGTCCATCAGCTAAAACACTGCCTAACGCCGACAATCGTAATCGTAAATATTTGACAGAAAATGGTGATGCGTTAGTTGGTAAACTTCTATGGAACGCACTGATGGAAATGTCCAGTGTGATTTTTGACGCATCTCCCGACGGCTGGCACCACCGAGTTCCTTCAGTTTTAGTTGACACAGACGTGTAGGCTTTGATAGAGATCCCCACTCCTTTTGGCAGATACACACGTAGCTACTTCCCAGTATATGGGAGAACGTAAAAAGAATAAAGACATAGCTAGTTGAAGCATTGTCATTTTGTGAACCATAGAATAAGGAGCTGCAGATTGCGTGGTGTTTGTTCTGTCTTTGACCTGAGTTTCAGGGGAGAGCGCGGACGCAGCCCCCCACTACCAGAAATTATGCAGTCGAGATTCCCGCATTTGGGGAATTCGCAGGGGTCAGCACAGCCGGAGTGCAATGGCCGAGCCTCACCCTGGGTGAACCACCTTCATGATCATGGTATCTCCCCTGCCAGGTAAGTATGAGTTGTACACCTGCCGAGTCGTCGGCCGTCCACAAGAGACACTTTTCGTGGACATGGTACCTATGTCGACAATTAAAAGAAAAACACTGTTTTCCCACTGGAACGTTATATTTATTTTTACAAAGCACTCTCCACTCTGCTGAATTGAATGGTTTTCTTCCGTTTCGAGAAAAAAGTATTTCTAAATTGCAACCCCCACAATGGCGATCGGTTTATATTTGCATACGCGTTTATCATTGGAGGAGAGGATGTGTCAGACATTCTATAACAGGACGCCGTTCCTGCAGCTACGTGGAGTTGTTCCACGAGAGGAGCCGACCTGTATGAAAGCCTACACGTCTCTGTGAACGAAATTCAAAAATGTAAAATGTAGGACTTAAACAAATGTTTGACTTTGTACACCGTCTACTTCAAATCAGAGGCAGTGTGGTCCAGTGGTTAAAGAAAAGGGCTTGTAATTAGGTAGTCCCTGGTTCAAATCTCACCTCAGCCACTGACTCATTGTGTGACCCTGAGCAAGTCACTTAACCTCCTTGTGCTCCGTCTTTCGGGTGAGACGTAGTTCTAAGTGACTCTGCAGCTGATGCATAGTTCACACAACCTAGTCTTTGTAAGTCGCCTTGGATAAAAGCATCTGCTAAATAAACAAATAATAGAGGTACCGTCAAAGATTAAAAAAGATTGTGGGGTGTCACAATGTTGGACAAATAGATCTATATGAAAAGAACCTTAAAAATGTCCTTTTTTATGTTGCAAAACCCAAGGGTAGCTTGCTTGCTTCTAGTAACACGTATTTCCATATATGAGCCTTCCTATTGGCCCGGTTGGTTTTGTGCCTTGAGCACATGTGGAGCCTAGAGCTGCTTGAATGTTACCTTTTGTGTCAGACGAGATTAGAGATCTGGCAACCACTCCCCTACATCACCCCGCATCCATGATGTCAACTTATTACTACAAAAGAGAAGAAACCAACCTGTTCTTTGGCTTACGGCCATACCACCTTGAGAACGCCCGATCTCATCTGAACTCAGAAGCGAAGCAAGGTTGGGCCTGCTTAGTACTTGGATGGGAGACCACCTGGGAATACCAGGTGCTGTAAGCTTTTCTTTCTGTGGATCAGCAGGGGGCGCTATTTCCCAGTATATATAGTATTAACCTAGAAGCTGTAAGGGTAAACATCGTTTTCATTTAATTTTTTATTTTGTTTTTGTCCCATCACACACACAAACAAACAAACAAACCAAGGGAGTAGCAATACAATATATTATAGTTTAATATGTCGCACACACCACTGTTATTTCCTCAATTTGTGACAAAATGTGCCCCGTGAAGTAGAAAAAAACAAAAGAAAACAAAACAAAAAACATATGCATAAGGACACCAGACATGCTGGACAGCAATAATAATAATACATGACCTAAGCATTCAGATCTTTGTTTATTTCTCATTATTTTGTATTTCAAATAGTTTGTAGCTTTTCAGGCATCAATACAGTAGGTTTTAACTTTTTTTTTCATTTTCCACGTCGGAAGCAATAGGTACAGTCGACCTACCTACCGTTAGCTCTTTACACTATTACAGATCACTTACAGTTGAATTCCTTTGCTGTGCAATGTGGTCTTGCTCCTATTAGGTGCCTGGGAAGGGGTTAAAAAGCAGGCTGTCTCTGCTCGCCAAGCAGCTTCCTCCAGCCTTGTAGTCGCTCAGACTCTGCTGCTTCAGTGTGCAAGGCAGGGGTAGTGCGTCTTCCGGCTTATATTCTTTGTTTCGACAGTAGCTGTCTTGTTTTCCGTGGTAACGTTTCAGTCCATTCCCCGATTGAGTGTTTTAAAGTTCCTACTAGTTTGGCTGACGTTTTTAAAGTTTCAAAATTTTCCTTTAAACGTTTTTAAAGTTTCAAAATTCTCCTACTTGCCTACAAGGCCCTTCATCACACAGGTCCAGAGTATCTCTCCAACCTGTTGACCCGCTATGTCCCTGCACGCAAGGTGAGGTCCTCTGACTCTGGCTTGCTTCTTATACCCAAGCAAAAGTGCACCACACTCGGAGAGACCTCTTTTAGCTTCATGGCCACGACTCTCTGGAACTCTCTTCAGCTTTAGTGCGTGTAGCTCCCCCAGTCGCTCGCTTCAAATCAACTCTCAAGACCCACTTGTTCTCTTTTGCTTTTAATGCTCTTTAAGTCTGATATCTGTTATTGGCTGTTTGTCTAAATTGCTATTTCAGGGTTTTCACTCCATCTTATTCGTATGATTCTGTATGACACACGCATCCACAATGTTTAGAATTCACATCCTAGCCTTGTATTTCATGTATTAAGCCTGTATTTAAAGTATTTGCATTTGTTTTCCTTACAGTTTGCATTTAATATACTATTTCCTGTATTTCACTTTATTTAATGTATTATGCAATTGTTCCTCACTATGTTGTAAAGCGCTTTGTGATGGTGGTCCACTATGAAAGGTGCTATGTAAAATAAATATTGATTGATTGATTCATACAGTGTAGGTAGTGTTCTTCCGCGTTTGCGGTTTATTCCGAATTTTACCGAAAAATTACAGGATTTTTTTTTTTTTTTAAACTGGACGTCGTTGTTGACTGATACCCGATGTTTGTCTATTAGTCAATATTTTCCCAGTACTATCTTCTAATAGGAAATACACAATATTCTGATGCAAATTCGTTTTTATTTGGACTCTGACATTGTAATAAGCAGCCCTGCATACTAGGATACAGCAGACGTTTAGACGTCAGAGGATCAAAGAAGGTTCAAACGTGGTTCTCTGTCACTTCACAAACACATTATCACCTGGTTATGTACTGATTATTGTGGCAGTTGCTGGGCGTAGTAATTGATCAAAAACTAAATTGAAATACTTGCACGAAAATGTCATATTTTTAGTGGATGAGGAATGGGGAGAAAACATAAATCAGTTTATGAATACTCAAAAGAAAACAAATGTTTCGAAGTATACAAAAAGCAAAAATAGCAGAAGTGGGTCAGATGAAGCAGAGGATGCATAGCGCTGCAAATACTGCTGCATCGAGGTGCATGTTCGCACTGACAATAAAAGAACATACTGAAATATAAGCGACACGTTAAACTAAAACAAGAAAGTGAACTGAGAGACTAGCAATCCATTTATGCAGCTTTTACGCACGCTTTAATAAAAAGAAAGCGCAGAATGAGTGTGTTATGAGTTTGTCAGAGCGCTGTGCTTTGCTGGACAGCCACTGTTTATTGCAGAGGGGTGTGTATTGGTGACTTTGTGCGACAGTACTGTCCATCAGCTAAAACACTGCCTAACGCCGACAATCGTAATCGTAAATATTTGACAGAAAATGGTGATGCGTTAGTTGGTAAACTTCTATGGAACGCACTGATGGAAATGTCCAGTGTGATTTTTGACGCATCTCCCGACGGCTGGCACCACCGAGTTCCTTCAGTTTTAGTTGACACAGACGTGTAGGCTTTGATAGAGATCCCCACTCCTTTTGGCAGATACACACGTAGCTACTTCCCAGTATATGGGAGAACGTAAAAAGAATAAAGACATAGCTAGTTGAAGCATTGTCATTTTGTGAACCATAGAATAAGGAGCTGCAGATTGCGTGGTGTTTGTTCTGTCTTTGACCTGAGTTTCAGGGGAGAGCGCGGACGCAGCCCCCCACTACCAGAAATTATGCAGTCGAGATTCCCGCATTTGGGGAATTCGCAGGGGTCAGCACAGCCGGAGTGCAATGGCCGAGCCTCACCCTGGGTGAACCACCTTCATGATCATGGTATCTCCCCTGCCAGGTAAGTATGAGTTGTACACCTGCCGAGTCGTCGGCCGTCCACAAGAGACACTTTTCGTGGACATGGTACCTATGTCGACAATTAAAAGAAAAACACTGTTTTCCCACTGGAACGTTATATTTATTTTTACAAAGCACTCTCCACTCTGCTGAATTGAATGGTTTTCTTCCGTTTCGAGAAAAAAGTATTTCTAAATTGCAACCCCCACAATGGCGATCGGTTTATATTTGCATACGCGTTTATCATTGGAGGAGAGGATGTGTCAGACATTCTATAACAGGACGCCGTTCCTGCAGCTACGTGGAGTTGTTCCACGAGAGGAGCCGACCTGTATGAAAGCCTACACGTCTCTGTGAACGAAATTCAAAAATGTAAAATGTAGGACTTAAACAAATGTTTGACTTTGTACACCGTCTACTTCAAATCAGAGGCAGTGTGGTCCAGTGGTTAAAGAAAAGGGCTTGTAATTAGGTAGTCCCTGGTTCAAATCTCACCTCAGCCACTGACTCATTGTGTGACCCTGAGCAAGTCACTTAACCTCCTTGTGCTCCGTCTTTCGGGTGAGACGTAGTTCTAAGTGACTCTGCAGCTGATGCATAGTTCACACAACCTAGTCTTTGTAAGTCGCCTTGGATAAAAGCATCTGCTAAATAAACAAATAATAGAGGTACCGTCAAAGATTAAAAAAGATTGTGGGGTGTCACAATGTTGGACAAATAGATCTATATGAAAAGAACCTTAAAAATGTCCTTTTTTATGTTGCAAAACCCAAGGGTAGCTTGCTTGCTTCTAGTAACACGTATTTCCATATATGAGCCTTCCTATTGGCCCGGTTGGTTTTGTGCCTTGAGCACATGTGGAGCCTAGAGCTGCTTGAATGTTACCTTTTGTGTCAGACGAGATTAGAGATCTGGCAACCACTCCCCTACATCACCCCGCATCCATGATGTCAACTTATTACTACAAAAGAGAAGAAACCAACCTGTTCTTTGGCTTACGGCCATACCACCTTGAGAACGCCCGATCTCATCTGAACTCAGAAGCGAAGCAAGGTTGGGCCTGCTTAGTACTTGGATGGGAGACCACCTGGGAATACCAGGTGCTGTAAGCTTTTCTTTCTGTGGATCAGCAGGGGGCGCTATTTCCCAGTATATATAGTATTAACCTAGAAGCTGTAAGGGTAAACATCGTTTTCATTTAATTTTTTATTTTGTTTTTGTCCCATCACACACACAAACAAACAAACAAACCAAGGGAGTAGCAATACAATATATTATAGTTTAATATGTCGCACACACCACTGTTATTTCCTCAATTTGTGACGAAATGTGCCCCGTGAAGTAGAAAAAAACAAAAGAAAACAAAACAAAAAACGTATGCATAAGGACACCAGACATGCTGGACAGCAATAATAATAATACATGACCTAAGCATTCAGATCTTTGTTTATTTCTCATTATTTTGTATTTCAAATAGTTTGTAGCTTTTCAGGCATCAATACAGTAGGTTTTAACTTTTTTTTTCATTTTCCACGTCGGAAGCAATAGGTACAGTCGACCTACCTACCGTTAGCTCTTTACACTATTACAGATCACTTACAGTTGAATTCCTTTGCTGTGCAATGTGGTCTTGCTCCTATTAGGTGCCTGGGAAGGGGTTAAAAAGCAGGCTGTCTCTGCTCGCCAAGCAGCTTCCTCCAGCCTTGTAGTCGCTCAGACTCTGCTGCTTCAGTGTGCAAGGCAGGGGTAGTGCGTCTTCCGGCTTATATTCTTTGTTTCGACAGTAGCTGTCTTGTTTTCCGTGGTAACGTTTCAGTCCATTCCCCGATTGAGTGTTTTAAAGTTCCTACTAGTTTGGCTGACGTTTTTAAAGTTTCAAAATTTTCCTTTAAACGTTTTTAAAGTTTCAAAATTCTCCTACTTGCCTACAAGGCCCTTCATCACACAGGTCCAGAGTATCTCTCCAACCTGTTGACCCGCTATGTCCCTGCACGCAAGGTGAGGTCCTCTGACTCTGGCTTGCTTCTTATACCCAAGCAAAAGTGCACCACACTCGGAGAGACCTCTTTTAGCTTCATGGCCACGACTCTCTGGAACTCTCTTCAGCTTTAGTGCGTGTAGCTCCCCCAGTCGCTCGCTTCAAATCAACTCTCAAGACCCACTTGTTCTCTTTTGCTTTTAATGCTCTTTAAGTCTGATATCTGTTATTGGCTGTTTGTCTAAATTGCTATTTCAGGGTTTTCACTCCATCTTATTCGTATGATTCTGTATGACACACGCATCCACAATGTTTAGAATTCACATCCTAGCCTTGTATTTCATGTATTAAGCCTGTATTTAAAGTATTTGCATTTGTTTTCCTTACAGTTTGCATTTAATATACTATTTCCTGTATTTCACTTTATTTAATGTATTATGCAATTGTTCCTCACTATGTTGTAAAGCGCTTTGTGATGGTGGTCCACTATGAAAGGTGCTATGTAAAATAAATATTGATTGATTGATTCATACAGTGTAGGTAGTGTTCTTCCGCGTTTGCGGTTTATTCCGAATTTTACCGAAAAATTACAGGATTTTTTTTTTTTTTTAAACTGGACGTCGTTGTTGACTGATACCCGATGTTTGTCTATTAGTCAATATTTTCCCAGTACTATCTTCTAATAGGAAATACACAATATTCTGATGCAAATTCGTTTTTATTTGGACTCTGACATTGTAATAAGCAGCCCTGCATACTAGGATACAGCAGACGTTTAGACGTCAGAGGATCAAAGAAGGTTCAAACGTGGTTCTCTGTCACTTCACAAACACATTATCACCTGGTTATGTACTGATTATTGTGGCAGTTGCTGGGCGTAGTAATTGATCAAAAACTAAATTGAAATACTTGCACGAAAATGTCATATTTTTAGTGGATGAGGAATGGGGAGAAAACATAAATCAGTTTATGAATACTCAAAAGAAAACAAATGTTTCGAAGTATACAAAAAGCAAAAATAGCAGAAGTGGGTCAGATGAAGCAGAGGATGCATAGCGCTGCAAATACTGCTGCATCGAGGTGCATGTTCGCACTGACAATAAAAGAACATACTGAAATATAAGCGACACGTTAAACTAAAACAAGAAAGTGAACTGAGAGACTAGCAATCCATTTATGCAGCTTTTACGCACGCTTTAATAAAAAGAAAGCGCAGAATGAGTGTGTTATGAGTTTGTCAGAGCGCTGTGCTTTGCTGGACAGCCACTGTTTATTGCAGAGGGGTGTGTATTGGTGACTTTGTGCGACAGTACTGTCCATCAGCTAAAACACTGCCTAACGCCGACAATCGTAATCGTAAATATTTGACAGAAAATGGTGATGCGTTAGTTGGTAAACTTCTATGGAAAGCACTGATGGAAATGTCCAGTGTGATTTTTGACGCATCTCCCGACGGCTGGCACCACCGAGTTCCTTCAGTTTTAGTTGACACAGACGTGTAGGCTTTGATAGAGATCCCCACTCCTTTTGGCGGAAACACACGTAGCTACATCCCAGTATATGGTAGAACGTAAAAAGAATAAAGACATAGCTAGTTGAAGCATTGTCATTTTGTGAACCATAGAATAAGGAGCTGCAGATTGCGTGGTGTTTGTTCTGTCTTTGACCTGAGTTTCAGGGGAGAGCGCGGACGCAGTCCCCCACTACCAGAAATTATGCAGTCGAGATTCCCGCATTTGGGGAATTCGCAGGGGTCAGCACAGCCGGAGTGCAATGGCCGAGCCTCGCCCTGGGTGAACCACCTTCATGATCATGGTATCTCCCCTGCCAGGTAAGTATGAGTTGTCCACCTGCCGAGTCGTCGGCCGTCCACAAGAGACAGGTTTCGTGGACATGGTACCTATGTCGACAATTAAAAGAAAAACACTGTTTTCCCACTGGAACGTTATATTTATTTTTACAAAGCACTCTCCACTCTGCTGAATTGAATGGTTTTCTTCCGTTTCGAGAAAAAAGTATTTCTAAATTGCAACCCCCACAATGGCGATCGGTTTATATTTGCATACGCGTTTATCATTGGAGGAGAGGATGTGTCAGACATTCTATAACAGGACGCCGTTCCTGCAGCTACGTGGAGTTGTTCCACGAGAGGAGCCGACCTGTATGAAAGCCTACACGTCTCTGTGAACGAAATTCAAAAATGTAAAATGTAGGACTTAAACAAATGTTTGACCAAATGTTTGACTTTGTACACCGTCTACTTCAAATCAGAGGCAGTGTGGTCCAGTGGTTAAAGAAAAGGGCTTGTAATTAGGTAGTCCCTGGTTCAAATCTCACCTCAGCCACTGACTCATTGTGTGACCCTGAGCAAGTCACTTAACCTCCTTGTGCTCCGTCTTTCGGGTGAGACGTAGTTCTAAGTGACTCTGCAGCTGATGCATAGTTCACACAGCCTAGTCTTTGTAAGTCGCCTTGGATAAAAGCATCTGCTAAATAAACAAATAATAGAGGTGCCGTCAAAGATTAAAAAAGATTGTGGGGTGTCACAATGTTGGACAAATAGATCTATATGAAAAGAACCTTAAAAATGTCTTTTTTTATGTTGCAAAACCCAAGGGTAGCTCGCTTGCTTCTAGTAACACGTATTTCCATATATGAGCCTTCCTATTGGCCCGGTTGGTTTTGTGCCTTGAGCACATGTGGAGCCTAGAGCTGCTTGAATGTTACCTTTTGTGTCAGACGAGATTAGAGATCTGGCAACCACTCCCCTACATCACCCCGCATCCATGATGTCAACTTATTACTACAAAAGAGAAGAAACCAACCTGTTCTTTCGTTTACGGCCATACCACCTTGAGAACGCCCGATCTCGTCTGATCTCAGAAGCTAAGCAAGGTTGGGCCTGGTTAGTACTTGGATGGGAATACCAGGGGCTGGTTGTACTAAAGGGCGCCAATGTGGAACTTGATTCTAGTTGCGTTGTACTAAACGGATCAGTGCTCAGACTTGATATTGCTTTTGAGCAGGATCAGAACTTGATCGCACTTTTGAAAAATTGAGGAACTAAACATAGATTGAAACAGAGATGATTTAACGTTTTAGAAAAGATTAAGCAACAATGCATTTAAAAGTAGCTGTAACAGTACTGTATTAAGAGAATATCAATTAGAGAAAAAAAAACAACTTTGTACAATATTAGTTTGTGTTTATCTATACCTGACATTTCTGTTTTCGCCCTATAGCTACTGACTACAAAATGAGGTTTCATAAATAATTTGTCTACGTTTTCTGTGTTCACAAAGTCATACTGGCGTTCACATGGTATCGATTACAATCAAGTCAATAATTAGATTTAACGTTGTAGTTTTTTTTTTAAATGCTAATTTCCCCCAATTCCTTTTTTCTCAGTAACTTAAGCTTACCTTTTGACAGCCTAAATCTCCCTGTCCGCCACATTTTCCAGTTGCAGCTGTCTGTCAGCACTTTATTACATTTGCTTGAAATGTGTTGATAATTTGCCCTGAACCGACGCTGCAGCTAGATGTTTGTGTGTTTGGTGGCTATACAGCTGTAAAATATCTGTGTGTCCGTCAGAAAATACACACGGCCATGATTACGGTAACATTTATAAAAACATTTTAGAAGTTAAAAAACAAAACGAAACCAGATACCGGTATTAATATACTCTATCTGTTTTAATAGAATCGCTGGAGTTTTAAATTATACATGTACAGTAGTTGCTTCTGATTCATGTCGTTTAAATTAAACGCACTTCATTTTCTGACATTCGGATTCTTCAATCTCTGCGCCACGCATATTCGCTTCTCATTGGTCAGTTTCCCTAGTTACGGCTGCGCAGCTCCAGGATTGGATCAAGATTTCGGATCAGTGGAGCTTGATCCTGATCCGCTTAGTACAACGCCTTTTCATGATCCTGCTCGAGTGAGCCGAGATCCGATCCTGTTTTTTGATCCCTTTAGTACAACCGCCCCCAGTTGTTTGATTTCTTCTCGTCCTTCAAACCTGAGACTTTATATATTTTTTTTGGTTTGTTTGTTTTGTTAACTTTATTTGCTATATTAAATTTCAAGACATAGGACATAGGAAGCAGAATAGTCTACATTGACAGACAACAAGAACAGAGAGTTTCTTTCATCAAGCAGAAAAACGGTAAAATACACGAATACTGTATTTGCTTATTTTCGGGCAGATTGATTTGGAACAGTGATTAAATATAGTTTGAATGATAACATTCGATGTTCTGGAACTTCATCAGAGAGTTAAACCCTCGTATTGACTAATCCGGTTAAAGGACATCTCATCATTTTCTAATATATTAATATGCATCAATGTAATCAAGTCATATCCACAAAGCAGAAAACATCTACAATATACCCCCTAATAAGCCATGTTTATATACATTAATATAGTAAATAATAAAAAAATAAATAAACATTGCGTGATATGTAGGATGATGGGACATGTAGTTTGTGTGAAACACAGGACCACGTTTTTTCACTATTTTCTCATACAATATAGTTACTGTATATATAAAATATATTATACATAAAACACGATTAATGGAACATGCTTTATTTGAGGTCAAAAAGCATAGACCTCTCATTGGGTGTCTATATCTTTTTATCACAGACCACATTGATAGTGTTCCCTGAGCACGTCACTGGTCTGCGTTGTTGCAACGGTTGAAAGCGGTTGAAGAACTAGGGTCTTCTTCGCTTGGGTTCAATATAAAAGAGGGCGTATTTTAAAAAAAATACGTGTCATGGCTTCTCATGGGAAGGGGGAAAGGCACGACTTCTTGGTCTCTTTCGGGACTGATCTGCTGGCTGGAGGGATAGCCGCCGCTATCTCCAAGACGGCCGTGGCGCCGATTGAGCGGGTGAAACTGCTGCTGCAAGTCCAGGCCTCCTCCAAACAAATCCGGCCCGAGAACCGCTACAAGGGTATTGTCGACTGCTTTGTCAGGATACCAAAGGAGCAAGGTAGGACTCATGAGTCGAGGACAAGGTTAATTGTTGAACATTTGATAGACATGGTATTTACTCATGCATTCGTTATCGCCATCTAACAGCATGACACATGGCTTCAGTCGGTGATTACCTTCGTTTAAATGGTCACGTGATACTGGTACTGCAGTTTATTTGTGATTTAGTTTTTATTTTTGGTATTTACACGACATACTACATTTCGGTAACCTCACACAACACAGTTGAGTTAGAAGCGACTTTCCAGTGACATTGGTTTAGTTTGACATATGTAGTCAACCGCGCCAGTAAGTTTGGTTTATAAATATATTCTATGATTAATTGACAAATCAAGTTTTAACTATACAGACAGTTCTAAGAACATACGGTTTAAAACATGAAAACGTGGATTTGCACGCACCTTTAAACACGTTTAAATACGTTTACAGCAGCAAGCATATGACGTAATTATATAGTAAAAACAGTTTGACAAATGAATTGTTAATTCAATTAATGCAAAGGTCAATATATATATATATATATATATATATATATATATATATATATATAAAAGAAAGGGATATTTCACGCACTTAAAAATGTAGAATATATATAGAATATATGTAAAGGTAGAATATATATATATATATATATATATATATATATATATATATATATATATATATATATAGAATATATGTAAAGGTAGAATATATATATATATATATATATATATATATATATATATATATATACACACACACACACACACACACACAATCAGGATACTCATACTAGTGGTACCTGTTAGTGGTCTCTACGCTATTGGGACAACGTGCTGGTGTTTTTAAGTATTTTACCTGCGTGTAACTTACACTGTAAGGCACGAAGTAACTGACCTAACATTTGCACACCGATGCTGTATCACATAGGTACACAGCAGGAGTGTACATATACTATATATTGTATTATTAGTTACTATTTAAACTACTGATGTTAATAACCCCTCCGTTATAATTATATTACATTAACCGTTATTACATCGGTATTGATTGATAGACGTTGATATATAGTGATGTGAATAATTTAGCAGTGGTGTAAATTGTTGGTAACTAATGATGGATAACAGAGTTGTAGTTCTTATTCATGTCTGGGCACATTGAATGCGACCAGAATGTATTAATAATGATTATTGCTTTTACATTGTCCTTTTTTTCATTGTAGGATTTATCAGTTTCTGGCGTGGTAACCTAGCCAACGTTATTCGATACTTTCCAACGCAAGCTCTGAACTTTGCCTTCAAGGACAAGTATAAACAGATTTTTATGTCAGGAGTCAACAAAGATAAACAGGTACATTGTGTATACAGCAGTCTGGCAGCAGTGTGGAGTAGTGGTTAGGGCTCTGGACTCTTGACCAGAGGGTTGTGGGTTCAATCCCAGGTGGAGGACACTGCAGCTCTACCCTTGAGCAAGGTACTTTACCTAGATTGCTCCAGTACAAACACAACTGTATAAATGGGTAATTGTATGTAAAAATAATGTGATATCTTGTAACAATTGTAAGTTTCCCTGGATAAGGGCATCTGCTAAGAAATAAGTAATACTGAATAGGCTGGTGGTTAATATATTTAAGGCCATATTATCCATATTTAAATATATGTTAAATAAACAAAGAAAAATTCCCGGGAATATTTTTAAAGATAAAAACTGAAAATGTGGAATACTACCTCTCTATGAAGGAGTTGGGTCACATTCCATTCCATCAACTAATTAAGAAAAAAGTAAAGAAAGCATTCATGTAAAAAAAACAAAAGCACAATATGTAAATCATGATATTTTTGGTGATTTAAGATACATTAACAGACTACAAATGATTGTATTCATTTTTCTTGATGGGAACTTGGGGAACATATAGGTTCAGTATTGAAGATTATGCTTAGGTTAGAATATAGGGAAACACATACAGACGTGCTCAAATTTGTTGGTACCCCTCCACAAAAAACGAAGAATGCACAATTTTCTCTGAAATAACTTGAAACTGACAAAAGTAATTGGCATCCACCATTGTTTATTCCATATTTAATAGAAATCTGACTTTGCTTTTGATTTTTTATTCAACATAATATTGTAAATAATAAAACAAATGAAAATGGCATGGACAAAAATGATGGGACCGCTAACCTAATATTTTGTTGCACAACCTTTAGAGGCAATCACTGCAATCAAACGTTTTCTGTAGCTCTCAATGAGACTTCTGCACCTGTTAACAGGTAGTTTGGCCCACTCTTCCTGAGCAAACTGCTCCAGTTGTCTCAGGTTTGATGGGTGCCTTCTCCAGACTGCAAGTTTCAGCTCTTTCCATAGATGTTCGATAGGATTCAGATCAGGACTCATAGATGGCCACTTCAGAATAGTCCAATGTTTTGTTCTTTTCCATTCTTGGGTGCTTTTAGCTGTGTGTTTTGGGTCATTATCCTGTTGGAGGACCCATGACCTGCGACTGAGACAGAGCTTTCTGACACTGGGCAGTACGTTTTGCTCCCGAATGCCTTGATAGTCTTGAGATTTCATTGTGCCCTGCACAGATTCAAGGCACCCTGTGCCAGACGCAGCAAAGCAAACCCAAAACATAACCGAGCCTCCTCCATGTTTCACTGTAGGTATGGTGTTCTTTTCTTTGAAAGCTTCATTTTTTCGTCTGTGAACATAGAGCTGATGTGACTTGCCAAAAAGCTCCAGTTTTGACTCATCTGTCCAAAGGACATTCTCCCAGAAGGATTGTGGCTTGTCAATATGCATTTTAGCAAATTCCAGTCTGGCTTTTTTATGTTTTTCTTTCAAAAGTGGAGTCCTCCTGGGTCTTCTTCCATGGAGCCCACTTTCGCTCAAAAAGTGACGGATGGTGCGATCAGAAACTGACGTACCTTTACCTTGGAGTTCAGCTTGTATCTCTTTGGCAGTTATCCTTGGTTCTTTTTCTACCATTCGCACTATCCTTCTGTTCACTCTGGGGTCGATTTTCCTCTTGCGGCCGCGCCCAGGGAGGTTGGCTACAGTTCCATGGACCTTAAACTTCTTAATAATATTTGCAACTGTTGTCACAGGAACATCAAGCTGCTTGGAGATGGTCTTGTAGCCTTTACCTTTACCATGCTTGTCTATTATTTTCTTTCTGATCTCCTCAGACAACTCTCTCCTTTGCTTTCTCTGGTCCATGTTCAGTGTGGTGCACACAATGATACCAAACAGCACAGTGACTACTTTTCTCCATTTAAATAGGCTGAATGACTGATTACAAGATTGGAGACATGTGTGATACTAATTAAAGAAACTAATTAGTTTGAAATATCACTATAATCCAATTATTTATTATCTTTTCTAAGGGGTACCAAAAAATGTGTCCAGGCCATTTTAGAATATCTTTGTAGAATAAGCAATAATTAATCTATTTTCACAGCTTCTTTGCTTTATTCTATGACATACCAAAGGCATGCAAGTATACATGATAAAATAGCTTTTAATTTCATCACTTTTCAGGAGGAATGAAGCATTATTTCAATGAGCTGTAAGGGTACCAACAAATTTGAGCCTGTCTGTATTTTAATGTTCTCTCTATAAAAGATTACAATGATTTTTTTGTTGAACATAGAATGTATTTAATTTAAATCTGTCACTTAAAACATTATTAGTTTTAAAATGTGAGAAGAGCTTAATCTTTAAACAGGCTACATTTATTACTGAAGTTCATTCACAGTACAGATAATTGCACATCCCAAACAGCTTGGAAAAGGGTAACAATATTATAGTACAGTACATAGTTCATTTTGTACAGGTTCTGTAATGATTTTTCACATATGTAGAAGAATAATTGTTTTTCTTTTTTTGCTTGTTTGTAGTTCTGGAGGTATTTTTTAGCAAATTTAGCTTCTGGAGGAGCTGCTGGTGCCACATCACTGTGTTTTGTGTATCCATTGGACTTTGCAAGAACTCGTTTAGGGGCTGATATTGGAAGAGGTGAGTATCATCAATCCACATTGTCTATCTACTTGTGTTATATATATATATATATATATATATATATATATATATATATATATATATATATATATACAGTGCCTTGCAAAAGTATTCAGACCCCTGACCAATTCTCTCATATTACTGAATTACAAATGGTACATTGAAATTTCATTCTGTTTGATATTTTATTTTAAAACACTGAAACTCAAAATCAATTATTGTAAGGTGACATTGGTTTTATGTTGGGGATTATTTTTAAGAAAAATAAAAAACTGAAATATTTTGCTTGCATAAGTTTTCAACCCCCACACATTAATATTTGGTAGAGCCACCTTTCGCTGCAATAACAGCTTTAAGTCTTTTGGGGTAAGTATGTACCAGCTTTGCACACAGTGTCGGAGTGATTTTGGCCCATTCTTCTTGGCAGATTTGCTCCAGGTTATTCAGGTTGGTTGGACGACGCTTGTGGACCGCAATTTTCAAATAGTGCCTGTGGCAATGTGCCCCGTCCCTGTGTGCATTTGTATGTATGCGTGCGTATGTTAATGTTGGTGTATAGATTGGTACACGGGATATAAACAGGTCTGTGTTTCACGTGTGTTTAAATTGTATATTTGTATTTAGGCACGGGATTGCACATCACGCACGTGCATTTAAAATATAATATGCGAGCACGGGGTTGCACAGAATTAATTCACGTGCTGGGATTCAAGTGAAGAATTAATTAGTAATTGAATCCCAGCACAACAGTATATATAGATGCACATTTTCATTCAGTGGGGGTTGGTGTTCGGTGAGTGGAGAACGGGAGAGAGAGAAGGAGAAAATAAAACAAAGTAAGAACGTAAATTAGTTGTATCTGCTCACCGTGTTTTGTTCGTCTGTCTGTGCACTGTTTAGTTCGTTTCGTTTGTCTATTTATTTTGGCGCAAGTGCCGTGTCCCGTGTTTTCTGTTTAAACCTTTTATTTTGTCATTAAACGCTGAGTGCAGCCATTGCACTCAGCATTTCTCATCACCATCACCGTCTCTGTGTATTCCTTTTCTGGTCTGACGCCACCCACTCTGGCCGTCTTTGTGACAGTGCCACAGATTCTCAATTGGGATTGAGATCAGGACTTTGACTGGGCCACTGTAGGACATTCAACTTTTTGTTCTTGAGCCACTCCAATGTTGCTTTGGCCTTGTGATTGGGATCATTGTCCTGCTGAAAGGTGAATTTCCTCCCAAGCTTCAGTTTTTTAGCGGACTGAAGCAGGTTCTCTTGCAGTATTTCCCTGTATTTTGCTCCATCCATTCTTCCTTCAATTTTAACAAGATGCCCAGTCCCTGCTGATGAGAAGCATCCCCACAGCATGATGCTGCCACCACCAGAGCTCTTGATATGGTTGACTGGTGCACCTTTACTCCACTCCCAGCCACTGAACTTTGTAGCTCCTTCAAAGTGATTGTTGGCCTCTCTGTGGCTTCTCTCACAAGTCTCCTTCTTGTTTGAGCGCTGAGTTTTGAGGGACGGCCTTTTCTTGGCAGTGCCTGGGTGGTGTGATGCAGCTTCCACTTCCTGATTATTGATCCAACTGTGCTCACTGGGATATCCAAACACCTTTCCCTAATCTATGCATTTGTATTACTTTATCTCTAACTTCTGTAGAATGCTCTTTGGTCTTCATTTTCCTTCAGATTCACAGCCTGACAAATGATCCTTCAACAGTGGGGGTTTTATCCAGAAAATCTGACAGCAACTTTAATGGTTCACAGGTGGAGGCCAATGGTAAGGTAATTGTGTCTTCGTTAGGGCAATTTCTTTAATCGGTGTAAACTTGGAGCTTCCACAGCACAGGGGTTGAATACTTATGCAAGCAAGATATTTCCGTTTTTTATTTTTCTTAAAATTATTTCCCAACATAAAACCAAATGTCACCTTACAATAATTGATTTTGAGTTTCAGTGTTTTAAAATAAAATATCAAACAGAACGAAATTTCAATGTACCATTTGTAATTCAGTAATATGAGAGAATTGGTCAGGGGTCTGAATACTTTTGCAAGGCACTGTATATATATATATATATATATATATATATATATATATATATATATATATATATATATATATATATATATATATATATATATACAGTGCCTTTCATAAGTATTCACCCCCCTTGGACTTTTCCACATTTTGTAGTGTTACAACCAGGAATTAAAATTGATTTAATTAGGATTTTTTGTCACTGATCTACACAAAATAGTCCATAATGTCGAAGTGGGGAAAAAAATCTACATATTTTTCAAAATTATTTACAAATAAAAAACTGCAAAGTCTTGATTGCACAAGTATTCACCCCCTTTGCTGTGACACCGCTAAATAAGCTCTGGTGCAACCAATTGCCTTCAGAAGTCACATAATTAGTTGAATGGAGTCCACCTGTGTGCAATTAAAGTGTCACATGATCTCAGATTAAATACACCTGTTTCTGGAAGGCCTCAGAGTTTGTTAGAGAGCATATCTAAACAAACAGCATCATGAAGACCAAGGAGCTATCAAAACAAGTCTGGGATAAATTTCTGGAGAAGCACCAATCAGGGTTGGGTTATAAAAAAATATCCCAAACTTTGAACATCCCCGGAGCACCGTTAAATCCATTATTAAGAAATGGAAAGAATATGACACAACCGCGACTCTGCCTAGAGAAGGCCGTCCACCAAAACTCAGTGACCAGGTAAGGAGGGCATTAGTCAGAGAAGCAACCAAGAGGCCAATGGTAACTCTGAAGGAGCTGGAGAGATCCACAGCTGAGATGGGAGAAACCGTCCATGGGACAACTATAACCCGGACGCTCCACAAAGCTGAGCTTTATGGAAGAGTGGCGAGAAGAAAGCCATTGCTGAAAAAAACCCATTTCAAATCCTGTTTGGATTTTGCCAAAAGGCACGTGGGAGACACAGCAAACATGTGGAAAAAGGTTCTCTGGTCTGATGAGACCAAAATTGAACTTTTTGGCCTTAGCGCAAAACGCTATGTGTGGAGCAAAAGCCAACACTGCTCATCACCCTGAGAACACCATCCCCACAGTGAAGCATGGTGGTGGCAGCATCATGTTATGGGGATGCTTTTCATCAGCAGGGACTGGGAAACTGGTCAGGATTGAGGGCAAGATGGGATGGAGCCAAATACAGGGAAATTCTAGAGGAAAACCTGTTTCAGTCTGCAAGAGACCTGGGACTGGGGCGGAGGTTCACCTTTCAGCAGGACAATGACCCTAAACACACAGACAAAGCTACACTGGAGTGGTTTAAAAACAAGAACCTGAATGTCTTAGAATGGTCCAGTCAAAGCCCAGACCTCAATCCGATTGAGAATCTGTGGCAAGACTTGAAAATTGCTGTTCACCAATGGTTCCCATCCAACTTGACAGAGCTTGAGCAATTTTGCCAAGAAGAATGGGCAAAAATTGCAGGATCCAGATGTGCAAAGCTGGTACATACTTACCCAAAAAGACTCACAGCTGTAATTGCTGCCAAAGGTGCTTCTACCAAGTATTGACTCAGGGGGGTGAATACTTATGCAACCAACAAATGTCTTTTTTTTTTGTTTAATTAACTTTTGTGTCACAATAAAAAATACTTTGCACCTTCAAAGTGTTAAGTATGTTGTGTAAATCAAATGGTAAAAATCCCAATTAAATCCATTTTAATTCCAGGTTGTAACACTACAAAATGTGGTAAAGTCCAAGGGGGGTGAATACTTATGCAAGGCACTGTATAGATATATTACATCATTAAACTAACAAGAAAGTACCATATTTTTACTCTTCATGTGTGCATCATTAGTTGTTTTTGCTGCTATTTTTATACAGTGTCTCATCTCCCACCCCCTTTTTTTGCTTTAGTTAGTAGCTAGGTGACAGTCTACTCCTTCAATCAATAGGAATTGAGAACTCTATTTCAGGCCAGCAGGGAGACTCTTTATCCACAGTGTGCAATTCAATCTGTAGTTGAGCATACTCTAAAACTAAACTACTTTCCTTTTCCTTCCCCAATTTCACTAGGATAACATTCTAGAAAGGGTAATAATAAAATAAAGGAAACCACTGCTAGATTAACATACTTTGATTAATAACTCGATTTAGTTAATATTGAAAAATATGAATAGCTTCAAATTAGTCACAAAACATATTAATCATAGGCATCAATTGGATTTTTAAACTACTGTTATCAAGTAAAAAAGTTAGTATGAAAATGTTTCCAGTAAAAAAAAAACACACGTGCATCTCAAAGCCTAGCCCGCAGTACAAATGCATTTCTTACAACTCATGAGCAAAAACATAATTTCCAAATTAATAACCGAAATGCATTTTTTTTTTTTTAAATACTGAATTTTGACCATCGGTTACTTAAGGCGGAATTTCATGAGGCAGACCGACTCCGACACGTTCTGCTTGTTCGATGTGGAATAAGAACAGGTTGTAGCCGTTTCACGAAATCATTTAGTTCCATTTCTGTTCTTGCATCACGGCATACAGCGATTTGGGGATGCTGTTTGTGCATTGTGATGACTTTTTTTAGACAGAACGTTCCAAGCAATAGTTATATCATATATGATAAACTATAACATTCATATTATGGGTCAAATACATAAAAAAATGATCGCTATACAGTACAGACCATCGTAAATCGAGGCTATTGTATTTTGCCAGTATTGCATGTACAGCTGTAATTTATCTATTAGAATACAGTGAATTAGCAGTACAGCTATGGCCAAAATTTTGCATCTCCCTAAATAATTAAATCATTTTGCTTCATAGTTGAATGAAGCCTGTGGAATGTTAACATATTGAATTACATACCACTTTGTAGTTTTCCATACTTAACGAAAAACTGACAACAATTAAAAAATGTGACATTTTGAAGTCCAACATGCCTTATACTACTGTGCAACTAGTAAGGCTTCCGGTAGACTTTGATTACATGATGTAAATAAAACATCTAGATTATGTTAATCTATTATTTATTTATATTTTTTAATCATGTCTCAATCCAAAAATAAAAATGTAGGTGATGTAAAGCTTTTGTCCATAGCTGTACCTGCGGGGCTGCGCCATGTTTCACCGTGTGGAACTGCGCCTCGAGCAGACCGGGCTGTTCAACCGAACAAACAGAACACATTCCACGACAGGAAGGTGGAACGGTTTCACCAAATCAGGTTGTCCAGTTCTCTTCGGTCTGTTCGGTCTGACGAAATTACGCCTTTAGTATCACATCTCCCAGCAGAGCAATCACATGACCTTAACACTGACCTATTGCGAGAGCGCTCACTCTGCATCCCGCCTCCAGATAGATAATTTCTCAACTGTGATTTGTGAATTTGTATTTTGATTGAAAGTCTGCCAATAATACCTTGCTACGTTTTTATTTTTTTTAATCCCAGTGGAGTTGCTGCACCTATATATTTTTTATGTCTCGTCATTAAAGTGGGCTCAGATAAAAAAAGAAATACTGAATTAAGGAGACAGGAATACAACAGGACTGAAAAAAAAAACTGTCCTTCATGGTAAAATGGCCACAAAGCGAAAGTAAGCTCTAAGAGTAAGCTCCAAGAGGCCTGACCTAATAGAAAGTCTTCTTTTAGGATTAGGACAATGACACAGTTCTTTTTCAGGACCTGCGGAGCGGCAGTTCCATGGCCTACTGGACTGCATTGTCAAGATTGCAAAAAGCGACGGGCCCATGGGTCTGTACCAGGGATTTGGGGTCTCTGTGCAGGGCATCATTGTGTATCGTGCTTCTTACTTTGGATGCTACGATACAGCCAAGGTATTTCTCTTCAATTCATAATTGTTCTGCATTAAGTAGCGTTGATTGTAATAGCTTTAAATATGTTAACAAAATGAGCTGAATGCTCAGTAGTAGGTGTTCAAAAAGATTTGTCATTCACATCAATAAATTTGTTATGCTTCTGTGTAAGTCATGATGGTCAATGAACAAATAGAAAGACTTCATGTAAAATCTGAGACATTAAAAATATATATTTTTGGCTTTTATTTACAACAATTTACAGAACATAGTAATTATGTCTTTTTGTTATGGTAAAAATGGTACAGGATATAACTCACTTGGGATCACGCACTTAGTTTAAAAGTTATATCGTATCTAGCAACATAATGAACTTCCATAGGCATTTCAGTAAACAGCTAAATGCACATGCCAATTTTGAATACAAAGTAAATATTTAACTGAAGTCAGACTATGAGATGTAGTTTTACCCATCCTTTCTTGATGGTGAAGGATATGTTTGCCAACCTTCCTCTGTCTGGTATAGTTGGTTCTCCTGTGGAGAAATACAGCTTACTGTTTCAAAACATCTCACACCACAGAATAAGAGCTGTCACCATGACCTTCATCCACTGTATGCACCTGCAGAGAGGCGCCTCCATAAAAAAAACAGGTTCTGATACTATCAACAGCTTGTGCTGAAAAGACCTTCGAAAATGTCATAAAATTGAATAAACAGATTAATAGATTTTTAAGATGAAAGAAGTGTAAAACTGAGATAGCCGCTATACACCCCAGATATTCCAATAACAAGAAAATAACTACAGTAATCTAAGTAGTTTAATCATAATTGACCTTACGGTTTATACAACAAAGTTAGTTTTTTAATTAAAAAACACAGATTCATTATTTTTACTTACTAAATATATAATGTTTATTATAGAGTCTACTTATTTCTAGAAGGCTAGCAGGATTTTGTTTTAGATCCTTCACTTCTACAGGCACCACCTGCCAGTGGTATTATTCTTCACCATTCACATATTAAAAATAAACAAATACATATAACCCAGACGTATTGTGAAAAGACAATGCACAAGGAGCAGTAACTATTGAATTTATAGTATTGAAAAAACAAAATAGCATTTGGTGTCATGTGTCACAATCAATAGAACATGCTGTATTGTGCATTGCTTTTTGTTCTTTTTAGATACAATATTTGTATTGACCTCCTTTTCTGCAGGGAATTCTGCCAAACCCAAAGAGCACCCCATTCATTGTGTCCTTCCTCATCGCTCAGATAGTGACGACATTCTCTGGGATTCTGTCCTATCCCTTTGACACGGTCAGGAGGAGAATGATGATGCAAGTATGTCAAATTCATATACTTTGGTGCCCTCAAATATTGGGGATGGTTGGGATGTGGCATAAGTAAAGTTAGTTTGGGAGGGGAAAACCCCCCAAAACATTCTGATCACCCCAATGCCCTCTTCTCCGACTTAAACAGCCTTCAATGACGATGTGTATCCACCAGAATGCAGAAAAGAATTGTCAACGTGTTGCCAGCTAATCAGATGAAATGCAAATGTGAAAAAAAAATAATAGGGCTGTGTTCAAAGGCTCAAAGGTTCGAAGGTAAATTGTTAACAGAAACCATTTGACAATGGGGGGGGGGGGGGGGGTACCTATAGCGGTTGTAGTGCTTCAGTAAAATATGTACTGAATAACAAGTGTACAAGACAGTGTAAGAGAAGTGCTGTGGTACTGTGATAGAATAAATTTGAAACACCAACACTAATCATTTCGAAAACTGAGCACCTCCCCCCCAGCCCGTGTTATCCAGAGGCAGAACTTTAATTTCTTCATTCGCCATCTCGACAGCAAAGTGTTGTATAGTGTAAGCTGTATTGAAAGAAATGTCTCAAACCCTCTGCTGTTTGGGGTTTTTTTGTTAAATGTCCATACTACCAAAAAAAGTTGAATGCAAACTGTGCAAGCGACCCGTATCATGGAGGCACAACCAATCTCTGGGATCACTAAGTTCATATTATTATTATTATTATTATTATTATTATTATTATTATTATTATTATTATTATTATTATTATTAATAATAATTTCTTAGCAGACACCCTTATCCAGGGTGACTTACAGTTACAGTTGTTGTTACAAGAATTGCCTTGGCCAAACAGAAGAGAATTTGAACAATTCGGCCAGGAGGGAGTTGCAGTAATCAAGGCAGGACAGTAGCAGGGCCTGAACTAGGAGCTGCGTGGAGTAGTCGGTGAGGAAGGGGCGAATTCTGCATATGTTGCTGAGTAGTGATGTGCTGAGAGTAGGAGAGGGAGGGGTCGAGGGTGACACCGAGGTTCTTGATGGATGAGGAGGAAGAGAGGATGGTGGATTCAAGTGGAATAGAGATAGAGAGATCAGCGGTGGGGGGGAAAGGAGAAGAAGACCTGAGCATCATCAACATAGAAATGACACGAGAAGCCATGGGAGGAGATGAGTGGACCCAGAGAGTGGGTGTAGAGAGAAAACAGGAGGGGTCCCAGGACTGAGCCTTGGGGGAAACTTGTCGAAAGAGAGCAAGAGGCAGAGGGTGAGCCACGCCAGGACACCTGGTACACGTATCACTACCAGCCCCCCATCTCATTTCTCAGAGCATTAATTTCTTAAGGAAGAAATACAGTTGTTGTTGTTACTACTATTTTGGCACCAAAACTGCCTTTGGTGTGTTTCTTTTTTCCACCGCTGCCACAATATGTAGAAACGTTCATTTGCCCGTTTGTAGTATTGTAGTATTAATGTAGTAAAACGTGACTGTGACTGATAACCTGCTGGGAATGGTGACTGTTAAATAAAGTTTTGCTTTGCCTAAGTCCGCTGCAGTTCTTTGAATTGGCCGCAGTAAGGTGCTGTTGCAATGCAAGCTTACTGTATATATTGCAAGCAGCATCAATTACGTATAAATAAACGTGTATTTTTTTATTTTATTTAAATTATAAAAACACAATTACTATTCTATATAACATATTTTTAAACTACATATGAATGTTTTATTCCATGTCTATGGATTATCTGTAAAATTATAGGAATTTCAATCAAATATAAACAAGTAGTTATGGTGACATGCAAATTAGTACCAATCAAAAGTTCTAACCTTCATTGCAGCCCTAAAAAATAATATAAAAATAATTCTAGACATATAATCATTTTGATAACAAAACCAGTTAAATGTTAATTTTATAAGAAAGTACACCTTTAAATTAAACTGTTCTGAAATTTTAAAAGGATGTGAATAATATAAAAACTAACATTGGACACTATTTTGAATCAGGAGACGAAGTGCTGTCTTTAAATGTTAGCTTGCGAGGTTCAGGGGGCGTGGAGCTGGGGGCCTCTAATCTTCTAATCTTTTAATTTTCTAATCTCCAGTTAATTAGCATCTATTTACTATTTAAGACCTGATCACCTGCACCTTTTCTGTCTAGTGTTTCGTTTTCCTCCTCCTCCCCTCCTCCACCTTCTTACATGCCTTCGCATCGGTCGTCTCTGGGGGGAAAGTGAGTCTCACTTCCCCGACCTCAGGGCTAGGCATCCGCCTCCCTTACCTTCAGGGGGGTTCTCACCACATGAGTCAGAGCGGACCCCCGGCCAAACTCTGTCCTGTCGCAGCTCCTGCGCTCATCTTATCTCACTCGAGGCTCTGTTCTATTCTGCCTCTCTTCAGGACGTGGTCACTCGTGCTGAGTCCTATACTAACCTTTATGCTTTGTCCTTATTTTCAGGTCCCAGGCAGCATGACATCTCGGCCAATTGGGTTTTATGAGCGCCCCTTACAGAAGCCTCAGATGCTGGGTACCTCTCTCATCTCCTCTCGAGGGGCGGCTTTCCAAGTCATAACCCTCATATGTGTTTTCGGTTGCTGGGTCCTCCGCCCCTGGGATGTGCGGCATCGTAGCCCTCAGTCAGTGACCTCTTTTCTATCCTGTCTTCGGTCGCTGGGTCCTTTCGCCCCTGAGATGTGTCGGAATCGTCGCCCTCAGTCAGTGACCATCTTTTCTATCCCGTTTCGGTTGCAGGGTCCTCTGCCCCTGGGATGTGCGGCATCGTCGCCCTCAGTCAGTGACCACATTCTGTCCTACTAACTGCTCCTTGCTGCTTCTTCTGCCTTATCCTTCACCCCAGCTCACGCCCAGTGAAATAGTATTTGAGTATACTCCACTCTCGAGTTTGCTTTTGAAAATCTCAAATTAAGTTGAAAATACTCAGATTCTGCATATCTAATTTGGCTTTGAATAAACTTGTTTTATTACATCATTATCTACTTAGATCTCGACCAGAACATCAACTTGAGAGTAGATTTTTAACAAAACTAAGCCCCACTTTCAATGTTTCCTAGTATACCTGCTCAGGGAATGAAGTTAAGGTCATGAAGGGCAAGGCAATGTTGCCTCCGTTGGGTGTGAAGATTCAGGGGCACCAAGGCAGTTCTAGGGGGCAAAAAAACAATTTTATTTATTTATTTACATTTTTATAGCGCCTTTAACCAAGGCGCTTTACAAAGTTAGACAAGATGGTACAATCAAGAATACTGGGTAAAGAAAGAATGCAAGTTATTGGGCTAGGGTGGAGAGATACAGATTAGTTGCTAGTATGAAAGCAGAGGGCCAGAGGCTAAGTCAAGGTCAGGCAAGCAGGGTCATAGCAGGAGGTCTGGGGCCAGGAGTATTAGTATGGGCAAGGCAGAAGAGATGCGTTTTGAGGGAGGAGCGGAAACTACGCAGTGTGGTGACTATTTTATGTTCAGTGGGAGTCTATTCCAATGAAGGGGAGCAAGAAGGGAAAAGGTACGGAAACGGGATTGGGCACAGGGTGAGGGTGGGACAGAGAGGGACAATAGGGATTGGGAGCGTAAAGGACGTGGAGGAACAGAGTAGGTGATCAGTGCAGCCAGATAAGGTGAGGCAAGACCATGGAGAGATTTATACACAAGGGTAAGGAATTGAACAGGCAACGATAATAGACAGGGAGCCAGTGTAGCTGGAGGAGGAGAGGGGAGGTGTGGAAGGAGCAGGGGAGGTTCAATATGATACAGGCAGAGGCATTTTGAATTTGTTGTAATGGTGTAAAAGTGTAGGAGGGGAGGCCAAGGAGGAGGGAATTACAGTAATCGATGAGATTTCATACTCATTCATAAAACAACAAAAAAGAAATACAGAGAGCCTGTTATGTTGATGAAATTTTAATTCAAACAAATACAAATCAATGTTTTCTGAGTGATTCACACACTAATTGTTATAAAAATAAAATATAGGTCACTTTTCCATTGTAAAATTATAATGGTAGAAAAAATTTAAAAACAACATAAACTTTTTTTCTGGTGTAAGAATTTGAGCAAAACTAATAATTATCTTCCTATTTTGTGTTCATTTTTAGCGTTGGTGTTTTGGGGGGAATAACACCGAATTGCAAAACAGCAACGGTCATTGAAATGTATATATGCAATTAGCAATTTATGCACACTAGACATGAAAGGAGTTAGAACGTGTATTGTCCCGTTGCATTTTAAAGTATTGCAATTTTAAGCCTGTTCTGTCAAAATTCAATTTAATTTTGTCTAATCTCGTCCTTTCTGCAGTACTTGACAACTGTAAGTTCACATTAATATTATTATTATTCTCGGGGACAAATTGTTGTGCATCCATTTCTTCGCTGCCACTTTAGACAGCTCTTCTTCCTTCTTTCTTTTTAAACGTTTTTGAGTTGGCACAGGGCTCACGGATGGAAACATCACACAGTGACACTGCCAGTGAACATGTGTGTATTGAATATTCCTGGAAGCGCGGTCATATTGAGCTCAGTCTAACAGCGTCCCTCCCTCTGTTTGCCCTTCATTAACCAATGGTACAGTAAGTCTTTCTCGTAGCTTAGTGCTGGGAGGTGCACAATAAACAATATGGCAACAATAATACATTATAATAATGAGTCATTTTCTCGAGGGACGAGATCAGACAGAATTAAACTGTGAGAACGGGCCAGCTGATGCTGAGCAAGTTTGTGAATGGGTTGTAGATCAGATGTGCTGGTGTTGACGGACACCAGCAGCAATGCCAGATGGGCGTACAGGCATCTTTTGCCCTGTTTTTTTTTTTTATTTGAAAGGCATTGCGGCAAGCAGCTTGGACACTGCGGCAAATGCCGCCGGTGCCTTCAGTTATTTCACACACTGCCTGTTGTATTACCATGAATCCATCAGGTCAGTTAATAACAAAAAAATAACACGTGGTTCTACGTTGCTCATTGTAATATTTCCTTTGAGAATATGAGTTGTAACACTTGACTAAACACATTCATTCAGATTAAAAAACAAAACAAAAAACAAACTTGAGAACAAAACGCGTTTTATTGCTGTGTCTAATCAAACCATAATTTACAGCCCTTTAAACCAAAACGCTACAACATTGATATAGTAGCCAAAAAAACTAAATAAAATAAAATCTTGTCCTGCATCGGCATCTCACATAATGAGAATTCTCAAATGGAAAATTGAGAAAAAACAGATAAATATCTTTGAAATTAGGTCAACAGTTATGTAAAGTGCACAATTACTCAAAATGAAAGTTGTCTAAAAACGTATCTATGTTCTTGACCTTTTGAAAATCTCAAATTAACGTTAACTGGAAAATTTCAGATTTTTCAACCTTTTGAAAATAGAGACGAAAATAGAAGGTACTAACCTTTAGTATTCTGACTCCCATGTGCATTTCAAAGTTTTGGTCATTTGTTTTTAGTTGCATCCCAGATATGACACAAACTGTGATGACAGCTGCCATATACCACATAAACGGAGGTTAAACTGTCTTTAACTTTGAGTTTTTTTGTGCTCTTAGAGTGGGGAAGCAGAACGTCAGTACAGAGGAACAATTCACTGCTTCAAGAAAATCTACAAGCAAGAGGGAGTTCCAGGTTTTTTCCGAGGAGCCTTCTCTAATATCCTGCGTGGGACTGGTGGTGCCTTAGTGCTGGTGTTTTATGATAAAATCAAAGAGTTACTGAACATCAATGTTGGGAGGTCCTCTTCTGAATAATACAGTAAATGTGCTGGTTGGCAAAATAAACATTTTATCTCGAACTGAATATGAAATGTTTTATTGTAGAACTTGCATAATTAGGCAGCAAGTGGGTTTTAAAAGGGATTCTGTCTGTTAAATCTCCGTTGAACATTAAGAATAAAATACTTTTTGAAGATGGTCTATGCTTTGTTGCATTTGTTACAGATATGCAAACTCTTGATAACACCAAGGAGTAAACTTTTCTTTCATGATTCTGTAAGTTACCATTGATTTTTCATCTGATTTAGATCCCAAAGTTTTATAAATCAATTTTTCCTTCCCCTGATTAGCTTCAGTGCCATTTCATGATAGTTTAGAGCCATCATCGACGGGCACTATTGCTTAATTAAACACCATGGTTTTGAAAGAACATCATTATATATATATATATATATATATATATATATATATATATATATATATATATATATATATATATATATTCTGTCATTTAGTCAAGAGAAAAAGATATACAGTAATTTGTGCTTCATTCATTTTGTACCAGATGTCAAATCGCCCGAGAAAGACGTGAAACCATAAATTAACCTCATACTTAATACTCATATAACCTAGAAATTGGCATTAAACAATAGACTCAGTTAAACATATTACATCAGAAAGTATTTTTTCCATACTGCCCCGATTCATTTATTGTAACAATAGTAAAAACAATAATAATACAACTTTATTCAATTATTTATTTATTTATTTTTTATACCAGCTTTCGACTACTCGCTGCGAGGCCAACTGATTATCTTCATCGGTCATGAGTTTAGTACTTAACAAAAGCAAAATAACTTTTGTGGATGTTCTACAGCTGTCTGTGATACATCTTTATTTCAGATTTTTCTTTGATTAACACAAATTAAGACGATTACTATTAGATTTTGCCCACCTCTTAGTAAATGACTCTCTGTTGTGAAGAACGGTCTCTTGTGAAGAAAGATCAACACCTGCCTCGAGTTATATGTGGGTTCTGCTGGCAGGTGATTGGTTGAGAGGGCAACCTCTTGCTGGGGCATCTCCAAGAGCACCCACTTCGTCGACCAGCGTGCGCTGTTATTTAAAAAAACCTCAAACAGATTAATTAAGAATGACAGTAAAAACATGGGTTTAAACTGTAATTGTGCACAATGCATGTCTACGATTATTTCCGAAACACCGTCGGGGTCTGATTTCACCGTGTAACAATTTTTTTTTTTTGGTTCCTGGGTAGTAAGTGTTATTTCCTAATTGCTTATGCCTCAAAAGTATAGAAAATGGCTATTATTCCCTACAAACTTTGCTTTTGTGACCAGGACAGTGATATTTTGAAATTTACCTATTTTCCAGAACATTCCAGATAGATTCAGTGCTGAGTAAACTTGGAGTAACTTCTAGAACTTTCCAGTAATATAAATAGTAGTATAAATACAGGGGCATTAAGCCCACCAGTTCAGTTTAGTTCCAGCTGCCTAAGTGGATACATATCTGCATTTTTCTGAGATGGCACCAAGAGGCTGCAAGCATCTGGCAGACGCATTTTGCTATGTCTGTGGCCAATTTATCAAGACAAGAGCGAAAAAGTACTCCGTGGAAGCATCTGCTAAGATGTGTGAGGCCTACAAGGCATATTTCGGCATGCCTGTCGGGGATCAAGACAAACCCTGGGCACCTCATTTCACCTGCAAGCACTGCAAAAAAACTCTGGAAGGTAAGATGGACAATTGTTGCTCGGAATTTTATGTTATAAAATTTGTTAAAATTTTTTAAATTGTAAAAGTTTTTAATTATAAAATGTTTTACAATTTTCAATGTTATTGAAAAAATATATATGAAAAATGTTGCGAGAATCTCTTACACATTAGTCATGGGTAAAATAAATGTATTTTTGTAGGATGGTACAGAGGGGAAAAGAGAGTTCGCTATCCAAGAATTTGGCGGGAACCCACTGACCACTCAAGCAACTGCTACTTCTGCATGGTGGACCCTTCCAAACGTCGGACTGGCAAAAATGCACCTGCTATCACGTATCCGGACCTTCCTTCATCCATCGCCCCGGTGCCACACTGCCATGAGCTCCCCGTACCCACTCCTCCGGAGAGAGAGCAGCCGTCTTTAGAAGAGAGCAGCAAGTCAGAGAGCGAGTAAGACGTTGTAGATCCAGATGACAATTTCAGAGGTGGAGCTGAGGAGAGAAATCCATACTACCCCAACCAAAAATACCTCAACGACTTGATTAGAGATCTTGGTCTCACCAAGTCCAATGCCGAGCTTTTGATGTCTAGGCTCAAGCAATGGAACTTGTTGGATGAAAGTGTGTAAGTCGCAGATCAGAGGAAGCATCACCAACCTTTTTCCAGCTTCTTCACCCGTCAAGATGGGCTCTGCTTCTGCCACAATGTGACCAGTCTGTTCGAGGCAATCAGAATCGCCTGTAACCAGAATGAGTGGCTCCCCTTCATTGACAGCTCATCCAGGAGCCTCAAAGCTGTGCTGCTTCATAATGGTAACAAGTACCCGTCTCTTCCCCTGGCTCACTCGGTGCACCTCAAAGAGGATTACAACAGCATCAAGACCTTGCTGGACGCCTTGAAGTATGATGAGTATGGCTGGGAGGTCATAGGAGACTTCAAAATGGTGGCATTCCTGATGGGTCTCCAAGGCGGTTTTTTCTCTGCTATCTTTGCCTTTGGGACAGCATGGACACCAAGGTGCACTACCACAGGCGGGACTGGCCACAGCGGACCGAGTTCTCTGTGGGGAGGAACAACGTCAAGTGGGAGCCACTGGTGGACCCCCGGAAGGTGCTGATGCCACCACTGCACATCAAATTGGGCCTTATGAAACAATTTGTCAGAGCTCTAGATAAGGAGTCGGCAGCCTTCAAGTACCTTCAAGACTTCTTCCCTAAGCTATCTGAGGCAAAGGTCAAAGCCGGTGTCTTCGTCGGACCACAGATAAAGAAGATCCTGGAGTGCAATGAATTCCCCAAGAAGCTCACTAGTAAGGAGAAAGCGGCTTCGAACAGCTTTGTCGCAGTGGTTCGGGGCTTCCTGGGCAATCACAAGGCCGAAAACTATGTGGAGCTGGTTGAGACTCTGGTGAAGAACTATGGCACAATGGGCTGTAGGATGTCCCTCAAAGTCCATATCTTTGATGCTCATCTTGATAAATTCAAGGAGAACATGGGAGCGTACTCGGAGGAGCAAGGCGAGCGCTTCCACCAGGATATACTGGACTTTGATTGCCGCTACCAAGGACAGTATAACGAGAACATGATGGGAGACTACATTTGGGGGCTGATTCATGAAATTGATTTACAGTATAATCGTAAATCTCGAAAAACTACTCGCTTCTAAATCTTTTGTAGTCATTTTTGTATTACTTTAGTATAAATACATGTTAATTTGGATTCATATGTTGTTTTTTTCTGACTTTATGTGAACGAAAAGACAAATTCGCCCATTTTCTCATTGGAAATAGGTAAATTTCAACATATCACTGTCCTGGTCACAAAAGCAAAGTTTGTGGGGAATAATAGCCATTTTCTATACTTTTGAGGCATAAGCAATTAGGAAATAACACTTACTACCCAGGAACAAAAATTGTGTTACATAGTGTTTTCACTCCTACCACGGCATTCCAGCCCAATTCCACCACTGTATATATAAAAACACACACACACACACACACACACACACACACACACACACACACACACACACACACACACACACACACACACACACACACACACACACACACACACACACACACACACACACACACACACACACACACACACACACACACACACTGATTAGAAAGTAAGTTTACCGCATTCTAAGTTGACCAACATGGATGAGAGGAATTCTCTATAGTGTTGTACCTTCAGGGACTTTTCAGTGAAGATATGTATTAGAAACGTTTTTTTATTATTTAAATCAGCAAACGTAGTCCTGGAGCAAAATATTATTAGTACTTACAAATGTACAGTAATTCAAATATTTAGTTAGTGGCCTTGGTGATACTGTATGTAAGGAAAGTTTTTATTTTTTTATTTTAGCCTTTTTACTACATTTCAGCAAATGAAAATATAGGGTCCTAAAATGCTTCCCTGTTGCTATGTTAGGTTTGGAAATATCTACAACAGAAGTCTGCAACATTACTTTAGTTGTATGACCTACAGTTTCTGGGCTTTCTGTAACAGATGTGTTGTGTTTCTCATTCTGCTGAACTGTGCTTTATTCTTATAAGTCAGTGCTCTGCAGTGAAATTGGTGTAATGTACATTTTAAAACATTTAATAAGCCAAATAGCCATGAATCATACCTCCCCAGGGAAAAGGAAATGAAAAAAAGAGTTCCAGCAATATAGCTTGGTGATATGAGGATTTAAACAGTTTGTATGTGGCCTTTTGCTTCTGTGACTGGACAGGTAAAAGCAAAAATGAACAGGAACAAGGAGTGCCACGAAAGCTGTCTTGGTGGATTTTTGGAGGATGCGGCTAGCTTGTAAGGAACTACTCTTTATGAACAAGGACCCTCATCTTTTACTCCTGTATTATTTAGAGATTTCCTTTCAAATAACTTCATGGATCAAGATCATGTATTAAACTGTCCCATTTTGTTACCTGTTTGTTGGTTTCTATGACAACACATAATAATGATCATGAAAGTTGTACTAGACTATTTCTAAAGATTTGTAAACCTCAGTGACTGCACTATCGTGTATATTGGTATTATTATTTATTTCTTAGCAGACGCCCTTATCCAGGGCGACTTACAATTGTTACAAGATATCACATTATTTTTACATACAATTACCCATTTGGGTTTTTTTATTGGAGCAATCTAGGTAAAGTACCTTGCTCAAGGGTACAGCAGCAGCGTCCCCTACCAGGGATTGAACCCACGACTCTCCGGTCAAGAGTCCAGAGCCCTAACCACTACTCCACACTGCTGCTCCAGTGTGGAGTAGTACTACATTTGACATTAATTCTATGTAGTATATTGTCAATGGTATCGTAACAAAAAAAAAAAAAACCTACACACAACAGTCTTAACCAACCTCCCCCTTACATGACGTAATATTCGACTTGCCTCCTCCCTTCTAGATCTTTCTGCTACAGACGGGCCAGCTAACCAATTACAAGGGGAGAATTGGTACTCGTAGCCAATCGATTGAGCAGAGGGCGGGCTACTGCCGGCTTTCCAAGGCTTTCTTCAGGATTGCGCATGTTCTGCGTGTGTTGCCGGTTGGCGACTGCAGTGGAAGTCTAGATAGTTCTGTAGAAATGTTTCTTCATAGGGGATTAGGAGTGTGTAATATAAAGACGTTCATCACAGTTTACAGAAGTCGGCTTTTGATATAAGATCACATAAAAAAGGAAGCTATTTATTGAGCTTTTACAGACTAGGGATTGTAATAGGTTTCTTTAAGTCGTTCTTTTTAAATTGATATATATATATATATATATATTTATTTATAAGAGAAAGTGGCATCTCCATCCTCTTCATCATGTCAGTGGTAGGTATTGATGTTGGCTTCCACAACTGCTACATCGCTGTTGCCCGGAGCGGGGGCATCGAAACCATCGCAAATGAATACAGCGATAGATGCACACCGTGAGTATATGATATCAGCACGTACACGAAGTCATTCAGCGGTACTAAGTACTGTAATATCACTGTTGAAGTAATATGTAGGAATATCGTTATGTAAAACCAGTAATAAGCTTTTCGTTGATCTAGTCTGAAAAAAGTGGATGTATATTAGGCCGCCGATAGTATGTTTTGTTTCAACTGCCTGTCACTGTCCTGTAAGAATATACGTAAACTGGTATTTTTATGGCACTCCAGAGAGACTGCTTGGGTAAAAGGTAATGAAGTCAAATAGCCATTCATTAATTGAATTTAACCATTTGCGTTCATTCATTCCCTCTCACGGTCTGAATGTAGTCTGGTTATGGTTAGTTTAGTTAGTCGGCTATTAGGCGATGGGTTTCTTAACATTTTCACCTAGTGGACAGCCAATAATGAAATCTGTATAGTCGGTCAATACAGCCAAAGATGAAAGAATGCTTTGTCATAGGGCTGGATGGAGGACCTTGAGCACTCGGCATGTTACTAAACAGGTGTTACGGAAAGCTCAGAAAATATTAAATACACATCAGTAGAGACAATAATAATAATAATAATAATAATAATAATAATAATAATAATAATAATAATAATAATAATAATAATGATGATGATGCAAACTTTTATGGTTGTATTCGATTCCACAAATTCAGTGTAGGTCTCCAAGCTTGAAGAATACTGTACCACGGAATTCTCTGGAAATGTCTGCGAGTGTTCTAAACCTGATGTGCGGTGGAGGTCATTCATTCAATATCGCTACCATTTTAATGTATCGGATGGTGGGTGTTCGACCCCATTGTAATCCTATATAAAATCGAGACCAGTTTTTTCTGGATTAAGGCTTGGGGGGTATTGCTGTTATGAAGGACGCGGAGGATAGGCTCTGGGGAGTCAAACATAGTAGAGGCATCACTTTTTTTTTCCTTGTGAAACAGCCGAAATTTGGAGAGACTGCCTGCTGTCTAGCCTATCAAAGTCCATCAGATCTCATGTATTCCAACAGGTTGATGCAGCCTTTTATACATTTGACAGAATGTAAGGTTTACAAAAGTGCATGCTAAATATGTTTACTTTTTTCATGTCCTATCCCTGTACTATACCTTTTTCTTGTGTGTGTGTGTGTGTATGTGTGTGTGTGTGTATGTGTATATATATATATATATATATATATATATATATATATATATATATATATATATATTAAAGCATTATGCATTTGGAGTGTTAGTGCCTCTGGATTATCACGGGACAAGCTTCGGAGCGCAGTGGTGGTAGCGGTGAGCTGACCCTAAAAACAATTGGACATTTCAAATTGCGAGAAAAAACGGGGTCAAATTAATTGTCGACTACTAAATTAAAAAAAAAAAAAAAAAAAAAAACTTGCGCTGGGTCATACAGCGCAGGTTCTGGTCCTGACTGTGAAGTAGTCCGTCTTCCCATTGGCTCTGGCGCTGCCGTGGATTAAAGTCGCCGAATGTCAATCCACACCAGACGACAGTACGCGACTTGGAAACGATCCAAAACACTGGAAATAAATACATGACCCCGCCCATGTATTCCTATTGGACACACTAGAGATGGGCTGTCCCATTACAAAACAGGTCTTGTTTTGATAAAAGGTTACCACCCTGACTTCTGGCAACTCTGTTGCAAAATAAAGTTTGAACTAAAATCTATAGATCAGAGTTATTGAACATCCCTATATAGCCAACAGTTTTATTGTTATCATTATTAGTAGTAATTGTACAGTTGTGTGTGTGTATGTGTGTGTGTGTATATATATATATATATATATATATATATATATATATATATATATATATATATATATATATATATATGTGTGTGTGTGTGTATATGTATTTTTTTTTTCCGTGGTACCAGTAGTAGTCGTAGTTGTCTGATTTGAAGCCCGGTACATCTGTCAGAAGACAGCTGGACAACAGTAGTATAGTTGAACTGATATTTGTAACAATTATTTTATTGTTATACATTTATATATACAACTTACTGCAATCTCAATTGTGTTTCTTTACAAATTCCTTCTTTGATCCTTTTTGTTTATTAACTTATTTTAAAGTGCAACATTATTATTATTATTATTATTATTATTATTATTATTATTATTATTATTATTATTATTATTATTATTATTATTACGTTGTTGTTGTTAAGCACTACATAATCACCATCTTCATTATTAATATTATTATTACTTTTAAAGTCTGTTATTATGTGCAGGTCACCACTTACCTTGTATTATTTACTTTTATATAGTTTTTCCTTTTTAAACAGTCTGGGTCAATTGCAACGAACTTGCAGAGTTAGTACGGAGCTGCGTACTAGCTAGTACGGTACTATCTCGGGATCATCCCCAGCTGTGTACTAAGTTAGTACCAATTGCATCGAAAAAACAAGCGGAACAAAGTTGGAGACTAGCTGATGCCCAGATTTAGTACGGTACTAAGGATCAAGCATTGTTTTTGTTACCAAACAGGAACTGAAGGGGGCTCTGAATCATCCTTTCATTCATTCATTATCAGAACCGCTTTATCCTTTTACAAGGAACCAGACACGGCGCGAGGCGGGATGGCTCTGAATCAGAACATTTGAAGTATTTGTACCAGTAATGTATGTATGTTACAATATTATCCGCTAATCGTTTTTTACAGTGTTACAGATAGGCTGACATTTATACATGAATTAATTAGTCTCTAACATATATGTGTGCACGTAATATATTTTTTTTTATTTAAGATATATATGCATGGTAAAATACTCCATATCAGGGCACACGGGCTGCCTATAAAATACTCAACCAAGTGCAATGCCATGAAATAAACTAGCAAAGCTGGTTTAATTTTGACACTCAACACACACAGGCTGTTTCGACACTGTTCTCATTGGACCACAACAAGTACAAAACAGGGAAGGTATTCCGAAGAAGTATCATAGATAATGATCACTTCTAAAAACACCTTGAGAAGAGCACTGTTTATTTTATTTTTCAATGTGTCCCCAGGTCCTCTATGTAAAATAACACTTAACTCAATGTAATTTTATTTTACTATTACAATATCCGTACAGGCAGCAGATGCTTAAAATATAGTGAAGACACATATACATATACATATACACATATATACATATATATATACACACACACATATATATATATGTGTGTGTGTGTGTATGCACACATTATTTCAGCAAAAATAAACTGCCAGTACATTCCAGGACTTTCACATGTCTTCCACTAATGCACTTAGTACGATGCTAAAATTCTTAGTCCATAGCAAGAGTTAGACTGTTAGTTCCGTACTTCGTATCCTCTAGAGGGCAGCAGCAGTTATTTTTCGGTTCGTTGCAATTGAGACCTTTTTTAGTACGCAGCTGGGGACTAACTTCAGCTGCCAAGTTTGTTGCAATTGGTATTTAACTTGCGTACTAGTTTAGTACGGAGCTGCATACTAACCACGGGATCATCCCCAGTTAGTACGCTGCTCTCAGTTCGTTGCAGTTGACCCTCCGTGACTTGTATTGAGGCGTGTGTTTGATGTGTGTCAAGGGTGTTAACCTTGTTTCTGATTGGTCAGTTTCATTCCAGTCGCGTGACCAAAAAAAATAGAAACAAGTTCTATTTTAGCGACGCGAAATTCTCAAAGTGACGTCGCTCACATCGCTCGCTGTTGGTGTGGATACTCCCATTTGACTGCAGTGTCTTGTATATTTTTCGTTCGCGTCCAGTGTGGATGCAGTATGGAAGGCCATCTGGGTGAAAAGCGTGTACTCTTTAGTACACTTTTCAAATAAATTACTACGTGTAGCACTGCGATACACCACGCATTCTATTTTGGTAACTACGCGTACTATTTTTACTACACGTACAAATTTGAGTCAATCAGTTCTTTAGAAATGAAATAAGAGCCAATACATTTAAAGAAAATAGTATGTGTACTAAATGATCCAATGAAAAGTCACCACACATTTTCCATGCTCTTCCAAAAGTGATCAGGGAATCTGAGCGTTTGAATTTTTTAAAAAGCCGTCTCAAATTCTTTTTTTAAACTTGCCTTTCCAATTTAGTTTCTGTTTGTACAGTTTTTTTTATGCCTTTACTTTTCCTGTATTATGTATTTATTTCTGTCACTGTAAAACTTCCAATAATCGCCGGGTCTTTTTTAAATAATGAGCTATGAATAATAATACAATGCACATTATATTGGATGTGGTCTTTTTAGTGGATTTTAGTGTTTTTATTAACAGTGGTAGATGTAATTCAGTTTTTCAATGCAGATCTGTTCTTCTGCTTGTTCATTTTCTAACGTTTTGCATGACATTGTTTACTTTCGCTTTATACTTTGGGGGTGTTCAATACAGTGGCATTGTGTTATAAAATATCATCTTTTACTTAATACCCACTGACACAACCATTTAATGATGTTGCTGGAATGTTGCAATTTAGTTATGTTAATACTATGGGTGTATGCTAGTGGCTTCTCCATGATTGCATCTGAAGTATTTGAAGATGTAAGTGATGTAACATAAAATGCTGGGTCTCAGTAGTTGGTGGGACTTCTGGCAAATATTGTAAAGAAACACCCCCGGCGCTATACAAAATCAAATTATTATGATTATAATAATAGTAGATTGTGATGACCCTTACTATTTGACGGTAAAGCAGGAGACTGAGAGATAACAATTATTAACAAATGTATTATACTTGATAATAAACAAGGTCCCTGTCCGTGTCAGGACCACGCTACGTAAAATAACAAATGCAAACAAATAAAAAAACAAATTTAAATTGATGTCTTTTTGTCTAAATGATACACCAAAGGTTATTGGCTACTGTGGCAATGACATTGTGAATAAGTGATTACAAGCGAATATGTTGTCATGACAAGACACTAATGTAAAATGACTAGACACCAACGTAGGAAATGCGTAGCTCGTGTCATTTTTTTAGTACATGTACCAATTAAAATTTCTGTGTTCTGATTGGTCCAAATGAGTACGTGTAGCGGATATTTGAAACATGTACTATACAATGCGTTTTTGACCCAGATGGCCTTGCATAATGCAGCTTTAAGCACGCAAACACAGCCTCAAAACAAGTTAATCACGGACAATGAAAAGTTTATTTGAGGTGCAGCAGTATCCATTATTATATGATTGCAAATTGAACGACTACAAAGACATCCAGAAGAAAGACAATGCCTGGGTGGCTTGCAGGTGGTGCATTTAGTGGCACCAAGACGTTTTCTATCTTATTATGCAAGTTGCATAAAAACAGGTTTATTAATAACCAAAAATAATCCGGAGCATACATGCAGTCTACATATCCAGCATTTAAATGAAAAATGTGCACTTTTGCTGGCTTTTAAAAATGACACAAAAAGGTCCTGCATTCACACAACTTGAACATGTGACCTAATTTTGTTTGTTTGTTTTTGATAAATCACGTCTTGTTCACTAAATTGCTCTGTGGCACAAATCCGTGACAAGAACGTCTTTACATATGCATAAAGCAAAGTTTTGTGGAGATTCACCAAACAAACAAAAATATTAGAGGTCCTTCTATTTTATACGTTGTAAAACAAAGCTAGCAACACGTTTGTATTCTGTGTGACACATCCCAACATTACCAAGCTCATACATAGTTTGAAGACTGAGCCATATTTATAAAGCATTTTCTGTCAAGTTCACAGGACAGTTTTAAAAGGAAAAACTAAATAAAAGTAAATAATAATACAAGGTAAGTGGTGACCTGCACATAACACAGATTTCAATAATATTAATAATGAAGATGGTGATTATGTAGTGTTTAACAACAACAACAACTTAATATTATTATTACTATTATGAGATTGCAGTAAGTTGTATATATAAATGTATAACAATAAAATCATTTTGTTGAAAATATCTGTCCAGTGTGGATGCAGCTTTAGGGAGGCAAAACCATCAGGGACTGTTTCTCCTCATCACGCTACAGCGAACCCTGCTGGCCAGACGCCCAGTGAGCTCAAAGACGGATACCTGCAGGACTGACCCTTGTCCTCCAGAGTTTGGTAGCTCGCTGACATCTGCTCTTGAGTTCCTGGGTGAAAAAGGAAGCTGGCTTGGTTGTGGGATCAGAGGATGCCCACTGAATATCTTCGGGTCTCCTGAGCAGTGTGTAGGAATTGCTGCAGCGAGGGCAAAAAAGTGATTGGGCATTTTAAAATCGGTAAAATAATAATTAAAAACACTAAATTAAAAAGTAAAATAGCAGACTTAAATAGAAGGCACTCCTGTTTTAATTAATTTTATTATTATTTTATTATTATTATATGTTTATTTAGCAGACACCTTTATCCAAGGCGACTTACAGAGACTAGGGTGTGTGAACTATGCATCAGCTGCAGAGTCACTTACAATTACGTCTCACCCGAAAGACAGAGCACAAGGAGGTTAAGTGACTTGCTCAGAGTCACACAATGAGTCAGTGGCTGAAGTGGGATTAGAACCGGGAACCTCCTGGTTATAAGCCCTTTTCTTTAACCACTGGACCACACAGCCGCCTTTTATAGTGTGATAATATAACCACTGGACCACACAGCCTCCTTTTATAGTGTGATAATTCATTTATTCTTTAAGTAATTCCAAGTGGATTTCTTTTAAAGGGACGGTCCTCTTTATCCTCTGCACTACATTTTCAGGTGGTTTTACATCCACATGCATTTTACCCAAGGCAGCACACTTAACCTGTTCAGATAAGCAGTCCTACAAAAGAAACCTTTTCTATTGTAGCAGCTGGTGTACAAAATAAAAGGAGGGATTGGCTTTATGTCCCGACAACAGAAATACTTGTGAAATACATAGAATTGTGGCACCTACGTTTTTACCCCAGCCAATGCAATGGTGAATAAAAATCAGTCCAAAAGTGACAAAATCAGAATCATATTGCAGACACATCCACTGAACCGTGGATGGTGCTTCTTAAGAAGAATTATAGTAATCACTAGTTTGTAGTCTTGAAAAAGAAGCATCGGCTATGAAGAGTAGAAATGAAAAACAGCCAAAGTAACTGTGTCATAATTGAGATCATGCTTCCATTCAATACACAAGGTTTAAACTTGAGATCTACATTACATGGCTGAAAAAAGAATGCAATGCAGTGCCAACATCCCAAAACCACAGCATTGTGCATTTGAACACTGTACACTTGTGTTCTTACTAGTTTATATCCGTCCAGTATGCATAAGAAGTGCGCTGATGTCTGTATCCCTCTCGGCTGAGACTCCAGACAAGTTAAGACGGACCTGAAATCGATGCGAGCTGAAAGCTGTCAAAAACAAAGTATTTTATGGGTTCAGCTCTTTATCAGGCCATTTTTGTTTTGCAGAGAAGTGTTACTATGTAGACATAATTGATATATCAATCATACTGCTGAATTGAGTTCAGGGTTTGCTTAAAAAAAGACTAACCACCAACTATTTTATAATCAGACACAATACATTTTGCATGTAATATATGAATGAATCTCGTGCATTTCTGTCTTCTTTATTTCTAACATACTAGATGTATCAACATATCCCCATTATTTATGTTAATATTTTAGCCTGGATCTGTCCCCACAATACTGGCATACATGGCGTTGAATCTTCCAAGTAAGGTTAATTGAAATATTTCAAAGTTCAAATACATTGATTTATGGGATTTGAATTGGCTGCAAATATTTCAGTGTTAAGGGATAACGAGTGGTGAGTTGGTGAACCAACCAACAGTTTTTGTTTCAGCGGATTTTCACACTACCATTGTCAAAGGCCCTTTTACTGACCGTCACTTCATAGCAATTTAACCATGTTGGCATTGAAAAAGCATTCATAATGGAAAAGTATCAGTTATTACTGCACAATCAGTCAATTAGAAGATCAAAGGATGAGGTCAGATATATTTTTAAATATGTTAAATTGAACATTTTCAAAATGGAATGCAAGCTACTGTAACAGGCTACCGATCGAAATAGAGACAGTCAGACTTTAATATCCCTTCCGGGACTGAGCAAAACAAGTTACAGTATGTGGAGTTGACTTTATTGAGCCAATCTGACAAAATTAGAGGTGAAACACGTGTTGCTACAACAAATGTGCCTGTTCTGTGTGGAATTTGAAATATAGTACTAGGCATTGTTTTGATTACTGTTCACTGATAACTGTGCTTTTAATATGTACAACACATTATAATAAGAAAAAAACTCAAAATAAGAAAGCTGTAAATATACCCCTAGCAGTGTTCTGTATCCCATATTATTGTACTTGATTGTATGCGTTGGAAAAAGTCAGTAATTAACAGCAGTTTACTTTCATGTTAACTGACAAATGTTATGGTTTTTCCTAGAATGATTTTTAGTGGTGTAGAGATTAGTTATGTGACTGATAAATGGCATTGCTATTGAATCTGTCCGGGACATTTCAATGCGGTGATTAGTAAGTGGAAGGTGACATGAGTAGGAGGGACATTTAGTGGGTTTGACTGTATTTACCTTACATGACTAACTATACTCCAACCTCTGTCTCTGAATACAGTATGTAATTATAAAGCAGTCTTGGCACGTGTGTCTAAATAGTTTGTCATGGATTTATGTATCCCTTTCCCCCTGGAGTTGTATCTCCCAGTGGTGCATTTGCTCTTTACAATTGAAATGTTTCCTATATTTGTTTGTCTGACAGCCCAGCAGCTGTTTTTTGTAGTCAGTTGCTTTGGACCCTGTCAATTAGTCTAAACAAATATGCAGACAACAAATCTTACAGGCAGGTTCCATCAGGTTCTCCTTGGACTGTTCCAAATACCGTACAGTAACCCTTCCAGGCATCCAGAATCTTAAGTGTCCAAGTGTCTTAAGTGAGGATGCCAGATGTTGGTACCCCATGCAGAACCTTCTCCAGGGTCCTGAATTTCCATATTTACAGCCTAATATCAGCAACTGTAAATGCAGTCTACCTCGGTGAACTCCACACCCCACGGGGATGCCATTTAGTGCTGGCTTATCCAAGGTGTCGAGTTAACCACAGCTGCACATGAGCCATGGCGTTAACATGCATATAAGTAACAGAACACACACATTTACAGTATTACAGTATCTACAAGTTTATGGTTGAAAAACAGCAGTGAATGAATAGATTACAGTACTGTACAAACTCGGTACAACTCGTATAGTTTGATTAAAATAAGAATTAATAAAATAACTACAGCGTTATTGTTACAAAAACAATCCAACCACAAACTGTGCACAAAATGACTATACCTTTAGGTATTGGCTTGTACAGTCTAATTGGACAACTTAAATAGCAAAATTTAACAAATGTACATTACACAAAATTAACAAAAACAATAATACACAACTTACAGTTTCACACAGAAATCAAGCATTGACGATTGTTTCGCATGCAAAAACACTCGCTTTGAAAGTTCTGCTGAGAAGCTTGTTATCCCGAATAATCTGAGCTTTAAAGCCAATTGAACGAGAACTTTTTCGCTTCTTGCTCATAATGAACTGGTACTGTAACCAGCTACACTTGGTAATTGCGAATGAATGAATAAACAATTTGTTTCCATTCAGAGTTCAGTCACGTGAAACGATGGTGTTGAAGTATCCACTAGTCTTTTTAATAGTTTTTACCCCTTCAGTACCGTTAAGTGTCGAGTTACGAATAAAGCATGGTGTCGAATTAAAAAATTAAGAGGCAGGATGCATATATTTTATTTGGAGAAAATTCACGACTAAGACTGTGGAATTAAGCAAAGGTGTCGAGTTATCCACCAGTCGAGTTTAACCAAGGTTCGCTCTGTGCACTTTTGCTAGTAATAATTACTATTTTTCTTTTTACACTTGCAACATAATACAACTAAGAAATGTTTTTTTGCGTCAGACTTAATTTGCTTTATAAAAACCTTGACTTAGTTGCCTTGGCACAAGTTATTGAGTGTATCTGAATCTGGGGTTATAGGAGATGCCTGTCCCCCCATACCGACGGAATTCACAGTAATATTATGTGGACAAATACATTCTGTCTGTAGGCAGTGCTAAGCAACTTTTTCAGGACATGATAACTCTATTTTTTTATTTACAGTCATAGCCGGAAATTTATGTAACTAACATACTTGTTAGCTAATCTAAATGTACCTTTCATAATTCTCCACTCTCCACTATATTAAACCCTTCCCGCAGCTTGAGAAAACTTGAAAGTCAGGCATTGGTAACTCCTCTTCAAATATGTTTTGGTTTTCTAAGTAAAACATCCTATTGTGCCAAAAAAATGTATGTGCTACAAATGAAAGGCTTGAGTTTATCTCACTGAATTTGTTTACTGATTTGCTGATGTTGGTTTTCCATTGCAGATCATGTGTATCTTTGGCATCCAGAAACCGTACAATCGGAAATGCAGCAAAGAGCCAGGTAAACACTTACTGGATGCTGATCTACATACTAGAAGTTGTGTTTTCCATTTGTATTGAACATTAAATGGTACTTCTATATAGTTAAAAAAAAATCTCATTTCTCTATCTGTTCAGAACTATAGCTGATCGCATTCTAATTTCCATGCCTTTCACATTAGATAATAACCAATTCAAAGAACACAATCCACGGCTTCAAAAAGTTCCACGGCAGAGCAATCGATGATCCCTTTGTGCAGGCGGAGAAGTCGAAGATTCCATACAGCCTGCACAAGATGCCCAATGGCAGCACTGGATTTAAGGTATGTTTTTTTTTTTCCCTTGCTCCTTTGGTTCTATGAAAAATGTACTGTACAACAAGTATTGATCATTGAAATGTTTTGTTTGATTAGTGTTTTGTGTACATGTGTAACGTGTAGTATTTTTATTTAAATTATAAAAATGTGATTACTGTTCTATAAAATGTATTTTTAAACTATTTGTGAATGTTTTATTCCATTTATATGGATTACCTGTAAAATAGGATTTTCAATCAAATATAAACAAGTAGCTATGCTGACGTCACCAATAAATTATGCAAATGAGTACCCAGAAGGTTCAAACCTTCCTTCGGTAATGTGTTCTGAACATTCGAAGGTCAAAATGTACCCTTCGTTGCAGCCCATTAAAAGAAAATGATTGTTCTGAACTGGAGTGATCCCTCCTATTGCTCTCCATTATCTTTATAAAACCTTGAAGCAGCCAATGATAGCGCTAGCAGGGATGGACTTTTCGTGAATTGAAACCCTCCGGCCTTAAGTTAAATATGGGGACTGGTATGCCATGCATGCTGCTTCTTTATTTACAATGACTGCAGAGACAGATTGTGTAATGCCTGCTAATAAAAAGACTGTTTAGCACCCAGCCTTCCTCTCTCCTAAGCATTTTCTTGGTCCTCCTACCCTGCAAGTATGTGTAGCCTGCTGCATTCATGTTTCCCTCCCTAACCTAGTATTTATAGACCGAGCTCTTGAATGAATTACATGCTGATTACTTAATCACTCTCTGTGCCGCAGTTTCAGCTGTTTTACCCTTTTAATCGCTGACTGAAGTTTCCCTTTGGGCCTTCTGCTGCCGATCAGTACACTTTGTGAATCTCAACATGCACAAATTAATCTAACAAACAGGTAAATAACTGGACAAACGATGGTATGGTCATTCCGTCAAAGATTGAGAGAAAATTATGTAAATTGGTTTCCTTGAGCTTTTTTATTTCTTATTAGTTTCATTAGCGTTTTTTGTTGTTTTTAATAAAATGATTGGCCTGAATCCACTAGGTCATGATGTCAGTTTTTATCTTTGTCCCTTGGATGATTCATGTATAGATGACCTGTCCCTGACAATGGTCATTAATGTTGGCGAGAATACAGGGTTTATTGTAATTGAGGTGGTATCCCAGAGGTGTTCAGACAGACTACATCTGTGAGAAAGTTAAGTCTGACATTGTAAAGCAGCTCTGAAAGCGTGGCAAATGATTTTCAGCATTTGCCTTTGAAAGGTAGTACTTGCGAGGATTATAGCTGTTCTTAACAGGTAAAGTATCAATTTACAGGACAGTACAGGTCAGGTGCTAATTGATCCTGTCAAGCTAATTGATCCTGTCATCTCGTGCTATTTAAACTGGATCTCGTAGGCAAGCTTTTCAATCAGTTTGAAAGTATGTGGCACTTTACAAGGTACTAGGCTGGAGTGTGTGGGAGGGGGAACCCCTTCTCAGTGGGACATTTTATAAAAAAAAAGGATTCAAGTGGTGCATTCTGGCACATTTCTGTATGGTTTAAGCATGTGCTAGACTAGTGGTCTGCTTGTAGTGTCTGACAAAGTACTCCGTTAGTGCCATGAAGAAGATATATTTCAGCACTGCTCACAGCAAGGCAAGATCAACAAGAAGAAAATGTGACCTTTGGAGCATCAAGGGCCCTGCAATACAAGACTGGCTGAAAATGTGTGCGGAATTAGTGACCGCACCTTTTAATTGTGTCCATTTGTAATATGGGAAAACAGCACACTACAGCTCTCATGCTCAGCGTTTAGTGAAGTCCTGATCTGACAGCATGTAACACTGACAGCTCTTAGGATTACAGTTTACCGTTTATTTCAGTAAAAACAAGTTTAAATTGCAGCAAGTTCATTCTGCTGTTTGCGATATTAAATACATTGCAGCAAGCACATTGTCATATATTTTCATTAGCGCAATCTGGGAGCTAAATTTGGTGAATAGCAGTTTTTCTTACTGCAGTTAAGTAAGCTGCAGTACATTTCATTTTCATTTTTAATTCCCTAAGGCCCAAATTTATAAAGGGGAAAAACGACCGCAAAAAGCCACGTAATGTGCGTGTTCAGTACGGCCACACTCATCGTCAAAATAATGACATATTTTATAAGACTAATTAGGTAAAGCAGGCGATTCCGTAATCAACCAATTTAAATACCCCTCACTGCAATTAGCGGTGGAGAATTACATACCTCTCACAATAAATAGCGGGTTTGGGTCAACCCTGCGTGTGTAGGCTACACATGCCAAAAGAAAATGAATGGCACACAAAGACCTCAGCCTGGTACTAGCCATGGTGATGAGGATGCTCAGAAGCAAAAACTGAAATTCACCAATATGGAATTGGAGATTTTGATACAAGCAGTACTTGTAACACATGAAGATGTGTTACAAGCTTGAAATACATCACCAGGACAAATGAATAAAATATGGAATGTGTGGTGGCTTCTTAATGAACAAATGTACTACTTCAGAGTTTGTAGTAGGTTGCTTATACATTGCGACGCATCATCCAGTTACTGTGCTTCGCATATTAGTTCAACTTCATATTTCGTACAGAATAATTTCAGATGTATAGACTTTTCAAATTTCAGAAACAATAAGTTTTACTTACTTACATCCATGGCAGTCAAACGGGTGGATACTCTATATGATTTTAAAGCATATCTGTATGGAATATATGGTCGAAAAACTGTACTTGCTCTAGCTACAAATTAACTGCATCATCTGTCCTTTTTTTTGTTTTTTACCGTTTTCTTTCCAACTCGAATTTAACAATACTGCCTGAACCAGTATTAAAATAACAGTGGAGGATGAGCCCTCATTGTATATGAGACTTTTTCTTTCATGCACCTCGGAATATCGTTCCATCTTTTCTTAATCTCCTCCATTGTTCTTTTGCCTACACTCTAGAAGTAAAGGCTCTCGTTAGAACCTTGCTTTGCCACTGTGGGGAGACCTTTTTAGGTGCTTCTAAGAACCCTTTTTACATGTTTTTACCTTTTCTGTATTCTCTATCTGCAGACTTTCTGTTTTGTCATGTAAGCTATGAAACACGTATTGAAAATTGGAGTTTGCAAAACAATACGGTTACCGGTATTATAAACCGTAATTTACAAACTGATTTGATCAGAAATGTTAAAAAATGAGCTCTTTGCAAAATGTTATTAAATGTTTCGTTGTTCTTGAAAACGATGTCGCCTTCTTGCTGCAGACAACTCTCCCACATCACCTTGCCTTGTATATAGCCTACTGTCTGACTGCAGCAAATTAACGCCTGCTTTTCAGAGTTCTTAAAATAATCACGCAAATCAGAGGCCTGCAATTACTGGCAGCTTTAATAAATTAGATGGAATATTTAATAGATCAAATTTGCAAAATCCCCTCCCAGTTTTAGAGGTTTTGTTCAGAAACGCCCCAGAATTACATATGCACATACAGAATTACATATACATCAAGGACTAATGCGCACAGAGACATTGCCCCTGCAAATCACATATTAATTGCGTGTTTATGCCAGTGCGTGTGTTTTATTCAGAACCCTCAGCGCCTGTGTGCAACACACAAACCTTAAGTGTATTTTTATTTTAGTTTTTTGCTGTCTTGTTCTAAATTTCTTGAATGCAACGGTTCATTTTTACACAACAGTATTCACACATGTTTGGTCACCATCACAACTGTTGCATGAAACTGGTTACCATATTCTGCTGGTATTAATTAATATACAGCACCTCTCTGCACTTACGAGTATTGTATGTCAGATGATATCCCATCATGCATTTCTTCTTATGCATGAACCCCCAATATCTGACAACCACCTATGTGTACATATTTTTACGATATCATAACAAAAGGAATATGTTTTTTGTTTTTGTTAATAACCTTGGGGGGCCACAGGCAGCTCAAGATGTGCGTAGTGGTGGGGGGTTGTTTAAATGGTGATGAAAATCTGACTATCCAATCGCACTTTACATACAGTAACAAAACGTTGCAACACTGCACTTGCACCAATCAGCTAATACATCTCAGAAATAACTATTTAATATGATGCAATGTTTGATAGCCATTAATAATAATAATAGAAAGCAATATAGACCAGTATTCAAACAACATCTTGCAAACAAATAATTATACAAATCTCACTGTAATACTATTAAAACAGCATGTTATTAATTTTAATTTTATTAAAACTAGAAAATGTTCTGACAATTACTGTGCAGCAAGCATTCAAGTTAACTAACGAAAGCACTTATGTTGTAGAAGCATCTTACTAAGCACCTGATTAAAAGTGTAGCGCGGTGTCTAAATATGCATGTTCTAGCTCCAATGTGTTTCAGCGTAAATGAAAAGTTTCTAAATTAAATACATGGCATGACAGTAAACAGAGGGGGAAATATACTTCAGTGCATATCCACTGTGCCGTCTTTGAGAGGCGGGCTGTAGGTCCATTTCTTACTGTTGCCAAACAGGTTTTTTTAAGCCCAAATAAAAGATCTTTGACAGGCTCGGTTTCTTCAGCCAATTTCCTGTGACTGAACACTTACTGGTGGCCGCATTGCTAATTTTCCTAACAATACTTAGTTTATGACATGAAAAATAAAGGAAATATAGACATATGCACTTAAGTTTTTTTTCATGTATTTCTATAATAAAACCAAACTGTTTTGCATTTTAAAACATACAGCAGTCCTGCTCAATTTCCCAAGACTTTCTACAATAAACTGGAGACAAACATCTGGTGTTTTGGAACATTTAAAAAAAAAAAAAAAAAAGTTATTGCTCTGACAACAGGTTAAACGTAATAGGTTAATCAATCATATAACTTTAATACAATACATAAGCTAAAGTACATTACTAACGTATTTAAGTTAAATTAATTCAAAAACGACTTTCACTTTCCTGTTCTAATCAAATGCTGCACAATTCCCTGCTAAATCTTACAACATTAAAGCAATTTCCAATACTATTTATCCTAAAATATGTAAAACTGTAATATTCCAGAATAGGTTGTGAAGGCCTTACTTTGCTCCACTGAATTAACTATAAAGCAGAGGAAGTCAAACTTAAAATTATACACTTTTCACGTGTGTATTTCAGGCAGAAACAGTACATAAGTAGACATCGCTTTTTTTTCTTTTTCATTTATTTGTTTATCCGTGCCATTGTAGTTTCTTTGCAGTAAACAAAGTGGCAAATTACACATTTTCATAAAGTAATAGCATGACTGGGGTTTGCTTTTTTTTTTCTTTTTTTTTTAAGCTGTGCATGCAAGTGAAAACTGTCAAATTTAACTTAAATAAACTCTTCAAAAAATATATGTGGAAAAGGGTGCGTTGTACAAAGAAAAATAAAAAACACTGTTTTGGTTTTCGTTTATTACATCCTCATAACAGAAAATAGGATCACAACAAAACAAAATGTTGATCGCTATACGTAGCATTTGCCTTGCTAGTTTGGCCAGTGTCTGGAAAGTGTGAAGCACTTTCGAGTGATGTGCATTACCTGCAGCTGTATCCCTCGATTCTGACTCGCTTATTATTATTAATTTTTACACATTATTTTTACATACAATTTCCCATTTATACAGTTGTTTTTTTTTACTGGAGCAATCTAGGTAAAGTACCTTGCTCAAGGGTACAGCAGCAGTGTCCCCCACCTGGGATTGAACCCACGACCCTCCGGTCAAGAGTCCAGAGCCCTAACCACTACTCCCCACTGCTGCCCTGCTTTTCTTAGCTCATTGAAATAGTTTGTTAAATGATGATTTGTTTTTGCAGGTGCGATACCTGGATGAGGAGAGGCTGTTCACAGTTGAGCAGGTGACAGCAATGTTGCTGACTAAACTGAAGGAGACTGCAGAGGGGGCGTTGAAGAAGCCAGTGGTAGATTGTGTCATCTCTGTAAGTATTCTTAACCTATTGGGTTACGCCTTCACAAGCAATAAATAAATGATAGGGATGCAAGGCAAGCCATGCAAGCTTGGTTTAAATCCTATTAGAGCCACTTAATATTGGATGGGAATCCACAAGGAGAGCTGCATTGGTGTTTGGAGGAGGGTTAGGGAGCAAGGTCAGAAAAGTCAGTTAGGTATAGTTCACACCATCATCCTCCTGCGTCCACGACTGATCAGATGCCACACAAATCCAGGATGACAATTCTCAGGCTGGCTCTTTTTATATATATGAATTATTAGGGGTGTAATAACGGTACACTAATCTTATGTATCATGATACAGGTGACAGTCCTGATTGGCTACTTGTATGATACATAATAAGCAGGGGTTCACATAACTTATCATCAGGTTCTCACGTGAGTCCCAGCAGAAATGGTTTTGATACGCACCAAAATTAGGGGTCATCATCCAGTCGCTGTCTAGCTCCACCTCCTCCTCAGAGTTCAAACAATTGGGATGTCAAGGATCAGGGGTGCAAATCTGGAGCTTGATTCTAGCGCAGGGTAACTCATAGAGCATGAGTGGCATTACATTCTGGTGCCAGTAGACATGTTTAATTTATTGTTATTTTTTATTCCTTAGAAACCATAGTGGGTGGTAGTTTCTTATTGGGTCTGGACTATTCAAATCACCCACCCACACTCATCCACATACACAGAAGAGAAGGTTTGTGTAGTGTGAGAAGTTGTAAGGGGGGCTTGATTAGTGCGGTATTTAATAATTTAGCACCAGTAGGTGCTCTGGTGCTAAACTTTCATAACAGTTTAGCACCAGTTTTCAAAATGATTTGCACCCCTGCCAAGGATGCTGGGTTCAGGATCAAAGGTTTCAGTGGTCATCTTACACATGAATATGCATCAGGACAGAAAGGCGTGAGGCTTATAGGCGGGATCGATATTTGTTTTTTTAAATGTTGACGTATGAAAACAAACACTCACAAGCAGCACTGCTTGATGGCAGTGTCAGAAACCACAACAGTAGTTTATGAATATTTAAGTAGGATTGCTGGTTATTACAATTTTTAACTTATCATCACACATTCTGTTTATTACCACCAAATTCCAGCCCTGGGGATTCAAAAGCATCTTCACTTTTAGTCTTGTTGATCACGTTAGCTTGACTGCATAACGGTATTTATAGAAGAAAATGATTGTTATGAACTGGAGTGATTCCACCTATCGCTTTCCATTTTTTTTTCTTTAAGCAGCCAATGATAGCGCTAGCAGGGATGGACTTTTTAGTGAATTGGAACCCTCCGGCCTTGTATATGGGGACTGGTATTTAATTTTAGTCAGCGATAATAAGCTCAGTTACCCAGAGATCATTGACAGATCCCAGAGACCTTGAGACTCAATAGAAAATCAGAAGGTTAGGCAGTATGGGTCACAGCCAGATAATATGCTTGCCCTTGCAAGTGTGAGCATCCTCACCGTCTATATGAAAAATGCTTTCCTGTTAAATGCGCTGATGGTACGCATTTGCATCTTAAAAACAATGTGGAAGTCTGCATTTTCTTTTATTGGTGCGCATGCGTACCAGTTATTTGAACCCCTGATAATAAGATCAAAGGGTAATTTAATGATTGAATTGCTAAAATGGTATGACATGTAACCATAGCAACTCTAAAACCCATGTATTCTTCATTCAAGAAACATTTGGCAACCTACAATGTATGATGTTGTGCTTTTGGTCTTGTATCATGATACAAATGATACATACTTCTATTACGCTGCAATATATCATGCAAAGAAAATATCACGATTCAGCGATACATGATGAATTGTTACGAGCCTGTTAATTATGATGATTATTAATTCACAATATACACTTATCCCAGTTGTGTGGAAGTACACATATGCCTGCTACAAAACAGTATAGGTTTGAAGCTTAGAACACAGGCTTTTACAACCTGGTCAGTCCTGAACATTTGATTACGAGACGCTTCTTCAGAAGTGTCCATTGCTATCCAGGGTTTTTTTGGAGGACAGTAAATGACATTCGACCTAACTGTGGTATATTCTTCTAGATATTCTTACAGTCCAGACCTGCAGGTATGTGGGTACTTGTACACCAACAGGATTGGTGTATACAGGTGGACAAGCACACATCATGTTCTGTACTCTACAAACATGTAGTGTTGATGATAATCCCTTCAGGCCTTGTTCACAAGAAAGATTCTTGTTTGAAAAAGGAATATGCAATTCAAATCAAATTGTAGTGCAGTGTAAGATTCCCAGCCCAATAAGATGTTGTTCAGCATGTGTTGGCATGTCCAGGTAACGCTGCATATCTAAGAAAAAGCAATAACCTGTCCTGGAGTCTTTAACGTTATTGGATGCTGTAGAAAAGCTAACTGATAAACCTGGGAATATCTGATGCATTTTTTCAGTTAAGGAGACCAGCTGCAGCACATCTTTTAGTCAAAGTCACATGCCTTTTAATGGTTCCGTTCAATAATACAGTATTTAATTTTTTTAAATAATTGTTTATTCTTTTAAGAGCTGTGTCATGTTAATAAAGCACTCTATTAAAATATATATCTATATATATATATTTTTTTTTCAGGTTCCCAGTTTCTTTACGGATGCCGAGAGGAGATCTGTGATTGATGCCTCTCAGATTGCTGGTCTGAACTGCCTGCGCCTGATAAATGACACCACTGCAGGTTAGTAGTTCAGAACACTTGAGTGTGTTACTGAGCCGTGTTATTAGGTGTGTTTACACTGTCGTTCCGGAACCCTTCTGATATGATTCCAGTACAAAATATTCAGAAACAGCGTGTTTACACATACATATAACAGCAGGGGTTAGTTATTAGGACAGAAGTGTCAGCATGCATAATTTGTAAGCCGAAGAGGTGGTGACGTTGTGCCGTAATGACGACATCATCGAGTTCCATATTTTGAATATCTTCAATGAAAGCCACGGACGCTCGGTGATCATTTGAAGAACTTTCGGAAAGGTGAGCAACAATACAATTGAAATAAATATATAATATATATAAATAAGTTGCACTTACTTTATTTAGATGGCTCAAGTCAAATGTTGTTGTGTTCCCTCTTCTGATTCAAAAGCAGCACTGTGATGACGTTGCAGGTAGGTGTGCAGTGCACGCTGGGGGTTTTCTCCATCTTACCGGAATATGTCCTCAGCGCGTTTACACAAGCGAAATGTTCCAGAATCTTAACGCTTGCCCTCTTGTTGCGGAATACCAACTCAGCTCTTGAGAGATTAAGAGTTACGATTCTGGAATGTGCTCGGTAGCGTTTACACAAGCGAAGTGTTCCGGAATCGTGATGCTTGTCCTCTCGTTGCGAAATATATGTGCTAGTGTAAACACACCTATTGTGTGAAGTGTGTGTGAGACTGAAAGCTTGTCTGACTGTCTGAAGCATTTCTCCATGGTGCTGAAATCCCTCACGTGAGGTCCCGTGCCCTAACTTGTGGTATCTGTAAAGCTGCTCCCTGATGTCTTTATAATACGTACATAATGCAGGAAAAAGTTTGACTAAAGTAGGTTATCAACTTTCTCCAGAGCAGAGTTATCCCCAATGGTTGGCCCCAAAGGATGGGAAGCTGCCTTTTTATATGTTTAGTTCTCATCAGTGTTTCTTTTTGACACTGGGGAGACGACTCCCCACTCCAAAGGAATGGAGATCCCTGTTGGCAGATTTTCATAAATGTAAGTCCAGTTGTGACAAAGTAAAAGAGATCATCAGGTTAATGTGTTTTCACACCTGCTTTTAAAGCTGTTCTATTTATGATGCTGTCTGTTTTGAGAAATTGTGCTGGCATTTTGTGGGGGGTCTTCATTCTAGTTGGCACCCACCCCTTTTTAAGCTTTGTTATATTCTCATCACAAGCTTTTAAGTCTCCTTTTGGGATTTGAACTTCTTGTGTGTGAATGCAAATGTCTAGCATCCAAGGCCTGGAATAGTAATGCACTGAGGGGTAGATGTACATATCGCTCTAGCATTGCTAGACTTGCGTGACATTTTTTCAAATAAATAATGAAAGGCAGTTTAATCCCATCAGATTCTATAGTGGGGCCCTCGCCTTCACCCCCCCAAAAAATACAATAAAATCACACATATACATCTATAGTGCTCAATGTAATTGAAATGTATAAATCATTGCGCTGAAATAACACTGTTTTTGTGTTGGCTACACATTACATTATGTAAAAATATACATATGTACAGTAGGCCTATACAGTGTAGTAGTAAAATCAAATGAATACAAAGCGCACTTTCTTTTTACTTTAGCCTACTGGTAACACAAAATAAATCATGCTGCTGCATTGTATACTTACACTTACAGGAGGACAGTCAAGTCTCGTTAATACACATTTCAAATCAAATTTTTCATTATACCACTCTGACAAGCAGGCTGTAGTGGTGACGTCAGACCTGGAAGAAACACACAGTACTGCGAGGTGAAATGTGAATTGCGCTGTTGCGTGGTTTAATAATGAACAAAATAAAAGGTTTAAACAAAAACAGCACACGGCACTTGAGGCCAAAATAAAATAGACAAACAAAACGAACAGCCACTAACAAACGGCACGAACACTAAACACAAAACAAGTACGGTAGCAGTTGTTACTACTTATTGTTATTATTATTATTATTATTATTATTATTATTATTATTATTATTATTATTATTATTATTATTATTATTATTGTTTTTACCGCCTCACTCTCTCCCGTTCTTTCGCCCTGAACACACAACCCTGAGTGAGTGAAACGTGCATCTATATATACTGTTGTGCTGGGATTCAATTACCAATTAATTATTCACTTAAATCCCAGCACGTGAACTAATTTGTGCAATCCCAGTGCTCACATATTATTACATACTTTATCTGCACGTAAAGTGATTTTGCAATCTCCGTGCCTCAATACAGCTATATATTTAAATCACTCGTGCTACACAGACCCATTTATATCCCGTGCAGCAATATCTATACACCAACATTAACACTCCACACGCAACACAGAACACATAAATACGCACAGGGGCGGTCACTTGGCCACAACCACTAATTCGTACTATCATGAGTAGCCTATAAGCCAAATGTATACTGTCAGTTTTTATTTAAGTTAGTCAGTGATATAGTGCTAAATTGTGCACAATTACAAACCACCTGCACATTAATAGCCCATTGCGGTCCGATGTCAGACCCTGTCCGACATCATCAAAAAGACGTCAAGTACAGGTCCCTAGTCGTTTATTCTCCGGAAAAATCAGAGAACCTTTCAATGGCCGAGTGAGACCGATGGAAGCCAAGAGGAGCTGAAAAAAAAGGTGGCGGGTCTGAGCAATACACATAGTCCCTTCACCCCAGACATAACCCAGACATAAACAAATAAGATAGCTGCTTCTGCATCCAGCGCTCAAAGAATATCACAGACATTTGCCAAGCTTTTTGAGATGTTATAGTAATAAAATAATGACTTGGATAGCATTATTGAGGCGTTTGGTGATAAAACGAGTGATCAGGAGATGATTTATCAGTATGCACTACTATGAAGAGGTATGTGAAAAATACAACAAACAAGGAGTGGGGCAGGGCTGGAGATGCAGTACTGAGTGTTGATATGCAGTGCCTTTTAAACTCGTTTTTACTATGAGTAAAATACTTTTAAACAGCAAGTGTAAAATAAACAGTGCGTGTGAAAATAAATTGGACCTGACATGCCTGACAGGTGCTGAATAAATGAACCGCAAAGGGATGGAATAGGTATGCTTCCTATTCCTATACAGATGTTCAGAATGAGCTGGAGGGGTTAGCGGCTCATGTGTGCAGCCTATTGCTCCCAACACATTGGGGAAATCAGAAATGTCATAGAAATGTGTTTTCAAGGCTTGCAAGTACACTCTGCTTTCAGGGGAAAATAAGGGGGTGTTCGCCTAAACAATTGAGCACAACTGTCAACCCTCGAAAAAGCGGGATGGGAAATGTTAGCAACAGCTGCCACAGTCCGCTGAAAGGACCCAGAGGCAAGATCATGCAGGGTGGACAATAGCTTGACCACTGCAGGGATAGCATGGCTTCTCTGGCTGACAGCAGCTCAAGAATTACGTGGCTGCCGAGCCTGTATCACAGCGGCCATGGTTAGGGGATAGTGTTTTTCATACTGCCTTTAATTGTGACTGCTTAAAACATGCTTTCAGTGTCGCAGTTGTCAGCAGCTTTAGTACATCTCATTGTAATAATTGATTACCCCAATTTGCACCCCATTTTTGCGAATTTATGCAGGAACGCCCATAATTACATATTCATCTAAGGCTGAACCGCAAAGCATTCCCTAAAGTCACTAACAGCATTGTGCTTGTTTTATATACAATTTATTCTAGTGACTTGAGAGATCAGATTTCGTGTTATAAAGTTTACTGGAATGATGTAGCTGCTGTGTTCTTGTTCTCAGCCAGCGACACACAGTCTTCCTCTACATTTATTATGACTATTATATATTGTAACTGATCTTCTACTGCATTAATACCATTTACGTTTGTACTAAGTAATGCAGGATATCATTTAACACTGCAGAGCAGTTTGAGCCATTCCTGCTTTAAGTGTGAGATTAATAACACACACACAATTGGATACAGCACGTACCTTTTGAACAGGTAGGCTTTTTAGAACCTGGAATTACTGAATCTGCATTGCAGTAGGAGTCTTAAATTAATTGATGGTTATGTGTTACATATATTGAACATGTTAAAATGGCTGCCTATAAGTGGTCGGCTTAGCCTTTGCTTGTTCAGGGGTCAGATTTTTATGAATTTATTTACACCAAACTGCAATTTGCACCATTTGAAAAAAGGAAAAGAGTTACAGTTAAATTATGCCAATGTATTAATCTAACCCAAGGAAGCTTGGCCAAGAACTCTGTGGTTTCTCTGCTGGTTTAATAGAGTGATTGTAAAGCACTGCTTTTTCTTCTCTTGTCTAGTGGCTCTTGCTTATGGAATATATAAGCAGGATCTTCCTACCCCTGAGGAGAAGCCCAGGAACGTGGTGTTTGTGGATATGGGACACTCTGCCTACCAGGTTTCCATCGCTTCCTTTAACAAGGGAAAACTGAAGGTATGGGGAAGGGAAACTCATTGTTTATGTATTGATTTATGTATATTTATTGTTTTCAGATCTCACATGGATACGGTTATTATCCATGGAAGTCATCTTTAAATCTTTAAATCTCAGCCCAAGGTTCTGCCATTTCTTTCCATATAACCAATAGCCACATTTCAAGTACAATGCTACAGAAAAGTATTTGTTTCTATTTACAGTTTTCAAATATTATTGACACTTATCCTTTGCCTTAAAGTAACCCAGGAGTAGTGATCCCCTTAAAAACCTGTCTGACTGTGACAGGGTGGCTTTTTAATTTATTTTTGTGCCAAGGTATTTTTGTTGACTCCAAGAACCTTTCCTACTTCCCTTCATGTATGAATGTGTGTGTGCTTGTGATATGCATGAGTAATAAATTCTGACTTACCATTTCCCCTATTTTCCCCAAATCACTGCAGTGTATCCCTATTCTTGGAGAACAACACAAGCAAAGAGAAAATATAATTAAAAAACCAAAGTTTGTATTATTCATACCTGTGTATGAAAATCCTTGTTGCTTGTAGTAGCTGATCAGCAGTGTATAAAAGATGGCCACCAGTGATACCTTAGCATATAAAGATGGCTGATAGTGCCACATCAGCAGAAACAAAATGGTTGCTGAGGTTAAAGGTTATAGCTAATATTTAAAAGTGCACTTTTCTTTATGTTGTTGTCTTATATATATGTGTATGGTTAACCTTATGTGTGTGGATCTGAAAATATTTTTTTGATGATGCTAATGAAGCATTTTTGCATCTGTATTTATTTATTTTATTTTTTAAAAAAAATGAGAGCTGTATCTTTAAATGAGAGTTGCCTTATGGGAAATTCATTCTATATATTAACGCCTTGGAATGCTCAGGGGGGGGGGGGGAGCTCTAACCTTGAAGGTGGATGCTGGAGAGACTCATGGCGTATTGCTTGCTCTTGTTTTTCTTTTGTTTCATATAAATAAATCATTTTTTTGCAATTTAATTCTGGTGTTTTTATCATCCTTTTTGGCAAGCCAAACCCAGTCACTCGGCCCGGTGACACTGACACAGAGATAATATAGACCGCCTAAGAGGTAATTAGTTTGATATGCTTACATGGTGATACTCTATCTAGCCACAAGGTCTGTTCTCTTCAGCACAATGCTGGTACACCTACAGGGATGTTGAAACAATTGAACAGAAAATGGTAATGGAACTCAAAGGGATTATTGTGGTTTACACTTATCAAGAAATGTAAATATAATACTAATGAAGCTAAATAGGATTTGGATTTGGGGTATATAGTGTGCTTTAATGCAATCCAAAACAATTAAGAGCATTTAAAATTCAGTCATTATTCATAACAAACGCAAAATACAATGACAAATGGTAAGAATTCAAGCACATCTAATTAAGAGCACTTTTAAAACTTCTGTTCTGATCAAACATACACCATCTGCTACTTCCTTCAATACCCGGTGTACTGGATGAAATTTAACAAAGGATTTGTATTTTTTTTAAACACATTTTTTTTGTGTGTGTGTGTGTGTTTTTTTTACCAGGTTCTTGCCAGTGCTTTCGACCCTTACCTGGGAGGCAGGAACTTTGATGAAGTCTTAGTGGATTATTTCTGCGAGGAGTTCAAGAAGTATAAGCTGAATGTAAAGGAGAATGTGCGTGCGATGATCCGTCTTACTCAAGAGTGTGAGAAGCTCAAAAAGCTGATGAGTGCAAATTCTTCTGACCTCCCTCTGAATATCGAGTGTTTCATGAATGACACTGATGTGTCAGGGAAAATGAACAGGTACGTCACATGGTTTATATAACAAAGAAAAGGACACAGCTTCAGTGCCTTATACAAGAGCAGGGAAGAATGGGGCCCTTCGCCTTGACTGCTTTTAAACAGAGCTGACGTCAAATTAGCCAGCAGGCAGATGCCCCAGTCTGGATTTGCCATGAACCCTTATTTAATTCATTTATATTTAAATAGTGTGACATTCTTGTGTAGTGTTTACACTTAATTGTCAGTTTCTTATGAGCTGATGGCAAATTTATCATGGCTTGATGGTTACTTCATTGAGTTTGTTGGTCTCTGTTTTCCACCCAGTGGACAAAGCCACCCCACAGTTCATCTCAATTTGCAGTCTCTGCTAGAGCGAAGTCTGAGACTGAATGACATGGGATGCTCAAGACTTGTAGTACTACAGTACAAGCAAGATTGTATCTGTTTGTCTTCTAGAATGACAGAGTGGCAAACAGGCTTCAAAGACTGCAGATGAATCTGCAATAATCTGTCACATATCCACCCTAACTGTTTATCCACCGTGATCAACCTCTTCAGCAACGTTAGTTTATTATTGAACAGAGAAGATTAGTTCAGATATTGTAGATCCTACCAAAATTTTCGTACACAGTGCTGTATGTGTCACGTGAGCTGTTCAGTGTGTTGATATGTAAATAAATCCTGTTCTTTGTCTCAATCTCCTGCCTGTCACTCAGCAGCGAATGCATACTCCCACACGGCATCTTGTCACAAGCATTAGTACCCTGTATATTTCTAAAGAATGGGAGCTCCCTAATAAACGCTGAATCTCAAAACAACAATTGTGTGAATATAATAATTGTCACAGCTGTGTATAATGATATTTAAAACAGGATTCATTCATCCGCCTTTTTACATATCTGCCCTTACTCTGGTCCCAGTGCAGTCCAGATATGGGACGGATTACTGTAGAAGTACATTCTATAGTATAGGACCCCATTCAAAATTGAAAATGATTCTGGACATGACTGTAAATATGATTGAACAGAATTGCCCTAAGTTCTGTTGTGCATCTTTTCATTCTCTCTCTCTTTTTTTCCTCAGGATTCATTTTGAAGAAATGTGCAGTAACTATTTAGCAAGAATAGAAGCACCTTTGAGAGCTGTGATGGAACAGGCTAGTAAGTACAAGCTTAGTTCAAACTGCAATACATAAGTAGATGTTGATCGTTGCATGTGAAGTTGTTGTTTTTTCCAGCTTGCTAGAAAATAAGTGACATAAAATATAGAACTTGTTTTATCTCTGCACAAAGGCATGAGATAGGGCCCAATTTAATTAACTTTTAGGTGGGAAATAGAATTGTTGGAAAATATAAATTCACATATTCAAGAGAGAGAGCGTGAGATTTTTGTTTTACTTTGGATTTGATAAAGACATTATTAATGATAAAAGCGATACGAATCCAGTCCATAGTTGTGTTTCTTGATTGCAGAATGTGGTTCAGAAACTCTGACCTGGGTGACACTGACTTGAATAGATTAACCTCAGTGCATGGTCCACATGACTGTCTCTCTGGCCATCACTTCACCTGAACTGCTTTTCATTGTGCAGAACTTACACGTGAGGACGTCTATGCTGTTGAGATAGTAGGAGGAGCTACGCGGATCCCGGCAGTCAAAGAGAGGATCTCGAAGTTTTTCGGGAAAGACATCAGCACCACACTGAACGCTGATGAGGCTGTCGCGAGAGGGTGTGCTTTACAGGTATACTCAATGAGGTTTCTGCTTCCAGAGCTTTGTTAAGCCTCCCCTGCTTTTATGGATTGGTCTTCTCTTGCCTGTTCACCTAAAAGGAATTGCTACTGTATCTCAAGAATGATTTCTGTGACAACTTAGCAATCTTATTTTAGCTGTATGGTAAGCAGGCATGCTTTAAATTATAAAGACAAGTAGAGTACATGAAAAAGAAAAAAAGTATTGATCCATTCACACAGCTTCCACTGTAAGTGGTTGTAGTGCAACCCAAGTAACTTTCAAACCGCGATCAGTAGGGCCCTGCGTTTTACGCAGCCTGCTTTCTTAGGCTGCACTTCATTCCTCCCACCGCAAGGTGGTCATGTTGTCTGCTTAATTAAACGAACTTTTTGATTTAATAATCTCCCGATTCCTTTAATCATCTTAATTAGTCATTCTATTAACACGCATTGGCGCGTTGATTAGGCGGCAGCAGCTGCTACAGACATTTAGTCATGCAATCCTTTATTACTAATACGTCTTATTCAATATTATTTCTTAGAATGTGTAAATAAATAATTTAAATGTTTCAGTTTACTAGTAGGAACACAATTCGTCAAACAAAATATTTAAAAAAACAGCACTGATTCCCGGAAACAAAATAAAATACAGAAATCATAACATCAATTTCACAACACCCTGTGCCACCGATGAGTAATTCACAGAATATTACTTTCAGTTCGAAGGTATTAGATAGTCCTTGGAGAACAAACAAAATGTGCAAAACATACTGATCTTTTGCATTTGTAGACTCGTCAGTAACTACAGATACTGTCAGACATCTTTACCAACTCAGCAATTTGGGGTAGATATTCCCTTCTCAGTTGACCTGCTGTAGGAATTGCTCCCGCATTTATTACATGTTTGTTCAGAAATGCACGTAGTTTTTCAGAGGAATATTAGCACAAACAAATGCCTCTGTCAAATCGAAAATAACATCTCGTCTGCGTTCAGAATTTTCGTTCCCCTTACGTTTTTTACTGGAGGACGCCGTCTCATAGCTGTCAATCTCAGCCTTTCGTTTTCTGTGTTTTTCTGATGATAAATGTCGGTCTGTTGTTGACTTTCGAGTGTGGTCCAAAGATAAATTGCAAGTTGTGCAAAATAAATTCTACCCATCGGTGTACAGAACACCAGGTGGATATTGTTGCGTGCGTTCACTCAATGAAATGCTTTTTGATTGCAATGTCTTTGACTCCATGTTTAGGTCTCTCGATTTTTCTTTTAACGCATCAATTTATTCAATTACCATTTATACTCATCATAATTAGCTTTTATTTTTCTAATTAGTCAAAGCGTAATGTGTTGATTTCTTAATTGTGAATTTAATTACTATAACTGGAGTGGCTGCAGGGACATCTAGGGGACAGCAGTTGAATTACAATTGAAAAAAAACAGGTTGCGTAAAACGCAGGACCCTAGCGATCAGTTCTAAACTCTGGTAGCATCTTTGGCATTCTGACCTGCTCCATTTATTTCTTTATTTTTTTCCAGTGTGCTATCCTTTCACCTGCATTTAAAGTGCGTGAGTTTTCAATCACAGATGCAGTTCCTTACCCCATCACGCTGAAATGGAAATCAAGCTCCGATGAAGGTGTTGGGTTAGTATTTTTTCTCTCTGCTTGTTACTTGTGCTGTACGCAATTTAAACAGTTCATTGCTGCAAGAAAGCCACCCATAATAATAGTAGTTTGTTGACAAGGTCAGTCCCAACTTCTTTGAACTGTTCTTCCTATCAAAAGGATACAGCACATTGTTTATTTACAAAATAAAATACATAGGCTACTGTTTTACCACCCAGTGCAGCCTATTACATCTTTGTAAATAAATGATCATGATTTTAATGTATTAACGTAATTGTATCACTGTTGTATTTGATATGCGGAATACATGTTTAATATGAAAATAACAGGATTGCACTGTCAGATATATTTAGGCGATGTATAACACACTTGGCATAGTTCTGATTCTTTAGTCAGTTAGAAGACAGGATAATAAAATCTTATAATTAGGTTTTGCCTTTTGGCAATACTTAGAGCGTTTTATAAGTATGCTTACATGGATTAGCAGGTCAAGCGATTTTAATGTGGCAAATGCAATGCATTAATGAGGTATTGCAAGGCTCATGGTAGTTTGCTCTCTTTTCTTGGTCCTCATGTTATTCTTTTCAAGTTTTCTTTTTTGTGTTGAAATGTCTCATTTATTCTGTGCTCACTCTCTCACCAAAACCAATGCAGGGAATGTGAAGTTTTTGGCAAGAATCACCCAGCCCCATTCTCCAAGGTCATTACCTTCCACAAGAAGGAACCCTTTGACTTGGAAGCCTATTACAGCAATCCACAAGATCTGCCATACCCTGATACAAGAATAGGTAAAAAAAAAGTATAAAAGGCTTAAGATGTGTTCTCTCAGTAAAGTGAAATTAGTGCAGTACATGAGTCGTAGTGCCCAGATTTGAAGACATCTATACAGTGGCTGCAGTTTCACGTGATGATATGCCTTTTTGTTGTCTTTCATCTCTGCATACTGAACTGTCGCCATTGCATATTACAACTAATTCTCTGTCTGCTGATGTGGGAACCAAATAGCAATTGAAATGTTTGGGAAGGTAAAATAGAAAAAAGAGAAATCAAACTAATACAAAGGAACACATCTATTGAGAAATGCGACAGCCCTGGGGTTTATTTTTTTCCCCAATCAGGAGGTAGGATGCAAGGAATGTAATATTTGTAGTCATGTCTAGGTGATTACATGTGGAACCTGTGGAGAGCGTTTCCCTGTTGGTCTTATGTAATATTAGCAGTCCTATTAACTTGGTCCTCCAGAGCATATCGGGAGAAAGTGATGGAGTTAGTGAACTCAGCCAGTGCTCCAGTATGGTGTTCACTGTGCTATTGGAGGAGCTGTCTGTCAGAAATTAAATCATTGTGACTTGCTTTCTGGGTCTTTTTTTTTTTTTCCGCTACGGTGAAAATTCTACCTGTTTGAGGTCTGACTGACATAACTTGACTTTCAGTTTGTTGTATCAGAACAAATATCCACCTCAAGTAGACCGTATTGTGCCTTTCTAAATAGCTGAGAGTCTGGAGATTATTAAAAGAATAATGTTTTCACTCTATGATGAAATGTATCCTACGGTTACGTAGTTTGAATGTGAAAAAAAAAAAGGTTTTAAAATGTACTCAAATTAATTTCTTTAGAAATGTCCTCATAAGTGTAATTTAGTGATCGCCTACTTAAAAACTGTAACGGTCCCAGTGGTAGCCATAGTCCTCAGAAACTAGGATCTGAGCATTTTTATAAATACCATGTATGGTTTCGATTTTACACCAAATAGTTTGATTGAGTGCGCAGGCTTGTGTACTTCAGATTCTTAACTAGAATCAGTGCCATCAGAGAGATTAACTCATCATCTTCTGTAAGTCTGTTGGCTTGTGGATTTAGTGAAATGCGCTTTGATTGGAAAGTGATCCCTGAAGTTTCTTAGGAATATTTCACTGCAGTTAATATTTAGCCAATTTCTCTTTTGGTTTATGAACATTTTGGACGATTTAGAATGATTTCTGCTAAGCTTTGTACTTGTGATCGCCAAATCTCCTCCTGACAAAACAAAACAAAAACAAAAAACAAAAAGTACCTTGTCTAGCTTTCTGTCTATCTAACTTACTTTTGTTTTGAAAATAAATAAAACCATCCCTGATTGGTTGTTGAAATTTTTGGAGATGTCAGTCATTTGGTAAGCAACCAATGGTTGTTTAAAAAGGTTTAAAATGGTGACTAACGTCACCATTGTATCATTGTTCATAATGAATGATTTCTAGCAGAAGGGTTATGGGTGCGATAATTAAATAATGTATTTTTAGTTTTTTTGTAGTTTACCTTAACCTAGCCAAGAATCATTAGAACATTTATTAAATGGAAACCGGGAAAGTAAATTCACTAGTTTTTTGTTTTATTGAATTAATTTGCGTGTACTGCATAACCTGACACACAACCCTTTCCCAGGCCGCTTTGGTGTGCAGAGTGTGGTCCCGCAGCCCAACGGGGAGAGCTCCAAGGTGAAGGTGAAGGTGCGGGTCAACGTGCACGGCATCTTCAGCGTCTCCAACGCCTCCCTCATCGAGAGGCAGAAAGGGGAGGGCGAGGAAGTCGCCATGGAAACTGAGCTGACCAGTCAGAACGAGACTAAGGAAGAGCAGGTATGGCAGAAAGAGAAGGCGAGGAAACCATTCTGCTACGTTTCCATTTATTCTTTTGAAAACGGTCACAGACCTCTCGTTGATCCTGTTTCTGTCTCCTGACGAGTTAGTATGCACATTTTCACCTTTTTAAAGCGAACGCAGCTCTGTTTTTTTTAATTGGGTGCTACATTTCTGTGTTCATCACACACAGCTGTAAGTCTATTCTGTGCATGTTCCAGTGCGGGACTTCTGAGAATTGACTTTTTCCATGAGCAGTTTGTTTGATTATAAATATAAATACACATGCTGTGGGAATGGTCTCTGGGACTCGTCTACACAACACAGAGGACCAGGGCATTGACAGGTGTTGTGTATATCCATGTTGTTGTGTGGTGTTGTAATAGGCTTTGGGTTTCCTTGTTCTACTCTTCAGGTTACATAATTTTTACTCTGAGTTGGTTTCTAAGATTTAAGGAAACGTCTTGATGTTTAGACTCCTGTGCCCGATAGCTACAGCACAGTCAATCTTCAGTGCTCTGAGCTGTTTCTGGATTTGCTTTGTCATCCCTGTTCATTATCATATCACCTCTTTCTCGTCCTATATACAGTATATAATGCAGTATAAATTAATACAGTTATTTACACGTACCACAAGGAGATATTTGCAATAAACAACTATTGTGGTTTTGTCTTTAACTAACCAGTTACTTTTCTCATGTTGGCAATTCCTGCACTTGAAAGCAGATGGTAAAGCACTGAGTCCATGCTTACTTATACTTCTCTTGTCAAAATGTTGTTTTAAGTGACAGCTGATAGATTATACTGCTATTATCTTCTCACTACCCTTCTGCAAATGTTAATATATATATATATATATATCAGGGCAGCAGTGTGGAGATATATAAATCCCTTTTCTTTACTCTTTTAAGTTCTTTCTGTTTTGTTTTTTTCTTTGTATTTCTTGCTTTAAAGCAGCACCCCTCTCTTCTCATTGAAGACGACATCTATGACTATGAGGAGGAGGTTTGTGATCACTATGTGTTCATATGCCCTTAAAGGTGTGATAACTAAGGTTTCAAATCCGTTTTCCTATCCTCGATTAGTGGTACCCTTTCCACTGCCCCACATCGTCACACTGAGTTCAACTGTGTACGCTTTCTTAACTTAAACATAGCAGAAAGCGTTCAGACAGCTTTGACAGCTGTCATTCCCTTGTGCCTTTGATTATGACACAGTGGAATATGGAGTGTTAAAAGGACACACTGACTAGCAAAGAAGAGGGAACTTGTAGAGAACGATTTTGGAGAACAAACAGTATTATATTAATGGTTCTTAACATATTAGGTGGGGAACCATTTTCTGCAGCAGACCAAAAACTATTGTACTGTACTTTAGAATATTATTGTTAAGAATAATTCACTCATGGATCACCTGGGATTTATTGCAGGCCACATGTGGGAAACCTTGGCATTTGATGATTTAAAATTGCAACTTCACAATGATAAAGGGTGCAGTGAAAAAAGGTCAAAACAACAGGGTTGGCAGAATGATTTTTTTTCATTCCTTTTTTATACCTTTTAATGGCGTGTTTGCCCAAAATCTTTTTAATCTGGAACCAAATAAATGGGGTTCAGAATCCTGTCTCAAACTTTTTTTTTTGTCTTTGGAAAAGTTCATGATTTTATTCCTGTGGAAACCGAGTATTTATTGGTTTTATACGACACATAGAGCAGTCTTTGACCAGTCGACTTCATCTTCGGGCCCTTCAGTTTAACCCTTCCAGGTTGAGTGGCATGATGCATGGAATTTAGGAACAGTGGAATATCAAAATAAAATATCAAATATGTGTCCACCACTCCTTGTTTATCCTCATTTCATCTCTTATCAGTGACATGAGAAATTCCAGGCTACATAACTATAGATTTCATGTTACATGTTCATAGTTCTTATTCTTATAATTTATAGTAAAGGTTGATGGTTGTTTTTTTGAAGCCAGTAGTAAAGTGAATATTCTGAGCTGAATAAAACTATTGTAACCAGTATAATAAGACTAGCAGGAAACAATTCTAGAAAACACTAATAGTTTTCTTTGGTTACAAATGATTTTTGTTTGCCTTTGCACTTGCTTCAAAATAGGTCCCTGGCTATACTGTAACGGTATTTATGATATAGGAATCATATTCCTATAGTAATGAAGGAATATGATTTTGTCAAGTTGTCATTCATGGTTTTGTCCTTGATAATGTATTTGGATTATTTTATTGGCATGTAGAACAAATGTTGCATAGAAGTCCATTATTTATTTTATTTTATTTATTGTATTTATTTATGACGGACATACAAACAGTTATAACATAAATGTCACTTACATGACATAAGCCAGCAGGCTATTTCCATTGCCAGTCCCCTGGCAGACATTGATGACAACTGTAATAAATCTCCATATTACTTCTACTCGAAACTATAGCAGTAACCTCCTATAGAATATTTGAATAAAAATGCATACAACATTAAAGTTAAATGACATTAAAAGTGCATAATAACCAGCAGCTTACGTAATATAAGTACCCAATGTACACAATACAAATTCAAATACATCCTGAATGAATTAATGATTGCATAACTGATTATGCTGCAGCCAGGCCTTTATTACAAAATATGTTTAACAGTAACACTGGTTTGTGTTTCTTCCAGAGTAAAATGCACGTTGACCATGAAGACTCACAGCAGAAGGACCAGGCTCACCTGCCAAACCAGACTGCTGAGGAGGGGGCGAATCCAGGCTCTGAATCCAAGGTTAGCTCCTGTGGAGGAGCAGCAGGGCAGCTGTTCAGCTTCACCACAGCAAACACAAAGATACAGGGAGACCAAAGTGGCCCAATGAAATTGCCTTGTCAGGACACAGGCTATCTGTTAAAACAGCATATTTTATCAGATCTTTAGATTTTGTAGGCTAGAATGAGCAAGATTTCGGAGGCATTCCATAGGCAGAGCTCTGAAGAGCGTCCGGGTGCTTTCTGTTGAACAGCCTGCACGCCGAGACCGCTTCGTACCGTTAGCTAACGTTCTGAGGAGTTTACACTCGGGGGGCAATTCAAAATGGCAGAGGTACAATACCAGTGCAACTGCTGTGGTGTCATTTCCCACATATTGGACTTTTTGACCAACATATCTGTATGCATCGTTTTAAAAAAAAAATCTGATAGTTTATTTAAATTAGCAACATAATTAATTGACCATTTTTTCTTTTAAACAAAGTGAATCTGCAGCATCGCATGCAACATTCAAAACGCTCAGCTTGTTATTGTTTGTTCAGTCGGCCTTACATTAAGGAATATTTTCTTAATTGCATTTAAAAAGAAAAATAATGGACGAATAGCTCTGTGTTAAAGGTGAACTAAATGTAACATGTTTTTTTTTTTTGTTATAGTTTTGCTATTTCTGCGAGATTATTAGGTTTCACAGCTTATCTCAGCTGAAAAAGCACAGCCCTATAGGCTACACCGAAAACTTTAAACCCTTGTTTTTGTGGCAGAAAGGGGACGTTAGAATAAAAGAACTTTACTAAAATTAGGTACTTTTGCAGTGTTACATTACTATCTAACCAAGAGCACATTAAACAAAATTTATTATTCAAGACAGAATAAATGTTCGAATATAAGTATAAGTCAAATACATCAGTTTCCCTTTTTTTATTCGCTCTAAACAAGTTTCTGTGATTTGTTTCTGCTTTTGTCTCTTCCTGGCTGCTGTAAACAGGCGCTGCCCTTTACACTAAATGCCCCTCTCAATGACGTCACACGAAAAAAAAAACCTATCAGGAAGTGAACGTCAGTCCCTCCCCTATCCATTGATGTGTGTTTCAAGCCTGTACTGCAAAGTACGGTGGCCCTGTAAGTCATCAAAACAAAGTGCTTTTTTTATCGTGTTTACACGATCATGGTCCTAGAAGCCCGCTTCAGTATGATCGTGTTAACACGATCCCAGTCCTTAAAGGGTTAAATCATATTGGAGAGAACAAACAAAACAGTAGTACTTCAATTGTAAGACTTTGCAGAGGAACAGAAAAGGCAGATGCAGGAGCTCATGGAAATGCAGAAGGTTGCAAAACCAAAGAAATGAACCGCTCAAGTCATTCACAGATGCATTCAAAGAATCGTTGAAGAAATCCTTTCTTTCGAAAGACTCTTTTTATTTGCTGTTTAAAAATGATACTGGGTTGAATAATTGTTGAAAAAATAAATTGACAGTTTTTTCTTTTTATTTTATTTTGCAGTACAACAACACTTACATACAATAGAACCATCTTATTTGCAAGCATAAACTGCACTGTAGTCACCTGTAAATAAAACATGCAATATGCAACAATCACAGTACTGAGGAACAATGCTCTCAACAGTGTTTTCAATCCGTACAGGACTCTTGCATGCTAAAGCCATGTTGTCGGCTCTCGATGCAAGTGCAATAGAGGCATTAAACAGCAGATGTTCTGCACAATCTTCCACAAATTCATCCAAAAACAACGCAGCACTGTGTTTTCCACCATCGTGAAAGTACTCTCTCGTAACACACCGTTCACTAACTTATGTTAAGTAGGGCCACGGCAGAGCACTCTGCCTATTGAACAAAGCCTTGGTTTATGACTAAGTCAAAACTTCAAAAGTTTAACTTGCATGCCACACCATACTGTAGTCAAAGTTTTAAAAGTGTATTTGTTTCCTGGTTTGGCAGTAACTGTATAGCTGCTTAACCCAGATAGTCAAAGGTATCTAATGAAACCTGTAGTCTTATAAAAGCTTGACCATTCATTTCTGTTACCTTGCTTTAATTAAACAGTCCTGATCAAGGCAGACTCTATTAAGTGTTGTTTGTTAGAATCCTTAACAAAACAATTACTGCATGTAAAACCCTGCTGCACAAAACAACACAAAAATCAATGGGGATTATCTGCCCATAACTGTATTAGAGGGTAAACAAAGCTCTGTATAGAGATGTCTAGAAAAACTTTGAATGTCCTTGAAATTGTCTGTGTAAGCCGTTGTCCCTTACCCTTTTTAACAGTGATATCTTTCTCAATGTTTCTGTGTTTGTTTCAGGAGAGTGGAGATAAAGCACAACAGCCAGCCGGTCCTGTGTTGAAGGTGAAGAGTATTGATCTGCCCATACATGCCAGCACCATCAGACAACTGGAACGAGACACACTGAACAGCTTTGTAGAAAATGAGGTATGTCTTCTTAATTTGCAAGGGCTACAATAGAGGCCTGTGTTGGTTTAAATCTGGAAGGATAAAGGCGTCAGCCAAATAAATAAATACATAAATAAATATTATATATATATATATATATATACACACACACACATACATTTTGCAGAAGTATTCACCCCCTACCAATAATGTCATTTTGTTGAATTACAAATAATGTATGCACAGTTTTTCAAACAACCTTTTTTTTTCAAAGCTGTAGTGGTTAAACTGAACACTGCTATATGATGAGAAGGTTAAATGTCAAACTTGCAAAGAAAATGTACAAAATGAAATTTACTGGTTGCATAAGTATTCAGCCCTTTAAGTCAGTACTTGGTAGAAGCACCTTTTGCAGCAATTACTGCTAGGAGTCTTTTTGTATAGATCTCTACTAGCTTTGCACAGTAGGATGGTGACATTTTTGCCCATTTTTCATGGGAAAATTGCTCCAGCTCTGATAAGTTTGTTGAGGATTGTTGATGTACTGCAGTCTTCAAGTCTCGCCATAAATTTGATTTGATTCAAGTCAGGACTTTGACTGGGCCACTCAAGAACATTAATTATCTTCTTGTTCAACCACTCCAGTGTGGCTTTGGCTTTGTGCTTTGTGTCATTGTCCTGCTGAAATGTGAATTTCCTCCCCAGTTTCAGAGTCTTTAAAAAGGTTTTCCTCAAGGATTTGCCTGTACTTTGCACATCCTGTACATCCATTCTCCCCTTTTTCCTCACAAGCTTCCCAGTCCCTGTTGAAGAGAAGCATCCCCATAGCATGATGCTGCCACCACCATGCATGACAGTTGAGATGGTGTTGACTGGGTGATGTGCTCCAGACGTAACGCTTGGAATTTAGACAGAAAAAGTTCATTTTTTGTCTTGTCTGACCACAAAACCTTTGTCTACAGTATCACCTACATGCTTTTTCGCAAACTCCATACATGCTTTAAGATGAGGCTTTTTGAGTAATGGCTTCTTTCTTGCCACCCGTCGATACAGGCCAGCTATGTGTAGGGACTGGCTTATTGTTGATGTGTGGACACTGACTCCCATCTCAGACAGAACTTTGCAGATCTCTCAAGGTCATTGTTGGCTTCAGAGTGACATCCCGAACCAGTTTCCTGCTTGCCTGGCTGCTCAGTTTTGGAGGGCGACCTGATGTGGGTAGTGCCTGGGTGGTATGATGCATCTTCCACTTCTTAATGATGGATTTCACTGTGCTGAGAGGGATCAGTGCCTTTTGAAATGTTCTTGTACCCTTCTGCTCTGTGCCTCTCTACCACTTTATCCCTGACTTGTTTCGAAAGCTCCTTGGTCATCATGGTTGCTTTGTTGGATCACTATGTGAGTTGCAGCTTGAAAGTCTTTATGTACCTGAGGGAAATTATCTACAAGTTAAACCACTTTGAGTACACAAAGGCTGAAACCATTTCACTAATTTTGTGAGCTTTCAAACAAATCATTTGCACCTGAGCTGATTTAGGGCTGCAGTAGCAAAGGGGTTGAATACTTATGCAACTGAGATTAATCTGCTTTTCTCTGTAAATCTTATTTATTTTTTATCTCTATTTTTATAATCTAGTAGATCATCTCTTTTTAGTTTATCCACTTTTCTTAACTCCGTCTCTATAATTCCTTCTTTGTATCCTCCCATTTACACATTTCTTTGTTTTACATAGTCACTTTCTTTTGAGCATATTCTTTGTATTTTTATTCCTAGACCCTTTGGGATTGCCCTTTTAGTGTGTATTGGATGTGTAGAGGACATGTGTAAATACTGGTGCATGTCAATAGGTTTACAGGAGAGGTCAGTCTCAATTGAACCTTCAGGTATTACTATGGTATCAAAAAATTATATTTCTTTTCTTGTCCATTGAAGGTCCACATTAATATTACTGTGTATTTCAATTGCCATTTTGTGAAACTGGAAAAGAGATTCTTCTCCATGTGTCCAAACCTCAAACATATAATCTACAAACCAAATGTATTCTAAAGGTTCTCTTTCCGATAAATTATATATATATATATATATATATATATATATATATATATATATATATATATATATATATATATATATATATATATATATATATATATGTGACAAAGTTAGTCCTTCTTTGCGTACTTTGTTCACAAGTATGAGCGGGGACAACACAATAGACACAACGAGTGTAAGTTTATTTTAAACAGGATGTTACCTGCGTGTTTATTTTCAAGGGAAGTCCAATAATCAGAGTTGTAATGTTAATCCAGAGTGTGCCAACAATCAGGTAGTCATCCAAAATAGGGTCAAGAAAGCCAACAGGGTTATCCAAACAGTCCAGGGTCATACACAATATTGCAATCCAGAAATCAATAGAACACACAGAAATCTTCTCAACACACAGCACCAAACTCCTTCTACTCCCCTCTCACCATGGTGCTGTCAGTTTGCTCCTTTTATAGGGCTGGTCATTACCCTTGATCACCTGCAGGTGTGCTGACATACCTTAATTACCTGGTAAGGATCCTGGGTAGTGTAGTTTGTGGTGGGCGACCATTTTGGAAACTGTAGTCCTATTGGGACCTCCATTTTGTGAACGGACAAAGTCCTAACAAAATCTCTGCCCTCACATATCTCCCATTCAGGACCATGCCCTGAGGTTTATCACATATCCTCCCCCCCAGCATCGACCCCACGGGTCGAGCGATAGCAGCAAAAAAAGAATGGACACGGGATAATCCATCTGCATTTCCCATGTCTTTCCCTGCCCTATGTTTGAGTGTAAAAGTGTAAGGCTGCAAACTCAAAAACCACCTCATCACCCTTCCATGTGGCTAGCAATTTACACTCAACAGTCGGGACTAAAACCAACACCCGATCCCCGGGTTGAAACACCCGTAGTGTGGCCTGTCGGTTATAGGTAAAACGCTGGTGCTCCTGTGCCTGTCTCAAGTGTTCTCTCACGATTGGGGTGACGGCTGCTATCCTATCATGCATGTTAGTGATGTGCTCGATCACACTATGATAGGGTGTGGACTCATGTTCCCAGGTTTCCCGTGCTATGTCTAATATCCCCCGTGGGTGCCTCCCGTACACTAGCTCAAAGGGTGAAAATCCCAGTGATGACTGTGGAACCTCACGTATGGCAAACATCAAATATGGTAACATGAAGTCCCAATTCTTCCCATCCTTATCAATCACCTTACGTAGCATAGATTTCAAGGTTCTGTTAAATCTCTCCACCAGGCCATCTGTCTGTGGATGATGCACTGAGGTACGTAGCTGTTTTATGTTAAGGAGCTTACAAAGGTCCGCCATAACCCGTGACATAAATGGGGTGCCCTGGTCTGTAAGGATTTCTTTTGGGATGCCCACCCGACTAAACATGAGCATAAGCTCCTTTGCTATGCCTTTAGAGGCCATGGTACGCAACGGGATGGCTTCAGGGTATCGAGTGGCATAATCCAAAATAACCAGAATGTACTGGTGCCCTCTGGAGGATTTCGGTAATGGTCCCACTAAATCCATTGCTATCCGGTCAAATGGTGTTTCTATTATGGGAAGAGGAACTAGGGGACTACGAAATGCCGGTTTAGGGGCAGTCTGTTGGCATTCTGGGCATGAATTACAATGCTGGGACACATCTCCATAAACACCTGGCCAAAAAAACCTTCTTAATACTCTCTCCCGAGTTTTTTCCATCCCCAGGTGACCCCCTAATATATGTCCATGGGCCAAATCAAGTACTGTCTTTTTGAAACCAGCAGGTACCAGCAATTGTTCAATTATTTCTAATCCTATTTTATCCACTCTATACAACAAATTATTCTTCATCATAAAGTAGGGATAACTGGTAGGCATGTTTTCTGTATGTATGGGGGTCCCATTAATTACCTTCACATTTTCTTTTGCATGATATAGGTTAAGATCCTGTGCTTGCGCCGTCCCAAAGTTAATGGACGATACTTCCAAGTCAGGAAAATCAATGTCCTCAACTACTGGGTGGACTGACAAGGGGTTAATGCCTTCCCTACTAGTGCTGGTACTGGGTTCTTCCTGATTGACACCCGTACCTGGGTCACTACTGGTACTAGGCCCAGGGGCGTTAAGCTCCTCCTTATCATTATTGTCTCCTACTAAAACCTTTACACGTGGCTCATCAAAGTCCACACCATTTTTTCCCTTAGGTTGTGGGATTGAGGCTGCCTGCTTTTGGCTCTGAGGGTTAAAACCTCCCTCTAGAATTGTGGTGGGCGGTTCCAATGTGCCCTTGTTTGGCCCCAATTTTGTGAAATTAGGAAAATATCGCCCCAGTATTACATCATATGGCATGGAGGGTACAACGCCAACCTGATAATCAAGAGACCCTGCATCTGTCTGAATATGTACTAATGCGGTGGGGTATTGGCGTGTGTCACCATGTATACATGTAATACTGACACCCTGATCTTTATCCAATTTTTGGGTCTGCACCACATTTTCGGCAACCAGTGTAATCATGCTTCCGGAATCGAGCAAAGCTGTCACCTCTCTCCCATCAACCTTCACAGTACACATATGTTCATGATTGGGATTTTTTCTCTCAGAAACAGCAGTTACAACAGGACAGGAATACAAGACAGTGTCTGCTTCATTCTCATTACCCATATTGCATTGCATGGGCTCTTCTTTAAGAGGACAGTGTGCAGCAATATGTCCAACTTTGTTACAATTATAACAAATAGTAGGTCGGGGCCATGACCCTCTATACACCGGCCCTTTACTGTCAACTTTTGCCAGTGTCCTTGTTTCTACCCCCAAGTCTCGTACTGTCTTTACAGCGCTCCGCTGTTCATCTTCCCCCAAGTTCCTAGGAACAGACTTACCCTGTCCGCTGGTTCGCCAGGGCCTGGGGAACGTATGTCTGTCATCCTGCCACTGCTCACCGGACTCTGCTGTGTAATATCGCTCAACCAGACCGACCAGGTTGTCAGCAGAAAGAGCTTCATTCTGCCCGACCCAGCGACGAACATCCCTGGGCAGACATCGCTGGTAGTGGTCTAGGACGACGGCCTCAACGATCTCAGCTGATGAGTGGGCCTCAGGCTGTAGCCATTTTCGAGCCAAATGGATGAGGTCAACCATCTGGGTTCTGGGGGGTTGTCCAGGTTGATAGGACCATTTATGGAACCGGTGAGCCCTCACTGCATTGGTCACTCCAAGCCGCAACATTATTTCTGTTTTCAGTTTGTCATAATTTTTTGAGTCTTCGACCTCCAGATCGAAGTAGGCTTTCTGTGCATCTCCGGCAAGATAAGGTGCGATGAACCCTGCCCATTGTTCTTTTGGCCACCCTTCTCTCTCAGCCGTTCTCTCAAACGTGGTGAGATACGCCTCTACGTCATCCTGCGGAGTCATCTTTTGCAGATAGTGGTTTGTGCGTATCTGTTGTGATACAGGCTGGGGTTTTGGTCCAATCCTGGAGGCGAGCTCCTGGATGCTTGTTTTCAACTCTTTAGCTACTTTTTCTTGCTCCTCCCGCAGCAACTGGTTTGTGGTGTGCTGGATCTGTAGCGCCTCCCGATGCATCCACATGGCATCTTGATGCGCCGTCTGCTGGACCCTGGTTGCCTCCTGCTGGGCTGTAACAGCTTGCATCAGTGCCTGTACAACTGCCTCCATTTTGCTTTCACAGAGTCTCAGTTGCTCTTTTCAATTTTGTATTTGTGTTGTCAAATGTAGTAGAATTGCCCGCATTCTCCACCAAATGTGACAAAGTTAGTCCTTCTTTGCGTACTTTGTTCACAAGTATGAGCGGGGACAACACAATAGACACAACAAGTGTAAGTTTATTTTAAACAGGATGTTACCTGCGTGTTTATTTTCAAGGGAAGTCCAATAATCAGAGTTGTAATGTTAATCCAGAGTGTGCCAACAATCAGGTAGTCATCCAAAATAGGGTCAAGAAAGCCAACAGGGTTATCCAAACAGTCCAGGGTCATACACAATATTGCAATCCAGAAATCAATAGAACACACAGAAATCTTCTCAACACACAGCACCAAACTCCTTCTACTCCCCTCTCACCATGGTGCTGTCAGTTTGCTCCTTTTATAGGGCTGGTCATTACCCTTGATCACCTGCAGGTGTGCTGACATACCTTAATTACCTGGTAAGGATCCTGGGTAGTGTAGTTTGTGGTGGGCGACCATTTTGGAAACTGTAGTCCTATTGGGACCTCCATTTTGTGAACGGACAAAGTCCTAACAAAATCTCTGCCCTCACATATCTCCCATTCAGGACCATGCCCTGAGGTTTATCACAATATATATATGATTATTTTTTTCTAAAATTGACTTGGAGCCTTGTCCCAGTTTTGCTGTGCTCTTGGTGCTTCTTGATCAGCTCTGTCGATGCAGATGCTGGTATTGACTTGCTGTGTTCCACAGAGGAAGATGATTATGCAGGACAGACTGGAGAAGGAGCGAATTGATGCCAAGAATGCTGTGGAAGAATATGTCTACGATCTTCGAAACAAGCTGTGCAGCGTCTATGAAAAACTTGTCAGTGAAGAGGTAAGAGGGCTTCATTCTTTTCTCCTAGATTACTATTTATTATTATTCTAGAAAATAAATTAAGTTTAAACAATAATTTGATTGGTATTTATTTCCAAGACAACATGTCTAAAACCAGATAACTCTGCGAATCTTCTATTTTGATTGATTGCATTATTAATATATAAATGACCTTGCAGGATAGCAGTAAACTTTCCCTCATGCTGGAGGACACAGAAAACTGGCTTTATGAAGAAGGGGAGGACCAACCCAAACAAGTATATGTGGATAAACTGGCTGAACTGAAGGTACAGCACACTGATCTTTAACAACTTAACATGCCTCTTTGTGGCTGCACACAATTCAAATACATTGTTTTGTGAAGCTGTTCAGGAAATCTTTTTCACCAGTGTGACTGGGTACCCCCTGCCCCTGGGTGTAGTTGGTTTATTTTGTACAGTTTGGGTTATGTTGCACGGGTAAGTTTAAGTGTATATTGTTATGTGAGCACAGGGATGTCACAATTAGTTCACATGCCGGGATCAGATTGAATGATTAGCAATCAAGTCCCGGCACAGCTGTATTTAAGGAGCACGGATTTCTCACTCGGGTTGGTGTGATCAGAGGTGGAACGAGAGTCAGGAGGTGAAGTAAAATAATTACAATTGCTATTCATACTGAATTTATACCAATGCAATATTTGTGTGTTCTGTGTCTGGTTGTCTGCCTGTTTTGGCCACCGTGCCGTTTTTGTTTGTTCAGGTGTTTTTGTTTTGTGTTTTTAAATATTTTTTATAATAAATCTGCGCAGCAGCGCTTCACTTACCATACTGAGCCCTGCCTACTTCCTGTTTTGACGTCACCACACAAAGCTCTCCGTGACAACCAGGTAAAGTAAATGACAGCAGCAGTGTTCATTTTCTTCTGTTGTGGACACAAAGAAGCAGAATTATTGATTTATGTGCGAGGCTAGAAATGAAGCCTTAACCCTTTGCGGTCCATTTACTAAATGCGCGTCAGGCACGCCAGGTCTAATTTATTTTCACACGCGCAGTTAATTTTAGATGCGCTGTTTAAAAGTATTTTTTTTCACAGTCAAACGGGTTTAAAAGGCCCTGCATAACAACAAAGCACTCACTAGGCATCTTCAGCCCCGCCCCACCCTTTCGTTCGCTATAGCTTTCACCTATGTAAGAAATAAATAATAATAATAATAATAATAGTCGTACATACCAATCAATCATCTCCTGATCACTCGTTTTATCACCAAACTCCTCAATGATGCGATCCAAGTCATTATTTTATTACTATAACATCTCAAAAAAGCTCTGCAAATGTCCGTGTTCTCTGTGCGCTGACTCACTATCAGCCAGCTTGTTTACTTATGACCGCCCCGTTATCTGATACCAGGGCCATGTATGACTATTCATGAGATACGCCTTTTTTTTTTTTCGACTTGTCTCGGCTCCTGTCGTTCCCACTCGGCCATTGAATGGTTTTCTCGGCTTTTTCTGGAGAAAAAACGACTAAAACCCGTTTTTTGCGTTTCTATAATGATGTCGGACAGGGTCCGACAATGGACCTGATAGGAATAATTGCATTGTTGGACCAGGTCCGACAATGGACCGCAAAGGGTTAAACTAAACCTGGCTTTTCATCTGGAAGATTACTGAAAAGAGGGCACAGCCATCATTCGTATTAAAATAAAAGCTTGCAGAAAACCATTGGGTTTGTTTCAAGGGAGCAGTGATATGATTTTCATACTTTATTTTACAGAAATATGGCCAACCCATTCAGGACAGGCACATGGAACATGAAGAGAGACCAAAGATGTTCGATGAACTTGGAAAAAAGATCCAAACCTTTATGAAGGCTGTGGAAGCTTATAAAAGAAAGGTGATTTAAATTGACTGAATATATTTAACATGCAATAACTGAGCTTATTTATCAAACGCAATACAAAATGTGCAGTTCATATTATACAGTCTTTATTTGAATGTAACTTCTACCCTGTTATGTTAATTGTTTTCTAGAAATATCTAATCGTGTCTTCTGTGTTTCTCCGTTGCAGGATGAAAGATATGACCACGTGGAAGCTGCTGAGATGGTGAAGGTAGAAAAGTGTGTCGGTGAGACGATGGTCTGGATGAACAATAAGATGAACGCACAAAGCAAGCTGAGTCCTGCCCAGGACCCAGTCGTGAAAGTGTTGGAGATACTTGTAAAAACCCAGGTACAAAAATAAGCTTATTATTGAATATAAACTGACACATATCGCCAAGGGACATTTTGAAGTACGTTATCTGTTTTTAAGAAGGTGGCTAAACTTTCCACGTTTTCCAAGCTAGGCCTAATTATTTCCACCTGAGCTTTCGACAAAGCAGAAGGGTTCACTTCTGTAGGGTTGTCATTGAAATGTTTTCCAAATGTGGCGTGGTAGGTCACACATGATAAGCATAAGCATGCATTGTGAAGCAAAAAGGTACGGTAAAGCATATTAAATAATAGTAAACGATGATAAACGCATAATATAACCATTGGAAAAGCATGGCAAAACTGCTAAATTACATTGCAAATTTAATGTGGTAAACTTTTGTAAAGAAACCATTATTGGGTTGTCTTTGAAATGTCTGCATATTCCAGTGCATTACCAAACGTATTTGGAATGCACTGGAAGAAAAGGTGGACCTTTCTAAAAAGTAAAATTGCGCCGAGTCATTTGTTATTGTCTTGTAATGGTCTGTGGCCCAAAAAGTAGCTCCTACCCAAGATTAGATATAAAGTCTTGGCATCTCCTAGCGGTCTGTCTTAAGCTTTGACAGATAACCGTTCCATGAAGAACAAACTATTTCCATGCTGTTGCTCACTGTAACTGTTTTGCTGTTGTTCACATCTTAGCCATGGTTAAATGCATGATTGTTTTCATGTTCCCGGTGTTTAGGAACTGGACAGTACCTGCAGTCCTATCATCAACAAGCCAAAGCCCAAGGTGGAGTCCCCAGCTGAAGAGGACAAGGCAGACAGAGCTCCCAATGGCCCTGTGAATGGACAGAGCGGGGCAGAGGGCAAGGCTGAGCAGACAAAGCCCCCCACGGGAGAGATGGAAGTGGACTGAGACTGAACTTCACCCCCCTTCAGGATATTCCATCATTGCACTAACAATATAGGTTTCATGTCCGTTTTAGACCTGTGTTTGGGTTGTTTTTCCATGTTCCTGTATTCTATCAATTGTCTTTTTATACTTTCTGAGTTTGTTTGTTTTGTTAATTTGTCTTTTTTTTTCTTTCAATTTAAATCAGTTATGAATTGTAGTCATAGCATGATGTGCTTCAAGATGTGGTATCTGGCCCTGCCAGAGTTCAAAGTGAGGCATTTTTATTTGCACAGCCATTTTTGTTATTGTGCTGATACTGGACCGTACTCTAGTTATTCATGTTACAAACTATTCCATTTTTATGGGTTTCTTTCTGCTTTATCAATATATCTATCTATCTATATATAGATAGATAGATCGATAGATAGATAGATAGATAGATAGATATATCTGTGTGCTTCTCAGAACAATTTGAGATTGTAGATATCGGTATTAGATTATAATGCTCTGTGTGTGTGCATTGTGTTGCACATTTACAGTTTAGGTTTTAAATTGAATCTGAGTAGTTTGTTGCTTATAATCAGTAAATACTGCTTTACTACTTTTTTAATGGGGCCTGCCAATTCTGTGGTTAAAAGAACAGTAAAAAGTTCATTTTCTTAATAAGGTTTAGAACACAATAGACATTTTTATGTTGGGCTGTTGGTAGAAGCTTTGTCAACCAGATGGCATAGTTGCAGAAACATCACACCTTTTGGATTAATCTCGATTCACTTGTAAAAATAGCAAAGTTTCAGGCAAAATCCATCAAACTAATCAAACACCTACTCTGTGAACAGGAATGAAGTCAGAATGAGTGACAATTTCAGTCAGGCTTGTAAATGGAATACTTGATTTAATCTGAGCCTATCCAAATTTAACACATTGTATGACTCATATTAAAAGGACAAATAAAGCGCAAACAGAAAAAAAGTGTCTGCAAAATTTTTTTTTTAGTTCATAAACAAGTTTCAGCTAATGCCACTGTACATTTTTAGTTTTTTAATCCAGTATTACCCCAGCCCTCCCCAATCTATGTTCTTGGGACCATGCGTGACTTAATGGGTTCATCTACTTCCTGGAATAGTAATTCTAGGAAACTGATGAGCCTGCATGACTTGTTCAGCAACACCAGCATTCCAACATTTGCATAACTTGATTTTATCTTATTTGTGATTTTTTTTTTGTTGTTTCTGTGTCCGTTTCTGATTTTGATTCCATTTTACATACTGTGTAACTAAATTTGCTCTACTCGGAAAAAACTCCAGCTGCAACACCTGCATTATGCCGTACAGATTGCATTCAAATCTTTCCATCAGTTTATGCAATTATTTTAGTGTATTTGTTTGGTTATTGTGCCTTGCTACTTATAGAGAACTACCATTTGGTTTTAAAAATCTGTACTTCTGCAAGTTTTGTTAGTGCCTAGTACAATAGCTTGCCATTGACTGTATTGTAGTTCAACAGACAGATGGCCTAGACATCCTTTAGACATTGTTCCTCGTTTTTTCCAATGGATTTGACTTGTTAAACTGTTCTTGTAAAAAAAAAAAAAGTGCATTTGACAGCAGGTAGACGGGCACTTTAAAATGCAGTACTTGTAGTATTGATGCAGTGCACTGAAACACTGTTTTATTAGAGGGCTGATGATGAAAATTAGCTTTATATTAATTTCATATGGAAATACTGTGAACAGGAGGTAAAAGAAGACCAACTAAAAGGGTTTTCTTGCTGTTCTCCATTATCCACAGTACAGACAGCAACCAATGTGCAGTAGAAAAAGCACCAATTGTATTCCAGTGACAAAAGAAATAATTTGTTTGTTAAAATTACAATATTTAACTGCTACCTATATAGAAGTATGTATTACTTAGTTATGTTACTTATTTTAATTAGTAAATTGGCCTTTGAACTAAAGTATTCACAGCAGTAGAATGTCAGTAAGGCTAGGATTTCTCCCCAGAAATATTGATATAGTGTACAAAAGGTTAAACATTCTATTTTCCATCATCCTGAAGTGGAATTACAGCAATGCTCAGAAAGTCATTGCTCTGCCCAGAACAATTGTCATAGTACTTTGACCTTACCAACACAGTCACAAGGTCACACAAGCCTTACTGACATCTATTCTTTGGTCTGTTGAAATATTGGACTGGATTTGCCCCTTTTGTTGAAAATACACTGTTGTTAAAGTTCAAGGGGTAGGCAACATGACAATAAATGTAATTAAGAGTAAAACAAAGATATGAAATGGGTGTAATTACCTCATCAGTTCAGTGGAACATAGGCCTTGCTTGTTGCTGTGCGTGGGATTTGTAACACTGTGGTTAAAGCAAATGAAGTTAATCAAATCTGTTATGATGCTACAGTAATCTTGTGTATGCACTGACATTACACATTTTCTATTCATTTAATAAATTGTCAAAACTGCAAAAGGGTGAGGGAGATATAAACTAGTAAACACTGTCTAGGATAGAGAAAAAAGCTCTTTCCTAAGTTTAAAACCCAAAATTAAAAACAGGTTATTATTATTATTATTTATTTCTTAGCAGATGCCCTTATCCAGGGCGACTTACAATTGTTACAAGATATCACATTATTTTTACATACAATTACCCATTTATACAGTTGGGTTTTTACTGGAGCAATCTAGGTAAAGTACCTTGCTCAAGGGTACAGCAGCAGTGTCCCCTACCAGGGATTGAACCCATGACCCTCCGGTCAAGAGTCCAGAGCCCTAACCACTACTCCACACTGCTGCTGAGTTGCATGTTGAAGTGTTTGCACTGAACTTGAGCACTGTAGGTGTTCAGACCTTGCGATTACGGCAAATACTTTGTATGTTCAATATGGCTGTCATAAGCAGAATAAAGTGTCTGGTGACAGGCTTTGTTATGCACTGATATGAATTAATTAACCAAGGAATACTTAAAGTACGGGTAAGTAAGTATGGGCCAACATGTTTTGTTCAGGGAATGTGCAAAAATGTATTTACATCGTGTCTTTCATGGATACATTTTTTATTAATTGCATTTGTAAGGCAATCAGCTGTCTGAAATCAAGGCTGGTATGGTGAGGGTTCTTCTGTCAGTTTGTCTGATTTTCTGCAACCCAAGTATGTATAGCTGCAAATAACATGCTGTGCTAATTTCAGACCAGGTGACAGCTTTTTAGCCTAGCTTCCAAGTGTGCTCAACCGTGCTCAACCGCACTGAACTGGTTAATATCTGACAGCTTTTGTTATTATTTTGTTGAAAGCTGTAACAGAACTGCCTGGACCACTTTGAAAACTGTTGGTGTAAAAACTTTAGATCCATTGTGTACTGGCCAAGTATTTGTGAATTAAGAAACTGTCAGGTTTGTCAAAGCCCTTCTGCTCTGTATCAATGATTGGTGTGATGCTAAACAGTATCATCTCACTGGAAACGTCAGTCATTAAGATTAAACCACAGGGTTTCCATTAACCTTCACTCCTCTCTTCTGGATTTAAGAAATTGGAAGCACTAAATCACATTGCAGTTTATTAATTCTCAACGTTCACATACATACTGGTTTGGTTCCCAGGCTTTTCCTGGTCTTGCCTTCACTGTAAACAACAGTAAGACCACCCCTCTCTCTCCAGTGTTAACGGAATCCCTAATTTGGACATATTCCGTGTTGATGCAGAGTTCCAGTTGTTTGACATGTCTAACTGGCAGCTTCTGTCTTTTCAGCTTTAAGCAAAAGTGAAATACAGTTCATCTCCCATTGCAGCTGTGTAATTATTCAATACCAAAACGAGGTATTAAATATTACAAAAATCAAACTCTGCTGTTTTTCTTCATTAAGGGGTTTATAAGTAAACTGTATACAAGATAATTTAAACAAAATAAGCCTGGGGAAACTGGCACATTTACCTTATTTAATATTATTATTTATTTCTTAGCAGGTGCCCTTATCCAGGGCGATGGGGCAGCATAAACTGTAGATCGAAGAGTGGCAGGGTTGAGATACTTTTAGTTTTTCAATGACCATAACGGCAGTCGTTTTAGAAACATAAACCTGATCTTTCTTACCTCTACACTGCATTTTATAGTATTTATATCTGACACATCTTTTCATTTTATACAAACCACAACAGCTTTTACGATTTTAAAACTTGTTTCAATTAAGTGTTCCCAACCCAACATGCCTGCTTTCCTCCTAGATTTTGCTTAGTTGTTGTTGTCCTAGCATAGATACCAAATGATGCTGCCACTTTATAATGCAGCATTATTATTATTATTATTATTATTATTATTATTATTATTATTATTATTATTATTAATAATAAACGGTTGTATTTTTACACAAATGTGGGTCCCACTTTACGCACATAGGGCAACACCAAACAGGACACATGGATGCATTGATAGTAATGGTAATGCCTGGTAGTCGGTATACAAATAAAATGTAATTTATCTAGATAATGATTGCAATGCAGTAAGAGAACAGAAAAATTATTTAAATGCATTTACTGAATGTGGTAATAGTAGGTAGAGCTCTAAAAGGTGAAAACTCACACTGATCTGATTTCATACAAACCCCTTCAGTTCCATCAAGTTTCCTGATTATTAATTACTAATGCACTCTAATATGACTGTCAATATGATAATGTCATTAGAAAGAGAAGTCGTAAGGATCGTTGAGCTCTGCTGCCGGGCAGGGCTTGTGGATGGCATTGTGGACGTCAGCCAGCTCATGGCAATGCAGAGAGTGGAATGTCATCAGCCTCCCACACACCTGAGGGATTTCCACCTGCTTCAGATGAACCCGTTGAACTCTGTGAAGACCATAAAGAAAGCACTGGCTCAACAATATCCAGTAATAGCACCTGAAATTAAACTTGATGTGATAGTGCTTGTGATCACAGTGTATATATATAGTTTACCAAAATACATTTGAACCCTTTAAAGAACATTGGCCTGCCAATTGCATTTTCTGTCTTAACAAAAAAAAAAATCTTTACATCGGAAACAAAAACAAACAAAAAATAAACATTGTAATGTAAGCCTTGAGACCCCCAGGTGCTAGAAATACAGGCTATATCCCCTCCGGTCACTGCATTAATGTTCCATATTAAGTTTCCACGCTATACTAAATAGTGCATATAAGTCAGAAGGGCAAATTCTCATACCCCCCATATAGTTCACACACAAAAAAATGTTACCCATAAAATGTAATTAAAATATTGAGACCTACTGTGCACAGGTTCTTAAGGGGGTCTACATTTGTTGCTTTTCAGGACTAAATAGCTCATCCCCCCCCCCAAAAAAAAAATAAAAGTAAATATATGTGATATCGTGCTTAGAAAATGTGTTTCTGTATTGAGAACAAACACAGTGAACAGGGAACGTTTTAAAAGTTTCTGGTGTGACTGACATGGTTACCTGGGATTGTATTGATACAGCTCCAGCTCCTCTTCGATTGCCAACTCGTTTGTAGAGGAGGTAGATTCCTGACACGTGTTCAGCTTTAAAAGTAAAAATCACAAGAACATGTATGTCTTACTAGATCATTGTAGGGTTTTAAAGCACCACGGTCCCGAGGGGAGTAAATGTTTTGTGGTTGGATAAACCTTGCTTAATTTGCTCCCGGTGCTCTGCAGTGTGTACAGTACCTGATTCCCGCTGTCTCCGTCTGCAGGATTGCTGGTGGTAGGTGACTCTGGTCTGCTGCTCGCTGGCTCCTGCACAGGAAGGTCTCCAGAGGCAGTCCTTAGCTCCTCTGTGAGCTCCCTGCTCCAGGACTCCTTCTCATTCACATCCCAGTGCTCATTCTCACCAAACATACCTGCAGATCAGACCACAGACATGTCCAGCTACGGCTTCCATAGGAACAGGACTACAGATTACATGCCAATGGTGTGAAAAGTCTCATTGGATAAAACATGACCGTTATCCTCGAGACTGCATTGAACCTAATTAACTAAAATCAGTACATGCCCCTGACTAGGACAATAAAGGAAGAAAGGGCTTGCCTCCACCAGTTAAAAAAAACAACATATTGACTGAAATAAAACACATGCCATATCGCAACAGGATCATGGCATCACAAATTATGCTGGGGAGGAAGCAGGTCAGAAACAGACACACGTCATTTAACTGAAGGACCCTATCGGGGTGTGTTGCTAAGGTGGAACACTTAATGCTTATCAGAACACATATCAGATTGCATTCATGAAAAGAACAGCACACTGCAGACTGACATGGGGGGCAGTTCGAGTTTCTAGTGAGGGACCGGGCCCTCGCACATACCGATCAGTTCCCCCTGGCAGCTCCACAGCCTCAGCTGACAGTCACGGGAAGACGTGAGAAGCAGCTGCCACTCGGGGATAAACTCAACGCTGTTCAGAACAACAAAAAAAACGTGCTGCTAATTCTTCATTAAACCTGTTGAACTCATGGAAATTGAGCTTTACTTGAGTTGAAGAAAAAATAAAGTAAAAAACTTAAAAAAAAAAAAAAAAAAACAGAAAAGGCCATGTTTTTAAGCCTTGTGTCTAAACAATTATGGCAGCACCGTAGTCATGATAAAGCAGAATTATGGCAACTGATTTCATTCAGGCCTTGGTTGTTACCTCATTCAGTCCTGTTGTCCTTTGAAAAGAAGTTACTCACACTTCTTTTCAGTTTTTTACAGCAACAATGATCAAACACATCAGAAATGAGAAAATGAAGAAACTGCAGATGTTATGCAGCTTACTGTACCTGGTGATATTGCAGGTATGTGCTCTCCAGCTGTGTAACACTGTGAAGAAAAAAAAAATTGAAACTAGCCATTGCTTATTATACCTAGGTCACGTTTTCCATCAATGGAACTTCAACCTAGGATTCACACAATTACATACCAGTATTTATTACAGTGTTTACAACAGTATCCTGATTCTGTGTACTTTAATTTGGAAGACAAAAACGTTTGTTTGTTGTGGTTACTTATACATACAGAGTCCACTTGTGATACATACATTGAGGTTTCCCCAGTGGGTGGGTTGTTTGGCAGTGCTATGGTGTACCACAATAGACCAGAAATCCCTAATTAAGTTTGCAAGGGATAGGAAGCAATTTACCACATGTTTAAGGGATTGCTGGCATAAACAAAACAAGCCATTGCCAAAATCCTCCTCGTTTCTATAGAGGGTGGTGTTCAAGTGAACAACTTACAAAAGTTCCCATGAGCCTGTGAAAATGTATTTTCTAGACAATGAAAAGGCATAAGCACCGGCTTGTACAGTTCACTGGAATCCCCCTGCATAGATACCATGTGAACTATCTTGGTACAACCTAATCAACCAATAAATGCATATACAGTACCAGCTACAGTCTCCTTCGGTCTTGTTCAATTTTACCTTATAATACAATATATATTTTTCGACCTTTGCTGGTTCATACTGCAGTCATGCGACCATCACTGAGAGAGATCATTAGTCTCTCTGGTCCTGCATATGTATAGCTATCCAAGGTCAACTGGTCGCCACAGTTTAATTTTTATGAACTCTAGATGGACGCCATCTAGATGAGGCACTGCACCTTCAACACGGGTCCTGTTCACAGTGTTAGTATGAGCTGGTATTCTCACACTGAGGAAGAATATGAGCTGGTATTCTCACACAGAGGAATATGAGCTGGTATTCTCAGAGGAGGAATATGAGCTGGTATTCTCAGAGGAGGAATATGAGCTGGTATTCTCACACAGAGGAGGAATGTGAGCTGGTATTCTCACACAGAGGAGGAATATGAGCTGGTATTCTCACACGGAGGAATATGAGCTGGTATTCTCAGAGGAGGAATGTGAGCTGGTATTCTCACACCGAGGAAGAATATGAGCTGGTATTCACACACAGGAGAATATAAACTGGTATTCTCAGGAGGAATATGAGCTGGAATTCTCAGGAGGAATATGAGCTGGTATTCACACACGGAGGAATATGAGCTGGTATTCTCAGGAGGAATATGAGCTGGTATTCTCAGAGGAGGAATGTGAGCTGGTATTCTCACACCGAGGAAGAATATGAGCTGGTATTCACACACAGGAGAATATAAACTGGTATTCTCAGGAGGAATATGAGCTGGTATTCTCAGAAGAGGAATGTGAGCTTGTATTCTCAGAGGAGGAATGTGAGCTTGTATTCTCAGAGGAGGAATGTGAGCTTGTATTCTCACACAGAGAAGGAATATGAGCTGGTATTCTCACACAGAGGAGGAAGTTAAGCTGGTATTCTCACACAGAGGAGGAATATGAGCTGGTATTCTCACACAAAGGAGGAATATGAGCTGGTTTTCACACACTGAGGAGGAATATGAGCTGGTATTCTCAGAGGAGGAATATGAGCTGGTATTCACACATGGTGGAGGAATATGAGCTAGTATTCTCAGAGGAGGAATATGAGCTGGTATTCTCACACAGAGGAGGCATATGAGCTGGTATTCTCAGGAGGAATATGAGCTGGTATTCTCAAGAGGAATATGAGCTGGTATTCTCATACAGAGGAGGAATATGAGCTGGTATTCTCAGGAGGAATATGAGCTGGTATTCTCAAGAGGAATATGAGCTGGTATTCTCAATCGGAGGAATATGAGCTGGACTTTTCACATGGAGGAGGAATATGAACTGGTATTCTCAGGATTAATATGAGCTGGTATTCTCATAGGAGGAATACGTGCTGGTATTCTCACATGGAGGAGAAATATGAGCTAGTATTCTCAGGAGGAATATGAGCTGGTATTCTCAGAGAAGGAATATGAGCTGGTATTCTCACACAGGAGGAATATGAGCTAGTATTCTCAGAGGATGAATATGAGCTGGCATTCTCACACAGAGGAATATGAGCTGGTTGTCTCAGAGGAGGAATATGAGCTGGTATTCTCACACAGAGGAGGAATGTGAGCTGGTCTTTTCACATGGAGGAGGAATATGAACTGGTATTCTCGGAGGAGGAATATGAGCTGGTATTCTCACAGGAGGAATATGTGCTGGTATTCTCACATGGAGGAGAAATATGAGCTGGTATTCTCACATGGAGAAGGAATATGAGCTGGTATTCTCACACTGAGGAGGAATATGAGCTGGTATTTTCAGAGGAGGGATATGAGCTGGAATTCTCAGAGGAGGAATATGAACTGGTATTCACACACGGAGGAGGAATATTAGCTAGTATTCTCAGAGGAGGAATATGAGCTGGTATTGTCACACTGAGGAGGAATATGAGCTGGTATTCTTAGAGGAGGCATATGAGCTGGTATTCTCACACGGAGGAAGGGTGGTTTCGGGAGCATTCTGCGCATAGTCTTGAATATTCCAGATGTAAACGAAGCCCAGCCGATCTCCAGCAAACAGCAAGGTGTCGTCTCCACTGAGAGTCAGGGCAACAACTGTGGCTTTCTGTGGAGACTGGGCACACATACACAGATTGACACTGTCAGCATTATCTCGGTTTTGTTTTAGCAAAACAAATAAAGACAAAATCCTTAAGCAGGAACAAAAGAGACACTATAAAAAAATAAATTACCACCATGTAGCTTTCAGAACATTAACTGTTTGACCAGCTGCTGTTCTATTAGGACAATTAGTGCAGCATGAACAACTGGGATCAAGTGTTTACAATGCTTTACTTCCTTTATATATTTATTTTTATATCTCTTACAAACTACTAATAAAGCATTAACCATGGTATTATAAGAGGTGTCATTTAGTTTGGGCTTGTTTGTTCTGATAAGAGTGCCTACATACGACATAGAATTAGGACATGAGATTCAGAGAATTCAGAACTTTGTCATGGTCTATGCACAGGTGACACCTATACACAAGATGAGATATACTGGAATTTTGATAAATCCTTAACATATTTCTAATTTTCAATTTATTTTATATAATGTTGTTTTTTAGTCAAGTCAGAAACCTTCACACAGCACAGAAACTGCCTTACTAAAGTGATAAATGCCCTTAATTGTATTACTTGTACTGTGATACTTGAAATGTATTTGCTTACGATTGTAAGTCGCCCTGGATAAGGACGTCTGCTAATAAATAAATAATAATAATAATAATTAGCAGAGACACCTTTAGTCTTACAATGCACAAAGGCAAAGTGTCTGTCAGATCTTCATTCAGGTATCATTATTTTTTTTATGTTGCTTGACCTCATGTTACTTGTCTAAATGTGTCGAGCAGGAAGCCCTCCTGATGGTCTGATAAGGACAATTACTCTGGAAATGAATAAACCATTACAGAAGGAAATTCAACCTGAATAAGTACTTTGACACCCCCTTTAAGTCATAATGATCTGAATGATCCATGTGAGTGTATGAGATGTCCTCACACTGTGTTCTTTACTTGATCCAACTTCAAATATCATTCACTAGACTGCACCGTACTGGTTTATCCAGGGGACGTGGCTGAACTGTGCCATTGCTGATGCCCTAATCCAAATAAAATTCTTCATCACACTGGGATTCTCTGGATAAACATATTTTAAATTAACCTACAAAGCAGACTCTAGTTAGCACACCCCAGCCCACTGGGAGACTTGACACAGATTCTACAGGTGGAATATCTGTCTCTACTGCTGGATTTGGAAAGACCTTATATGAGGTGTCTGTTTTAACACCTGTCACATTCTCTAGTGTACAGGACCTAATCACTGCTGTCCTAAATTACACAATTGCTATACCCATTCTAATGAGGTTACACAAATCTTCAATCACAAAGCAGTGGTTCTGTACAAGGCCTTTGGTAGCAGAAGGGCTTTATCAGAATGTTACCACAGTGGTAACACCACAACTGTATGAAACTGTATGTAAGTTTCATTAGAATTGGACAAGCAGTTAGATATATACGGGGGGGATAATAACCGAGCTCCATGGGCTATGTTTGGCAATAAAAGACACATTAGTGTATAAGAGGGTGTTTTTTAGGTTACACTTACTCCACTGAACTGTCCAAAGAGTTTTCCACCACCAAATATATTCCAGAAATGAATACATCCTAAAATTAAAGAAAATGTGCCATTAAATATGCAAGCAATGTAAAAAATATGACAAAAAAATACATAGTTTAAGGATGGAAACCAGCAAAATAAGCATGGAAATTCAACATGGTTACCTTTTATAAATAGAAATCATACAAAGAAAAGGCAAGGTACAGAACTCCGAACAGAGTCATATCTGTCTTTTCTGAGATAGTAGCAGTGGATAGTAGATAGTAGCACGGCAGTGGAATGCAGGGTGACAGGGTTAATGACATCACAGGGTTCTGCTGCTCTTTGCTGATTGATTGATTGTGTTCCAGTTTACTTGTTCCTCAGGGACTGAGCTGCTAAATTTGACCTCAACTCAAAAAAAAACAAAAAGAAAAAAAAAAAAAACACTGATGTTTTACATTATATGTCGAGTAAACCAACTGATTATGGCACTAACCTAAACACTTGGTTAGGTTTACTTTTTAATTGGTGCGTTTTTAAAAAGGCTGATGTGGGTGTGCATTCACCTGTGCTAGAGCATAAGAACCAGGTAACTACAGACCAATAAGCCTGACTTCTATTATATGTAATATGATCCAAAATGGAAAATTACCTACATGGTAACAATGTCCTGGGAGACAGTCAGCATGGTTTTAGGAAAGGGAGATCGTGTCTAACTAACCTGCTTGATTTTTTTGAGGATGCAACATCAACAATGGATAATTGCAAAGCATACGACATGGTTTATTTAGATTTCCAGAAAGCTTTTGACAAAGTCCTGCATAAAAGATTAATTCTCAAACTGAACGCAGTAGGGATTCAAAGAAATGCATGCACATGGATTAGGGAGTGGTTATCATGTAGAAAACAGAAAGTACTGAATAGAGGAGAAACCTCAAAATGGAGCAAAGTAACCAGTGGTGTACCACAGGGATCAGTATTAGGTCCTCTGCTATTCCTAATCTTCATTAATTATTTAGATTCTGGTGTAGTAAGCAAACTAGTTAAATTTGCAGATGACACAAAAATAGGAGGAGTGGCAAACACTGTTGCAGCAGCAAAGGTCATTCAAAATGATCTAGACAGCATCCAGAACTGGGCAGACACATGGCAAATGACATTTAATAGAGAAAAGTTTAAAGTACTGCACACAGGCAATAAAAATGTGCATTATAAATATCATATGGGGCATACTGAAATTGAAGAAAGAATCTATGAAAAAAACCTAGGAGTTTATGTTGGCTCAGAAATGTCTTCATCTAGACAATGTGGAGAAGCTATAAAAAAGGCCAACAAGATGCTCGGACATATTGTGAGAAGTGCTGAATTTAAATCAAGGGAAGTAATGTTAAACCTCTACAATGCATTAGTAAAACCTCACCTAGAATACTGTGTTCAGTTTTGGTCACCTCGTTACAAAAAGTATATTGCTGCTCTAGAAAGAGTGCAAAGAAGAGCAGCCAGAATTATCCTGGGTTTAAAAGGCATGTCGTATGCAGACAGGCTAAAAGAATTGAATCTATTCAGTCTTGAACAAAGAAGACTACGCAGCGATCTGATTCAAGCATTCACAATCCTAAAAGGTATAGACAATGTCAATCCAGGGGACTTCTTTGACCTGAAAAAAGAAACAAGGACCAGGGGTCACAAATGGAGATTAGATAAAGGGGCATTCAGAACAGAAAATAGGAGGCACTTTTTTACACAGAGAAGAGTGAGGGTCTGGAACCAACTCCCCAGTAATGTTGTTGAAGCTGACATCCTGGGATCCTTCAAGAAGCTGCTTGATAAGATTCTGGGATCAATAAGCTACTAACAACCAAACAAGCAAGATGGGCCGAATGGCCTCCTCTCGTTTGTAAACTTTCTTATGTTCTTATGTTCTTAATTGAGAGGAGGCCATTCGGCCATCTAAGCTTCTCCGGTTCCTGAACAGGCTGCAGGGTTTAAAACACAAATCATTACTTTCCCTAGCACGCTGCTTCATTGTACGTATTCCTGCAATATCTTTTGATATTTTTATTAACATATTCCTAGTCATTAATCAGTTTCGACCCATTATTTTCATTTCATATCGGGCCTTCCCGAATTCACAACAACGGCGTCTTCAATCCAACCTGTTCAATCAGAAACATTTCAGTGGTTCCTGACTCCTCCCCTAAAGTTCAGCATTTTGATTGGTTCATCTGTCTTTCCTGATCGCTCCGGCATAGGCTCAGAGGGGCGGGAACAGGTTTATATAACTTGTCGAAACTGATTTATGACCAGGGATATGTAAATAAAAATATCCAAACAATCACAGGAATACGTACAACAAAGCAGTAAAATAGGGGAAACAATGTGCAGCCTATCCAGTAACACTAGCATTGGTTAGGGTTAATTGTGTCAGCTGCTTGTAGGATTTTAAAGACTTCATAGTACTACATGTAGATTTCCAATACAGAGATTGTTTTCTCTTGTTCTGACTGTCTTCTGACCTGCTTAGACTTGAGTTTTTAAAATTGGCATAACACTTGTGTTTAGGCCAAATGTAACTGCTCAGTCCCATGAGGGCAGGGAAATGGGAACACAACAATAAACCAGACGACACCGCAGTGATATAAACCAGACGCCACTGCAGCGATATAAACCAGACGCCACTGCAGCGATACAAACCAGACGCCACTGCAGCGATACAAACCAGACACCACTGCAGCGATACAAACCAGACGCCACTGCAGCGATATAAACCAGACGACACTGCAGCGATATAAACCAGACGACACTGCAGCGATATAAACCAGACGCCACCGCAGCGATATAAACCACACGCCACTGCAGCGATATAAACCAGACGCCACCGCAGCGATATAAACCAGACGACACCGCAGCGATATAAACCAGACGACACCGCAGCGATATAAACCAGACACCACTGCAGCGATATAAACCAGACACCACCGCAGCGATATAAACCAGACGCCACCGCAGCGATATAAACCAGACGCCACCGCAGCGATATAAACCGGACACCACTGCAGCAATATAAACCGGACACCACTGCAGCAATATAAACCAGACACCACTGCAGCGATATAAACCAGACACCACCGCAGCGATATAAACCAGACGCCACCGCAGCGATATAAACCACACGCCACTGCAGCGATATAAACCAGACGCCACCGCAGCGATATAAACCAGACGCCACCGCAGCGATATAAACCAGACGACACCGCAGCGATATAAACCAGACGCCACCGCAGCGATATAAACCAGACACCACCGCAGCGATATAAACCAGACACCACTGCAGCGATATAAACCAGACGCCACCGCAGCGATATAAACCAGACGACACCGCAGCGATATAAACCAGACGCCACCGCAGCGATATAAACCAGACGCCACTGCAGCGATATAAACCAGACGCCACCGCAGCGATATAAACCAGACGACACCGCAGCGATATAAACCAGACGCCACTGCAGCGATATAAACCGGACACCACTGCAGCAATATAAACCAGACACCACTGCAGCGATATAAACCAGACACCACTGCAGCGATATAAACCAGACGCCACCGCAGCGATATAAACCAGACGACACCGCAGCGATATAAACCAGACGCCACTGCAGCGATATAAACCAGACGCCACCGCAGCGATATAAACCAGACGACACCGCAGCGATATAAACCAGACGCCACCGCAGCGATATAAACCAGACACCACCGCAGCGATATAAACCAGACACCACTGCAGCGATATAAACCAGACGCCACCGCAGCGATATAAACCAGACGACACCGCAGCGATATAAACCAGACGCCACTGCAGCGATATAAACCACACGCCACTGCAGCGATATAAACCAGACACCACTGCAGCGATATAAACCGGACGCCACCGCAGCGATATAAACCAGACGACACCGCAGCGATATAAACCACACGCCACTGCAGCGATATAAACCAGACGACACCGCAGCGATATAAACCAGACGACACCGCAGCGATATAAACCAGACACCACTGCAGCGATATAAACCAGACACCACTGCAGCGATATAAACCGGACACCACTGCAGCGATATAAACCGGACACCACTGCAGCGATATAAACCAGACGCCACCGCAGCGATATAAACCAGACGACACCGCAGCGATATAAACCAGACACCACTGCAGCGATATAAACCAGACACCACTGCAGCGATATAAACCGGACACCACTGCAGCGATATAAACCGGACACCACTGCAGCGATATAAACCAGACGCCACTGCAGCGATATAAACCAGACGCCACTGCAGCGACATAAACCGGACACCACTGCAGCAATATAAACCAAGAACTACTGCAGCGATATAAACCAGACGCCACTGCAGCGATATAAACCAGACGCCACTGCAGCGATATAAACCAGACGCCACTGCAGCGACATAAACCGGACACCACTGCAGCAATATAAACCAAGAACTACTGCAGCGATATAAACCAGACGCCACTGCAGCGATATAAACCGGACGCCACTGCAGCGATATAAACCGGACACCACTGCAGCGATATAAACCAGACGCCACTGCAGCGATATAAACCGGACGCCACTGCAGCGATATAAACCGGACACCACTGCAGCGATATAAACCAGACACCACTGCAGCGATATAAACCAGACACCACTGCAGCGATATAAACCAGACGCCACCGCAGCGATATAAACCGGACACCACTGCAGCGATATAAACCAGACGCCACCGCAGTGGTTAATTGTTGTTATTTGAGATGCAGCTCAGATACGACCGCTGGTAGTTCTGAATATTGCCTTTCACTTGGATAGTTTCCCCCTCCTGTAGTTCAACAAAAGCTGAGTCTGATTTTGTACCTGGTATCTGAAGACATGATACCAACTCAACTGAAGGGGTATACTGGGTAAAAGGGTGAATGGCATGAATGTGAATCAAAAGTATGAAATGAAAGAGAACAGTGTTGATACCTCCAGGTCCACTGGCTACCAAGGATGCTGCAGTCTTCTGATTGGGACCCCTTGAGGGGATGAAGAGAACGCTGCAAATATTCAGATCATCTAGAAAGAAAAGGTGAAGCATTGCGTGAAAGGGTATTTTTCTTTGTGTTATAAGTCACAGGAATATGCTATTTTTATATTGTATTGTTAAAGGCAATTCATCAGATTTGTTTCTCCTTTAAAGCTGCATTGAGACTTCCAAACAATGGCTGTTACTGTTAAAGTCAGCAAAAGCAGGTTCATGCTTATTATTATGCAGCAAACTCTAGTTAGTAAAGTGGATAATCCTAGTTCTAACCTTGACCATGACAGATATAAAAAGAGAAGAACTAAGGTTCATACTACAGCTGAATTCTCACCCATCTGCTGGGACACAGAGTTTACACCTATCTGATTATCCTCCCCCACCACCAGAAACTCACACACTTACCCTTTCACACACAAATGCCGCCACTGAGCCGTCTCTGAGACACATACCCATTCACATTGCACGAAGTTGCACAATCTATGCCGGTATAATACCGTCATAACCCTTTCACACAGCCAAAGGGATCATGTGAGTACAACTTTCAAACATGTCAGTCAACAGATCGTTTTCATGGCAACAGCGATTCGCCCATAAATTACAGCATCATGCACTGTCCCTTTTATTTGTGAATTCACCTCCTTGTCCGCCCGTAAAGTTAACAATTCCTTAACTTATTCCAGACTCCAATTACTACCTCGTTCTTGATCAGCCATTCTATTTGAAATCGTTTCAGTGCTGGCATAGTCTTTCACACAGGAGTTAAGACGCTTCAGTGCCGTCTCTGAACCACCTCGCGACGGCTCTGTGACTATATAGGCAAGTCACACAGACCGAAAGTGCCGGTGTTGTGTAATATTCTGTATCCCATAAAATTCCTCATCCCCTGCTTATTGTACTATATGCAATCAAGTGTTTTTTAATTAGTAAAAAACATTGTATCGTAATAATGCAAATATAGACTAACCCTCAATTTTATGGGATACAGAATATTACACAACACTGGTTCGGAGCCGTCATAACTCGTCTGTGTGAAAGGGGTATTAGAGTTCTATATCGCCACCTGCTGGATAAAACACCACAGTACACGGTAACCACTCTACACTGCAAAATAAAACCCCATCATAGTTGTGGGTGAGCTCAGTGTTTAGATCACAACGTGAAAATACGGTTCCTCTAGAAAATGTGAGAAGACAGACAGATCCCTACCTGTGCCCTCCCTGAGTGGTGCTGTGTCTGCAGAGCCAAGCCGGGTGAAGACATTCCCCGAAATGAGGTTCCACACGAGCAGCTCCCCAGCACAGCTGGAAGTGGCGAGGAGACTGGGGGGCCACAGGGACACACTGACAATCTCCTCTCGATGGGGGCTGGGCTACAACAAACACAACAGGTTTTAACCAGTTATTGTGCATTACAGAGGAACAGTACGCTTTACTCTTTCACTTTGTGTGAAACGTGTGACTCTGGATCTCTGGGGTGCTGTGTGAATTCCATGGTACAGGATGTTAAACTCAACTCAACCGCGAAGGGGCACAGTAACCCGGAGCTTGGGCCATGTCCATTTCAAAGCAGTTAGAGCAAAGAACGTCATTCAAACTGGGATTTTTTTTTTTTTTTTTTTTACAGAAAACAGAGAATGACATATTTAATATGCCATCATCAAAAACTGAAACAAAACAGATATTACACAATCAAGCAAGAGACATGGTGTCATTTTAGTTTTTTTCTGAAAAGAAACAGTTTTATTTTATTTTTTGTGATAAAAACCAAAATAAAACTAGCTAGAAAAAAAATCTTGTTTGGGGTAGTTTCTTGCGAGTTTTATATTGTTACACTTATGACATGTTACAAGTAATGGAAATTGTACAATAATGTATTTGTATGTACAGTACAGCAACTGTACCATTAAGAATGCTATTTGTTTGTACCTGCAATAGTATAGTATCAGGACAAGCATTAACGTCACTTAAGAGGAACATTGCTATTAGCAGACATTGGCCCGGAATCCAGAACCATCAGGCCCACTGAGCAAAGCAACCGCTCCACCTACCCAGACCACAGCAGATCATCTAAACCATCGCATCTCTGCATTGAAATGCTTGGTACCTTCAGTGACAAGCTTTCTGATAATAACTTACCTCTTGATGTAGCCACTGGGATCCTAGATCCTCAATACCATTTGCACCATCCTGGTGATCCTAGGAAACAGTGCCAGTATCAAGGATTAAGACTATGGGTTTCCACATAATTGTAGTAAACATTCCAGATTAAATAAAAATAAAAGTCTCTTTCGGACAGAAAATTGTAAAACTGTTAACCTGCTTCAGATTTAAAGACAGGAGGCCTAACTGATGAATTGAAACAGGAGGTTTATATATCTTATGATCGAGAGTTTAAAGTCATGGATTTAATATTACAGCCAATATTACATCCAATATGCATACCACTGCGTGGAAAGTGGCAATATCCCAGAACGACATACACCCTGGAGTGCTATATTGAAATTATACAATGACTAGAAGGTCATTTCATTTTAAAATACATCAGGAGTGATAATGTATTTGACTGTATTCTCGGAAATGTACTGAAATATATACAGAATAAGTCATTCACCCAGTGATGAACAATACAACTGCTCAAAAAAAAAAAAAAAACACATGGTCCTGTTTCTGCACCTCCTGCCCTGGATGGCAGTGTCTGCCATGAGAATGCTGTTCAGAAGAGGCGATCATTGAATGCACATCACCTGAAACTGGGTGCTGTCTGGAAGTGGTGAATTAGTCGCCCATATCCTAGTAATGCACATAAACAAAAGATGCACATCCCATTCAAACCCTGCTATACCTTATCTATTCAATGGGTAAGACTGTACAGCACCACAGAGGGAAAGGATACATCATGGTATAGTTTGTAGGGGTTTGTGTAATAAAGAGAAGGAGAGCAGAATTTATGGAGATACTCACTGGAAAAATGCTGATCCGTCTATCACAACCAACAGATATTATATACCTTTTAAAATAAAAATAATAAAATAAATACATGCATGCATACAGTATATGTGTTAAGATTTATTTTGTTGAGAAGGCAAAAGCAATTCTATACATATTCACAACTTAACACAATGATATGTATGTTATTAATTGCAGGGTACAGCGTTACTCTCAATCATTCCAAGAGCACCCTGTCTTTACGCAATTTCCAAGTGAGTAGAGAGAATGACTTTATCAAGGGTGTTTCATCAAGGAATAAAAAGTCCTGCTTAAAGAATAAATTAAGGCAATTTAAAATTCCATTTGAATGTCCTTCACCTTTCACTTCCTCTTTTCAAGATGAATGGCATGACGCTGAATGGTTCTTAGTGCAGTTGCTGCTCTTCTGAGCTGTATAACTTTTTCCCTGTTGCAATATTTCTAAGTGTATTTGTTGAAAGGTCACAGCCTCTCCTGTCTTTCTGGAGAGCAGGAATCAAACACAACAGGTCAGTAGGAAGCATTCTGCAGTGCACAGAACTTAGAACTGTAAGTCAGGTCAATAGGAAGCATTCTGCAGTGCACAGAACTTAGAACTGTAAGTCAGGTCAATAGGAAGCATTCTGCAGTGCACAGAATTTAGAACTGTAAGTCAGGTCAATAGGAAGCATTCTGCAGTGCACAGAACTTAGAACTGTAAGTCAGGTCAATAGGAAGCATTCTGCAGTGCACAGAATTTAGAACTGTAAGTCAGGTCAATAGGAAGCATTCTGCAGTGCACAGAAATTAGAACTGTAAGTCAGTCAGCCACGGCTACAGGGAGAAATGATTCAATCTCAATACCTTGGTTTGACCTTGGAATTTGGTTATTCCCATTATAATTTGTACAAGTACCATTGTTTAAGCATTGTGTTAGCTGTAATACCAGACTTACTGTACCTGTTGCTGTGTATTTCAACTTGGATGCAGCTGTTGACTTCATCAGCTATGTTGGACGCTGTAAAGAAATTCAAACATGCTGCTGTTTACAATACTGCTGATATCGGTTTCATGTACAGTAAATACAGTACTTTACATTCAGCCATTTTACCGTGTCTGAGTACTGATACACACTGACCACTGCTGTAATCCCACTTCCTCACGGAGCCGTCACGACTCCCAGTAATCAGCCTGTAACACAGCACAACCACATGGTGAACCAGTGTATTCAAGTTTAAAAAGTCACTATCTTTTATTGGGACTAGCAACATTAACATGCCTTTCTTGTCCTGACACTGTTATTTAATTTCTTGCATATCTGCAAATATAAAATATAACATTGTAGCAGATTATACATTTTGCTGTAGATTAGCATAAACCTATAGTGCTGTATTTGAAAAAAAAAAACAAGCAAAAAAAAATATTCAGCAGAACAAAGCAGGAATCATTCAATGTACTTTTATGCACACAAGAAGTTTTTGGAAAACAAATAGAAATATTTGTTATTGTGTCATCTGTTACACAGACAGTTCTGTTCATAAAACTTGAACTTATGTACACACACCACATGGCAATGTTGCTAATTCTAATGAGTGGCTAGAAATTAGATTTCAAAAACCTTGAACATCACGTCTTCAAGAACAGAATATTCTTTAAGTAGTTATTTGCTGGAATTTGTTTAAAGTTTGGTCATAAGAAAATGAGCATTATGCACGCACTAAACCATTATTGATTAAATACATTTTTGTTCTCCTTCTGTCTATAAATGTGTTAATATTGAACCTTTTTCCACTGATGTCAAGAGTCATGCAGGTAACAGCAGCCTTTGCCTGCACACCACTGAATTCAAAAACAGGGGCTCCTGTGATGAGGTCCCATACTTTGAAAACCTGTGGGAGAAGACAGTGTGACTGAAAGAAACACCAGAAAGAGCCTGTAAAAAGTTTCCCAGCAACAGAGGAATGATGAGTAGATGTAACTGTGGTGAAGGGAACTAGGGCTAAATAAAACAAGCCCATCCACAATCACAATAAATTAGAGATGAGCTGCTTAAGTTTGTGGTTGTGGGATATATTACCATGTCTCAGGTGCGTTTTCAGCCACTAGGCTAGAAAAGTGATGATATCCCACAACGACACATACCCTGGAGTGCCATATTGTGATCATGCAATGGCGATGAGGTCATTTGGTTTTAAAATTAAACAAACAAAAAAATAGGGTTAAAGAGAACTGTGACAATGTCCTGAGATACTGGGTGCATGATAATTTTTCCTCTCACTCAGATAACAGATGAAATTTGCGCTGTAGCGCTCTGAGCTGTTCAGGAGGAGCAGAAATGAGCATGCCACTAGGCAATATCACGAAATACTACACCCGCACCCACAATTTAGATTGCATGATATGTAATCAAGAGTTTAACAGGTGTAACATTGTTATAAAGAGGGCTTTTAGCAGGGCTGAGGTACTCACAGAGCCCTCACAGCAGCTAATGACGTGTTGGAATTGCTTGATGTAGCGGCAGCACAGGACAGGCCTCTTGTGTGAGGTGGAGGCATTGCTGAGTTCTGTTTTACTACAGGGAAAGGAAAGAAAGCTTAACCCAGTGTAGTATTCCCTTATAAATGATTTACCATAGTACATTTATTCGGTAATTTCTAGTTTTCCAATAGTTACTAATATTATTTGTTTATTTAGCAGACGCCTTTATCCAAGGTGACTTACAGAGACTAGGGTGCATCACCTGCAGAGTCACTTACAACAACGTCTCACCCAAAAGATGGCGCACAAGGAGGCTAAGTGACTTGCTCAAAGTCACTCAGTGAGTCAGTGAATGAGTTGGGATTTGAACCAGGGACCTCCTGGCTACAGACCCTTTTATTATTATTATTTATTTCTTAGCACATGCCCTTATCCAAGGCGACTTACAATTGTTACAAGATATCACATTATTTTGTACATACAAATACCCATTTATATAGCTGGGTTTTTACTGGAGCAATCTAGGTAAAGTACCTTGCTCAAGAGTTCCACAGCAGTGTCCCCCACCTGGGATTGAACCCATGACCCTCCAGTCAAGAGTCCAGAGCCCTAACCACTACTCCACACTGCTGCCCTTTTATTGAACCACCAGACCACACAGCCTCCTGTGCCATGCTTTGCCTTTGTCTTCAGATTTACGATGCAAGCCTGTGCTTCACCATGTTTTCTTGATGTTTTGCTACACTTTATGATACATTTATGGGGGTTAAACTGGAATGCGTTTTAACTAAATCTCAAGCATCCAGACAGTGTGTGAAAAAAGCAACAATATTGTATAATCTTTTTTGTCACTACCAAGATTAAGATGATCAAAGCAGCTTTTTAAAGACGGCTATACAAATGACAATGGCAACATCTGTCAATATAAGACAAGGAGTGCTACATTATCCTATTTAATTACATCAGGTAACAGTTAGCAGTTAGCATTTTGTCTCTGAAGATGTAATCCCTATTGTAGTAAACTGATTATTTTAACATTTCTACAGTACGGCAATAGTGGGGCTAGAAGTATTTTATACCTTAGTTGTTTGTCTGAAAGCATCACCCAGTTTAATAAGCACTTGCGCAATTAATGAGTTTTAACCCTTTTTTAACCTGTTTAAAAGCTTGCTGCAAAAGACTGGCAAGTACAGCAAGGTATATCTTTTCTGGGTGTGTTGGCTAAGCTACAAGATTACTGTGTAGCACTATAACAATCTAAGAATACAGTTTTTCAATTAGAACTTTTTGCCTGAACCAATTTTACTTTTCCTTTTTTAAAATTGTTACTCCCCTGACTTGCTAAAGTATGGTGAATAACTGTATTAAAAAATAAAAATAAAGTGTAAATGGGTCGTCATTGTAACAAGGGAGCCAGCATCAATATGGGTCAAGTTCAAAAACAGAACGCTTGAAATGAAGGAAACACTTTGATCACACCACATTAACGTGGCTGCTTTGAGAATTAACACAGCTATTCCAGTTTAATGGCACTTTGAGAAGTAAAACTAGGTAAAAGGAGCAGGGCTGGCATAAAGTCATGGGGTAAATCCACACATGCTGTGGCTTACCTAGCTGATGTAGAGTGCTGCATTTTGGTGCTGGCACCAGACAAGACCGTGAACACAATGATGCAATAATAAATTGGCCATATCACATGGTTTATTACCAATAAGTGTTAACTTCAAGAGTGATATAATGCTGTATAGATTGCCTCAAACTTACATCTATATAGCTACTCATGCAGTAGTTAATTAATCATGTTATAGGCAAATACGGGCATCTACAGCACCCCCTTTTCACTGCTGTTCCCCATGACGAGTTCTGTGAACATGTCAGAATTCATGACTCAATGTAAAAGCCACAGCATGTCTGGATATACCCCAAGCTGGGTGACTTAATGCCAGCCATGTATATGTCCTGTTGAAAAACAAAATGAGAAGGGAACAATGATTTAAACCAACTTTAGAAATGCAAAGCTACTACTGGTATGCGTGGAACGGCTTCACTTCCAATTCTGCAAATTGAAGAAATTGCTATAAATTATTACCCAGATCAGATGGGCAATATTAGGGTCATATTAGAAACAAATCTGATTTTATAAAAAACAGAAACCTGATGTATAATACAGCTGCATTAATATCACAGTAGTTTATGCACAGCTACTATTAAGATACTATTAGAACATAAGAAGAACATAAGACAGTTTACAAACGAGAGGAGGCCATTCGGCCCATCTTGCTTGTTTGGTTGTTAGTAGCTTATTGATCCCAGAGTCTCATCAAGCAGCTTCTTGAAGGATCCCAGGGTGTCAGCTTCAACAACATTACTAACAATATTGAAATGTCTAAATATAGTATGTTGAGGATCAACTCTGCAAAATATATACCACACTGCTTTCTAAACAAGACAGTGAGGAGTAATAATAATAATAATAATAATACTTGTGCCTGAACTGCAGTAGAGCGAGAGTGTCAGTGGCAATGCAGATAGCTCCCAGCTCCTCTGAGAAGTAGCAGGCTGACAGCTCTCCTCTGATCTGACTGGCTCTAGATATGATACTGGCTAAGCAGATCTGGTCTTCCATATCCCACACCTGGGGACAATGCCAGCAACAACATTACACAGATCAGAAGTGACATAAATCAGATACGAAGGACATACCACAGGCAGAAAGACACTGGGTTTGCTGGTTTTTATCCTGCGATTTAAGGTATTGTTTTAATTTAAATCCAAATTAAATAAAAACAGTGAGTAAACCAAAATTAAATCTAAATTAATATGTTCAGTTGTCCTTGTCTCTTATACCATGTCTACTGTTCACAAAACAACTCCTACTGTACTGGAAGGTTCTGAAATCTGCTGTTTTGATTGGCTGAGAGTGGCTTCATGATATATAACATGCAGTATAGAAAGGGCTACCTCTTACTAAGTAAACAATATTGCTAAAATCAAAAGCAAATTTCCAACCATAACATTGTTGTCCGTGGAAACTGAATAGATCCTGCTCTCTTCAGTGCTGATGTGCAGGAAGCTGACAGGTGCATTGTGCCCCTGCAGTAAACCAATAGGCCACCTGTGAGGGCGATACCACAAGAATTTTCATTGCCAGTAGTTATGGACTTATCTTTACTAAATGTATTATTGCTCATTTTTATTTTGGATAAATGCTACAGAAATATGTATTGGCACTGGAAGTTAATAAAGTATTTAATTAACAAGTAAATTTACACTGAGACGGCTAAATTTGACGGAGTATTTGAAACTACCAGGTGCACATACTTATGGGCAGCAGCTAATGTTCATATAATACATGACAGATGCAGTACTGTATATGCTGTGTAAAATAACCATTAGTCTGAGAGATGAGCTCGTATACCCTGGAATGTAGGGGTTCCACAGGCGAATGGCTCGGTCTAATCCTCCTGTCACAAGCAGGTTGCTCTCCCTGGAGAAGTCAAAGGTTTTCACTCCTTTGTAGGCTTTGAAGACAGACTCATCTGAGCTCAGTCTGTGAGGCGCAGAGGAGCCTGTCTGCAGGTGGGGTCTGTCTTTCACACTACCAGCATCTGACATCTCCTTCAGTCTTTGGAGGACATTCTTGGTTCCAGTAACAGTGCCTGGTGTTAAACAAGTACACGTGTTGTGTTAATAAAAGTGAATGTATCCTCCATCTAATTCATCCACTGAATAAAATCCAAAATGTACTAATTGTAAGAATGGAATGTCTTACCTATTACCAGTGATGTGTCTTCGTCATTTGAACTGGATATCACTGATTGAATAGAGTGGCAGTATTTGATCTGTGACAGACACAAGCAATGAGAATGTTTCATTGTTTATAATGAAGTGTATGTAATATGTTATTGCTGGCTAGTGTTTATTGCTCGGGGCGTGCAGAGGTGTTGGTATTCTGGGGTTGCACAATTCACATTTGGGTTTGGGTTGTTGGGTTGTTGTTTTTTATTGTAATGTGCAGAATCTCCACTAGGTGGTACTGGAGTTATATCATTGGCAAAGGGTTAATAAGGCCTTTATTTGGACCACAACTGGATTGTCAAATGAAATGTATGGAAAGCATGTTCTTGATTCTTATCTATCTATCTATCTATTTATTTATTAATGAATTATTATTATTATTATTATTATTATTATTATTATTATTATTATTATTATTATTATTATTATTATATTTTATTATTTGTATTATTATTATTATTATTATTATTATTATTATTTCAATTTAGAGTGCCCAATTATTATACTCCCCATTTTCTCCCCAATTTAATTCTTTTTTCCAAGTTTTAGCATTGATTCTATGTACTGAGATTTTTAGATTGTCTTCATGGAAAACACTAACAGATACAGATACTTCAAGTGAAAACAATATCTGTGTACAGAGGACATCTTCATATCTCATGGACAGGGTAGTCATAAAAGAAACATGAGCTAAAGTTTCAAGCTAGTCCAGAACAACTAGCTGAAGGGATCATCCCTACCTTTGTGACCCAGTCATTGTGCACCTTCCAACGGGTGTAGCTGACCGCTCCCCCCTCGGTGATAGCCTCAATAGAAACACTAGGAATCCCCTCTACTGGCTGACTCTTTGACCAGTTTCTGTATAGCAAAGAATACAAAAACAATGAAAGCAGAAAATGAATACATTTTTATAACTGCATTATTGTATATTACAGAACAACACTTGTATGTCCAAAGAAGCCCACTCAATTGGTATAAAAAGAAATTGACTGCAGTTGAACTGTTCTGCAAGTAGTATAACTTCAATTCTAGCTAATTACCTGTAATCAATCTCTAATTGCAGTAGTCATTGTGGTTGTATGACTTTTAACTTTTTGTTTTATTAACCTATTACGGACCATGTATTTTTTATTATGACCTTATATACTGGCATGAGGCTTTATGCTCCTTATGATTTTAATAACAAAAAAAAACCCCAAAAATTAATAATACTGCTTGTTTTATAGAATCTAATCACAGTAATTAACAACTGTTCTGTTATTCACTGTGCCTGATTCCAAATTAAATATTTTAAATATATATGTTACAGAACAGTACCTATAGTTTAAAAAACCTGTGTTAATAAACAAGTCTGCTGAGTCTACTTGGCTGAACTGCAGAAACCCATTTAATGAAAAGGGCCTATTCCCTTGCTGTGTAATTAGCTCTCACATGGCTCAAAGTGCTGGCACAAATGCTATCAACTGACAAGGGAAGGAGCATGGTAAGCAATCTGTCTTTCTGGTCTATTTTGGGGAAATGCATGAGATTGCATTTTATGGTTTTCAGCACAAAAGGGCCTGCTTCTTCAGCAAACTAATCTGCTTCAGGGAATTCTCATCACTCTGTGGTGTGTTGTTTGATTTAAATGAGCTATTAGAGAGTTAAGTGCAGTATCTGTGCAAAACATTGCAATTCAAGGCAGTAGAATGTATTGGGGTTTTACTGTACTGTTATGTACAGTACACAGTACTATAAGTTATAAGACAGAAACAATCACTCAGTTTTAGCTACAAGTCCCTGCTTATGGTGAGTTCATGTTAGGTTTAGCTTTTTCAGCAACACTAAGTAACATCACAGAAATCATACAACTAAGTAAATCGTTTGTGTCTTATATTGTATATACAAGATTGGATTACTGGTGTGCTGTTTTGAGTGACGTTTTCTTTCCTCTACTGCAATAGTTAAGATCATAAAAATTGGACACATGGGGTGAGTCTTTAACTAATTTGTTTCTCAGAGAAGCTAGACTGCAGAAGCACTGAAACAGGAGGTCGTTCACAGTGTTAGTTGACCTGCTTTGTTGGATATATATTATAGCACAGGTTTAATGTCTGGATACGTACCTCAGAGTCTCCCCCACTCTTGTTATTACAATGATATTGACACATCCCTATGAAGTGAGAAGAAATTAAAATTCTGTAAACATTTCATTCACGCCCTCCACCTTCTTTGTCCCTGCACGTTATCCTGTTAACACATAGATTTTGGGAGGAAAAAGTATGTCTAAAAGATGTTTGTTTTTTACATATTTTATTTGCCTTGCATTCCTTTCATTGTTGTATGTATATACTGTATATATTTGGGTTTAGAAACATGTTTTTTTATTTGAATACAGTCTTACCAATTGTGGAACTCCCAAGCCATCGCTTTTGACAGGTCAAAAAGGGTCCAATACTCAAACTTCCTGGCACCTCTCACTTTGTGATGCTCAGTCCACTAGAGGGTGCCATCATGTCTTTTTTTAAATTTAATTTAATTTAGAATCTCCAATTTGGAATGCCCAATTACTAATATTACTTTTCACCTTCACCGCAGCGATTCCCCACACAGCTCAGCGACCCGAGGCTCAGTGGGCGTCCTCCGATCCCACAGTGTCTTTTTACACCCAGGAACTCGAGAGCAGATGTCTGCAGGCTACTGGCCTCTGGAGGACAAAGACCAGCCTAGCAAATCTCCGTACCCAAGCTCACTCGGCGTCTGGCCTGTAGGGGCACCGCAGAGCGGTGAAGAGAAGCAGTCTAAGCCAGGAGAGAGACCCCCAACCCCCCCCACCCCGAGTCCTCATCGAAGACCGGCTGCCTCGCACAACCAGGATTCGAAGTTGTGATCTCTGGTTGTGTGACTCACCCTGCACGCTGCGCAGCAGTGCTTTTACCAGGTGAGCCATTTGGGGACCCTCGGGTGCCATCATGTCTGATGCTGCTAAATAGTGAGTGGGAAGTTCACTTGACACCTTTGTGCAAAACAGGTATCAAATGTGTTACAGTACGTGTATGGTAAAAACACACATTTTTGTGCACTAGCATTCAGCTGTATCTCAGTTACATTTGTGTCCAGTGCAAAAGGGCATTTTTATCCTCTGAACATTGATATCTAAAAAAGAATCATGTAGGCTAACTTTTCTTACCTGGTCATCGCCATATAGTAATATGCATTCATCTTTGTCTTTGTAACTAAAACAAATAAATTAAAAAGGCATTTATTTGCAGGACATGGCTGAAGAATATGTAATATCTTTATTTTTTTGTTATAAATATCAGTAATTATAGCTGAAATCACACCTCTTACAACAGTTATCTTTTCAGAGATATGTTGAAATATGAATTTCTAAGAATTGCTTGATTAGGAAATAACAATATATTACTATTACTGTAAATGGAATGCTTTATAGAGTATTAATTTAAGTGCACAAAACGTACAAATGTTTTAAAAAACACAAAAATCCCTACCTGTAGTCTAGCTGTAAAGGCATGCTTTCAAGACCTGTGATTTGGAAATACAGTCCAAAGTTAGAGAGGTCATAAAGGCGTAACTCACGATCACTAGAGATGAAACAAACAAAAAAAAACAGTGCTTTACATAATTGCATAATCAATACGCTCATTTAATAAATCAAACCAGTAACAGACCCACAGATGCCACGATTCCCACTGCATATGTTCTACAGTATATGACCACTATTAAAGCTTAGTAAACAGAGCCCTAAGGGCTTCATTTACAAAAGAGCACTAAATTTGGAGTTAGCGCGCACGTAAAGTAGTAAGCCTAACATGCGTGATAAATCTAAATTTACTGCCACATTTACAAATAGAGAATGAATTAATTTAAGTGCTACTATTTAGCTTATTTACATGCCATAGCGCACATTAAATTTAGTGCGAGCAATAATTTAATGCGCATGATAATGTCCGAGACTACACATGACCACCTTCATATAAAAGCCCCAGCAGTCCAGGCGTATCTTTTGGTCAGTAGCTTATTGTGAAGGTGGAGGTGGCTTACTGTGACGGGGTCACCCCTGCCCCTGGGTGTATTTGGTTTCATTTGTATAGTTTGGGTTATGTAGAACGGGTGAGTTAAAGTGTACATTGGTATTTGGGCACGGGGAATGCACAAATTAGTTCACATGCAGACTGTGCCTGGACTCAGTTGAATGATTAATTAGCAATCGAGTCCCGGCACAGCTGTATATAAAAGCAGCACAAATTTCTTACTCTGCACAGTAATTGCAACTATCGCACACCATAAAGTTTAGCGCCCTTTAGTAAACGAAGCCCTATGTCTCAGTAATTCAAATGCAATTACAGATACAGATAAACTTACTGTTGGTGACAGGAATAAAAAAAAGGTATAAAACTAACAAGAAGCAGCTAGATGTTGGTATTTTATTGTCCTGAGCAATTCCTTGGTAGTTATATACTGTTATAATTATATTATTCCTTTCTTTTATGGCACTCTTGTTCTTGATAACATCGAGAGGCCTTTAAAAACATTTGTAGTTAACTGTACGTACACTTTTTTAAAAACGTTTTTAAAGGGCACTATAAGTTTTCAAATAGAAGCCTACTGTAATTTTTAAGTCATACACTAGCTATGATCTTACATGATTTACTGAGAGAAATATTCTTTGATCAGCCCATCCCCATTGGCAACCAGTGAATATCCTAATGGACCAAATCATGTAAATCAGGGAAGGAAATAAGACTCAAATAGCATTTTGAGTCATTCTTGGTTTTAATATGGGCTAAATAGGCAATGCTAAGCTAAATGCATAAGCAGTGGCTTCTTGTTTTTTTTTCTCAGTCAGTCTGGCACAGTAATATTTTCAGGTACAACCAAACCCTCTGGTGCCGACAGATGAGAACACAAAAGACAAGTACAGTACAATAAACAAGCAAAAGAAAAAATTAATTAAAAAAAAAAACAAAGCAAAGCACCAGTATCAGACGGAAACACAAAACTAGTAATTAGTCCTTTGTTTTCACTCCCCCCGGCAGTTGTCAGGCGGCAACTGAAAGAACTTTCTACTCCTGTTCAGTTTGAAACCCCTGAACGCATGGCATTTCTGTGTCGAGTGCATCAGAGATTATAGTGAGTTGTCACAACTATTCATTTATATGAAATGGTGCACAATGCAGTTGGTTGGTAGCCAGTAACCAAGTTCTCACCGGTATTGTAATGGCAGCCAGATTTGCTGAATAATGATTAAGCCATACATATGTTTTAAAAGGAATTTTCTCTCACTGAAACAAATGATTCACCATGTGCTCTTGCTGAGAAGACATAAGGCACTGCATTAACTCCTATCATCATCACTGACTTTAAGCAGTTTGTCAAAACATCAATATCTTCTTTGTTCCAGCTACTGCTTTCTCCTTGTAGGTGTGGCATGACTAAAGTGGATTTTGTCCTCATAATCATGTAAATATTTGAACATTTTCAATAAAACCAACAGTTTATAAGATCATACCCAAATCCCTATCCCTGTATGAGGTTAGGGGTCTGTGATAAAAGTCTGGAGAAGATTCAATGCATTTATCCTGATCTCCATGTGACAGAAACAGACAGAATGTGTGCATAAGGCTCCACATTTTGAAAAGATCTGTGAAAGTGCTCACCAGGTACCAATCACAAGTTTGTTGTACTGAGGCATTAAAGTTGTGTCTGCAATCCATTTAGGTGTTCTGGACGGCTGTTTGTTCTCTTCCTGTTACAATGAAACAAAACATTTACTATGGATGTGATATTATCAGTGCCTTCACCACTCACAAGGAAATAACACTGGCAGAATAAACATTAACATTCCCTTGACTTGACTTTACTCACAAGCACTGATCTGATTTTCTTGAGTTTGAGCTCTGGAGACCACAGGGACACCAAGCCGTCCTGTCCCACTGCGAGCAGGCTGTTGTCTGGCATGGAGGCAACTTTGAGAATCGCTTCCCTGTGTGGTATCTCTGTGACCTGGGCTGGAAGGTGGACCAATACCCTTCTAGCCGAGAATGAGGACGACTCCTCCTTGTCAGGATACCCGACCTAGAGGTCAGAGAACAACGAAGACAGTCAGTGCAACTATACACAGTACAGATTTTAATACAGCTGCCCAAAATATCCTGGAACGCTTTCCTTTAGAACGTGGCTGAAGAATGTCACAAGAGCTGTCATTTTTTTAATTGAATAAACCCTTTATTGAGATGGTAGAAACATCACCACAGGAGGAAATAAACAGAGGGATTAATATAGTAAAGAAAACTGTGGTATTTATGTCATTAAAATAGAGCATGGCCACTATAAGGGAGTGATCCTAATAAAAGGCCTGCACTCTCCATACTTCCTGGTCCTGGTTTTCAATACAGCTTTCTCATGCTACCCTTATTTGTTCAGTATATGAGTATTGTTGGAGTTCTGATTTTAAGGTTTTAAAAAAAAAACTTTAAAAAATGATCCTGTTTTTTTTTTTTAGCACCGAACGAGAAAACAATGTCAGGTGAAATCCAGTTTTATTTCAACACAATCAGAAACTTTTAGAACAGGTGTTTATAATGAAGATCACACTATTATGGCCCTTTCTCTATTAGTTTCACATGTGTGTTGTGGTTGGTTTTGCTTTTCTGCTTGTCAGTGCTTTGTTTAACAGAAGACACCAGCAGCAATTTGAAACCAGCAATTTGGAACTGCTACACCTGAGATCTCCTGCACTCTACAGTATGTGCTGGGAAGAACATACATTTCAGCTTTGTGAATCTGCTTCTGTAGAGTTTTTAATAAACACATGTTAGGATTTTAGAGCCATTTTGTTTTGTATGTCTAAATATATTACTGATTAACAGAAAAGAGGTAAAGTGGCAAATAACTATGCCAATGTATTGAGTTCCCACATATTAAGTTATTTAACATGTTATCCATCTCCTGCAGAAGTGATATTTTCAGTACTAGTACTATTCTGTGTTGTCTGCACGGTTACTGTCTGATTTACTGTTAGGATACATTATTAGATATATTTTCAAAGTACATGTGTGAGTCACATCATTAGGCTATCAGTCCTCTTTTGGATCATGTGTGTTAGTTGTATATAAACTGGTTAGTCATATAACCAAAAGTGCACCACACTTTTAGCTTCATGGCTCCGACTCTCTGGAACTCTCTCCCAGCTTTGGTGCGTGATGCTCACACTGTCGCTCGCTTTAAATCAACTCTCAAGACCCACCTGTTCTCTCTTGCTTTCCATGCTCTTTAAGCCTGATATCTGCTATTAGCTGCTGTGTTGTTGCTACTATTTCATGTATTATGCTACTATATCATGTATTATGCATTTTTCATTGTATTTAATGTATTACGATTTTTTTGTTACTGTATACCATGTATTATGCATTTCTCTGTATTTAAAGTATTATGGATTTTCTTGTTGTTACTGCATCTTGTAAAGCGCTTTGTGATGGTGGTCCACTATGAAAGGAGCTATATAAAATAAAAATTGATTTATACACTGTATATACACACACACACACACACACTGCCCCCTATTTTACTGCATCTTATCTGCCCCCTATTTTACTGCATTTAATCCTGTACTTCAGAATACTGTAATCTGCCAAGTGTTTAACCTGTAGTACTTTGTATTTAATCACATCCTGATGTAACTATCACTATTTAATCATATTCTGATGTAACTATCACTATTATCTGCTGTATTATTGAATTGTGGTTTGTCACACTTGTACTTTGCTTGAACAAAAGTTATTGTATTTCTTGCTCTTATTGTATTACTTGTATTGTAACACTTGAAATGTATTTGCTTACGATTGTAAGTCGCCCTGGATAAGGGCGTCTGCTAAGAAATAAATAATAATAATAATAATAATAATAACACACACACACACACACACACACACACACACACACACACACACACACACATTCATTTCAAATACCTATCCAAGCAGATTTTTCTTTGCACAGCAATACAGACAACCATAATTGATCAAATTTAGTTTATCCACACATATTTTACATTAATCCCTTGCCTACACATTATTGGCCACATATATAGTGCAAAGAGAAATAAATAATAATAATAATAATAATAAAAAACATTAAACAAACAAACACATTCAATTTTTTAAAAGTCCACTTACAATTTCCTTTGGTTTTGGGAAAGCATTAGACATGATTCCTCTCTATTAAATTTAAAGCCTTCAAAAAGTTTTCGAATTTCAGGATTTGCATCAACCACTCACTGGTCTCTCTGAAAGATGTAAGAATGGTTGCTATAGTAATATATTTGTAGCATGCAAACAAGGAGCTGGTAGCAGCTCCTCACAGGTCTTAAGTTTCCTTAACAATAAACCCCGAAACAAGGAGGTCTGTGTTAAGTATCAATTATACATGACTCCAAAGGACATTTCAAGGGTAATATAGGCTGCTGACGTTCTTAAAGCGAGACTAGTAAAAAGATAATCATGTAATAATAACGCCAAACAGTACTTTGCCTTTGCCACAGGAATAGTGATGATTAATTAGTACTAATTACTTTTGCGACGTGACAACAAATGAAAGATATTGCGACCGGTTAAGAAATGTTTAACCAACACCGCCCATAACGCAAAGAAAATGACAGCACGCAGTATACATATTGTCCTTTTTCTTAATGTATATAGTTGCGGAACAAACCATGCAAAAAAAAAAAAAAAGCCTTTAGTAATATATAAATGAATAATAAATGTCAAACTCTGTGTTTCCAATTATTTTGCCTTTGCAGTACATTCTGCAAATTTGTTTTTCATGTGTTAGTTACTTTTAAACTATAATGATACAGAACATACACATGTACTGAAAAAATAATTCAGTTATCACAGCAAATTCGGGCGTGTTTATACACATGCGTTTTAAAATGTCTGAGTTAATATTATTGAGGCTGTGTGGGTCTATAAAATCGTGGCTCTAGTTGCCAGCTTAGTTTTAGCTGAAGGGATACCAGCTTCTCCCCCTTAAAACCTGTTTCCCACAACATTGTTACATAATTCTGTACAAATCGTCCTGCTCCTGCGACTACTTGCAGCAGTTGGAGGTTATAATGTTTTCTCAGTATTCTTCAGGAGCTGGTACTTTTGTTATGTAGATACAGAAAACGCCACAATGTAAACACCTTTAACAAGAAGCAACACTATTATAATCATCTGTGGTTTGTGTTTTTTCAGCGAGTATGGTGCACTACAACTTTAAAATGGGCGGACGTGTGTGTGTGTGTGTGTGTGTGTGTGTGTGTGTGTGTGTGTGTGTAGGGGGGGGGGGGCAAAGGTTTCCAAACTGCTTATTACAATAATACGATCTCCACGTATTCCGCTTGTTTATTTTCTAACCGGGCACCAAGTACATACACAATTGCATAACTATGAGGAAACAAAACATACATATCACTCATGGGTTCTATAAAAACACGGACTAGGTTAAAACAATTACAAAACCTTGTTGGAAGAAAACCCAGAACTGGAGTTCACCCTAATCTATTACATGTGGATAACACGGCCAAAAAAGGGGCACAGAGCACGTGTATGTTGACAGCTATACTTAACCCTGTACGGCCCAAGCATTTTTTAAATGAGATAAGCTACTTTATTTATGTAACTAGATTCCGTTAATTGTACAAAACACCCCTCCGTTGCATGTGCTGCATGTGAAACATTCTGGTTTATGAGGCTTGATTTAAAAAAAAAAAAAATAATAACATAGGGAGTGGCTAAGCATTGTATCATATGCATGATACAGAAATTGGCATTACAGGGTTAATGTATGTATAAGGCACTGTAGTAATAATAGTGACATTACAGTACATACGTGGTTTTGGTGGCTGCGAATCCACTTGTGATAATGCACTCCATATTTTGCGATTTGCTTCGACGGCTTCCGATGCCTTTGTTTTTGGACTTGATAAAGGTTTTTTTTTCGATGTGGTTATTTTATAATTTATATATCTTTGTAATGTATTAATATTTTTTTTAAATTACATATATAATTTGATTTTTAAACTGAAAAAAATTGCATTTATTTTGCCTGAACTCCAATCCGCGGGTTCTTGGATGACGTCACAGTGACGTGTCTGTGGTAGTAACGGGCGGATTTTTTCAAAATGGAGAAAGTGCAAAAATGTTGGAGTGGAAGAACAACACAAACTATAGATGCAGTTCCAACGAAAGAACACTGGCCGTAATGCAGTTTTACATCTGATCGAAACATTTATAACAAGAGATACAGATGGTGTTGTGGATTATTTACGAAAAACGACAAGATGAGTGTTTCAATCGGAGAGAAAATCGAGGTAGGTGTACAACAACTTCACTTTCCATCAAGGCCAATGTTGTGTACCGTGTGGTCGTTTTTAAGTTGAGCTAATGAATAATATAAAACTATTATATAAACAGAAACACCCCCGGTTTAGTGTCTGGACTTAATTATATTTTATTAAGAAATATAGATGCAGTGATGTCACGTGACCATTCACCCACTGTATTCTTCAATGGTTCAGCCTGCGGTGGGGGTTGTGTTGTATAGGTACACCTGTAATGATAAAAACGTGCTTTAAATTAAGACGTTACAGACCTATAGCACTTTCATTTAAGATATTGGCGCTTTATTTACTAATTTAGGTGATCCTTTCAGTATGTTGTTAGCGAATTGGTTACCTGTCTGCAATGGCATAAACACATGTATACGCACACAGATATACATATTTAAGTCGTTTACCCGTTACTGGGATCTTTTTACGTCATTGCATACAATCATCTCGTTAGAAATATATTTTGAAGTTGAAGTTTTGCCTTTGTTTTTGTTGCGTGGTGGAGGTGGCGATGAAGAGGGGGAGGGCGTTGAGTTGACAGATGGTCAACAAATATTGCTGAACAATTCGAACAGGTTAAGATTTTACAAATAGTATTTGGAATATACCCGCATGCACATACCGCATTGGATTAATTATGAACTTCATATAACTTCATCTTCAAAATGTATTCCGTGGGATTTTGGGAGAAGAGTATTTTTATGAATGTTAAATACATGTCTATTAAATGACTACATCATTGTATGGAACGGAGTTATTAATTTAGTTATTTTATTCAGATTTAGATTTTTGTTGCGGTGCAGTGCATTACTGCAGAAATAATTTGAAAAATCACTTAACTTGTTTGGTTAAATGAACATAATTATATCATTTAGAGCTCATTATTTACTATAAGCGCTTGCATGAGTTCTGTGACTGGGTTGCAACAGTAGAACATTTTAATGCCACTGTTGCTAAGAGACCTCAGACGCTACAGCCCAGATGATGCAGCGGGAAGCAGACCCGGGATGTTAAGTTTGCGACGTTGCTGTTACAGTTTTAAGTAAGGTCGTTACAGAGTTGCAGTTGCAGACCATGAAAGCAGTACGACGCGCTTGAGACCCACAGCAGTTGAAGACAATGCTAGATCGAGTGCTTAATTTTTTGTTTCATAACCTGACAAGTAAAAACAAAGTGATTGAGGATGGAAAGCTGTCCAGTGCAGCCAGAGAACTTACAATTGAGGTAGATTTAAAAAATAAGTAAATAAATTACACCTGTTTTAGCCAAAAGAGATGCATAGATGTGTTTTTTTAAGTAGAGCTTTCCACAGTTACTTAAGCTGTCACATTAGTCTGGCTTTTGGAAGCAATCGCTCTTTTACCTTGTAAAAATGTACTAATTCCACGTTTCATCTGCAGGATTTCAAGGTTCTCACCCTTCTTGGGAAAGGATCATTTGCATCCGTATACAGAGCAAAATCGGACATCACTGGCTTAGATGTAGCGATCAAAATGGTAAGTATTTGTTTCTATTGTGGTAGTGTAAAGATCTACAATATACAGTACATATTAATTAGTTAGTAAGAGTTTTAGACACAGAGTACCTTGGTAATTTTGCATGGTTTGCTTTCTTCAATAAAAAAAATAGTAAAAATAAATATTGGTGCCCACAGCTAGAATGTCAATCACTAGTTTTTGAAAATTAAATATAATAAAATGAATTAATAGTTTAAGCTGAATTCACACAAACTGTAAATCTGTTGAAGTCACAGTAACCTTAAACTTAAGCTGTTGTATGTACTAGATTTAACCAGTATTATATGGTATAACTATAAAAGGTCTGAAATATTTATTTTTCCAGCTTCTGTTGCACAAGCTATACTGTGTTTTTTTTTCCTTCATAAGCTGTAGCGGATCAATCATAAATAAGTTGTTTCTAAATAAAATGTGAATAGTCAATCTATATCCCAAGAAATCAGTGCTACAGTTTGTATTTTATACTATTTTCATTTAAACTATTTTGTTGATACTAGACCACCCCTTACCTAAGCCACTTATGCATGCATTTTATTTTTTTTAGAAACTGATTTGAACTAACAGTTCCAAAACATCAGTGCTGTTTTGATATTTAATAAAAAACATGGCTAAACATTGTTCATTGTTTCAGATTGATAAGAAAGTCATGCATAAAGTGGGGATGGTCCAGCGAGTCCGTAGCGAAGTGGAGATTCATTGTCAGCTGAAGCACCCTTCCATACTTGAGGTAAGAAAATATGATCCATATTTATACAAAATGTTTGGTTCCTAGTAGTTAAAATTGTTTTGAGTATGTTTACAAGCTTAGAGCCCCACCTAGTGGTGATGTGATTATCAACAGTGAATACCTAGTGGTATTAGAACATTTGGGTTTTTTCCATGTCTCACCCACAAATAGCTTATTTGCTTAACTGTCACAGAAACCATAATTAGACCTCAAAATCTACAATGCCAGCCTCACTTGTCCCTTATATATTCCCCCCAGTGTTTGTAAATTATGTACAACTTGTGTTTTCATTTGTTTTAGTTTTTGGTCAAGTTACACCAGCCAGTTTGTTGGATTTGAGATTACTGTAATGTAGCATACTGTATGTCACTTGTCAAAAGAGTAACATATCTATGAATTGTCTTTACTACACTTCCACCCCATGTCTGTAAAAGCTCAGTTTTTGAGACTCAGCTTTATTATTTTTAGCTAAACTCTGTTTGTTTTCCCTTAGTTGTATAATTATTTCGAAGACAGTAACTATGTCTACCTGGTTCTGGAGATGTGCCACAATGGAGAGATGAGCAGATATTTGAAAAACAGGAAGGGACCTTTTTCAGAAGATGAAGGTATGTTATGTTTTTTTGTTTTTTGTTTTGTTCAAAGCAGAATTCTGCTTTCTACCTATACCAGGTGTAGGCAACATGTTCCCTTCCAGCCCAGGTCTTTGTTACAAATTTGTCCTGAATTATGTAGTTGCGCCATTAATTAAACCCTTGACCAGGTCCTAAAGCAAACAATATATGGGCTTGTTTTAGTACAGCACAGAAACAAATCAAGCTCCAATAATGATAATAAAAAAAGTAGTTTGTTCAGTAGTTTGACACTGTATTCTGTCAATTAAATTTGAATATGATGCATGAACATCTGGTGCATATACACTGTAAAAATCCATAAAAGTATATTGTATAATGCTTGAAAATATGAATGTGTATTTCGACTGTATTTGTCTGATTTTCAATGTGCGTTGGACACTTGTTGCTGACAGACAAATACTTAAAAATGACTTGGGTGTTACATTTGTTCCACTGGTGTCTTAACAGCACGACACTTCATGCACCAGATTGTCAAAGGGATGCTCTACCTGCACACCCACGGCATACTACACCGGGACCTCACACTTTCCAACCTGCTGCTCTCCAGCAGCATGAACATTAAAATCGCAGACTTTGGGCTGGCCACCCAGTTAAAACTACCCAACGAGAAGCATTTCACAATGTGCGGCACTCCAAATTACATCTCCCCCGAGATTGTCACCCGCAGTGCCCACGGGCTGGAGTCTGACGTCTGGTCTCTGGGGTGTATGTTCTATGCCTTTCTGATGGGCAGGCCACCCTTTGATACGGACACGGTCAAACACACTCTTAATAAAGTGGTGTTGGCCGAATATGAGATGCCGAGACACGTGTCCCGAGACGCCCAGGACCTTATTTATCAGCTGCTTCGCAAAAACCCTGTAGATCGGCTCAGCCTGTCCGCAGTGCTGGACCACCCTTTCATGACCAAGTGTTTGTCAGCTAGGAGCAAAGACTCAGGGATGGTGGAAGCTTCTATGGATAGTGGGATTGCAACCATATCCACAGCCTCCACTGCCACCATCAGGTCCTCTTCCACCAGCTCAAGTGGACGCTTCCACCAGAAGACCAGGCATGTCATTGGACAGCCCCTTCCAAACAGAATAAACGTGGTGCCCACCCACGACAGGCCCGTCACCCACGCTTCCTTGGTGGATGGAAGCTCGGTTTACAAGGAGCAGGTGGTGCATCAGGATGATCCTGGCAGGGGAGGCCGCGGGAGGCCACTTCAGAAATCCGAAGAGGATCGGCCCCACTCGCGCTATCTCAGAAGAGCTCACTCCTCCGATCGGTCTGGGGCCTCCAACAGCCACATGCAAGGGAAAGCAACCGGCACAATGGAAAGGTGTCACTCAGTTGACATGCTTCCCAAGCCAGGCAGACTAGAAACCTGTGGAAAACAAGAAACCTTCTCCAGCGGCCATAGTTACAGAGACATACCACATGGCTTTAAAGAAGATCCATCAAGTAGCACTGGTTCTCTGGACAGATGTATGACATCGCCTCCTGTCAAACAGAAGGCCAAGTAAGTACTGTCTGCTGTGTCCCAAACTAGAATCTCCACTTCAGGAAATAAGAGTAACACATAAAGTAACAAGGGAAGCACTGAATCCAGTAACTGGTCGATACCGTACTAAGAAGAGTGATCCTGGAAGTGTATTTATGTTAATGTACAGGGTTTAAGTATTTGGTCCATCCAAAGCAGGCTATATATCTATTTATTTTTCTGTTCTTTTTCCAGTTCCGATTATTTATACCCCAGCAATCCAGCTATTCCAGTACAACAACAGAGAACGGAGACGGAAGCAGTACACCACTGGTTTGCAAATGCTCAGCCCCAGCAAGGTATTCTGTGTTCTTAATTTGGAATGGGACGGGGATGGGGGCACAGGGAGGGTTAAGCAGGGTTAGAATATTGCAAATAAAATGCGTTTATTTATTTGCTTTTTGCAGGTCGCTTTAAAAAGCCAGCTGACGTCAGCACCATCAGCTGTACGGTTGGAAGCTTCCATAATGGACAACAGCACATAAAAAGAGGCACCGACTCCTCCTATGGAGACATCAATGACCGGCAAATCACCTCAAGGGGGGGTGATGGTGCACTCCATTTTCAAGTAGAAGGCACTCGGGGAACCTCGGATTTCCATCCCCATCGTGGGGCTGAACAAGGCAGGCCAACTCCCACAGAGAAGCCAAACTCTGTGAATGAAAAGCCCTCTATAAAGAACGTGGTCAGCCCTCTGAATGCAAAGAGACTGAAGCCTATTAGGCAGAAGACTAAGAATGCAGTGGTAAGAGCTACATCGTGTTTGTTGTTTTGGTGCAAAATAAATTGTTATATTCATAGCTATCATATTTCATCATTTCTCAAACAAATGTTGGTTCCATATTACATTTCCACAACAGATCTTGCACATTGGCGAAACTCTTTTTAAAGCTGCAATGTCAGTTTTTTTCGTGGGTGGGGAGCCTAGAGTTTTGTAAGGTGTATTTTTTACAAGGTGTACTGTTGGCTCTCCTCTTGAGTTTTCAATATTAAACAAGTATTTAATGTATTTGTATTATTTTCAGGTGAGCATCCTTGATACAGGCGAGGTTTGCATGGAGCTGATTAAGGGACAAGGCTCCCAGGAGCGAGTTCGGGAGGTCCTGAGGATATCTTGCGACGGTTCAGTGGTGAGCTCTTGGTTTCTTATTTATAAAGGACTTTGTAGGGGGCAGTTTTGCTTAACTTTTATACCAGGGTAACAGAAATCCTTTTATTTAACTGTGCCTTATATACTATTTTAAAACTATATTGTATTATTGTAAGTTTAGCACGGTTTCTTCCTTGCAGGTTACTATTTACCATCCCAATGAGGGAAGAGGATTTCCACTGGATGATCGGCCACCATCCCCACCCGAAGATATTTTTATTTACAGCTTTGATGATTTGCCAGGTACGTTTACAAAAACCAATGTGTGTATTGTCAGAAATTTTGAAAGGGAGATGATAATCATCGGTTTGAATGGGATAAGTTGTTAAATCAGTCGTGCTTCTGTTTCGGTTTTTATTAATTTCATTTTTAGGTGCTTATTTTTAGCTTTTTATTTTTTTTCAGGGCTTTTGCTTTTTTATATACTGTATGAAATTATTGTTTTCGGTTTCTTTAAAAAATGCTTGGGTGTTTTGCTGTCACAATAGTAGTAACTTGACAGTACTTGCACACTTAGTTGTACCTTCTTTCCTTTGCTGTCTTCCACAATAAAATCCTTATGGTCACGGGCACATTCTTTTGGGTTTTTTGTGTGTCTAGGCATTTTTTACATTTCACCACAATTTGCAATTCTGTTTTTAAATTCTCACTATCTAACTAATATAGATTTAAATCCCATGAACAAGCCGTCTACTGTAATTGTAGTCTCCAATTAAATCTCGCAAGTGGAGTCTCCAGTAGGAATGTAGAATTTGCTGCCACTCGGTAGTTGGGGTGTGTTTAAAGTATTCAGAACGAATCAATGATAGATACAAGTCAGGGAGGAGGGACATTGCCCAGCAGCACGGAAAGGTAGTTTGTTTTTGTTTGTTTTTTTGTAGTAGTTTTTTTTTTAAATGGGAAAGGGGTGAAGTCAACGTGAATTGAGTAACCATTTTCAGTGTTTTTCCAGGGTTTTCCAGTGTTTATTGGCTATACACCATGTTTCATTTCTTTTGTATCGGGTGTTTTATCGGTTAAAACCCCAAATCAGAAGCTACTTAAGTCATTCTCAGCTAATCAAAGCATCCAAAGTATACACAAGTAGACACTCTCTTGTATCATGGGAGGTACGGGGTAAGCTGTACAGTATGTGGTCCAGAGGTTAAAGAAAAGGGCTTGTAACCAGGAGGTCCCCGGTTCAAATCCCACCTCAGCCACTGACTCATTGTGTGACCCTGAGCAAGTCACTTAACCTCCTTGTGCTCCGTCTTTCGGGTGAGACGTAATTGTAAGTGGCTCTGCAGCTGATGCATAGTTCACACACCCTAGTCTCTAAGTCGCCTTGGATAAAGGCGTCTGCTAAATAAACATAATAATAATAATAATAATAATATTCATTTGTTGTGAATGGTTGCAGTTGCCCTTCTCGTATACTGACAGTGATGGCCTTCTAGAACATTTAGATTTTTTTTTTTTTTGTGGTGATTTATGTATGGTATTCATACATATATATTTATTTACATGATGACATTTTCCACAGAAAAGTACTGGAAAAAATACCAGTACGCCACCAAGTTTGTGCAGCTGGTGAAATCGAAAACCCCCAAAGTGACGCTCTACACCAAGGATGCAAAGAGCATGTTGATGGAGAACTCCCCTGATGCAGATATGGAAGTCTGTTTTTATGATGGTAAGTTGTACTGAAAACTAGTTTTTCCTCATATGTTTCAAACATTGTGTTCACATGTATATTCAGCAAATCGTTGTCCTTGTTCTTCTTCTTGTATGTCTGAGACATGAGCGCCCCAGACTTTTCTTACACTGCAGGCAAATGTCACATAAGAAAAAAGGAAGTGACTGTTCATGTATTCATGTACAGATGTACTGCTTGCTTTGTTTTTTCCAGGTGCAAAAACGCACAAGACCACAGATTTCCTCCGGGTTATTGAAAAAACAGGGAAGTCTTACACACTGAAAGGAGACGTAGGGCTCAATGGCCTCAGTGAAGAAAGCAGAGCCTATGTGGAACTTTCAAACAAGGTCAATCACTTTACCTAGTCCCTTGCTTTATGTGTTACAAAACTAATTTGGTATTTTCTTTAACAGCTTTTAAGAATACACAAGTGAAATGGAGTACCAGGAAAATAATTCTAATATGGTAAACACATTCAGCTATTAAGAGAGGGTATGAGTTTGTAGGAATAAGAAACCGTTTGAGCAAAGCTCTTTACAGAAGTGTCTTGGTTTTGTTTGTCAATAGCATGCTTTTAACTTTTCTTTATTCCTCAATACTGGGATGACCTGACACTTCCTTTTTTTTGTTTTCCAGGCTCACCGGACGTGCCTTGCACTGGAGGCTGCTATCACCCTGGAAGAGAATAGAAATGAAAAGAATAATCCCTTTTTTCCAATTATTGTTGGAAGGTAAGTAAGGAGAGAGTGGGCAATTTTGAGTCTAAAACATGTAGCTGATACCACATTTTTATATAATTACCAGTATTTCCATTTTTGGGTGCTACCTCTGGGATCAGTTTCCCAAATATCCCAATATTAGTCACGTATTGATGCAAGTAGAGGTACAACATCATAATAATAGATTTGTATTGAATCAAATGTCCATTCTTTTATTATTTAAAACAACAAAGTTAAAAACAGCAACGTTTCGGCCAGGCGACCTTCATCAAGCTATAGTTAATAGACACAGCCCTCAGCATTAAATACATTCAACCTCAATTAGTTAATTAGGTTCAGACTAGCCAGTGTAAAAATCCAGAAAACTGTCTAAAGTAATGATATTAAGAGGGTTGGCATTTCATTGACAGTGTTAAATTAAACATAATCACAGTAAAGTAAAGAATACCTGCTTTTTCACTTTTTAGTATTACATATGGTAATATACAAGCATGTTCAAGGGGCATACTGAGCATCAAGGAACCTCATATAATATATATATAATCATTCTTTGTATCACATTTTATCTTTCTTTTTCCATCAGGAGACCCGGTAACCTAGATTCTCCAAACACTCCCTCGTTACCTGCACACAAAACAAAAAGCTCAGACAGGGAGCAGCTGTCAGTAGATGGACTGGTGTTGGGGAGCAGCACGTCCCCTAGCCAGGCTCCCAATATAACTCCTTCGGTAAGTGATCATGCCATTTCCATAACATTTCCATGGTCAATTTGTCCATTTTCCCAGTTCTTCAGCAATCAAGGGTTGTTTGTCCCTTTATTTGCAGATGATTTCCTATGATGGATCAGTTTTTACATCTGTCAGCACTGCTGGAAGTAAATGGCCACCATCAACGAAACAGGGTGTTACTCCAAATGCAGGGCAGGTTCTGAAGTCTGTGTTTGTGCCAAATGTCGGCTGGGCTTCCCAGGTAATAAACAAGATCTTGATATTCAGTATACTAGAAATTACTTGGAGAGAGATTGCCTTCAAGTATTTTGATGACTAATTTATAATTTTATTTATATATGAAAGAAACAAAAGTCTGGCATATTACGGTAAAGGGTGGTGTAACACTCTCTTGTGAAACCATGCTTGGTAGCACGTTCATGAATTTGTTTTCATTTCATATTTTTGTATTGGTGTTTATAATCTTGCTGTAGCCAGACTATTGAGGAATTGCAGCTCCGTAAACAACCTTAAATGGGGTGAAGCTCAATCCTCTGACCCAATTTTCATGTATCTCCGTGTGTTTCCAATAAATGTTCTTAACTTCGAAAAGTCTGAAGATAAACTGTAGAGCAGCCCTCTCGTCCATGTTGGCCCACAGCTTGTGGAATCTCTTTGCAGTTAGAACATCACTTAGTACATGCTGTGGTGCTATTCTTTTTTTATTTCCAATTGTAGGGACAAAGTTAAATATTTTGTCATTACAGCAACATTGGGTGACTCTTAATTGATTGTAAGACCCCCGCCCCCCCCTTTAATTCTAACTGTTTCTATTTGTATCTCAAAGCTGGCCAGTGGAGAGGTGTGGGTGCAATTCAATAACGATGGGTCCCAGCTGGTGGTACAGGCAGGGGTCTCCTCGATCATCTACACATCACCTCAAGGCCAGACAACAAGGTAGGTTTAATAACACTGGGTGCAGCGGCAGTGTTTGTTTGCATTTGCCTTATTACAGTGGTACATTTTGGGTTTTATTTTAAATTTGGTGCAGGATACAAGGAGCACTAAACATACAAAATTAAGAACATCCTCTTATGTCAAAATGTTACTAGGATTAAAATGTGAAAATCTTCTTTTTCTCAAAATCTCAATGAGAAATACACAAATATTTGTACACAGTGATTTATTTTTTATTCCCTAAAAAACTGCTAATTGTCCAAAGTACACACGTACACAACTGTGTAAAATATATATAAAATATATATTTTTTTAAAGGTATGGAGAAAATGAAAAGCTTCCTGAATCTGTGAAAGGAAAGCTGAAGTGCTTATCCTCCATTCTGCCATTGCTGGCAAGTCCAGTAGCAACTCAACAGTGACGTGAAGCTCACACAACAGCATCTGATCCTCTGTATGTTAGACCTGTGGGATTCTGTACAAACTGTTTTTTGTAAAACTGTACAAATGTTTTGTCTGTAAATACATTTCTATTTGTAAATTGTATATTGTGTTCAAATAATGTATATGAAAGATACCTATTTTTTTTTTTAACTTTTTATATTTTACCATTTACCGTCCCTTGAGAGGTGAACATTGTAACTAAAAAGTATAAGCAGCGTTAAATATATATATATATATTTTTACCTTGGCACTGTTACCATCATCTAGCTCTAATGAAATGCAAAGCTGTGTATTAAAAAGAGCTAAAGCAATAAATGATGTCTTCAGTATTGGGACTTTTATTGGTCATGCTTTGTGAACGAGTGTTTTTTATTATTTTTTTTGATTTCTTGCAAAATTTTTAAGCAACCATGAAAGCAATAAAATGACAATTATGTATTTTTTTTTAAAACTGTTAGATTTCCTCTGGTGCTATATTGGGGGTGGTAGTTTTTTTTCCCCAAATTATAACAATAATTTCCGTTACCACATAAGATAATTAATGTTGGCATTTTTTTGTTAAGCAAAAAGTATGAAGAAACACAATTTCTGAATTAAGATATTTAATTTCATGTTCAATTTAGAGTCACAAGTACTTTATTAATATAAACTCTTAAGTACTTTTCCAGTTTTAGATTCAATATTTTGTGCTCAGCTAGTTATCACTTCAATTCACAGCATTGGTTTTCAAACTTGGTAGCCTGATGTCATTTTATGGATGATTCAGTTTATGTATTGATGAAAAAATCTCTGGGGGGGGGGGGGGGGGCCCAACATTAGTACAAGACATGCAAGTCAACTGCAAAGATATAATATGAATGATAACAAAATTTAAACTTGTTCAATTGGCTAGCGTGTATTATTACAATTGTGATATTTGGTTAGGTAAATTGTTTAAATATAAGATGTTGCATGGACCTGTTCCGTTTACATCGAAGAAGTCTACTTTGAATATCAGACCAGGGATCTTAATTTTACTGCCTGTATATAATACATAGTAAAAAGACCACTTTGGTCTTTATAAACAGATTTCCACCACCCCTACTGGTTTGTTGTTCTCTTGGACTGAGCTTTTTTTTTTTTTTAAGCCAGCCTCTTCCTAGTCTGACAGCTTGCTAAATATCTTGGTGTCTGAATAATATAGATGCCTGTCTGCTATTCAGATATATGATGATTTTAATGAATTTGCTGTATCACTCTAAATATTTACTACCACTGCAGAATGACTGGGTGGGATACTTGTTAGGTTTTTGTAATTGTAACTAAATGACTGAAGCCAGGTGTTGTAGTATTATTATTATTATTATTTATTTCTTAGCAGACGCCCTTATCCAGGGCGACTTACAATTGTTACAAGATATCACATTATACAGATATCACATTATTTTTTTTACAAATAATTGTACAGAATGGTGGAGCAGTCTTAGCAGTCACCATCAGTTCTTGAAAATTGATCATTAAATCATTTGAATATATTTGAAGTGCAGGATGCAGTTGATTATATATTGAAATATATTTTGTAAGCGAGTAATATGTGGGGTGAAAAGGATAACAAATATTCCATCCCACCAACTAGACTCTGCTGGGCATTTTATGATGAAAAGAAAATCTATCAGGACACCTCTCAAGTAGTGATTAGGGCTCTGGACTCTTGACCGGAGGGTCATGGGTTTAATCCCAGGTGGGGGACACTGCTGCTGTACCCTTGAGCAAGGTACTTTACCTAAATTGCTCCAGTAAAAACCCAACTGTATAAATGGGTAACTGTATGTAAAAATAATGTGATATCTTGTAACAATTGTAAGTCGCCCTGGATAAGGGCATCTGCTAAGAAATAAATAATAATAATAATAATAATAATAATAATAATGATAATAATAATAAATCCAGTAAAATGATTCAAAGTTCATTATATCCAGAACTTCATTGTGACTTTATCATGGTTCATATACTAAATCTGTAAATGGTAGATGTTTAGCAAAATATTTATCTTTTTATTTATTTAAACAGTCCTTGGTTTACACTTTAATACCTGTAATGCAAGTAATGACCAAACCACATAATGAATGTAATTCCATTGCTCTCTTTTTATTGTCTATGTTTTGTGATTTGCAGGAGGCACAAAAGCAATGAATGTTTTTATTTTTTTTAAAATTTTCATTCACCACCTTTATTGTTCAGTCTACAATGAAACCACAGACTTACAGATTTTTACATCTACTTTTCCAATAAAATGCATTGCATTTTTGTGGGGGAATAATGCCTGATTTTGAGTTTAACAGGATTTGTCTAGAAAGGTATCACAAAACATTCCTATTACTATTACATAGTAAGACTTTTCACAATATGGATGTGAAATAAGAAAATAATTATACGTTTTTTCTTCAGTATTTATAAAGAAAATACTTAAAGGAGCTAGTAAGATTATTTCAAGCATTAATGAAAGTCTTTATCAACTTTAAATATGAAATGCCTCCCACTTCCCAAAAAAACTGGTAGGTGTATCATATGTCTTGGCACAAAATGGCTGCCACATTCCAGCCTGTTGGTGCTCAGTGATTCAGTTGTACAGTGTATGCAAAGTGCACTGAGAAGCAAAGCTGTCTTTGTAAAATGTTAAACATGTTCCTGTACATGTATTCAAGTCCTCGTGTCCCTTTCTGAGGCATTGTTTTACATCACGTGTTAAGTGGGTGTTTTCAGTGCAAAGGCAAAAGCATCAGACCAACATGGAGATGAGGGCATTGTGTAACTGCACCATAATAACAACATTCAGAAGATAGCGCTAATAGTTATGAAACTGTTGCTCTGTGTTTGCCATGTTGGCTCAAAATGTTTAGTTTAGCACAAGACACCAACCTGGATAGAATCAAAATGGCGACAGTTTCATATCCTCTGCTCTAAAAAGCTTGTTTGAAGTCAGCATTTTTGTTTTACACATGCGCAATGCGGTGCCATCGCAAGGTCAGGAGGCGGGAGAGGGAGAGGTAGGCGTGTGAGGATCTGCGGGCGGGGCATGAGAGTAAGTACTGCTTTTTTTTCTTACATGGTGGCGGAAAGCATGTGCAGCTCTGAGCAATAAGAAAGAAAACTATTCAAAGGAATTCTCAACTCTACCAATACAAGGCGAACTGTTAATTACAAAAATCGGATTTTATTTATTCATAAACAACGAATATGTGTTATATTCTCTAACAGAGCCGCCTCTTTGGAGTCGAGACGGTGGCGGCTCACTGTTTTGGCACTGACAGATTGTCATTTCAGGGTGTAAAGTGCTTCTCTAAGAGCAACCTTCCATATTGTAGAGACTGTATGTAGAGGGAGTGACAGAAGACTTTTTCTGAAGAATCCAAAACAGAGAATATTCTGTTATTTCTTCCACGCCTTGGGGTGGCAGTTGGAGTAGTTTGGTCGTATTGACACGAGGGGGGCAACAAACAACACTGAATTATTACTATTATTTACGTATTAAGTGCAGTTGTTGGTGGCGGCGCATGGCATTCAACTGAACCGATTGCTACATTTCAAAAGAGGGCGGAGAGAAGGCGATCCTGGCGCTGTCTTTCATGGCTAGCTAGTGTTTTTTTTTTTTTATTATTGTTTTAACTAACACATAAAACCACTCAATTTGTTGCGAAAGTACTGTCAAACGAGTCGATTAAAAGTGGTAGGGCAACACAACGCAGAGCTGAAGTTAAGTGGAGGACCGGGTTGACCGGAGCTGCTTTTTGGATTCGGTTGTGTTTTGTGAGTTCTAAGCTGCGAGCTCCGGCTGGTTGTTTATTCCTGAAATAAGCAAGGCACGTATTAATAGATCCATACAAACTCCCGTCTCCTGGCGCTGCTCCAAATATCGTTTAACGTCACTGATATAGACTGTTGGTGTCCTGGCGCGTAACAACCCGTGTGCATTCATAAGTAAATAATCCATTCAGCTCATGTATTGTAGTGGAAGCTGAAAGGGGATAGGCCACGTCAGTTTCACGAACAGCAAACCACATGCTTTTCTGTTTACTCTGCTGGTTCACTAGGGGCAGCAGCTAGCTAGGTGGTGGTTGCCGTGTGTCAGCTTCGTTATGTTTGTTTTTTTTAAATGAGAAAAAGACGTTATCGGGGAGGTCAACAGCTTTTGATTTCTTTTGAAAAATACATTTAAAAAACTTTTGAACTAAATAAAAGTCTTGACATTCCCGAAGGCTTAATGCTGCTCCAGTCCTGCTATGTTTACAGCCTGAGTTAACTCCGATTTATTTTAATATAGCCAGGGAATTAGAAACGCAAAGGCTGTAGAAATATTTTGAATCTACTTTTTTTTTTTTTAAAGCACGATTTACGGGATGTCCACAGAAGTTGAGTCTTCTGTTTTGCAATCCTCCGATCATGTTGATGAGATGACTGCTGACTCTTCCGGCGGCGATAGCAACCGCAACAAACCTGAGATAGGTCAACTGAAGATTGGGGACAAAGTTAGACAACGCCTGCAACAGACACATGGAGAAATACAGACTGATAAGAAAAGTGACACTGGGAACCAGCAACGGGAGGTTGTGGAAACCCAGATAGATATCGTAAATAAAGAACAGGTAAACAATAACAAGGGGAATGCTCCTGGCAACAGCAATCAAGATATGGAGAAACCAAAGAAAACAACTACTGAAGCTCCCCTACCTAAAGTAAACCCTTGGACTAAGAAGAAAAATATGTCTCTAACTAATAACACTATCAATGTAAATGCCCAGGAATCAGGTTTGTGTTTGTATTATTATTTTTAATTTATTTATAAGAATCAAAGTCGTATTTTAAACAGTGTTAGTTTGAAATGATCACTCGGTGGTGATCATTTTAGACGTGTTTTTTTTGTTTTTTGTTTGTTTTGTTTCTTGAGAAGGCGTGGTGTTTTAATAACTTTTGTAATTAAAGCTATTCTGTGCTTACGATCGCCAAGGTAAATTTGTGACCATATCGGTAGATGTCATTCATTCTTGTTATTTACATACATGGGCATCAGTTTTAAGCAAATCAGAATTGAGAGGCGTGGTCTGTGTGTAAGTGCCTGGGTGGTTAGAAGTTCTTGAAAAGTGAAACTAATTCTAGTTGTCGCCCAAAAAATATTTTTTTTTTCTTATTTTTTTTTATGGGGTTGCATAATTCAGTAGCCCAAGTTGTGTGTAACTTGCAAATTTCACTGCCATGATTAGACCTATTTTTATCTGGTAACCGGAGAGTTCGCCTGGTCTGAGATCAAAATAAAGCCAGATTAGGACATACATTTAGGATAAGTAGACGGGATAGTAAACGTGTTTAGATTGACAGTAACTAGACTAAAATTATCCAACAAATCCTGCAACATATTCGCTGGTTGAATGCAGAATATTTTGCAAGCTGGTTAAACGTTTTAAGCCAACTGTTGCGTTCTCGTCGGTGCTTTGTTGTTAACGCTGGTGTTGTCAAAGTGTATCAGTTTACTATCAGATTTGCTGATGGTTGCACATTCAGTGCGTCCCCCATCCCCCTTCCTGATCAAATTGCTCCAGAGCACGTGGAGTGCTGACAACTGCAGCTTTATGGTGTTTGAGAGATGGAGACATTCACACAAAAACATAGACTGTAAAATGTACGTTGCAAATCATCTAAGTGAGATTTGAATGCTAAAGAAAAGTCAATCCTGGTGTTCACTTGAATGTTACATGAACTTTATTAACTTTTGTTAAGAAATGCTATAGATAGACTGAACTTGTTCTGTTTTGTGAAATGTGTCATCATCATCACGAGATGTTTCTAAATGTAGGTTGAGTGACCCACATTACTAAGCCAGGTGTCTGTTTTATGAAGACCTGTTGATATCTGAACTTTTGACCCTGTGTTTGCTACAACTGACCAGTGGGGTAAAAATATAAATGTATAAGTAGGTTATATATTTAAACATAAATTGAAGGTTCTTTTGAGGTTGTCATCAGCTTGATTTGCATATTTGTTTGTTTATTTATTTTTTTGGTTTGTTTAATTTTTTATTGAAAATGTCTGGGTTTTGAAGAGCACTGCTTCTGATTGTTTTCAAAGTAATCTGTCAGACAACATTTCTTTGAATTTGGTGTACTTTGCAGGAACTATTTTATTTATTCTGTGTTCTTAAAATTATTACAAACGAATTACAAGTGTCCATAATAAACAACAGGGCTTGTAAGTTGTGAGTTTTTCGAATGTTTAAAATTGGATAGACCTAATTAATGAGAAGTTGCCAACAAAGTGGCCTTATCTGAAGTTTGCAGCTTTGTTTTCTATAGGGAATCCACACAGCACACCAACTTTCCTCTGAATCTAGGATGGTGACTTGGAAGATTTCACTTCCATCCTAGTTAGTTTGGTTTCATATGGAAAGACTCAAGCATGCAAGGAATCTTAAAAAAAAATGATGCAAACAGTAGGCTGTACCTACAATGAAACCTGATGGCGGCCTATTTAAAAAAAAAAAAAAATAATACAACTTTCATGGTATCAGCACCTGCAATGTGTTGTTCATATCCTGCATAGATGTGAGTGTTGTCTTGTTTCTTTCATTTTCTATTTGCTTTGGTGTACAGACACCTTGAGATCTACCCAGACTGATAACTTGACGCTCCTTCCACATGACATAAAACCGATAGAGCATATGATTCCAGACAGTCGCCATAGATTCAGTAACCATGAAACAGTGGTAATGTATACCTTCAGAACAATTCCAACACCTCGCAGACACACGTCAAATGTGTCCTAGAGAAACAGATATAAATAAGATGACTTGTCTTGCTTTTTGCATTCTCACTTTTTCGTTTGATGGTGTTTATTAAACTTGCTACACAATTGGCCATATTGTAATGCTGACATTGGCAGTAGTAGTAGTGTAGATACCTTTGTTATTTTCATAGTCGGTGCATACATTAGGCCTATGTGCTATCGAACTTCAGAAATATAGGAAAGCTATTTTTAAATCTGGATTGTGCATGTCATTGGGTCAAGATGAACTGTTTATCTCTGGAACAATTTGTTGTACTGGCATTATAGGTATAACCTACTGTATAGCCTTGGGCAAGTTGTGGGCAGACCTTCATATCCTATCCATTATTGCAAAGAGTTTTACCTCCCAACTAACCCTCTTCAGAATGAAATGTGTTCCATTTTGATCCCTAATGAAATGCCATTTCTTTTATGACAATCTTCTGACATTTCTGGAAACCTTATTAAAATGCTTCTAGAGTTCTCTAATATGGTTCTGAGACCAGGGTTTCTCAAAGACATACCAGGAAGTCAGGCATGGAATATACTATCTGTTAATAATAACAGATGGCACAGGGAATGCATTATAAATTTGTAATTTCATCTTGGGAGTCTGCGATTGTGGTTTTGAACCCTAACTTTTCTTTTCAAGCAGCCACCTGCTTTCAGAAAGATGCCCAGGATTCCCAGATCTCTCACAGACACGCACACGCACATGCACACACTATAGAAGGGGGTGGAGAATATTGTGGTTGGTGACCCAGGACTGAGGATCAACATTGCTTACAGCAGGACTGTGGATCTATATTGCTTACAGCAGAGCTTTGAGGATCTACATTGCTTACAGCAGGGCTTTGAGGATCTACCTTGCTTACAGCAGGGCTTTGAGGATCTACATTGCTTACAGCAGGACTGTGGATCTATATTGCTTACAGCAGAGCTTTGAGGATCTACATTGCTTACAGCAAGGCTTTGAGGATCTACATTGCTTACAGCAGGGCTTTGAGGATCTACATTGCTTACAGCAGGGCTTTGAGGATCTACATTGCTTACAGCAGGGCTTTGAGGATCTACATTGATTACAGCAGGGCTTTGAGGATCTACATTGCTTACAGCAAGGCTTTGAGGATCTACATTGCTTACAGCAAGGCTTTGAGGATCTACATTGCTTACAGCAGGACTGAGGATCTATATAGCTTACAGCAGAGCTTTGAGGATCTACCTTGCTTACAGCAGGGCTTTGAGGATCTACCTTGCTTACAGCAGGGCTTTGAGGATCTACATTGCTTACAGCAGGACTTTGAGGATCTACATTGCTTACAGCAGGGCTTCAAGCTAAAGGTGTGCAGGGACAGCTTTTTGAATTGTTCATCAGTGATATCATAAGCGATCAACAAATCAGGTTGTAGTTTGGTACGACTTGTACATGGATCTGGTTCAACTGAATACTAGTAAAGGGTATAATTTTAGCTCAGGAACAGTGTTGAATTATAAATGTACTATTTTCACAGCAAATACTACAGACAACACACAAAATATCCTAAATTAAACTAATTTTATAAATATACAGTACTGTGCAAAAGTTTTAGGCAGGTAAGTAAGAATGCTTTCAAAAATAGACATGTTAATAGTTTATATTTATCAATTAACAAAATGCAAAGTGAGTGAACAGAAGAAAAATCTACATCAAATCAATATTTGGTGTGACCACCCTTTGCCTTCAAAACAGCATCAATTCTTCTAGGTACACTTGCACACAGTTTTTGAAGGAACTCGGCAGGTAGGTTGGCCCAAACATCTTGGAGAACTAACCACAGTTCTTCTGTGGATTTAGGCAGCCTCAGTTGCTTCTCTCTCTTCATGTAATCCCAGACAGACTCAATGATGTTGAGATCAGGGCTCTGTGGGGGCTATACCATCACTTCCAGGACTCCTTGTTCTTTACGCTGAATATAGTTCTTAATGACTTTCGCTGTATGTTTGGGGTTGTTGTCATGCTGCAGAATAAATTTGGGGACAATCGGATGCCTCCCTGATGGTATTGCATGATGGATAAGTATTTGCCTGTACTTCTCAGCATTGAGGAGACCATTAATTCTGACCAAATCCCCAACTCCATTTGCAGAAATGCAGCCCCAAACTTGCAAGGAACCTCCACCATGCTTCACTGTTGCCTGCAGACACTCATTCGTGTACCGCAAATCAAATTTTGACTCATCAGTCCAGAGCACCTGCTGCCATTTTTCTGCACCCCAGTTCCTGTGTTTTCGTGCATAGTTGAGTCGCTTGGCCTTGTTTCCACGTTGGAGGTATGGCTTTTTGGCCGCAAGTCTTCCATGAAGGCCACTTCTGACCAGACTTCTCCGGACAGTAGATGGGTGTACCAGGGTCCCACTGTTTTCTGCCAATTCTGAGCTGATGGCACTGCTGGGACATCTTCCGATTGCGAAGGGAAGTAAGCATGATGTGTCTTTCATCTGCTGCAGTAAGTTTCCTTGGCCGACCACTGCGTCTACGGTCCTCAACGTTGCCCGTTTCTTTGTGCTTCTTCAAAAGAGCTTGGACAGCACATCTGGAAACCCCTGTCTGCCTTGAAATTTCTGCCTGGGAGAGACCTTGCTGATGCAGTATAACTACCTTGTGTCTTGTTGCTGTGCTCAGTCTTGCCATGGTGTATGACTTTTGACAGTAAACTGTCTTCAGCAACCTCACCTTGTTAGCTGAGTTTGGCTGTTCCTCACCCAGTTTTATTCCTCCTACACAGCTGTTTCTGTTTCAGTTAATGATTGTGTTTCAACCTACATATTGAATTGATGATCATTAGCACCTGTTTGGTATAATTGTTTAATCATACACCTGACTATATGCCTACAAAATCCCTGACTGTGCAAGTGTACCTAGAAGAATTGATGCTGTTTTGAAGGCAAAGGGTGGTCACACCAAATATGGATTTGATTTAGATTTTTCTTCTGTTCACTCACTTTGCATTTAGTTAATTGATAAATATAATCTATTAATATGTCTATTTTTGAAAGCATTCTTACTTTACAGCATTTTTTCACACCTGCCTAAAACTTCTGCACAGTACTGTATTTTTGTAAGACTTTTCACATAGGTGAAGTGAATTTTTTGACCTGCTTCTTGCTGTACAAATGAATTGAAACCTATTTTTGAAAATGACGGGGGAAGTTTTGCTGCAGTATAACAAACAACTGAGATGAGCTTTTTGTAGTTTGCGGCTGAATGGCTCGAGACTAATCTCAAATCCAGCATGTGTTTAATAATCTAGATGTAGGTTCCTGTTTATCAAGGTGACTTCTACAAAGTTAAATCCACATTCGAGGCTTGCTGCTAAAATTAGCTGTCAAAACTCATTATATAGCGTTGCAGGGAATAATTTGCTTTCTTTCTGGCTGATGCTCTGGGTTGTATAGTAGATGGTACAGTATCTTTCGTCCGTTTTGAAGGCTGGAAGGAAGTTTTCAGGATAAAGTTTGCTGTTTTTAACCAAGCCTTGCAATGTTTTAATTTAAATGTTTTAATTTTTTTTTTTTTTTTTTTTTTAGCTGTGACCCTCTTGGCCAGGTCATATACCTAACTAGAGGAGCTATAAACAGCACCTTTGATTTAGTAGAAACTAGTACATAACACACTTTTCGAATAGCACATTATTTGATTTTCTGCATGATGGGTTGTAAAGTACGTATATAGGTCATGGTGATCCATTTTGATTGGCTGAGCTGCATTTCGAAAAACAATTGCCTGACAAATTCGATTAAACTTTTCATGGATATTTTTTCATGGATATTCTTAGTGCTTTTCTACATGATATTTAAGTAGGTCATGGTGACCTACTTTTTATGGTGCTGAAAAAATAACTTAATCAGGTTGTTACTTCCATTTCTGCTTTTGTTGAGAAACACAGATTTTCTATGTTGTTAGAGAATTTTTGCTTTACAATTATGTAAACATGTTCAATAAAACTGCTTCTGGTTTACAGAGATGAAGGTTGAATGAGGTGCACTGTCACATTCATGTTGAAATGCAGCTGCAGTTTACTTCAGTATCCAGTGCGCTGTTACTATTGAACAAGTTTAAATATGCTGAAAACGCTAGAAATCACCCCTAAGGATTGGGTCAATGAGTTTGGCAATAGCCATCCAGGTGACAAAGACTAACTTGGAGATAAACTAATAAGAATACTATTTTTTGGTTTTTATTATTACTGCACAGACGTATTTGTAATGTTTAAAGTAAAATGGTAAGTTTGTTTATATTATTGATTGATGGCACTGGTGCGCGTGTAACTTCCTTAGAATCTAAAAGTGTAGTAGTATTAATTTATATATGTAATGTTAACATTGATTCATGTATAACTGTTGCTCTGTGGGCTTTGTGTTTTTTTAGTTGAAGGTGAGTCGATTTAGTGGACATGATTTAGGTCAGAAATGACACTTTAAAAGCACTGCTGCTGGATTTCATTTTTTCCTGCTGACATAAATAGGTTGAATAACTGAACAGTGTCTGGTGTCCTGGGACTATTCGTTCTTAAAACCTCATTCCAGGTCCTTCAAGGTGTATTTACTAATACTCCTCCACTGGCACATCCGACCCGTGAGGGCTCGGTACGGTACGGGTACGGGTGGTTCTCCACTGGCTATTTGTTGAGCCGAGCGAAAACCAAACCGTGAAACTCCGGCCTCACAAGACATCTGAATCCGGCTGCGAGCTGAGCCAGGCCGGGCCGGGCCAGGGGCGAGGTTAATTTTTGTCATTACGTTTTTTTTTTTAACAATGAAAACAAAAAAGCTGCTGATAGCAATAATAATCAGTAAACAGTAATAATCAAATAAAAATCAATCAACATCAAAACGTGTGCCATTATCGACTTTGCAACCACTGCACATTTTTCTTTTGTCCTTTCTTTTGTTTTCATTTTTGTAGTAGACCCTGTACCTTTTTTACAGTCTCTGCTTCCCTTTGTGTTGGAGGGATAGTCACAAATGTGTGTACAGCATTGTGATGGATCTGGCTCCCACATTGCCTGTACCCAGTGCTGTGTTTTGATAGTATTTCGTCACAGCACTGCCATTTCAAACCAAACAGCTTCCTGTTTGCAGCTGGCTTACCTGTAAAGTAGCTGCATGCTCTTCTGTTTGTACAGTTTGTACTGTTCTTGGCTCCACATCCTCTTCATCATCATCGCTGCGTGATAAGTCAGCATCACTGTCGCTGGTATCGAAATCATCTGAACCAACTTCACTCCCGTTGCTCATTATAGAAAGACCACGTACGTTGCCATGTTTAGCTTTCGCTAAAAACTATATAAACTATAACTAAACAAGTAAAACTAATAATAAAACAAAAGCTAACAATTTAAAACACTACTTGTAAAAGTTGAATGACTTCCCGCAATATATCTCAGTCTTCTAAACGCCCATTATATGACACGCAATAGGATACAAATGTCACCTGACCCTCCCCCGACTTTCATTGCACATTCCACAGTACTAGCATTGCCTTAGAGAATGAAACCTGAAATGGTAGACTGAGAAACCGATCATAGAATAGAATGGGAAACTTGACGTACGCAGGTACGGCATGGTACTGTAAGAGGGTTTTCATTTGACGTATGTTTCTTACCCACGCAAGAATGAAGAACAGGCGTCAAGGTCACACAGCGATGCACTAGGAATGTGATCAGATCATTGACATGGATTTTGCCTAAACGTATTTGTAATGTTTCACCTTTCACCTTCACATGTTTGTATGCATATAAAATGTTCTTATACTGGAAGTGTTCGGTTGCTAATCATGTTGAGTTTATTTATCGCGGCGGCCATAGAGTAACAGAGAAAATGCATGATTAGAGGAATTCACTGAACAATTAATGATAAACAAATTGTGTGTTGGGTTAGCGAGTTCTATCTTAATTTTAAAAGCTTAATAAATATATAATGAAGTGTTACATACATGGTATATGTGTATAATAACTAACAACTACAAACACTAATGGCACTTGAAACATATAGCCTACAATGGTACATACTAAAATACATACAAAAGTAGATGCCATCATAAGAAAATAAATTCCAACCAAGCCCACATAGATGGCTTATGGTATTTTTTTCTTTTTAACCAAAAAAAATTGCAATATGCACATTAAAAGATTTGTATATAGCAAGCTGTGGCAAAATATCCCCCTGAAAGACGGTAATTGACTAGTGGGGTTTAATTATTATTTTTCTTTTTTAATCCTTGGCTTCCGATTCTTACCCACACGCCAGATAATCGTAAGTCAGCATTATATGTGCGAAGTGTTAAATGTTAATTGTAAATAACTGTACATTCTGCATGACACAATGCACAGTTTTAAGTGAAGTTTACAAATGATAAGTGCTTAATTTGAGCCGGATCCTGCCGGAACAGGATCCGGCACCTCTCGGATTTGACTTTTTTCGTTCCGGCACTGAATACGGTCTTCAGTTTCATAACACTCAACGAGCTGAGAGACAACCCGGTTTCCTTGTTACAACGAACAAATCAGCCAGACTCAAGAGGTAAGGAATCACTTCATGACTTTTGATAGACTGGTAACTCGACTCCTGTGCACCACGCAGCTTGTTCATAGGGTGAATCAAAAGAACCGATTCAATGGGGACTCTGATCCGATTCCCATCGTTCACCTTAGTGAGTCATTCAAAAAGAACGATTCGTTCGCGAACTACACATCGCTAGGAGGACAGTGCATTCACCGACGAAGTGCCCGGAGCAGGTGCAGTTTGGCTCAGTTCAAGAAAAAGCAAACGTATAACCCCTGGCTTGTCATGCAAATTCAAAGCCGGGCTGTACAACATGCAAAAAGGTAGGGAGCTTGGGTCCGGAAAAGACTGGAGGGATGAAACTAGCAAAAGAGTGGGTGGAATGAACATTCGACTATTCGATAACGATGGCACCTATCGACAAGTGAATCCAACATTCGAAAGTTTAAAAGAAAAAAAAAAAATGTATATATTTATTTTATTTTAAAGCCTGTACTGCTGATTGGCTCTCTATGTAGCGGTAATGAAGATTGACTGGAGGGTGGGATTTGTTATTTCTTGTCTGTGATTGGCTAAACTAAAACATACCTCGGCTAACGATGGCTTCCTCACAGAAAAGTTCTGCATGGAAATACTTTGACAAAGTAAATGAAAACAGTGTTAAGTGTAAAATATGTGCAGTGCAATTAAACTACCACAAATCTACAACTGGTATGTTAACCCACCTAAAAGCCAAACACCCTTCTGCGACGCTAGCAACGACAGAAAAGGAAAGAGGACCGCAACAAACTGCCATTGCATCCTTTGCGGTGATGCCTCGTCAGTGTGACAACGTACGTGCTGAAAAAACATTGCTAATATGGTTAGCAGTAAGTTTTGTTGAAAGTGAGGGATTTCGGGAGTTGATGAAATTTGTGGAACCTGAATACACAGTCCCTGCACGCAAAACAATTACCACTCGACTTGAAAAAATACATGCGGACTCAACAGCTTCTGTCCGCAGAAACTTGTCAAAGGCTGAGAAGGTGGCGATTACTACAGATGCGTGGACTGCACTGACTACCGTGTCGTACGTCACAATAACCTGTCATTTCATAGAGGAATTATCGATAGTCAAAATATTTGTCATGCACATCCCAAGTTCCCAAACTGTGGTCTACATTTCATTTGAAAATCACTTGCTACTAAAGCTCTTTACAAGTTTGATACAATAACAGTGTTTTTTGAAAATCCTGCCCATTAGGCTTTAATTGGGAGAACACTGCCTTCATAAATATTACAATGTGATACCAGGCTTCACAGGAATAAAAGCTAAAATTAAGTCCGGAAAACCAAAATATCACGTTAGGGTGACAATGTTAATATGCTAATGACGTGTACGATCTTTTTCAAGGTCTTAGAATTTAAACCTTTAAAAGAGTGGAGAAAAAGAACAACATTGACCATTGGATTTTTAAGTGTCCTTTTCAGTTTTTAAAAGAAAGTTGACATCTTTAAGAACTTTTATTGCTTTTAAGGCCCACATTGAAAATATCTTATGGTTTACATGCAGCGTTTTACATGCAGTGTTTTCAAGCCCCTGAGGTGCAGAGCACTGATGCACTTAAAGTAATAAATAACCCATCGGATGACTTTGCTTCTATCCCTTAAGAGGTCAGAGGAGAGAGAGAAAAGAGAATATCTCTTTTCCAGTCTGTGTAGCTCAGTATATATGATTAAGGAAGATTGCCATTCTGAAGGAGCTTTTTTTCTTGTTTATTTCATGCAAATATGCCCACTTCATAGGCCTATTTTCATCTTCTCCTCCTGGTTGTTTCCCGGGAGCTCCGGAGATGATGTCGTGGTGTTCTGTTGGAGGCTAACCTAATGGGAATGTATCTGACAGACTGGTGATTCATTACCAGGTACAGTGAGGTAGGACCTTGGGGTTAGTATAGCATGTTAATAAACTACTCCCCTATTGCTGCATGGAAAGAAACGTATTCCTGGGTCTCCTATAGGATGTTGCAGTATACAATTCCTAGCATTCTTTTGGCATTTATGTTACTATCTACTCTTGTCCCTAAGAGCCAATAAAAACTAATCAAAACAGGGTTTGACATAAATTGTAGACCAAACTAAAGAGACCCATGTCATTGTTGGTTTTCACAACCTACTGTATGAACACAAAGGGCTTGCATCTGCCAGTTTTAGATCTGTCTTCAATCTAATGGTTTGTGATGGGCTTTTGAATAAAATAGATATCTGTCACTTTGGGGGGACATTGGTAGTGAAAGGCCTTATAATCAAATGTTGATATCTTCTCATAAACAATGCGTGCCCGAAAGTAAGCTGAAACCAGACGAGACCGGGTGAAGTCAAAGGCCATCGACTAAATCCCATCACAGGGTAATCGGGTCTTGTAACATACAGAACCCTTTCAAGTACTTACTGCCTTATATGAAGCTTTCTGCCATACAGTATTCTAAATAACGGATTGCCAGGTGTCATTTTTAATAGATGTTTAGTTTGGGACGTTAACAGCAGTGTTGTTTAAAACAATAACCCGTCAAGATTATATTCTTTCTTTCTTTCTTTCTTTCTTTCTTTCTTTCTTTCTTTCTTTCTTTCTTTCTTTCTTTCTTTCTTTCTTTCTTTCTTTCTTTCTTTCAAATCAGTTTGCTTGTCTTGCATACTTGTGTGTTTGGGATAGTGGCAGACGATTCTTGCTAACCTCTAGGTCCTTGCCTGGGAAGGAAAAATACTGTACTACTGTACTGGTCTGTTACTACTGTACATGCAGAGAGAGTCTAATGTTAAGTGTGTCAGCTCCACACAATGCTTTTAAACTGTTTCAAAAGGGGCCTAACAAACTGGAATTACAAGTATGATTCTAACCATACAATAATGTGGCTTGCTATGAACGAATGAACTGGAGGACTTATTAGAAAACATCTGACAGTCTGTATGTCAAGTGAATATTTTTCCATGTGCATTAATAGAGGATGATCATTCATGGAGCTCTGCAATTATTCAGTGAATGAGGATGGCCGTATAACCGATGAGCCTCCGAAGAGGGCGAGCGGGCTGTTAAAATTCATCCCCACAAGTGAAAAGGGGTGTATAACAAGGGAGCTGTGTACCATGTTGCTGTAATATGTGCTGGTAGTTCCTGTTGGATACAGTACAGTGTATTGGGTGACTCTGATGGCTAAATTCATAAGACTGAGTGCATTGTCTCGCATCCAGCGAGGAAAGTGATTAATTGAGTACTTGTCAGGTTTGTTGTGGATATATAAGATGGTGCTGTACTTTTCTGATATTAACCTGATTTAAGTGTACTCCTGTGTTTCCTCTGAAGCTGTAAGCTCTCTGTGTGTCTTCTTGTTGGCTGTGTTGCAGGTCAGGAACGTACTGTATTAAATAGTAGAATCCCATTGGCAACATTTTAGTTTTTTTGTACCCTCAGATTGTCATGCTTGCCTTTTGACCAATCTTTTGGGTGTGGCAGAGTTTTCTGTGGTCTGTGTTCTGTTTGTTTGTTTGTTTTCCTACTGTACTGTATGTGGCTTATGATGGTGATGTAACTTAAAAAAGGATGGTGAGTAAGTAGATTCAAGAAACTGCACAGTCCTTTTCTTCAGTCAGTTGTTAGGTTTATTGAAATATGCAGGGAGCCTGGTCCCAGGTACAGGACAAACAGAATACTCGTTCTTACAATTGTTGCATGACATTAAATACCCTTCTGCATAGGTGTCTCTCTCCTCCTCTTTCTCTGACACTTAACCAATAGAAAAGGTACAACTCATTATCCTATTACCATATATTTCATTCAGTGTGAGTGTGTGTGTGTGTGTGTGTGTGTGTGTGTGTGTGTGAGTGTGTGTGTGTGTGTGTGTGTGTGTGTGTGATCTAGTGTGAAGATCTCTGAACTCAGTGCAGTCTTCAGACCCTGGTGCCACAAAGGTCCATACATCTGGTTTTTGTCACCTTCCTTGTTCCTATCTCTCCAATTTGCCTAAGACCCTTTGATCCCAGTGGCACTATCTCTTTGGATCTCTCTGAAGTCTTAGAGCCTGGCTCCTTCGGTCCCCTTGAAAACTAGCTTTATGACCCCGTCATAAACCAGCTGTATTTTCTAAGCAAAAACCTGTTTAACTAGTTTTATACCCCAGTGGACTCCCGAAGGGCAAACTTCTTTCATGTCAGGGCTGGAGATCAAAGGACTTGTTTGTACAGCCGTGTGCTGCTGGCCAGCCATTTGCTTTGACACAAAATAATCTTAACTTCTCTACCATATTGCAGCCTTCATCTATCACAGCAGTGCTTGCATTTTTGGAACTAACAGTTTTTTCTATCCAATGTTAAATCACTTTTCAGAAAAATAACATGAATACAGCCGTCATTCCTCATGCGTAGCAAACTGCTATTCAATACTTGTTCCATGTTTTCCAACAGATGGTGATAAGGTTTCTCTTTCTGTCAAGTGGCAAATTGTGGCAATTGCTTAATTCTTGACTCCCAGTGAAAGGTGTTGGAGGAGAACACACTTCTCATACGGAAGGGCATTTTGGAAGAATTGTCATACAGAGCAGGTAGACAGGAAACATTTTCTTGTGTTAATAATACTTCATGAATGCAGCAACAACTACAGGGGAAGGTCTGTGTGTTCAAAATGGACAAACGTTTAGGAGTTTTGTTGAGACACTTCCCTGAGCTCTTAAGGGATAGAAACAAAGTCATCCGCTGGATTATTTCTTTTTTTAAGTGCATCAGCAGGGTTAGAAACTAACAATATTGCGCTACTGCCCAGTCCCTGACCACATTCCGGCGCCTCCTTAAGACTCACCTCTTCAAACAGCACCTGTAGAACTCCTCTGTTTGTATCCTGGGACACCATCACCCTTCATGTAAATGTGCTTTATTTTGCTCTTATCTGCCCCCTATTTTACTGCATTTAATCATGTACTTCAGAATACTGTAATCTGCCAAGTGTTTAACCTGTAGTACTTTGTATTTAATCATATCCTGATGTAACTATCACTATTTAATCATATCCTGATGTAACTATCACTTGTGGTTTGTCACACTTGTACTTTGCTTGAACAAAAGTTATTGTATTTCTTGCTCTTATTGTATTACTTGTATTGTAACACTTGAAATATATTTGCTTACGATTGTAAGTCGCCCTGGATAAGGGCGTCTGCTAATAAATAAATAATAATAATAATAATAATAATAATAATAATAATAATAATACTAGTCCAAAGGACTAGTACCTTTGAAACTTTCTGGTCCTGATGTAAACTTACTAGTCCTTATGTGAAGGGCCTAAGTTGGAATCAACAGCAACAGTTGGTGTCCCTAAAAATAGGCTTAGATTTTATTTTGCTAAAAATAAACACTGTTATAAATTTAGATTTACACTTTTTTTTTTAAACAAAGCACTTTCATAAACGCTCATACAGATCGATCAATCGCATGTTTTCACCTCGTTACTGAGCAACTACTGTACTGTGTGCTGAGAAACTGACACTGACAGCATCAGACGGGATGACAGAGGAAAAATTCTCTCAGCTGTGTCACCTTGCCGACCATGAAGCTCCACCTGAAATTGACAGCGATGACACAAATGAAATGTTTATTTTATTGTACATTACATGTGTTGCTATTTACAGAAATGTTGGCTGGCTATGAATTACTATCTACAATAATGAATGTACTCGCGTACACATGCAGTCTTCACTAAAGTCCCAATTTAAAGACAGTACGTTTCACTGTAGCTGTCGGGATACAGTTGTTACCTAGGCGGCTATTTTTTTTTTTTTTTAATTAACAGTGGGAGAAAACCGCTTTAGCAAGTACAGTAGAATCTGCCAGAACTGACAGACACTTATCTACTAGATTTAGATACTAATGAGAGCATAACAAATACAAAAGAAAAACAAGGGAAACGCAGATCTTTTAAAGAAAGCTGGGAGACTTTGTATAAATGGATTTTATATTTTTAAACGCTGCAATAACAGTTCTGCTTGTGAAGCATCCACACTATAATTTGACAGATCTGGTGATTTATTTGCACTGTGTTGGACCTTATTTTCCCCCATTGGTGCTTGAGCCCCAGAGCGCTCACGGAATCACTGCCTGTGCCCCTATTATCACTGATTAAAGCCTGGTTTTCAAACAGACCGATTATTGCTCACCAATACTGTATTGGTATAAGAAAAGTGTGTTTTAAAAAAGTAATTTCAGCTTTTCAATCACTTAAAATATGCTGACGATAATGTAAACAACACCGAGCTACAGACAGCGAGTCCCAAGCTTTAAACGTGTTACTGTTTATAGATAAGAACTCAACTTTATTATGAATATATTGTGTTATTATGTTTTAAGCAACATACTATGATAATGTTTTTATGGTAATTGTTTGTTTATTAGTTTTAAAATGTTTAGTAAAACGTGACCTATTGTTTGACCTCGTTAGTACAACCGGCCCCCCCTTTGCTAGTGACATCTTCAGTCAGGGTCGTAACCCAGTAATCTCCACATTTTTGTAAAATGACTTTACACTTACTTCAAAAGATACGTGTTTCAGTAAATTCAAATGATAAACTTTGCATCCCATGCAGAGGGAGAACACAAATGTAAAACGCCATTAAGTGGGGTTTGCATTGCAGGGGAGATGAAGGGAGGTTTCAGTTCCGAGTGACTGTTTTCTAAGCATTATTTGTGAATGCTTATTCACCATTGCTACACCCTGTTAGAAACTGGCTTCCCTGCATTTTTTTAACACAAGGCTGAACGTGAGAGTATATATGTACATTTGTTTTAAGTACTCGCCCAGAGGACTACTGAGACACACATCAACTAGTCTTCATCAGATTTAATTCACCTCGGGCGAGCGGGTGAGCGTGAGTTTCTAACCCTGATCAGTGCTCTGCACCTCAGGGGCTTGAAAACACCGCATGTAGAACACCGCATGTAGAACACCGCATGTAGAACACCGCATGTAGAACACCGCATGTAGAACACCGCATGTAAAACACCGCATGTAAAACACTGCATGTAAAAACACCTGAACAGGTAGTCTGTTTTCTTTAGAACCTGAATTCTGTCTCAGATCATATAGTTTTCAGACTAGTCTTACACCCTCCCCACATTTAAAAAAAGAGGAGTGTATTATCAAACATGAAGACCATGGGCAGGGTGTAGTATCAGTGAGAACGCATAGCTTCAGTTGCAGTAATGCCTCTTGTTTTAATATGAGTTCCCAGCACTGGTTATCATGCTAGCGAATATTTTTAAAGAGATAAGCTATGGTTCCAAAACCTACCAAAGAGACTCCCTTTCTGGCATGATCCATGGCTGTGCAACCTAGGAATACATTTAAATGAACAGAAACTGAAAGAAAGAAAGAAAGAAAGAAAATACTAAAGTAAGATGACTCTGCGTCCTGTTTTCCAGGCAAGTAAGTAAGCAATAAGACCCGACACAGGGCATTACCAGTCATTATACGACCATAATGGGGCCCGAGACGAAGTTGAGGACGCTATTACAACCAAACGGTCGTATAATGCCTGGTAATGCCCTGTGTGGAGGGTCTTATTGCTTATATACTTCAATGTTACAGCACAATTAACTATAGTTTTTATTGATATTCAACTGAATTTTTAGGTTTTCCTTTTTTTTCTACATATCCTGCCACATAAGTACTCTAAAACGAACATTCTATAAATATAGTCCTCCATAACAATGATCTTCTCTATAAAATGTGTACAAATCAGCGTTTTTAAAACTGTATACTTTTATTTGAAAACAGAGAACAAAAGATTGTGAAAAAAAGATATTATTATTATTATTATTATTATTATTATTATTATTATTATTATTATTAGTACAGTTGTAATAATAATAATAATAATAATAAAGTATTTTCCTTGGTAATTGATTTGAATATTTCCAGATATCGAGCAGTTATTAAAAATGTTTCCGGGAAAGTTGCCTAGTACTTGGACAGCAGAAGAAGTGCGACCTTCGGAAGAGCTTGATGAAGAAACCAGTTCAGTCTGTCCCACAGTACTTCTCTCTGTACTACTTACAGTGCCTGCAGACATCTCAGAGGTGCTCGTATTTTCCGGGATGTTTTGATTTAGCCATTCCTCAATTGACATCTTATTAAAAAGGCAGAAATTTAAACTTTAAACGACATTTAGTTAATAGCTGATGGAGTGATCTTGTTTGATTTGTTTTTGTGAAGCGGTTACAAAGATTCTAAGGGCATATATCCCTCTAGCTCAACCGCATTTAGAATTCGTGGAATCTTTCCATTGAAGTATATCAATAAATAAAACCCTATTATCTACATGTAGTTGTGAATTTCATTGAATAACATGTAGGTGTGTTTTTTTTTTTTTTTTTTAAGACTAGTTTCTTTTTTGCAGGTTTGGTTTCTGACACCAAGGTTTGATATCTGGTTTACTGGTTTAAGTTTACACACAGTATTCTGGTGGCATTAGAATAAATGGCTCTTCCTGTATGTGGTGGTACTGTATCATTGGGGTTAAAAATACTGTATCTCAGGGGTCCCCCGAGTGGCTCACCTGGTAGAAGCACAGCCGTGTGGTGCGCAGGGGGAGTCACACAGCGCAGGTTCATGTCCTGGCTGCGTGAAGTAGGTTGTCTTTGCTGGGGATGCTGAAGGGTGCGTCGCATAGGCTCTGTCGCTGCCGTGGGTAAGGGAGGCAAAACCGGCAGGGAGGACTTTCCACTGAACCTTCGGGTAATTGCTGCGTTGAGGGGAAAAGCGATTGGGCATTCTTTTTTTTTTTTTTTAATGGATCTCACTTTGGAATCTATCTTCATTTATTCAAATCCAGAAACGACTCTCTGTTGTTAAGCAGTTCCAGAGTTCTAAGGAGAGTATTTACCCAAATTCAGCTGTTTCATTTCAGTTTAAACTACTCTGAGTGGTTATTTCACTCACGAGCATAGCCGCGTGACCTGTTCAGAGAGGCTACTTCAGTACTCTATGAACATTCATGGTGTATCATCTGTGTAAAAATAGGCTAAATGAACCAGGTTAGTGCTGTTAGTGCAGTCTGTACAATCTGGTCTGATAGTAAGCTGTAACATGACAAACAGTGGAAAAGGATAGTGCTGCTCAAGCTGCAGTTTTTAAAAGAATGACCAGCTAGTTAGTAGACCGCCCAATCCAAAAATTGTCATAGATGTTGCAGCCCAAATCGTAACTGCACAGCCTATTGTTTTTATATTGGTATGACTAGATTAGAACACTCTCGTATCATTTTACCCTACATCATTTGGTACCTTTAAATTGTGTTTGCATAATAATTTTCAAGGTTACACAAGTATTGGTTGTTTGTGTGAATATAAGAAAATAGCATGGCTGTCCACCCTTACTACCAGCACAGATCTAATCTGAATCAGTACTGCTGGATTAGGCTTCATTTTGATTTATTTTAATTTTTTTTTTAATTTTAGAGTGACCAATTATTATTTGTATTTCTTTTCCCCCAATTTGGAATGTGCAGTTATGGTTTTGTTTGTTTTTTTCACACAGCATAGACGTTTTGAGGGCGTGTGAGCGTCCTCCGATCTCACAAGCCTAAAGCCAGAATCACTTTTACGCCGAGCAATCCAGAGCAGAGGTGGGTGGGGCTACCGATCCCAGAGAACAGAGCTCAGCCCTGCTTTCTATCCACTCTGAATGTGCTCGGTGTCTGGCCAGTAGGGTCGCTGTTGCGTGGTGAGGAGAGTCCATGCCGGTTTCCCATCCCCCACCCCGGGAGCGTCAGAGCCAATGTGACGCCCTCCTTCAGAGTTCTCAGCAAAGTTCGGCCTCTTTGCACAGCCTGGGCGCGAACTGGCGCCGTCCAAGCTGTGCGACTCATCCTGCGCTCCCAGCGGCAGCGCTTTAACTGGATGAGCCGCTCGGGGACCCCCGGGATTAGGCTTGATCTTAACAGAGCGATAGCAGAGATGGCTTTCATTTCTTTAACAGTGCGTGTGCAAAAGTGAGAACCCTCTGATGTAACTGGATAGAGGGAAGTGGATATGTTGGAGAATGATCATTCCCTGTTGGGGCTACATTATAAGTAATGGATTGAATTAAAGCAGCTACAAGACATTGGTCTACTTGGGCACCTAGACCTACAATAAACTAAAGAGTTCCAGGCTTAAAAAATGTCCCATTTGTGCACATCGTTAAGCCTTTTTAAACGAGCATGTCAGTAACACTCATCCCCTGACCTGGCTGTAAATTAGAAATTAGGAACATGATAAAGTACACTAGATTTACCATAACCTACGAAACATCGAGTACATGAGCATTTAAAAACTGTCAGTTTGACATGGAGATTGATGGACCAGCTCCTTGTGGCAGGGCTGAGGGTTTTTTTTTTTTTTTTCGGTATTTTGTTTTCTTTAGTTTTGTAAATAATGTTTGTTGAAATTTGAAAAGGTTTTTGTTTAACTATAGCAGGCTGGGGTTAGAATGATAAGACAGGTGTGGAATGTGGCCAGGTGTTAATTGATTTATTGATTATCGATTAGGCCTGGCCACATGGTATAAAGAAGGAGATGGAAAGCCAGTTCCTTTATTCTGCAAGCCCGAGATGGATCGGGTGTGAATCCTCGTGACTGTGTGTGTTTACCAGAGAGGCAGTGTTCCTGGAGCGGGACATCCTTTTTAGTTGGAGTAGAGCTCGACTACTGTTTGATTAAGTTTTATTTTTTGAACAGTGCTTTGTTTTGAATGTTTTGTGTTTATTTAACCCCACACTAGGACTGCCACTGCTGGTACCCTAGTGGCAGCTACCTAACACTGCAATTGAGTTTTATTATAAATTGTAAATTATTATTATTATTATTATTATTTTTTGTTTATTTAGCAGACGCCTTTATCCAAGGCGACTTAGAGACTCGGGTGTGTGAACTATGCATCAGCTGCAGAGTCACTTACAATTACGTCTCACCCGGAAGACGGAGCACAAGGAGGTTAAGTGACTTGCTCAGGATCACACAATGAGTCAGTGGCTGAGCCGGGATTTGAACCGGGGACCTTCTGGTTACAAGCCCTTTTCTGAGCAGTCTCCTGACACTGTGCTGAGAACGCTTGCTTGATCACACAAATTTGTAATCATTCACCTAGCAGAGTTTCAGAGCTTGTTTTTTATTTGCAGAAAAGCTCATCCCAAGTGTTTGGAGAACTCTGTCCAAATAAACATAAGCACCCTGTTTTATGCCAGCCACAGAGAAGAAAAGTTATTGTGGTAATAGGCTGAGCTACTTAATCAAATGGTTCTTTCTATTTCCTTGATACAGTGTCATCTGTAACCTGAGTAACAAATAATCCTTGCTTCTTGGTCCTTATCCTCAAATCACCCCAATGACAAATGGTGTAATTTAAAGAATTAGTCCCAGCATGTTTAAGATGCATTTATTGTTCAGCCCCAAAAGCACCATTCAATTTGCACAGCATGACATATTTGACTGCTAAAGGGTCACATGTGTGTGCTGGCAGTTGACAGTCTCCTTTAGGGTTAAATCTACTTTCCAGTGCTGCACATGGGGCTACTTCAAGTTGTGAGATAACCTCAGAGTTAAAAGAAGAACACATTGGCGTAATTGATTAAAATTGATTCAGGTGTATCATGTATCAAAATAAATTATTCTGCATTTGCAGAGCCCTTGAAGATTAGAATGTTTAACCAGGACACAAAAAGAATGAACTTGGGTGAAAGTTTTTAAATAACTAAATAAGGTTTATATTTAAAGTCTTCATGAAACTGGCCCAAAACGAGGAAACTAGACGCGATCCTTAAGATACCAACTGAATTTAATAGACCAGCTGTCTAATATGTCCATATTGAGCAGCTGATGCAGTAACACTAAAGTATTGGTTACAGCAGGATAGCCTTAGAATGTTGGAATAATACATTGAAAATATTAGGAAAACACCAAATGTATTTTAAGCAATCAACCAGGCAGAGTAGGCCTACTAGATTACTGTACAGTCAGCCCAGTTTCCAGTATTCTCTGTTTCAAAATGTGTCCTGTCCACCTGACCCCTACACTAGCCTACAGTACATGTACTGTATACAGGCTTCTAATTAAACCTAGGTAATGCATTGAACAAAACAGCCTTTGAAAATTCCCTGCACAATACAATAGCATGAAATAGGGCCCTCACACTCTGCAACTCGGACAATATGCATTGAGCTGTTTATCCAGGGTGGGTGTTCGGGCACTGATCCGGTAGGTGCCATATATTGTTTATTCTTTTGCAGTGTGCTGTCTCGCTGATGGATGTGTGGCATGCTTGCTCAGGCATTTTTCTTTGCATACAGGACATTGTAGAGCATTTGTGGGCCACTGTTTCCTATGCTATGAAAAGAAAGTTTTAGTTACAAACAAAACTTTGTTCTTCAGCATCGCAACCTTTGTTTTAACCTTTAAAGTTTTATAGTGTTTTTCATAGAGTAGCTACATTCCCATGCTATAGTATCACCTTGCCCATCCCTGGGGCCCTCAAAGACCTGTGCCTCCCAGCAAGACCTGCTGATAGAGACTGGACCGGAGCAGTTGCATTTCCATCTATTCAGTCCCAGCTGTTGGTTCAGTGCTCAATTTGTTGAGTTTGGGAAGGTTGCGGAATTCTTCTTATGAGCTGATATGCACTGTTGCTCTACTCTGTCAATGTAGGTTTAAATGTTCTAATCCCAACTTATTGCATCCTAGTTCATATTGTATTCTAGTAGTATTATTGCACTTATTGTAAACTATACTGTATTTAAATATCAATCTTGCATTGTAACCCTGTACTGCCGTGTAACACCTGTAAGTCGCCTTGGATAAAGGCGCCTGCCAAATAAATAAATAAAAAAAATAATGATGATGATAATAATAATGTAGTGTAGCTTGCTTGCATGTAGCTGTGGCCAGTACTGTTGGCTCCAGAAGAGTGGTTGATGCAATGAGGCTCTTCACGGTACTCGAAAGCATTAGGAGGCTGATACTAAGTCCTGTTGTTACATGTGAGACTTTGAGTATCTGAAAGACCTGTTTGTTTGGGATTTAGACTACTTGGAGCCTGACTGACTGGCATTTTATAATTACACACCCCTCACTGAACTCATTAGCAAATTAAAGATATACCAGTGTATCTTCCCACACCTTGGCCTCTCTTACTGCAACATCTAGGCCTATTGCTTAAAAATGCAGTACAATGTAATATTCCACAAACTTTGTAATTTAGTGTTTGTGTCAATTTTGTTTGTTTTTGATAATTGCATAACTGTTCTTATTGACATACCAGTGCATAAAATTAAATGCAAAACTGTAAGAAACTTAGTCACACAGACAAAAAAAAAGCCTTCCATAGACCATGTTTTAAATTTACGGAATAAAAAATGTACATTTTGAAAACCATCATTTAAAGTAAATTCTCTTTTTCTTTTCAGAGCAACAGAGTTCAACCAAAGTTATACGGGCAGGAAAGCCTAAAACAAAGAAACCTAATAAGGTAGGTTGCCAAGGAAATAACCTTGAAATACAGTACATTACCAGCAGCATGTTAGTGTGTGTCTCGGAGGCTGTGTCATACAGAACTCTTAACTATTGCATTTTTAGCTTCATTGATGTCAACACGCTGCAGCATTATTCACTGGTAATCAGAGATCTAAAAACTATTTACGAATCAGGGGTGATCTGTCTGTCCAATATCAGGTTACTGTGTGAACAGATGCCGAACAGGGCTCCGCATCAAGGATTCCATATTAGCTGATGATGCTGGTAATTCAGTCTCGAGTGAAACACTGGAAGTGTCTTCCAGATAGACCCCTATTTGGATCTGTATCCAGGTGGTGAGGAAGAATTAACAGTGCAGCTCTGAGAACTGTTGCATACTTCACTAACACAGTTAGACAAAAAAAAGCCAGCGACATTCAAAACCAAGAATGCCTCAAGCGGGGCTTTCAGATCACAGTGCAATAGATCTTTATTCTTATATTCTGGAGTGTAGGCTATTTTGGGGTTTTGAGCCAGCTGGTGCTACTTAATCTCAGTAAAGGAGCTCTCTCACATCTACAGGTACTTCTATCCGTAACTATATAATCGTCAAAAAACAAAAGTCCGATCCTGAAGAGCATACGTAGTAATGATTTCATAAATGGTACAAGACAGATACGATCTTGATGAAGATCTCAATGGTACAAGACACATGCAATCTTGATGAAGATCTCATGTTCACTGTTTTACTGATCTTATCGTATAAACAACCTGGAGTCAGAAAAGCAAGTCCTCAAGAATCAATATGAATATTAATATGTAGCTTTCACTTTGATAGTACTGGCATGAATCTGAAAAGTACATTTTCATTTCCCTAAACCATTCTGTGCTTGTTAAATATTGACATTTAGAGGAAGTTTATTTCTTTTTTTTTAACGTTTTTTCTTTTTTTTCCAGCTCCAAAGCAACTTGTATCCAGTTTAACCTGGTTTACTTTGTATATTTTATCATGTACTTAATAGAGAACGTGCTGTCTCATACAGTCTCCGGCATCACAATTTAAAAGGGTACAGCGATAAGTGTCTTCTCTGAAACTAGTAATTCACTTATTAAATGCTTCAACAAGCAGATAAAGCAACAGCAGCAAGTAACTGGCTGTTAGAATAATTAATTTTTATAAACTGAGATAGGCATTATTAAAAAAAAAAATGTAAAAAAAAAAAATCATAATCCACAAACTATTGTACTTTGTTACTGTGCCTTCCTTTTGGATTGAATTTAAATAAATTTTTCTCTTTCCATGCAGGCAAGTGACTTCAGTGATATCACAAACTGGCCCACACCTGGTGAAATAGCAAACAAAGAGGTGAGTTCATACCACAGTTTAAATCAGTTCCAAGTCTGAGCTTGGTAAGCATGTGTCAGCTTTAGGTGGCTTTGTAAGATTAAAATGTATTTAGCTTGTGGAGGTCGTAGTCTTCAAGTAAAGGAGACTTGGAACAGCCATTCCTGTGTCATTCCACTTTGGAAGCACTGTGTTTAGATCCACTTTAACGCAGACACACTGCACAGTGCTCTGCCTTTTATAACGCAGCATGTTTTAAACCACCAAGTCAAGTATAGTAACCTTTTAACCCTATGGCTGAATTGGAGAGAGTTTTCTATCAGTTTCTATATGTATTCTCATATAAATTGTAATGTCACTTCTCCTATTTAGCAGCACCAGAACATCATCAATACCCAAACCAAGAAGACTTCTCCCAACCAGAACGAGAAGAAGAAGGAGAACAACAGTGAGAGCAAAGAGAACGGCGAGGCCAGGAAGGAGTTCAAAGAGGACCCGACCAGCGATGAGGACTCGCAGTCGGCCGCCATGAAGAGGAAAGGTAGGCTCAACTAACAAGCAGCACAGTCTGCCTCTCAATCCCAAGCACTCTGGCCACCACTGCGGTTCATTTTGATTGTCAATGATTTTAAAAAAACAAAAAATGAGTATCTGAAGACTTTTGAGTGTCCAATATGTATATGATACGCAAATACAGTGACTCCTAAAAGTATTCAACCACCCCTTCTGGTTTCTGGTGCCCGAGGGCAGTGCGTCTTTTGCCTGTTTGCCCTACACAGACCACTTCCTTACTAAAAATCAAGACAGACATCCCACAAGTGCAGTGGCACCTCAAACATGATCCGTTTTATTACCAGTGATTCATTCTTCGTTTTACCCCCAGAAAAATAGGTTTCTGTAAATTAACAAGGTGTGTGTATATACTGAAAAGTACTAAGTCACTGTTCATGTTTTAAGTCACCTGCCCAATCTACACAATATATTGTAAATACTACAAATTTTCTTCATCTGTCGTGATATTGTTTGTCAGATGCGTATCCTGTGCGGCTATATTTTTAACATCCATAGAGCCCTTGGTTTTCCCTACAAATATTACGAGAGAAGCTCCCTCATACCTGTCCAGTACAAGCAAGTCTGTGCCCAGTGTGGGCAGCCTAAGGAGGTCTCATGATGAGTGTAATTCTCCTGGGTGGGGGGTTAGTGTCTGCCACTGTTCAGACCAATCTACTAAACAGAGAATTTCCCCCCCCCTCCCCCCCCCACTGACTGTCAGTTGTGTAAACCTTTGGCTTCATTGAATCTTTATAGCGGGAAAGAATGTGATATATTTTTTAATCTTGTATCCATGCAACACAGAAAGAAAAACACTTTTTGTGTTGGGCGATGAGCAACGTGGTTGTTTACATCTAGAGTAGTGTTGGAGATAGTTTTTGTTTGTGTCTAAATGGATGTTAACACACACCAGCATTTGTCATTGCTTTTATAATAATAAACCAGGTTTCTGGTCACTACATTTCAAAACAGAAACACTGCCACAAAAAACAAGATTGAAAACAGAATTGATGTTTCCCTGTGTTATGTCAACTTCTAACTTGAATTAACCCTTCTACTTCTGCATGTGTTCCATGATACCCCACTCAAAGTCCCATCTCTTCTGACAGGAAAAGAAGTGGAACAAGTAAACCAGGATAACATTTGCATAGACAATTTAATTAAGCCAATAAATAAAGCCAATAAAGGTATAAGTGATTTTTGTGTTTATATAAATTCTGTAAATCCTGTATACGTAGTACTGGTGTAAATGCTTTGTGAGTTTGACCCATTAACCCAAAACCTCCTGGCTTGGTCCCTTTGTTCTGTATACTGCAACACACTGTTTGTCTTGCGGTAACATGAGAAGGGTTGACTGTTGAGCTTTTTTATTTATTTATTTATTTTTTTTATTGTTGAACTGTAACCCACATGTATTGCTGCACTATTTACTTGTGGGTTTTGTTTGTGTGTCTGTGTATTATAAGAGATTCAAACCTTCAGTAGCAAGTGCCATATTTCATCACAAGCAACAAAAACCTTCCACGTTTCCTTCTGCTTTTAGAATAATAATAATTTTATTTTTTATTTTTTATTTTTATTTTTTTTAGTTTAGAGTTATCTTACTAGAGAGTACTATACTGAGGCCTAAGAAAAAATAATGTTCTCAATCTGCGCTATCGTCAGGTAACAAACATAAATGGGTACCACTACACCTAGAAGACTCGAGTCAGGACGACCAGGAGAGACCCAGCTCCCGAAACAACTCTCGCTCTCGCTCCGAATCCAGCAGGTCGCTGCACAATAACAGAAGATATGATTATTCAAGGAGTAAGTTTACTGTTCATTTACGTACAAAAAGAATGTATCATACTGGCACTACACATTCCCCACGATGCACCTCATTCCAGAGAGGTAGGTCCATGAAACTGTGTGGTCAGATTACCTCTGGAGGAAAAGGGACCACATTTAGTGAGGCATAAGTCATAAGCCTGGATGTCATGGATACGCGCTGCCTGTTGTTGTCCATACTCGGTTTCCTTTTTGGTGGTTGGTGTTGTTTTTTTGTTTTTGTTTTTTTTTGTTATGCATATCAATAATCTGAACCATGAGTTATGAGTATTGAGTATGAATGTAAAAAAAAATAAAACACAACAAATAACCTGAAGTACAGGGTCTGGCAGAAGTCTTGAACAATATGCCACCGTTCTAAAAACATCTTCTATATTGTTTGCTAATAATTGGAGCATAATGCGTGTGTGTTTAGAGCCTTCAGACTTCAAAAACATGCTGTACACAACAGTGTCTGACAAAGGGTAAAGTAATTTCTTCTTTATAAAGGTTTGTATCATTATATGGATTTTAAAAGTGTGTAAACTCTCTTTGAATTGTACAGTTGTGTTAATGAATCCTCTGATGCTTCTGAATGAAGGAATCAGAAACTCTGACTCCTCCACACTTAAGCATCCTCATACCTGGCATCTTGTTTCACAATGTACTAATCTCCATTAAAGCTAACGGCACAAGTCTTGCCCATTTGTAGCCCTCTGACCCTAATGAAGAATAATTCTGCTATTACTGAAAAGTGGTGAAACCAAGGTATAATTTGCTGCAGAGGTTTATGTATTAGTGTTATGCACCTGTTTGATGTAAGACAAGCAAAGTGTGTTTGGTGACATGTTTGGATGAAGTGTTTGGTGACATGTATTGTGACTGTGGTTCCATTACATCTCATTGCTCTTTCTTCATCCTTTCTATTCACACTCGGCAAAGGTTCTTTCTTTCTTAGGTTTGGATCTTTTGAAAAAGGAAGGGGCACTAAGCTCGGCCAAGTTTCAGTGTGTGGTTAAGTGTACAGTGATTGAATGGGTTCCACACTGTTACCACAGCTCGCAGTATTACCTGCGTTATGGATAGTCTTAGTTATTTACACAAGCACTCAAGACTACCTATTAAAGTGATGTGCAGAGAAACATTGAATTTAATGAGAGCAGGGCTGTAACATGAACTGATCAATCAATTTGAAGAAAACCAAATATGCAATATGACTGAAATTCAAACCCAGTTGTCAGGATCAATGAAAGGTCAGTCTCCCCATGCACATTTTATATTTCTTTATTTCTTTATTTCTTTATTTATTTAATTTTGGCGAAGTCAATTTAAAAATGAGTATCGATGTTTCTTAAGAATACCCTTTTATTTAATCAATGTTAGGTTTATTTTAATACATGCAGGGAATCCTTCTCGGATCCAAAGAAAGATTCAAAGTTTTACAGCTTGCATGATTATTAATACCCTATTGCACAGGTGGTTCCCTTCCCCTGTCCCTGGCACTTAACCAATGGTAAAGGGACAACGCCTTGTGGTTGCGCCTCTTTCTTGGTACTGTGTGCAAAAGATGCCTACGTGTCAGGTGCTGAAGTAGCCTAGAGAATTGCTTGTCAGTAGAAAATTACTGTTTCTAACTTGTTATATTTTGGATGTTAGCTCGCTACTGTTGTGTTATCTTGGGTGTTTCAATTTCCCCAGCGATCAGCCGTTGTTCATCAGAGAAGTTGCTGTTGGCTTGACGCCCAGACTTGTGGCCTTGCTGAATCTCCCTGTTTTTCTCAAGAATATGCAGCTGTAGATAGATAGCTTTTCACACTTGCTCCCACCTCCTCGGCTAATCTTTCTGAACTAACAGAGTGTAGGAAATTGTGAGTTTAGCCACTCCAAGTGCATAGCATTTACGCTGTAAAACAAACAGCACCCAAACGAAGCAGAATAGGATTTGCTGTTCCTTTCCATGTTACAACATTCCCAACCTTTTTTAAATTAAAGATGGAGGGAGGTGGTCCGCTACAACCAAGTTGCTCACTTGATCCCGGGCCCTCAGATGGCCTCTTCGCTGGTTTTGAGTAGTCACACCAAGTTACATGTTAGTATAATATATTCTAGTAAAACATGTTCCTCTCATTCTAAGTCTCTACATTATGTGAAGCCTTTGCTGTTTCTATATGTAAGTGTGCTATAAGCAAAAACAAACCAAAACAAAACACCGCAATCACAAAGCTATAAAAAAAAAATAGAAAATAAACGTAAAAAACTACACAATATCTCTTCACACAATGTAAAGAGAAAACAACACAGTACAATTATTATTATTTATTCCTTAGCAGACGCCCTTATCCAGGGCGACTTACAATAGTTACAAGATATCACATTATTTTTACTTACAGTTACATTATTTTTACACATTATTTTTACATACAATTACCCATTTATACAGTTGGGTTTTTACTGGAGCAATCTAGGTAAAGTACCTTGCTCAAGGGTACAGCAGCAATGTCCTCCACCTGGGATTGAACCCACGACCCTCTGGTCAAGAGTCCAGAGCCCTAACCACTACTCCACACTGCTGCCATAACACTGCAAACATGTGCTATCTATCCCGAGGGTCTTATCTAAGTTTACAGTTTCCCATCTGCCAATGGTCCAATCTAACTGTTGGCGTTGTCAGTGCTGTTACCACTAACAGTATTAGTAATACAATATAATCCCAAAATGTGTTCCCCAAGGCCTGCCCTGACCACCCATAACGTTTCAATACGGTGTCTTTTAATTGTGCCAAATCGACTTCGACTTTAGCTTTAGCAGCTTCTCTTCCTCTCTCTGTAGAGCTGTTTTAACCAGTTTATGCACTTGGGAGGAAATATGAGTCTAGATAAGAATCGTCCCACCAAACTCCTCAGCCTCCGGTTCGGGTATACCCATTGCTTTTTCAGGTTTGTAATATGATCGAGTAAGTGTAGTTTTGCAGTTCGTCAGTAGGAGTAATACTGTGTTATGTGTTTTTCCCACTGCAAAAGTGTCAGTGAGTCAGTTCTCCAAGTCTGTCCCCAGGACACAGTAGAATTATGCTCTCACAGTATCTGGGTATACCTGGGCTCTGGATATTTATCTTCTTTAGGCAGTTTCCATATTTTATCAGATCTAAACCTTTGACTGTCCATACGCCATGTCTGTAGTCCTAGCGCTTTTTAAAACTGCAGCTGCACATACTGTCCTTTCTTGATGCACTGTGTCTTTGTCACCAATGTTGTTGGTGGATCCCATCGCACTTTAGTGAGCAGGGTGAGTATGCCAATCACAGCTGTTAGCTGGTACTTCATAATTCACCTGCGGGGGGGACACAAAAGACCAGGTTTAATGTATAATCTTATGCAGTATGTGTGGGCTCAACAGCCTTTTTCTGATACGGCTTACACTGATTGCAGTGGAACCAAAAGTACTGTATTGGTCTGCCACGCTTCTGTATTGCCAATTTCAGGTTGTTTCACCCAGCTTCCCAATTCACCTCCCACGGCCTGCTTTGTTTTCATGTTTTCAGCATGATCTGGTCTCCAATTTGAAAGGAAGACTCTATGTGGGGTTTGAGAGGACTGCACTGTGCATTGATGCGCTGCCCCCATGCGGTTGGCAGTGTCCAAAAGCTTTTCCTGGAGGAATCGGTCATGAGTAACCTTACTGGTGATTGGTATTGGCACTCCATTAGTGTGGTTCCCCTTCGTATGCTAACATGCTAGCCAGCTGGTAAGAGGCTGAGAGTCAAACTGTGATATCTTTACAAGATAGCTCAGTGACCCATCTCTGTGCTGACACTCTCTTAACCTGTCCTCTAATCAGGAGGGCCACCGGTGTGTGCAGAATCAATGTGCTAAACCCGCTGGAATACATTCGCCATGCCCCTCCTGCATCAGTACAGCAGAGATGCTTTTCTCTGATGCAGCTGCCTCAATGATGAATGGTAATGTGTTATCAGGGCTGCGGGGAGCCAGTGCAGCAATCTGTGTCTTTTTAAGGGCCTCTAATGCCGCATGTGTCTGTGTGTGGGCGGGGCAGATTTTGAATCAACTTAATTCCTTTCTGGGTCAGGTGTGTGTCCTCCAGCTTCTACCTGTACTCCTAGGAAACAAACAGATGCTTTCATTAATGCAGCTTTGTTTGGGTTTAGTCTCAGGCCAGCTTGCTCCATGAGATCCAAGACCTCCTCCAGGTAGTGCTCTTCCATGGTTCCTGTCTGCAGCAGTATGTTGTCCACATACTGTATGATGTTACCTGTTAAAGAACAATTCTGCAAGATGTTAGCCAAATAAAAGTTACAAAGAAAATTATTCAGCAGTTAATGTTTCTCAATTGGGCATACAGAAATAAAAGTACTGCTATTCTTGCTGCAATTAATAGCAGCATGTAATTTAGCAGATAATTAATTTACAGGGGCATTTCCCCACAGCCAATTGTGATGAATGCATTTTTACTACTCTGAGTGCATCATTGCTTTTGCTACTACGGCTGTCTGTTCTGTATTACAGTGAGCAGTAGACTTTATTTTGTTACGCATCACAATACTGCCATTAGCTCAGCGTCCTGCGCTGAACTTCCATAAGAGGGTATTCATACCCTATATTCACAAAGAAACACTAACCAACGGACTGACTATCATACCAGTAGCACAATCCACCAAGCCTGCAGTCCTGTACTGCACTGTCAATCCCTCGCACCAACACGTATATTCTGAGAGGGCGGGGAGAACTGGGACATTTTCCAGAGGCCCAATGCCCCGAAGGGGGAACTTTTTTTTTTTTTTAAATATATAAAATGTTTTAAAACAAGTAGTTCTGCACAAGACCCTTTGCGTTCCCACCACCACATTAAAAAACAAAAAGCAAAAACTCCCGTTCTGCACCCCGAGCCGATGGGCTTCTGTGGTGTAATGATTGTGTATGCTGCACCAGTGCAGGCGCTGTCAAAACACTTCCTTTCACGCAGTGATTTGAACTTTCGCATTTCATATTTTACTACACCAAAAAGCTGAAAAAAAGGCATAGCAATTTTTTTTTTTTTTTTTAAAGACGATCAGAATTTTAGAAATTTAAAAGAACCCTAAAGTTGCACATTAGGTACCAGAGTATGAATTATTCTATTAAGATCTATAATTTGCTCAAAACAACGTGGTGCAGCAGTTTGTTAAAAAATGTATCGTGTGAAATAAATTAAATAAGTACTTTCTTCAGCTGGTGGTAAACACAATTAGAGAATGATCGGTTATATTGCTTAAAATACAAATATATTTAGTAATACAGGTTATTTATTAGTTAAGAGCAGAGATGAGTGGTTTATTTTTGTCATGGGATAGCAACACCATTGAAATGTATTTTAATGCTAAAAATGTATGTTATTTGATGTTAAGTAAGCTTCCAATTAATGACTATTACACATGTGGAGTTTGTACAAAAAAAAAATTTATTCACTTACCTAGAAAAAAAGTTTGAATACTGTAAATAACTTAAACATAACTACATTGAGAAAAAGTAAACTGTCCTTCTGCGGACTTTAATTGAGGTATTGAAACGTCTATGCGTCGTTGACAGTTTCCTTCAGACCCATTATCAAAATACTGTATCAGTTGAAATGGTCTTCCTCAGACACGGCTAAGATTGCAAGTATCATTGCTTGGTTTAGAAGCACGTTTGCAGTAATTACCAAGGTTGTGTAAAGCCAAGCAAACACCTCTGTTATTGCAGTGACCTGTCCGTCAACGTGATTTCGCAGGAAAACAGAAACAGCCATTGTCGACTGTCTGTGACTGCAACAGAACCTAAAATGTATGCAAACTCCAGTCGTAATTTTATTTCAAAGCAATAGGGAGCTACAGCATTATAAACACACATTCTAAATATTGCAATCTTTCGTGCTTTAACTGTATCATTCCATCTATTGTCTTTATCACTGAAGCTGCCATTTGGTTTGATCATCAAGTGATCACAATACACAGTACACGTCATAATGCTCTTCCTTGGGCTTATGAGTAAACTACAAAGTCAGATAAATGTAGTACCCTGTGTGCCGGGGTGGGGAGGGGTTGGCATGACGGCTCTCGGAAGCCCTGTTCTGAACCACATCATTCAGCTAATGCACCCAACTCACTCTGTCTCTGTCAGGCTGTTGCTGCAGAGTTGAAATCTTTGTAGATCGTTCTAGCCCTGAGATCGATTGTGTAACCTCTTGTTGCCATAACATCCATGCCTAAAATGTTACCTTCCTCATTTCTTTTTTTTTTTTTTTTGCTTAAATTTATCTTTACCAATTAACATGTCTAAACTTGGGGTTTGGTATGCAGTTTGCTGACCTCCATTAACCATTTTTTTCCACTCCTTGATTCATATTGTAACAGATGCTAATTTGTCATTTAAAACTGACTACTCATTTATGCAACACCACCAGAATAAAACCACGTCCAGCTTCACTCATAATCATTGCTGAATTACCAGTATACTTTGATAACACCTTTTAAATTTTCCTTAAATTTTTTTAAACAGAATTACATTTACGCATAATTATACTCTACATTTTCACAGTGTAATCTGCACTCTCCTCCTCCTGAAGGAAAGCTGTAATTACTTCAATGCAGACAAGGTAACAATTAATAACAAAAACATTGTGACAATCAAAAATGCATGCAGCATCCCTTTTTTTTTTTTTTTTTTTTTTTAATTTAATCGTTGCCAGTGATTTTTTTTTGCCCCATTTTTCTCCCCAATTTAGAATTGCCAATTGTGTTATTATTAATCCCGGTTCATCGCTGCAGCCCCCCAGCGACTCAGCACACGCATCCTCTGAAACGTGTCCCTCTCTAGCCGTCTTTTTTCGCACTACGGATCCACAGAAAAGCCACCAGACCTATAGTTCTGGAGGACAACACAGATCTGAATGTCGCCACTGCAGACCCGCAGGCGCCCTATCACCCACAGGGGTCACTGGTGCGCAGATTTCCCTGCCGACCTAAACCCTACCTACCCGGGCGGCACTTGGCCAATTGTGCGCTGGCCCCCTGGGAACTCCCGCTCACAGCATCCCTTTTGATGCTTTCCACAGTGTCCTTTTCACTAAAGTAATATATCCTCTATTTTTCATGTAATCTGTAGTGCAAATATCTATTTATGATTCATAGGTGTTGAAATCCACCTGTGTCTTAAAAACATAAAACTCACACACAAACGAGCAAACATTCATGAAAATATTTTAAATATAATATTCCCGGGCACATATCTCAATTTTGCTCATTTTTATCCCTATCTCTATCATTCTTGCTTTACATCTGTCTTTTTCTTCACTCCCCTCAACTCCTTCATTACCCGTCTGTCTTTTTCTCCCGATACGTTCCATAACTCTTGATAGGCTATCTGTGCATTTTTCAAACTTGATTTCAAATTAATTATCTTTTTTCTGGCAATCTATCAATTGCTGTCTTTGGGCTGCATTTTCCTTACGCATCTCTAATTGTTGTGTGGCAACCAATTGCCTTTCAACCATAGAAGTACTTGTAATTGGCTCAAACTGTTTGTCTTCCTCTTTCAGACTATTATTTTCAACAGACAGTTTCTTATAGTTTCTTATATTTTCAACTCTTCAGCAGTCTGCCTCATTGCCTTTATGCATTTTATTTTTTTATTCTTTTCCTTGTCATTTGAACATACACATTCTTGCCCTATAGTATTGACAGGTTCATTAGTGCCCTTTGTATAGGGTCCCCCTTTGCCGTGTTTGATGACCCGCACCCTTGTCTTTTGAAATATTTGGAGTTGATGAGACTCCCCTCACAACGAGTCTCCCAACAAAACACAACCCTAAACAATACAAATATACAAGTATGCTTATACCTGTAAGCAACACAAGTCCGTGTCAGTAGTCCAATAGTCTTCTACTGGCACGTCATAACACTACACGATTTACTCCGACTTTTGAGGTCCTCTTTCATACATAAAGTCCTAATAATCAATACACTTTTAGTTCAGCGGTCAATCTCTCTTGACTTAACTAAAATTCACAAGTCCTCTTACTCTTGATAACTCATGTCCCCAATGTACATGAATTATCAAGAAGTCAAAAGTCCTCTTTCATACTTTGCCCTTGACTCTCTCTACATTCTAGAAACTGCAAATATAAAACAACAAAACATTTATTGTACTCACAAATGTCCGTGATCGTAGGTTCAGGCTGTCGTCCAGGTTCAAAGATTCCCTCACACTGGGCCGAAAGTAGAAACAGTCTCCGTCCATAGGTCTCGTCCTGGTCCTTTGCAGGGGATGCAGGCTGGGCAAACGGGATTCTCTGTAGCCCCCCGGTATTTGGGAAAAATTGATCAGGAAACAGTCCGGTGGCTGGCTTGCCAATGAAGTTGATTTAAAAGTGAGTACCAATGTTTCTAAGAAAATGCACCGAGTCATTTTCTTTAATCAATGTTAGGTTTATTTTAATATGTGCAGGGAATCATTCTCTGGTCCAAAGAAAGATTCACAGTTTTCCAGCTTGCATGGTTATTAATACCCTATTCCCCTCCCCTGTCCCTGGCACTTAACCGATGGTAAAGGGAGAACGTCTTGTGGTTGCGCCTCTTTCTTGGTACTGTGTGCAAAAGATGTGACATCGTGTCAGGTGCTGAAGTAGCCTTGAGAATTGCTTGTCAGTAGAAAATTACTGTTTCTAACTTGTTATATTTTGGATGTTAGCTTGCTACTGTTGTGTTATCTTGGGTATTTCAATTTCTCCAGCTATCGGCCGTTGTTCTTCAGAGAAGTCATGTTTGGCTCAACGCCCAGACTTATGGCCTTGCCGATCTCCCTGTTTTAGCCACTCCAAGTGCATAGCATTTACACTGTAAAACAACTGTAAAGCACCCAAACGAAGCAGAATAGGATTTGCTGTTACTTCTCTTCTCCATGTTACAACATTGGGAACCGGCAATTATTTTACCCCCGATTTTGGAATACCCAATTATTCAACCCGGCTCACCGCTGCAACCCCTGCACTAACTCGGGAGAGACGAAGACGAGCACTTGCATCCTCTGAAACGTGTGCTGTCAGCCATCCTTTTTTTTTTTTTTTTGCACGTCAAGCCCACTGTGAAGCCACTACAGAACTACAGCGTCAAAGGACCACGCAGTTCTGAATTGCACAAAGGCAGGCCTGCAGGTACCCAACCAGGCACAGGGGTTGCTGGTGCGCGGTGATCCAAGGATTCCCCAGCCGACCTAAACCCTCCCAACCCAGGCAGCGCTTGGCCAATTGTGCGCCGCCCCCTGGGAACTCCCGGCCACGGTCGGCAGTGACATAGCCTGGATTCGAACTGGCGATCTCTAAGGTATAGGGCGCACGCTACACTCCGAGCGGAGAATGCGCCACTTGGGGGGCCTCCTCCCAAGCACATTTGTGAAAGTGCTACATTGAAAAAGGAATACAGAAGCCACATAGACGGAGAGTAAAAATGTTACTGCTGTAAATGCAGATCAGTCATAGAGAGTGTAGAATCTACTAGTCTTGCACCTTAAAATATATCAAATGCATTAATTCAATCAAGCCTGTGTTAAGTCATGTTTTCCATCTGTGGTTTCCTGGACCTCTTATCTTGTGCAATTAAAAACCTGCTTGGATAAGTTCTGTAATTAATCTGATCAGTTGAGCGTAGATTTAGTAAAAGCCTTATTCCTTACATTACATTAAACTGATCATGTTGGTAAGATGCTTACTTCTCTACAGGTCCTGAAAAAAACACGAAACAGAAGTGTTGTTTTTTTTTTTGTTTTGTTGTGTTCTCCTCCACCCCTTGGCTTCTGAAGTACCTGTATTGTATTGGGGGTACCTGTCGCTATGGGATCATAGTAACAGCAAGACTGCATATTTGTCTCTGACTGGTTTTCTTGGCTGCTCTCCCCTCAGGCTGGCGCCGGGATCGCAGAGATGACCTGGACGAGGTGTCTAGTGTGCGAAGTGAAGGAGCCAATGTGAGGGGAGGCTACCGGGGGAGAGGCAGGGGGCGTGGCAGAGGGAGAGGGCGCGGCAGGGGCAACCCTCACAGTGAGTACAAATGGGCAGCCTGGGCACAAGTCCTGATCTCACTTAAACTTTCATTCTCAAAGTATAAATGACAAATGTTTTGATCTTTAAACCTTGTCATGTCCCAGTCAAACCTGCAGTGCTATACATTATTAGACTAAATGCGCTATGGAAACATAAACATCATTTCTGAATATAGTTTCTAAACCCAAGTACAGCTATGGCCAAAAGTTTTGCATCACGCTATAGAATTAGCAAATTTTGCTTCATACAGTCAAATAAAACCGGCTGAATAATGTTACGTTAACATGTTGAATTACACACGGCTTTGTAGTTTTCCATATACTCAACGACAAACTGACAAAAATGAAATAATGTGACATTTTGAAATCTAACATGAAACACTATACTACTATTATGGTTTCTGGTAGACTTTTTTGTGATATAATTTTGTAGTTTATTTGATTTTACATGATGTTTAATTAATAAGATCTAAATTCTGTTCATATAATTTTTTTTTTTTTTAATGGTCTCAATCCTAAAATTTCTAGGTGATGCAAAACTTTTGACCATAGCTGTATACATTGTTATAATTTGCTCTGCACTATTTATTTAATTCAAGTGTGGTGTATTGTACCTTTTTATTGGACGGTGGCTTTAGCTCCAGCCTGTTAAACTAAGACATTGACCTGTAGTCTAATGCTCCCTTAAGTTTGCAATGTGAAAACCCGTTAATATGCTACACTGAAGTGAGCACATGTGCTTCTGGATATGGCTGGCTTTACCAATGTACTTCATCATTTACCCTGGATTTTGCTGCCAGTAGTGAATTGCTTCCATGTATGAATGGCTGTGTGCTGACCCCCTGTGCCGGTCCCTCTGCAGTCCATTATGACCACTCATACGGATACATGGATCCCTACGCAAAAGGCCCTGACACACGGTACCAGACAGAGTACAGCACCAGTATGATGTATTACTACGACGATGGCACAGGAGTGCAGATGTACACAGTGGAGGAAACCCTACTGAAAGAATATATAAAAAGGCAAATGTAAGTAAACATGCACACATCAACTCTGCTGCTTCCTATATAGGCCAGCACTAAGTCTGTTTAAAAGAGCTACTGGATGTCTTTTGTTTTTTGTGTTTTCAAGAAGGCTTCAGCTCAGAAGGTTTTCAGAAACCTTTTTAAATGATTATTTAGCACCAATTTTGAGGATGTCCGGAGGGATTGATGTGAGACATTTTTCTCTTATTTATGCTTGAATTATGAACTGTTTGTAAAAAAATAATGCTAATTGGCATGAGTGATTGTATGGTTTAAAGATTATTATTATTATTATTATTATTATTATTATTATTATTATTATTATTATTATTATTATTATTATTATTATAATAATAATAATAATAATAATAATAATATCTGGGGCAGCAGTGTGGAGTAGTGGTTAGGGCTCTGGACTCTTGACCAGAGGGTCGTGGGTTCAATCCCAGGTGGGGGACACTGCTGCTGTACCCTTGAGCAAGGTACTTTACCTAGATTGCTTCAGTAAAAAAAAAAACTGTATAAATGGGTGATTGTATGTAAAAATAATGTAATTGTATGTAAAAATAATGTGGTAGCTTGTAACAGTTGTAAGTCACCCTGGATAAGGGCGTCTGCTAAGAAATAAATAATAATAATAATAATAATAATATTTCTTAGCAGACGCCCTTATCCAGGGCAACTTACAATTGTTACAAGAGATCACACTATTTTTTACATACAGTTACCCATTTATACAGCTGGGTTTTTACTGGAGCAATCTAGGTAAAGTACCTTGCTCAAGGGTACAGCAGCAGTGTCCCCCAACCTGGGATTGAACCCACAACCCTCCAGTCAGGAGTCCAGAGCCCTAACCACTACTCCACACTGGTGCCCTGATGGTAAAGATATACTAATTGCCCTGTAGTATTTACAACAAATGCACAACTTACAGGGGCTTCTCCAGACAGGTTTGTTGTGATATTTTTATTCACATACCCTGGGTTGTAAATCAGCTGGGGAATGAAACTGAACACGTTTTACAATATGTTTACGCAAGTACAGCATGTGTGTCCTGTCTGACGCCGTTTACATGGACAAGTCATGACAGTTTTCCTGTGCGGTGGAAGAAGAGGTGGAGCTCTGTTGTTCCTGGGACATCTTAAAAGAATTATAGAAAGAAAATACTACTACTACTACTAATAATAATAATAATAATAATAATAATATGAAGCTAAAGGTTTGGTTAGTTGTGCTTAACAACATGTATTTAATACATTACAACATTAATAACAGGCAAGAGAGGTTTACATCTGCAGCGGCTTTTACATTCTTTCTTGTGTGTGTGGTTTGGTTTGGTACGGCTTTGCTGAGGAATAACGTGAGATTCCTCCAGTTAAACGGGATCTTGACTGCTGAAATCTCGTGACACAAGCACGATTCCTGCTCCGGTTTACATGGGCTTTTACAGCTATTTTTATCGTGAGAAAGCGATTGACCCTGCCCTTAAAATTGAGCTGACCAAAGGACGTTTCACAAGTCCAAATTTCTTTCTTTTTTTTTTTTTTTAATTAGTGATCGGCAATTGATTTTACCCCGTTTTTCTCCTAATTTGAAATGTCCAATTGTATTAGGCTCAGCTCACCGCTACACCCCTGCACTGACTCGGGAGCGGCGAAAACGATCACACGCTGTCCTCTGAAGCGTGTGCCGTCAGCCGACCACTTCTTTTCACTCTGCAGGCCGACCATGCAGCCAACCCAAAGCCCACAGGCGCCCGGCCAGTCAACAGGGGTCGCTGTTGTGCGGTGATCTGAGGACACCCTGACCGACCTAAGCCTCCCCCCCTACCCCAGGTGGCTCTCGGCCAATTGTGCGCCGCCCCCTGGGAGCTCCCGTCCACGGTCAGCAGTTGAATAGCCTGGACTCGAACCGACGACCTCCAGGCTATAGCGCGCATCCTGCACTCCACGCGCTCAAGAATACAGTATATACACATACATACACTATTAGTGTAAAACCAAATTCAAGTTATTGGGTAAATTAGTGTGTTTTGAGGGACCATACAATGTAACAAACCTCATAAAACATACACGAGTCACCTGAATACATTCAGTCTATGCAGTGCAAGATCAGTTCAAGTCAAGACACTTTGAGCTTATGGTAAAACAGCTGTAGTTATTTTTGTTATCCAGCAGGAGGCGCTCCATGTCAAGAAATAGACCATGTTTTATCACTGCACACTGACTGCAACACTTGTGGGCTTCCACTTTTCACTGAATTATATACAGTACTGGATTTTGTAATCCAGTAGCACTAAAAAGAAAAGTGTTTATAAAATGTTATGCTTTTCTTTTTAGTTTTACTGTGTATCTTATGTTTGAGTGTTTTAAAGGTATGAATATATTTTTGTGTTCCCTCGCCCCTCCTCCAGTGAGTACTACTTCAGCCCAGAAAACCTTGAAAGGGACTTTTTCTTGAGAAGAAAGATGGATGATGATGGATTCCTGCCGATTTCCTTGGTAGCCAGCTTCCACAGGGTGCAGGCTCTCACGACAGACATCAATCTCATCTTCAAGGTAATTCTGCACATTGAGAATTGGTAGAGAACCACAGAGGTTCTGGGCTTTTTTATGTTGTCATTCAAATAATAATACAGAACATATTGGTTTATAAAGCACACACAGAGAGCTGTGGGTGGTTGGCCAGTGTGGAAAATAAACAGCAAAAACTGAAACCTGCAAACACAAGTTTTTAGTGAATTTAAATAAATGTAGAAACAGTATCAATTCCACTAGCAACCTATTTGCTAGCATTTTGAGGTCTGATGCAGAACGAGAACTGGGTTGTAACAATTGGGTTATAAGGCTGTTCTTCGATTTGTTGGAGGAATGAATGCAGTGCAGGTGCATCCTTGACTGAATGGTTTTTGCTGTGCTCAGGCTCTGAAAGACAGCACTGAGGTGGAGATTATAGACCAGAAGATCCGAAGGAAAGTGAATCCTGAGCTCTGGCCTATACCAGGCCCTGCTCTGCTGGATGCCCCCCGAACTGACTTCTCCCAGCTAATCAACTGCCCGGAGTTTATACCAGGACAGGCCTTCACCACGCAAGCCACAGGTAAGTTAAGGATGCGTGCGTGCTCAAGGGCTGTTAAAGCTTAAGTGAAGTGTGGTCTGTCAGATGTAGAGTAGCTTGCATTAACTACATCTTTGCACTCCATGCTTCCATATCCTTTTAGCAAGGTGAGACTGCCTGGCAGGACTGGTGTGAGCACCCGGGCAACGCGGGCAAGTGCCCGGGGGCCCCCGACGCCAGAGGGCACACATACAGAAATGAAATAGAAAATATGAGTAAATGTACTGTTTGTGTGCCAGCTATTATACTCAAGTAGCCTTTAAACTAAACTGTATACTTGCAGTGCAATGAAACTTTTCAGGTCTCCACTTTTTTCTTTTCTCTTTTCCTACTTGCGTCCTGTTCCCTTAGTCCTGCCTCTTCTCATTCCCTATTGGCTTCCGTCCTCTCCAGGTCTTCATAAAGCCAAAAGCTAATGTGGACTAAAAGAAAAACAATGGCAAGGAGTTTTAAGCAAATCCCCAATACGCTCTTTATAACCAAAAAATGAGAGGTTATCAAACTCCATTCTTAAACCATGTGAAAAAGTGTTCCAGGTTTTTGGGAGTCGATAAGAAAAAGGCAATTCTCCTAATCGGGTCCATATCCTTAGGACTACCAAACTACCAGAATCACAAGATCGCAAACTATAGCCATTAATGACCGTTCTGACCAAAGTACTAAGATAATTGGAAACCATACCTTTAATAACTTTAAAAATGAAGCAATACCAGTGATAAAGCCTTCGATTTGTAAATGAGAACCATCCTAGTTTTTTTTAAACATCTGGCAATGATGTGCTAATTCCTAAAAAGGAAACCTAATTTAGGTCCTAATTTTGAAAGCAGTTTGTCAGTGAGATAATTAAATGCATTTAAGAGTTTTGCTCAATTCTCACAGGCAGCAAAGCGCTATACCCACGCATCACAAGGTCGAACGACAAGACTGGTCACAGCTGCACTCTATACCAGCCAGTTACTCCCTACAAAGCCAGGGCAATACAGAGGCAAGAGTTTCAAAATCCTTACAACGCCTATTATAATTATACGATTTTAAACCAATAATGAAACCTGTCGAACCTCTGGAACCTCGAAATAAAACGAAACACAGATCTGGATGTCAAAAATGGAAGGAAAAGACTACAAAAAAGAAAAGAAAACTGCAATAAGCACACTGTCAAATTTTCTGTGTACATTTAAAAATGATTATTTCTGTGAAGTGTGTGCTCTGTTTTCTGTTAATTGTGTACTAAGTAGGCTACAGTAAAAAAGAAAATGTACTAAAATTATTTAGTTTTAATTAAAGAATATTTTATTTTGTGTTACCGGTAGGCTAAAGAAAAAAGAATGTGTACAGGTATTCATTTGATTTTACTACTGTATTTATTACAAAATTATTATTATTATTATTTTTTTTATAAATGGGACAGCTCATGTCTCCAGACATGTCCGGTTTAGCGAGGGACTACAGATTATGAAAACCTTTTTGATAGAAAAATATGTTTGATTTGGGGGTGAAGGTGGGGGGGCCCCACTGGAGGTCCATTGCCCGGGTCCCACAAAAACCTGGTGCTGGCACTGCTGCCTGGCCAAAAATAGTGCTTCCCCACAATGTCCTGGCTCTTTTTAAGCACCGTGGACTTTACCTTTATGTTATTTTTCATCCAAAACGCCTAAGCAACAGCATTCCAGGATGGCCCTCTGTGGAAGATATTTAAGCTATTATATATTTTATACAGAAAGGTGGATGGTTCTTGTATGGCATAGCACGCCACCGGTGTTATTGTGCTTATGAGATGGCATAGATAGAAAATAAAATGAGGTGGTGTGTGGCAGGTTAAAACAGAGCCCTGCACATAAATAGGGGCAGGGCTAAGCCCTGCTTATTAATGTGTTCATTTAAACGGGTGCTTGTATTTTGTGTTATGATTTACAGGTATTGTTTTGTGTTTATTTAGAACGAGGTTTGGCGGGGGCGATTGTTAGCAGTTCGTCTCTGACAGACATCTCGTGAAAATGCGTGTCGACCACGCAGATATTAAAAACCCTGTGCAGAAGGTGACCGTCTCCAGATTAATTGATTAATGTATTGCTAATCTGGGGGTCACTGGTATAAAAACCAGCAGCTTTTGCTGGTCGGGTGGGTGTTCGAGAGGAGGAACACGTATGTGAGAGAGACGGGGAAAAACTAAATCGAAAGTAAAAAAAAAAAGAAAAAGCAATTGCTACTAGTGCTGGGCAGACCAGCACGATATTTGTTTGTTGGATTTGTGTTCGAGATTTGTTTTTGTTTAAACCTTTTATTCCTCTCTGGGAGCAGTATTTTTGTTTAAATATTTATTTAATTTGTGTTTGAATAAAAACGGTGCATCAGCGCACTTTCACCCATAGCACCTGCCTGTGTGTGTCTGTCAGCTGTCTGGTCTGGGAGCGTCACTACTCTGCCAGCCTGTCGCATCGTGGGATTTAGAATAAGTGTGAGTGTACAGCTGCTGAAAACGGCACAACAGTGGATCTATAGTGACGGTTGCATACCGTTCTCTCTGTTTAAGAGTCTGCACCCAGCTCTCCAAGAGTGAGCACAGCCAGTCCAAAGAAGAATCTGGAACCCAGTAACCTGCAGACCTTGTCTAAAGGGCTGTCCACAAGTCTACCCGACCTGGAGTCTGAGCCCTGGATAGAAGTGAAGAAACGGCACCGCCCTTCTCCAGCCAAACCAAAGGTGAGCTTCTTTTTTAATAAAGTATACTGTAAAGTCCTGGAAATGTCTACCCATTTTGTGATGCCACCTTTAGAGTGCATGACACTGAAAAGCCTTTGGTTGTCCCTCCACAAGGTTGCAGTGTGCCTGTTTTACTTCACAATAGGTCTTCTAGTCTGGCAGCAGGAGATGTTTTCATCCTTCTACTGCGGTATCACATTCCACGCGGCTGTTTGTTGATGTCTGCTTCCCTCAGTTAGGTCTCCCTTATTGCTCTTCCCACTAACATGGCACCCAACCATCACGTAGTGTTCAAATACAGATAGCTGTATCATCCGGGATGGACCTTTCAGCAAACCCTGATGAAATTCTCCTATCAGGGGTGGTCCCGACACTTTCCAGGACTCTGTACATCTAAATATCCAACCATTCATAAGTTGTGTCTCTGCATTGTGATTGTGTGGGATTTCCCCTAGCTTACAAGAAAGGAAATGTGACCGCTAACCCCCACACATGATGCTATTATGAATTCTCTTAATGACTGGAATAAGGCATCTCATCATTTCTTAATGACAGAACTGAGTATCCAGCCACTTTAAATGGCAGCACCTGCTGTTTGTTAATTTTACCGTTTATAATACAGAAGATATAAAAGTGGCCATTAAAAGTAGACCTTCGCATTTATTACTTCAGTCTCAGTCTGCAGTATTAGAGGAAATGCATTAAGATAAAACTTGATTAGCTTATTTTAAATACTTAGTGTCTATGTACATAATGTTCATGTAATGTGAATATTTACTTATGCTGTTCATGCCTAGAAACCTTACCCTTAGTTGGGATGTGATCCTGAATTTGGCATATCATTGTCAAACCTTTTATCTTGTTAAGAATTCATGTTTTCTGATTTAACCCCCGTGTTTAGAGCTTTCTGCCTGATCCTAAAAGGGGATATTATGTGAAAGCAAACCATTATTATTTAGGCACATTTTCTTTTTTCTTGTTGCCTTACTGCTTCATTTATTTTTCATTTGCAGGACATTGATAATGATATGCCCAATAGTAACCTCACCTCCCCTAAGGTCAACTTGGAATCCCTCCTTACTACAGTTGAGTATTCAGATGTCCACTCATGGACATTGGGTTCTCTCGTGAAGACCAGAGAGGTCTTCCTCATTGCACGCATCCATGACTTGAGTATTGTTACACCGAATAATAAATCAAATGACTGAAATTCTACAATAAGTGAACTTCGTGTTCTGATGCTTTATTTCCCTGAGTTCAAATACAGAATCCCATTGCATAGCGCTTTGAGACATTTCCAGGTTTTACTGGAAGCCTTGTTCGTCCCACCTAAATTTTTCCTCTCTCTCTCTCTCTCTCTCTCTGATTTGCATAATTTCAGCTCAGGTGTGTAATTAAGCACAAATGTAAATTGGAGTTCCTGTGTTTTTAGATCTGCTTTGAGAATGCAGGAACTGTTTACGAAAATAAAATAGGCACATCACAAGGCAATTTTATTCAAGGGAGCCAAACCACATGCTATGTCATGTGATTACATAAGGTTTAGAGTCGCTGGGTTATATTTCAGCAGCTGGGGAACCTAGGACTACTTTGTCATGGATGTTTAAGGATTTGCAACTGATTGGTCTACGTGTTGTCAAGAGCGACTGTGGAAAAGATAATGGCTGCAGAGGAATGTGACCTTTGAAAGGAGTTGGTTAATACGCAGAGCAACACAGACACCAGATGCAGGGAGTGTGCAAGCTGTATTAACCAGACGATTTGAGGGAGGTTATGCATGAGCATTGAAGGGGGGGTCCACTTTATTCAGTGATGGAGAATGTGACCTAGAACCATAAAACCAAGTGTATGTTGGACCTTTTTAATGAAGTGTGTAAGTACACTATCGACACACAGGTAGTAAGGATTTTACACAGTGCTTTACATTTACTTTTTCTTTTTTCTCTAGGAGGCCACATTGGCCACCGACTGTATAGAAACTAGTGAAAGAATGCTGAAATCTTAGAGACTATACTCCATAGTAAGCAATCGCTGTGTCTCCTATGCGTCGCATGATTACCGATGAAATCGCACAGGCCTAGCTCAACAGTTTCCTATATGGAGCTGTTGTTTTTTCTAAGGATTTTCTGTTATATGAAATGTTCGTAACCAAGAATTTGAAACAAGTGAAATAAAAAACGGTGCTGCATTGAAGGTAAGATGCACTGAATTTATGTAAATGTGTTTCACTTGGTAATTTTAGTAAGTGACCCCAGTGTCGATTTTGAGAATGTGTTCTCTTTTGCTTTTCCTTAATTGGACAGCATGCATCACTGCTTCACTGTACGCAAGAATCGGTGTGTACCAATTGGTGCTTTTTTTTTTTTTTTTAATCAGGGTTATCCCATTTAAATTTCTCCCTTTTGATATACACTGTTGCTGTTGCTCCACTGCAAACTGTCTGATAAAGTTTTGCATTGGAGAGGACTGTCATGAGATTACATTTTTTTTTTTAACGGATGGAGCTGTCCTACTAGAGCAGTCAAGGGTTTATAATTCTGTACAAACAGGACAGGCTTTTTGATACTGCTACTGTACAGACATGCTGCAAGGTAAATTAAACCCAAAATTATCAGTTTTCTCCCTGTATGAACTGTTAATGATCTGATCCTTAATTTCCTGCCTAAATAACACATAAACCAGACTTCCCTAGTACGATTCTTTTTCAAAAGTAACTTTGTCAGTCAGCATTAGCTTTCTTGCAGAAGCTTGCTGCATTTCAGATTGTCGAAAATCAGGACATTTCTTAATCCTTTCTGATCTAAAGTAGGACAAGTCCAGGGCTCTGTAGGGATAGAGAGAATGACAGCGAGATGGTGGGTACGTGCATAGAAGGGCTTGTGAAGTAACAAGTTTCTTTGCCTTCCAGGAAAGCGCAGAGCCCCAGCCTGACCCGAGCCCCAAGCTGAAGCAGACACCCCCACAGCAGGCAGAGCAGGAGGAACTGGATTTCATGTTTGACGAGGAGATGGAGCAGATCGCTGGCCGCAAAAACACCTTCACCAACTGGTCCGACGACGACTCGGACAACGAGATCGACGACCATGATGTCAACAAGATCCTGATCGTCACGCAGACCCCGCCCCACCTGCGCAAACACCCTGGGGGGGACCGCACTGGCAACCACGTCTCGCGGGCCAAAATCACCTGCGACCTGGCCAAGGCCATCAACGACGGCTTGTATTACTACGAGCAGGACCTGTGGACGGATGAAATCGACACTGAATATGCCACCATAAAAGTAAGCCTAATACTCCTCCTTGGTAGTTTTTCTTTTGTCTGTACAAGTTACACACAAGGCTCATTGAGAGAAGAGAGCAGTTCTAGCCTGTTCTTTTATGGTATTCTGTACAATTAAGTAGATTTAGATTTTTTTTTTTTTTAAACAAATAAACTACAGATAAAATTAGCATATTTTATCCCCAACGTGTTTTACATAAATATGCCTAATTTAAAGACAAGTTTTTTTTGCTACTGATAATTAAGTACTTGCTATGATTCCCCTGACCACGAGGTGGCAGTTTACCAGCAATGCACATTATCTAATTAACTAAAAGGGGCCAACTTTCCAGACATTCAAGATTACAGGTACTTTAGAAAGCCATCTTATCTACAGCTAAATGTGTGTGAGTGTACAATATTGTGTAAATATTGAAAAGAAGTGATCATTTAATGCTATGTAATTTAATGTTTTTCAGATATATAAAAAAAAAGTTAAATGTGAGGTTAGCAATATTTAACGTTTTTATATTATATTTTTATATTAAAAGTTACAGTGACCTCTCTTTTAAGTTTCTTACTTTGTAGCAATTGACAAGCATCATAGTCCTACAAGCACTAAAACAACTGATCAAGTATGTAGTAACATGCATCACCTGAATAATAATTGGGCAGAAAATCCCATATCCATGTCAGTAAACTTTAACATACGCTCAAAACTCAAAGTCGGACCATGTTGTCTTTACATACTTGTTGTTAAAATGCATAACTCGGTGCTAAGGGAACAAAATATCTGTACTTTAACAGTGCAGTATTACAGGCTTTCAATAGGTCTGGACTGTTGCAAATGTTTAATTTTCACTGTGAAGTTTTTTTTCCTTCTCATTTTTGTTACAGCAGGAGGTGGAGAACTTCAAGAAGCTGAATCTGATCAGCAAAGAGCAGTTTGACAATCTGGCTCCTGAACCTCCAGTCGATCCTGCCCAGGAAGTCCTGCCTGGCTCTCCCAGTCGACAGCAAGGTAGAGAGAGACCCCTTGTCCAGTTTGGTAGCTTATCTGCTGCTGAAAGGACAGGGCCCTTGTTTCCCTGCTGTATAATATTCTCGGTCAGCAGATTTAAGGAAAACTCCCCAGAGCATGGCTTCATACAGTTCTCAAACTGTTTTACAGAAGATAAGGCCCTTTTTACTCAGCTGCTGCATCTGTACCCAGATAGGCATTTATTCAAGAAACTACTCTGAACAATCATTACATTTTTTCACCCTGCAATTAAGTTGTTACTTGCTAGTTTTATACCATTACAGTTGTTTTATTCCTCTATGGGTGGAAAATGTCTTTGCCTTCAAAATAGAGCCTTTTGTATATCTTAAACAATTACAACCAGTTTTAAGGCCACTGTTTACTATATTTGATTATGCCAGTGGATAGTGTACTATACATAAATCATTTTAATTACATTAATCAACATAATGGCATATGAACCCATGTCCAGACTTTTGTAAGCTACTATCGTAGACTCTTAAAACAAAGCTGCATCCTATTATAATGCGTAAATCTGTTTTCAGTATCGCTCTCTGAAAACGATAGCAGATTTACAGTTACAGCAAGCCAAAAATAGACCACATTCCAGACTGTTCAAAGTTCATGAATCGTGTTTGTTCAACATGAGTGAATGATTCAATACTGGGAATCTCTTCTTAGAAAGGTGGTATTTATTAAGCATATAACAAAATAAGTTTGAAAATCACACAAAACAGTTACACCTAATATCACATTAAAAGCATTACAATGGAGAACTAAGGTTTTAAACAACAATTTGCCAATGAAATATTAGTACATACTCACACAACTACAAGGGATCTCACAATCCCTGGATAGATATTTAAGAGTATTGTTACCCAGCCTGGAAAGCAGTCATGTTTCAGTGTTCTGTTACCTTGTGTTTCTCCGAGTGTCAGGGCCCTTGATCTCGATGGAGAAATACTGAGAGCTGAGGGCTCCAGGTGCAGTCTTGTAGTTTCCTTGTTTCTTTGAATCCGAGAGAGCGGCTAGCCAGAGATCAGAGAGCAGAGCTGGTGGGCAGAGATCAGGGAGCAAGGAGCTAATGTTTACAGTCGGCTTTATACTTTTCAAAACAAAGGTATTGTCTAAGTTTCCCGCCGCACGTTCTGATTGGCTAGTTTGTGCATGAATGGGGCTTGCAATCTTGATTGATTAGTTGATTATCATACTTTAGTAAAGGGAAACTTTTAAATGTACATAACTTTTGCTAAGTCATTGTGATTTTATTGTGAATTCCTGTTATTTTTACTATAAGAAATTATATTTCTTTAGACACCAAATATGTCAGGATGCGACTTTGGTTAGACATTGCAAACAGTTTCATTTTCTTAGGAATTTATTACCTGGGTTTTTCTGTGCTTGTTAGGCAATTTAAGAATAAAAACGTTTGCATCCTGTACTCCGTAATTAATTTAAATCAATAATGATGTGAAATTGTCTTAAATCTCTTGTTTTCTTTAAGCTAATTTAAAGTGGTCGTTTTTCTTTCTTTCGCCTTAGTTGTAGGCTTTGTGCTAAACCACCCTTCCCTGCAGAGACAGGTTTGATTAGCCTTTTGTTTCCTGAGTGCCTGATGTATTTGAGGTGTTAGATCGATCGTTATCACTATGCACAGCTAGACAAATTAGGTTTATTTAATTCAATTTAGTTTTCTTTTAAAATATATAAAATCCACAACATTTGCAATATATTTGTGATGACAAAGACTATATGATCTACATTTTCTATAGTAATCAATTCTGTGGGAGAATCTTGTGGGAGATGTTTAGCCAGATTCAAATTGTCTTGTTCTCCTGTTGTACTAAATCCACTTTTATGTCCAGTATCATCATAGTTATCTGTTGAGGCATAGATGTCGGCTCAAATATATGTGATTTTTTTTACCCTGAACTCATTACATTACGTAGCTGCTTTTGAACACGCTAGAAACTGGATATGCATTGAATGATTATTCTTCTGTTAAGGTCTATAGTACTAGTGTAAGTATCAGATATTTCAACAATATGCACATGTTAATTGGTCTGAGGAATCCACACGTCTAATAAGCTTAGCATTACCAAAGTAAAACTGAAAGTGGATTGGATTTTAGCAAGCAGCCTTGGTTCATCCCCTCAGTTACGTCAACTTTTGGTTGTTTTTTTTGATGGTGCATAAATGGGGTCTAATTTTAGAAACCTTTCTGTCTTCTCCCCACACACAGATCATTGCTTTTTCTGTAGGACTTTTATAAAAACAATCCTATCCAATTTAAATCGCCACACCACTTAGCAGTTATAAATAATACGTACTTGAGCATATGAACAATTTGGGGTTGGATTTATTGGAACTGCATGACCTATCTATTCAGAATATTAAAGAGTAAATAGCGGGTTTTTTTAAATAATGTACCTGTATTTTTTCTTTTCATTGTTAACATTCTGACATCTTTTTACACTAAAACTTCAAAGTCTGTTTCAAAGCTCTTTTCAAAATGGCCACTCTAGTGCACTGATAGTGTAAGGATTATTGCCCACATTGTCAAACAGGTAACGCAGCAATAACGATCCTTGATGTGGTACAGAATAGAAAAGACAGAGCACTTGTTATGTTTTTATTTTATTTATTTTTTTAATCGCTCTTCCTGCAGTGATTTAGAGGACAGATCTCAAACCCCAGTGTACTAGAGCGGACATTTTGAAAAAAGCTTTGAAACCGACTTTAAAGTTCTAAGTGTAAAAAGTTGTCAGAAAAATTACAGCTATGTTATTTAAACAGTTGGAGCAGCACGTGGGGACATATAACACTATATTTTTCGGAACCCGCTACTTACTCTTTGAAGTTTTAAGGACTGAAGATAAACTGTTTGACATGTGCGTGTTTGCTTGACCACTCAGATGCATCCTCATGCATTCACATCTCCTAAATAAACTTTTATCTCAGTTGTAAACCTGTTTCCATATCCACACTCTGAAAGTGTATACTGAGGAGGTTTGTTACCTGCTCTTCTTAGGTTTCACAGAAGAGCTTGCCAACAAGCTGTTTGGAGCTCCAGAGCCACCAGTGTCCAACATCGCCCGGTCATTGCCAACAACTGTACCAGAGTCTCCCATAGTGTACCCACCCAGAACCCCCAAAACGCCCCGCACGCCCCGGCTGCAGGACCCCACCAAAACACCAAGGTTCTACCCCGTCGTGAAAGAGGGGGGCCACATCGATGGAAAGGTACAGATCATTGACAGCTGCCCTGAATTTCACAGAGTTCTATTAGATATCAAGAAATGCATATTAAATGTTAAAAAAAAGCTAGACCAGTCAGCCTAAATAAACTGACCACTTTTATCTCAGTTGTAAACCTGTGCAGATTATATGATAGAAAGTAAGATTTTTAAATTGCTGTCTCTTAATTAGCTTTAATATCCTTATTTTTTTTCCCCCGTTTTTTATTTCTAATATGTTTGTATTAGAGTAACTTTGAAACCTTGTAGGCTAGACCCCTCTTCCATGCAGGATGGCGTAGTTGACAATAAATGGAAACTCTTTCTGTTCAGCAGATAACCCACGGGGGACTTAATAGTTTGAAATATCTTAGAAAACTAAAGTTAAGCTACAAATTCATCTAAATGGCTGGAAATGTAATTCGTTTGATACATAAAGCTTGGTTACAGCATTTAGTGACTTTAGCATGACATCACAAAATATACAGATGGACAGATATCCCATCCTGTTTAAATACATTGGTAAACAGCTAAGAGAGATTTTAGAAAAAAAGTTGTGGTTGGTGAGTAGGGTAATTAGCCTTTACATTTTTTAAAAGTGTCTCAGTGGGCAGGTATTACTGGCAATGTGCAGAAAAATTGAGAAAATGTCCCCACAAAGATAGTAACTCCTGAAAAAACGATGTTATGGGGACATCCCCACTTTGTAAAACAGCTTTTTAAGAAATAAATATGCCTTAAAAAAAAAAAAAAAGTGCCAAAATATTTAGTTTGTTGTCAACTTTCACTCTGTGTGGAGTTTTGTCTGCTGAATGATGCCTGATATAATCGGAGGTGAAATGAATCAGATATCTGTGGTTAATGGCGATTGTTTGTTTCAGACCCCAAGAAAGAGGAAGACTCGTCACAGCTCGAACCCACCCCTGGAGTGCCACGTGGGCTGGGTCATGGACTCCAAAGAGCACAGGCCGCGCACGTCCTCTGTCAGGTAACTCTTCATGGAGGGGCTCAGGTTTAAAAGGCCAGCCCACTGTACCAGTCTGACCACAACTTGCACCCACAGCAGTGTTCTACTCCACCTCTGATGAGAAACAGGGTCTTCTTACATGAATCCTGGGGGACTACAAGACTCCTCAAGCTTTTCACAAAAGATTTTATTTCAAATGGTACGCCCGTGCGCTGCAGTGTAAAGATGTTGCTGACAGGCCAGCTGTACTGGCTCTTTCCTTTTTTTTTTGATCTTGACTTAAGTCGGATACTTCTTGAATCGTGCTTAACGAGAGCTTTTTAGATATGTGAGAAAATGGGAGACGCATGTGTGTCGACCTGCTCTAATGTTTTACGTGTGGTATTGCGTTTTCTTTCCACAGCAGTTCCAATGCCTCACCGTCAGAAGGCACTGTGCTGGTTGGCAGTTATGGCTGCACGCCCCACTCTCTGCCCAAGTTCCAACATCCTTCACATGAGCTTCTCAGAGAGAATGGCTTCACACAACAAGTCTACCACAAATACCGCAGAAGGTGCCTAAATGGTATGTATTGACAACTTATTACTTTATCACTGTCTGTTGGTGGTATGGTTTAAACTTGCATTGAATACCACACAGGCAACAACACACACAAGGATGAAAATAGGCAGGGTTAAATTATTGGAACATGAAACTCTTTATTTGAGTGGAACACGAGGAGGTAAATTAAACACAGAACCAATAACCAATCCCTCTGCACCCCCGTTGTGTTATTACACGATTTGCTTACAGAACACACAATGTTAATTGTATTAAGAATGTAATTTACATATATATACATATATGGGAATATATATATATTTGTTTATTTTTGTAACTTTTTTTTTTCTTCACTCAGAGAGAAAACGGCTGGGAATTGGACAGTCTCAAGAAATGAATACCTTGTTCAGGTTTTGGTCTTTCTTCCTCAGAGATAATTTTAACAGGAAAATGTATGAGGAGTTTAAACAGTCGTCTTTGGAAGATGCAAAGGAAAACAACAGGTACGAAGAATAACCAAACCTTCGCAAACATGACACCATTTTTAGTGCAGGATTGTAATAATAAATTTGCATGGACAACAACTGCAGGGTCAAGGGTAGTTGTTGGTTACATTTTTCTTCTCTACAATTACTAAAATGCACGTCCAGTTTGAGTAATCTCTCTGGTTAGATATTCAGATGCAGGCACAAGGTTTTAAATCCAGGCGCAGCAGGCGACTGTGTGTTTGAACCTGAAGAGTCAGTTGACGTTACTGATTTGTATCATATTTCCGGAGGTCTGTTTCTCTGCCCTAGGTATGGTCTGGAGTGTCTCTTCCGCTTCTACAGCTATGGTTTGGAAAAGAGATTCAGGCCCGATATCTTTAAGGATTTCCAGGAAGAAACACTTAGAGACTATGAAACTGGTAAGCAGTCGTTCTTTTATAAAGTGCTTGATATATCACCATAGCTGCTGTTAAATATGCATATAGATACAAAATACTTTCAAGAAATGGGTTGAAATAAAGTTCAAAGTATTTGCTTTGTCATGCCACTGGGCTTTAATCAAAGTGTTTTCAGTGGAAATGAGATCACCTGTTCATCGTAACTCATTCAGATTGGGTTGCAATTGGGCATTTCCAATTGGATAGGAAAACTGATCCTAAAAGAAAGAATCAGAAACCTTAAAAAGACATGAGGAGTATGATTGTGTAATGTGACTGTAAAATTGTCTTTTATTAGGACAACTGTATGGACTAGAGAAATTCTGGGCGTTCCTAAAATACTCTCAAGCCAAAAACCAGCCCATCGACTCCAGGCTGCAGGAACACCTGAGCAAGTTCAAGAGACTGGAGGACTTCAGAGTGGATGTGAGTTTCTGTGATAAAACAGCATAACTTATTTTGCTCTGATGCATGTAGTATATGTAATGTATTAAAAGGTTAAGAGATGTGTGCCCTCAATCTATTACTCTGCTCCTTTGGGTCATCCTCCTGCACTCAGAAGGGCATTACTGTACTCGAACCTAGAGAACACAAACGCATGAGCTAGCATGAAGAGAACACACACGCATGAGCTAGCATGAAGAAAGCACAAACGCATGAGCTAGCATGAAGAAAACACAAGCACATGAACTAGCATCAAGAGAACACACACGCATGAGCTAACATGAAGAAAACACAAGCACATGAACTAGCATCAAGAGAACACACACGCATAAGCTAACATGAAGAAAACACAAGCACATGAACTAGCATCAAGAGAACACACACGCATGAGCTAACATGAAGAAAACACAAGCACATGAACTAGCATCAAGAGAACACACACGCATGAGCTAACATGAAGAAAACACAAGCACATGAACTAGCATCAAGAGAACACACACGCATGAGCTAACATGAAGAAAACACAAGCACATGAACTAGCATCAAGAGAACACACACGCATGAGCTAGCATGAAGAAAACACAAGCACATGAACTAGCATCAAGAGAACACACACGCATGAGCTAGCATCAAGAAAAGAGAGACCAGGTTTAATCTCGGCAGTGTTACAAAGGTGAAAATAATGAAACAATGACCAATGCCGGTTTTCTGTTTCCTTTCAGCCTCCAATGGGAGAGGAGGTAAGTAGAAGGAGATGCCACTCCTCCTCCTCTTCAGCAGCAGAGGAAGGGGGGCGCTGGAGACACCCGGCCAACACCTCATCCAGGCCAGTGACAGCTGCCTCACAGAACACAGGGCCCAAAGAGAAAACTTCTGCTGGGAAGCCCACTGATAACACTGCCAAGGACACTGACACTGCTGAGAAATAAAGACTTCAGCGCTTCAGCGCTGCCTTTTTATATACCATGTAAAGCTCAAAGACCTGGTGAGGGTGCTAAAACAAACAAAAGAAAAACAAACTATTTTAAGTTCATCTTGTAATCTTACAGGAAACATTTTGAAGGTCTTTATTCTTATTTTTTTTTGCCCTATTGTGCATTGCCCGTGAACCTCATCTGATTTTGATTCATAGGAATTTAGAAATGAATGATCAAGGGTCTTCATGATCTTATTGAGCTAAAAGTTTACAAAAAAAAACTGCATTCCTGCTGTATGCAAAATGAGAAAACAATTTGGGATGCCTTACATTTCAATGAGGAATTCTTCTTAAAGAAGACAATGTATTTGTAGTTCTGTTACCATATTAGAGCTTTTGCATTCAACCTTTCCTGATATAAAAAGTAAAAACTGACGATTCAGTAAAAATGTAGGTATTTAAAGGCAGAGGGAGCAGGGGGATTAAGTGCTAATTGATTTCTCTAAATTCTATTGCATAGTTCACAGGTGTTAAGATGGTTTTGTGATGTACTGGGTATGAAGTGTACTAATGTTGACACTGGTTGCCTTTGACAACTTGAGAGTTTCTGTTATTGAAGGTTCAGTCAAATGGTTATTTGAGCTTGAGGAAGGAATGTCAAAATGACGAGGAATGTACGTCAGTAATAACTAACCTGTTTTCTAATTCAGTCTTGCACTGCTACTTAATATACTACACAGCGAGCTGAATTTGCACTGAAGCATGTGGCTTAGAATTGTCTGAATTATCCTTATTTCAAGACCTTAGTTATACCTTAATTTTATGCTCTAGAGTTTCTCTTCAAAGACATAGAATTGATTTTTAATTATTTTAAAAGTATTTTATTGTTGTAAATTGATTTAGTAGGGTTTTATTTTCATTTTTTGTGGGTAATTACTTTAAAAAGTGCTTATTTTTTGCTGAAATTATTTATTTAATATTTAAATTTTATTTTTAATTTGTATTAATTTAGGATGAATTTGGAATGAAGTCACTATTTAAAATAACATTTACTGGAGGCTGCTTTTGTAGAATGTTTCAGTCTTCCTGGCTATTCACTGGGAGACTGGAAAACTATTCTTTTTCTATCTGTATACGACACATCCCAGATAACTATATCCATCTGCAAAGGATTTCATCTACTCATCATTACATATCAGCCTAATGTATAACCTAAGCTTCCCTCTGAAAGGCTCAGTTGTAAAATATTTTGCTTGAAGATTGTATATACCACTAATCAGTATTTACTCAACTGTTTTTTTTCCCTCTTAATTAAATGTGTGCACATTTAGATTTAGTGTGTGAAATTTGTGGTCATTTTTTTTCCCCCAATTATATAAAAATGTCTATAAAAACAACAAAATGAATTGTAAAAAGCCATTTTCAGTGTTGTGTGCTTGATTTCTTTGCACTTGGATCATGTGATGCCACAATTTATTGAAATGTTGTTAATCTTCAAAAAGGTCAGCTATTTATATGAATTAAATTAAAGAAGTGATAACCACAGCGAGAGACCATACATTTTTGTAGCTCTTCTTATCCCATGCTGGGAGTGTATGAAGGCACAACTATCTCAAACTTACATTTTCACATGTACACAAGGTGGATGTAGGTCACTTTTCTTCATGTTACAAACAGCCACACTTGTCCAGAAGCTGGCCTCTTAGCTGTTTTTATTACCACAAATTATCAGCTGCCCACTTATGCATTCATTCATTCATTTATAGGGGTGTGGATGGATCAGTGGATTGTAAATGTGGTCACCCAAAACACATGCAATTGCCAAAATGGTATCCCCCATATGGTGAGAACATGCCTGAAGGTGCTAAAAATGCCCAATTTTGTATGTGGGAGATTACCTAGACAAGCAATGTTGGTGTGTGTGTGTGTATATATATATATATATATATATATATATATATATATATATATATATATATATATATATATATATATATATATATACATATACATATACACACTGGACTCCTGACCGGAGGTTTGTGGGTTCAATTCCAGGTGGGGGGGACACACTGCTGCTGTACCCTTGAGCAATGTACTTTACCTAGATTGCTCCAGTAAAAACCTAACTGTATAAATGGGTAATTGTATGTAAAAAATAATGTGATATAATTGTAAGTCGCCCTGGATAAGGACGTCTGCTAAGAAATTAATTAATTAATATAGATAGATAGATAAAGTAATCTGTCGCGTATCCGACTGCTGTGAGTAAGGGTGAATATGTGAAAAGTTGGATGAATGAATCCTGTTTTAAATATATACACAGCTGAAACAATTGCTATATTCACACAATTATTGTTTTGAGATGAAGCTATTATTAGGGAGCTCCCCTAAATCCCTGGTTTAGAAAGATACAGGGTATTAATGCTTGTGACAGAGTAGCCGTCTGCCGTGTGGGTGCCTGCATTCGCTGCTGAGTGACAGGCAGGAGATCGAGACGGAGGTTGAAGTTGATACGCCCCCCGCAGGAGAACAGGATTTATTTACATATCAAGTGAACACACTGAACAGCTCACGTGACACTTCCAGCAATCATTGTAGGAGAAAAAAATAGATTGAACTATTGCGCTAACATCCTTACAACACCGGGCAATAGTCTCCCTCTGACGTGATTGGTTCACATCACTGTCAGTCCCACTTCTTTTCAAAGGAACGCCCTCCACTTCCACTCTTAAGAGAAAATCGATTCTGTGACTTAACAGAAAACGAATTACAAAAGAAAGAAAAAACTTTGATAACTGCGGTATGATCTTCAGAAACATTTTATATTATTTATGTATGTTATTTAGTTATTTATTTATTCTGTATCAGCTATATTTAAACAAACTAGTGAAAATCCATAAATATTTGCAACCAAAATATTTGGCAAATCACACCCATAAAACCTATTTTGCTCCAGAAATGTTGGCGACCTGTTGCACTTGCAGTAGTATATTACTTCATTATCATTATATGTACAGCACTAAGATATTCATGCCAAACATGCTTACTTTTTTGTTCAAATGCGAAAAACTTGTAATAAAAGGCTCACAAATATTTATTACTTTACAGTATATAAAGTCATGTTTACTATCCAACTGACATAATGCAGTGCCCGTAGCCTGCGGCTTTGGGCATTACAGCTCCCTGTTGGTAGCAATATTCTTCCTTCGCGGCAATCATTTTCCACTATGGCCCTCCTCTCCAGTCCATATTTACTATTATATATATATATATATATATATATATATATATATATATATATATATATATATATATATATATATATATATTTACAACAACAAATAAAATTGAATTAGCCTTGGCCCCTTCACCTTCCTCAAGTGTCAGAATGGAAGTGAAGAACTAAAAATAAATATGATGTTTTCTGTTAGGCCATGGCATATCCTCTCATATGTGAATTTTATGTGTTGTTGTAAATCCCTTGAAACATACTTAAAAATTATACATAAATATGCAAGTCATTGACACAAGTGGTTATGCAACACCAACACACTAGATTGAAAATAATGTTGATAGAAATAAATGAACGCCTTGTGGACAGGCGTTTACATCACAAATACGAATCTAAATGAAAATCTAAATTTTACTTATTGGTGTGAACAACTTTACCACTTGATTTTGATTAAACTCTTTTCATTCTTGACTTGTGTATGTGCATTTTTTTTCTTCATTTTAAATACTCCATGCCATTGATAAAGAAATGTCATTATTGCTTCCTAGCAGGCCACAAGGTGCCAAGGAACTTTTAAAGTATTTAAAGGATTTTCAAAAATCAATTAACATAAGACTATCTTTAACATAATAAGTTGGTCAGTAGGGTCAGTAATAATATTGCTGGTGCTTTTAAGAAGGTAGGTAAGAATGGTAATATTTATTGAAGCCTCCGTTATTACCAGTTTCAGTCTTCATTTTTTATTATGGGTTTTCAATGTTTTACAAAAGGTGGTGGTAGGTCCCTCATGTATTTATTTGAAGTAGTCCTATACATTTTCCCTTTGTGTGGGGTATCCTTGGGTGTAAAAGGTGCGAAAAGGATGCTGGTGAAACAAAAGTTTTATACGGTCCATTACAAGCTCAAAATGGAAAAAAAAGTTGTTTATGAACATTAACAGAACACTGGATATATTTTTCAATTAATCAGAAACAAAGGGAAAAGATAATCCTATTATATTAAGGATGGTTGCCTGTGGTAAGTAGAGATCAATGTATAGTTAATAGATATGAACAGCTGTGTTTCCAGACACTGATGTCAACAGGCACAGCACCTGTCGTGTTTATTGGAGTCTTTCATTCCAACACATTTTTTCACTCTATCAAGGTCACATGCAGAAGTCATCAACCATAAACCCTGCACACAAAAATTGAAATGCATTTTCAATTAAATGTATTTCAAACCACTTAAATATGTTTATTAAACATGTATTACATACAAGGCTGCTCCACAAACGATGAAGACAATTGTAAAATAAATATATTTTAAATTGTTTTTAATCAAATTGCTGCTTAACATACTTAACATTGAAATGAAGTTGCAACTGCTCAAAAGTAATGCTTTTTCTCATCCCTTTAAAAAGCACTGACAGGTTTGACTATTACAATTGATCACCCTGACGTTAAGTTTTAGATGCTACTGTTATGTTTTCTACCTGTGGACATTTCCAGACCATTTAACAATATTTTAGAGGCCAAATTATTGACACCAAGCTTTTGACACACCTGAGCTTGTTACTTGTTCTTAAAGTATTTTGAAATACATTATTTATTTATATAGATTGTAGCAAAACATTTTCTTAATTCAATTTGCAGAGTTTTCATGAAATGTGTGTCGCTTGTTGTTTGTATAAGCACCTCAAGCCCTAAAATGAACAGGACCACTGGTTTAATCTAGACAGAAAACCCACACATCAGTTAATAACCAAATTGTTTATTATGCATGAACATGTCCATCTGCACTCTGCTACACATTCCACACCACTACAGCAAGTCTGAATTCAGCATAGCTTACATTGTTGTACGTGCTTTAATAAAATGTTACATATATATTTACAGAATCTGCAAGTTTCCTTCCCGAGTTTCACCTACCCATCACCGACATGAATGTTCTTCCTTTTTTTTTTTTTTTTTACCCCTGTCCCCGACACTTAAAAATAGCTTCAGCAAAAAAACAAAACAAAAATCATTATAACAACAAGAATAATAAAGCATGGGGCATTTGGCCATTACAACACGCAGTAGTGTATGATTTCCATCAACTACATATGGCAGTAACACTGAGTATACTTTGCAGTCTATATACAAGCTTGTGATATAGGAAAGGATTTCCAGTCGGCTTAGCGCTTCAGGCTGACAACAGCATGCCTTTAAGTCGGAGGGTTCTGTAAGGAAGTGGCTGTAAGATGAAGATAACGGGTATTATACGTTGTACGATTAATATAACGAGTATTATTAATATAACTGGGGTATTATATGTTGTCTTCCTTTAAATCTGTTAACATAGAAAACAACTGAAATAAGGCACAATTCATATGGACCATTTGGGGAGAATATAGACTTACAGTTGACTTTTGCGGCATGTAAACATAGTTGGTGAAACTTCACTTGCAAATAACTGGATACCCTCCTGAAATGAAGCCCGCCCAGTGACTTTCCCTTTTCAAATGGGAGATTCAGCTTTGTGATTCAACGTAGTTCAATGGACCACCGAACTCTGCAGTACAATCACATGGTGAAAAACTGGAAAACTAGTAGTGCAAACAACAAAACAGCAAAAAGAGAATCAATGGCATGGTACTGTTTGCTATGCTCCCTCTTAAAACAAACAAACATGCAACATTTACTTACTTGCGTATGTATTTTAAAAAGGCCCTTAAGCTTTTTTTTTTTTGGTCTGGGCTTTGTTTTATCAAGACCCATATGCTTCAGAAACCTACTAAACTTGAGCAACAGCTGATTGGTTGTGAATATGTAATGAGAAATAAACAGCCCTTTTGCAAAACCCTTCCAAGATTCCCACCCCATAGCAAAACAATAACCCTTTGCTTGACGTTACAGTGACAAAGAAAAAAAAAACGTGTTGGCAGCACGAATCGGACATGCTGAAATCATTAAAATCCCCACAGGAGTATACATCATGTTTTTTTTCTTTGTACAAAATATGTTTTGAATCCTCTGCCACTACAGGACAGAGCCTGGGCTGCTTGTGATCCTGTGGCAGAGGAGGAACAGCAGGGTCTGCAGCCCTCGAAAGCCCTGGCTTTGGTTTGATTGAACAGTTCAGTCGTGTTTCACGTGATCCTTGACGTCCTCCTCATCTGTGTATTCCGAGGGCTCGTCCCCTGGTTTCAGCAGCCGGCCAACGTAGTCGTACTTCTCTGAAATGAAATTAAATAGATGAAGCCTCTCTATATTACCTTTAACCTCTTTTCAGTAAGCTGCAATTTCTCAAAATCAAGTTCAATATATCTAGATGAAATGTGACCTTGATTACTTATGTGCTTTATCACGATAACATTATCATTCTTGCAAAAACTTTCGTATCAGATTCACCGAGACATAGCTTCCATATCAAACACAACTTCTGTTTCTCACAGTACAGATAGCAAATCATTCTCTCCATCTTGATAAAACTGCTGTGTAAATGGATCATGTCGGATGCAAACCCTTCTGCAGAGTAATAGCATAGCTGGAATGTAGCATGGAAAGAAATCAACTAAACAAGAATGAAATCCGCAATTCATTTCGCTTACTTACTTACTGCGGGAAAGCCCCGCCTTGAGCACATAATCAGAATTAGTTTTTGGATCAAGACAAAAAAAGGTAAAATAATGTGACGCTTCCATAAGTCACACACTGCTCAATTCTGTGGTCAATCCTCCTGTTCAATGAATGTGTTCAACAATGTGGGAGTGAAACAGTTAATTTTTACTAGACAACACCTGCAATGAAACTTTATGATCTGTATCATTGATATGGCCAGAGGTTAAAACAACGTGGCAGTGAAAATGGCTAATCTTTACTGGACAACACTAATGATTGAATTCAACAGAGAATTATAGACAACAGCTGGGGAAGGTGCACTAAAACAAGATGTTGATGTTGACTTGTGTTTACATTATTAGTGCTAGCCAGGGACATTTTTTGTGGATAAAAATAAGATGGAAGCATCTTACCCAAAAACTGCATCTCCCATTCCCTTACACTCTCCATCTGTACAGCGTTTAAATCAGAGAGGTCATCGTACTCATCTCGCAGTGCATCTTTATCAAGGCAGAAGGTCGCCAAGCCCCTAGACCCATCTCTTCCAGCGAAGATTCCATAGGGGCCATCTATAAACGAAGAACAGCAGGAAAAAGTGAAGACTCATGCAGACATCCTACCGGCACAGACAATCCCTGCAGGCACTGCTGAAGGGAATGCACCTGCTGTTCTGGGAGTCTATCAGCTTGCCCTGCCTGGGAATTGTGAGACAACTGTTTTTAACAAGAAATACATTTGCCTTCAGAGAATTGTAACCTCATCAGACAGTTCATTGATATAATTAATTATCTCTTTTTTCTTTTCATAAATTGCCAGGAGATACCTGGGATGCAACAGCTTCTTTCAAAACAATTACTAAAGTTGGGGTACAGTAGCTATTCTGATGTAGCAGAGCTGTGAGAATGTGCTATTATGGACCAATTCAAAAGACACTGCAATGAGCTGCCGCACAGCAATGTGAAGGCTTGAACAAGTCTACTTTGAACAGTTAAGCCCTGCTTTACTTGGATCCCTTAGCTTTACAAGCTTTAATGAAGATTATCTTAATGTGATATGCACAGTGACCCATATTTAACCCTTTGCAGTCCATTTATTCAGCGTGTCTCAGGCGTGTCAGGTCCAATTTATTTTCACACGCACTGTTTATTTTAGACGCGCTGTTTAAAAGTATTTTTTCACAGTAAAACAGGTTTAAAAGGCACTGCATATCAACAGGACACTCAGTATTGCATCTCCAGCCTTGACCCTTGTTCGCTGAAAAAGCTCTGCAAATGTCTGTGATATCACCATGTAACACAATTTTTGTTCCTGGGTAGTAAGTGTTATTTCCTAATTGCTTATGCCTCAAAAGTATAGAAAATGGCTATTATTCCCCACAAACTTTGCTTTTGTGACCAGGACAGTGATATTTTGAAATTTACCTATTTCCAATGAGAAAACGGGCGAATTTGTGTCTTTTTGTTCACATAAAGTCAGAAAAAAAACAACATATGAATCCAAATTAACATGTATTTATACTAAAGTAATACAAAAATGACTACAAAAGATTTAGAAGTGAGTAGTTTTTCGAGATTTACGATTATACTGTAAATCACTTTCACGAATCAGCCCCCAAATGTAGTCTCCCATCATGTTCTCGTTATACTGTCCTTGGTAGCGGCGTTCAAAGTCCAGTATATCCTGGTGGAAGAGCTTGCCTTGCTCCTCCGAGTACGCTCCCATGTTCTCCTTGAATTTATCAAGATGAGCATCAAGGATATGGACTTTGAGGGACATCCTACAGCCCATTGTGCCGTAGTTCTTCACCACAGTCTCAACCAGCTCCACATAGTTTTCGGCCTTGTGATTGCCCAGGAAGCCCCAAACCACTGCGACAAAGCTGTTCCAAGCCGCTTTCTCCTTACTAGTGAGCTTCTTGGGGAATTCATTGCACTCCAGGATCTTCTTTATCTGTGGTCCGACGAAGACACCGGCTTTGACCTTTGCCTCAGACAGCTTAGGGAAGAAGTCTTGAAGGTACTTGAAGGCTGCCGACTCCTTATCTAGAGCTCTGACAAATTGTTTCATAAGGCCCAATTTGATATGCAGTGGTGGTATCAGCACCTTCCGGGGGTCCACCAGTGGCTCCCACTTGACGTTGTTCCTCCCCACAGAGAACTCGGTCCGCTGTGGCCAGTCCCGCCTGTGGTAGTGCGCCTTGGTGTCCCTGCTGTCCCAAAGGCAAAGATAGCAGGGAAACTTGGTAAAACCGCCTTGGAGACCCATCAGGAATGCCACCATTTTGAAGTCTCCTATGACCTTGATGCCATCTCAGAAAAATGCAGATATGTATCCACTTAGGCAGCTGGAACTAAACTGAACTGGTGGGCTTAAGGCCCCTGTATTTATACAACTATTTATATTACTGGAAAGTTCTAGAAGTTACTCCAAGTTTACTCAGCACTGAATCTATCTGGAATGTTCTGGAAAATAGGTAAATTTCAAAATATCACTGTCCTGGTCACAAAAGCAAAGTTTGTGGGGAATAATAGCCATTTTCTATACTTATGAGGCATAAGCAATTAGGAAATAACACTTACTACCCAGGAACCAAAAAAAAAATAAAAAATTGTTACACGGTGTATTCTTTGAGCGCTGGATGCAGAAGCAGCTATCTTGTTTGTTTATGTCTGTGTTATCTCTGTGGTGCCGGGGGTATGTGTATTGCTGAGATCTGCCCCCTTTTTTTTTCGGCTTCTCTCGGCTCCTATCGGTCTCACTCGGCCATTGAATGGTTTTCTCAGCTTTTTCTTTTCGATGATGTCGGACAGGGTCCGACATTGGACCGGAAAGGGTTAAGATGCAAACTGCTATGCAATCATAGAAACAGTATCTCTCTCCATGATTTATGTATCAGAATTGCCCTGTGTTGTTTTGGTACTGCTCCTGGTTTTATATCTGGATAGTTTATATACACTCCGTACACCGTATGTCATAGACCTATTTGCATGAACTCCTGCCAGAGTGGTAGCTCATACATTTTATTTGGCACGTGCAAAGCTTCTTACACACTGACTAGCAAAGCTGCTCCAGCATGTGGCAGCCTATCTCTCTTACTAATGCACACGTTAAAAATATTAAGGAGCACTGCAAGTCAGATGTCAGGAAAAGACTAAGTATTTACTTTTGACGAAGCACTAAAATGTATAGAGGGTCATTCCAGCTAATGTACACAGGAATGTGTGCAGGAACAGAAGAGCTGTGTAACTCCTGCATGGTGAAGTGTCTGATGTTTGGAAAAATGCTCCTTTGTTTCCCATGTGCATGTTGACAGAGCCACGATGTCAGCATCTAGGTATAGTTGCTTTTTAAGACCTCTAGGCAAAACACAAACACAACCCCCCTGGTACACTTGAACTGGAATGACCAATAATATCTATGCTCAAAATAGAAACCTTGTTTAGTAGACGTAACTTGACCATGGTCGATTGACCATAAATAATATATTCACTATAACAAAGTCAAAGAGACATGGAACTCGGGAACCCTCTCTCAACAGGAAGTGGATTTCCACCTGTCAAGACCAGAACATCAACACTGAATGCCATCTCAAATCACTTATAGAAAGCATCACATCTGACACATTTCAAAGCAAATGCTGTACATTTACTCACAAACTTCACATAAACTGTGCATGTTCAGACAACAAAACAAGCCGGGTAAAACCATGAAAAGTTTCTCAACGCTACGAATAAAAGTGATCAAAACAAGTATTAAGAAAGTACTTTGTTAAAATGCAGCTTTTTTTTTATCAATATAAAAGGTAATTAAGCCATAGCTTTAAGGCTGGTAGAGTTCCAAGGAAATAAACAGGCTACTGAGTCTGTACATTGTAAGATAGTATAATACACTTTGATTTCCTGTAGCAGAGTTTACATAAAAACACACAAAGCAGAAACTATCTGCAGCACGTAATTGTAAAAATCTATTTGTGCAATGGCCACTTCCATTAATCAAAATGCTCAATTAATCAACCCCTATGATTGGATTAAGATGTCCAACAGCAACTCCTCAGATGCAAAACAAATGGCAAACCAACATGCAGCAATACAATGAGCACCGCTCTTGTGAAAACAGAAATATCATTTTTTTAGTACTTTAGTTTTCACATGTCAAGAGTTTTCCCAAGGTTTTTACTTTATAAACCAACTCGTAAACTGGAATTAAACTACCAGTAGTTATTCGATTTTATACACATACAGTTATGTAGCATGAAGGAGAAATCCTCTTTGTTTTGGTGCAGCTACTGGGGAGGATTTTACACCGGACGCGATGCGATTTGTCCTGTGATTAAATGGTACTTTCGCTGCGACACTACCTTTCACATCAGTGGCGACAGGCGCGAGCAATGTGATAGGCAACTCTCATCTGATTGTATCATCAGCTGGAAAAAAAAATCACATGTATCATAGTCCGGCTAATAACGAACAATACATAATAGCTTTTCAGAATACTTATTTCAGTAAAAGGTACAGTGCTGTGAAAAAGTATTTGCCCCGTCTGATTTTCTGCATTTTTGTACATTTTTCACATTTTATTTGGTCAGATTTTTTTGTGGATTGTAGTAGTATATAGAGGGAGTCTGAGAGAAAAAATGACACCAAAGTTTGGTGCTTCTTTCATTTGTTTGGTGTGCAAGGTAATCAAACATGCAATCTTCAGGTATGAAAAAGTTATTGCCCCCCCCTAGTTAACTCAACCCAATTAAAGGGATAATTAGGGTCAGTTGTTTGAGTACTCTGGTTAACAACCAGGCCTGATTTGGGCCAGCCCTGCCCAATATAAATCTGACTAACTTTGGCCCTTACCATCAGAGTCAAGTTGTCAGCACACAGGTTCTACAGGCACATCATGCCACAAACAAAAGAAATTCCTGAAGACCTCCGGAAAAAAAAGTTGTTGATGCCTATCAGTCTGGAAAGGGTTACAAAGCCATTTCTAAGGCTCTGTGGCTCCACCGAACCACAGTCAGAGCCATATTGTCCAAATGGAGAAAGTTTGGGACAGTAGTGAATCTTCCCAGGAGTGGCCGTCCTGCCAAAATCTCTCCAAGAGCAAGGCGTAAAATCGTCCAGGGAGTCACAAAGAACCCTAGAACAACATCCAGGGATCTGCAGGCCTCTCTCGCCTCGGCTAAGGTCAGTGTTCATGACTCCACCATCAGAAAGACACTGGGCAAAAATGGGATTCATGGCAGAGTAGCAAGGCGGAAACCATTGCTCACTAAGAAGAACATGAATGCTCGTCTCAAGTTTGCCAAAAAGCACCTGGATGATCCTCAAGAGTTCTGGAACAATGTTCTATGGACAGATGAGTCAAAAGTGGAACTTTTTGGCAGACATGGGCCCCGTTATATCTGGCGAAAACCAAACACTGCATTCCACAGTAAGAACCTCATACCAAAGGTCAAGCATGGTGGTGGTAGTGTCATGGTTTGGGGATGCTTTGCTGCATCAGGACCTGGATGCCTTGCCATCATTGAAGGAACCATGAATTCTGCTCTGTATCAGAGAATTCTACAGCAGAATGTCAGGCCATCCATCCGTGAGCTGAAGCTGAAGTGCAGCTGGGTCATGCAGCAAGACAATGATCCGAAACACACAAGCAAGTCTACATCAGAATGGTTGAAGTCCAGACTTAAACCCCATTGAGATGTTGTGGCAGGACCTGAAACGAGGAGTTCATGCTCGAAAACCCACAAATGTCACAGAGTTGAAGCAGTTCTGCATGGAGGAGTGGCCCAAAATTCCTCCACGACGCTGTGAGAGACTAATCAATTACTACAGGAAGCGTTTCGTTGCAGTTATTGCTGCTAAAGGTGGCGTAACCAGTTATTGAGTCTAAGGGGGCGATTACTTTTTCACATGGGGGCATTGGGTGTTGCATAACTTTCTTTAATAAATAAATGAAATATGTATCAATTTTTTGTGTCATTTGATCACTCAGGGTCCCTTTTATCTAATATTAGGTTTTGGTTGAAGATCTGATAACATTCAGTGTCAAAAATATGCAAAAATGCAGAAAATCAGACAGGGGGCAAACACTTTTTCACGGCACTGTAAATGAATCTATTGTACAGCTCCAGGTATTTTGATACTGCAAGAATGATCTTTTCTTCCGCCATTGTTTACTGAAGACACGCAAGGGACGACAAAAAAATACACCAATCCTATTTTTTTCACATCGCAGGCAGTGTGAACAGCTCGTATCAAAAATACATGTTTTATTTTTTTTGTCGTGGTGCGGTGTGTCGTACGACACGTTCGCTTGTCGCATCGCGTCCAGTGTGTAGAGGCCTTAACTCCAAACTTTATGAATCTCTTCTACACCCACCTTCAGGAACCACAGGTCTTTATCAGCCCTCAAAATGTAAGTGTAGGCCTACACGCCAACGCCCGAGAGGAATTCGGATGCCTAGCTTTCCTCTGATTATAAAAATGTTACAGGCCACATGAAGCTGAGAACTGATAAACCGAAAGGACATGACATGCAGCGTGATGATAAGAACGCAATGATTAAAACAAGAGGAAATCAGATATTTGTGGGTGAAGGCACTGGGAAATTCTGGAAACATTCAAAGAGGAGGTTAAATGTCTAAGAGACACAAATGGCAAAATCATAGATGAAGAAAAAAAAATAGCAAATATATTAAATGATTACTTTTCACAGGTTTTTACAAAGGAGGACACGGACAACATGCCCCACATGTCGACCTGTTCCTATCCAATTTTAAATAACTTTAGCATAACAGAGGCAGAAGTGTTAAAGGGACTAGGAGCTCTTAAAATAAACAAATCCCCTGGGCCGGATGAGATCCTCCCAATATTATTATTATTATTATTTGTTTATTTAGCAGACGCCTTTATCCAAGGCGACTTACAGACTAGGGTATGTGAACTATGCATCAGTTGCAGAGTCACTTACAATTACGTCTCACCCGAAAGACGGAGCACAAGGAGGTTAAGTGACTTGTTCAGGGTCACACAGTGAGTCAGTGGCTGAGGTGGGATTTGAACCGGGGACCTCCTGGTTACAAGGCCTTTTCTTTAACCACTGGACCACACAGCCTCCAATAGTACTCAAAGAAATGAAAGAAGTTATTTACAAACCGCTAACCAAGATCATGCAACAGTCTCGACACAGGGGTTGTACCGACAGACAGGAAAATAGCAAACGTAATACCGATCCACAAAAAGGGAGACAAAACCGAACCAGGTAACTACAGACCAATAAGCCTGACTTCTATTATATGTAAACTTATGGAAACTATAATAAGATCCAAAATGGAAAATTACCTATATGGTAACAATATCCTGGGAGACAGCCAGCATGGTTTTAGGAAAGGGAGATCGTGTTTAACTAACCTACTTGACTTTGAGGATGCAACATTGAAAATGGATAACTGCAAAGCATACGACATGGTCTATTTAGATTTCCAGAAAGCTTTTGACAAAGTCCCGCATAAAAGATTAATTCTCAAACTGAACGCAGTAGGGATTCAAGGAAATGCATGCACATAGATTAGGGAGTGGTTAATAGGTAGACAACAGAAAGTACTGATTAGAGGAGAAACCTCAAAATGGAGTGAGGTAACCAGTGGTGTACCAGAGGGATCAGTATTAGGTCCTCTGCTATTCCTAATCTACATTAATGATTTAGATTCTGGTATAGTAAGCAAACACGTTAAATTTGCAGACGACACAAAAATAGGAGGAGTGGCAAACACTGTTGAAGCAGCAAAGGTCATTCAAAATGATCTAGACAGCATTCAGAATTGTGCATTATAAATATCATATGGGAGATACTGAAATTGAAGAAGGGAACTATGAAAAAGACCTAGGAGTTTATGTTGACTCAGAAATGTCTTCATCTAGACAATGTGGGGAAGCTATAAAAAAGGCTAACAAGATGCTCGGATATATTGTGAGAAGTGTTGAATTTAAATCAAGGGAAGTAATGTTAAAACTCTACAATGCATTAGTAAGAGCTCACCTAGAATATTGTGTTCAGTTCTGGTCACCTCGTTACAAAAAGGATTTTGCTGCTCTAGAAAGAGTGCAAAGAAGAGCAACCAGAATTATCCCGGGTTTAAAAGGCATGTCGTATGCAGACAGGCTAAAAGAATTGAATCTATTCAGTCTTGAACAAAGAAGACTACGCGGTGATCTGATTCAAACATTCAAAATCCTAAAAGGTATAGACAATGTCAACCCAGGGGACTTCTTTGACCTGAAAAAAGAAACAAGGACCAGGGGTCACAAATGGAGATTAGATAAAGGGGCATTCAGAACAGAAAACAGGAGGCACTTTTTTACACAGAGAATTGAGAGGGTCTGGAACAAACTCCCCAGTAATGCTGTTGAAGCTGACACCCTGGGCTCCTTCAAGAAGCTGCTTGATGAGATTCTGGGATCAATAAGCTACTAACAACCAAACGAGCAAGATGGGCTGAATGGCCTCCTCTCGTTTGTAAACTTTCTTATGTTCTTATGTTCTGCAGCTAAAACTACTGCTTGTGCAGCTGCACTTCATTTGAAAGTTACTGTGCCCTACAAGCAGTTATTTGCACCAAAATAGATTTATTCTAGAATGTAGTCTTCTGTGCAATTTGCTTTGTCATTTAATAGTATATTTGGTGTAATTTTAGAAGCCTTTGGCAGAATGTCACAGTGAGACAAATTTTGGTAGAAGAGCATCTTCTTATGTAGGGTTAAGGTGGGTAAGAGGACTGTATTGTGTCAGCTGCATATGGAAAGCAGTCGGGAACTAATACCTGCAGATCTATATGGTGGAGACAGCTGCTCTATAGAGCACTGGAGAACTAATACCTGCAGATCTACATGGTGGAGACAGCTGCTCTATAGAGCACTGGAGAACTAATACCTGCAGATCTACATGGTGGAAATAGCCTGCTCTATAGTGTTGCACTTTCAAAGTTAAGTCAACCCAACTTGCTGAATATAATAATTCAGGGAGAAAGCAGGTATTGCAGTTGATGAAATCAAATTTAAACCATGATTAGTTATTACATGTGTGCATGTGTCATGTGTGCAGCGGTCACACTATCCTCTCCAATTTAACAGGAACCGGTGTCAGTCACTGCAAACAAATCAGCGCAGTACTTTGGGTGACCTTCAAAAAAAAAAAAAAAAAAAAGACGCAACGGTGTGTTTAAAGCGTGCAGCCTCACCACAAACCAACTCACCTGTGTGAGGCTTGTACCTGTCCATGGTTCACAGACACTGAAACTGAACACACTATTGGTCTGTTGAATTCGGAGTCTTTCAGCATGTTCTTCAGCTCTATCCATGCATTTATAAAGTATAAAAATAGAAAACACTACTGTACGCTTAAAGAGCAGCTTCTGTATTATTACCAGAAAAGTCAGCCTGCCACAATAAGCTTTACTGCATTTCTGTTAAGCAATCTACAATAAATATAATGGACTTGTGCCTTGATCTGTTTCACGAAGGATTAAAAATTTCAGAAAAATATAAAAAGCTTTTATTCTGTTTGCTAGGGCTTAAATGTTTACAGATAACTAAACAGGTACACCAACTGCATTGTTTTCACTTACCAAAATCATAAAGAAGCACTATTTAGAGAACAGCTCACACGATTGAAAACCAAACTGAAATTGTGTTAAAACAATGCCATCCAGGAAGAATGTAGGCCTACTCCACGTTTAAATGTTATGTCTAATGGTTATTATTTATTTATTTTTTTTACTGACGCCAGTAGCATTTGAACTCAACATCCCTACTGCTGCTGAACTGACCTTGCAAACAGACCCCTTTGCAGTTTCTTGCTTTTTATGGTGAATATTATATATCAAATGTACTGTATATTAAGCCTTCGGCTGTAATTCCTGATAAGACTGCATGAAATATGCAAACCTGTCAGGTGCCATGTGAATATTTTCAAACTGCCCATCCCTAGCTGCTCCACCCTTCACAGCTGTCAGTGCCACAATTATAAATCAACCACTCTGCTGTCAGTTTTCTACATTCTTCCATGACACTTCATTTCATAAGAGCTGCAGGGAGATGAGCTTCGTTGCCCGTTGAAACCTTCTTGTCATTCTATAAAATAGTTACTACAGCAGATAATACAAAACTATACAGCTAGAATTTCAGACAGTTTTCCCTCTCCATTAATACTAGGTTAACCGTTTAAACGATAAATAAATGCATACCGTTTTTACATAACAGTTAACTTAATACAAATTAATAAAATGTGTACAGTGTTCATACGCGGAGCACAGCAGCTGGCGTCAAAATAGAAAAGGGAGGAGTGTAAAGATGACGCAGTCAAAACGAAGTTGTGTCGAATACCTGCGAAATAAAAATAAAAACATTTTCGTTTAAGCAGCAGGTACGTTAATGTATTATTATTATTGTCTCTTTTTACTCAATTGTACTCCCAACTAGTCCCTCGCCCTGCCTCTGTCTGAAAGTTCTGAACTGGTTACCTAGTGCACTTCTGTAGTCTCTGATTTTTTTTGTGAAGGAAGTTCAAGAAGTTGCTTCATAAATAAGAAGTGTTGGAAACGGGAGTAATGAAGGGGAATCAAGTGGCACTGCAGCAAAAGAAGTGCCGACAACAATGACCCGATCAGCAGTAAAAAAAAACAACAACCCCAAAAGCTTGTGCTAAATGGCTTGATTTGCATGGTTTCTTGGCAGATATATAACTGCTGACTGTAAAAAATATTGCAGTCACTTTTATTGCTAGAACTAGTGGGTCTCAGTGCAGTGAAGTTTGAGAACCGATTACATTTTCGTTCATCTTTGGCGAGTACAGTAGTTTAAATTATTTTTTTTATTTTTTTAAACTAGGATGTTTTAGTTCAGTAGTTGTGGGCACAGTTTGTTAAAGCTGCAGTTTATCTGTGGTCATTTCAAGCAACGAAAAAAAGGAAGCAGGTTTTCTTCCAGGACAACCTTGTACTTGGCTTGATTCATGCCAAAGCTGCCCGATTCCAGCCTTGCTGAAGCACCCCCAGATCATCACCGATCCTCCACCACATTTCACAGTGGGTGCGAGACACTGTGGCTTGTAGGCCTCTCCAGGTCTCTGTCTAACCATTAGACGACCAGGTGTTGGGCAAAGCTGAAAATTGGACTCATCTGGGGGTGCTTCAGCAAGGCTGGAATCGGGCAGATTTGTCTTTGTGAAGGACGCATGAATCAAGCCAAGTACAAGGTTGTCCTGGAAGAAAACTTGCTTCCTTCTGCTCTGACAATGTTCCCCAACTCTGAAGATTGGTTTTTCCAGCAGGACAATGCTCCATGCCACACAGCCAGGTCAATCAAGGTGTGGATGGAGGACCACCAGATCAAGACCCTGTCATGGCCAGCCCAATCTCCAGACCTGAACCCCATTGAAAACCTCTGGAATGTGATCAAGAGAAAGATGGATGGTCACAAGCCATCAAACAAAGCCGAGCTGCTTGAATTTTTGCGCCAGGAGTGGCATAAAGTCACCCAACATCAATGTGAAAGACTGGTGGAGAGCATGCCAAGACGCATGAAAGCTGTGCTTGAAAATCAGGGTTATTCCACCAAATATTGATTTCTGAACTCTTCCTAAGTTAAAACATTAGTATTGTGTTGTTTAAAAATGAATATGAACTTATTTCCTTTGCATTATTCGAGGTCTGACAACACTGCATCTTTATTGTTATTTTGACCAGTTGTCATTTTCTGCAAATAAATGCTCTAAATGACAATATTTTTATTTGGAATTTGGGAGAAATGTTGTCAGTAGTTTATAGAATAAAACAAAAATGTTCATTTTACCCAAACACATACCTATAAATAGTAAAACCAGAGAAACTGATAATTTTGCAGTGGTCTCTTAATTTTTTCCAGAGCTGTATATATACACACACACACACACACACACACACACACACACACATTATATATATCCCACCTCAGCCACTGACTCATTGTGTGACCCTGAGCAAGTCACTTAACCTCCTTGTGCTCCGTCTTTCGGGTGAGACGTAATTGTAAGTGACTCTGCAGCTGATGCATAGTTCACACACCCTAGTCTCTGTAAGTCGCCTTGGGTAAAGGCGTCTGCTAAATAAACAAATAATTATATATATATATATATATATATATATATATATATATATATATATATATATATATATATATATATATATACATACATATACATACATACATACATATACACACACACATATACACACACACACACACACACAGTGCCTTGCAAAAGTATTCAGACCCCTGACCAATTCTCTCATATTACTGAATTACAAATGGTACATTGAAATTTCATTCTGTTTGATATTTTATTTTAAAACACTGAAACTCAAAATCAATTACTGTAAGGTGACATTGGTTTCATGTTGGGAAATATTTTTAAGAAAAATAAAAAACTGAAATATGTTGCTTGCATAAGTATTCAACCCCTGTGCTGTGGAAGCTCCAAGTTTACACCGATGAAAAAGATTGCCCTAACGAGGACACAATTACCTTACCATTGGCCTCCACCTGTGAACCATTAAAGTTGCTGTCAGATTTTCTGGATAAAACCCCCACTGTTGAAGGATCATTGGTCAGACTGTGAATCCGAAGGAAAATGAAGACCAAAGAGCATTCTACAGAAGTTAGAGATAAAGTAATACAAATGCATAGATTAGGGAAAGGTGTTTGGATATCCCAGTGAGCACAGTTGGATCAATAATCAGGAAGTGGAAGCTGCATCACACCACCCAGGCACTGCCAAGAAAAGTCCGTCCCTCAAAACTCAGCGCTCAAACAAGAAGGAGACTTGTGAGAGAAGCCACAGAGAGGCCAACAATCACTTTGAAGGAGCTACAGAGTTCAGTGGCTGGGGGTGGAGTAATGGTGAACCAGTCAACCATATCAAGAGCTCTGCATAACACTGGCCTGTATGGGAGGGTGGCAAGAAAGAAGCCGTTACTCAAAAAGTACCATCTGAAAGCACGTCTGGAGTTTGCCAAAAAGCATGAGAGTGACCCAGCTGCGATGTGGGAAAAGGTTTTGTGGTCAGATGAGACCAAGATAGAGCTTTTTGGCCAAAACTCAAAGCGCTATGAGTGGGCAAACCTAACACTGCCCATGCCTCAAGACACACCATCCCTACAGTGAAGTAAGGTGGTGGCAGCATCATGCTGTGGGGATGCTTCTCATCAGCAGGGACTGGGCATCTTGTTAAAATTGAAGGAAGAATGGATGGAGCAAAATACAGGGAAATACTGCAAGAGAACCTGCTTCAGTCCGCTAAAAAACTGAAGCTTGGGAGGAAATTCACCTTTCAGCAGGACAATGATCCCAATCACAAGGCCAAAGCAACATTGGAGTGGCTCAAGAACAAAAAGGTGAATGTCCTACAGTGGCCCAGTCAAAGTCCTGATCTCAATCCCATTGAGAATCTGTGGCACTATTTGAAAATTGCGGTCCACAAGTGTCGTCCAACCAACCTGAACAACCTGGAGCAAATCTGCCAAGAAGAATGGGCCAAAATCACTCCGACACTGTGTGCAAAGCTGGTACATACTTACCCCAAAAGACTTAAAGCTGTTATTGCAGCAAAAGGTAGAATACTTATGCAAGCAAGATATTTCAGTTTTTTATTTTTCTTAAATATTTCCCAACATAAAACCAATGTCACCTTACAATAATTGATTTTGAGTTTGTGTTTTAAAAAAAAATATCAAACAGAACGAAATTTCAATGTACCATTTGTAATTCAGTAATATGAGAGAATTGGTCAGGGGTCTGAATACTTTTGCAAGGCACTGTATATGTATATATATATATATATATATATATATATATATATATATATATATATATATATACACACATACACACACACAGAAGACTGGATCTGACTCATGTATGTATAGATTTCATTTCCCAGAAACCTAACTTGTCAAAGAGATGCAAGAGCTTGGCAGCAATCCTCAAGAATGTCAGACAGCTTTAAGATCGAATCCCCTGAAAGTCATGAGAAACACACTGTTGAGGCCTCCAGAGCTTTTAACTGATTCATTTGAAGGTGTACAGCAATCCCCAATGTTTTACAATCCATTTCCTTACCTTTGACAATATGGAAGTCCCTTGTGAGGCAGCATGTATACCCACTAAAAACAGAGCCAACAGTCAATCCATTTCAAAAACCACTGGTTCTCCATCAACATTCATAAATGTACATTCGGTACAGTGTGCTTACCTTAGCTTGGTCACTTTTGTAAATCAAAAGCAATTAAGAATAAATTCCCTGTATACCACTTGGTACAAGGACAGTCTACAAACTCTTTGCAGAACTAATACAACTCTTTCCAAAGCAGCCACAGTTCTAAATCACTATCAGAAAGTCTTGTATGTGCAGGCTGCCAACAGCTTCAAATTTGATACAACAATAACGTCACAGCACTGAAGTAAATGCAGAATCAAAAACATCTGACTGCATTTAAACTCAAGTTCAGTTAATGGTTCACATGGACATTGGAAAGTCACATAATACCATATACAAGGACTTAGGTCAAGATCACAGTCTTGTAACTGAAAATACGTATTTTTTTTATGTTACAAAGATGAAGTGAGAATCTCAGATGGAGATATGGCTGGAGCTTATAACAAATGTGTTAGCAAAATGGTTAATTTTAACTGGACCATAATCCTCAAGGGGATGCTTTTTATACTGTTGATTTTAAACCATCCTAGTTAACTATGTGGGAATCTGCATTTAGGGGGAGTGCCACAGTAAACACATTTTAAAATGTCCCAATCCAGCACTTCACGTAAGTGTCAAAGTTTACTGTAACTTCGGTACTGATGAAAGATGTTAATTTGGTTGTTACTGGACACTGAAGTTCTTATCCATGGAGCAGGGAAAGCAACTCAAAGGCATTGCAACACTGCCTTGCAAGCAAGCCTCGAGCCTTCCCTGGAGGGACTACACACATCAGGGATGCAGTTCAGTCTTGTCATAGGTATTTATTTAAAAAAACAAAAAAAGCTCAAAGGAGATGAACCAGAAGATTTGCATTCTTTACAGACATAAGGTGTTGTATGTAAACACACAGGATTTAAAAGAGAAGACTCCCCAGTACATGAAAACATTGATTTATATACAGGAAGGGACAGATATGCAAAATTAACCATTTGCACTAGTAAATACAATTGTATGGCCTCTGAAATCATAGAAACAACACCTTTAAATACGGGAAGTGACAGGACTGAGATTACAGAGGGTGGGAGAACACAGTCATGTTGCCCCTTCATTTTCATTAGGACTAAATTCACAAGCACCAACACTGACAAATAAAAAAAAAACATTTGTAAGTGTTGGTGCTTAAATTCTTAGAATAACGCCCCAAAACACACTTTCAACAGGGAGTCAGACTGTAAAGCCATGGTTTTATTTTGGCTCAGTAATTACATCTATTTGCATGCAAATGCCATGCAGACTGATTTAATAGAAATGCATTTTTACAAATAGATTTCCAAATCATTAAAAACTCAGGAATAGCGTTATGTCGTAAATACTGGCATTTAGCCAACTACCTGCTGTTACAAAAATCTTCATAAAAATAAGTTCCCAATAACTGATACTGATTTCAGATAGTCTGCCAAAGCTTACTGGTTTGGTTAAACAGCAATGTACTATACAATGAGCCAATGTACAGCACATTCACAATGGGCTGCCAAAAATTTACCTGAGCAAATTGTCATATGGAGTTACACATTTCAGCATTGCATTTTTCTTTGATGATTTTCTTTATTAGGTTTACATAGTTTAGTAAGTTGGCCAAAACAATTACATCAAATATCATATCTGCTAGTAGTCAATCACCACTATATTAATTCATATTATAAGAAAAAACTGAACCTTCTTCAGACACTCTCCCAAAAACACACTGCACTGTAATGACAAAGGGCAATGAGGTCATAAATGGCTATAGCCTTAGTAAAGCAAGCTACAAAAAATGGTTTGCATTATAGTGAAACCAACAAGGTTGCTTAACATACATAATCAAGTGTGTGTCGCTGTACAGTTGTGTACATTTTATGAACACCATAGGTTTTCATGGTATGGAATTTACTGTACCTCAGATAGGTTAAAAACAAAACACCCCACCACAAGATATGCACTGCTGCAGTGAGCAGTTGTTGCATCGCATACTGTAAATAAGACCTCACTGTATCAATCTGTTTACATAACTTAAACAGAATACAACGAGAAACTGTTTCCAGATCCACCGGGATTAAACCAACTTCACAGAACCCCAGTGAAGAGAAAGAATGCTAGTGTAGAGATGCTGGGGGTAGGACAAGTTAACATTAGTGATTAAGTAAGTACAGTTTATGGTAGCACGCAAAGTACTTTTGTGTTTTACAAAAGGTTCTATGTTGACAGCATATTAAACAAGCAGTGGTTTTTCAGTTTCAGTTTTTATTTAGTTGGTAAGATTATTATTTTGTTTCTATTTAGTTTTCGTTTTTAATTATTTAGCTTCAGCTAACTAAATTCAGAAAGATATATTTCAGTTTTAGTATCTTTTAATTAAGATTTTTTAGGTTCACACCGAGTTGCTGCACACATAATAAATAATAATAATAATAATAATAATAATAATAATAATAATAATAATACCGTATTAAACACTTAAAATTCCAGTTTTCTTTTTTGACAGCTCAAACACATTCCTCCATGTGCCACAGAGTATGAAGTCATGGAGCTTGCCTTGCAATATCAGTTGAATTTAAAAATAAATCTACGTCAGGAGAAACATATTGACAATTGTCGTATCTAATGTGTTCTCTGGCCAGCGCTTGCATTTTTTCGCTTACGCCAGCTGCCAAAATCAGTAACAACCTGCGTTCACTTTATTTTGTAATAATTCGATGCAAACTAAAACTACCACCTACAAATAATATGGCACGTTTTTTGCACTTTCAGTCTTTTCACGGTCTGATTTCAACTGCAGCCCTCATCTTAGCCTCCCACCGTATTAAAACAAAAACAGGACGTTCCAAACTACGTCAAGTTAAAGAAATTGGGTGTCTTCAAAAAGTGAAGATGACATTTACTGTTAAAAACAAATTAGAATCTAACGCGGCCTACCATTCATACTACAATTGTAGTCTGTACGTATTAGACCAAAAATGGACACGTCTTCTATTTACAGATAACGTGTCCAGTTTATCGTATCATCACTCGGAGTTTTAAGGTTACTGCCTTCATGACGAGACAATAATACGATACATTTGGTCGAAACCCAACTGCAGCGAGCACAGTATGATGTGCACTTCGACGTGTATATAAATACCCAGGCTCCCGTGACCCTGTGTTTGTTGCTCTGCTCTGTCTGAGCAGTTTCTTACTCGTATGATGTGACGTGATAACTGCAGCTTGCTTACCTTGCCCATAAAATCTCTTGCCGCTGGTGACATCAAAGACCTTCATATTAACTGCCATTAAGATTCGGGGGTTTTGAACTCCATCGTACTCCCTCAAATGCTCCAGAGTGAAATCTCGCCTCTTCATCTTGGGAAGATTCGCGGCCTCTTTCCCTTGGTCCGCAATCAAGCCGACCCGTTTCCCCCACCGCCTGTATATGCCATAGCAGACAGCCACCACCACCAATAAAACACTGACATTCACTAGCATCCCGACGACACCGAACCCCGTTTCTGGCTCCTCTGAAGTCACCGGCCCGCCGCTGCTGCCTGCTGCTTCACTGCTATCGTTTCCATCGTCCGCCATACTCCACGTTAGCGCTTACCCCCACAACACCGCCGCCCACAAGGGCTGCACTCAAATCTGATTGGATCGCGACTGCAGAAAGAGCAGGGCATGTTAGGAGTTGTAGTTTTGGCACGGGGGAGGCGTTTTGTTGCGGAGCACTACAATTCCCTGACGTCATGACGGTATTGTGTACGCAAATAAAACTGGCAAACAAATTCACAAAGTTATTTGTAAAAACATAGTTGGGTTTTATTTTAGAGTATTTATTCTAAAGGTTAAATGGCTTCACATGATTTTTAAAATAATTAAGTATTTTATTTTTGACTGTTATTATTGAATTAAAAGAACAACGATTTTTAAAATTGTAATAATATGAGCATCAATTAAGGTCAACATGTTCTTTATTACTGAAGCGCAGCTGGGTCATGCAGCAAGACAATGATCCGAAACACACAAGCAAGTCTACATCAGAATGGTTGAAGAACAAGAAATTTAAAGTTTTGGAATGGCCTAGTCAAAGTCCAGATCTAAACCCCATTGAGATGTTGTGGCCAGACCTGAAACGAGCAGTTCATGCTCGAAAACCCACAAATGTCACTGAGTTGAAGCAGTTCTGCATGGATGAGTGGGCCAAAATTCCTCCACGGCGCTGTGAGAGACTAATCAATAACCACAGGAAGCGTTTCGTTGCAGTTATTGCTGCTAAAGGTGTTGTAACCAGTTATTGAGTCTAAGGGGGCGATTACTTTTTCACATGGGGGCATTGGGTGTTGCATAACTTCCTTTAATAAATAAATGAAATATGTATCAAATATTTGTGTTATTTGTTCACTCAGGGTCCCATTTATCTAATATTAGGTTTTGGTTGAAGATCTGATAACATTCAGTCTCAAAAATATGCAAAAATGCAGAAAAGCAGACAGGGGGCAAATACTTTTTCATGGCAACTTAAACAGGAAACTGACAAACAATTTCTCTTAAAAAAAAAAAATCACGACGAACAAGACAAAATGAGAAGTCACCACAAAGTTGCAGAAGTAAAAAAACGTGTATACAATGTATTGCATATGACAAATATTCACATACTATTTTCTTCATGGTGGAAAAATATGATGCATTCAATAGATGTAAAAGACCGAAAAATAGCATAAAGTACTAAATTTGAATGGCCGTTTCTCGGCTTTCTTAGCGGAAGTTATTAGGCATGCGCTTAACACGTAACTGAAAATAACACTACACCGGTATACTTTTGCCCGTTTTGTAGTTTCTTTGATTGCATTATGTTAAATAAGACATCTAAAGTATTCTCATATAGTTCATATAACAACAAATATGTATCAATCCTATAAAATCCGAGGTGATGCAAAACGTTTGGCCATACCGCTGTACCAAAGGGTATCGGCACTATGCTTGTGAGGGGGGTCCCGGGTTCGCGTCCCACCTCCACCTGTGAAACACCCCGCCTGCGGGAACCGAAATCGTTACATTGGTGTCAGTAGTGAACGCATACCCCGGAATGCACTTGGAATCCTGTAGCCTGGTGAGCTTGTTTTGCTCCATTTACCCCCTTTAGATGCTTTGCTCACTAAATATCTAGGTATCACTAGATAGGTTATCATCACCCCCTCTTTGCAAAATCACTAAATATTTTATGAAATTGATGAAGCTGGCTTCTTATTCAGCTAGCTTCTTATTCGCATACCGCAAATGTAACACAAATGGAATAAGTAACTGGTGTATTTCAAGTGTAAAATCGCTTTGGGCCACTTATTTCAAAGTTCATTATCTGAGAGGCAGAACCCCTCAACGTCCCGGTGGCAAAGTGCACCGCCCCTGTGTATTTTATAGGTTGCGTGTGGTGTGTTAATTCGCCCTGGGTAAGGGCGTCTGCTAAGAAATAAATACTAATAACAGTGTTGGTGTATATGTATTAGTGCATGGGATATAATGGGGCTATGTGGAGCACGATTGATTTTAAATGTATATTTGTATTTAGACACGAGGATGGCACAATCACTTCACGTGCAGATAAAATGTGTATAGTATGGAAGCACAGGGAGCACAATTAGTTCACGTGCAGATGTACCGAGATTCCAATTGAATGATTGATTAGCAATCAAGTCGCAGTACAGCTGCATAAAAGAGGCCGTGTTACTCTCACTCGGGATTGTGTGTTCGAGAGTAGAGAACGGCTGTAGAGAGGCGAAAGTAATAATAGTGTAACACTGAGCGTGCTGTGGATTCCAAGCGGGAGGTTAGTTCAGCGGCGGCGATGGTGAAATAATGATACAACATTTGAGGTTGAAAGGCACTTAAAAGTACAGTTTATTGCTCTTTTATGAACCCCAAAAAACTCCGGAAAAAAACCCCAAACAGCGGCGCTGTTTGCCCTAATATAGCCCAATCGGGCTCGGTCACTGGTCAACTAAGGTTTCCCCTAATTAGCATGCTAGCCCCTCAATCCCCAACTAACTATACTCCCACCCAATCCCAGCTGTACACAGTCGGCACCCACGCACCAAATATACCTTACTAATATACTACACAATACAAGGCATCTAACTATGTGTTTATCCCACGCTCCCTCTCTCCCCCCACTCCAGTCCGCATTAGTCTTTGATAGCCGCCCCACCACTACACTGCCCCCTCTTGCTGCTTACCGCCCTGAGAAAGTTCAATCTCTGTCCCGGAAGCGGAGGGGTGGCTGAACCGTGTGGTTTGGGTCAGAGGCGAGATGGCCGGGTTGGGGGGATGATAAAAGGCAGCTGGAGGTCCCAGTCTCGTTGGTGCTGGCTGGTAGCGATGGTAAGCTGCGGTGAGAGGGTCCTATTGAAGCGCTCCACAAGGCCATTGCTCTGGGGGTGGAGAGGGGTGGTGCGACTTTTCTTTATCCCCAGGCGACGGCACATCTCCGCAAAGATCCAGGATTTGAAGTTTCGGCCCCGATCCGAATGGAGCTCCTGAGGGACTCTGAACCTTGAGAAGAAGCCTTCAATAAGAGCCTCTGCTACTGTGCTTGCCTCTTGATCTGGTAGTGCGTAGGCTTCTGGCCATTTCGAAAAATAATCCATCGCCACCAGCACATACTTATTGCCCTTGTCAGACATAGGTAGTAGCCCAAGGATGTCCACTCCCACTCATTGCACTGGACCGCCAACTGGACATTGCTGCAGGGGGGCATGGGACTGCCCCTGAGGACCTTTGCAGGCAGCACACTGGTCGCACCTGCGGCAATAGTCTTCGACTTGTTCACTCCAAAGTGCCCCACCCCAGGGGTCCCATGGACAGCCCGCAGGATCTCCGACTGGAGGGCTTCAGGAACCACAAGCTGCCACCTTGTCTCTCCTGATGCTGGTGTGACCCAGCGTCTCTGCAGCACTCCTTCTCGAAGCGCCACACCGTCCCATTGTGACCAGAGCCCCTTGGTGACTTCAGAATAAGCAGCTACGTTCTCCCAGACACTGGAAGACCGGTGCTAGATCCTGGTCTCCCTCCTGCTGCGCTCGCCACTCTGATGTAGGCACAACACGGATCTCCCTGCACTCCCTTGCCTGTCCAACACCCTCTGCTCGGGCTCTTGGCTGGTACAGCCCCTCCGACCCCCCTTGTTCCTCTGCTTGCTGCTCCCTCTTCAGGCAGTAGACGCAGTCGTCTAGCAAGCAGGGGTGCTTGGACATCGTGTCGGCGTTGGAGTGCTTCTCTCCAGCCCTATGCTGGATGGTGAAATCAAACTCTTGCAGCTGCTCTAGCCAGCGGGCTAGCTGCCCTTCGGGCTCCTTAAAGTTGACCAGCCAATGGAGTGAAGCATGGTCGGTCCGCAGAAGGAAGTGCCTCCCACACAGGTAGGGCCGGAACTGTTTGACAGCCACTACCGCAGCAACCAGCTCTCGGCGAGTTACACAGTATCTCCACTCCTGTTTGCTGAGGGTGTGGCTGTTATACTCAACCACGTGTTCTCCATCTGGCCACTTCTGGGAGAGCACTGCACCGAGACTTTGGTCGCTGGCATCCGTGTCTAGCAGAAAGGGGAGAACTGGCCGTGGCAACATAAGAACAGGTGCCTGGGTCAGTGCTTCCTTCAGGGTGGCAAAAGCTTCTTCACAGGCCTCGTCCCAGTCAAAGGGCTGGCTCTTCTTCAAGAGTCGGTGGAGAGGTGATGCGATGTGGCCGAAGTGGGGAATGAAGTGGCTGTAATAGGAGGTGAGGCCAATGAACCCTCGCAGCTGGCGTCGGTCAGCCGGCCTGGGCCACTACCTCACTGCGTTGATTTTTGACGGGTCAGTCTTGACTCCATCCTGCCCCACAACGTGCCCCAGGAAGTAGACCTCCTGCTGCATAAAGCGGCACTTGTCCAGATGCAGCTTATGTCCGGCCGCCTCCAGTCGCTGCAACACTGTCCTCAGTTTTTCCAGAGCCTGCTCGAAGGTGGGGGCATGCTGAGGGGGAATGCCGGCCAGTACCCTCTCCATCAGACATTCAAACGTGGCAGGGGCATTGCACAGCCCAAATGGCATGACTTGGAACTGCCACAAGCCCCTGCCAGTTGAGAAGGCAGTTTTGGAATGGGCGTCCGGGGAGAGCTCGACTTGCCAGTACCCACTGTGGAGGTCCAAGGAGCTAAACCAGGAGGACCCAGTGACCATGTCCAGTGACTTGTCTATCCGGGGCAAGGGGTAGGAGTCTTTCCTCGTAACCTCATTGAGGCGTCGGTAGTCCACACAAAACTGCGTCTCTCCATTCTTCTTGGGAACGAGGACAACTGGAGAGGCCCATGGGCTGTCCGATGGTTCTATGATGTTAGCCTCTCTCATCTCCCGAATAATCTCCTCAGCTACTCCTTGTATGGCAAGTGGAAGTCGGCGGGGGCGCTGCTTAATAGGGGAGGACTCACCAGTGTTAATGGCATGCTGGATAACATGGGTGCTGGTTTCTTCAGGCTTGGTGGCGAAGCAGTTGGGGAACTTGGCCAGCAGCACCCCCAACTGGTCCTTCTGCTCCGGGCTAAGCCCCTCGCAGCTACGGCACCAGACTGCTTCCACTGCCGTCTTTGTCTTAGGCGGGGTGGCAGATCGCTACTTCATGCCAGCCTTCGGAGAGGTAGATAGGGCAGGCGTGGGCTTTGGAGGAGGGCTGATGTTTGTGGTAATGGCGGCCTGGAAGTGGTGTGCGGTTGGGGGCAACCCTCCCAGTGTAGAGCAGGGGACACAATGGGGTAGCTCCTGGTGATGAACTGGCCACGGCTGTAGAGAGGATTGGCGGCTGGGGTCGTCTGGTGCAAGCAGGCGTGGGGTCCCTGCAGGCGGGCTGTTCCGGCAGGGGGCTGGCGAAGGCAAAGCTGCTGTGCCCTGCGAGCTGGGGGGCTCCGGAGGAAGTACTTCAGCAGCAGCTGACATCGGCTGCACACAGCACACCACCCCCCGGGACTTGGTCGACTTCCCTAAGGCTGGCAGTGCCAGGCCATGCTCGGCAGAGGTGGTGATGTGTCCATGGTGGAGGTCAAGGGAGATGCTGGCACTCCTAAGGAAATCCAACCTGAGGATACAGCAGTCTTGCACTGTGGCGAGCCAAACTTCATGCCGAAAGGTCCGTCTGGCATATGTGACTCGCAGTTGGCCCCTGCCTTCCATGGGGGCTCGCTCTCCTGTGACCGTTTTTAACTGGACCAGTGTCGGTCGGACTCGGTCTCTCCAGTCTCCTATGGCTTGGTGAAGTACATCAGGACGAACGATAGTGATGGAGGAGCTGGTGTCGATGAGAGCCAATGTCAATGAGGACAGGAGTGCGCAGGAAGGCCCCGTCATCAGTGCGGCCCACAACGCAGGGTTGGCTTGGGTGGAATTCGGCTGCGATTGGATTCAACTGCTGGGCCTGTGTTTTCCCTCCTACACTGACCCGTTCCCGTTTCCCAACAGTTCCGTCGCCCCTTTTTCCCGGGGCATTCAGCGATGAGGTGCCCAGGCTGTCCGCACCTCCAACAGATTCGCTCTCTCACTCGTCGAGGGTTGGTAGTAGCCGCTCTCACTTTATAAGTGAACTCTGGTTCGCTGTCACTGCCTTCAGTGTCTCTCCACGTATGCTCCACCAATCGGACTGGCTTGGAAGTAATATACTGTGGTAGTGACTCTTCGTCCAGTAACACCTCTTCAGTGGACTGGGCATATGCAAGGGCTTCTTTTAGTGTACTGGGCCTCTTCAGGTGGACCTGGTGATGCAGCTCTTGGGGCTATAGGCTGCGGAGGAAGGTGTACAAGTGATCCTCTGGCTAAAGCTGGTGGGCTTGTTACGGTACGTGTTGCGGGAGAGGCGAGCGATGTCAGCGGCCAGGGCTCCTAGTTTTTCCCCTCTAGCTCTGCATCTACTCCGAAGTTGATCCTATAGGCGGTATGGTGATTCGTTGTCTCCGAAGCGGCACTTCAGAGCATAACCAGGGCAGGGTAATTCACTCTCTCTTCTGCCCTGAGGTCCAGCAATACCTCTTCTGCAGCGCCTTCCAGTGACTGAGACAGGCAGGAAGCCTTCTTTCGCTGGGACCAGGCATAATCTTCAGCCACTAACTCAAACTGTGTCAAAAAGCCTTCCAAAGACATCACACCGTTGTACCGAGGAAGCTTCGTGACCGGTCCATGCAAAGGGGCAGGTGGTTGGGGAAGCAAGACAGGTTGTGGACCATCCCCTCCATTTGTAACTGCAGCCTGGATTCCCTTCCTCCTTGCAGGGGGCGTGTCTTGTTGCTGTACATCCTCTCTCTCTCTTTCACTGTGTTCTGCAGTGCCTGATCTCTCTCTGCATGACGTAATGGTCGCACTGCGTCTGCAGAGGCTGTCAGCCCTCTGTTCTCCATTAGCAGGCTGGCTTCCCTTGAAGCTGTCGTTTGCAGGAGTTTTCCAAATCGCTCTTAATCGGCCGCCGGAAAAGGTTCCTCTCCCCCATGATAGTGAAGCTCTGCGGGGTAGACAGCAAAGGAATCCCCGGTTGCAGTGTGATGTCTGCTTGGGGTGGAGCTCTGCTGCCTGGCTGCCCATCTCTCTAACCACCAGTCTGGCTATCAGGCAGCATTGCCGAGTCGATTTCCCCACTCTGTGCTTCCTCGTAGACCTCCTCTTCTTGCTCCTTCTCTCTCCACTGGAGATTCTTATTAACCCGCTGCGTCTTCTCTTTGCACTCCAGAGCACTTTAATTATTTGCGTTGACTTCAGCCAAGCCATAGCCCACTCTCTGCTCTCGACGGGTGCTCCGAGGTGAGGCGACAATTCCCCCGGATGGGTTCCATCTGTCTCTGCTGGATCCATTTCCTGATCCTGCTTGTCTGATCTGACACCAATGTAGCACCGAGCGTGCTGTGGGTTCCAAGCGGGAGGTTAGTTCAGCGGCGGCGACGGTGAAATAATGATACAGACAATGTTTGAGGTTGAAAGGCACTTAAAAGTACCGTTTATTCTCTTTTATGAACCCCGAAAAACTAAAAAAAAAACCCTGAACAGTGGCGCTGTTTGCCCTAATATAGCCCAACCCGGCTCGGTCATTGGTCAACTAAGGTATCCCCTAATTAGCATGCTAGCCCCCCAATCCCCAACTAACAATACTCCCACCCATTCCCAGCTCGCAGTGCTGTGCATGTTTCTTCCGGGTCTGACGTCACCGCTCAGGCCAGCTTGCCACAGTCCCCCATGTGTACAGTATTTATCTTAGCCCAAAACGGATTTTGGTACAGATGCTGCGGGCAAACATGGCAGATTGTAGTTGGCCAATAACGCGGATTAAATAAGTAACTAGGCTACACTTTTGGGGTGCTACTGCTTGTGGGGTACGGCTTGCTCATTAAAATCTTTAGTGTTTTTGCAAAGAGGGGGTGATAACCTATCTAGGGATACCTTGAAATTTAGCAAGCAAAGCGTCTAAGGGGGTAAATGGGGCAAAACAAGTGGGTAGTATATGGGATACTGCTATGCTGCTGATAATGGGGGAACCTCGGAGAGGAGAACGCGCGCAGACTTGAAATTGAGTGGTTGCTTTGATACAGTGAGGGGCAGAGAGAGAAAGAGGCTGAAAAACAGGGCCTTGGCTGTGAAGCAGTGACAGAATCCCAAGTGAGTCTGAGTGGAGAAGAGAGAGCAAGAATGCATAGGAGAGAAAGAAGATAGCAGTGAGTGAGGGAGAGTGAGACAACAACTGTTAAATGAGGGAATAGGCAACTTGTGTTATTTTGGCGTGAACACGGCCCAAACAGGGATTCGCTGTTTCTATCAGTTTGCTAAACAATAAACTGGTCACATTTGGAATCCTACCTGGTCTCCCGAGTCCTGTTTCACTCAAAACGCGAAGAACCTTCCAATATATTATAAGAGTGAACAGCACACCTCAGTTCCAGCCATTCGATTTTGTTTTTATTTTTTGCAAATAGTATTGCAGTTTTCTAAACGGTGACGTGCATTTTGAACTAATTCAATAAATAAAAAATAAAACGAATTATGAATTTCCAAGACTCTCAAAAAAATAAAGTACCAAAAATTATGAATTTTATAACTTAAATAATTATTTATCACTAGTCATATTAGTTACCTCAGAGTATCCCAGCTGCCGCTTCTACAACAGTAACGAACTCTCCCAGTCAAATTGTTTTTTTTCCTTCTGCAGCTTACAAAAATAATTAATATATTATATATATATATATATATATATATATATATATATATATATATATATATATGTAATGCAGTTTTACATATGTAATCAGATATTTATCACGTATAGTAGCTAAAGATAATCTAAATATCTTTTTAAAGAGAATGTGAAGAAAACTTGTGTGATATTTTCTAAACTCTTTGTTTTTCTTTTCACTGAAAAAAATACCTAATGAGCAGAAATAGGTGGTTTGTCTTCATCCTTGTCATGATATTTATTTATTGTTTCGAATCGAATTTGATTATACAGAGTGGGGCCCTCACCGCCCCATGCATCAGCCCAGCTATGGTGATTAATGTAAGCTGGTACACCCGTGTTGGGCCACTGCGGGTTTTAAAGACTGCCTATGACTATGACTATTTTATTTATTTATTTTACGTCATTTGAATTTTTTGTTTAGGTGAAGGCATGTAATTAATCAGTCTTTGTTTTCCTGGTCTTAAAATTGTACATGAATAATAATCATTGACGATGCTGTTGGCTAATAACGCGCAGTCCAAATCCCCCCCCCCCCCCCCCAAAAAAAACAAAAACAAAAAATAAGTAGAAGCTGCTTTTGAAAAAGTTGGAACTGAAAATGAATAGTGTCCCAAAGTGCATACCATAGCACACGCACACACAAGATGGGCCGAATGGTCTCCTCTCGTTTGTAAACAAAAAACCCAAACAATCTGAGCAAGAGTGAACGAAAAAAAACAAAAAAAAAAAACACGTGACACTAGTCAAAAGCTGCAGGGTGAAGGTAGTTCGGTCTCCAAAAATGAAATAACAGAAACGGATCTGCAGAGAGAAATACATCTATTGAAATTGCAAATTAGTAGTACAGTGTATAATTTGTGCTAAAAAAAAACAAAACTCAAATAAGCTCCATAATTCTGCAAAGTATACCGCTAGCTAATCATTTTTATCACGGTAAGTGAAACCTGTTTTTGTTACTGAGATTTTTGTGATGTCTGTGGTGATGTGCTAAAAGTTTAATAGTCAGGAAAAAAATAAAAAAAAACATAATATTTTTGTTGTGTGTGTGTGTAAACTGCAGTTCGGCGTTTGGTAACGTTCTTAATTAATCCTTAATATTTTAATATTTCTTTATTTTTTATGCAAGAGGAAAAATCTAAGATAATAAAACGCACACTAATGCAGAATGCAGGCAGCGAATTTCTTGGCACCACACTGTCAGTTTAGTCAGCGCCTATAATGATATGAGAGACACTGGTTGACTTTGCTTTGCATCGTAAACAAATCTCAAATCTTCAATGTTTTCTTTTGTAATATGTATTCATTAGTCTGTTGTGGGCATTTTTAAAATGTTATTTTAAATAATGTACATAAAGTAAATACATTCAATAAAAAATATGTATTTTATGCTTAAAAAGTGGAATTAGAAAGTGTTGGAGTTTTTAATCAACATACATTAGTATGCCCACCTGTAGCAGAAATATTTGCCCCCCACCCAAAAAGAATAGTTTGACATGTATATTTGAAATGTTATATATTTATATTTTTTACTTTTAAACGGTCTTGATAAAGAGGTACGCAAGGGAGAATACGTATATTTATATTGCTTATGTGTTTTTTCCCCACATAAATTAAAGAAAGAACATGTTACCAATAACTAATTTTACTGTCTCAGCCTCCCCTGAGAATGCTTGCACATGCCATTCTTACTGAGACCTGAATGAATCTGCATGCAGAGGGAGGAGAGGGCTCTCTCTAGAACAAAGAGCTTGTCTGGTGTCCACATTCGTGGCAGTGATAACACAGCTTTAGATACTTGAGCGCCGTTGTAAACAAATATTGTTTCCCCAAAATATTTGTTCCCTCAGAACAAATATTCTGCGAACATTTGTTCCCCTCTACATGCATGTTTATTTATCCTGTATTATGTAAATGATTCCTGTATAATGCTAGTAAATGTGAGTATGTCTGCAGGCTGCTATCATGTATTATTGTAGGTGAGACTGGACCTGTCAGAGGGGACTGGAGAGTACATGTTAAGGGCTAGAGTTAGGAAATTAAGGTTTTAGTTGAAAATGCAAGGATATAGAAATAAGGGGGCACACATTCTCGAATATAGGTTCCTAGGGGAAACAAATATTCACTGACACCAGTGTCAATGAGTAACTGGTTGTTCTTGTAAACATTTCTCAGGGTGCTTTTGCGGCTAGGAGTTGGAGTTTTTGCCAAGCTTTTTTGTGTTGCTTTAGAGACGCATCACTAAATGTTTCATTTTATGACTCGCTCTCAAAAATATAGTTTGCTGTCAAATGGGTGTATATTTTTACTTTGCAGAAGTTGAGAAACATAAAATTACAACAACTTTTACCTGCTGTTTAAGTTTAGTTTTGCTTGGGTTGCCAAAGATGTAATTTATGTATGCGACCCACGCACTGTGTTGTACTACACGTCTCTTTATTGTTTGTTTGTTTGCTTGCTTGTTTGTTTATTTCCTGAAGGAAACCTCTTATTATGGCAGAACAGCTTTCTCAAAGCGAGTTGGATTATCCGTTTAAACTGCTGGAATACTTCAATGGGTTCAGAGTATCTAAGGTAAAGCTTTTGTTTATGTTTGCTATTGATATTGTCATATTTTAAGTTCGATGTGTGCTACACGTACCGGATCTCTACCAGCGTGGCTGGCATAGCCACCAGACAGTCTGGAAAAGCTCAAGTTGGCTGGCTGTTTAAGTATCTAACAGAGGTCTAAAGTTTTTGTTCCCTAATGTTACATCTACAAAACACACATTGATAAAAATGTACACCTTTTAATGTGTAGACATTAACGCTGTGCATTAGTAGGTCAAAAAAAAAAACACTGATGAACTTGCCCCCTCTGCTGGTCTTGAAACAGTATAACACATTTGAAATATTTTCATGGATTGCTTAGTTCCCTTTCAATCTCGAAATGTCAACCATTATGAGTCGAGAAATGACCCTTGTGTCACATGACGTGAGCAGATATTTAAAAAGCTGCATGATAGGCCTGGTGTGACCACGTGTCTGTTCAGTTTGGGAACAAGACGCTACGTCACACAGCAACCTTCGCCATTTGATTCCTCACTCCAACCTGAGGGAACGTGTAACCACTTGCTCTGTTATCGTAAGACTCTCTTTCGAGACTGATTTTTGGATACCTCGCTATTCCTCCTCGGAAGCTGGCTTGCCCCTTATTGGTAGTTTTTTCTTTTCTCAATAGTAAACTATATCACATGGTCGTGTGGTTTAGGCAGCTGAGAAGCGGCGGCTGCTGTTTCCAGCCTCGTCCATTTTGATATTTGTCTTTGACAAATTGTTTTTTGTGTTTCGGTTCCAGGTCTGCATTCACGTTTTGTGCCAAACTGAGTTTGTCTTATTTATTTATTTTTTTTCAAAAAACAAAAAAAGATATATTTTCCTGTCCCTGTGTTCGACCCGGCTACGGTTGTTGTAGTGTGCCACGCCACTCCCGTGCCTAGCTCCGGTGCACTCCGCGCTCCCGTGCCTAGCTCCGGTGCACTCCGCGCTCCCGTGCCTAGCTCCGGTGCACTCCGCGCTCCCGTGCCTAGCTCCGGTGAACTCCGCGCTCCCGTGCCTAGCTCCGGTGCACTCCGCACTCCCGTGCCTAGCTCCGGTGCACTCCGCACTCCCGTGCCTAGCTCCGGTGCACTCGGCACTCCCTGGGCGCAGATAATGCTCGGCGAGCGCTGGCAGATCCCACCTTTTGTACGGTGTACGGTAAGTTTCAAAAAAGGTCTAGGGCTAAGAGAGCAGTCTGTGCTGAAGGTCATTCCACCTCCCCTGGCTCTCCGCGACCTTTGCTGATGCTCTAGAGGAGCCCCTCGCATGAACCGTCTGCTAGTCGCAGTGCTCGGTCTGTGTCTCATTCTCCCGAGCACAAGACCAGGAAGCCCAGGAAGCACAGGCACTCTCCCAGTGCGGATGTGTCAGCCTTACGGGCACAATCGTTTCTGGAGCGCCTTGTAAATATGGCAGTTTCCCCTGCACCCGCTCTGGTCTTTGGGGTACTGGAGACTCCCTTAGCCCCAGTACTGGTCCCTCCTCTCCCTCAGTCTGAGTTGACTGAGGAGGATCAGGACTATGTGGTGTCCCTGGCTGCCTCCATGGAGGACGGAGAATTCGAAGGGGGAACGGAGGACCCCTCCTGTTTAGAGGGCTCCCCCGTCGGAGACCAATTTGGCTCCTAGCGGTCTACTGGCAGACGAGCTAGCAGCCCTTGTGAGCAGAGCTTCTGCCCAGGTCCAGATCCCTTGGACTGAGGAGACCCAGGTCCACCGAGTGGTTTTTTAAACCTCTGTGTCGGCTACATAGCGCTGTAAGCCTCTCCCGGACTTTGTGGAGGAGTTGCAGTCCTCGTGGGGCAGCCCAGCATCAGCACCCACTTGCTCCAGGTGGATGGAAGCATTGTATGCCCTCCAGGGTGTGGAGAAGCTGGGGCTCCAGCATTTCCTGCCCGATGATTCCTTGGTGTCTTCCTTAGTACAGACACAGACTATATCAACGCTGTCCCAGGGAAAAGGGCATACAGAGCGGGGGTGGTACTACTCTCATGAAAGCTCCCTTCAAACCTCTCCTTTCAGTGGACCCTAAATACTTGTCCAGCTCAACACTAGAGGAACTATGACATCTTGGGCAGTGTTTCATGGGGCATCCCTACCTGACATATGTAACGCTGCGGCGTGGACCATACTGCACAAGTTTATAAGGTTTTACCAACTGAATGTGGCTACTTCAGCGGCGCCTTCTGTGGGGTCCAGAGTCCTTGATGCAGCTTACCCTCTTGAGCAGCAGCTTTCCAGTTAGGCTCGCGCCAGGGCAAGGCTTGTGGCTGCTTTGGCTCACTGCGACAGCTTGGGTATACATTTCCCAACTCGTAATGGTTGGGTTACTTACTGTAACCCTGGTTTTTCATTTCTTTTTTTGCAAACCTACTCACTCATTATTATTATTATTTTTTTTTAACATAAACCAAACAAAAAATATATTATTTTACAGTAATATGCCCCGGGCATTGTTTCCTGACTTTGCCAGCACAGATACATACAAGAGGAATCCGAAACCAACCTCTGGGACAGGTTACATTACAGTATTTGGTTCTAGAATTGTACAATTAACAGGCGTTTCTCCCAACATTAAATTATTTACAATAAATAAAGATTAGCAAATTAAATAAAGGCTTTGGAAATATACACCAGTAGAGAGTAGTTCATATTTTTATTCATACCACTTTTGAGAGCTATTTGGGCAGTTTGTTTAATAAAATTCCCTGTTGTCAATGAAAAAGCAGCGTGTTAGCAGATGAACACCATTTAAGAAAGGTGTTGTGTTCGGGGATGTCTCATTCTTCGTTCTGTGTTTGCAGGTGATCTTCTCGGCCTGTGAGCTGGGGGTGTTTGACTTGCTGCTCCAGTCCCAGAAATCTCTGAGCGCAGAGTCTGTATCCCAGGAGCTGCAGGCCAGCCAGGATGGGATGGAGAGACTGTTGGATGCTCTGGTGGGAATAGATATTCTAGACGTAGAAATAACCCAGGGAAAAGGTATCAAAGGCTAATAACACTATAATAATAATATTGACAGCCTGGGGTTGGAATTAGAAACACCTGCCAAAACACAGCTACTCTGCAATTTGTTTGTTACATGTTTATGTTAACTGAGAAGAATATGTGCTATTAAATAGTCCCTCGCGATCGTGGGATACAACACGGAATTATCCCCTACTTGCAGAATTTTCAATGCATAGCAAAAAAACTGAAAAGTTGTGCAATTTTCTTCAGTGGAACCTACCACTGCTGTTAAGTGTCACTAGAATAGCAGATAAACGCGGGATTTGGTGCAAGCATCAGCGTGAAGCCATTCATTAATATATATGCAAGTAAGTGCAATTATAAAACGGCTAGGATAGATTTAAACACCGTGATTGGCTAAACTCGATTTTGTGGATTTATTTTCTTTAAAATCTCAAAATCTCTCTTTTGGCCACAGCGATGATTCCTGTGAAGCCGGGGTTGAGATTGGTTGTGTTGGATCAGCATATGACAAAAAAACAAAAAACACTCGGTTCACATTTAAGAATATGGTGTAAAAAGCTAAATACATTACAATAATTGCAGACACCAGTGTGTAGTATAGTGCGGTGAGGAGTTTTGTTCAGGTTAACTGATCTGAGGGATATTCTGCATGACTTCCTGCCTGACTGACCGTCAGGGAGGTTGTGGAGAAGTTCAAATTCAGAAGAGATGCAGGCAGCGCATTTGGAGTAGTTAAAAATAAAGGTGCAGAGCGTGATTATTGTGCAGGTGAAACAGTGATTTTAATGTCAAAACTGTCCAGTAGTAATACATTTTTGCAGCAAATTTGTAGCTTCTAAAGACTGTATAGGAAGTATTTTGCAGTGGCTGAATGATACATTACATACATCTTAATTTATAATTTAAATGATATTGTTCTTATTTAATAACTCATTTACACTATTTTTCATTGATATATTTTTCATTTTGCAGATTTTAGGATATTTTACTGCAGATTTCCGTGGAGAGTAATTAAAATTGAGCAAAAGTGGTCCTGTGGATTAGCGATGGTTGACAAAAATTTTTAAAAAACAGCATTTTCTGAATACAACAGTTAGTAAGTTAAACTGGGCTGTTTCTTTATGTGGCCAATAATTAGGTACACTTTGGCCTTGACTTAAGCTTAGTGGCCTTGGTGCCCTCTGCAAATGTATTGAACTGAAGGCCATTTTGGCCTTGCCCTTTTTGTCAGTTTAGAGCCCTGTATATCTCTCTATCTATCTATCTATCTATCTATCTATCTATCTGAGATACAGCGAGGTAGGTACTTTTTTAAAACTTTGAAAGACTATTTAACAATTAAATATAATACACACAAAAAAAAATTAAAATACGGTCAAACCATGAAAACATGGTTCAGATCAACCCAAAGTGAAAATAAGTTACATAAACAGCACAGGAGGCTGTGTGGTCCAGTGGTTAAAGAAACAGGCTTATAACCAGGAGGTTCCCAGTTCAAATCTCGTCTCCCTTGTGTGATCGTGAGCAAGTCACTTAACCTCCTTGTGCTCTGTCTTTCGGGTGGGACATTGTTGTAAGTGACTCTGCAGCTTAGTTCACACACCCTAGTCTCTGTAAGTTGCCTTGGATAAAGGCACCTGCTAAATAAACAAATAATAACACTATGTAACACAATTTTTGTTCCTGGGTAGTAAGTGTTATTTCCTAATTGCTTATGCCTCAAAAGTATAGAAAATGGCTATTATTCCCCACAAACTTTGCTTTTGTGACCAGGACAGTGATATTTTGAAATTTACCTATTTCCAATGAGAAAACGGGCAAATTTGTGTCTTTTCATTCACATAAAGTCAGAAAAAAACAACATATGAATCCAAATTAACATGTATTTATACTAAAGTAATACAAAAATGACTACAAAAGATTTAGAAGTGAGTAGTTTTTCGAGATTTACGATTATACTGTAAATCACTTTCACGAATCAGCCCCCACTGTCCTTGGTAGCGGCGTTCAAAGTCCAGTATATCCTGGTGGAAGCGCTCGCCTTGCTCCTCCGAGTACGCTCCCATGTTCTCCTTGAATTTATCAAGATGAGCATCAAGGATATGGACTTTGAGGGACATCCTACAGCCCATTGTGCCGTAGTTCTTCACCAGAGTCTCAACCAGCTCCACATAATTTTCGGCCTTGTGATTGCCCAGGAAGCCCCGAACCACTGCGACAAAGCTGTTCCAAGCCGCTTTCTCCTTACTAGTGAGCTTCTTGGGGAATTCATTGCACTCCAGGATCTTCTTTATCTGTGGTCCGACGAAGACACCGGCTTTGACCTTTGCCTCAGACAGCTTAGGGAAGAAGTCTTGAAGGTACTTGAAGGCTGCCGACTCCTTATCTAGAGCTCTGACAAATTGTTTCATAAGGCCCAATTTGATGTGCAGTGGTGGCATCAGCACCTTCCGGGGGTCCCAGCCGTACTCATCATACTTCAAGGCGTCCAGCAAGGTCTTGATGCTGTTGTAATCCTCTTTGAGGTGCACCGAGTGAGCCAGGGGAAGAGACAGGTACTTTTTACCATTATGGAGCAGCACGGCTTTGAGGCTCCTGGATGAGCTGTCAATGAAGGACAGTATAACGAGAACATGATGGGAGACTACATTTGGGGGCTGATTCGTGAAAGTGATTTACAGTATAATCGTAAATCCCGAAAAACTACTCACTTCTAAATCTTTTGTAGTCATTTTTGTATTACTTTAGTATAAATACATGTTAATTTGGATTCATATGTTGTTTTTTTCTGACTTTATGTGAACGAAAAGACACAAATTCGCCCGTTTTCTCATTGGAAATAGGTAAATTTCAAAATATCACTGTCCTGGTCACAAAAGCAAAGTTTGTGGGGAATAATAGCCATTTTCTATACTTTTGAGGCATAAGCAATTAGGAAATAACACTTACTACCCAGGAACCAAAAAATAAAAAAATAAATTGTTACACGGTGTAATAAAACACTGTCGACACTGCAGTACATAAAGGTCACATATTATTAATGCTTGCACTATTGAGATGTACCTGTGCTGGGCCTGCGGGCACAAAGTGAATGGACTAAACCAAGTTCCAGAACCCCATGCAGTGTTTACAAGAAACATGTACTTAACCTTTGCTGTATTCTTTGTTGTTCATGTTGCAGCCATTTTTTAAAACGTATTCCTAAAAATGTTGATATGTTTATATTCACACATCATAGGTAAATAAACTACAGCATTTTTTCTTCAACTTTTACTCAGGAACGTTCGCCAGGAGAGTGATTTTTTTTTTTTTTTTTTTTACTTCTTCTAGCATCCCATTGTATCCAGTGTATGTTCCCTTTGCAGCAATGCTGGTGCTCTGAGTGAAATGAATCAGGCATATTTTGGGAACAGAATACCAGCATTTGTTGCAGGAGGGAGTGGGATCTGGATACACTGCGATTCCTGGTGAACACGCAATGTTGAGTAATGTGTTGCCCAGTTGATAACAAAAATTCAAGCGAGCGCAATATGATTAAAAAATAACGCTGCAATACGGACAACACAGGACACCGCAAAGGTTGTGCTTCTTGTAAATTTGGCAGGATGTTCTGTTTAAGACATATTATTGAAATGACCAGTTGCCAGGAGTTTGAACTCATCGCATCTATCACAGCATGAATGAGTGTTCTTACAGCTATAAGAACAATTTATTTCATATCAGCCTTCTGGCTCCTGATCATTTAAGTAATATGCTTAATTGAAGGTAGTTCTGAAACCCAGGGTTAGGGTTTTTCTGGTGTGATAAGTTAACATTTTCTCCATGGTTACCTCCTCTAATTCCTCCAGGGAAGTTGGTCTTTGAAATTTTGCAGTAGACTTGTATGAAAGTCTGAGAGATCACTGCTGACTGCCATGCCCACCGTGTCTGAAACTGATTTGCAGATAGACAAGCAGATATTCCTGTGTACAGAACACACGTCGAGGATTCCCTATGCCATGTGATGGACGTCACAGTGTTTGCTACACTTTGTAGGTGTTTTGAATTTTGGTGTCCAACCCCTGTACATGCCCTCATATAAATGATATGCTTCCCCACACTTCACCAGAAACACCCCTAAACCTTCCCTGTTTGGGAAGCGCTCCACTGGGTGCCAGTTCAGCTGCCCATTCAATAACTAGCCTTGTCAGCGTAGTGCTGACAAAATGACATGCAAAACAAAACCGCATGTGTGCCATGATTGGGCTGTATGTAATGTTTTTCTTTTTTGATTCAAGTTGATTTCTTTTCTTTATTTATTTGTACAGCATTCTACAGCAGCACAGATGTAGCAAACCTGTATTTGGCTAAAGCCAGCCCCAAGTCTTTGTATAACATGATTGCCTACCAGTCTCAAACTATCTACCCTCTGTGGAACCACCTGGCGGATGCTGTCAGGTAGGGAATCACTTCGTCAAGCAAGTCGCTGCAGACTGACCCTGTATTCATAAAGCATTAACACACTGGGTGTTGGAACATTTTATTTAGATAGAAATGAATTTTTGGTCTTAGAATACAACTCACAGAATGGGTTAAAGATTAGGTCAGATTCTGGTTAAATTTCTAGTTAGACAGTAAGGTGATAAAGATCTTTCTGGCCACTTTTGTCTTTGCTAGGACAAGGCTCCAAGACAATCTGAAATAGGTGTTGGCCTCTCCTTTGAGGTCCAGTTCTAACAAGAAAGGCATGTGCCATTTAGGGTGGATCATTGTTTTTGTGTTAGAGGTACCAACACATTGTTAAACATATTTACAGACTGGAGGGTTAAAAAACAGGTTTTCTTGGGAGGGTTCTAAAAACTAGCTACTTCAAAGAGAAACTGGATTGAACCAGATGCTTGGAAGCTAGGGTTAGGACAAAGGACAATTAATGAAGTGATAAGAGATTTGTGTCTGTCTGATTGGTTTAAAGAGAAATCATGATGTCACTGAAAGACTGCATTTAAACCGAGAATACTGAGATGTGCTTTGTATTGCTCTGATCCATGCTTGGAGAGAGGATACCTGCAAATCACCATGTAATCTTTAAGATTAACTTTTATCTTCAATAAACTACACTTATCTGGACTCGAAAGCAAGAAGCCCGCAACTTCTCTTTCGCTTCTTCTTTTATTGCCTATCACAACATGGAAATCTGTCTGTTCTGTACTTAGGACATGATTCCCTCCATGTATTATAATAAACCTATTATTAATTGAAGAAAAGGACTGTACATTTTCTTAAGAAACATCGGAACTCACTTTCGAAATCAACATCACTGGGAAATGATAATATCTGTAATTCCATTAGCTGAGGGGGGGGCAAAGTTGGCCCTTCTAGTCCTGGTCTTTGTTCCATCCCTCGTCTAAAGTGTTGACTTGCACCAATTAAACCTCCATCCAGACCCTAAAGTAGTTAATTGTCTCTTTTTACCTGTTAAATAAACCAGGAGTGGAATGGCCCTCCAGGACCGTGATTGGTCATCCCGACTTAAGCTACTAGCAAGCTCGTACTTTGAGTGCAGCTCCTCAGTTGAAGTTGCCTGCCATAGACCTGCCAGTGTTTCTCTATAAGCAAGACCCAGTGACATCTAGTGATCAGCTATTTTGGAAGCAAGTTTCCTATTGTGTGTATATACAGCTGATCACTACATCAACTGTGACCACCAAAACATATTACCTTTTTTTAAATTACTAAGGCTGTTGGGTTTAAATGGTACAAATCACATTTTCTCAAAAAGTTTAATCATTTTTAGTATCTTAATGAAACTCTTGAAACCACCGTAATTTAATACAGTATGCGGAAATCAATGTAACATTTGAATTAAATACAAAAGTAAAATACAACTATGACTATAAATAATTAATAAGTGTTCTTTTTCATTGTTAATTTATCTATTTTATTGTATCTTATTGATTTATTTTGCATTCTAAAGGACAGCAAACCTGTATTTGGCCAAAGCCAATAGTTTAAACTGTAAAAACAAAAATGTTTTTACTAAAGTTTAAAAGTGCGTTGTGTAATCTCTTTAAAGCCTTGGGTAAAACTAAAACAACAATCACATTTTACCCCTGATTTAGAAGTAAATGGATTCAAATACAGCACCGTCAGCTGATTTCACAGACCCTGATTAACACAAATCTGTGATGATCTCATGTTACCTTAGGTAAGGTAGTCTAAGATTCGTGCTGTCCAGGGGTCTATCTAAAGTGTGGCAGATTGTTATTACCTCAGTTGTGAGATATTGACTCCCTAATGATGCTAAATACAATAAATAATCAAAATAATTCCTTGATAGAAGAGAGATGTCTTAAGATCAGCTGCCTGTTTTGATCCCTTAACTAGAAAACCATGATGTCAGCCATGTTCCTCTGAGTGCACATGCTTGTTGCACACCTATTTGATATATGTATGTGTTGCAATGCCACCATTGTGTTTTACAGGGAAGGAAAAAATCAGAATGAAAAAACATTGAACATGTCCTCAGACCAGATCTTTGAAACGCTGTACAGGTTGGTTCTGTCAATGGTAAACCCCTATGAATGAGCATTAGTGCTGTACCCATAGGCATTGCTGGGTCTTAAAGCTTTTCTTGTAATTGTAGGTTAATAGGATTTCTAAGTTGATTCTTAAAAGTAAATATGTTCTATACCAGCTGCTAACATGTGTCTGGTCTTGGTCTGGAACAAACACATTTCTTGTCTTTATTTTTGGTGTTAACCATTATGAAGTGGTTTGTGCTAACATTAACCGAATAGCTATTATGCAAATCAAATCAATTTGAATTTTGTGATTTTATTGTTTTTCTTCTTCTGTTTCTGTAGTGGAGGTGTGAGGGGGAGTTAGTGATTTGTTTAGTTCACCGCCGTGCACTAGAATAGTGTTTTTACTTTCACAATGTCTTTAGTAAAGAAATACAAACAGTACTGTAGAAGCTCTTTGTAACTGCAACAAAATTATATTTGAAAAGCAGGAAACAAAGTCCATTCTTATTTCAGGTCTGAGGAAGAAATGCTGAAGTTCATGCAGCTGATGCATGCAACGTGGGTCATCGATACACATGATGTTGTGACTGCATTTGACCTTTCACCTTTCAAAACGATGGTTGACGTTGGAGGTATGCCATTTTATGTTTGGTGAGTGGTTCAAGCGTGTCCCTTGTTCGTTCTTTTTAATGATGCGTTGCGTAGCATCGCTAAAGGTAACATTTAAAACCAATACTGTAGAACAACCCTGTCTTCCATTATAATAAATGTCATTCATCTCCACACTCTACTTCAGTTAAGCAGGATGGCACAGTATGTGATTTGTGGAGCTCTGCTCTGTGGCGTATACCTTCAAGGGAACATAATGTATTAGAAATGAAAAGTTCAGCTGCGCCTGACAATTGAAAATCCTCTGCTATCCAGAGCAGGACAAGTTAAGATGCACTGGTGTATAAATCCCATTCTGTCACGCTGGCTTTGGGCTTGTGGGTACTGATTGAGAATGGCAGGTTCATACAGGGGCATACTGCTCAGGAAGAGGCAAAGCACTTGATGTATTATCTCAATCCAAGCAAAGCAAGAATGGTGTAATTCACTATGCTGTTCACCTAGAGACCCGGGTTCAAATCAGGCTTGGGTCACAAGTGAAATGAGTTTGATTTTCTCAACTTAGCCCCCATTTGACAGCAGCCTACTGCAACAGGATTAAATATCACATGGCATGTAATGTTAAAACAGTCAAAGTACTCTACAGAAATCCTAGTTTAAATGATTTGGTTATCTGATGTAATGAAATTGGATGTAAAATAGAGGACTCCATGTGCGGTTCCTGAAGTGATAATGGGCTACAGTTATACTGCGCCTTATATAACAACATTATCAATACGGGCGCCTCTTCATTCTCTGTTTAGGCTGCACGGGAGGGTTGGCACGGGAACTGGCAAAGGCCTATCCAGGCTCCACGGTCACTGTATTCGACCTGCCCAAAGTGGTGGAAGTGGCCAAGAAGCATTTCTCCGTTCCAGATGACAGTATTGCTTTTCAAGAAGGTGAGATTGCTTTTAACTCGAATTACTAGAACGCCTGCCGGCACCCACATTATTGTATCTACTGGCACTACGGTCCACGCGCTGTATTACAGAACACAGTAACATACAGTACGACCCGGAAAAAGAAATGTTTGCTTTTGAAACTTAGTATCAGCCAAGAAACTGATTTTCAGCAACAACAAAAAAAATCTAAAATGTTCTCAGAAAATGGTTCTGATATCAATACCAAATGTGCCTCCTCTCTGTATCCAGTTGCAATATGATGAACTCTGTTATTCGTTTTAAACGCATATAGGTAGCCGGTATCTCTTCAGGTATCAGTTATGGATACACCAATACTTTTCATAGAGACCAGTTATTATAAAACTAATTATTTACCACAAGCTATTGACAGCATCAGAATCTGGTGAATAAAGAGGAACCTGTTGGTGATCCACTTTTCCATGGCACAGCTGTCTAGTATTTCCTGGGTCAGTTCACCTGGATAGTGAAATAGTCCCCACCCCTTCACTGGGAGTGCAAATGCAAACAGATAATCCAAGAATAAGGCATAGATAGTAATAGCTTCCTTTAACCTAATAATGCAGTCCCAGAAATCCTGTTTTAAAATGTAAATACATGTTTGCTTTAACAGGTGTTTCTTTTAAAACTGCACACGTTAGACCTGTGTAGCTAATGGAAGTGCAAAATGGCTAAGATTCCTGGAATTATTTTGTGTCTTACTATTACTTCAAGGGTGCATTAAACAGAAATTGAGATTCGTATTCATGGCTTGCTTATCGTCTTTTATGATTATAGTGGACCTGTTTCAGGCTTACAGGGCATGAATAGTACATTGTATTCCATGAATGTGCCTGCTTTTGAGAGGTTAAGCTCATCTCCTCCTTTTGTTTATGTTGCAAATAGGAGAAGCTGCTCGGCTTACTCAAGCAGGGATTCCTTGAAGTATTTATGAGCCAGCGTAGGCACTTCTGCATATTCAGCTGCTTAGCAATTCATAAAGACATGAAAAGATAGCATGCATGCTAAGTAGTGATTGTTAAAATATATTTGCATGTGACACTAACCTAGAGGGGCACAGTATAGGGTTTTTTTTAGTTCCTGCAGCATTTAGAGTTTCTAGTCCTTGGCTAGTTACTCTGCTCTGAGCTGCCCCCTTGAGGCTGCTGGTGCAAGGCACAATGCAAATTAAGAGCTCATTAGAACTACAGTAGCTAGGTTTGCATTTGCTGATATGCTATGTAAAGATGACTCGTATAGGCGCATTGTTTTTGTTTTTTAATTTTATTTTTATTAGTTTATATCCGTATTTGCAAATGCTCGATTTTGGCCAAATTTGGGCGGAAAGTCAGCTTTGTTTTTTGTTAATCAGTTTCTTTCCATGAATAAAAATGAACATAACCCAAATACAACACTTTTTTGGTTTATTTTAAAATCCAGGTTTATGAGAAACAGTAGGTCTTACAACTGTGTAGCACCGTTCAATTTCAGGCTTCAAAGCCTCATTTTCCTTTACATAGTCGCAAACTGATTTTTATTTTTACCCCTCAGTAGTATAGCTGAAACAATACAAAAACCCCATCTATTTCTAAACCGGTCACTATTTGTTTTGTATTGCGTATGGGTTCAAAGTTCAAGTCCTATGTATTATTTATAAAATGTACTCATGGCTTAGTTTATCCTACAATAGCAACACATCCCTTTCTTGTGAATGATTTAGCTGAGCCCGGCAATGGCACTTGTTCTTTTGCAGGTGATTTCTTCACTGGGGAGCTCCCAGAAGGTGACCTGTATATTGTAGCCCGGATTATTCATGACTGGAAGGAGGAGAAGTGCTTGCAGCTGCTCCGCAAGCTTTGTGAACAGTGCAAGCCAGGTTTCTAACACATTTACTTTCTTCTTATTTATATAGAAATGCTGCAATACTACAATAATTCTAGCAAGGAACCTGCTACATGTGTTAACCCCATAGTAGTAATAGTCTGTAGAAGACTGTGGCAGCAGAGTTGAAAGGTCACATCTTCTGATTTTTTTTTTTTTATTTACATTCTCAAAATACAAAAAATGACGAGCTAAAATAATCATTTTAAGCTACTTTAACAACGATAATTAAAGGCAACATAGTGGCTGGGTGGCTCAGCAGATGCTAATGGACATTGCCAGGGAGGCAGTGTGTGGAATCTGTCGGTGCTGTACCAGCCCTGTGGATAAATAGTGTACCTCAGTTTCCAGTGGTTTCTAATTCGCTAATCTGTCCTTGCTGGTGCAGATGGTGGGATCCTGATCGTGGAGGCGATGCTCAATGAAAACCGACGAGGCCCGGTCATGACCCAGCTCTTCTCCCTCAACATGCTGGTCCAGACCGAGGGAAAGGAGCGCACCCCGTCCGAGTACTTCCGTCTGCTCAGCTCAGCAGGGTTCAAAGACCTGCAAGTGCGTCGGACGGGGAAAAGTTATGATTGCATTCTCGGGATAAAATAAGCACCACAAAAAATGAATAGAGAACTGTTCAATATCTGATTCTGTTCATTTCACTATGCACATGTGCTTTTTCTTTTTTTCTTTACTGTATATGCATGCTTAGCTGTTTCAGTGGACCTTGTTAGCAGAAATTCATTTTAATATCAAACCTGGTATCTTACATAGCTGGTAGCATGTTAGCAACGGTTTAGCATGATGTTTACAAGGTCCAGTTCCTTTCTGATGTGTTTAGCAGGCACATGTGTTTATTTTCCATGTATTTGTTTGAGCTCTATTGTTAGTGTGTCCATTGAAGGGGGGCATGGGCTCTGCTTTCAAGGCGTAGCCATGGGAACAAACTTAGAGTTCCATGGTAGCAATAATTTAGGCCTTCCCCTTTTACACAGAAATAAAATATGCTAAAGTAAAGAAACTTGAGCTGCAAAATATACAAGGATGATACATAACACTGACGAATGTCAACTCGCCCTACTCACTCACTTATTCCTACCTGTTGTCATTTATTGTTATTTGATAGAAAGCCGGAGCGGAGATAGGTTTGTCCAATGCAATCTAAAACTACTGTACAGTGCCTTGCGAAAGTATTCGGCCCCCTTGAACTTTGCGACCTTTTGCCACATTTCAGGCTTCAAACATAAAGATATGAAACTGTAATTTTTTGTGAAGAATCAACAACAAGTGGGACACAATCATGAAGTGGAACGAAATTTATTGGATATTTCAAACTTTTTTAACAAATAAAAAACTGAAAAATTGGGAGTGCAAAATTATTCAGCCCCCTTAAGTTAATACTTTGTAGCGCCACCTTTTGCTGCGATTACAGCTGTAAGTCGCTTGGGGTATGTCTCTATCAGTTTTGCACATCGAGAGACTGAAATTTTTGCCCATTCCTCCTTGCAAAACAGCTCGAGCTCAGTGAGGTTGGATGGAGAGCATTTGTGAACAGCAGTTTTCAGTTCTTTCCACAGATTCTCGATTGGATTCAGGTCTGGACTTTGACTTGGCCATTCTAACACCTGGATATGTTTATTTGTGAACCATTCCATTGTAGATTTTGCTTTATGTTTTGGATCATTGTCTTGTTGGAAGACAAATCTCCGTCCCAGTCTCAAGTCTTTTGCAGACTCCATCAGGTTTTCTTCCAGAATGGTCCTGTATTTGGCTCCATCCATCTTCCCATCAATTTTAACCATCTTCCCTGTCCCTGCTGAAGAAAAGCAGGCCCAAACCATGATGCTGCCACCACCATGTTTGACAGTGGGGATGGTGTGTTCAGGGTGATGAGCTGTGTTGCTTTTACGCCAAACATAACGTTTTGCATTGTTGCCAAAAAGTTCGATTTTGGTTTCATCTGACCAGAGCACCTTCTTCCACATGTTTGGTGTGTCTCCCAGGTGGCTTGTGGCAAACTGTAAACGACACTTTTTATGGATATCTTCAAGAAATGGCTTTCTTCTTGCCACTCTTCCATAAAGGCCAGATTTGTGCAGTATACGACTGATTGTTGTCCTATGGACAGAGTCTCCCACCTCAGCTGTAGATCTCTGCAGTTCATCCAGAGTGATCATGGGCCTCTTGGCTGCATCTCTGATCAGTCTTCTCCTTGTATGAGCTGAAAGTTTAGAGGGACGGCCAGGTCTTGGTAGATTTGCAGTGGTCTGATACTCCTTCCATTTCAATATTATCGCTTGCACAGTGCTCCTTGGGATGTTTAAAGCTTGGGAAATCTTTTTGTATCCAAATCCGGCTTTAAACTTCTCCACAACAGTATCTCGGACCTGCCTGGTGTGTTCCTTGTTCTTCATGATGCTCTCTGCGCTTTAAACGGACCTCTGAGACTATCACAGTGCAGGTGCATTTATACGGAGACTTGATTACACACAGGTGGATTCTATTTATCATCATTAGTCATTTAGGTCAACATTGGATCATTCAGAGATCCTCACTGAACTTCTGGAGAGAGTTTGCTGCACTGAAAGTAAAGGGGCTGAATAATTTTGCACGCCCAATTTTTCAGTTTTTTATTTGTTAAAAAAGTTTGAAATATCCAATAAATTTCGTTCCACTTCATGATTGTGTCCCACTTGTTGTTGATTCTTCACAAAAAATTACAGTTTCATATCTTTATGTTTGAAGCCTGAAATGTGGCAAAAGGTCGCAAAGTTCAAGGGGGCCGAATACTTTCGCAAGGCACTGTAAGTGAGTGCATGCCACATCACGGCTCTACTGTAAGATGATATTAATACATGGAACCATGGCATTATAATGCAATCAAAATAATCTTTATTTGTATGTTTCTTTTGTTTTTAAAATTATATTGTGTTTAACTGTTACAGCTTGGTGGTGAAGATCAATTTCTTATAACTTCTACCTAATATATTCATGGATGCTTATTAATGGATCCTCACACTGAAATGTACATTAAAGCACATATGTAGAACTCTGCATTGAAGCATATCACTGAACACCTGATATTCTGTTAAAGTTGTTCTTTTGGTGCTGTGCGGTGATGTTGTACCTAATGTCAATGAATAGCGTATACTCTAATTAAGAATTTGATAGACTGCGATTTACACAAGCGAAAAGCGAATTCAGTAATATTCATTATTTTTAAGGTGTTTTATAAGAAAAACATGCACAACCGCTAGTGAGATATTAATGTATGTTTTTAACAATAAAAAAATGCATCTTTGTTTAAAAATAAAACGTTCCTATAGCTAATTTCAAATAAATGGATGTGACCTTCTGTAAAGACTGTAACAATACTGTGTGCCATGTATTAAACATTAATACTGTATATTAAACTAAATGGACAATGTCATTTATAATACACATTTCCATTTGATAAAGTTTTCCACATGTTTTGCTCCTGTAAGGCAAAAAAAAACATTCTGTTTTGTGCTTGTTTTAGAGAAGAAAACTGTAGGCACTCAAGAAGTGGATTAAATGCAAAGCACACACCCACCCACACACACACACACACCCACACAACTCTACATGTGGGCAAAAAAGAGAAAACAGTCAGAAAAGAAAGCAAAAGTGATTTCACTTTATTTCTCAATTTTTTACCTAATCAACCTAGAGTGGAATGTTGCTGTCAATGTAGTTGTGCACCACTTATCTAAAGTGCTACAAAAATAAATACGTAAATATATATATTACACAGAAAAGCAAATTCAGCTTTTAATTGATATATATTAAGAAATAATGACCTGCTTGGGAAGCTACATAAACCAAGGAGCAAGTAAGAACAATGGCCACACCCTGTAGTGCATCAGCTGTATTTTAAATAGTTCCATTGCAGTTGAAGGGGTCACTGCATCATGAATCAAGAAATACTGAAAATAACTTTCTGCAGGCACAGAAAACGTGGGGTGATATTAGCAACTCAGATCCACTCAGAATGATTGCAGAGATCTTCGAATGGGAGGGGACGGGTGAAAATAAAACACATTCAAAGCTACACTACTTACCGTTAAATAAATACAACTAGAGGGTTTTCAATCATATTATTGTCTTTTAATCGACCAGTCTCTGTATAAACGAGTCATGAATTGATTCCGCATTTATTTTATAAACATGTGAAACGGAATTGCTGTGATACTGTAGTCTGCTGAAACCATTCTGAATAAATAACCTTTACATCACAACTGGGCCCAAAGACAGGTGTTCCAGTAAATGCATTCAAACATTTTATACTCGTAAACATTTTTTTTAAATTAGGATTTTATATTTAATTTATTTATATTTCATTTAGACTTCAAATCAATTAATTTTAATCAATTAAAACCCCATAGTTGAAGAACCATCAACGGTCTGTCTTCCCTGGTTTAAACACAGAAATGACTCTGGATCCTGTGATAACCCATCTGACATCTTCAGCAGCAGCAGCAGCGTCTCTGAAGTGGAATTTAATGTGTCAGCTTTATTATGAAGCCAAGGTTTCAGCACTTACTTAGACACCCAGCTCTGAGGTGAAATACACAGTGTGCAGTGACTGTGTTGCCATAACTACTCCTGTATTAGCCAAACGCTTCAGCTGTTTTATCACATACAAAGCTATTACTATTTTTATTATTTATTTCTTAGCAGACTCCCTTATCCAGGGCGACTTACAATTGTTACAAGATATCACATTATTTTTACATACAATTACCCATTTATACAGTTGGGTTTTTACTGGAGCAATCTAGATAAAGTACCTTGCTCAAGGGTACAGCAGCAGTGTCCCCCATCTGGGATTGAACCCAAGACCCTCCGGTCAAGAGTCCACAACCCTAACCACTCCACAATGCTGCCCAAACTAAAGGCCCTTATGAGATTGTCTTTAAATTCTTAGAACCAAAGTAGATAGTGCTGTAGGAAATCTGCTGGATTGAGACAGCACTGAAGTCTGTTTACCTGGCTGCTGATTGGACAGTACTGAATTTTGTTTACGTGGCTGCTGATTGGACAGTACTAAATTCTGTTTACCTGGCTGCTTATTGGACAACAGGCTTGGATATAAATGGCAGTTAGGCAGGGTTACTGAGGTGTACTACTGCAAATCTGTGTCAGCTCGAAGAAGCTGCTGTAAGTTTTATTTATTTGATATCTTTTTTATGCTGTTGGTCTGAAATCTGGGTAACTAGGCTGAGCAAGAAAACTGCAGCACGCCACAAGGATCAAAGATTGCACAAACAGCTGCAATAAGAGCCTCCTCATTCCATCGCCCTGGAGCAGGCCTCAAGCCTGTTGACCACCGACATCAACTAGTGGACATTTTATTTCCAATATACTGTATGTGTGTCCTATCATGTATTCTACACCTGCTCTCTCCCCAATTTGAAATTCCCCATTTGAATGTCACCACACTGCTACACAGTAACAATTATTGTATGATAAGGACAGAGGAGTCACCTCCTTTATAAAAGGTTAAAGCAGTGTATTGGCAAAAGCATATCAGAGTTTCATAGTATAGACAGAATAGGCATGGGAAAAGAATGGTAAACTGCAAAACGAACAAGCAAAAATGGACTGTCCCACTACAGAAGGGAATGTCCCTCCTACTGAACACCTGTCAGCTGTTGTGGTGTAGCACTGGGGAGGGAGAGGTGAGTCTCTAATTTTTATTGCATTATACTGCGAATTGAAAAATATATTTCTGTGTGCGGAATGCTGCCAGCTCTGAAAGGCTTAACTATGATAATCGGAACTGGTCCTTCGAAAGACATTTGAGATTTGAACACTTTTTGCTTGAGGCCATATCTCGTCTGACCTTCTCATTTCCTTCAGTAAAGCGAGAGAGATAATACAGCTAACAAAATACCAGTAGTTCTAAGAAATGAAAGTGAGGGCATGTTTGGTAACCAGAGCAACTGGAACATATCAAAGCTCTTCAGCTCTCCCTCTAATTCTTTAAGCTGTAGTCACACACCTGACACGCTTTTTTTCTTAAATACAGAGTGAAGGAGGTTTTTCAGCCTCAGGATATGGCACTGTTTCAAACACTCTCCTCCCACCCCTCAAGCACTCTGAATGATGGAGTTGCCATGATAATGGCAGGAGAGGGGCCTGCAGCTTGGCTGCACTGAACTTGGCTAGGACCCAAAGATGTCAAGACAAGCAATGTGATATCCCTCCAGCACCTGCATGTTTCACTTCCAGGAATTTTGAGTGTGGTTGTTTGTGCCTGCTTCAGAGTGTACCTCAAACGCAAAGCGTGCATCTCAACGGAAGGGATGATTTGTAGGAAAATATGATCCTGGCACCAAAAGGGTGAATTCACAGCATCCAAATATGACACTTGGCAGTCCTTCTGGACTGTCTCATGAAAACAAGAGATTTAGAATATTTGTAACATGAAAAACATTTATGTTGAAAAATGTCAGCATGGAAGAGTTTTATTACAATTTAAAAAGTGATAGCGAAACTGGACTTATTTAACATTCTATACCACGCCTGTGTAAATAAAAAAAACCAAAACAAAACAAAAAAAAAAAACATCAAAATACTAATGTTGGAAATACAAAACAACAATATAAGACTATCCAACAAAATGTGTTCATTTGAACCCACACTTATCTTCTAGGGTCAGAAAATGTGTTTTATGCACTGTAAATAGGCTACGGTACCTAATAGCTCACAACAACATAATATGTTGCTCCTTTCTGTTTTTTTTTCTTCTAGAAACTTTTAATTTTGCATGTTTTTTTGGGCTGAATTTAATTAAGTCTGCAAATGACTGTGCTGTAATGGTCTAGGGCTGAGAAATAGTACTAAGTCAATTATTTCAGAAAGGTTCAATTAAAAATGGTTTGGTGACTAAACCAAGCAGACCTCTGAGCACTAGGCTTTAGGGGCCACTAAACCAGTTATGCGTTATTGCAATTAACACCATAAATCTTTTTAAATGTTTGAGTTGTGAATTACTCCCACTTTGTATTTATTTATTTATTTATTTATGAATACACTCATCAGGAAATAGAAAGTGAATGTGCACTGTTTTCCAGAAAAACAAACAATACCAACAATAAAATTACAAACAACCAGGAATTGAAAAGAAAACTTAAAATATATACAGTAGTGGTACAGGTACATTTTATTAGAATACCAAAGATAATTCCCTGAAAGAACTATAAAACAAAAGTTATTTAAACAAACTTAACAAATCCGAACAAGAACATTCTGTAAAAATAAATAGATAAATGAACACCACGAACGACACGTCAATGAATAAATCATTAAAATTACAATAAATACATAATTATTGAACCCATACTACTAAGCACAAAACAAACAGCGAACACATGTTTGGTATAATTGCTAAAAACCACTACTACATTTGCACGCCAACTTAAAAAACACAACTTGCATAGATATCACTAGTCGGGACCCGCCCAGTTGTGAACGAGTTAACGTAATAATATTGAACATACTGTACGCTACAAGGATTGGTATAAAAGTGCTCCCCTTGTGGCGGTAGTGACACAGAAATGAGTTTGATTCACACAGAGTCTTTCGTCCATAACAAGTGAACGTCAGTCAGAGAGTGTTTGTGTGTGAAGGAGAGCTACAATCTGCTGCTGCATGAACTCATAAACGTAGCACCATTTCTTACATAGAAACTCCACCGCCACGGCCAGCCATTACTGTAGGTACTGTCACATTTCTCGTTTATTTTATTGGATTTAGCAGAAACGGCGCTGCGTTTTATCCCCTGTGGTAAGAGTTTGGGAGGCTACAGCAGATTTTTTTTTTTTTTTTTTAATGTCGGAGGTCGCTGTCTGGTGGAAATAATGAGACGTCATTAATATGGCGCCAAAAGATTCAGTTCTGAGATATACAGCAAGCGACTGGTCCTGGAGTGTAAAAATTTCTTCAGTCAGAAAAAGTTACGTGCATTTTTAAACGACAGGGTCGGAGCTGTGTTGACAGTCGTTCCACAATACCGTTGGTTTTTGGGTTATATTTAATTTGGATTATTTTATCAGTCGTCTTTATAGTAAAAATGTTTTAAGGGACAAACTGGAATGATTTATTTATTTTTAATTATGAATGTAATGAAAATCTAAACGCACGATTTAGATGTAAAGTTGAGAGCTTTTTCATGTAACTTGTCAGAAAATGTTCTATGGGACCAAACAGTGTGTACAGTCTGAGATGACGCTCCTGTGTTGCCGAATCATGTGTGTTGGCACATGTTTTTAAGAAATATCCATGTCAGGGCGGAACAAACCGCTATTAAAGTAGTATATATTTAAACAGAAGTGGTGCAGTTCAGCGACAAAGTTGTTTTCTCCCTCAAGTAGACATACCTACGTATTAATTACATCTTCACTGTGCCCCCAAACCACACTTATTACCTAACATACTGCGGCGGACACGTGCACGCCTGTGTAACTAAGTGTAATGTTTCAGTGAACAGTAAGGGTTGGAAAATTACGGATGATGGGGATGCAAAAACCAGATACTGCAAGTTTGCACACCGATGGGCAGGTATGATCAAAGTAAACATCTGTAGTTTTGAAAATTTAAATAAAGGGTTTAAATAATAATGAATTAAAAAAAGAAGCTATTAATGGTTTAAAATTATTTGTTGAAGCAGTTTCGTTTTGAATCTGCGGTCACCGACGAATATAAATGTATGTGAGGTAATGGGAACAACGGAAAAATGGGTTGCATTTTTTGGAATTAATAGTTTGAAATGTGAGGGAGGTGTGGCTAAACTACTTAGTAACTAGCAGGTGCAATGTTGTGCTTTTACTACCAGTATTTTGTTAGTCTTCTGTAAAATGCCCGGTTTGATTATTCACATTCACCCTAAATTATTAAGGAATCGAGGGAATGTTTTGAGCGAAAAAATTATACAATGAATTAACTTCTTGGAGTGCTTTGTTTTTATAAAACGATACATATATTTGATGTTCATCCAGGTATTTGTAATTTTTTAATGTTTGAAATTACTGCGTAATTGCATTATATGTTTGTGATAAATCGGTAAATTGATTTTGTATATTCGGATTCCTAAAAAGTGTTCCACACTACAGGCCTTATCAGTTTTTAACCACCAGGTGGTATTTTATTATTGTAGTTAGTATAGGTAGGGCCTTGTGTCTCACTTGTCTTTTAACCTGTAATTTAGTCCTACAGCCCCAAGATGTCAATATAGCCTTCACAGTAAGCCACGTAATAAATGAACACTCATACCATTACCTTAGTTCACTATTTGAATTGGTCATCCTATTACTACAAAGTATTAGCAGATTCATAAACAGAATGCTACTGACATTTATTTAACCCTTACACTCTATGAATACGGAGACCAGGATTTTAAAATTGAGATTTTTTTCAATATTATTTCAGCGAAATTTAGCAGTACACTTTTATGCAAATCATTTCGTGAAAAAATAAATTACATTTTCTTTATCTGGATCTCACCGGTCACACATATATATTTGTCAACATTGTGTTTTTTTTAATGGATTTGCCGTTTCTGGCACCGATCCCTGAACAGTATGGATATTATAACAATGTATTGGAATCTGGGCATTTGATAAATTCTGTAACATACATAAGCTGTGTTGATTTGTTTTTTCTTTGTTTTGTTTTTAGAGATTTTGTTTTGTTCATAAGAAGCCCATAATTGTTGCATTTAAGAAAAAAAATCCCTTCTCAGTTCTTGTGCGTTATATTTTGATATTAAACTTAAGCACCGTCAGTTGATTAACGTGGTGTAGTGTTATTTTCTGGTACGCGGTAAGAAGTGGTACGCAGCACAACATTGGGTCTTGTAGATATTTTTTTTACTTCTGCAACTTTGTGGTGGAACTTCATTTAGTCTTGTTCGTCGTGAATTTTTTTTTTTTTTTTTTTTTTTTAGAGAATTTAAGATGCACTTTTTGAACCATTTTCCTTCTTAGAAAATAGCCTGTGTCTTAAATTTGAGTACAGTATAGTGATGCATGTGTTAAAGTCGCCAATAAAATATGTCGCAGCTCGAATACACAAACAGCAACGTGACAGACTGCCGAGAAAAGACGAACAAAAACATTACTGCCCGATCTCGAATCATTCATGGCATACAGGCAGCCCTTTTCAAAGAACCGTCATTATCTTCCATAGGAATACAAAGATAAGCTTTTACAATTGCAGCGTTTCTAACAAACAGAACCAGCTTTTTTGACATTCCAGGCAATACCACATTTCAAAATTGGGAGAAAAACAGGTGTGAGGGGTTGGAACAATAATCGATTATCGTGATATTATCGATAATGTTTTTGCATCGATAATTGTATTGCGTTGAAAAATAATTATCGATAATCATTTTATCGTTCGTTATCCACTATGATATGCTTGTCTGTAACAGTAACACTGCATTGAAGCAGTAAGACAGGACTTAACTGTCTGCGTGAGACGCAACACATGATCTGTGCACCTGCGTAGTGGGAAGTTGTAACATGTGACGTAAGATTCACCAAGTAAAGGCAAACGTTTGAGCTAATGGCGATGGCAACTGCAGAAACTACCAAACCCGAAAAGATTTTTTAAAAAAAGAAACAGCATCAGTCCAGTGTGGCAGTTTTTTTGGAGTGACAGAAAGTGATCCGCAAGGTAATAAGCCCGTCTGTATGCAGTGTGGAAAAGCTGATATTTTTTAATCGCAATTTATAATTTTTTTTTTTAAACACTTTTTTTAATAAGTAGCCTATATTTCAAAAGTTGAAAAGCTACCAAACAAACATTTGGTTATATTATTTGTGCTTTTTTGTAACCAACCATTGTTTCATAACTTTTATGAAAGATGCTGGTCTTTTTGAAAATTGTCTAGTTTTATTTCTTCTAAACTCGTAGAGGCAGTTGTCATATTGCTCAAGTATATATAGCTTTAAATTTTGATAAATTCCAAGACATTTTACATATGTTATTTTTTCAGCCGATAATCATGATTATCGTGATAATTTATAGCCGATAACTGAAAATGTCATTATCGTCCAACCCTAGTGAGTAATCTCCATGTTGCCTGATGTTGTCATGCTTGCTGTTGCTGAGATGTGTGATGCAGTAAGTGAGTGAGGGTTGACAGAGACACCATCTTAAGTACTATAGTACGCAGCACAATAAACAAGCTCTGTGGTTAATCTACAACAACCCTGTTTAGTGTCAGTTTTGTATGATACAACAGCATAAGTAAGGTTGTATCTTTGTAAATGCATATTTATTTGATGTTTTATTTTTTCCTCAAATTGAGGGTGGTAAATTTGGGCTGCGGCTTAAATTCAAAGGAATACGGTAATGGTAAATGTACCTCTGTTTGACAATAGGAAAACACCCATCAGATCACAAGTGATTGCATCGCTACCAAAATCTGACAGCGTACCACTTTCAATGTGTCAACATACCACTTTCTGACATTACACAGGTCAAGTTTTAGTACGTGTACCATATTCTGAAGATGTACCACCTTCTAACACTACACTGGTCGTCTTTCATGAATTGACATTGCTCTGAAAATATGGCCATATGAGAAACACTTCTGTCAGCATCCACATAATTGGTAACAACTGACAAATATATTTTAGCCTTTCTTGCTAAATTGGGAACTAGTTCTGCTTTTCTCCAAAAAATGTGGTCAAAGAAATTCCACTACCGTTTTCTTTTGCATATATTTGATATCCCTCCATTTCTGATTTACAGTAAGCATCACATTTAACGGGAGGGGTTCCAAACAACAAACATGTTAACTGCCTTCAGAAACTTGTGAGCTGGTTAAATAAAACATGGTTTTATTCTGCATTGATCAGGGTTGCAGTAGCTTGTCGATTTTTTTTTTTTTTTTTTTTTTTTAAGAAACTTTGTGGAAAGTTTTAACAACACACTGTTTGTTTATTCTACCAACTGTGCTGTGCAACTTTTATGCCAGTGCTCGGTATGTATTTATTAATTCTGCAACTTACGTTTGATGGATTCTAACGTTCTGACTTTCAGTGTGCAGCACACTAGGTGGATATTGCTGCGTGCAACCTCTGAAACAAATGCTTTTTGAGTTTGTTGGTGCATCTATTTGTTTTAAAACAGCAAGTCTCGAGGTAAGCAATTTCTGTAAATGCATCAATTTCTAGAATGGCAATTATTGTCCCTCTTAATTAGGGGGTGCTTTCTAATTAGCCAGAATGTAATGGGTTGATTTACTTAATTATTCTTTTGATCAGTTTAGCTGGAGTGGCTACACAGAGATCTGGAGGTTTAGGACTGAATTGCAGGTTAGTTATGTCGGTTTGCACTTTACAGGTGCAGAGTAGCAAATCAGCCATAGCCATACCGCTGAGTCGGGACCCACTGTGAAAAGAAGCTGTTTCTATTTTTCAAGTAGTACTTCGCAAGTTGAAACAAATGGTTGGTTTGGGAGGTTACATTACAATAGGTGGATCAGAGGTGAACTTTACTGTAGGGTGTTCACACTGACTCTCTTGTAATGCCTTTTATTCTGTGGAGCCCTGTGTCAGTTAAATAATTTTGAATTACAGAAAGACAAGGGCAGCTAGTTACACAATGGTAGAAGAACCATTGGTAATGGTACCACAGTTTGGTAACATTTTCACATATCCATGTGTCACAAAGGTATAAAATCTATTACCCTTATACATATTAGTAGCAGTGTAATTCCTTTTCTGGACTAATGTGCAGTACTTCTTACAAATCCATTGAACCCTGCATTGAGAATTCCTAACGAACCGTTGTTACTGAGACCTGAAGAGCAGATGGAAGTGTCTCGTAGGTCAGGGTGAAGAGACAAGGCTGTGAATAGGGTGCAGTGCTTATGCAGTGGGCAGTGTTGCATGGTGCTGAAGAGACAAGGCTGTGAATGGGATGCAGCGCTCATCATCCACGCTCCTGCAGTGTTGCATGGTGCTGAAGAGACAAGGCTGTGAATGGGATGCAGCGCTCATCATCCACGCTCCTGCATTGTTGCATGGTGCTGAAGAGACAAGGCTGTGAATGGGATGCAGCGCTCATCATCCACGCTCCTGCAGTGTTGCATGGTGCTGAAGAGACAAGGCTGTGAATGGGATGCAGCGCTCATCATCCACGCTCCTGCAGTGTTGCATGGTGCTGAAGAGACAAGGCTATGAATGGGATGCAGCGCTCATCATCCACGCTCATGCAGTGGGCAGTGTTGCATGGTGCTGTTATAGCTTCAGCTTCCTGCAGGGATAAGATGAGGTGAAAAGCTCTATAATTGCTTGTGCCAACAAGCCTGTTCTCTATTATATGCCATACTTTCTGAGCAGGAATGTTGTAATGAGGATTGTTTGTAGTTGCCCCCATTGCTTCCTATCATGTGGATTATTTGAATCCTGGTGTAAGGTGTTCCTGTTACCCCTCCCACACAGGCCCCTGGTAACCTGTTGTGACTCGGGAGCAATGCACTTCTGTCCTCTTGTCCTCCAGAGAATGCCTGAGTGAGCCCTGTAGCACTGCTGTTTGCATTATTGGTGTTTCACTGTAGTTCTGATCCTGTTCTTTGAATCCATGAAATATTTTTACAGCAGCGATGTTTTGTTGAAAGATAAGAGGGTGACAGATGCTTATAAACTCCTTAGTTGAGAGTGGCAAAGCATGGTTTTTAAGAAAGTTGTTATTATATTGTTAAATATTCGATCTGTGTGGGTTTTCAGGTACCAACAGGACTGTCCACGTGGCAGAGTGCACTCAAGGCCTGAACACAGGATTGTGATGTTGTGTTAATCTTTTCATGATTTAAAGACGCTGACACAGTTATTGTACGTACGTACGTACGGTACTTGTTTATACCTGCAGGTAAGTGCAGTAGACAGTCACAAGTTTCTAATGTTTAAAATGGTTAATTCTGTGTATTGCTTGTTTTTGTTTTTTCAGGATCCACTCCAGCACCTTTAGAACTCTTTGTTCAAGAGCTCTAAAGATTGTGACCTAAGCACGGTTCTTGTGTGCCTATAGGCTAGTGCAGGTTTGCTACTTGTGTGCTTATTACTTGTGCTGTAGGTTTCAAGTACCACCTCTGCATCATACTGTACTGAAGGAGTGAGGACCAGCGTTGTGTTACTGTTGCTGCTGCCGCCGTTCATTTTCAGCATTTTCTCCTCTTTTTATTTATTTTTTATTTATTTATTTTATTTTTTTTTCCCCCTGTAGATTGCCTGTTAATAACCCGAAGCAAACCATGAAGCGAAGCCGGCTTCCCAGCAGCAGTGAGGACTCTGACAATGGCAGTAAGTGTTCCTGGCACTTAAGATCGTTACATTTGTTTGATTCTTATCAGTAAAAAAATGGACAGTCCACCTGTTAACAGTATGTTTTTATCGCCTTGATAGAGAAATAATCGACAATGGCTGTCTGATAATTTATTTTTAGGTACATGTTATATAGTGTAAAACTGGGACAGGTGTGTTGCTAGAAGAACACCAGGGATTAGGTCCTTCAGGTTACATTAGATCAGTAAAAACTTGAGGCTGTGTGACTTGCTGTGCATGTATTTGAAAATATATATTGTAAGGTGATTATTGATAACCATTAATATCGATACTGTGTGCAGAATACACAGGGTGCTCCAATTCGTGTTTTCTATATCCTGTAATAAGCTAATCAGACTGGACAAAGTGAATGAGCACATCTTCAGTAGATTCCATCTTCCACACCTGATACCTTTAAAAACTCCATTGTTGTGTGGTTTTGAGGTTCCTTCACAAATGTTTTCTTTTGTACAATTCTGTTACATGAAACCTTTATGCCTTAAACTCTGTAAATTCCGCAAAGCCTATGATTCACAAAATGGAAAGGTCTCGGTGGAAACAATTTATGAACTGTATTAAGATGAAGCATGTGATAACAGTGAGGGTCTGGAACCAACTCCCCAGTAATGTTGTTGAAGCTGACACCCTGGGATCCTTCAAGAAGCTGCTTGATGAGATTCTGGGATCAATAGGCTACTAACAACCAAACGAGCAAGATGGGCTGAATGGCCTCCTCTCGTTTTGTAAACTTTCTTATGTTCTTATGACTACCATGTCAGCTATTTAAAGATATTTGCCATTTTGTGTGATGCTGGCAGGAGCAGGTTTCAAAATGGAGCTGGGTTACTCATAGGCAGTGTGGCGATGGCATGAATCACCCAGATTTCCTTCCATTGTCAGCAGCTCTGACTAGTGTGGATTGAGTGTACTCTACCTTATCTACCGCAAATGTGTATATATGTATTTTTTTGTAGCATTTGCACATGTTGCACATGAGTTAAGAATTGTGTTCTGCTGTCATGCAGGTCATTCTACCTCCTGGTCACAGCATTCCAAGTCTCAACAGAGGAGGAACTCCTGGTCCAGACATGAAGATAAACCATCTGAGGTTGGTTTGAGAATAACCTGTTTATTTTATTTATTTATTTATTTATTAATGAGCCAGTATCCTGTCCATATAAGTTATAACAATACCTGTAAGATGTACTGGACCTTGCTGTGCTGTTTCCTATCTTCCTGGATCACTTGAAATAACTTTCAGTACTTTCTCTGCAGTATGAACTGCATCGGGCAACTCCAATCTATCCCGAAGCTTGTTGATATATATTTACTTTTTTGACTGCAGCCTTTGAATTTGTGTCTTCATTCTTTCCAGTCAGGTAGTAGCATGCTGCACCGTGATAGGTCCGTTGTTGCACCTATTATTCTCACTTGAGTTCCCCCACGCTGTGAGTTTGACAGTGCCTCTAGTGCCTCTAGATAAATTACTTGTAAAAAATATTTAATTTTGTAGCAATTTGATACAAATATGTAACCAGTGAATTTACAAGGTTTCCCTCCTGCTGTTGGACAATACATATATCAAATGTCTGTCTCTTGTTGCAGGTGTTCAGAACAGACTTGATCACTGCTATGAAGGTGCATGATTCTTGCCAGCTGAACCCAGTCGAATACTACATCCTGGCAGACCCCTGGAGGCAGGAGTGGGAGAAGGGAGTCCAAGTGCCAGTCAGCCCCAAGTCCATTCCAGTGCCAGTCCTCAGGTACATAGCAGATTACGACAGCCAGTACACAGAGATAGGGAATCCTAGTTTTCAATGTTATAAATGTAATAGAAAATAAAAATGGATTGACCGTGTAGGTTTTTGGGTGCTGCAGGCAGTGGGGCATGTGTTTACTGTACTCAGACCACTTTGTCAAATAATTTGAATATAGGAAGCAAAATTTCCCACAAATGCCAGGAATGGTATCCATTTAACTCCAATGCAGAATAACTTGGCATGTAGATCATACCACAGGACATGCTGCATTGGAAATAGGGGAACTAATAAAAAAAATTGGTTATTTATATCCTTCGCTTGTGATAAGGTTGTTACTTGCACATTTTGGGCCTGATGGCCACTGCTGGAGAAGAGACAGCCTCCACCTGCATAAGTGTGATCAGTAGTATCTGATGGCATGATAGTTGCACATCCCCATCCGGGAAGCTTGTACGAGATGGCCAACCAGCCATCGCACCCGCCACTACTGTATTCTCCAAAATAACAATTTTTAGTGTTGTGATATAATGGAACACCCTCCTTCACTTGGACCCATGACTGAAGATGGGTTCCAGATGACAGAGACCTAACTCTTTGAGATATTCCCTTTGTACTCTTTACAGAGGTGTAATCTGTGATTCTCTAGGTGGAGTTCGAGCGTGGTTATTGTGTAAGAAAAATTAACCCTGACAGTTTTTTTGCAAAGATTCCGCTGCCAGTTTCAACGCCTTGAATTCATTTGAGGTAGTGACTTCATATTTGCAGGATTATACACGTCCTTCATGCCAACTGTGTTGCTGGCTGTGAAATTGACCTCTGACCAAATATGGCTGCCATAGGGTCATGCGATTTGTTTGAATTTACAGCTACATTGACAGTACAGTTTGAGTTATTCTTAATGTTTGGTAAACGGGTGTATTCTTTGATTTTCTTACACAAGTTCCATCACATAGAGTAAAGCATATGAATGTATTTGCTTCAGTGTCTTTGTTACTGTATTTTATTTATAATACTTGCACAAGAAATGAAAGTAGCCTATATTGAGCTGTGGTTTGAGGGCTACAATATGTCCCAAGTAGTTTATAAAGGCAAACAATATCTGACGTGCAGACCAATGTTTTTTTTTTTTTTTTTTTTTTTTTTTAAATATAGTTCTGTTTCCTGTAGAAAGTAGAACAATACTCTACAACAAAGATCTCTCTGAATTTTGGCAGATCTCATTTGTCATGTGGAGTGATGGGTTTGTGGAAAACAAGGGGAGATAAAAAAAACACTGCTTTGTTTTGGAAATCCCTTAGCACAAGTTACCGACTATATGAACCAGGGGATATATTAGTAGGGGCCTGTCTGTGCGTCATACTTACACTTTTACGTACGTGTGTGTGTGTGTGTGTGTGGTGGATGTAGGTCATTGAGGTCTAACGTCCTATTGCTAGCTCTGAATTTTGCTGGGAATGTATATTATTAACTCACTTGTTGATTCTGTCCCCCCCCACCCCAGAAGTGTGGCAGAGAAGGACAAGGCAAACATGTTTACTAGATCGAGGAAGTTAATACGCTCCTCTGGTTCTGAGCCACCCGAACTGGGGAACGTAGACATCTGTACCCTGGCCGACAGCATCTGTCGCTACGACCTGAATGAAACAGACGTAGCCTGGCTGGAGGTCATCAATGAGGAATTCAGGGAAATGGGTATGGCACTTTTACATTAAAAAAAAAAAAATAAATAATAATAATAATAATTCAAATATGGGTTAGTTACTGCTAGTAGTAAAAGTATATAGATCTGTGGTCTTCACTTAAATTTAGATTAGAATATGTTAGGGGTGTGTTATGGCCTTTATTCCCCTAACACAATTCTTCACCCTTTTCAGCAAAAGTAATCAAATCTAGACGCAAACTGCTCCTTCAGCAGTCCTATATTTTATTTTTTTGGTTTGTTTTTCTTCCCCACTGGCTTCCCTCTTTTTTTTAAAGTAAAAATAACCCTCCTATTTCTATACAATGAAAATCATGAAGTCACCAATGGCATGTGTTCCAGTAAGGGTTGTACAAGAATCAACACTGCTTCCAGCGTTTGTGCTGTGTTAACCTGGGCAGACAGCATGAAGAGGATTGCGCACGGCTCTGGTTACTTTGATCCCAGCTGGGACTGAGACTTCAGTCACTCTTACTCACGTAATTGCCTGCTGAAAAAAGCTGTGAGTGAGGACCAGTGCTGTAAGGGAGGGGGTGGGGGTGAGATAATGAATGCGTCTGTACTGAAAACTGCATTGCATAATTCTTTGTGGTCATTTTTTTTAAATATCTATATATAAACACTTGCGGTTTTGGTGCCTGTTGAGGGCTTGTAGCAAACCAAAGTTTAAAAAGTAAAAATTGACGAAATGCTGTTTTAAAAAAAAAATAAATAAAAAAAAAATAAATAAATAAAAATAAAAATAAAAATAAAAAAATTACTGAAGTATCCCCTCCTGAAAATGTGTGCAACAGCTGCTGACCTGTTGTTGACCAGCAAGAGATGGGAATTGGAAAGCAGGGGAGTTGGTTTCTTGCTGTGTAGCAGGTGAAATAGAAAACTCTCAGTGGTTTACAGGAATTTAGAAGCGATTTAAATCCATTTTCTTTTTCTGTCTTACCTTTTTATATGCATTAACAAAACTGGTAGTCAGTAGATACAGTACCAAGAAGCTACGATATATTATTTTTTGAACTTGAAAAATCTGTGTATTTGGAATTAAGAAAAAAAGACCCCCCCCCCCCCCCCCCAAATAAAAAAGACAATAACAAACATCACACAAATAAGAGCCAATTACATTGTTAAAAGCCTTTTAAGATGTGAGAAAAAAGGCAACGGGATAGATTTCTATAGGCTGTTTTAACAAAGATTTGGAATAAGACAAAGATTAGAAACCAGCTGTCTTGAGATCAGTAAATAGAAACCACTTCAAATATTCTGTTTTGAGTAATAAATCAAACCTCTTCCAGCTCTCAACACTAGTTTTTAGAGGTGAATTAGTAAACAAGACTCAAAGGATTACTGGTTGAGAAACATTTAAAAACCCAATTATGTAGAGGATTGTTCTGTAGAACCGCTGGTCGCTGAGTAAATGGAACTTTAAAGGAGGGTAAATGAGATCTCATTTCTCAGTAGTGTGCTCTTGTAATAATGGTGGGTTGAACATACCCAAGGAGAACGTGCTGTATCGGATTGAATTCTGCAGGTTTGCCAGAAGTGGATGAACTCACTATGGAAAGGGTCATGGAAGAATTTGAGAGGCGTTGTTATGACAACATGAACCACGCCATCGAGTCTGAGGAGGGGCTGGGCATCGAGTACGACGAAGATGTTGTTTGCGATGTCTGCCAGTCACCTGATGGGGAAGACGGGAACGAAATGGTCTTCTGTGACAAATGCAACATTTGTGTACACCAGGTATGCCAGCAATATAGTTAAAGTTACAGCCAATCGGATCTCTCCATTGTCGTAAGATATGTCAGTTCTGTAGTGTATGAAATTGAAGTAGTTTTTTAAGATGATTTAAAAAAAATAAAAAATAAATAAACATTCCATCACTATGCCAACCGTGGAGACTTCTTCAGATGAGAGCAAAGTAAAAAGAAAAAATGTCAAACTTTATTATCACCTAATTTATATTATATTAAGCCTAATTATGCTACACTTATTTTGACAGCCAGCATGTAGTGGTGACATCACAATAGCAACTTCACCAAGCTTTGAATTCAGAGCTCCCCACAGCAACGGCAATGTTTAATCCTTAAAACAAAAATAGTGAATACAGTAGACCCCTGTTAATCCGTTCAGATTGGAACCGATTTGAGCCCGAATTAGTGAAAAACACGGATTAGCCGAAATCGAGTTTACTGTTTGGGGAAATCCCTGTGCTATTAATTAAAAACTCGAAAAATACAATCCTACACATAAAATATGATGTCCCAACAATGATCAACATATATACTGTACATGTTGTTCAGAGGCAGAGAGATGGTTTAAAAGAAGTCACTGATCTTGAGTTGAATTGTCATAAGTGCTCTTCATATTCAGACTGCCAGGCTAAGAGTCCTAAATCTGCTTTCTGTTCGCTTGTCACTGGTTTCAGTAACTACAATACAGTACTGTCTGTTGGCTTGCAGTATACTGTACACAATTAAATTAAATGATGACAGTCTGCTTTCGCACAGATACACTGTTTTCTGCACTAATAAAGCGTGCGAATACCAGCTTCTGCATAGATCAGATGATTTCTACACTAAAGTACTGTATCAAACCACACGAAACAATCGAAACACGTATCATTGAAACACGGGTTACCGGGAGTGTACTGTGTAGCAAACTATCAGAAACAGTAAATGGTGAATTATGCGTGGTACAGTATGAAACAAAAAACGCTGTGGTCTTTCGTGAGCAACGTACATATTGATTGATTGATTTATTTTTCCAGTACCCATGTAGAACCGCTGTGTATCCTCTGTTCCAGAAAGTGGCAGCAGGCATTGATTAGCCCTGCTAAAAAAAATAAAAAATAAAAAATAAATAAAAAAATAAAAAAAAAATTCAAAAATTATATTTGAATGCAAAAGGTGGACTTGAAGGACAAAGTTAGTATTTCAGAGATTTGTTTAAATGTGTTTTTGTTTGAGAGCAGTGTTATGCAGTACTGTGGTGGTTTGGATCACTGATCTCCAGGGTTTACTGTGTTACTGTAAATCTCCTTCTGCAAATTCTTTGTATTTACAGTTTATTTGGAAAGTTTAATATCTGTCAGTGCATTTGTATTTCCTTATGAACAGAACTTGATTTTACAAACCTCTTGTAACTATTTGTTAGAGTAATTATAGGTGTCAAACTGTTAGCAGTGACCGCTCAACCTTGCAAAAAGTACAGCTGCTATTCCGATCACAGTTATTGCAGGCAAAATTTAAATGGAAGCCATCTTCATAGTACAATAAATAAATAAATAAAATAAATTCATAGTACACACACAATTCAGAATGCGTATGCATTCCAGAATGGCTGGAGGCAGATTTTTTTTTTAATGGTGCATAATTTCTAAATGAATAGTAACCGCCATCCTCCACTTCCCACCACCGACACACACACACACACATCATTTTCTTATTAATGTGTGAAATGCAAAGTTTGCGCTTCTGATGGAAAGCATGCATCTGGCAGACACGTGCCTCTGGAGTTACCGTACCTCGGATATCATTTTACCAGTCATTGATGCTTGCTTTACTTCTCATCTTCCTTGTGTGCAGCCGCAGTGCATTCCATTGTGACACTGTGTTTTTTTGGTTTGTGTGTTTTTCATTAAAGGCCTGCTACGGTATCCTGAAAGTGCCTGAAGGCAGCTGGTTGTGTCGCACCTGTGCTCTGGGCGTCCAGCCCAAGTGTTTACTCTGCCCTAAAAAGGGTGGGGCTATGAAACCAACACCCAGTGGAACAAAGTGGGTTCACGTCAGCTGTGCTTTGTGGATACCAGAGGTAAGGGGGCTATTGTAATGATGTACAGACAACGGAGGATCTAAGCTGTTCACTTACTTCTACTGTATTTCCATTGTATTTACACATGGTTTCACAGATCCTGATTTAATATGTAATATTGGACTGCCAACATCTGGTTTCACAGACCCTGGTTAGCACTAATCTTGGACTACCTAATGTTACTTTAGGTAAGGTTAATTCAAGATTAGTGATTTATCAGGGCCTGTGAAACCTTAGGTAAGGTGCAAGATTGAGCTAATCGGGGTCTGTTTAAACTAGCTTTTAGTACTGTAAATAATCCCATGTAATGTAGTTAAAGAGGTGGCTGTATTTAGATTTGCTGGTTTTTAACCTTAGTCTTACAGCTACCATGCAGAACCCATTTAATGTGGAATCTAATGCACTGGGTATAACCCAGTTGGGGTTGGGGATGGTAATTCTAATAGAAATCAGAAGCTTTTGGTTCCATGGTTCAAACTATTCTCTTTTTTTTTATTTTTTATAAAAACCCATTCACCCAAAGTACAGGATTTAACTTTGTTCCATAATAAGAAACCACAATTACAGCAGGCTTGCAAAAAGCCAACCACATAGTATTTGACTCATCCTGCCCCGAGGCAAGTGACTCTTAGTGAAACAATATAACACAAGTTTAATGTAGAGCAGCTGTTCGTTAAGGTTCTTTACTGTTGAATATCAGAGTCTTGTGTACATGTAATAGCAGAGCCTCATAGAAATGCATTCCTTGTACATGCATAAATTCATTTATGCGCCTTTGTGGATGTCACACTGTTAAGAAACCAGGCATTAAATATATGCATTAAAGCGCACTGGTTAAAACAACAAAGGCTGTTCAAAACTCTAGCAGCATGTGTGTTTATTAAGAGAAAGTACCAAACAATTGGCCTTGCTTTTATTGAAAATTCGGATTGAGAGGTGCTGCTGTAAATTAAATAGGCTTTCACATCTTGGGAGCAGGCACTTTGCTACTTGATTATAATTGTATTGGCATATATGAAAGATATATAACCATCCACTCAATATATCGAGGGCTGTGATATAGCGAGAGACCCATAGAGAAATAAGTAGGCTAACAAATGCTGTACAACCACTCCCTTGTTTTATCGGGGGCGTCAGGGTCCAGGATAAATCCTCAACGCAAAACACGCTTTTTCTCATTTCATATAAAAAGCAGCACACAGTTTTAATTTGTACTGCGGAGGGTAACTGCTAATTTCATGAGTGTTCCTCTCCTTTCTTGCGGCATTGAAAGAATCCATTCACAACATAGGAGGCTTGTTGCTAGGGAGCCGACGTCACTGTCACTGCCTTGTGACTTGCTGGTGCATTGCTGCCACATGTGAACACCTCATTGGCTAAAATTAAAACCGCTTCAGCAAGTAGAGATTTAATTTGCTTTGTGTTATTGTGTAATGTGTGTGTGATAACAGTACGATATTAATGCTTTGTTTTTAATTGTTTTGTATATTTTTGTTTGATATACAGTATGAAATAAACAGTAATTGTAAATGAATTTGCCTATGTATATTGCAGCTAAGGCATATGCAGTTAGACAGTAAAAATGGGGAGCCAACTCCAGGACCGATATATCTGAATCCGCAGTATAGCGAAGGGCAATATAACGACAATTTCTTATTTTAAAATTGTGTTCTTTAGAATTGATTGTAAGTACAACATGTATTTTTTTATGTTTGCTTTACTCATTGTGAGGATAATTGTAGTACATAGTTGTGTAGTACTATTTAAGCCTACTCCCTTTTTTTTTTACACACGCATGAAGTAAACAATTCTATGTTTGGGTATTTTGTGTTTCTCATGTTCATTTTTTAACACTTGACATTTAAAACACATGTATTTCAGTGCCATATGTGTACAACTACAGTATATATTGTTGTTCCATACACTTAGAGTGGCTTTTTGCTTATTGGCAACTTTCGGTTAATGACAACTTTTTGCTGGGAACCGAGAGGTTGTTAATAAGCGACATCTACTGTGTGTGTGTCTATGGCATATAACATTTATTTTTCCCTGCAAACACAGTGCATTAATGTCAGTTGTAGTACTTCAGAAGAATATTCTGCCATAACACGGTTAGCAGTCATCCTTTCTCCACTTACAACTTGAGCCAAAATAGCAGCCAAATACACTGAAATGTGAAAATAAAAAAATAAAAATTACACAAACCATTTAAATACAGTTCATACAGCTTCACAATGTCTGGGGTGTTTCTAGGGCCATAAACTTGAATCGCTTTCTATTTTGAATCGTTGTTGTTGATGACTACTTTAATAAAAGCAGTGTAAATATTGTGTGTTGTTTTTCAATGCAGGTGAGCATCGGAAGCCCAGAGAAGATGGAGCCCATCACAAAGGTGTCGCACATCCCTAACAGTCGATGGGCATTGGTGTGTCACCTGTGCAAGGAGAAGTCAGGAGCCTGTATACAGGTTCGGAAACTACTTGAATACATTGCACCTCTTCAAACTTTTTATTGTTTGTGATTGGTTTATTTTATGCATCCTAAATGCACTGTTGGCAAATACACTTTTTTTTCTAAAATTACCACAGTGTACGCAGAATAATATTATATTAACTTGTACTTGGGCAAAAACAGGCTGCTTTTTATATGGTAAAAACTTGTTTAGTCACACATGAGTAAATGAGGACAAAGTGATAAAGCCTCATCCATTTCCTTTTGTCTAGCATACATCAAAGAACTTAATTTCCTACTTAACCACTTAGATTGAAATAGGGAAGTACAGCTTGACTCTGACAGCTGCAGAAATGATGTAGTCCCCTGTTAAATTAGAGAATTAAAAATACATATATACAATTATATGAACATTGTAAAACTGTCTGCTTTGAATTTGCATTGGACCTGAATAACTGCATGTTGATGCTTCTCTTTCTTGGATAGTCTTATTTTGATATAAGTAACCTATTAGGGAATGTTCTGTAATATTACTTCACAGCACACAGTGCTGCAGAATGAACTTGGATGAACCAGCTGTCATAGCAACAGGTGCTCCTATTCACTCAAGATTGTTTCCTGTATCTTAGAATGAGCTCACACCAGTATGTGTGTATTCACATGCACTACTGTAGTAAATCATTACTTAATTCATTTTTAATACAGATAATAGAATAACATCTACAATAACAGCTGTCAGGACTGCCACTTGTTTAAAATGACTGACATTTGAGGGATAGCCTATTTACGTAAGTGTGTGTGTGCACAGATGGGTGGTGTTTTGTTCAACCCCTATATGTTTCTGTTTAAGAAAACAGTGGGGGTTCGCAATGTGTATATACTATGAACATGAGCTAGCTATGAGGTGCAGTGCTTTGGTGTTGCTTGACGATTTGATAATTCACAATTCAGTTCATAACACCATGTTACCAGAACGTTGTACACATACTGTACAGTGAAATCTCTCAATTAAGACTACCAAAGTAAAAACAGTGGGGGTTAGCAATGTTAAGAATAAAGTAAACATGAGCTAGTTATGTGGTGCAGTGCTTCCACGTTCTATGTTTAGTGTGTAGATACCGGAACATTGTACGGTGGAATCCCTCGATTATAACCACCAAACTAACCAAGTGAAAAAATGCGTGTCCAAAGTAAAGGTAGTTGATTTAACATTTAATCACATGTAAGGATATCCTGGGATCTTTTTTCTTTTTTTTCTTTTTTTTTTTTTTTTTAATAATTTCAACAAAATGCTTGCCAAAAATGTTGTAATTCATCGTGTTTTTATTCCTTTGCATTAATCAGTGTTTGTATTACTGTATGTGCCTTTTTGCAGTGCTCTGCGAAGAACTGCCGAACTGCATTCCACGTGACATGTGCGTTCCAGTGCTGCTTGGAGATGAAGACCCTCCTGGAGGACAATGACGAGGTGAAGTTTAAGTCCTTCTGCCTGAAGCACAGCGACAAGCCGGAGACAGAGGGGTGCTCGGAGGAGGAGGAGGAGGAGGAGGAAGCCGAGGAGGAGAGGGTAGCGGTGCTGAACCCCAACCAGCAGAGCATGAGCCAGCGAAAGCAGAAACTGCAGCAGCTGGAGGAGGAGTTCTTCAAGTTTGCCAACTCAGGCGAGGTGGCGCAGTCCCTCCGGCTGCCAGAGGAGCAGGTGGACTTCATTTACCAGTACTGGAAACTCAAGAGGAAGACAAGCTTCAACAAGCCGCTCATCACTCCCAAGAGGGATGAGGAGGACAACCTGGCCAAGCAGGAGCAGGACGTGCTGTTCAGGAGGCTGCAGCTCTTCACACACCTCCGGCAAGACCTGGAGCGGGTACGTAAGGCCAGGCATCAAGAACAGGGAAGAAACCAACCGGACAGCTGCAGCAGCTGGGCTTTTAGACAGGATAGTAATGTTCCAGCTTACAGACAGATCCATCACGCACAGTCTTCAAAATAAATAAAAACAAACAACAAAAATACTCGCCCAAAAAATCAGCTAGTTTGCTTGTATAGTTTTGAATTGATGTCTGGGTATTTGTTTTTGAGTGAGTGTGATGGAAGAACATTCTCCATTGCTTAGAATTTCTGGAAGTCAGGAGGAGGAGAGATCTAATAGGTCTACACAGATGAGGTAAATTCTGATTACTGACACAATCTTTTTTTAACTTTGACTTGTATAGATAAAACTGCAGTATTACACTGCTGTGCAAAAGTCTTAGACATGTTGCATTTTTCTACTCTGATGCATTATGAGCGTCAACAATTTACTCAAAGCCTCCACTAGTGTTTTCTACTATTATAACAACCTTGACTTGCATAAAGAAGGAAAAACATTGAGTGAAATGAGCTTGCATCACTCGATTTTCAAGGTGTGGTATCCGAAGCATAATCAAGTACAGAGAAACATCATCTGTAATTGACAAACGCAGGACTGGAAGACCCAAAAAGCTGACCAACAAGGATGAGCAATACTTGAAGATAATATCCTTAAGGAATATAAAAGAAGACAGGCGTTGAATTGACAACAGAACTGGCAGAAGACACAGGTGAGGTTGTCCATCAAATCAACAGTACGAAGGTCACTCTTGAAATCAGGACTTAAAGGGTGTTGCAGTAAGAATACCTCTTAAGAAAGGGGAACAAGACTAAAATGCTTAAATATGCACAAGACCACAGAAATGAGACTACGGAACAATGGTCAAAGGTGCTTTGGACTGTTGATGGATGAACAATGACACCTGTGCCTTCTGCCAGTTCTGTTGTCAGTTTAACGCTTGTCTTTTTATTCCTTAAGGATATTATCTTCAAGTATTGCTCATCCTTGATTATGCTTTGGATACCACACCTTGAAATTCAAGCGATGCAAGCTATTTCACTCGGTGTTTTTCCTTCTTTATGCAAGTCAAGGTTGTTATAATAGTAGAAAACACTAGTGGAGGCTTTGAGTAAATTGTTGATACTCATAATGCATCAGAGTAGAAAAATGCAACATGTCAAGATTTTTGCACAGCAGTGTATATGTTTTATTTTTTTATTTTTTATATATAGCTAGACCAGTGCCAGTCTCAAATGATTAAACTTCCATGTGGTTATAATACATACAAATCTGCATTTATTATAACCCACTCCCGAAGTGACTTTGCAGAGATGCACTAAAACAAAAAAGAAAGATGAAATCTCAGGCTCTTAGTAATTGGCTTTGAAATATTGAACCCAGAAAATAGTAGTGCTTGCAGGCTCATCTCTACAGCGATGAAACTGGCTCTAAGAATAGCAGGTCTGTCTTTTCTTGATCTGTCTGCCACCTGATTGTAGCAGCAGCTAGAAACAGTGTGTGCAAAATAGGAGACAGTTCAGTAAACTAATAGTCCTGGACTTGATAGCTACATGGAGATGTCTTTTTACATTACTTATTTAATTGTCTTTTAATCAGAAACTGTTTTTTTAACCTAATGACATCTAGCATGTCTATTAAAAGTAACTATGTGTCTAAGGACTTTGCAAAAAGTTGAACCGATTCTCTCTCGCACCCAGTAACAGTTTGGATTTAAAACAAAGTGCGCCCCATTGGTAATAGCTAAGAATATTTTACATTGCAGCTGGTGATTGGTGATTTATTTATTTATTTTTTCAATTCAATTCACAATCATAGAAAGTTGTGGAGGGGAACAAACTTTCTTGATTATTCACAATGTTTTCACTCGTGACATTACATTTATTATTATTATTTTTTTATGAGGAATCATTTGATTTTATTAAACTGTTCTTGATCGATGTTTGTTTGGTTAACAGCTAGTGCTGCACAAACCGGTTATTCGATTATTGGGATAAGGCTCTCCACATAAATCAGATGCGGACAGTCATGTAAGAGTCATTGGTGTTGATTGGGCTAGTTTACCATTCAACGTGAAACCAGTGAAGAAACAGCTGCTTGGATTTGTGGTGATTTCTGCTTTTTAAAGACCGCAATCCACACAAATACAAGCAGCTGTTTATTCACTTGTTTCACTTGGATTGGTAAATCAGTCCAGTCATCACCAATTACCCTTGCCTGTGGAGTGCTTGATCCAAAATAATTAGATTGTGCAGTACTATCAACAACTGTCTGAAAGCTTCATGTGTACCAACCAGTCAGAGTTAAAGCTTTCACTGACAGAAGCTCTGCTACTTATCAACAGATGGATTAATTCATCAGCCCTACTTTCTCGGTTCTGACCTGAGGCGGCACATGCAGAAATTATTAACCTCCTCAGACTTGCATTTCTTGACTTTCCCAGCTAGAACACATGAGGCACTCGCAGAGTTCTGGCTCCTGACCTACTGCAACTGGATTATTATTATTTTTTTCTCTCCAGCAAATGGGGACAAAATACATCTTCATGTACTTTCCCACTTTCAGTTTCAGTGTGGCATTTGTCTATCAGTGCCTTTCCGTGCACAAAAAAAAAGTTAGTCTTTTTTTATTCCATCTAATGAAAACTGAAACTTAGTGATTACATTGGCTGAAGCTGTTTTTGTGGAGATTGTGCAAGTGAGATATCGGAATGTTTTTAAACACCAGCCAACAAATATGATTAGCTATAGTCGCTTTCAAAATGCAGTACTTTACATGGTCCTAAACTTGCAGCTGACTGATACTTCATCAGTATTCTAATACTAATTTAAACCTGCCTTGACATCTGATGATTAGGCTACAGTAGCCTTAAAGGGCAGAAGCAGAAATTGAAAGCGATAGACTGGGCAGGAGAAACCCAAGGAAGAGAATCACAGCAAGTCAAACTGAATTACTGTCGTTTTTATTGTTTTATATATAGATTGCATAATGATGGAAATCCAGGAACAGGTTTAAGCAAGTTGGGAGAGGGGAGGGGGGGAGAGAAGGGAGGAGGAGGAGGGGGGAGGGAGGGGGAGGGAGGAGGGAGGAGGGAGGGGGGGGGAGAGGAGGGAGGGGGGGGGAGAGGAGGGAGGAGGGAGGGGGGGGGAGAGGAGGGAGGAGGGAGGGGGGGGGAGAGGAGGGAGGGGGGGGGAGAGGAGGGAGGAGGGAGGGGGGGGAGAGGAGGGAGGAGGGAGGGGGGGGAGAGGAGGGAGGAGGAGGAGGGGGTGGAGAGGAGGGAGGAGGAGGAGGGGGTGGAGAGGAGGGAGGAGGAGGAGGGGGGGGGAGAGGAGGGAGGAGGAGGAGGGGGGGGAGAGGAGTTAGATATATTCACAAGTATCAAGAAAAGTTGCAAAACCGTGCAGGAGATCTGTTAAAATAGACTTTTGAGGTGTAGTGTATTTAAGTTTGAAAAAAATATCAGGGAGGATACAAACAGTATACAGAATGACATTGGCTGTGCATGCAAAGTAGAGAGGATTTCACCATCAGTAAAGAAGAGGCATTTAAAAACACAATTTCAATAAGCTAGGACTTGGAGTCCTATAGGTATGTTGTTACCCAGAATGTCATTCATTTACTAACAATGCAGAATGATTAGGTGAGAGATTTGTTCTTTAATTTACCCCATAAAAATGGGTTTCTGAAAAGGTGACTGGCAAGACTGGTGTCACATTGAATTGTCAGTCACAGTCCCAGACATTAAAATGAAAAACAATTGGCAATAAATCTATAACATTCAGGTATCAGCCCTGCAATGATTTTTATATAGAAGAAGGGATGATTTTCTGTTCAGGGGATATCAAGATATTTCGTAAGAAAGCAGGTAGGTAACTGGAAGAAATGGGAGTTCATAATATTGATTTTGTACAGATACTCAAATGATTGTATCGCCGATAAATTGAAAGTATACAATAACATATATACAGTAACATTCCCAATCCAGAAACCTAGAAACGTTATACAATGCTGCCTTTAAATATACAGCGTACTTTACAGTGCTGTGTTTTGTAAATACTGTACCAGTGATAGAGGGGCTGAAGGTGCATTGTGCATTTTGTTTAACAACTGGGTGGAAAAGCATTGCTCGCAACATGACAAGTTTTTGTTTGGAGGTCTGAGAAGTGCTATAGAATACAGTGTCGTTTTTTATAACACTATTATGGCAGCTCTATTTATCAATATTGGTTGTGCTCAGATATTCCCTTTTATCAGGTGATTAAATTGCCAGGGACATGCAGCTGGGCACATTGTAAACCTACCAGTCAAGGGAGCTCAAAATAACCAGGAGAGCATTTCATCAAAATGCCTTATCCCTGGTGTGTGCGCTTCCAGATAAAATCACTCCCATATAAAGCTAGTAAAGCAGGGCTTGTGTGTGGATGCCTGCACTGGGAATATGACATTTAATCCAAACTATCTCCAGGTTATTCTTAGCTTGTGCGAAAAAATATGTATGGAATGCGCTTATGTTGAAAAAGATATCAAAGGGATGTGTGAAGTGTAACTACAGTGCACTTCTAAATGCTACACGGGTACTGATCGAGTAGACACACTTTGTTCTTTTTTGCTCTTAGCAGCTAAATAAATGCAGAAATAAACTCTGATCTGAATATATAATAAAAGATTGATCTTACTTTAACCAGTAAGATAAATAATTGTTTTGACCAAGTGTTATCAAGAGCGAAACCTTTGTTTTTTTGTTTTTTTAGGTTCGAAATCTCACGTACATGGTGACGAGAAGAGAAAAGATGAAGAGATCTGTGTGCAGAGTACAGGAGCAGGTCTTCCATCATCACATCAAATTGCTGGAGGAGGAGCAGCTTGCAGGTAGGCAGGCTTGGGGACTTCGTGATGGGAGCCGGGGGTAGGACTGCAGGTGTTGGCTGAGAACACTTAGTCTTGAGTCGGTTCTGGACAGGGTTGGGCTCAGTTCCTTTTTCAATTCCAATTCTATTTCCAGTGCCTTTTTAAAATCAATTCCAAATTCCAATTCCCATTCTCTTTTAATCATTTCCAACACATCATTGATCACAATTGCAATTAGTGTTCTGTTAAAATGAGATTCTCACAGTGGAAACAAATTGAAGTCACTGTTAGTCTATGAAATTATCTTCAAATGAAAGCAGTTGAACAATCAACAAATAACAGGTCTCTAAAATATTAATCCCAATGAAGGATGTATAGATAAAGATGAGATGTGATACCTTTTATTGGACTAAATAAACAATAATTAATCACAAGCTTTCAAGACCTCAAAGGTCTCTCTGAGTTGAAAGTAGGCAGGATTGATATGGCTACCATTTCATCTGTCAGCTTCGAAGGTATTGTATTTGGAATTGGGAATTGCTTTTAAAAATTAATTGGAAATAGAATTGGAATTGAAAAACAGGAATTGACCCTAACCCTGGTCCTGGAGCACCTATGTGGTCTAGACCTACCTAGTTGATGGATCCCCCCCCCCCCCCCCCCCAGCCATTTAGTGTGATGTGCACTAAGTGGCTCACACGACTGCACTTCAGGTGAGTGTAAAGCACTTTGAGATGGTAAAAGATCATTTAAGTGTCTCTGTGAAGGCAGTGTGTTTTTGTAGACCCACTGTTGTGTCAGTGACCAAATATGGCTGCCATATGGAGACAGTACATTTTGAATTATTGTTTTCAGAATTGGTGCACAGCTGTATTCTATTTTCCGCAGTTCTATTATTTGTCTTTACAAACCATCTGATTTTCCCACTTCCTGTTAAACACCTGGGTATAAGCCTGGGAGGTTATTTATTTATTTTTTTTTCACAAAAACACATTTGGTAGTGACCTCATGGCAATCAATGTGCAACAGGTATGTTTAAAAGAAAAGAGTAAACAAATGAAAAAAGAAAGAATGCACACTTACATGCTGAATACAGTAATTGCATGTCCTTTCTCTTGAAAAAACTATCCAGCATAGATTGCTCCTCACGCCTGTTACCTGGTTGCAGTTTGTGTGAAGATGACGGACAGGCAACGATTGCATTTGTCGTGATTGTTCTAATAGGGCTAATTTGCATTGAAAAAATCGGTTCTTGCTGTTGGGATCGTTAAAAATGGGTGTAGTTATAAGAAGGGTTTGTTATAGTGAAGTTAGCCTGTATCTATATGTCTGATTCTGCTGAGTCGCGTAAAGTTGATATTAAGGCAAAAGTGGGGGAGGGGCATTGACTGAAATAACAAGCAATATTCTGTAATATTTAACATTAGCTAGATTACTTTAGAATTAGGCATGTTTAAAATTCAAAAGTCACAGCACACAGTTATGTTAAAGAATCAAGAAGTGCAGTTAACATTTATTAAATGGTGAAATACAAAGTAAACGGTTTGCCTGAAAAAAGGGTGCTGCATCCACTGTAGGCATTCAATACATGTATTCATTAAAATAGCTAAGTGCTTTCTTCCACAGCAATATGTAAGAAACTAAAACATGCTGTATTAAAAACCGGAGTAATACATCAGTAGCTGCCATCTTTCAACATAGCTTGCAGGATATTGTAAACATCTGGTTCACACAACATATAAACGAACCAAGGGCACTTAAACTGCATTCTGAACACAAACGAACTCTGTCCTGAAAAAAAATGTTAAAGGACCAAAAAAACAAATGAACTCAGTCCCTTTGCTCGCAGATAAGTGTGAACAGCAAGCACATTGATACATTGTTTCAAACTAAAACGAACCAGTTTTTTATATACAGTACATAGATATTAACAGTTTTATTTACATATAACATTATACAACATAAACAAAGATTTTAAAAGTCAAACTAAAACAGTAAACCTTTTTTCAATTTTTATTTCTCTTCCAATTTTAGGCGTACCATCATCGGGCCATTTGGAAGACTCATTCCTCTTCAAATGGCTCACTCCTTCTCTGGAAGATCCAAAGAAGCGAGCTTTTAAAAGCTTTTATTTCGGCCAGCTTCCGGGACATTTTGCAGGAAAGCCCTGGCCGGTTAAAGTGTCTCACAAGGGAGAGAAAGGCAAAGCCTCAAGAGATGTCAGGATAAGAACTTTGCAGAACCAGCAATCAAACGCAGCCAACGACTATGCCGGGAAACCAGACACCAGCAGCGATAGCAGCAGCAGAAAGGAGCAGGAAACTCAGGGCAGGCTCCCCAAGGCCGGGGTGAAACCAACTCACCATGAAGACCAAACGAATGTTCTGCTAACGTTGGAGCACAAAAAAGGAGAACGTGGCCTACGCAGTGAAGAGAACAAACATGGGCTGCGACAACGAGCCTCCTCCAAGCACAGCCAGAAGCCTCTGAGACCCATAGAGGAGACAGCACTGAGGCAGTCCGACATCAAGAGGGTGCCGTCCCGCCGCTTGTCTGGGGATGCAGTGCCTAAATGCAACGGGTCTCTGAAGAAAGCCAAATGCAACCAAACCACCGCTCCAGTGCCTACCTCCCCGCCCAGCCCCATGAAAAACTGGGGAGGCTTCAGAATCCCAAAGAAAGGGGAGAGGCTCCAGCATTGCGAGGGGCAGCCAGAGGCCTGCCAGAGGAAATCGCCCTCTGAGGACTTGAGCCTGGGTAAGGATTCCTGTAAAGGCAGAGCCAAGGCTCGTCTAAAGAAAGAGACTGAAAGCGATGGATACGCCCCGGACGCTGAGCTCAGTGACTCCGAGACGGAGGCGAAAGACAAAAAGTGTCGGCAGCCGCAGCGTCTCAGTGCGAGGGCCTCCCTTAACAGGAGGTACGGGACAGACATCATCCGGAGGAGCATCATGGCTTCTTGAGGGATGGAGTTAGTCACTTGCCTACAATATTTTTTTTTTTCTCAAAATGTATCTTGAAGTATGCTTAAAATATTCCATCACCATGCTGGTACTTTAATTAAGAATAATGGGCTTTGAAGTGCTTTGAGATGACTAATCAAAGTCCAGGTTGCTTTTTTGGCCTTTCGTTAAACTGAAGGTATTGAGTAGGGACCTGATTCAAACACATGCAACCCCCTCCAATTCAGAGAAACACTACACTACTTTTCTTTGAAAGTGAAGTTTGAGAGCTTGATAAACCAATCTCGGTGAAACTACTGGGTCTGAGGGCCATAGCATAGTCTTTTTAAAGTAGTTTATTTTTGTTAAAGAAAAAAAAAAAAATTGAAAATGACAATATGGTAAATGATTATCATTATGCACTGCAGCACCTAATTATGTTGATTTTGTCAACTTTGGTAGTTGCTTCCATGGCATTGTTTGCCACATTTTTGTTTGTGGAAAGTTATATTGAAGTTTACTTAATTTGGCAATTTTTAGCCACTTTTTCAACCGCAAGTAAAATAAGTCTATTGCGGTAATCCTTGTTATCCCTGTCTTTTCTCAGAGGTCTTTATTTCACTCTTCAGTGATCCCTGCTAGGAAGGGTATGACTGAAGCAGCAATATGTACCAGCCTAGTTGTCTCCTTTTGGAGGGTAGAGAAAGATCTGTACTAATGTCTAGTCTCCAGGGCAGACACTGAAACAAAGGTATTACTTTGAACATATTTGTTATTACAATAATAACTAATATATTTAAAAGGAAAGGTCCTGATCCACTGCCGGATTCAAACAATTCAACACATGATTTGTAACACACAGTAGAAAACTCCTTTTTTTCTGGAAAGGCTAAGAAGAGGCTTAAAGCCAGCGAATCATTTGCTTCTGGTAGTTTTATTGTGACCCTTAGTTTTGTGACATGTACAATACGTTTAATCATAGAGTTTGAGCTCTTGCCAAATGTGGGGTCTGCAGTCCCCTACAGCCCCTCTTTATAATAAAACATTTTGTGATTTATCTACAATAAGCAATAATAATATATTGGGCTGCCAGCAATAAAAGAATAATACCTTTTTTGGAGAAAATGAATAAACACAGTGTTAGATTTAAAGGTTTATTGTGAGTTTTTTGAATCTCAGAAATGTCAGGAAAGAAAATATGCATTTGGAGACACAAGCTGTCTTAATTGGTCTTTCGTATTCTTATGCATATGAAAAGTTTTTTTTTTGTTTGTTTGTTTTTTTACAATTTCCTCAGCAGTTGCAAAAAAAAGTTTAAACAAAATATGAGGTTAAAATCATTGCTTCTCTGCACATGCAAAAATGTATGTTTTACTTTAATTTACATTCAAGCTGGTAGCCATATTTTCCCCATAGTCTTGATTATAGACATAACAACTACAGAGATGTCTGTGAGATGCTTATGAATGCACATAATTGTAATGATGTTTGAGATCTGTCCATTGACAATGTATTTTCAGTGTCATACCTTACTTGATCATGATACAATAGATCAATGTGCAAGCGGAAATCCTTTTAATAACATTGCACAAACTACTTTGTACCTTTTAAAAATGTACAATACTGTGCTGAACACATTCAAACTGCTATACAGTCATAGTAGTTTAAGTTAATGAAGCTTCTGTAAAAGTTGCTCTGGCATGTCTAAAAGGAAGACGTGTAAATAAAGGGATATGTGTTGTACATTTATTTGACTTGCTGTAGTTGTGCATACTCTGTAATTTACAGTAAAAAAAAACTATTTTATATGACATGGCCCTTTGCTGTATTTATTTATTTTTTCTTTTGAAAGTATTTATAAAAGCAGTCAAGGACAACAGTGTTTTTGTTTATGAATGTAAATATAAAGGAATTGTACCTTTTTGTCTGTGAATAAACTGCTGTACATTTTGCAATACATAAAGCTTGTCATGTTTTTGTAGATTTCTAACTGGTAGCTTTTTCACTGTACTGGGAGTTTGTGTTTGTTGAGGGGAGGGGGAAGGTTTGTCTACTGTACATACGTCTTGTCCTAAAATCTTTTTATTGGAGTACTGGTTATGCTTTGAATTACATTCTGTTTTGGTTTCAGCTAGTTTGCAAACTGATATGTTACACCAATGGACTTTGTTTTAGATAAGCGGTCAGTAATTTTAGGGAATCAAGTTTACATTGTAGCACACAATATGACCTATGTGTGTGTCTGTAAACTCACCTTAAAAACAAAAGGCACTTCTTGTAAATGGATGCATAATTTTATGTATTAATAATTTAGAAAATACAGAACAATATTAGTATCTGATTTGTTTCTACGAAAAGCAGTGAAATAAAGTCACTATCAGTTTGTGTATATAAAAGGATAAAACTCCTGTTTCGAGGAGAATTACTTTTTAACTCAATTGCTGTCATGGATGTGTTACACATGCCAAATAGCAACATACATTTCAGATAAAATAAAAAAATAAAAAAAAATAATCCTTTTGTATGTCATGCGCATTAGGTAACTTCTCACATCTGAGTAAACTGGAGAGAGAATTCTACCAGCCCACAGTCCTAACTGGGGCTGACAAAAGTCCCTACCCAAACCAGTTTGATCTTGGTCCACTGCCAATTTCAAAGCGGATGAGGGAAATGTGCCATTAGTTCTAAAATGACATTTATATTTAAATCATTAAATTACGAGAATGGCATTTGTCTTCTCATGTAAGAGTAAATGATGTTTCCTGATCCCTATTAAGAGTACAGTACCTTTAAAAAAAACACACACACACAACACATTGTACAGATCCTCACCACCCAACAATACTTCCTCCCTGGTGATTTGATTTTATTGAATTATACTTTCAAATGTTAAGTGAATATTACATCTTATTGTTTCACACCAGTTCCTTATCTGATACACATGTTTTTGTATACAGTTACATGTATGCCAGTGTACACGGTGGCACTGAAATCCATAATTGGCAATATTTTCTTAGTTCACATAGTGTCCAGATCCACCATGGAGGGTGGTGTTCTTCTCTGTGGTGTTATTTTACTGAGCTGCAATGACAAAACAAGCATGTTTTACAATCATAGGTTTGGTCACAGCATCATGGAAAATCACTTAGTAACCTTACACAGTGTGTTCAGAACAGATCTTTACAATAAAGTGTAATAATAATAATTAGAATCTGTTTTCAGCAAGGGGTGCCTCTGAAACAGAGAACCCTCTCTGGTAGTTATTTGCATGTTAGTTGCTACAACCAAGTAACAACACAAGCCTATTGCTAATCAGTTGGCAGACTTCAAGATTAAAAATATATTTAAAAATGTTTGTTTTGTTATATTTTCTTGTTTATTATCTTTGATTTCTCACCATTCGGTGTGAAACTTTGCAGTCTTTCTTTTTCACCAAAGTTTGTAATTCTGGTATGAATTTATCAGACACAGCACATCTTAATGCAGCTTCTAGGTTTGTGTGCAGAAGGTGCGAGCGGTACTTTGACTTCATCAGGGTGATTGATGAGAATGTTGTGTTCTCACACACACACACACACACACACGACTCGAGCAAGGAGTGGCATGAAAAGCAAAAAAAACTGCCAGAAATGTATTTCAGTGCTATCTCTTCATAGCAGTATTGACACTCATTGAAATACATAGTAGGGAATTGTATTTTATTTAGTTTGCTTTTCGTGTCGTTTGCCTGGACTCTCAGAAACAGTGTAAATCCAGCTTTATACAGCATTTTAGCAAATAATCAAAAAGCAGTAACCAAGGAAGTAAAGAACACTCACACACACTGCTTTTCATCTTAACATTTTACCAACACAAACGCAAAAGTCAGTCAAAAGTACACATGAATAAGTATAGAGATCACAACCCTAACGACAATGTCTATTAAATCAGTATTGCAATTCTCCACATCTGGATTCCCAATTCACCACAGGTTGCTTGTGACTAACATACTGGACAACAGTGACTTAAAACAAAAAGTAACCATTATGAAGACGATTAAGACATGCTGAATTAAATCACTGTGTCTGGGACCCAAGTAGTTCAATATGGAAGTATTATACCGTGATTCACAGTCTGCCAGGAGAGAACAATTACAATAGAGCTAGTTCTCTTCAATGTTTTATCTGTACACAAACGGGAAGCACCGACTGGATCTAAGGAAACCATTGATTGCACTAGAAAGTGGTGTTACAGCAGATGAGAACTGTATCATTGCGTAATCTGCTCAATATGCACACCAGTCACCTCAAAGGTAAGCCACTGGGTGTCCTGGCATGGCTCATCCTCTGCCTCTTGCTCTCTTTTGACAGGTGTCCCCCAAGGCTCAGTCCTGGGACCCCTCCTGTTTTCTCTCTACACCCGCTCCCTTGGTCCACTCATCTCCCATGGCTTTTTGTATCATTTCTACAGTGATGATGCCCAGGTTTTCCTCTCCTTTCCCCCCTTTTGACAGATTTCCTCCTGTATCTCTACCTGCCTCTCGGCCATCTCCTGAATGCACTCACATCATCTCAAACTCAACCTCTTCAAATCAGACCTCCTTTTCTTCCCCCTTCTTCCTCCCCCACACCGGTGATCTCTCCCATCTCTATTCGTCTTCAATTCACCAAGAACCTCAGTGTCACCCTCGACCCCTCCCTCTCCTACTCTCACCACATCTCTACACTCTCACAAGTGTACCCAAGGAGTGACCTTTAAAAAGAGCTACTTGGTATTGGCATAAAATGAGTTATCGTAACTAAATTATTCTTATTTAATTCACTCTGTACATCGTTTTCTGTCACCACATCATCAGAAGTTTAAAAGCACCCCCAACGCCGAAATAGAGCGAACATTTCTTGCTACACCAGACTGTAACACCGTTCATAGTACACGTAATAATTACAGAAGTAAGAAATAACACCTAAAACAAACATGGTATTTATTTACATCCACAGCAGGAGCAGTGTTGAGATAACTTACTTTGCTCTTGTTCGGACACAACTTAATCTTACCATACTGATCTCGGTTAACGTAGGCCGGCGCATCACACAGGGCGAGGCAATCGACACACAGGCGGAGGGCAGGCAAGAACCCAGGACCTCTCGCACTAAAACATAGCGCCGATACTGCTGTACAAGAGAGCCGTCTCCTTTGCAAGGAGCGTATATCGGGCTTATGCCTTTGTGTGTGATTACATCACCTACCAGCCCTGCTGCTGCCTTCCTCCGTGCACGCTACAATATACTCACTGTATGCCCAATCTTACATAGAAAACGTAGGTGGTTTGTTTTTAAAAAAATGTTACACAATGTCATAACTCTGCTGTACGGTTACTGACTCAGGTATATGATTGTACATTCGGCCATCATCACCAACATCACCAACTTGAAACTGACTGGTCCATTCACGGTGCCCATGGAAACATGAGCCCAGAAACGAAATGCTTTCAGAGAAGGAATGTTTTACGTAATGAATCGTGGAAACTGCCGCTATTTCACTGGAACAAAGTAAATATTTTGAAACCTATTCACTGGAATATACGAGCACTATAACTTTTTTTTTTTAATTTTTGAAATAACTATTTTAGGCGGCTCATCTGGCAAAGTAGACGGCAATTTAGCCGACCGCCGGCTGGAAATGAGGAGGCTGCATACTACCCATTAACTGTTACCTGTTGGGAAGCTGTGGATGCTCTCTGTTCTGCTTGCAAGAGACGCTTTTGTAGTCTGCTGGCTTTCTCCTGATATTCCGCTGTTAGTTTTTCATACTTTAAAAAAATCAAATAAAACTTCTGTAGAATAATTACACCACAAAACGAAGTATAAATAATACACAAATGAGACCAATACACTTTCTGGAACAGCTGCCTTGTTAAACCTAATAATGTACATTCATGCCAGGAGGACTGACCACATTTACATAGCACCCACAAAGACTGTCTGACAGCTCTATGCAGTAATGTACAGCAACTGTAAAAATCAGGTACAGTAATTGTTCCATCAATTAGATAAGATTATAAAACTGGTCCAACTAAATCTCAAACTAAAATGTAATATTTAATATATTTAAAAAAATGTCACAAGATGTTTAACATGTTACAAATGACCCTTTGAGAGGGTAAACTTTACCTCCGAAATATTTTCGTGTTCTGTTTGGAGCTGAGCAACCAGTTCCTGGGAGCGTTGCTTTTGTCGACTCAATTCACTCCTGAAAACAAGCACAGAGAGGTGTTCTAGAAATGTACCCTTTTAACTAGAACAGTAGTTTTGCACAAGTGATAATACATTGAATTTTTTTTTTCTGTCAATAGCTACGTGACTGTAAACACCCAGAATCTGGGGCTGTGCTGCCGAGGGAAATTAAGAAATGAGGGAATGTTACTGTTTTTTTTAAACATTTTCTTTATATAATATATGCATATGCACTATACAATATGTGGTGGTTGTATTCCTCTTGGCTCTCACATTTCATGTCATTTGTAAGTGAGATCATGAATCAGCCATCTGCAAAAAGCAAAATGTTTTTTATTTAAACCAGCTGCACAGCTATGTGTTTCTTTCACTTCTTTCAAGACTAAATATTTATCTGGCTAAATTTAACTTGTGGCTGAGATGGTATCACACACCAGCTTCCAGGCACTGACAGGCATGGTGCGCCTGGACATACAGTATGTTTCTTAAAAGTTAAAGGGCTATGTAAAGGATCTTTTAGTTCAGAAAATGCAGCTCAATACAGGTTTAACCTTCCTCACCCACCATTCTGTTCATATTTGCTGGTTTGTTAAACTAGTTCTGTACCTTCTTTTAATAACATAAGAAAGTTTACAAACGAGAGGAGGCCATTCAGCCCATCTTGCTCATTTGGTTGTTAGTAGCTTATTGATCCCAGAATCTCATCAAGCAGCTTCTTGAAGGATCCCAGGGTGTCAGCTTCAACAACATTACTGGGGAGTTGGTTCCAGACCCTCAATTCTCTGTGTAAAAAAGTGCCTACTATTTTCTGTTCTGAATGCCCCTGGTTTCTTTTTTCAGGTCAAAAAAGTCCCCTGGGTCGACATTGTCAATACCTTTTAGAATTCCGAATGCTTGAATCAGATCTCTGCATAGTCGTCTTTGTTCAAGACTGAATAGATTCAATTCTTTTAGCCCGTCTACATACGACATGCCTTTTAAACCCGGGATAATTCTGGTTGCTCTTCTTTGCACTCTTTCTATAGCAGCAATATCCTTTTTGTAACTAGGTGACCAGAAATGAACACAATATTCTAGGTGAGATCTTACTAATGCATTGTAAAGTTTTAACATTACTTCCCTTGATTTAAATTCAACACTTCTCCCTATAAAGTCCCACGTAGGTGACAAAGGGAAAAACATGAATCCAGAATGAAACGGGTATCGGCACCATTTAAACCACTTAGAAAGCATGTGTAAATGAAAAAACAAGCAGTACAGGGTTAGTAACTTAACTCCAAGTTCAGAGACCATAGACTAACAACAAATGTTAAACAACCCATTATTTCTAATATTTTAAAACGGTTAATTCAAGTCACTCCTGGGGCTATGTAGACTCGCAGATTAAGTGCTTTTCATTGGCTTCGGTGAACAGTGTGCCAAATGCAACAAGCGTTACACCCCACTGCCTAAATGCCCTTTCAGTAGAGCTACAAATGCATTCACAGCAGGGTTTGGACATGTGGGCAGCACCCAAGGCCAAACATTAACCCACACTGCACTACAACCCGGAGGACACACAAACAGCTCTGAACACATTATCTGGTCAAAACTGACATATGACCAAGGCCATGTGAAAATATCAAAAATCTAAATCAAAGCAATTGTGAGTATGTTGAAAGCGATACTGAAAGAACATGTACAACACAGCAAGCAGCAACTGTAAGTAATGTAATGTGGGTTCTGCAACATCTGAATCACTTTAAAAATGATGAAGACATTTACATCAGTCTTTCCAGTGCTTCATTTGAATATATTACAGCTCATTTTTACTGAATGTTTTAGGGTAAAATATGTTGCTACACATCCATTCAATTGAGATTAATGATTTCCATTACACAAGAGTAGATGTTAAAACTTCATGCTGATTTGAACTCGGCTCTCGCCAAGATAAGCACCAACTAAGACGTAGCTTTACAGTAAACTAATGTGATCCATATGTGTCTCCATCCATTTACGTTTCCTTCCATATGATGATGTAGATATCCTTCTGTCTGGTGTTAATGGCTGAAGTGTAATGCTGGCTCCAGGGATCAGCTTATTTTGCCTCCCTGGCGCATCAGCACACACAACGGCTGCGATGCTGGCTCCGGGGATCAACCACAGCGCGGCCTCCCCAGCGCATCAGCATGACAACCGTCAGGATTGAGCTAAGTAGGGTACATCTCTGGGGTCTTCAAGTGGGCACCTTCCATCCTCAGTGTTTCGTCGACTAGCCCACGACACCTCAAGAGGGCTCGACGGTGATTCTGGCGTCCCAGCATCACCCCCCTCCATCCCCCACTCAACTCAGCCCAGCTTACTTACCTGTACATCAGCGTTTCTTTCTTTCTATTGTGCTTGAGATCCCCAGCCAGAATCTTTCCGTCTCAACCACAGCCAGTTGCTGCTCCTCTCTGCTGCTTCAGATAAGTTCTTCACTGTGCGACGCAACTCTTGGCCACTGAATCCGACGTCTCTGAGAAACCGGGTTGTAGAGTGTGCCACAAATCCTCGACAACCCACTTCCACTGGGTAAACCCGGACTCTCCATCCTCGCTGTTCCGCTTCAGTGGCTAGTTGAGCATACCGCAGTTTCTTCCTCTCATACGCCTCATCTACAGCATCCTCCCATGGCACTGTTAACTCTACCAGGTGAACAAGGCGTGCTGATCCAGACCACAAGACAATATCTGGTCGAAGGTTAGTGGTGGCAATCTCAGGTGGAAAAATAAGCCGTTGACCAACATCTGCCAGCATTTTCCAGTCTCTAGCAGCTTCCAGTTGTCCTGGGCGAGGATTGGTTTTAACACCTTTTCTTGGTGGTTGCTCTCCTGGGCGGAGGAATGTTGTCTTTTGTGTGTAATGTTTTGATGGAACAGGTGACAACTTATTGGTCATGTTACGCTTGTCTTCCAATGCTAAGGCCAAACATCGCAGCACCTGGTCATGGCGCCAAGTAAACCGCCCTTGGCTAAGAGCCACCTTACATCCTGTCAAAATGTGCCTTAATGTTGCAGGTGATGAACACAAAGGACATGAGGGATCCTCTCCTACCCAGAGGTTTAGGTTCTGTGGTGATGGGAGAACATCATATGTTGACCTGATGAGGAAACTGATTCTGCTCTGTTCCATTGACCATAGGTCTTGCCAGCCAATCTTGCGTTGTTCCACACTCTCTCATCTCATCCATTCTCCCTGCTTGGCCTGGGAAATGGCCTTTATACACCTCATCCTCTCCTCCTGCTTTTGCACCTCGTTGACTACCAGCTTCCTCCTTTGAGCTGGGGCTGCCTTGTGCCATGTAGGAGGAGCTGAACTGAGACCAAGACCCCCCCTTCCATGCTGAACTTGCCCCATGATATCACCAATTCGAAGGGCAGCCTTTGCATCTTCCACAGCTTTCTTTGCCGCCCACTTTCTTCCAGTTTTCAACACAGGTGCTGCCTCCCTTACGCATTTGTCGCGTGACTCTACTAATGTCATTTCCAGTCTGACCTTGGCGCACTTAAACTCTTCGGTTAGAGCGGAGACTGGTAGCTGCAGTATTCCTTTACCATAAATTCCCACTCTGCTGAGGCAGCGTGGAACTCCCAACCATTTCCTGATGTATGAACTGATTAAAGCTTCCAGCTTCTCTACTGTTGTCAAAGAAACCTCGTACACAGTCAGTGGCCACAGCAAGTGGTTAGGGCTCTGGACTCTTGACCAGAGGGTTGTGGGTTCAATCCCCAGTGGGGGACACTGCTGTTGTACCCTTGAGCAAGGTACTTTACCTAGATTGCTCCAGTAAAAACCCAACTGTATAAATGGGTAATTGTATGTAAAAATAAATAATGTGATATCTGTATAATGTGAAATAATGTATAATGTGATATCTTGTAACAATTGTAAGTTGCACTGGATAATTGCGTCTGCTAAGAAAATAAATAATAATAATAATAATAATAGAGCGCAGCTGTCTATGCTCTTCAACCCTTCCGCTGCTTGTTGTCTAGTAGGTATTATGAAACATTGTATTAATCCATTTTTTATACAGTTTTACAGGTGAATTGAAGTGCACAGGTTACAATCCGAGTAGTTAAAAAAAACGTTTAAAAAATCTCTAAAAATGGGTAAGTGGTGAACTTTAATACATTTAAAATTTAGGCTGAAATTGTTAGATGGACAATGTAGCTCAGTACAATTAAACATTCAATTAGAAATCGTATCCCTTCCAATGGTGAGTAAATCAAGTGATTCACAGACTTTGAGGTTCACTGTGTGGTGCCCTTGGCATGCTGGCTGACCCCTGCCCTTTGTCATGCAGCTGAAACGTTTACCTCTAGATTTGTATTATTTCTGATTCCACAAGCACGTACGCCTCCATCAGGAAGTGTCTGTTTCTGATTCTGCGTGCAGGTCCCAGACAGTCTACTCAAACTGGGTATGGTAGGGTGCTAGAGACTTTACATTAGATTATTAGATCATGTCCACACTACTTAAACAATCAAGAACCGTACTCAGAAACGTTTCAATTAATCCAGCTCAAAGCATCCACACTCAAGTACTGTTTCATGTTTAGTCAAGCTTAATGCATACAAACATTATCAAAATAGTTACAGTTCCTAGCAGTGCAATGGACCGGGAGGCTTAATATGATATTATCCCATCATGTACAGTATTTTATGTTCACAAGCCGGCAAACATGGAGCCTGTGCCCGTGGAGGCTTTGTTTCTTAAACACAAGCTACCTTTTTATGGAAGGCCATCTGGGTCAAAAATGTGATATTTAATACACGTTTCAAATATTTAGTACACGTTCTAATATGACTTTAGTACATGTTGTAATTCTAATTATTACGCATACTAATATGGCCAATCAGATCACTGAAAATGAAATGAGAACCAAATAATTCAAGAAAATTGTATGTGCAATAAATGATCCAATTAAAGCCACCTTACATCTGCCATTCCTGCCCAATTCGTGGTGGTATATGGACTTGGCATTGGGTAAAGTCTAGTGAAAGATAGGTAGACCCGGACCCTCCGAGATGAGTATCAACCAGCGGTTTCAGAGCTTTAGAAATTGCTTTAATTCAGTGGTAACCCAACTGCAACCAATATGTAATTTTAAATATCTGACAGATGTTGAAAGATCTGACATTGAACCGAATATTAGCTATGGTAACTCAATATTTTAATGTAAAACTGAAATAAATATAATTAGGAAATAAAAAAAAAAAAGGATTGTGTACATTGTTAATACAAACTGAACCATATCACGGGCAACATTGTCTGTCTCAAGAAGTCGGCAGCACTCAGCAAATCTATTATTATTATTATTATTACTATTATTATTATTATTACTATTATTACTATTATTATTATTATTATTTAGTCCCTAACTCTTACCAGTAAAAACTGAGCATTAGCATTACCCCTTCTCTTGGAAGATTACTTAACATGACATGGCTACAACAAAACATGTAAAGCTACTGCAACTTCACTGAGGTAAGCACCCAAATCTAAATAAAGCAATATACCATCATATATCAAATACACTTGCTCAACAGCAGGCACAATACATAATCTGTGGCTCTATCGCCAGTAGAACGACAATAACAATCTAACAAAATAACATGCATTTAAATATTACAGTGAGGTTCTCAAACCACATTACCTGATGTGATCTAATTCAGAACTGGGCTCAAGACTACTCCCTGAGGTGGCATAGAGTCCAGAGCAGTACGGTATTAAACGCTGCATAGTGTAGACGCCAACGGTATTAAGCACTTTTAAGCTTGTTTAAAAGCAACTAGTATGGTTTAAAGGCATAGTGTGGACAGGGCCTTATTGTCTAACTTTGGGCAGAACACTCTTGGGGGTAAAAGGTTATTTATTCAGCAGCACTTAAAGCATTAACCAACCACCTCTGAATATTATAAAAGCACAGTTGTATTTTGGTCATTTAGTTTATGGACTTATTAGAAGCACTTACTTCAGGTTGTTTAATTGCACCTCAAAGGCTTCTGCCAGCTTCCGGGCCTCCTCCTTCCAGCGCTTGGTGGTTTTCTGCTGAGCCATCAGCAGGCGGTTGAGTTCATTTGTGGAGTTGCGGCTGCTGTCCTCTAGCTCCCTCACGCGTGCTTCCAGACTGCACTCCTTCATCGAATGATCGTGCTCCATTGCTAAGACCTAAAAAATAATAATAATAAAAAAAACATCATTGGTAATGAAATCAGAGAATGTAAGTGAATCCGGAACTCCATATTCAGGAGGTGCCTATGTGATGACATGCAATTTCACCATTGGTCTAAGGTAAGGATTTATTTTAAGCAGACAAGATAGCATTAGTGTTCAGGGGACAGAATAGAATAAACTTCACAATAACCTTAAACCTATAAAATAAACAACAAACCTTAGTTGATTGTGCTGCTCTTTGTACCTGTTGCTTTGCCTTCCTCTGCACCTCAAGGCTGGACTTTCTCAACTCCTCCATTTCCTTGCGGAGTCGATCGTTCTCCTGCAGAAGCCTCAACCTCTCCTCGCTGACAGTGTCACAGTCCCCTCGGATCACCTCCACAGTGCCCTGCAACTTCCCAATGGTCTCCTGACAGCGGGACATCTCCTCCTCAGAGCTAATGCATAAAACTAATTGTTTACCACCTCATACTTGAAGATTACATGCAGGTATTTTCACATCTAAACAGCAAATGGGTTTTATATATCAGTTCAAGGTATGATTTGTTAGATATTAATTGTTGTCAGTACCCATAACCAGTGATGTGCATCCCAACAGTGGATACATATTAGAACTAAAGGCAGCAATGTTTCCAGTTCAGTATTTCTATTATAAAAATTGGAGCAACAATAATACTCACAGCCGCAGTATTGTTTACTTTTAAATAATATGTTTATACACCAAAAGATAAATGTTCTCAGTACTGAAGCTTATTTAAAAAGGTTCTGCATGTTGAACGGACAGGCTGTGCTGTAGTTTAGATTGTGTGTGAATATACTAACATCATCTCTAATTTTCGGATTTTGTTCTGCGTTGCCTGTAGAGTTATTTGCAGATCGTCTTTGGCACGTTCAGCATTGAGACATCTCTGGTGGAGCTCATCCATCTTCCTGTAATCTGCCTCAGTGCCTCGGCCCTCGCGATACATCTAGGACGAGGATTCAAAGATTTCTTTTAGGGGAATTCTTACCACAAACTTCTTTCACAAAGACAGCCCAATGATGCCTACAGTATTACACAATAAAATACAGAATAAACTTTATTCAGAGAGGTTTTCATATTCACTAGAGGTTTACATGGTGCTTTTCAATTCAATGTTTATGTGCAAGCGACTCTATTCAGGTGCATTTAAGCACAGATTTGCACACGTTCTATAGTTCACTTTGGAGTATTCGTATAACTTTGCTTGCGTGACAGAATTGCTGATAGCATAACATGTTTTTGACCTATGCGATTTAGAATTTAAGTTTTAGAAGGGAGATTAAAACTGAAAGTAAAACAAAAGTTGTTTTTACTCTGCTCAATTACTGTGTACATTTATTGTGGCTTAGAGCAGTTATTAAATAGGCTTTAGCTTCCAGGGTAGATTGTATGATCACACTTTTCAAGCTTCACCTTTTCAAGTTCCTCTTCCACAGCTCGTTTCTCCCGAATTGCTCTTTCAATCTGCCCTTCCTTGTTGCCACATTCCTGGGTGGGCACATAAATATATATAGCTGAGAAATTATTTGGCATTGTGTAAACAAACAAAAAAAAAAGAGCTGGTTCTTTTCAAATGAAAGTAATGCTTTAACTAGTAGTGTGTACTGTTGGCTACCAAAATCATAGTCTCAAACTATTTGGGGGGGGGGGATTCCATGATTAATACATACCAGTTGCAAAGCAGAAAGTTCTTCTGCCAATCTGTAGATTTGCATATTGCATTGCTTTCTTACATTTTCAACCTAAAAAAGTAGGTACAAAATGGATTACACACCAAAAAATATTACTTCTAATAAATATTTCTGTTTGTAGGTTGGCATTTTCAATTAGGCCTGTTGTCAAAAAGGTGATACAGTAAACGCCAGCTAAACAGGACGTGCTTAAGCAGGACGACCACTTTAGCGAGACTCTTTAATGGGAAACGATTTTCCTCAATTACAAATGTGCAAGTCAACTTCAGTTTGTAGGCACGATAAAGAAAACTAAATTTCGCTTTAGTGGGACGATTGGCGTGCTTTTCACCAGTGTTGCGCTTTGCCTGTACACTGAAAGGTGAACAGCATTTTCAGCAGTTCCAGTACAAAAATGTCTCAGCAGAGAAACAAACTGTCACTTGCTGACTGGGTAAAGATTATGGAACCTCTGCAGAACCCCACATCGTATCTGTCCTCTGTTGCTGCTCAATTTCACATCTCCAAAAGGCAGCACGGAAGGATAAGCAAAAACAGAGATGCTATTGTGGGTGAGTGGCGATCAAACATAAATCCCGAAATGAAAAGGAAATGCAAGGGGAGAGACAGTGATGTAGAGGACACACTTTTCGTTTGGTTTCAGCAGGCTGTTGTCAAAGGAGTGCGTATATCAGGGCCAATGCTTAAATCAAAAGCTCGGGACCTTGCTGTACATAATGTAATGTAAATGTGTTCAGTAAACAATTACTACAATGAAGTAAGACTTAATTAGAAATTAATGTTTTTTTGGCTTTAAATACTTTCTGTGTGCTTTATCTGCTGTACTAATTGACTAATCTGACTTCTCGTGTTGTTTAACTGCACTTCTCTTTAGTGAGACTGATTTGTTAGGTATTAAGCTTGAACGGTAATACATTTTATATATATAAAAATACCATTTTATATAAATTGTAATTTACAAGGTTTCAGATTAAATCGCACACACATATTTTATATATATAAAAATTATATAGTGTAGCGTGCACAGGGGAAGACAGCAGCAGGGCTGGTAGGTGACGTAATCAACTTAGGCTATGTAAAAAATACCTATTAGGAGACATACATGAGGAGGCTGTGTGGTCCAGTGGTTAAAGAAAAGGGCTTGTAACCAAGAGGTCCCCGGTTCAAATCCCACCTCAGCCACTGACTCACTGTGTGACCCTGAGCAAGTCACTTAACCTCCTTGTGCTACGTCTTTCGGGTGAGACGTAATTGTAAGTGACTCTGCAGCTGATGCATAGTTCACACACCCTAGTCTCTGTAATTTGCCTTGGATAAAGGCGTCTGCTAAATAAACAAATAATACAGCCTTTAAGACTTTGGTCTGCTACTTTATAAACAGCAACAAGAAGAAAGGAACATCTGTGATTTCAACCACCACTGTCAAATCCTGTCCCTCACAGAGCAGCACTGGCTGTCTTATGCCAGTGTGACACCTCAAGTAGAGGGTTTCTACCCTCAGGGGACCATCACTCTCCCCACGACCGAAAATTACAACCCCCCTATAGCAACAGAGAACAGCAACAAGCTACATCCTACTTATGACGCCCGTCTCCTGCTGGGAGATCAGAGTGGAGCTGTTGTGTGTTGAGTCGCTGCTGCAGCTCAATAAGATCTGTCAAGTCCTGACATACGAATGATTTGTTTTCCTCCATTCTGTGTCACTATATTTTGTTTTGAACTTGTTTCATACAAGAGCCTTCTTCTATTTTAAAATAAAAACACAACAAAAATGGGTTTGCTAATGAGCAATGTCAGCTTTTTCAGCGACTAAGTTAATGACTAATGTCTAATTTCAATGTAAAAAGTGAATGTTTTATTACACTCTCCTAATGTTTAAACAAAAGACAGGAACAAAAAAAACCTTTAATCTAAAAACAAGTTTGGTAAACTGTGATAAATGCATAGTATAAGCATGGGAAAAGCACAGGAAACCACAAAACAATCAGGTAAAAGAACTGAAGCATGCAAACCTCTTTTCTTGTTCGAAGTGCAGCATCCTGAATTAACCGAGCCATTGCTTCCTTCATTTTCTCCACCTCTTCATCTTTTTGTTTCTCTCTCAGAAGGGCCTGCCATTATAAAAATAGAGAATAAACATCTATAACTGCTCATAAAAACAAGCCTGGTTCTTTTGTACACAGAGGGGAAGGGGGGGGGGGGGGGGGGGCAGCATGGTCGCCGTTCCACAGCCAGCCTCCGCCCAGGCATGCTGCCAATAAAAGGTATCATTGGGATAATGAAAACAGGCATGAGAGCTACATATAAACATTGGGCACTGTATAATCATCACAAATCACAGTTTTAGTTATTTTTGGTGAAAGCATGTTATTAACTTTCACTACCACATAATTTTAACAAGTAATTGTTTTGCTTTTGTTTCAAGACTTCCTGGCTACTTAAATTACACTGTTTGGGTTTAAATTTAAATAAATAGATAACAGCTTTGTATACCACAGGATTTCTCCCAGGGCAACATTTAACACTATAATTGTGTTGAACTTTATACTACATAAAATGAACAGCTAAATACTTTCAAGAACGAGTTATAGAGCGCTAGGAGTCATGCATTTTTCAGCCATCTAAAAATAAGCAAAACAAAAACAAGAATGGTTTAGTAGCCAAGAAGTCAATGTGGCCTGCTGGTAGAATTATAGTAAACTCACTCCCTTTGATAAACTCAATATCAGATTATTAAAATAACTGCAACTATGAACCGTGGCTTTTGTTCCCTAATCAACCCAAGAACCGTTGAAGACAATGACAATTAAGGTATTTAATTAATGTATTTTTAAAGCAGGTTGCACCATGAAATCTATATACTGTATTTAAATGCAACAAGTTCATTACAGCTTTTAACTTCCATCTCCAACACATATTTCCCATTGGTTTTCACCCCTGTAAGATCGTCATAAACCCCAGCAGAGGGCTCATGATGGAAATCATTAGGATTGTTACCTGATCTTTCTGCAGAGTTGTTTCCTCTGCCAGCTGAATGCTGTCTCGAACCTTTGAAACTGCTTCATATTTCTCTTCATCCAGCCCGGCACACTTTCCCTGTAGCTCTCCGATTTGTCTCTCCCAAGCAGTCCTCTCTTTTCTAAACTGTTCAGCCTCCTGGACAGCCACTTTCAATCTAAAATGGAAAAGTATTCTGCAGTCTAAAACATACTTTTAAAGATTTTACTGATGTGTTAACTACAAGTTGGATGGAAAAATAAGCCATCTGTGGCTGCTTAATTAAATGAAATGTTTATTGTCGTTAAGCTTTGTCATGTAAAGCTACATTGTTGTTGATATCTAATTAAACAGTAGATACAGGCAACTTTGAAACAGGGTTCTGTGTGTGCTGGTATAAAAAAATGTCTGGGGCCAGCATGAGGACGGTCAGTATAGTAACTGCAGGTTGTGCTTTGTATTCTTAAGCTATCTGAAGGATATACTGACTGCATACTGTGAAAGCCCAGATTCCCCTTAAGTTTTGACCAAAATACAATTGGACCGGGAGACGCTGACACGAGCTTAGCCAGTACAGCAACAGGATCATTTTCATGGCTTTGAAGACCAAGAAGACATAGGTTTTCATGGAAGGAAATGTTACTGCACAGGGTAAAGCCAAAGTTACAGCATACGTTGGTAAGCATTACTTGTCTTTCAGCTAATAAAGAGCCAATGCCTTATCGTGTTATAATGCTAAGGCATTTGCTGACCATTTTGTATGCTTGACAAAACCTCAGGGTTTATATTCAAGATTTAGAAATCACCATTGTTGAATAGTGGGTTTCTTTTTGCAAAACAAGTTAAGGAGGAATGAACATTGTTTATTACATAGATCTTGCATTTGCTATAAAAGAGCTGTAAAAAAAAAAAAAAAAAAAGCATGCATACTACTACAGTAAAGCGATGCCAGCGTGTGTGTTAACTTACCTGGTTTCTAACTGGGCGATAGAAGATTGCAGTTGCTGCAACCGCCTGTCTGAAGCCTCTTCTCTCCCCTGGGCTGACACCACATCTTCCTCCTACACGCACCAACAGAACCACAAACTCCACCGATAAGGCAGTGCCAGGAAACACGATTTCTGTTGTAAATCTATGATTTTCCCTTATTTCAGCACACTGCTCTGTAAAAGAACGCTAACAAAAGAAAGTTTAATTTACAATTTTCTAAATGTTTGTATTAGTCGGATTAGGATCCCCAGTTTTCAACATAGACTTGCATGCAAGTCAACGTTTAAGCAAGCAAGATTATTAAGTGACCAAAATCAGGTACTATAATGGTATCAGATCAACAATACAAGTAGAATACAGTTCTGCACATCTCCCAATATACCCTTCTTTGCATCTGTTCCTGAAGATTCTCCATTATCTTTGTCATTTCTTCCACTTTTGTTGTAGCTGTTCTCAAGTCTAATTTTGCATGTCTGTAAACAAATCAAACATAGTTGAAAGTCAAGGGCAGAAGCATACTTTGCGCTCCATTAAAAGCATGTCACTTTAGGAGGTTAATTGCAGTTATCTAAAAGTAAATTTGCATATTTCAAATTTTGAACAAAAATAACCTTGGGATACAGAAGTCAATTTCTTAGACTGCCTGCAGAGAACAGTACTCCATATTCTAGCTACAACATTTAATCCATCAATAGATCTCTTCCTTTTAGTACTGTGACAGCTACAGGGCTTCTGATATTAACACATCAAATACTGTCCTGATCTGCTTTCAAAGTCAGCCTGTGGACATCTGTACTGGTGCTTTGTACTAAACCCCCCCTGGGAAACCAAACACAGTGTGGATATGTTTCATGGGACATGTATCCCTTACGTCTTTTTAAATTACTTCACAAGAATAAAAAGTTATGAGACGATCTGTTCATTTTAAGGAAAATTCAAATAAAAATTCTTCACATATTAAATCAAGAAGGCACATGGAGCTTCACCTTGTATTTACAGTGGGTGGAGTCAGGATCAAACCAGACTAAACCTTGCTTTTCTCATCCAAGGTTAAATTTGTGTACTATAAGACCAAACACTAAGATATCTCAACCGTGTACATTTTGCAGTGTTTAATCATTTCAAAAAAACAGTAATAGTACAATGGATTTTTTTTTAAAGCAGTTCATATAATCCAGTCTGTCCTGACCAATTACCTTTAAGTTAATGGTGCATACCTGAAGAAACCTTAACGCACTCATTCGCCAACAAACAGAAAACGATGTACTTATTGATCTGGCTTGTGCTAAAATATAAATATTTTTTTCAGCTAAAGAACAGACCAACACAGTTGACTGTTCATCCCTTTGGCTCAGAATAAAAAATAAAATTTGATATTCTGTTTATCTTGAAGATAGTGAATTGTTTTAGCTATCTTTTGTGTTTGTCTACATCTTTTATCTGTAGAATAGTACTTGAAACTTAGCTTGGCAGCTTGGCTTCCCTGGGTAAGAAAAAAAAAACGAACAGTTTTAGCTGTGAGGATTTTCTTCATGAATAACTCGGATGGTGTTTTGTTATCTTTTCCCATCTTAAAGCCAGGCCGTCTAGCCACGTTTCAAGTAAAATGTCGCAGAGAAGAGCTGTAGACAATCGTCAGATTATTACTTTCTCTGCATACTGTCAACTATCAATTGACTGCATTTATTTCCAGAGATTTAAAAAAAAATCAAGCCTAACTGACTCACAATCTTTGACATATATTATATTTTACAGAAAAAAATATAAAGATACATGGGATTTACTATATCTAAAACACAGTTGTCAGCAAATACCACAAACTTTGGCATGTCAAACCAATGGGGCAACACAAGGCCCTAGACTAGCCCTAACAGCACACCAGTTGTAGCCCACAGTGTTGTGTTGGTTTATAGCACATCAACCAGACAAGACTGACCGTTACACGAATCCTGTGTGTAAATTTAAACAGTAAGAAACCAAACAGGAACATGGAGTCTGACGTCTGGAGAGTGACACTGTTGAAATCATTTGACAGTAAATGGTACTTGAACTGTGCACTGTGTCCACAGGCACTTGGCAGCTGCTGACCTGGTAAAGACAGAATGAAGGGTATTACTGTAACCCTACCTCTGCTGGGTGCGTAGTTGCTCCAGCTCTGAACTCTGCTCTGTCATGGTTTTCAGAAACTGCTGGTTGGTCTGCATACAACAAGGAGAACAAGGAGTCCTGAGATACATACTTGTAACAAGCTGACACTACAGAACCGAGAAAAAGGATTAAGCTACCTCCACTTCTAAAAAAAGAAAAAGAAAGAAAACAATGGGCTACAGCCTTTAATTAAAAATGCATGGGAAACATATAATGTTACTTTCCTTTGTGCATACAGTATATTTGCAATTTCTTGCATGTGAAGTATAGACAATCAACTCCTCTGGTGTACACATATCAATAAAAACTGTATGCAACTGATGCAAAATGCCTATATAGATAAGTGATTATACAATTGTGATGAATGAATTAGGAAATTATTTAGCACAATTAAATCTGGGGGTATGCAGTATATATAGGCATTTGTATTTATATCGCACATTTGTACACATGCATATGGTGGAAGTAGGTCATGGTGACTTACTTTTTCATGATAGCGTCTGCTATAATTTCATATTTACATCTGTGGCAGGGTTAAACGACAGTGAGATACTTGTTTTAACCTTTATTGCTGAAGCATTATGTCAAATAGGGCTGCAACGATTAAACAGAAAATCGATTTTTCAATCGATTTCATTCCTCATTACATACATCGATATAAATACTGGATAATTGATTAAATAAATTACATTTCTGTAACGCGCATAGTTAATAACTTTATTTAAGTTTATCAACGGAACTGCACCGAACGTGCTGCCTTGCTATTTACAGTATTTCTGCCAGACAAGCAGTGGGCGTGTCCTTCTCCTGCTCGTGTTAACCAGCATCTGATTTGCTGGTCCCATCCTACCAGCGAATCAGCTTTGAAAATGCTTTGTAAATACGCCCCTCTGTGTATTCGATGTGAACAAAAAAAAAAGCGCCTTGAATCCAGAGCAGGACGACAGGCTTGTATTCCTGGCAAACAGACTGTCAATAAATTGTGCACATTGAAGAAAACTGACTGTATATAGTTTGCGCTTCTTTGGCGTTTCAAAATGAACTGTTAAACCAGGAAATACTGTTTATGGTTTTTTTGATGTATTTTTCAAACAGGGCTGCATGCTCCGTCTGTTTCCTGATTGATGACCACATCTAGTCGATGCAAGTACAATCAGTGCCGCCCACAGCTGATAAACCTAATGTGCATTTGAGGAGATTTTTGGAATCTGTCATTGGAACTGGGCATTTTGAGTCCCGGTTCCCAAACTATTTTGAAAAATACATCTGTATGTCAATGTGTGAGCAGAAGGGGGATGGCATCTTATATACACATAAACAAGCACTAGTGCTACAGTTCTACGTCAGCATAAAAAACATTAGAAAGACCATAACAATCACAGTGCAAAAAATGTATGTGGGCGGTACAATCATCGATATTTATTAGAACGATTATATTTTTTGTGTCCAATTAATCGATTGTTATTTGGAAGCTTAACTGACAGCCCTAATGTCAAATTATAACAATAACATTTCCACTCCTGAATAATTCTTATCAGCTCATTTTGCAGTAGTAAAGCTGTATAAATCTTAGCTGAATTCCTTGTCGGACTTTAGAACAGCGCAAAAGGCTGCAAGTGTTTTATGGACGGCCGATTGAAAAGGCACTGCTGTAGGTCAACAGTTGTGTTATTTTGCTTAGGCGAGGGTCAACTCTATAGACATAAAGTTCTGAAATGCCAACAGAAACTAACATAGTGGGAATTACAGGACAGGCAGATGGAACCCAATCTGTGTGCACATTCTATATATAATGCCTGTGGTATGAACAGGCTTCCCAGATGTTTTTGCCTTACCGACTCCAGCTTTTGATTGGCTAATTGGAGCTGCTGAGCAAGTTGTTGAACATGTGCCAGTTGATCCTGAAACAATAATGTTGAAAACGTGTTCAGTTCCCAGCAAGTGGATTATCGCTTAAATCAGGCAGAAACTTAACAAAAGCACAGGTTGCACAAAAGGAATTTGCATCTATAGCAAAATATTCTGCTAGACAATTTTGCATTAATAACATTTCTGCCTGGAAATTGAAACTTTCTTTACCAAGACAGACATTCTATTCAAAGGCCAGGTTTCCTCAGTCATGTGCTGAGATTACACTACCTTTAGTGGCGATGGAGGAGAACTGAAGCTTCAATGCTAACTCAAAGTTCATAATTAAATTTTTATTGGAAATACTGGTGCTTATCTACATTTTTTTTGCAGCAGCTGTGTGTAGCTGTGTAACCTTGGAGTCAAGCTGAAGCAAATTTATTTTACTCAACATCATCACATTGTTTACCAGGTTAGGGGAATGTTCAAACCAGGATTGAGATGCAAAAAGTTAGTGTATTGATTTAGAGTAATAACAAACTGGATTATCCCACCACATAAACAATATATACAATCACATTATGAGGGGCTTCTTTACAACAGAATGGGTTTCGGTCACAGAACAGAACAGAATACAATTGACATTAGTTTTCCGTTTCATCAAGAATCAGTATTCAACATACTTTCAACTGTTGCCTCTCAGCCACATGGATCTGCGCCTCTGCCATTGTCTTCTGGTACAGCTGCTGCAGTCGATCGAGTTCTTGTGAAACAGACTGCCACAACTCCAGTGCCTGTTCCTTTTCCTAATGAAAACAGAAAACAATCTCAAGTTATAGAGTTTGATATGTTCACCCATAACTTCAAAAGCTATTTTTGATAAAGCTTACAAGAAACTGATGAAAGCAGGCATATTCCGATACCCTCAACAAACTTGTGGTAAAGAATGTTGCTACTAAGTTATATCATAACTTGATAAGCGGTTCTCTAAATACAGAGTAAAACTCTCAAGTGTGACACACATGCTTACAATTTTAACACTATGTTAAACTTTAAACCAAAAAAATAAATACTTTGTTCACTGCATTATTCTAATGTTAGCCTTCTGTGTGCATTCTACTTTCCGAACTTGCTGACTGTCCTGTTTGTTTGCATTACCCAAAGGCAACAATAAAAAAAACTCCACCCCTCTGGACTCTGCTTGCCACTCCGCTAGTCATAAACAGGCACACTGATGCTACTTCTTGTTATGGTAAATAGAGAGGGAAAGTACAGACATGTTGAGAGCTAGTTAAAAATACAGGTCCACTCATTATTCTCAGGATTACCTTTCACACCAATGTGTAATCATTTAATATCACCGGCACAGTGCAACATAAAAAAATAAGTGCCTGTCTACTGCCAGCTTTGCCTTACCTGATTAGACAGTTGTATTTGTTCTTGGAGATTAGTAATGACTCCACCTTCAGGAAGAGAATCGCTTTCAAGGCCAGATCCAGAAGGTAGGAACTGTAATTGTTTTTCTATCGATTCCCTCAATTCTGCATGAAGCCTTTATACAACAAATACATACATTGAAATATCAATAATTCAGACATGCGATTACCATGCCCAGTAATCAACATCAAGATGTTGAAAGTATGCTTTAAAGCTCTATTTCAAAATGGGAAACTGTGTAGTGTAGATAATCTTTTAGAAGTAAATTAATGAAAAACAAAAGTGATTAGATTTTTCCGTAAGGAAATGTGGCCCAATGGATCAGAAATAGGCTTGCTACTTTTCAATATTAATCAGTAAAGCTTGTTAAACGTCGAATTCCCAAAAAATATGAGTTTGACTGAAATTAATTTATATATGATAAATGTGCTATTTTTTATTTTCTCACCAAAAATAATCATTTAGAAATCTCTAGTTTGTGTAGTTTTTATACTTGCTGTCTGTCCCTTCTCCGTTCTGCTTTGAATGGCTGGGGGTCGCTGTCAGTCATCTCAGTGGTCCATTAGTACTGTAGTTTCACCCTGTTCTGACAGATCTCATTGACTGAAGCTGGCTACAGCGCCTGCCATTCAAAGTGCCTACTTTGAAATTAGCGGGTTAAGGTGTACGTAAGCTTTTACTTTAGGTATACGGTGACAGTTACTAGTTTGATTTGAAAATGGAGCGCAAGAGAAAAACACTTAATGAATATTGTGCAGAACACCCTGCCCGACGGCTGAAGTCTCCACGGCAGGACATAGCGGGCCTGTCTGCCTTGCCTGTGACTCTGTGTCTGGCTGTGCTAAAGCAGGAGAGGGGAAGCTCAGACTCCGAATAATAACTTAGTTCTGTTCAACTATCTAATGTTTTGTTCTGTGCATATTATTTCTACTCATAAATTTATGCTATAAAAGGTATGTGTAATACACTTTTATATGCTGCGTTTACTACAGTTTATTTGAGACTATTTTTAAATGTATAGCTCAGCTGTGACCAAATGTTATTTTAATTATTTCAATGTTGGTAACCATGGTTTTGTTGCATGTTGAATATGATAAAGGGGTTTCACTAAATGAGATGATTTTCAATGGCATAAAAAGTCTTTTTTTTTTTTTTTTTTTTTTTTAAACATAAAGGTTGATTTCACTCATTCTCTGCTTGAATTGAAAAATAAAGATCGAAAAAATGGTAAATTCTTTCTAAAATAAACGGCGATATTAATAAAAAAAAAAATCGAATAGTAGCAAGCCTATTCATAAAGAACTAATAACTCGATCAATCACAGCAATATTCTGGTGTTAGTATCTACCGTGAAAGAAGCTTGCTTTAAGGAACAGCAACTGTTAACTGCTGCTTACCACAGAATAGGGGCTTGAACTTTTTAGTTTTTATTTTCCAAATCTCTACCTCCCTTTAAATGTTAAATTAGTAGTTGTTAAGCTGTCTCTGCATCCTAAAAGAGAAAATGATTAATAACAAGCTGGGTTTAAGATATTTTTATTTGCTACAAATCAAGGAGATTTTAAAATGTTGGACTTGCTGTCAATTAGGATGCGATTAGCAATTAACGTAACTTGTCACGTCTGTTTGAAATAAAAATGAAGCGAAACAGAATCAGGCTGTCAAGATATGAAGGTAAAAACCTGCAACATTGTTTTGTAATTAACATATTTTTCTGGGTTTAATTGGGAAAAAGAAATCAACTCAAAATAAGTTTAAAGGGATGTCATGTGATCAAAAATAAAACCTGAAAACTTCAAGCCCTACAAATGAATAAGTGTCATCACATTTGCATTTATTGTTTTGTGAAGGGTCTTAGATTATGATATTTTTAAATGGTGCACTAACAACGCCTGAGAGTTTGTCAGTGACCCATTAACACATTGTGGGGTCTATTCAATTAATTGAAATCTCTAAATAATACCCTCCCTGGTGTTTCCCATATTTTTAAAGAGACAGAAATACAATACACTAAAAAGACACACAAGCATGGTTTGATTTTAATAATTCTCTCAGTGGCAGCACTTAGATCAGCTGCTATTTAGATTGATAGATCCCTGTGTTTCAGCACCTGACTGGCTAGAATTATTTTTAATGCCATTGACACAATTAAGAAAATAATTAACACGGAAAGCTTGTCTTTTATGCCTCAATTGGTTGTATCTCCATTTTCTTTCTTGAAGAACAAACCAATACATGTAGAAGTCAAACAAGTAAAACATGTTTGCTATTCATGTTGTGAATACAGTTATGGCACTGGTGAATGTCTGTAGGGTGTCTGAGCCACATAAACAACCACACTGGCACAAATCAAGGGCCCTGCCATCTTATGCAATTATGAAAAGATTACAACCTTTAGTGTTAAATGATTGTGAAAATGCCAGAATGACACCAAACACTGAATGAATAAACAGTACCTTTCATTTTCTTTTATTACTTTTTCCAGTTTCAGCTTCATCTCACCCATTTGTGCCTGTAGGTACAAAAATCAAGAGGTAAAATAAAGTGCTACACAAGACCAATTTCACTTTAAATACAAGACATGTCCTTATCACATGATATGTGCATAATGTGTGGTTTACATTTATTGAAAATGTATACATTTGGAACACATGCACAGGCTAAAAGCCTATTAAAATCCCCCAATTAAAATGACCAGTATCTATTAACAAACTAGTGATTTAACCTTGTAGTACTGCAGCTGCTCACTCATGTCTTCCACATGTCTGTCATATTCTGCTATGAGGGGTGCCATGAGGCTAAAAAATAAATACATATGTTAATACATTTTAAAAATGTGACCACAGCATAATGAATCAAATATTAACATGTAGTTACATTGTCTGTCATAACTGTACATACAAAATAAGACCCATCAGTATCATAAAGATGTGACGGGCATCTCTGTCTAGCCCCAAACACTTCCAAAAAATGGTGTTAAAGATGGTCCCTACTACGTTTCATCACAATTGGATAAGTGTACGCTAGATTCCCCATATACATTTCTGAAGTCACCTTTTGTCTGTGAGCCAAGTAGCAGGGGATTCGTTTTCTCCAAGTAATCCTCCCTAAAATTAAACATTTTTTTTGAACATTAGCTTTGAATAGCTTTAAAAATAACCACTTTAATACAAACAAACTAGGCAGGACGATGTTAAGAAACACAACAGGTATACAATGGGAGGTGTTCACATAACTAAACCACAAAATGTACTCGAGTGAAATACAAATCCCCTGCAAAAGAGTAGAACTATGACATGATAATACTGTGACCTAGATAGACATTATGTTCTAAATATCGGTGCTCAGCTTAAACTTAGGTACAAGCGTCTCCACTATATCCTCATTGCCAGGATTTGGATTCCTGCAGGAGATATCAGTTGGATACACAGAGATGTACACACATCATATGAAAATGAATCACTAATCACAGTGGTATTGTTTTCCAACACATGTATTTGCTTATATTTGTAATTATTTATTTATTTATTTTAAGAATGATGATCACTTCAGCTACAATGAGATTTTGTTAACTTTGTGTTTTAACTTTGTTTTGTTTGAGGTTTTTTTTAATTATTTTTTTTTTTTTTTTTTTTTATAGATTGTAAAAGTTTTATTGCCCTATGTGGTAGTTTCTCACAACTTTAACTACACAATTAACATTTTGACCTAACTGAAAATACAAAGAAACCTAATAAATCATGGACTGCACCGTTTCCACAAAACTACATTTTGAAGACAATAAAGCACAAGAAGTACCTCAATCTTGGCCCAAGATCTGTAAAACAATCTGGCCACTACAACGAAAATACTGCTTCTGACATTAATAACATAGAAGATGAAACACGCTTTACTTGAGTACCTGTGCAGATGCTGAGTGGGTATGACGTCCTTCTTGGTACTGTCGGAGAACAGAACTCAGCCTCTGCACTGAAATATCAGTATGACTTGTTAACTTACAAACGACAATTACAAAAATAAAACACTCATGCAAAACATGTAGAATAGATAGATTTTACAGAAAGTAAAATCATTTCATAGATTCTGTATCCTCAGAGTATTGCAAACTCCCCCTCATTGTGCTACAATTGCCTTGGAATGACTTTGTAAATTGAAGCAATCACCATACCCATCCAATCTTTGGACTCTTTGAGACTGTCAGCAAAGGCTTGAGGTGCTAATTACAGCAAGTTGTGGGGTGTTGGTTTTGCAGGATTCTCCCTAGACTCCATTCCAGGGAAGGAGAGTACTGGACTTGTTATTTCTAATTTGCAGAATGAGCCAATTTCAATTACTCCCATCAGCCAGTAATTGAGGTTGTTTAAAACAGCAGGGTGAGCACTCCCTGACATGGAGTCTATAAAAGAACAAGGAAATAATTTATCCACTGAGTACTATGATAAGACCACTAACTAATTTCACTTGTGACCTAAATCGCTTCCGCAATAACGTAATAATTTTAAATATTTGTATATAGTATAGCGTGCACGGGGGAAGGCAGCAGCAGGGCTGGTAGGTGACGTAATCACACTGGCACATAAACCCGATATATCGGCGCTATGCTTTAGTGCCAGAGGTCCCGGGTTCGCGCCCGCCATCCGCCTGTGTGTGGATTGCCTCACTGTGTGTGATGCGCCTGCCTGCGTTAACCGAGATCGCTACAATATTTACATTAAAATGTACCACACCTACCTGGAATTAAGGAATTAAATACATTGTAAAGCTTACCTTCGTCCCTCAGGAACTCCACTTCTGATGCTGCCATTTCTTAGTTTCTTCAATATGATGTCACTTTACAGTTATTCATTCACAGGGACATGTATCTGTTTCAACAAATAAATTACAGTATTCAATTAAACTATTAGGTACATAATATTTTAAGCCAAGTCAATTAGTCTGTAGTAGTAATGGTATAATTTGTGTTGCATCAAACTAGAATCATTTAGATCTGATAATAAATACATTTTAATCATGAGAAAAATAAAAGCTGTACTGACGCTTAGTAGTATTTTGAATTGTGTCGCCCCAGTTGCATAACATTGAATCTTTGAGAGCAAAAGCTTTTAGATAAATATATTTTACAACAAACTTACATATTGAAACTACTAGGTAAATCGTTACTTTTTTCAGTTCTAAATTACCATATGATTCATGTAATGTTACTCTCCTCAGTTTACTTATAGCTCCCTTTCTAGCAACATAATTTTAGCTGCTTTTAATTCGTATTTTTTTTTTAGAAATAAGTCGTTACCGTCTGTCCACCTGTGTAAATAATGTGCTACACTATACACTTACTGCTAAATTTCCTGCAACTAACATGCGACACATTTTACATCTGCTGTATGCTGCCTTATAATAACGCACAAAACAATGTTTTGCTGTAGGTCTGTTGCTGACAGAGTCGCCTGTTTCCCATAGTAACCAGAGAACCCAGATCAAGCAGCTTACCACAGAGCACTGGGAATAGCACTTGAATAACTGGCACGCTCGCCATTTTAACACATGTTAAAAAACTAAATCAACAGATCCGATAAATGTATTAGATTCCACAATTTAACTGTTTGTATGACCACATATACATTACCACATAACGAAATGATTACCGTCTGAGTCTTTCTAAACTTCTTCCGCCGCCTGGTTTGAAGTAAACGCCAATCAAAAACAGTTCAAGGGAGCTCAGCGGAGTAACAACATAATTACCCCCACTGGAAACAAGGAAATGGTTCATTTTCTTTGCAGCGCAGTTTACAAACACACTTAATTTAAAATGTAAGTATAATGGTCAAATACTTGTTTTAAGTACAAATAAATAAATAAATAAGAAGATATTTGTTGTCGTTTTCTTTGGATTGAAATGGTCTTCTGTTTCCGCAGTGCCTACAAAAGGGAAATGAGGAATCAGCACCTCCGGTCACATTTTTGTAAAATAACAAAAACTATTCCCTGCCAAACATATGCTACTTTAGATGTGTAATGGCTGCAGTACAGAATACTGACCTTAGGTTTGGGGTTTCGGTGGTGGGAGAGGATTATTCATTGTTTTATTAACAATAATATGATAACCAATCAGAGTGCAGTGTCCTGACAGGAACATTTCGTGGTGCCTGCTTTGTAAGGTTCTGTTTCCGCGATAAGAATTTTGAGTTACCACCCGGTGCACTAAATTATTACTCCGCTGATCATGTGAGTTTTATTGGGTTTTGCCAGGGTAAAGTTTAACGTTTTATCTGGGAACATCTGGACGTATAGTTGCTGTTATAGTAAGTGTTTAATTCATTTATAACCATTTTTATTTTGTCATCGGAATAAACTTAATTTAACACAAATCAGAATAGTTTCTACGTTTTGAAACATTGGCAGACTTACTTTGCAATTAAGATTCGGCTAGATGTATAAGCAGAAAAACAGAACAAATAAAGATAATTAGTTTTTCTTCTATTCACATTCCAGCGCATTCAGATAAAACTTTTAAAAGTACCACAATGCATAGCGACGACACTGTGTCAGCACCTCCTGTGACAAATATCATTGCAAGGTTTCAAGTCAGGCTGCCAGAACTTTTTTTCCAAATACCTGTGACATTTATGTTATAGAATGTGAATAACTAGTATGCTTTTGCACCCTCTATGTCTGGACATGTGAATACGTGCAGGCACACCGTTACAATTTCCTAAAAGTTCACAATAAAGTGGCCACACCTTCTATCTGTAACATGAATACCAAACCGTATTATTATTATTATTATTATTATTATTATTATTATTATTATTTATTTCTTAGCAGACGCCCATATCCAGGGCGACTTACAATTGTTACAAGATATCACATTATTTTTTTACATACAATTAACCATTTATACAGTTGAGTTTTTACTGGAGCAATCTAGGTAAAGTACCTTGCGCAAGGGTACAGCAGCAGTGTCCCCCACCTGGGATTGAACCCATGACCCTCAGGTCAGAGCCCTAACCACTACTCCACACTGCTGCCCATATCTCAATTTGTGGTGTTCTTTTTTTTTGACCTAACATTCTCCAGGGTACTTTATAAAGAAACAGCAGTGTCATTTCAGTGCATTTGCTATTTCCTTTATTCAGATGGATTTTGCCATTACACACACATGGGATAGTTTGGCAGTACACCATGACCCAGTGACCCTGAAGCTGACAGCGGGAGATGGAGGGTTGGCAATGGAAGTTCAAGCTCCATTTTTTAATGATCCTCCAGCACCAGCAGGTGCCCCAGGAGAGCCTTTTCCTGGCCTCTGGGATTATGAAGGTACTTATTTACACAACAGCGAGCTTCTCCTGAAAAGGACTGAACATTAGTGGATGCTTGTTAAACTGCTGCAGTGTGTTTTCCTCTCCATTCAGTGATATAGGCCAGGTGCCTTTTCACACGCAGATATCCGTTTGATAAGAGATGCAATTCCCATTACATTATGCCCCCGCGATTGAGCTATAAACTCCAACAAGTTAACAAAATAGTTGTGCATAACAAAAAATATCCCTTTGGGATAGCATTATGCTTAGATTTGTTTGAAAGATTTTAGTTTTGAAGTATCAGCTTTTTAATGTTGTTGGGATTTTCTTTCAAGATGTACATTACATTTACGTATTTTTTTTTACGTACATTTCAGTTGTTGAAGCTTTCTTCTTAAATAGTACCACAGAACAATACTTGGAGGTTGAAGTCTGTCCGTAAGTTTTTCAACATTGTACTATCCTTTCCAATATGGTTATGTTGCTGAATTTGCCTTTTCTTTCATTTTATTTAAATTCAAGATTAACAAATTCTGTTCAGAAAAAAATAGTTTGAATTATTGTGTTGTGTTTTACAGTCATGGGCAGCATTTATTGTTATTACTCTCTGGAAAAAGGAATGCATGGAAAGTAAGTTTATTTGTTTATTTAACATAAACAGCGTTAATTAGAAATCACGTAACAGTAATTGAACTGTAAAAGATACAATAACATGAAAGAGAACTGGTGGAACTGCTTGTTCACACATACACTTTTAGCTGCTTGGGATCGCTCTTCCAGTGTTGATGAAGCCTGGTATCATTGTCTAGATTAGTAGAACTGCTCACCCAAGTTTGATTAAATGAATGCCATCATGGTGACCTCATTTTCATTGTTCTGCTAAAGGCAGTTGAAGGCTTATCTTGTGATCCACTGTATCAGATTTTGATGAATCTATGCATGGCATCTCTCATGAGAGATATGATTGTATGTGCTGTGGATGCTGGTGACCTACTTGGTCAACTCTTCACATGGTACTGCCACCTGTAATGTGTTATTTATATCTTTGGCAGGAGCTGTATATGACTGGCATACCTTTTTTCTTAGATCACTGTTATAATTACAACTGGTGAACTAGATGATGATTCATAAGCATGCAGTGCATCAAGAGGTGTCCCCTTATGTTGCTTATAAGTAACTCTTACCTTCCTGTTTAAGCAAGGGCTAAACTTAGCATATGAAGCTTCCATTTATGGGGACAAATGGAAAGGGAAAGCACTCCTTCCCTGGAGCTATTTTCCCCCCGGCGTGGATAAAATGAATTCATATGCAATTCATGGATCTGGCAATGGAAGGACTTATGAAGCCCTGTACCCAATACTGAGAGAAGAGATCAAAGAGAGGCAAGGGCCAGACTTGTGAGTATTATATCAGAATACATATAATACATCAATACTACTGTGTTATTTTATAAGTAGATGATTTGTTGTTTTCTTACTACAGTTAGTCACTATCCACACAACACAAATTATACATGTTTTAAATAGATCCCATTATTTTCCATCAAAGTATTTTTGTAATTATTTTATTGATTTTAACTCTGAACTCTTTCCATGTTGTCTGCATGATAGGTGCACCCTTTGTCACACGTAAAAGTTGATTCAAGATGTGTAAATAAGTGTCTAGTTTTAGATGTATGCACACTGTTGCTCTAATAACATTCTTTTGTGTCTTTCTCCTAAGCCATCGCCTGGAATACTTCCAAGATTTCAGTATCAAAGACATTATGGGACCGAACTGGATGCAGCCTGAATCAGAACTCTGGAAGGAATGCTGATGATTAGCCAAAATGATGATAATTCATTCAATTTATTAATCAGGATAGTCAAAGTATTCTTTTCCAGCAAACATATAATAACAATAAATACATTTGCTGTACTTTGCCTATCCTCTTCCACTATCCCTGTTTGAACAAAGTGACATGGGAGGCGACCTGCCATAGAGAATGCCAGTCAGAATATATTTTAGTCTGACTATAGCAACCACAGCATTTGGCATTTTAGAGGAAACAGGAAGTACAGTATCTGACCAAAACTGGGGAAAATGTGTCCCATTGAGTAAAAGCATCGATAATAATCATATCACACACACAGTGTTGAAGGGATTAGAAATAATAAGAACACCAATCATAAAAATAATGCATGATTCAGACAGACCAAATCAGCAGAAAGGAGAGTTTATTTCTGAATGATTCTCTGGCGCCACCTTGTGACCAAGAAATGAGAAACTGAAATAAAGCTTAACTTAAGTAACAGTGAAGAGGCGATGTCTGTTGTGTTTCAAAGGTAATTGGTTGTATCAGGAATCTGAATTCCAAGAAATAACAAGGAATACTACGTCTATCTTATAGTCTGCGATTGAGTGCTTGTTAAATGCTGGTTGGATCATTGTATTTAATTAAAAAAAAAACGCAGAGGGTCTGGTTTCAGTGCTGCTCAAGATCTGTGAAAACTACAGAAAGAGGTTGTAGATGTTATTTGAAGGCCAGCACTGTGGCCAAATGTTTATGTTAATAAAGATGGTTAATTTTACATTTTTGATAAAGCTATTTGTACAATTGATCAAACAGTATTGGATAAAAACCCTTTCTGGCATGTTAGCTTATTTTACAAACCCAAGTGCACTAAAGACATGCACACGCTCTGCTTTGATTTTCAAACCCTTCACACAAGGTAATTACTGGTATTTTAGACCCACCACTGTTTAGATCAGCTGAATAAGACTGTTTTAGAAAAAAAGATAAAGATATACCTTCTTGCGTAGTTTGTTACTCACAACGGTATAAGAACATAACGTGTGGTTATAGCTAATGCACCTCCATTTGTTATGAAGATATCTTTTGTGTAGTTTTTGTGTTGCAGCAAACATGTACTTTAATTTTGATCAGTTTAAGAAATCCGTGTTTTACATACATTGCTTTCAGGTGTTCTTTTACTGTATCATTTCTTATGTCAATTCATGTCAGCATTGTCTTTGGAGTCAAAGCATGTATCCGGCTGGTCATGACAGGAAAGTAGGCGTTGAAGTGGTGGGGAGAATCTCCCTGTCTGTCTGATGAAAGCAAGGCAAACAAAGATTTATTTATCCTAGTGTGGTACCAGATATCAAAACAAAAACAATGAAAATCTGTGGTTGCTCTAACGTATGCTCGACAGGTAAAATTAATGTCATTTTTTTTTAAGTAGCTTAAAAAACACAATAACTGATGACAAGGATATAGTGGAGCTGCCTGTTCACACTTACACTTTTTAGCTATATCTTGGAATCTGCACTTCCTGTTGTGATGAAACCTGTTTGTCATCTAGGTTAGGCTAAGTAGAACTTCTTACTTAAGTTTGATTAAACGTTACCATAACAAATAACAAATAATTCCATCATGGTGAACACGGTTCTGCTGAGGGCAATTGAAAGCTATATCTTGTGTGTATATATATATATTTCATTTATATAGTGCTTTTTAGAAAAAAAGCATTGCAAAGCACTGTACAGTACATAGCAGAAAAAAAGAACAAACCACAATACATTTGTATAGCATTTCACACATATAACTGCCACAGTCAGACCACTTAAATAACGGTATACATATAATAATACAAAAGCAACAATTTTAAAGTTACATTAAAACCCACTAAGATAAGAAAGCCAATTTATAAAAGTGTGTTTTTAGTCTTGACTTGAAAACTGTAGCGGTCACTGCTTCCCTGACAAATGAAGGCAGAGCATTCCATAATTTTGGATCTCTACAAGAAAAAGCCCTACCTCCCGTGTTGCTTTTGTTGACTAGGAATAACCAGCAGCCCCGCATCCTGTGATCTCAGAATGCGGTTTGGAAGATATGTGGTCAGTAACTCCTGCAAATAACGTGATGCTAATCCATTCAGGGCCTTGTAAGTTAACAGCAACATCTTAAAATCAATTCTATACTGCACAGAGAGCCAGTGTAAAGAGGCTAAAACGGGTAATATGTTCACTTTTCCTGGTTTTAGTCAGAATTCTAGCAGCGGTATTCTGAACAAGCTGCAAGAGGGATACCACATGTTTTGGGGCACCAGAAAAAAGTGCATTACAATAATCAATTCTAGATGAAACAAAGGCATGCATTAGTCTCTCAGCATCAGATATGGAAATAATTGGTCTAAGTGTGGCTATATTTCTCAAATGGTAAAAAGATATGTTAGTAACTTCCCTAATATGAGTCTCAAATGATAGATCAGGATCAAAGATGACCCCCAAACTCTTAATTTCTAGTTTAAATTTGGATGAGAGTCTGCAAGGGTCAAGCTCATGTAATCCCACATTTCCTTTTAGTTGGTTCTGTGAGCCCACTAACATAACCTCTGTTTTAACTGAATTCAACATTAGAAAATTCAGTGACATCCAGTGCTTGGTGTCTGTAAGGCAAGTAGCTAATAATACCCAGGCAGAAAAAAGTACTGGCTTTAGGGACAAATGTAGCTGAGTATCATCAGCATAGCAATGGAAGTTCACTCCGTGTCTGCGGATAATGTCACCTAACGGTAGCATATGTAATGAAAACAACAAGAGACCTAGAATGGAGCCCTGTGGAACACCAGACAACTTCCAATCATGCCGATTTTACCTCTGCAATAGAGACAAACTGAAACCTATCAGAAAGATAAGATATGAACCAGGATAGGACAAGGCCAGACAGTCCTACTGTGCTTTCAAGATGATTCAGTAGGATGGAATGGTCTACAGTATCAAAGGCAGCACTTAGATCAAGAAGAATTAATACTGATGGAAAGCCAGAGTCAGAGCTTATCAGCAGATCATTCTCTGACAAGGGCCGTCTCGGTGCTATGTGCAGCACGAAAACCAGACTGAAACTTCTCGAATATACCATTAAGAGTTAGCAATTTTTGTAATTAAATTGCAACAACTCTCTCTAGAACTTTATCTAAGAATGGTAGGTTGGAGATTGGCCTACAGTTATTAAGGACTTTAGGGTCCAAAGTGCTGAGGAAACTATACCGGAGGAAAGTGAACCATTTTAATAACACCAAGAACATCTTTCAATAGTTTTGTAGGAATAGGATGAAGAGAGCGTGTAGTAGCTCTCATATGTTGAATTAGCTCTGTCAGTTCCTGTAAGGTAATCAAAGAAAAAGCTCCCATAGTAGCCTTAATAGGTGTAGTTGGTAAAATTGTGCTGGAGTCCTCCTTAATAGAAGGTGTCTGTGGAATCTCATTCCTGATGTCTAGTATTTTATTTTTAAAGAAATGTAAGAAGTCATTGCAGCTGTGAGAGGAGCCAATGTCAACGTTAGGACTATTAGGGGAAGGATTAATTAATTTATCTAGGGTAGCAAAAAGAAATCTAGGATTATTTTTATTTGTTTCAATTACATTAGAATAATATGATGATCTAGCCAACGCCAGAGCCTTCCTATATTTAACCAGGTGGCCTTTCGATGCGATGTAATGAACGTGCAGTTTAGATTCCCGCCATCTCCGTTCTAGTTTACGACCCTCATATTTCATCTTACGAGTTGAATCATTGATTGGCGCTACAGTATCTAAGATACCAGTCAAGGTGGTGCTGTAGGTATTAACCAGCTCATCTACTGATGAGAACTCAGAGAGTGGTAATGAGCTCAAGACATCAGAAAGTTTCACAGCAGTTGAAGAATTAATTACTGCTTGTGTTATAGTTTAATACATCTGCGCAAATGCATCTCCTGCACTGCACCTAGTGCCTGTAAACACTGTGCAGGTTACCAGCACCACATCCTGGCAGGTGGTAGCGCAACTGCAGGCATAGTTTTTTTTTTTATCACTTTTCTAATTATTCTTACAATGGAGACCTTTACGTTTAACCTGTTCCCTTGGTGGCAAGAACCTTGTGGTAACAAGGCACATTAAATTGATTTTGCAATGTACAAGCAAGAGCCATTACACATTAAACAGGATTCCCAGCTGAGTCATGGCTGTAATTGGCTCTTTACTTTTAAAAAACCAGACACTGATTAGGACCTGAGGACATTATTTCTACTCCTCATTATAACTTCCACAGACCTACTGTCTGGGCAGGAATCGAATTTGAATAATTTCACCATTTTCCCTGATTACTCGTAACAGTGAATATAATCAGATCACAGAAAAGATCAAGCATGGCTTTAACTGTTGAAGAGTAATGTGATCTAAACTCACCTGACCTTCCTTTGTGTCATGGGGTTTTTCTTTGTTATTATCCAAGCATGATTATAATACAAATGCAGTACATGAAATCAAACTAACTGGAAGTACCAAGACAATATGGGTCCCTATGTTCTCTGCAGCAGGGTTGTGCACTGCCCCATTAGTGGCATGGTCATCTACTGCTGGGGAGTCGATACTGCCCTAAATCAGGGCTATCCCTGGATTACCCCTAGTCTGTTGTAGTCACCCCCTTTTTTTTAGCCCCCCCTCCATTTTCAGAAACTCATGTATTATTTTAAAATTTCAACCATTGCAAATTTTGCATCAAGTGCATTTGACCTTTTACTTTTGTTACAAAGGCATTGATTTTGGAAGACATTAATACAGTATATAAGATTGCAGTTGAAATGATATAGTACCATTGTTTAAATGAATTAAACATAATAATTAAACCTGAATACAAATCTTTAACTGATACAATCCAGAATTATTCCTAGTGTATGTAGACGTATACAGTAAATGACTGTCTGCTGTGCTGTAGACATATACAGTAAATGACTGTCTGCTGTGCTGTAGACGTATACAGTAAATGACTGTCTGCTGTGCTGTAGACATATACAGTAAATGACTGTCTGCTGTGCTGTAGACATATACAGTAAATTACTCTGCTGTGCTGTAGAAGTATACAGTAAATGACTGTCTGCTGTGCTGTAGACGTATACAGTAAATGACTGTCTGCTGTGCTGTAGACGTATACAGTAAATGACTGTCTGCTGTGCTGTAGACATATACAGTAAATGACTGTCTGCTGTGCTGTAGACATATACAGTAAATGACTTTCTGCTGTGGTGTAGACGTATACAGTAAATGACTGTCTTCTGTGCTGTAGACGTATACAGTAAATGACTGTCTGCTGTGCTGTAGACGTATACAGTAAATGACTGTCTGCTGTGCTGTACCTTCAAGCAGGGCCAAACCAAATGTATTTTATTGTGTGTACTGTCACATTTTGTACACATTTTTTTTTTTTAATTCCACATATTTAAAAAGGTTGTTATCAGTACCTTATTAACCCATGTTGAAAATACCACCTCTATAGGTATTTAAATCCGGTCAGAATAACAAAATCTGTTTTTCTGTATAACACAGTTTGAAGCTGTCATTTATAACCTCTTATTAAAGCACTGCTGCAACAGTAGCAGGGCAGAGGAAGATCTTTTAGAAAGGAAAAAGCATGTGACCCTACAGGTAAAAAAAACCCCCAAAAAACGTGGAGAATGTAAACAAACAGGACCATCAATGTGTTCACTGAAAAACAAATCTTTCATATTTCAGTGTAGCAGTACTAAAAATACACTTAGTAATACAATTAGAATAATAACCAAACTAAACTTCATAGGGCTTAATATAGAAAAGGACCTTCAGACCATAACTGTTAGTTATTTTCAGACAGATTCAACAAGCTTTCAGAACTGGTTGAAAAGGACTTTTTTAATTACATTTTTATTGCTAGAGTAGTCAGTAAGACTTTTAAATAGTGACTGATTGTTTTGAAGGAGGTGGAGTGAGTGCTGCGTCACCATGTGTCATACCTCACACATGGTACCCACACCCAAACCACGCAGGGGCTGAGCACGGCTGGCCTGGTACAGCACCACATCGAGACTCCAGTGTTTTTGGCACACAAGCACAATCAGTATTGATTAAGGGGCCTTTTATTACAACACTCTATCACTCTATATCAACCTGCAATCAAGCCCTGCAAAATCATCAGTAAAATAAATGAACTTGTAAATTGGCACTACATGTTCATTATGCTCATTCCCCTTTGAAGAATGCTTCAAGGCTTTATTGTTTGCAATTCTTAATAGATGCCAGTGCTCAACAACACCAGTGCTTCTATAAAACAATAAAAATTTGTATTATATTACAAAGATAGATTAAAGCCTTAAAGATGGCCCCTAAATGTTCTCTGCAGCTGTGCATTAATGTGGCTGGTTTTACAAAGTCATCAAGATGCATTTAGCAATCCCTGGCAAATGTTAGCCTTAAATCTGCCTGCATATTGCATGCAGGACCTGAAAACTCTGCTGCAGCTGTGGCTGTAGAGAAGTCACCAAAAGAGCACCAGCAAATACAGCTGTGGACAAAAGTTTTGCTTCAGCCTAGAGAATTAAAGTGAAATGAAAGCTGCTGAATAATGTTATGTAACATATTGAATTACATATCGCTTTGTAGTTTTCCATATTGTAACTGTGAGTTTGGGCAGCATTATTATTTGTGGCCAGGAGTATGGCTGGACTGTTGGCCCTAAAGTCACGCACCAGGCTGTAATGGTAGATTAAACAGCCAATGTTGGAAACGCAGCTCAGCTGTCTTTGTGTTTTCAGGTATGTGACTGACAGTGGCCCGAAAGAACGGTTGTTCTGGGAAAATGTGTTACATTTACAAGAATATAAATAACAATATAATGCTTATTATTGGGCTTTTTTTTATTCTATTGATTTTTTTGTATTACTATGGAGGACAGCTGCTATAAGATCATTACCTTTATTAAAATGTGCACGGATTAATCTACCGATTAATCAACTAATGCCCATACATTAACCAATCAACCTTTTTAATCAAGTGACAGCCCTAATATATATATATACACACACATACATACTGATGCACAAAACAAACAACACTCAGGTCTAATTTAATCAAATATTTTAAACATAGATATAAAAAAATCACAGAAAATGTGAACAAAAATACAGATCAAAGAATCATGATAAGTTTTCAGTATGAAACGTGACACACTGTCAAAATGAAAACATCACAAAGTTAGTATCGGGCAAGACCTCCCTGAGCATTAACACAATCCTGGCAGCGTTGACGCATAGACCTCATCAGCCTCTGGACAGACTGCTGTGGGATGTTCCGCCACTCTTCCTGTGCAACTGCAGCCAGCAGCCGAAGGTTGGCTGGTCGCGGTTGTCTCCTGTGGATGGCACTGGCGATTTGGTCCCACAGATGTTCTATTGGACTCAGGTCAGGAGAAAAAGCTGGCCACGGCAAGACCTCGACATTGTTCTCTTGAAGTCGTGCAATTGTAATCCTAGCACTGTGTGGTCTTGCATTGTCCTGCTGGAAAATCGACACTTCCGGATTAGCTTGCAGGAACAGAAAAACTGTTGCCTCAAGGACTTTGTCAATGTATCGCTGAACAGTAAGGTTGCCCTCAATCTGCACCAAAAGGCGTTCTTGTGTTAAAGGAGATTCCTCCCCACAGCATCACACTTCCACCGCCCCACCGGTTAGCTTGAACAACGCAACAGTCAGCATAACGCTCACCACGACGCCGCACCTGTCTTCCGTCAGGTCTGTCAAGGGCAAAACGGCATTCATCAGTGAATAAAACACTCCACCACTCTCTCTGCCGCCACCTCAGATGTTCTCTGGCCCACAGAAGACGGTGATTTTGTCTCTCAACTGTCAACAGACGGCAAGCTACAGTCATTCTGCTGATGCACGGGTTATGTTTTCCTGGAATTTCTCGTGCTGTAGCCACTGCAGTCTAAAAACAATTACGCAGGTGGAACAGTCGGATGTGACGGTCCTGTGTGGTGACCCTCTGCCTTCCAGGACGTGGCCTGTCCCTCACAGGGCCAGTTCCTGATTTCTCTGGACTAGTCTGCTGATTGGTGAAGCAGAACATCTCATTCTCTGGACAACTTCTCTCACAGACAGGCCGTCTTCAATCATGCCAATAGCAACCAGACGATCTTCATTACTCAAGCGGGGCATGGTCGTATCTTTCGCTGTTCTTGCATTAATTAAAATCATGTCTTTTCAAATGGCTATTTATACAGATTCTTAATCAACTCTTTTTGGCAATTTTAACTCCTATATATATATATAGAGAGAGAGAGAGCAAGAGCAAGAAACATATTTACCAAAAAGCAAAGAGTTGTGTAAAAATGCTGGCTCGTGTGGTGATATCAGGCTAAGAAACGCAGGACAGAGACAGGACTGGTGAATGAATGCGCTGTTGCGCGGTTTAATAATCATAAATAAAAAAGTTGTACAAAACACATAACACTGTATAAACAAAATGGCACGTTGGCCAAAATAAACAGACAAACAAACAGTGGACGAACCCCAAACGAGTAACAATTGTTTTATTTCTATTATTATTTCTCTCTCTCTCTCTCTCTCTCTCTCTCTCTCTCTCTCTCTCTCTCTCTCTCTCTCTCTCTCTCTCTCTCCCGTTCTCCACTGCGAACACCCAGCCCTGAGTGAGTGATTCGTGCCTCTATATATATATACACAGCTGTGTCGGGATTTGATTGCTAATTAATCATTCACTTGAACCCCGGCACGTGAACTAATTTGTGCATGAAGTGATTGTGCAATCCCCATGCCTAAATACAACGATACATTGTAAATCACTCGTGCTACCTTATATCCCATGCACCAACACATACACACCAACAATAACACACCATGTAAAACATAAAATAAGCACAGGGATGGGGCACCCTGCCACAGTTGTCATTTCAGTTGCAATTTCCCTATATAATGTTTATTAAAACCCCCATATAAATCCCATATTGGATTCCCTGGGCATGGGATGGTATGCAATGACATTTGTTTAGGCTGTCCATCATTACTGAAGCTGCTGATTAATACATGTGATTGTCCCTTGTAGCGACTTTAAGAGGTGAAGAGGGGTGACCTACCTGAGATCAGTCACACAGACACATACAAACAAATTATGACCGCACACATAATCAATCTTTTAAAATGATTTCCTTAGTCATTTCACCTGGAGGTTGACAATACAAACAGTACTAAGTACTTTTAAAGAGGGGCCTTCTTATCCTTCTCTGAAGCACTGTCAGGGCACCACGACAGAAGAGAATAGTGAGAAGAAAAAAAACAGACTGGTTCTTTACAGGCCTCTGGCAGGCCTGGGCCATTGGAACCCCCCTCTGCACAGCCCTGGTTGGAATTGTCCCTGTTCTGCAATGGTTTCTTTCCTGTCATTAAACAAAAGTGCACATTTTAAACCCATGTAGATTTTGGAAGGACAAAATAGGTCAGAATTATGGGATTATTTTGTTAGCTACAATCATTCTCGGATGGTTTGCATACATTTAGGTGCAGTTTTACTAATTGACTACATTATTCTCTCAGCTTGACAGCAGCATTGTTGTGTCAAGGAAGTAGTTTAGAGGCTGGGTTTAAAGTATTTTACAAATGTGATGGACTCATGCAGGAGACCGAGCTTCCTAGATGTAGCTTATATAGACCGCCTAGCACTTTTCCCCTCAGTCCTGTTCATGAATTATAGCCAAGCAGGTTCAGGTCAGTTAATCTTTCTTATTTTATTACATTCACTCCCGGAGAGCGATTATGCATGCAGACAGAGTAAAGAAGTTTGAAGATAACAGCTTAATGCAATCTTACTGAGTAGAAACGGTGGTAATAAATCACCTGCCAAAGTTAATAAAATATTGAATCTGCCTCCATTAGTCAGAAAAGAAAGGTTAAATGATTTTTCATTTAAACCCCCAATGTGTCATTTTTCCAGCAATCCAAATTTAAGCTTTTTTTTTTAAATTATGATCTTCTTCCAGTTGTTTCTAAATATTTAAAGAACATACAAATGAAATGTAGTAGATGTCTTTTCATAATTATTATCCTGTAGAAAATCAAATTTTCCTTTTTATTTGCTACTGCTGCCAAGTGTTCTAAACTGGAGTAGCAGCAGCATTAATGTGCCTCTTATTTATTCAGCATCATTAATTAAGCCCTGTGCTTCGATCAATAGGCTGACAGTTTCAAGAAACCAGTAAACGTTTGGAATGACAGGGATCTTTGTTGTGGTTTGGTGAGAAGAATGAATGTATGAAATCCAGTTGCATGAAACCAACCAACAGCTACTTTATAGAAAGCAATAACGTTTTGGAACCCAAATTATTTAAATATTGCTAAAATATATCTTATTGCTATTTTTAAGCATTGGTTTTGAAGATTAAATGATTTAAATCAATCAATCAATCAATCAAATTTATTTTGTATAGCGCCTTTCATGCCAAGGCATCCCAAAGCGCTTCACATGACAAATAAATATACTATACAATATAATATAATATACAATAAAATATCAAAAAACATCCAAAAACAAATGGGAAAAAAAATAAAAAAATAAATAAACAAATAAATAAAATACATATTAACAAAATTCTAAAATAGGCCATCATTATTTAGCAGACGCCTTTATCCAAGGCGACTTACAGAGACTAGGGTGTGCAAACTATGCATCAGCTGCAGAGTCACTTACAACTACGTCTCACCTGAAAGACGGAGCATAAGGAGGTTAAGTGACTTGCTCAGGGTCACACAAGGAGTCAGTGGCTGAGGTGGGATTTGAACCGGGGACCTTGTGGTTATAAGCCCTTTACTTTAACCACTGGACCACACAGCCTCCTAGCCTCAAGCTTTGATTGCATTTATTGAGCCAGCTTTATGGATTTCAATTGGAAGATTGTTCCATAATACAGGTGCATAATGACTAAAGGCGCTTCCACCACAAGAGCTACGTTTTATCATTGTAGTAACCAGAAGCCCAGCATCAGCAGATCTCAACTGGTGTCAAGGGACATAAGGTAAAAGCATATTATTAATGTAAGCAGGCCATTTCCAGAGACAGCCTTAAATGTCATTAATAACATTTTAAAAATAACTCTGTACTTCACCGGACGCCAATGCAAGAGGGCAAGAACAGGTGTAATATGTTCAAATCTTTTTGTACCTGTCAGAATTTGTGCAGCTGTATTCTGAACCTGCTGAAAGCGATTGATAAGTTTACAAGGTAGACCGGCCAACAGGGTGTTACAGTAGTCCAGACGAGATGAAACAAACACATGAATTACAATTTCTACGTCAGATTCTGCAAGATACAAACGGACTTGAGATATATTCTGCACATAATAATAAGCAGACTTCACTACAGTTGAAATGTGATGCTGAAAACTAAGAGTAGAATCAAATAAGACTCCAAGACTTTTCACAGCTTGCAAAGAGCTAATGGGGGGGGCTGCCAAAGGTCATTGGTTGTGGGATTTTATTTAATGCTGTTTTAGAGCCAATTAAAAGAAATTCAGTTTTATTTGCATTTAACTGCAAACATTTTTTTTTGACATCCAAGCCCCTATTTTGTAAAGGCAAGTTTATAGTCATATACAAATTAAAAAGTAAAGGACCAAGAACAGAGCCCTGTGGAACCCCAGAAACAACAAGAGAATTAGCCGATTTCGATCCTCCAAAGTACACACACTGATGTGGGGAGGAGGTTAAGAAGGACCGCAGCCAGGAGAGTACTGTGCCAGTAATGCCAATAGTTTTCTCAAGACGATCAAGAAGAATTGTGTGATCAATGGTGTCAGATGCAGCAGATATATCCAAAAAGACAATCCCTGATAACAGCCCCTCATCTGCATTCAGCAGGATGTCATTAACAAAGTTTATGAGTGCAGACTCTGTACTATGTAGTTTCCGAAAGCCAGATTGAAAGAGATTATTAGCAGAGAGATATGCAGACAACTGAGCAACAACAACCTTTTCCAAGGCTTTTGCAAGGAAAGGTAAATTAGAAATTGGACGATAATTAGACAAGACATCAGGATCCAATGTAGATTTTTTTAAGTACTGGCTTTACAATTGCCAACTTTAACCTAGATGGAACAGTTTCAGTTTTTAGGGAGAGATTCACAACATTACAAATCACAGGAGCATGTGTATCTGCACAGTGACGGTCAATATTAGTCAGCCAAGGATCAAGAGAACACGAGGTGGAACAAGCTTTATTGATAAGATCTAAGACATCAGTAATATCAGTTGTAGCAAAATGCGCAAGTCTATGTGGAGCTGCTATGGTCTCGATGCCCACATCAGTTAAATCTTCACTAGATAGGGTAAGAGAATTCCTTATTGTAACAATCTTGTCAGTGAAGAAATGGTGGTTCTACAGAGTAGCATTAAAAATTATAATGTACACGTAGCTGTATATAATAAGGCTGTAATTCCATTAAGAGGTTCTGGTGAAATTATATAATTCACATGATATTTATATCTACCAGGTGGGGTGCAGGTGTGAAGAGAGAGGCAGAGACAATGTTACAGTTCAAGTGCTGTGCACACATTTTCAGCGCACACTCTCAGACAAGCAAGGTCAATGCCAGCTAAGGTACCAGCAATGGTATCCTTATCCCTTCTACAATATACAACACTGGAAATAACGACAAAAAACAAACAAGAATACGATAAAACAAAATGTAAACTTTACCTTTGTTTTAATCTAATTAAAACAAAGATGAAGTTTGGAGCCCGTCCACTATTCCTATGGGCGACTCCCTCTGTCACTACCTAACCTTAGCCTAATTATACTGGATAAGCTATCTTTCCCTATCTCTTGCTAATTTTATAAGTGCACTTATATTACAATATGTGGGGTATTCAGCACTTTCTGAGTGCACCTATATACAACAATTACTGCACTTTCTCACAGATGCGGTTTCTGCTTCTGTACTCTTTTACCCAGCTATATGGACCCATACTTGTTTCCATCGAGACGCTGTGGTTGTGTGAGCCTTGCACTCCAGGTTTAAATACAGGGACTTTGCCGTTCACTGCAGCTGGATTGCATCAGTGCGTTCAGCATACCGCACGTGAACTTTAATTGACAGGCTCCCTGTCACATACCCCCCCCCCCCCCCCCCCCAATGGGGAGCATCCAACGATCTCAAAAGGGGCCATGCCATGGCCACACTGGGACAACAAATCTGCAGGCATGTTTTCCTTTCTGGCACAGTGTTTTACTGGAAACTTCTATGGCTCTAGTTCAAGGTTCCACCTTGTGATCCTAGCGTTGTGGACCCTGATGAAGGTACTTCGTACCGAAACGTTGGTTAATAAAACTCTTTTCTTTTTTTAAAATTCCGTTTTGGCACCTCACTACTTTAGTTGTGTGTGTACCTCCTTTGTAATTTTTTCCCTCATTGTGTGCAACCATTTTAGTCTGTGGTCGGTTACCAGCACAAAAAGGGCATCCCACGAAATAATAACGGAGGGATTCAATCGCCCACTTTACAGCTAAGCACTCTATTGTATTGTGTCTCTTGGGGAAAAAGTTTCTTACACAAATGGAGATGGAGTGCTCAGCCCTGCTTACCCTCTGGGACAAAATCACACCCAAATCAACATCAGAGGCATCTACCTGGACAATAAACTCCCTCGAGAAGTCAGGACCTTGGAGTACAGGGCCGTTGCATAGGATTTCCTTTAACTTCTCGAAGGATGCCTGACACTCCGCTGTCCAGTGCATGACCTTTGGGGCAGAGTTCTTTATGAGGTCTGTCAGCGGGGGCGGCTATAGACAAGAAGTTGGGCACAAAACGTTGATAGTACCCTGCCAGCCCGAAACAACCTCTCCTTCTTTGTGCACAGTCACGCACAGCCTCTACCTCCACAGCTGACCATGGGCTTTATCAACCCATTTCCTACCACATAACCTAGGTATTTCACTTCTACCCCCACGAGGTTGCATTTGAGTGGGTTAGCCGTCAACCCCACAGGAACACTGCCAGCCTAGTGAGTTGAATCTCCCAGTCCTCACTATGGATGACCATGTCATCTAAACCAGCTGCATAGTCCTTGCGGGCCCTCAGTGGCCCCTGTCGATTATTCTCTGGAAAATTGCCGGGGCTCCATGTGGTCCAAAGGGCATCTTTGTAAACTAGAACAGTCCTTGACAAAACAGTGTTGCGTATCCAGTTTTCTCCTTGGCATCCTGAGTGAGCGGAATTTGCCAATAGCCCTTGGCTTGCTCAGGTACAGGGTAGAAATAAATGTGGCTCTACCCAATTGGTCTAACAGCTCATCTATATGCGGCATTGGGTAGGAGTCAAATTTAGACACCGCATTCATCTGCTGGAAGTCGATGCAGAACCTCGTTGTCCCATCTGGCTTCGGGAGTAGGACTGCAAATCACTCCAAGACTCTTCCACCACGCCCAAATCAAGCATGTTTCGCAGCTCTTGCCAGACAGTATTATTATTATTATTTATTTCTTAGCAGACGCCCTTATCCACGGCTACTTACAATTATTACAAGATATCACATTATTTTTAAATACAATTACCCATTTATACAGTTGGGTTTTTACTGGAGCAATTTAGGTAAAGTACCTTGCTCAAGGGTACAGCAGCAGTGTCCCCACCTGGGATTGAACCCACAACCCTCCGGTCAAGAGTCCAGAGCCCTAACCACTACTCCACACTGCTGCCCTATACCGCATGTGTTCAGGGATCTGGCGTGGCTTTTGTCTGATAACAATCCCAGGTTCTATAATCATTGGGTGCCCAACAAGATATGTTCTGCCCGGTACCTGCGAGAACACATCCCGAAAGGACTCGACCAGATGTCCTAATGTTTTTTTTCTGTGAGACAGAGAGCTCTTTACCCATTGGCACCTGGCATACTCTTGTATTCTAATGCTGTCAAACTCTGCACCTTGTGGAGTGATTTTGTCTTTGTAGGTTGTGCAAGTGCTATTAGGATCCATCCGGAGATGGGAGGGGAATGGGGGTCAGGCAGATAGCCCATGTGCCGATCAGTAGTGAATAAAAATATGATTTGCTCTTCAAAAATGTTGTCTGTTTTAATTGTGTTTTAATTCTTAGTTAGTCATGTTGACAGACAACTGTACTATACCGTTTAAGGGTTCATAATTTATTGATGTGTGATTCAGATTAAGGGAAATAATGAGGGAGTAATGCACAGAACAGAATAGCTAAATAATAATAATAATAATAATAATAATAATAATAATAATAATAATAATAATAATATGGAGAGTAATGCATGGGGTAGTATGTGAAATGAGAATTTAATGCCCACCCAAGGGGTGGAATGCTACATCCAAGCATCCCACCCCGAGGGTAGGCATTAAATGATCATTTATCACACACTACCCCATGCAGTATTTTTTACAATTTTTGTGTTGCTTGTTGTGGGGTGCTTTCTCTACTTAGTCTATGTCAGTGAGTTTTTAGCTCGCGCTGGGGTCATGCACTCCATGTTGCTTGTGTTAATGAGCGTGTGTTTCCTGTAATAACCGGGGATTTGAGCATGCCTGTCACCTTTTTTTCTATATTTGCTACCAAGGTTTATATTCTGCAAGAAAATATAGATCCGATACTGATTTCCTGGTATAGCTGGTCATTTTTTCTTTAAACTAACCTCATGCTTTATTAAATACAGTGGTTAATTGGCTTGTCATTGTGGTTTGCAGACCTTGAAAGTATGAATGCCAATTCAAGCAGACACTGCATTTGTAGCTGCCATTATTGCATGCCCTCAGAAGAGTGGTATCAGTTTGATCCTGCTGCTCACTCGTGAGTGATTTAAGGTTAAACAGTTGCTCCACCAAGCTGCAAAATGTTTACATGATGTCCAGATATTAAACAGGAAAGGGGCTGAAGCTCAGATTCCCATAATTATTATTTGATATTTAACAGACGCCTTTATCCAAGGCAACTTACAGAGACTAGGGTGTGTGAACTATGCATCAGCTGCAGAGTCATTTACAACTATATCTCACCCGAAAGACAGAGCACAAGGAGGTTAAGTGACTTGCTCAGAGTCACACAATGAGTCAGTGGCTGAGGTGGGATTTGAACTGGGGACCTCCTGATTACAAGCTCTTTTCTTTAACCATTAGACCACACAGCCTCCTATTGTAACAGAATATAATGTAACAGACTCAGTGCAAATACTGTTTGTTTAACTGCCTTTCCACAAATGCGGGATGTGATTTATTTACACTTCTTTTCTCCCACTCCCACATGTAAGTCAAAAAATGACACATGGGCCTTACTAAGGCTCTGTGATGAAAATTAAAAACTCTGTTAAGCCCATTTGCATGCAATGAATCCCATGTTTCTGAAAATAGGGCATTCAACTATTTTAAATATTTAATTTTTTTTTTTTTGCCAATGAATAATGTACGTGAATGATCAATGATTCATTTCCTATTGCTGCCTAAAAGCCTTGCCCCTGAAACATGAGTCAATAACGAATAACTGTTAGCTTGAATCTAGCTGTGTGGTTTATTAATATTTAACAGGAAGTAAAATGAATGCTTTTAGTGAGTTGGAATCCAGCTGAATGATTTTCAGCAGCCTCAAAATGCACTCACTGGTTGCTCCTCCTGGTAATTTACAAGCTACCCCTCTGGATAATAATACCCAACAGCCGAGGTGGGTTTACAGGCTGTGTTTTATTAAGGCGAAGACTGTCAGCATGAACTACACATTATGAATCAATATACTGGATCTACAGAACAGTACCTGTAGAGCTTTGCTCTCACTATTAGGGTTGGATTAAATATAAAACTCCAAATGTGCTACCAGTTCAAAACAACTGGGCAGGGCATTTGTTATTCATTATACCCCCAAAATAAGCTTATGCTGTGGTGACGGCCCAGACTGGTACAGTGCAACAATCACTGTCATTCCAGCTCTGTATATTTTGGCAAGAAAAAGGTCTCTTTAATAAAATTATTTGGTGTGCTTTATTGCATACCTGTATTATGTATAGTATCTGTAACTGGTCCACATATTTAACAGAGCTCTAAGCTTAAAATAATTCTAAACTTCTTCCTATAACCTTTTGTAAAATTACTATCAAATCTAAGTTCATGAGAAGGATTTTGTGATTAAATACTTTTTTTTGCTGGAAGTAATGTTCTGGGGAATAGGACTGAAAAGGTTTTGTAAAGCTGGTATGTGCAACAGGACAGAGGCTGGGCGTGAACTGGCGACACTTCGCACCGCAAGCGATCATCTAAACCACAATGCAAAAGAACCAGGCTCGTTTGCATAAGTGGTTTTAGAGCCTTTAATTACTTCTTATCTCACTGACAGGGGACTCGACAGAATCCTTAATGACAGTGTATCACAACACAGCCTGTTAAATTTGGTATAAGCCAAGCCCTTGTAAGCCCTTATAAGATCATGCAAATGACATCTAACATTTCAGGCAAAATCATTTATTTATGTGTTCAATAATCTGTAATGAATTGGCATCTCAGCCCATTGAATTGAACGGAAAGGCAAGCTCTGTAGTCGAGCGGTAAGTACGTGTCTTACGCTGATGTCAGTATAAATAAATCATCAGCCGCTAGGATGATATCCATTTTACTCCCCACTTTAATCAAAGCTTGTCCTCGAGCGTAAACACACGTCCACCTACTTTACGGTCAGGGATTTTCAATGTCGAGTTTGTAACTGCAACCACTCGCTGTTTCCCAGTAAAAACGAGAGTGACTTTACAGAATCATGAGCCCACATTAACTTATCAGCTGCTGTGTGGGGACCCATTACAAATGTTGAGCATAAATCTCAAGCATTGGTACGCTTAGTTATGTGTGGATTTTACTGCCTAATAAGCATCTCAACATCATGGCATTGTTTGCACTGGAGATGCCACTTGGGTGCTATCTAGCAACTAAAGAGCCTGCAAATCATTCATCATTCTGTCATTTGCAGTGGCCTTCTGCAGATACTCTATATAATCTAAAAGATGTAGTTAGTAGCTTCAAATGTCATTAAAATACAGTAGCTTTTTCATTTATATTCTCTTAGGTTCTGTTCCTCCCATTTGAGTTTGTATCATTTTTCTCTAAATTTGTCTTTATCTAGCTTTCCTGGAGAATCCTAAATGCTGGGACAAACAGCCTCCTCCTCATTATTATTTAGTCACTTATCCAAAGCAACTTACAGAGACTTGAGGGTGAACTATGCATCACAGCTGCTGCTGCAGAGTCATTTACAATAGGACCTTGAGTACTACTTGAGTAAAAGTGCAAAAGTATCATATCTTAAAAGTACTCAAGTATCAGAAGTAAAAGGTAGCCGCCCTTAAATTCTACCCATGGAAATCCACCTAAAAAAAAACCAAAACCCCATCCTGCAGACCTACAGTATGTATTCACTTCTGATATTATTGCATTTTCCTGCTTGATGGAAGAAAATCTCTGTTCTTATTGTACACACACTCTGAACGCAGTCTGTCAATGTCTACTTCCTAGCTGACCTTACTGTATCTATTTAAATTTACAATAGCAAATAAAGTTGTTTTTTTTAAACTCAATCAAAAGTAGGGTTAATAAGCGGCTATAGCAACTACTCTATGGTTTTATTCACAAGTTGTAAAACAAATGGATGCAAGACTGACATTCAATAACTTTATTTCAACAGATCACCAGCAACAAAGCCATGGTTTATTTAGATTTCCAGAAAGCTTTTGACAAAGTCCTGCATAAAAGATTAATCCTCAAACTGAACGCAGTAGGGATTCAAGGAAATTCATGCACATGGATTAGGGAGTGGTAAACATGTAGAAAACAGAAAGTACTGATTAGAGGAGAAACCTCAAAATGGAGCGAGGTAACCAGTGGTGTATTAGGTCCTCTGCTATTCCTGATCTACATTAATAACTTAGATTCTGGTATAGTAAGCAAACTTGTTAAATTTGCAAACGACACAAAAATAGTAGGAGTGGCAAACACTGTTGCAGCAGCAAAGGTCATTCAAAATGATCTAGACAGCATTCAGAACTGGGCAGACACATGGCACATGGCAAATTTAATAGAGAAAATTGTAAGGTACTGCACGCAGGCTATACAAATGTGCGTTATAAATATCATATGGGAGAAACTGAAATTGAAGAAGTAATCTATAAAAAAGACCTAGGAGTTTATGTTGACTCCTGAAAGTCTTCATCTAGACAATGTGGGGAAGCTATAAAAAAAGGCCAACAAGATGCTCGGATATATTGTGAAAGTGTTGAATTTAAATCAAGGGAAGTAATGTTAAGACTTTACAATGCATTAGTAAGACCTCATCTAGAATATTGTGTTCAGTTCTGGTGACCTCGTTACAAAAAGGATATTGCTGCTCTAGAAATAGTGCCAAGAAGAGCAACCAGAATTATCCCGGGTTTAAAAGGCATGTCGCATGCAGACAGGCTAAAAGAATTGAATCTATTCAGTCTTGAACAAAGAAGACTACGCGGTGATCTGATTCAAGCATTCAAATTTCTAACTCTCGTAAACACTGAGGAGCAGGCCAGAAATAAGGTATTGACAATGTCGACCCAGGGGACTTTTTCAACCTGAAAAAAAGAAACAAGGACCAGGAGTCACAAATGGAGATTAGAAATTCAGAACAGAAAATATGAGGCACTTTTTTACACAGAGAATTGTGAGGGTCTGGAACCAACTCCCCAGTAATGTTGTTGAAGCTGACACCCTGGGATCCTTCAAGAAGCTGCTTGATGAGATTCTGGGATCAATAAGCTACTAACAACCAAATGAGCAAGATGGGCCGAATGGCCTCCTCTCGTTTGTAAATTTTCTTATGTTCTTCTTATCTGTTCTCTGACAGCACAATGAACTCAACGGCACGATTACCAATAACACATTAAAAAAATAGTCTAAGAGTAAATACTGATAATTAGCTGGCTGTACAAATATTCACTCAAATCTGGCTGTACAAATATTCACTCAAATCTGGCTGTACAACTATTCACTCAAATCGTATTTAAAAAAAAAAAAAAGTTATCGATAACAAACACTTCACAAAACAGGGTATGAACAGCTGCATGTAAGTAGAATATTTTAATTAAATATGGTACTGTATTAAATTGTTATTTACGTCACAAAAGTAGCCTTCAGTGTCCACCGCTTGGATTAAACCAAAGAGTCTGAACAGACCACGGATGCTTTTTAAAAAAACCACATTACTCACGGAATACTAAAGTAAACGCTTATCAACACAAACTAGTTCTCCGTAAAATCAGGATAAAACTATTAGAAAAACGTATTTTTTTAATTTAAGCCCTCAGGAGCCTTCTCGCCTTCGGCTCGAGCATGTAACTGCACGAAGCGGGCACACACGATTAAGCATAGGTAAAGAACACACCCCTTATTAATAATGGTTTCACTGGAACATTAGTTTCTTTTTTTTATATAAAAGAACACATCTGCTTAAGGTTTTGCTGAATATATATTATATGCACTACTCTTTCTAGGATTTGCTTCCTCAAAGTTCAATATTTTTGTCAAACAAATAACCCACAGGATGAGCACTAGACAGCAATATTTTATCATGTCTGAGAAGTCAATATTTTTGTCAGTCTTGGCGCCCTGGGCTTCTCCTTTCTGCATGCAAACGAAACAGGCAAAGCCGTAAACAAGTGTCAAGGGAACATTAATTGATAGCGTTAATATTTATGCCCATTTTCCTGGTAGAATTATTTATTTTAAGTATGTCCATTGATCAATTCACCTCTTCCCCTCTCCCTTCAGGAGGGGCGGCAGGGAGTCTCTACTGCTCGGTACAGCTCAGAAGTCAGGCACTGTCTCCTGCTCCCTCCCAATTATGTCTATATACAATGTAAGGACATATTAAGCCAAGTATTGAGGCAACATGTTTTTTATTTTTTCTGAGCATGTGAGATGTAAGCAAACAAGGTCTGTTATCTGGTAAAGCATCTGCAGTCTGATAAATTGCTCACATTGTCACAAACTGACTAGTTAGAAACCTGACCTGTAATGGCTGTTGTTGTATTTATATTTATTAATTGTTGTACGCGGATAAGTACTTGGGAACAAACTTTCATTAAGTGTGGGAGCAATGCTATGGTTTCTGCTTGGCAGTGGATGGATCAGAATAAGACACATGCTTAGCTCTTCAGTTGAGATGTTTGCCTGTGAGTTGAGAGGTTCATCTTTCACGTCCAGCCCCTGCGTCTCAATTGTATTCAATGGGCCGAGATGCCAATCCATTACAACAGGAGTCTGCGTTTTTTTTTTTTTTTAATTAGCTAATTAGACAACGGACAGATTTGATAAGCTAGGTATTGTTTCTCCCAAACTGTATTAAATTAAACAAATAGACAATCCTGTGTCTTAATTAGTTAACGCTCTCCCTGTTTCTTAAAGAAATCTGACATATACAAATCACTGCTTAGGCATCAGAGGAACTCTCTTGATCTCAACAAAAATCGAATGGAAATGTTCCAATAATGCGAGAGTTATTGTGTGATGTCGACAACAGATTATTTTTTGTTTTATTCATGTCCTTGATGAGCCACTGTAAAAATGTAGTACTTGTCTACATTTGCCTCTGAAGAAATACATTTATGTGAAGACCAGGCAATTAAAATGTGGGAGCACTTAACTATCCTTCTGCCCCTTTATACTCAACCTAGCCTACCCCTAGCTGTGCCAATGAATGTGACCCCAATTCAATCACATACACCACTCATCTTAATAAAAGCGGGATCGAAGGTTCCCAATTCAGTGCAAATAAATCCAATTAAAATACACAGATTAAAGTTTCACTCAATAATATATTTAATGTACCTTTTTGGTTCAAATATGCTAATATCAGAGCTTTAAGCATCAGACAAAAACAAACAGACACTTTTTGAAAAGTAAAAATAATTGACTGTTTATTCAAAAGTTTCAAAATTCAATAAATAAATATTATATGAGCATTATCAGAACTGGCAAAGTAGATTCAAACATGTATTAATAACACATTTCATAGGAAACATTTAAACAAAACAAATTCCCTATTGTATGCAATGTTAAATTCAGTAAACTGGGTTCAATCCCAGGTGGGGGACACTGCTGCTGTACCCTTGAGCAAGGTACTTTACCTAGATTGCTCCAGTAAAAACCCAACTGTATAAATGGGTAATTGTATGTAAAAATAATGTGATATCTTGTAACAATTGTAAGTCGCCCTGGATAAGGGCGTCTGCTAAGAAATAAATAATAATAATAATAATAATAATAATAATAATAATAATAATAATAATAATAATAAACTGCATAGTTACCATCCCTATTGAGAAGATTTGAGACAGTTCAAATGTAGTTTAGGCAAATACAATGAAGCGATAATCATTGTCCCGATCTTGTAGAAATGAATTTGAGGGAGTGGAAGTCTTGTAGTGAAGTTTTCGTAGACACGGCTTAGCAGTTTTGAATAATTTAACTTGAAGATAGTCGTCTGAAGTATGATGTCTTCAAGCAGATACAGGATTCTTTTTTACAGCAATTACTGGTTTAGGTTTTTTAAGTTGAAATTGTTACTAATATTTATAGCAAAGTCTTAAAATGACCAAAACTATTACCTTAGACTTGTTATTAAACACAGCTGCTGTTAGCACCAGTTTCAATAAACCAAGTCCTTGACTTAGTTGATCAAAGTTGCCTACAATTACAGTTTTTAAAAATATGCCATTTTAGTAATCTTCAGCGATATTTACAGAACGTAGTGATTCTTAGGAGTGAGATTATATTCTAGAATAACTAGTTTATAGCCAATCACAATTAACATTGTATTATTTATTGAACATGTTAGTTAAGTTTTCCTGAAGAAATTTCTTATCTTTACATACCTCACATATGCGTTCTAGTCTTGAAGTTTAAACACTTGTCTTTAAGACGGAGCAATTTTATTGAAGGTAAGTTTGTTTTAATTGTTGCTCAATATATAAGTAAACTTCTCATATTTTAAGTTCACAATGGTTTTAAATTTAGGAGTTCAAAAGAATAGTCTTGATTTTAATGCATTTTAAATCTCTGCATTCCCAGTTCAATATGAACCCACTTTCAGTATTAGTCAACTTTAACATGTTTTCCAAGCAGTTTCTTAGAACAAAGGAATGACAAGGTTTAGCACTTCAGAACTTAATTAATGTTCTGTCTCTGGCTGCAAGCAGTCTACACACAGACAACCATCTGTATTCATGATTAGGAATCCTTATCACCCCTCTTCCCCAGAGAGGTGTAAAATCATCTCTTGTGCCAGAGCTTTGAAGTAGAATCTTGAATGGTACATCTGTGTGGGGGTTTCCAGAGAGAATGTCTGCAAACAGTTTCTTCCTTACCTAGTAGACTAGATTGATTTACACATTCTGGTTAGAAATTAAAATATGTTCCAACTTTATATAGATATTAAGAATAACTTTTATTCTCAAACATATTAGTAATTGTTTTTATTCCACAAGTATATACTGTAAAAATATCAAGACTTAATTGGCCATGCAATCCACATAAATAAAAATAGTACACATCTATAGGCCAGATATTTTGGTCCATTTTAGCAGTATCTTACTAAACGAATTGAATTAGTAAGGTTCCAACAAATAGGCAGGAGATAAACAGTATATATAAACATATACAGGCTAATACATATACTGTACAAAATAAATATAGATACAAATACAATAATAGTATTTAAAAATAGCGCTCTGATAAACAACAATATGACTGTGCAAATATGATAATACAGCCAATTTTATTTACCCACAATTTGGCATCATAATCATAAAGCAAGCTCAGAAATTTAGCAAAGCTGCAGCTTACCAGCAAAGATATATACCAATGTACAACACCACCAATTCCCTTTCTTTTTTCCTTTCTGAGGATACAGTCCCTAACACTCAGACAGAGCACTTTGCTCCTTTTGTACAGGAACTACAATTATACAATTACAAACAGCATTCAAAAGAAAAGGCGACCACAACTAATAATTTGTGTATATATAGTAAAATAATTTTAAGTGAAAAAAGAAAATAAGTGAACTGATTACATCTAGTCAAAATTAACTAATAATGGAATATAAAATAGGGAGTAATTTAGCAGGTGATCCTGCTTCCCGGCACATGTGACTTTAAACACCACACATGGAGTTATAAGGCCAGCTCGAATATTTTCTGTTGGGCCACGGCATTTTCCCACATTACCTATAATATATTCATCCTATTATAATAACAATGATCCACTAATGTATTGTGGTAAATAAGCACATATTTGTGAGGTTAAAGGACACCTTACAACATTACTGAGGCATGCAATTATTTATAATACACACTGGTTGTGGCTTATTGCTTACATTGCATTAAATTCCAGCTCTCGTATCAGCAGCAAATCTTTATATCCTCCGTATTATAGCTGATCATTAAAATGATCATTTGCAAGAGCAAGCTTTCTGCTGACCTTCTAGTGAGGCAGCGCAGTGGACTCATTGGCCCTGAATAACCTCTAAAGAACTGCAATCTGTTTTCACTTTAATTAGTCTACACTCCTGTCAAGAGGCTGATTTCAAAATGCCCTATTTAAATTTGGAATTAAAAGTTCACAGTCATGGCTCTCACTTACTTGCAGTTCCAGCAGCCTAAAAGTTCCTGCTTTATTATTTAGCAAGTGGATTAAAGTGTCACATCTGGGTTTAGTTTCTGATTTAGTTAAGTCTACGCACATAATAAACCATTGCAAGCTGAGAATGTCATGTCCAAGGTTTCTTAGGAACATTAAGGGGATAGCATAATACACATGTGCTTCAATACAGGTAGCCAAAGTAGCTACTCAAAGCAAGCTACAATGAAATGCTTAGTTCACCTTCAGAGGTGAAAGGCATGGAAAGCTAATTAACTAGCCTGTACAAGCCCTACTACTATGATAGTTCCTGTTAGAACTGAATTATTTTATGTATTCATCAATATTTTATCCAGGCAGAGAAAAGCTATTTTTCTAATGTGCCTGTGACAGGCTAGCTCTGGTGATGACGTCAGACCAGAAAGGAGTACACAGACAGACAGTAGTGATGAGTGAACCTGAGATGCTGCGGTGCTCACTTGAGGCCAAAATAAATAGACAAACAAAACGGATTAACACTAAACAAACAGTGGATGAACAGACAAACAAACATGGTGAGTCTAAACAACTTATATTTACTTGATTTCACTTTTTATTTTCTCATTCTCCACACCCGTTCTCCACTCACCGAACACACAACCTTGAGTGAATGAGATGTGCATCTATATATACAATTGTGCTGGGATTCAATTACCAATTAATTATTCACTTGAATCCCAGCACGTGAACTAATCTGTGAAACCCTGTGCTCACATATTAACTACTTTAAATGCACGTGAAGTGAAGTGCAATCCCCGTGCCTAAATACAATTATACATTTTAAATAACTCATGCTCATTACCCACATTATATCCCGTGTACCAACTACAATACACCAACGTTAACACATGCAACATACAACATAAAACACAAAAATACACACAGGGGAGGGGCACATTGCCACAGTGCCTTAAACCTTATCTCACACATCTTATCTTCATCCTTTGCAATAGATTCTTTATGTAGAAAGCTTTGTGCTTCATAAAGAAACACTACTACGTCTTTTAAAAGCTGAACCAATTAAAACATATTCTCAAATTATTTTAGAGGAGAGGTGAAAGTGAGAACAGCAGACCAGACAAAGTCATTGCATTTTATTGACTCAAAACAGGATTGTGACAGGATGGCTGGGCGGTGACATCATGGCAGAAGCAGGAACTTAAAAACACTAACACCAAGTCTGCAGTTTCCAAATAATAAAGACGCGGCGGGCCGTTTTATTTTTAAATAACAAAAATAAATAAATAAAAGGGTTGAACACAAAACACTTGATCACAGAGCAAAAATAAAATGTTAAACAAAACAAATCACAAACACAAAATATACAGGTCAGGCTGGGCAGTCGCTGTCACTGTTCCTGTATTTTTAAGTTTCGTTTTTCTCTCTTTCTCCACTCTCTCTACGCTCCCCCCGTACACCCACCACGAGCTTGAGAGCTGCAGGCTTTTTATATCGTGGACGAGGGGTTTAACTAGTTAGTAATTATCCTATTACCCCTCGGCCACAATCTGCACAAGTTTATTAATTATGTGTGACTGCCGGCTAGATTAACAACGCACTATCCGACAGCCGCACATTACCACAAGGTTTCATAAAACAAAAACACACGGCACTTCGCCGTCACTAAATAAAACAATACATAAACAAACAAACAAATACAAAATAACACGGGCGGAGGGGGAAACCCTGTTCTAAAATAAACACACACATTTACACAGCAGGGCTCTCTACCGCCCTGCTACAAGGATAAATAGTACAAATTGGTGACATTTTTTAGGACTTATTGGGTCACTGTTTTCTCTGATCATAGACTTGACACAACGTGACAGGCATGGACTCCACAAGGTGCTGGAAGGTGTCTTGAGGGATGCCCATGCGAAGGCGATGCCCCATTCAGTCAATAAAGTGGCCAGGGATGCGTGCGTTTGAAAAGAAAAATGGCTTGTCATTTTTTGTATCCTGAAATGCTCTTTTTTCCCCTCAGTTCTTTACCAAAGCCCTGACCAGGACCCGCTTAGCAATTTGCTGTAACAACGTGCGCGTTTACACTGCCATTTCTGATCCGGATCAAATGCATTGGTATCATTTGATCCTGTCAGTGTAAACACTCGACTGGCCCAAGTTCCAGCATGCACTGCAGTGCAGTGATGTCATTTGAGTTGCATTTTGTCTTAATTGTGTGTAATTTGCGATTAACATTTCAATTTAATCCGACCACAGCTTCTCACAGTCAGAAGTCAATAGAGTTTCTTTCAAAAGTTTATGTGGGAGTTTTTGTTTGCATCTTTTTAAAACATGTACTTTGATGTCTTTCATTTTTCCTGGACCGTCGTTTTTTTTATTATCTCGCCAACACAATTGCAACTGTATGAATAACTACCTACAGAACATTGCCCCCCCAATATATTTCCCCCCCAAATGAACTATACGTAACACAGGTAAAAATAACTTAAATCTTACCCTCTAAGTGCACATTCGAAGCCCTCAGGCTGTGTGAAAGCTGATCGCTCAAACAGCTGTGTAAACGCAACATCACTCATCATGATCTAATGTACCGATACATTTGATCCAGTGTAAATGTGCCTATTGGGACCATTCCACTCCTGTAATGGGTAACCACCTGGGAGTATACATAGTATATGATTTACATGATCGCTATTCCTGAGGAAAAATGGAGCCGCCTATGAGCTTTTATGTTCTATAATCTGTGTTTATGTTACGCCGTTTCCTTTGAGTAAATGATCATGGTTTTGAGATATGATACGGAATTACAAAAACAGACTGGGTGCTGCTAATTTGATACATTTACTATACTCCACAAAGGAGTTTATTCTTCAGCTCGATAACAATAATTCAGGACTGGAAGGGTTAAAATGTTCTGCAGGGATGCACATTCCTCAATGACTGCTGCCTCTCATTCTTTCGGGGAAGGTGTGGCACCAAAGCATATTCAGACATTTATTGTAGGCTTCAAGATCCCCAGTTATATCGTATACGGTATTACAGATAGGTTCAAAGGAGTAAATAACAAAGTTCCCACAGAGTAATGGCAGGATTTTAAAAATGAAACAAGGAATTTGTGTGCGATGTACTGTACTGTTGTTAAAGATCCTGACCTCTACCAGTTAATATGCTTGCTCAGGAGGTGCATGGGTACTCAGCTGTGTCCTGTAACATAAGCTAAACATTCAAGTTAAAAGCACATTATTATTATTATTATTATTATTATTATTATTATTATTATTATTATTATTATTATTAAAATGAATACATGGCAGAGACCTGTAATGCAAAGCACTGGTGTTTTTATATACAGCAGTAAAGAAGATTACACTCACTGGAAAGCAAGCCTCGATGGCTACACATTGCTACTGTATGAGTGGGGGCTTCTGACCGCAGCTAAATAAAAAACTCTCTTGGAGAGCCAGCAATGATGGAGGCTGTGCCTTATGAACCCTGTTAGTAATGCTGTGTGCATTTCAACAAGGACTGCTATCGTGAGTTAACCAGCTCGCACCCTCCCTCTCTGTCACGTTAACTGTCAGTCCACTGCTTTACTAAGCTCCTGCCGTATAAATAGATTTGCAAATGCACCGCATGATTACAAAACCACACATCTGACACCCGTAGCTGGTGGTTAATGAGGTTTGAAATAAGCCCTTTTTCTTCACATGCTTGTTGTTTTCCTTCGATTATAAAGTTAGGATACCCTACTGGGAGGAATGCTTGATGGTTTGGATGCCTCAGGATAAAGATTGATAGTTTTCTAGTATCCAGGAGAGTGCTGAAGAGCCAACATTTGGACAAGGTCTGTACCATCCATTTCAGGAATCGGTCTGGGACCAGGTAAAACAGAAGTGGACAGGACAAAAACCAGTATTATTAACAATCATGAATCTTTGTGAATATATTAATAGAAGATTACCATTGACCACTAGTTCAGTTTTTTTTAAACTATGTGGATTGCAGGTTTTTGATTAACTTATTTTTTTGTTAAACAGCAAACCACACTATATAAAAACAATACCACAACAATACCAAAAAACTTCACCACAAGTTCATTTGAATAACTTTATAGTGTTCCACGTATTCCACATGGAATTGTTATTTCTTTATATCTCCTGCTTGTGTTTATGAATTGTGCAAATGTTTCACTGTTGATATTTTTTTTGTTTTATGTTTTACAAATTAAATGTATTTCAAGCCCTTTGTAAATAGTGTACATCATGAAGTTGCTGGTATTCTAGCAAGACATTTTGTGAAGATGTGCCACAGATCAGACAGGTGTAACACTAAATACATGTCTCAACAAGCATGTTGCTTTCTGTTGCTGTTCCTATTTAAATGATTCCTTTATTTAAATGTCTTGCCTAGTTGTCAGCTCAAACCTCATGAACTAAATTGTTTGTCATACACAGTACACGTTTACTGTAGGACAAAGCTGGTGGCTTCATCTAACCTCTTTTCCTAGAAAGGGGCTTTGGGATCTTTAAAAAAACTGAACAGCATAATTCATGTTTGTATTAGTAATAGCCCTATACTCCTCCAGATCTTGCTGAGATGTTTTATATCAAAAACGTGAGGGAGGAATCACTATATTATTCTATACTAGTGGTTATATTTGTCCAGTGCTTTGACATGGCTACATGAAAGGCACTATAATTGCACTGTATTGTAAACTGCTCGTCTTGCTTCACCCCTGGCTCGCAACAGTACCCCCTTGCTCTGGTTGTTCTTCACTCACCTGGCACAATTCCATGAGCTGCCTTATCCTCCACTTCCCCAGCTCCCACTTAAGTGGGCACAATTTGGCTACATCTATCACACTGACCCAAAACATAATGTTTGTGTGCATAAGACAGACCAAAGGAATCGTCAAAATTGCATAATTATGATCACTAGACAAAACATAAAAAATGACTGTCACAGTGGGTAGGACCACTTAACTCTCTGCACATTCTTTGAGTGGAAATTGGTGTGACTCGTTCAGTAAATAGTTGCCCACACCTCTCTCACAGCCACATTGTGTCCCTTGGCCAGCAGCAGTTTAATTTGGCCAGACAGTTTAATTATTACATTTCTGCTAAGTGTGGTCAAATAGACCCACAACAAAATAGGAGGGTGTGACAGAGAGTGAATGAAGTCTTATCAACCATCTCCCTCCTGACCTGTGAGGGCACTGTATAACCGGAGCAGAGTACCCCCGAAATGGATGGTTCGGCAGTTCATTCCAGGGTCAGTCGGAAGCCGGCCATGCAGGAAGGGGGCGGGCCACGATACCAGAAGTCATCGCCTTAACGCAATAGGCGATGTGTCATTCATGGATTGGAGGATCCGTGATTGGCTGCGCCACCGAAAGAGGACGTGACGGAAGGTATTTAGGGGAAGTGGCCCTAGCGATCTGTTCCTTGGTAAAAGGTACTGTGAGTGTTTTGTGTTTTGTTTGTTTGTCAGTCCAAGTATTATTGTTTGTTCTCACTAGACAGCTAACACGAACCAGGAGCTGTCTCTACACACCAGCACCAAACCCCGGATTACACTGCCCCACTGTCCTGATTGTGTTGTCCTGTCACTATACACCTGCACTAAAGAGCACCCACTGTCCGGAGACGTGGCTGTGTTTGTGTTACGTGTATTTTATAAAATGGTCTTATTATTTCGGGACTGTAACCCTCGTTTTGCACAGCACAATACAGATGGTTGTGTACAGCCCGTGCCTATTTTTTAAAGAGTTTTTTGACATGCAACCCAGCAAAAATAAAGCTGTTTTCATTGTGAACTGTCTTGTGTGTGTCTATTCTGGAGCACTACATCATCACTACACCTGCACACTGCAACCCACTTGTTCACACAGGGTTAATATCAAGCTTTGAAAAGGTTAATAATACAATTTTGCTGAATTACATTTTTTTAAAGAAGTGCCTGGTATTATCTTTTGGGCTCTTGCCACTGCAAGATACTGTGTACAACATCCAGTAGTACTGTATATTGTAAACATTGCAAGTCTAAACAATAGATGGCACTGTGGCACTTTTTTAACATGCTTGACTCCAGTTTAATTTTAATTACATTAGAGAAGAACAATATATTATAATAAAGTCACTGGATTTCAACCAAGGCAATTGCTCTGCATTCATAAATAAGAATGACTCACCTGGCTGGACTGGTACACCACATAAATCAAGACAGTATTGCTGCTGCTATTGTTATGTGACTATTTTGACAGAGACAATTGAACAAAACAATGCTCTATTTATAATCCACACAAAAGAAAAGCATTAGAACACAGAGGGTGAAGGATGTCAGCTTCTCTATCCGGGGTGAGCACTCTATAATCAGCAAAGAGGTGTCCCTGCTGGCTACATCGCTATATTTTTTGCAACTACTGTCTTGTATTCCAAAGACACAACTTACCATTTTCTAGCCTCCCCCCTTTTTCTAGCCTTTGGGATTTTTGGATGAGTTTCCAATAAAGCTGAAAATGGCCAGATCTGTCAGATTCTCAAATAGCAGCAATTCTCTGCAGAAAAGCAACATCATTTCCTCCTGATGTGTTTCTAGCCCACAGATGGTTCGATATAAAAGGAGAAGGCAGTGAAAAGGCCAGCCCTTCGAGATTCGAGGAGTTTGAGAAGCTTAAATTCCTTTTGCAACTTTCTGGTGATAATGTATTTCACAAAGTGCCACTTATAAAGAGGAGTTCAAGACAGGTAAAACCTACGTAATGCATTGTGATGCGAGTTGAAAGGCCTGAACTGTCCCAAACTGTCCTAGTGTACATAGAGTTATGTGGTAACCCTAGATATTTCAAGAGCATCCTTGTGACAAGAAAGAAGCCCTGAACTTATAAATAGTGTTATTTAAGTTGGCAGGGATGGCTCTAATACCGTCCCTGCCAAAAACATGTGTGGAATGTGTCTGGGTCTTGATTAAATATCTGATCATTAATCAAGTCCCAGCCACATTGTATAACATGAAGCCAAAATCCTTTGTTGGGTGAAGGAGTTTGGGGTGAATTTGGAACTGTGTGCCCAGTGTGTGCAGTAGTGTTGTATTATTGATTTGTTTGTGCAATATTTGTTTGTTTTTTTGTTTTCTGTTTGGTCTCTGAGTTTTGTTCCTGGCCACCACGTTACCCTTTCACAACCTCCCCCCCCCCTCCCCTCCCCTCCCCAAAAAGACTTGTGTTGGCATCACATGAAAGTTGCAAAAGCTCTGTGCAGTAGATGCTCCAGAATGCACAGAGGCTCCCGAGACTGGTAGTTTAATTACTGACATTTTCAGTTTGTGTGGATGTTCCCAGAGGATTTCTGACTGGACGCATTGACAGTCTGCCATTGTAGGCTGCTCTGTAGAATTGCTTGGGTTCACTTGAATCCTGTAAAAAAACATGCCGTCTTAGGGGGTCTGCCAGTGTCAAAAGCTGTTCATAAAGTGTGCATGCCCAGAGAGAAAGAAGTACATTTCAAATAGTGTATGCTTATAAATAACATTATAATAATTAAAAAAAGTGCTTTATACAGTATATGAAATAAAAAAAAATTCTGAGCTCCAATCATCTGAGTTTCTGTAGCTTCAGTTTATACTATGTGACATGCTGTTCATCTAAAAAACAAATCTAAATGTATTTTTATTTACCATAAGTTTGTGTCCCTAGAACGTTTTAGTTACAAACTCTTTAACACAGCTGCCACCACCCACAACACGTTTTTTTATTTGTATTATTATAAATATGGCACAGTACGTTATTAATACTTTCTTGACAATGTCAAATTGATTAATACAATACAAAAATAAAAAGTCATATTTTCTGATCACATGTACTGTTGTGTTAAGCATTTTACAATAGTTCTTGACCTCGTAGCCCCGTGCTGTATGAAAAGCTCTCAAGGTCATGTAGGGTACGCTTCGTTTGAATAGGAAGGGAGATTGCTGGGTTTCATTGATATTAACATACAGAGTGAGCCTGAGCTTTTTAGGTGTGAGATTTATAGATTTAGCATTTATGTTTCCGAGAGTAACACTTTCTAAGTGTAAGAGTTAGCAGATCTATATCTAAGCAAACATGATTTAAAAAAAAAGAAAAAAACACCATATAAACAACCCTTAGGTCCTTTTGCTTTAGAAGGGCTTGCCCTAATGGCTATTTTTAGCTTTTCAAAGCAAGTCTTGAGAAGTACGTGCCAGCACTATATTGGTGTAAAATAAGGCAATCTTGATTCCTATGGTGCTTGTCTTCAGGCTACTGCTGTTAACTGCCTTTATGCAATGCGTTTACTTAGCAAAAACATCTTTTATTTTTAATTTATCAAAAGATAAATACAAACATTTACAGATTATAGGCTTGGATGCCATTTTCTTTACTTTAAACTTAGTGCAAACTTTTGTATTTACCGGTACTGTTTTAACATTCCACCTGCTGGTAAGATTCCTCATTTTAATCTCTTGTTGGTTTAATAAAAATGAGTTTGACGTAGGAACAAAGTGCCAGTCCACTTGGTCACATCTCCCCTGGATCCAGATATATCACCACGTGTCGCACAGAACTATGTCACAGTGGTCAACTCGCCATTAAAGCTCTGCTTAACTAGAATCAGCTCAAAATCACATAGCTCTGGGCTCCCGAGTGGCGCATCCAGTAAAAGCACTTGCTTAGAGTGCCGGATGCGCTCTATAGTCTGGACGTCGTGAGTTCGAGTCCAGGCTATTCCTTTGCTGACCGAGGACGGGAGCTCCCAGGAGGCAGGCGCTCAATTGGCCGAGCGTCGCCCGGGGGGAGGGAGGGTTAGGTCGGCCAGGGTGTCCTCGGCTCACCGCACATCAGCGACCCCTGTAGTCTGGCCGGGCGCCTGTGGGCTTGCCTATAAGTTGCCCGAGAGCTGCGTTGTCCTCCGACGCTGTAGCTCTTGGGTGGCTGCATGGTGAGTCCGCAGTGTGAAAAAAAGCGGTTGGCTGACGGCACACGCTTCGCAGGACAGTGTGTGTTCGTCTTCGCCCTCCCGAGTAAGCACAGGGGTGGTAGCGGTGAGCTGAGCATAATAAAATAATTGGCGATTCCAAATTGGGAGAAAATAATAAAAATAATTGGCAACGACTAAATTAAAAAAATTAAAATCACATAGCTCCGGGTTAGAACATTTGTGTCTGCTATTTAGTGTCATCTTACCCCACTCACCCCTTGTTTACCAAATATCTTGGTATCGCTGAATAATATAAACATCCCCCACCTCTTCAAATCTATAGAGCAGGTGGTTTCATGGATTGCTGTTCAAAATGTTTTCCATGCATTTGAAGACGATGGGATTAGTGTAGCGAATCAAGGGGGCACAATGGCTCACAGCGAGAGTCAAAGCTCGTTTTCAACAATACATTGCTAAAACGGATCTGTTCCCAGAGCTCATATTACCAAACTCACTCTCCATCAGCCATTAACAATTACACCTCTTCCTCAACACCCACCCAGCCGCTTGCAGTCCTGTGGTGCATTACCAGGAAGGTGTCATTTCAAACAGAGACCCCTGTAACAAGGAGAAGCGGCTCTATTTCTGCCCCTGAAATGATTTTCATAATCAATAGTCAGTCCACGTTTACATAGCTCAGTAGTTCTTACAGATTAACACAAGGGGTGGTGGGTGTGCTGCTTACTCACATTTATGAACAGTTTTTATCATGTTACTGATCATATAATGCAGAGAAAAAAAATTCACATAACTCAACAAAGTGAGATAGGTATTTCCTCACCCATAAGAAATATCTTACAAAAGACAAAAAGGGCATCTGGGGTGTGAAATACTGTATATTGTATTTCCCTCCTACACTGTTTATTATGGAGGTGGTGTTAGTCATTAGAAAGAGGGACCGGGACACCGCTGAGAGATGATACCTATACAGCTCAATGCCCAAGTGTAGCCTCTGACCTTGAGTAATTTACAATATTTAATTACAGTGTACCTCGCTTCCACCAAGCAGTATAACTGTCAGCATCCCTCTAAAAACCAGATTCAGCAACTTAGCTGATTTATCCATTATTTACCACATGTATCATGGAGGCAGAATGAGATTACTTTCCATAAATCTAGGATGTCCACATGTTATGAAAATCACAACATAAAACATCCAGTCAGCCAAGTTGTTATTGTGGTTTCATGGGTGAAGCCCCACATTTCCCATGTGCCACCTATGGACTTGAACTGCAGGTGGAGGGGCACAGTGAACTCGCGGGAGTTCAAGATATGGGCGCAGCCCTCGAGAAGTGGTTACTTGCTTCTTAGTGAATAATTTCATTTAACCAACATGCACAGTGAACTCGCGGGAGTTCAAGATGTGGGCGCAGCCCTCGAGAAGTGGTTACTTGCTTCTTAGTGAATAATTTCATTTAACCAACATTTGGTGGTATCAGAATATTAATAACAATTTGAGTTGTTCCACTGGAAATGCAAGCTTTGTGACAGAAATGAAAGTTTCGATAGAACATACATTTAGAATCCTCTTCCAAATGGAACGGTATTCCTCACAAATACACACATTATTAGGTGAATTCAAGTGTCAAATACACATTTAAAACATTTAAAAACAATATATATCACATTATATATCACATTTTAAATACACTATTACTTGGGAAGGCTTCTTTTAAAGTTGACACTATGCAGGCTGTGTGTTGAACTGTTGTTAACAGTGTATAACCACATACTACCTGATCCATCATAAAGACTTGGCAGATAGACGTTGATGTAAACACATCACAAACTAGACATGACAACATGATATTACTACTTAAAGCATATTATGTCTGTATGAAGGATTCGATGTGGGGATATAAAGGGCTTTGGACAGTTTACTACAGTTATACAGTTTTACTGAGGCATAAAGGAACATAGTGTCAACATAAAGCTTCACCCTTAAGTTAATAAAAGGTGATCTGTTTTAAATAGAGAATTTATTATTGCACAGTATTAGTCTTAATATGGACATTTATCATTGTTAAAAAACATAGTTTAGGCCATTCATTGTTCAGAGAAATAACTATTGTTCATATGAACTTGAAGACCATCATGTGTCATTTATATATTGTATTTATTTAATTTCTTCTATTCCTAAACTGTGTTCATGCTCATGCTAGTAAATAATACATCTATTGATACAATATAATTCTGCAGTTGACAGATTGACATCAACACAATGCAACAGTACAACTGTAAGACATTGACTAGCAGCATCTCTCATAGCATGCTTCTCATTGTCAATAGATGGCAGTATGGCTCTTCTTTGAAAGTAGAGAAAACAATTTGCAATTCCAGTATCTGAGAGACACACAAAAAAAGCCACAGTTGTAAGACAAGTTTTAAAATTATTTTTCTCTTTAAAGTACTGAAGTGTCATTTTCATTAAGAATACATTGCAATAACAAATAATTAAATTAGAATACTATTCCAGAACAGCAGTTAGACTGTTAAGCCTGTAGTTATTAGGGTTCTTCAGAAATTGTATTCATTTCAGGTTTGGATCCAAAGCAAATAGTGGCACCACATTATGCATGATAGGTCCATCAAAGTATGCATGACAAAGATAGGGGGATTTACACACAAGGCTAATCCTATGGCAGGGATGCAAAGCTACTCTGTTTTCTAACAGGATCACTATATTGTGACAGATCTTTTATTCTTACTGTTTATCTCATCCATTAGCTGATGACCATGAGAAATCATGCTGCACTGCAAGCCATAAGCAGGGGCAGATTTAGAAGTGTGCTTTCACTGTATGTCCCCGAGTGCGTTTGAGTCTATTTCCCTGGGCCCACAGATATAATACATATACCTATAGTACTAATACTTTTGGGGCTACAGACAAAAACAAATAAAATCTGAATATATATATATATATATATATATATATATATATATATATATATATATATATATATATATATATATATATATATATATATAATTTATTTTTACAGCAGTAGTACAATAAATATTTACAAATGTCTTTTGTGCTCTATGAAACAAGTGCAAAAGGTAAAGAATTGTCAAAGTATAAAACTATCAAAAAACAAAGGGAAGGAAGTATTTCCTGGCTATTTGTGTAGCATTCAAATTGTGTTGTTTCTCTGTGGAATATTTTCCTTTGCACTTACTTCAAAATAGGGTCTTAGGACTTCAGTCTAATTTGTTTACATTTCTTTTCAGTTTCTTTTTATTATAGTTTACAAATATGGATAGAATACAAATTAAAGGTGAATCTGTGAAGCAATATATTTATACTGGTATCAAGTTGTATTCGTCTTTACTATTTGTTCTCGATAAGGCTTTCCTCATACTTCTGTTCTTCCACAATGGCTTTAATTGGGTGAGCCTGCTAGAATTGCTACAGTTCATGATCTTGCTCCTTCTTCTAGTCTGCCTGCATTTGCCTGATGTACAACTTCATTTTCTTCATGGAGCATTTCAAAACATTTCCACTCCTGACTGCGATACTCGGATCAGGTAAGGAATGCGCCATATCACTGTACCATTTACTCATAACTTCTCTAATTATAAATGATTAAAACATTGTCGGAAAGTCAAAATCTCTGATTCCCAGTAATCCCAGTACATTTGAATTTGCCATACGTGTTTTTGTAATGCACAGATCTACTGACAAAACAAATCAACCAAGCACTTACTGTACTTTTTTACAAGAGGGGGTGTCCTGCTCTTAAAGAAAGATAGTTTATAATAGGTTGATATCTACAGTACAGCTGACTATGTCTCTTACAGTATAAAACCACACTTCTCATTCAAAGAAAACAGTCTATAACCAATTGAAATTATCACAATCATTTTCAGTGTTATACCAAATTATGTCGGTGTGCAAGGTTTTTACATGATCTTATTTTTCTGTGCCAGAAACAAACTTTCTTCCCCTCTAAGGTAATGTCAGCAGTGGGCACAAAAACTTCCTCGAATCATTCAAGGCTTTCTGTAAAATACAAACCCCTCTGCCAGCTACTACCAGGTTATGGATGTCATCTGCAATCTTAAATTTAGTACAAGAATGCAAAACCAAGATACAGGAGATACCTACATTCTGATGTTTCCACCAGGTTTGCTGAGTTCTAGAATGTTTTAGAACTGTACGGGGTCTTTGTTCATTATAACAGTCACAGTATATAATGAACTCTTCAGCTCACTGGCTACTGTCATAGAGTCTTATGATTAAAAGTGGCTGATCTAAATACTGCCACCTTTAGCTCTGCATTAAACATGCTGCCCCCCCCCCCTCCCCCCCCAAAGAAAATTTCAAGTATATATATTTTATGGTGTCTGTATAAGATCTGCCTCTGTTTAGATCAGTGCTTCTCAAATTGGGGGCCGGGTCCCTGCTAGTCTTCAAGACAGCACAAGTAAAACATGGCGTTGCATGTTTGGAAGCTTTCCAAGGCAACTATTGTAGATGAATTAGCATGGTCTATATTTCAGTTCAAAGCCGAGGAAAGCAGGTCAAAGCTTCTGATATTCTGGAAGGGCACATTCTTACTGTACCATTCATTTCCTAGTAGCAGGAGTAGTATTCTGACAGTCCTACATCAACCCAAAGATGGGTCAGTGTCAAACATGTTTTGTAGTCTGCCGTGAGCATCCATTTACAGTTTTCACCTCATTCTGATGCTCTTAATATCACATGACAGTTGTTTTTCTATGGGCAGTAGTAGGACTGTGGCAGCTGCTCCGCAGTCACACACACCAGTAGCTGTGAACTGCGCATCACACAACACTGCCCGTTACACTCTCCCGCCCTTTGAGGTCCATGTTCTGGGTCATGGCACTAATATAACAAGGCAGAGACTGGGTATTAACTGACAACCACACACAGCTCAAGAGACTCCCATTCTGTAGACTCAGTTGTACCAATTGTCCAGTCGGGGCAAAGTCAGGACCACCAAACTCTTTTCACTTGAGCTGTACTGAACCCAGGTCTCCAGACGTCAAGAGTATAAAATGATGTGCTACATTTAGAGGGTCCTGGAAAAAAAAAACAGCATGAAGAGAAAGCAGCAGACACGGCAAACACAAATCCACTAGCCTATACAAGTAGAACATTAAAAGCAGCTGAATAGAGGAATAATGTAACACATTCAAACTCTAATAATCTAATGGTCTCCCATGAATTGTGGTATTATTGGATTCTCTGAGAACACCAGGAAATAATGTAGATATAGTATGGGCAAGATGAACACAGTTCCTGCTAGGAAGCTGTTTTTTAAGAATCGTCTGTTAAATTAAGTGGGGTTCTTTCATAACCAAAACATGGATACGTTGTATGGCACACAAGGCAAGATTTACAACATTCGTTGACTAGCAGTCTGTTGTGTTGTGGTCTCCCTTGTTTGGTGTTTATTTCTGATTAAATCCCTGCAGGTTTCAGTTTTGTGATTTTAAATGAAGGTCTTGATATTTGCATCCCATCCGATCAAGACTTTACGCAAAAGCTGACTGTACAGTACCTAGAAGAGGAAGACCTGTGTAGGTCTGTATCTCCTGTGATTTTCAAAAGGTCAGCCCAGCCTTGAAGTGGGCTTAATTGAAGCGCACAGTCAAACTGAAAAAAATAAATGTAAGTGAAGCATATTTATTAAAAATGTTTAAAAGCTGGGCAAAATCCTTTCAGCAATGAATGCCTCCTACATGTTGAAGTCTGTATTTTCATGAATACAGACTTTTAAAAACCTGATGATTTAATTTATTAAATGTTATTTGTGAATGTAACAGGGTGACCCACGACACTTTATTTAGGCACTTTTTATTAACATTTTAAATGAAAGTAATCACATTTTGATTTAATGTTATGCAGCAAATGCACCCGTTATGCAATTGTTTTGTTTGACTACGCCAATTTCACCCAAAGAAATAGTTGTTAAAACACTTTCATAATGTGTAAGGCCAGGTTCCCCAAATTGCAGACTCCTTTCAATTTCAAAGTACACAGAAAGAGTACTTGGAACTGTAAGTCAAAAAGGAAGTTAGAAAGGCCAATAGAGAGAGAGATAGAAATGAACATTGCTTCCTGCGGGCGGGCTTGAGGATGGGTCGGTCCCTCCGGCGCTTCTGGGTAGGGACCGCGAACCTGCGATGAGGGACCCCAACGGAGTAACAGGGTTGACAGGTGTGCAGGCCGGTGATCTGGCAGGGGCAACAACAGACAAAGGTTCGAGGCTTGGCCACGGTGGAGAGATGTCTGAGCCACCAGGGGCAGCACAGCAAAAGGTGGGGGGGAGCCCAAGTGACATCTACCAACTGCGATGTGACCTCTTGGGTTTCAGAAGAGCAGAGCAGGTGAGGAACTGTGTCTGGTGGTGCTCCGGCTTGATCTCTAGGCCCAGCGGCTGGAGGTCCGGGCACTCTGGCAGGGTGTCCAGGAACACGGGGTGAGGGACCGCACCATCTGGCGCCAGACTGGTTTTCAGGGGTGATGGAGGTATCTTTTTCACCTCCTCCCTCTTGTTTGTTGCTTCTCCCTCAGGTGCTGGAGACAGCGGCGCTTCTCCCTCAGGCACTGGTACTTCTGGTTCCGGTGTTGACCTCACCCACCTCTGGAACAATAACTGCAGCTCTGTTGGTTCCAGCTCTGGAAGTCCCCGTTCCACTCTCCACTGCCTATTGCACTCCTGAGCAGCGGTGGCCCCTTTCATTGCCCGAATCATCTCTCGCAGCTCTTCCATTTATTTTTTTTATTATTAGTATGTGGCTGTTCCCAATTGACACCATTTATCTTGTTTGGGAACAGCCACATTCTCACATGTTTTTGGCAGGGACAAGAATTAACCCCATCCCTGCCAACCACCACCAAAACACAAACACGACCCAGACTATTTACATGCAGAGCTCTTGCTCTGCCACAATATATATACACAGACACACATTTCAGATTGTAGCTAGGATTGTAAATCTCAATATTGATAAATAATGCATACGACGTTGCCTATTTAGTCACCATTAATATAATAATCTGTATTATGATTAATGTAATGTACAAGTCCTACAAATAAAGGATAAATTGTGGTATTCTGAGTGCATATTGTTCCTTGAAAGTACTTTCAAACACAATGTGGAAGCGATTAGGTCAATATTAATAAGCTGTGATATAAACGCACAACACACACCCTGGAAGCTTATGTCATGCGTAACTGGTTTGTTTTGGCAGAGGAATCAACAGAACCGGATGATTGGATGGAGCCAGATTCACACCTGTAGATGTGTCCACTAGTCAAGAAGGTACTTTTGAATACAGTATACAATCTGTTTTTAATTGCATTTTGTAGCAGCAAAAATTGTCAAAAATCGGCATTCACATCTGTAATGTTGTAACTCCAGTCCGGCTACGTGGGTGTTCCAGTTCAAATGAGGATGAAGTAATTTCTCTGTATATGCAATGTTTATTTTGCCTTTTCAGGACTGAAATAATTCAGTATTTTGTTAATAGAGCACTGAACTAAAGCCCTGTAGCATTTAATCTGGAAATAATTAAATACAGTACCTGAACCAGATAGTTTATCATATCAACAACAGATACCTATTTAGTAGTGAAAAAAATAAAATAAAGCTAGGATTGTTTTGAAAACTGTCCAAAATGTTTACTTGGGGGCTAAGAATGAAGAATGGGCATTTTTGACATGGAAATTGCAAAACTAATGGGCAGCTGGATGGTTAAAGACAAGCAAGCGGTTTACAGACTTTGTTATTTTATCTGTAGACTGACTATATTGTCACCTGGATAAGTGTGTCTGCTAAGCAAATAATAATAATAAAATTATAAAACTGAACAGTAATACCACTATTAGTGCTTCTGTTCTGAAATAAGCGAACAAGTGCGCTTTTTGTTAATAGAAACTAGAGGGAGGAAAAACAAAGGAAGGAAGAAAAGCAAGCTTGTAGAAGCATTGTCATTTGCGACAAAGCAGTTTATTGAAATGGAAAAGGAAACAAAGATTCAGGAGAAGCAGCAAGATGTTGAACTTTGGGCAAAGCAAAAGGAGTGGGAACATCAGCTGCTGGATGAATCAAGGAGATGGGAGGAAATAAAACTAGCAGAGACACGACAGGTGTCGACAGCAACAGCTTGAGATACATGAGAGAATGAGAAGACAGACAGCACGAACTGCAGTTATTCCAGTTATTTGGGCAGATGCTTTAAAACTCTCAAAACATCAACACCTCAGTTCAGGCGCAGCAATTTCCTCCATTTCACAGTATACACCATCCTTCCCCCTCCTTTCACACCTTGCCAGCATTTTTCCTCATCTCCAGCACAAACCTCGGGTACTACTACTCCACCTCGCATGGATGTACAATGGGACACAACATTTCCAAACACATATCAAAGCCGTTACGTGTAAGGGTCACAACGGGAAAAATTAAAAGGGGTTTACATTTTACAAAGTTTCACAGTTCGAAGATGAAAATAAAAGCAGAAACATGTTTTCATTTGGTAAGGTTTGTTTACAGTTTGTTAAATGTGTTAAAGGCAACTTAAAATCCACAAGGGCTAGACACTGGAAGTAAATGTTCTTTAATAGAAATATATTCTAATGTTCTTGTGTGTGTGTGTGTGTGTATATATATATATATATACACACACACACACACACACACTCACACACTGTATTTAACAATTTATTTATTAACATTATAAAGTTTATAGTACAATGTTCTTTATTAAAAACAAAATGTTAAATTAAAAAGCTATTAAATATGTTCATGTTCACTGTTTATGCACTTTTACTGTTCCACAATACCACTGTTTATAATATAAACAGTAATGTACATAAACAATGTACATGGACATATATAATAGCTTTTTAATTTAACATTTTGTTTTTAATAAAGAACATTGTACTATACACCTTATAATGTTAATACATTGTTAAATGACAATCTTATTCTGTATGTTCATGTTCACTGTTGCACTTTATTTGCTGTACAACAATACTATTGTTTCTATAGTATAATGTTCTTTAAAAAATGCACTTTACTTTAACAAAACTATTGTTTAGTACAATGTTCTTTAATAAAAAAATATTTAGGCACTGAAATTATTGCTTGTTATTCTACATTACTCAATTATGTACAATTTAGTGGTCTTGAGCTGAAAAGTATCCCACAAGCGTCTGCCTAATTTTAGCTCCAGTAGCAACAGCAGGTACATCTGCATCATCATAAAATATGGCTACATTGGTATCATTGTCAATGTCCTTAGCCATGTGTTCTCCACATTCTCATTACAAATTTCACAACAATTGTGAAAAACACAACAGGCAGCAATCTGAGTAGAGAGATGCTCAATGTTGGCGTCGTTCCTTTTTAACAAACATCTCCACCTGCCTTTCAGCCGTCCAAATGCACCTTCGATCACTATGCATGAGAGCCTTGCTGAGACGATTGTTGAAGTGCATCTGGTCTTGGCTGAGACTGCCAGTGTCTGAAAAGTCTTTCATCAGCCAGGGTAGCAATGGATAGGCAGGATCACCTATTAGCATGAGTGGCACCTGTACACCATGTCATTGGTCCACTGTGAAAAAAAGTATACAGATAAAATTAAGATAATTACTTTTTAAAATATTTAGATTTTCAGAACAAGATTTTCCATGCATCTTCACATTGCTTTGTTTGCGTCACATTTAACATTAATATTTTAGAATGCTTAATGATATGATATATTTGTTTGTTTGTTTGATTGAAGTATCACTGTAACAGTAGGAAAGCAAGGTGTGTATCTTGTCTTACAAGCAATATGCATTTTTTTTGCCAGAACATTTCTGGTAAGTTGTTCCCTGTGAAAAGCATACTTTATCTGAGTATAACTGACATTTAAAAATTATACAATCAACACCATGTTTGCCTGCATTTGTAAAAAGGTGTCCATTTTCTCCTTCTTGAAACAGGGTCGAATTTGCAAGAATTCTGGCATTGTGCACTCTGCCTGGCCATCCAATGTTTATATTGGTAAACCTAAAATAAATAAAAACAATTTTACAGTAATACATATACAGTGTGGAGTAGTGGTTAGGGCTCTGGACTCTTGACCGGAGGGTTGTGGGTTCAATCCCCAGTGGGGGACACAGCTGTTCTACCCTTGAGCAAGGTACTTTACCTAGATTGCTCCAGTAAAAACCCAACTGTATAAATGGGTAATTGTATGTAAAATAATGTGATATCTGTATAATGTGAAATAATGTATAATGTGATATCTTGTAACAATTGTAAGTTGCCCTGGATAAGGGCGTCTGCTAAGAAATAAATAATAATAATAATAATAATATACATTTGTTACTGTGGCTTCTATACTCATAGTATTTTCCACAAAGGATACCAAAAATAAAAACAACCACCACAGAACAGCCACAGTTGCACCTTCTACAAGAGGACATTACAAAGCAGAATTATGCAGTACCACAGAAGAACTGTAGAGAAAGTATTCTATAGAATCTGTCAAAACTCCTATAGGACTTCCACTACAGTATTCTAGAATAACTGTACTATAGAATTCTATAGAAAAATGTCATATGGGACACTACATTCTATCAAGTTAGATTTAAAAACAAGTTACCGATAGCGGTGGTCACATACTGCTTGCATTACAATTGAATAGAAGCCCTTCCGGTTGTAGTAGTCTGCCTGGAAATGTTCTGGTGCAATAAATTGGTAGGTGTGTTCCATCAACTGCCCCTGTACATTGTGGAAAGCCAAGTTCCTGCTCAAAGCTATGCACAACTTCACAGGGACGCTGTCCAGAGGAAATCGAATGTAGACTGGTAGTAAAACTTCTACAATTGCCTCACAAGTTTCCTTTGCAATAGTACAGGCAGTACTACGGGCTATGCTTAATAAATGACCAATAGTTCTGAACTCACAATTAGTTGCCAGAGTCACCGCAACCTTTAACTTCACGCTGAGGGCAGACGTAAACCGACTGTCATTCTTATGTAGCTTGGGATGCAGATGTTGGTACAACTCAAATGTTTCTTTGCTCATCCTGAAGTTCTGCCGCCAGGCCTCTGGGGTGAATGTGTCCTGAATAATTTGTTGCCAGAAATCACCAACCAAAACGTTCTTTCGACCACACCCTTCTCTCGGTCAGGAATCCCTGCCCCATAGCCATGATTAAAAAGGCATTCCCTTGATGTCTTCACCGTCTCCTATCTTCATTGTGCAACAGTTGCCGAGCCCTCCAAAAACGTCTCCTATTTAAATGAATTAGCTTGTTTGCTGCATTTACACATGACCCAACACGATTGCTTCTTTCTACATTAACCGACTGCACTGTCAGCACACGCCTTTGTCATATGCAAGAAGTACAGTACCAAACAATGGTGCAAAAAAAAGCTGTCCATCTTTACATCTGCGGATTTCCCAGCTCACGCTCTTATGTTAACTTCCGGGAATGCAGTGTTTACGTCACTGTTTACATTCCCAACAAGCCTTTGCTGCAGTTTAGGCTTCCTTTTCAGCCACATGTTAACTTTGGCCCCCTAAAACCTCAACTGTGAACGGGGTCTCCGAAAAAAAATTGAGGCAGCCCAGAAACGGCCCAGTAAGTGTGAACGAGGTGTAACACATTAAATGTAAACTTGTCAGTAATAAGCTTAAAAGAAAATGTATATTTAACAGCATTAGTTAGCACTTCATTAATCTCCATGAATGACAGTGCTTGCATTACTCTCATCAGTCATAGCAACTGCATGTCAAAACTGAGGAGATTATTAATAGTGGACAAAGGATGTCAAGGATAGGACGAAATGTTTTTAAACCAAGAACCTGAATGCCCAACCACCACATCACACTCCTGGGAGACAATTAGTTAGGTTCTATCTACAGTATATCTATATTAAGACACACTTAATATTAAAATCAAATAAATTTTTAACATTAAAGAATATTGCATATTAAAGATTACAATTAAAAAGGGATGACGGATACTAGGCTATACAGTATATATCTTTTGTTTTCGTTTCACATTAGTATCAAGTTTAAAGACTACATCTAACTCAAAATGATGAGCTTTGGGATTAGGATATGTCAGTGTTAGAAGTGAAAGAAACATGATTTGCAGGATAGATTGAAAGCTTTTTAGAAGCGATGTTCTTTAATTTAATTTCAGTTCCTCAAACTCACCTCAGAAAACAAAGAGGACGACCCACATAGCAATTATGGAAATACAAACAGCATGGAACTGGGGGTGCGTGGAGGGAGGGAGGCTGAGAAATATTCTTTAGAAAAGAGGGGACAGGTCCCTGGAGATAGACAGAAATTCAACCTATTATTCCTTATCTGCCAACACCGCTACTGCAGCACTCTTTAAAAGTTGCCCTAATGTGAAGATTGTTACAATTAAAATATTACTCACATTATTAGTTGGTGGAGGTGTTCCCTCGGCTCCAACAATAAGAATCTTGTTTTTGGTACAGATTTGTACAGATTTGGTACAGCTTGTTTTTGGTACAGATTTGTCCCTGGTTCCAGCCTTGTTGGAGGGGCCTGACCCCTTCAGGTAATGTACATAGTAATACTGTCATTTGAATGGGTATACACTATATACAGTGCCTTGCGAAAGTATTCGGCCCCCTTGAACTTTGTGACCTTTTGCCACATTTCAGGCTTCAAACATAAAGATATGAAACTGTAATTTTTTGTGAAGAATCAACAACAAGTGGGACACAATCATGAAGTGGAACGAAATTTATTGGATATTTCAAACTTTTTTAACAAATAAAAAACTGAAAAATTGGGCGTGCAAAATTATTCAGCCCCCTTAAGTTAATACTTTGTAGCGCCACCTTTTGCTGCGATTACAGCTGTAAGTCGCTTGGGGTATGTCTCTATCAGTTTTGCACATTGAGAGACTGAAATTTTTGCCCATTCCTCCTTGCAAAACAGCTCGAGCTCAGTGAGGTTGGATGGAGAGCATTTGTGAACAGCAGTTTTCAGTTCTTTCCACAGATTCTTGATTGGATTCAGGTCTGGACTTTGACTTGGCCATTCTAACACCTGGATATGTTTATTTGTGAACCATTCCATTGTAGATTTTGCTTTATGTTTTGGATCATTGTCTTGTTGGAAGACAAATCTCCGTCCCAGTCTCAGGTCTTTTGCAGACTCCATCAGGTTTTCTTCCAGAATGGTCCTGTATTTGGCTCCATCCATCTTCCCATCAATTTTAACCATCTTCCCTGTCCCTGCTGAAGAAAAGCAGGCCCAAACCATGATGCTGCCACCACCATGTTTGACAGTGGGGATGGTGTGTTCAGGGTGATGAGCTGTGTTGCTTTTACGCCAAACATAACTTTTTGCATTGTTGCCAAAAAGTTCGATTTTGGTTTCATCTGACCAGAGCACCTTCTTCCACATGTTTGGTGTGTCTCCCAGGTGGCTTGTGGCAAACTGTAAACGACACTTTTTATGGATATCTTTAAGAAATGGCTTTCTTCTTGCCACTCTTCCATAAAGGCCAGATTTGTGCAGTATACGACTGATTGTTGTCCTATGGACAGAGTCTCCCACCTCAGCTGTAGATCTCTGCAGTTCATCCAGAGTGATCATGGGCCTCTTGGCTGCATCTCTGATCAGTCTTCTCCTTGTATGAGCTGAAAGTTTAGAGGGACGGCCAGGTCTTGGTAGATTTGCAGTGGTCTGATACTCCTTCCATTTCAATATTATCGCTTGCACAGTGCTCCTTGGGATGTTTAAAGCTTGGGAAATCTTTTTGTATCCAAATCCGGCTTTAAACTTCTCCACAACAGTATCTCGGACCTGCCTGGTGTGTTCCTTGTTCTTCATGATGCTCTCTGCGCTTTAAACAGACCTCTGAGACTATCACAGTGCAGGTGCATTTATACGGAGACTTGATTACACACAGGTGGATTCTATTTATCATCATTAGTCATTTAGGTCAACATTGGATCATTCAGAGATCCTCACTGAACTTCTGGAGAGAGTTTGCTGCACTGAAAGTAAAGGGGCTGAATAATTTTGCACGCCCAATTTTTCAGTTTTTTATTTGTTAAAAAAGTTTGAAATATCCAATAAATTTTGTTCCACTTCATGATTGTGTCCCACTTGTTGTTGATTCTTCACAAAAAATTACAGTTTCATATCTTTATGTTTGAAGCCTGAAATGTGGCAAAAGGTCGCAAAGTTCAAGGGGGCCGAATACTTTCGCAAGGCACTGTATGTACCTAGAAGAATTGATGCTGTTTTGAAGGCAAAGGGTGGTCACACCAAATATGGATTTGATTTAGATTTTTTTTCTGTTCACTCACTTTGCATTTAGTTAATTGATAAATATAATCTATTAACATGTCTATTTTTGAAAGCATTCTTACTTTACAGCATTTTTTCACACCTGCCTAAAACTTTTGCACAGTACTGTATAACATGTATAATCGCGCTATAAACATTTAGCTAAATGTTTTGAAGAGCAATGTCCTTTTATATTTACAACATATGCTTTATGGAATATAAATACTTAATCTATCAAGGTACAGTAGAAAACTAAGCATTTTTCTAGTATTATCTACCTTATTTAATTAAAAATTTCAGCTTGTTTGTAATTTAAAACATATGTTTATTCACATGTGCAATAATAACAACAGACAAGGACAACATGTTTAGCCCTTTTCCTGACCTTGTAGGAAGTATCTACTGTATTTTTAAAATTCTTTTTTTTGGAGTAGTTATTTATGTTGAACCCAATTAATTTTTTGGACATGCATAGTAAGTAATGGTTTGTTTTTCTGAGGTCTCCTAAACTGGTTGACCTAGTTTCACATTTGGCATGATCCAAGCTGGAGCAGAAACACTCTTAGACTACCTCCTAAGTAGGTTTCAAACTTGGTTCTTGAACTCGGTTATGAACCATGTTTAGTGTGGATGCAAATTGAGTTAATGTGGACAGGGCCTTAATGTCCCGAAAGGGGAATGATTTCAAGGAATATCCAACGCCAGCTGTGGGATTAGCTGTTTGTCGTGTGTACCATGAAATGCTCTTAACTAAAACTGCCTGCGCGTCTCTGATCTTCTTGCACTGGAATTGCAGGACCATATTTGCACTTACAGTTAATTAAATCATATGAGTGTGCTATTTATTCCTTTCTAAGGGGCATACAGCATCTGAAGATACAAAGCTTTAGTTTTATACTCATGACACTTTCCTAGGCCATTGTTAACAAAGCCAACACAGTAGTCTAGAATATTTTTATATACTGTATTCCATTCTATATATACAGTGCCTTGCGAAAGTATTCGGCCCCCTTGAACTTTGCGACCTTTTGCCACATTTCAGGCTTCAAACATAAAGATATGAAACTGTAATTTTTTGTGAAGAATCAACAACAAGTGGGACACAATCATGAAGTGGAACAAAATTTATTGGATATTTCAAACTTTTTTAACAAATAAAAAACTGAAAAATTGGGCGTGCAAAATTATTCAGCCCCTTTACTTTCAGTGCAGCAAACTCTCTCCAGAAGTTCAGTGAGGATCTCTGAATGATCCAATGTTGACCTAAATGACTAATGATGATAAATAGAATCCACCTGTGTGTAATCAAGTCTCCGTATAAATGCACCTGCACTGTGATAGTCTCAGAGGTCTGTTTAAAGCGCAGAGAGCATCATGAAGAACAAGGAACACACCAGGCAGGTCCGAGATACTGTTGTGGAGAAGTTTAAAGCCGGATTTGGATACAAAAAGATTTCCCAAGCTTTAAACATCCCAAGGAGCACTGTGCAAGCGATAATATTGAAATGGAAGGAGTATCAGACCACTGCAAATCTACCAAGACCTGGCCGTCCCTCTAAACTTTCAGCTCATACAAGGAGAAGACTGATCAGAGATGCAGCCAAGAGGCCCATGATCACTCTGGATGAACTGCAGAGATCTACAGCTGAGGTGGGAGACTCTGTCCATAGGACAACAATCAGTCGTATACTGCACAAATCTGGCCTTTATGGAAGAGTGGCAAGAAGAAAGCCATTTCTTAAAGATATCCATAAAAAGTGTCGTTTACAGTTTGCCACAAGCCACCTGGGAGACACACCAAACATGTGGAAGAAGGTGCTCTGGTCAGATGAAACCAAAATCGAACTTTTTGGCAACAATGCAAAAAGTTATGTTTGGCGTAAAAGCAACACAGCTCATCACCCTGAACACACCATCCCCACTGTCAAACATGGTGGTGGCAGCATCATGGTTTGGGCCTGCTTTTCTTCAGCAGGGACAGGGAAGATGGTTAAAATTGATGGGAAGATGGATGGAGCCAAATACAGGACCATTCTGGAAGAAAACCTGATGGAGTCTGCAAAAGACCTGAGACTGGGACGGAGATTTGTCTTCCAACAAGACAATGATCCAAAACATAAAGCAAAATCTACAATGGAATGGTTCACAAATAAACATATCCAGGTGTTAGAATGGCCAAGTCAAAGTCCAGACCTGAATCCAATCAAGAATCTGTGGAAAGAACTGAAAACTGCTGTTCACAAATGCTCTCCATCCAACCTCACTGAGCTCGAGCTGTTTTGCAAGGAGGAATGGGCAAAAATTTCAGTCTCTCAATGTGCAAAACTGATAGAGACATACCCCAAGCGACTTACAGCTGTAATCGCAGCAAAAGGTGGCGCTACAAAGTATTAACTTAAGGGGGCTGAATAATTTTGCACGCCCAATTTTTCAGTTTTTTATTTGTTAAAAAAGTTTGAAATATCCAATAAATTTCGTTCCACTTCATGATTGTGTCCCACTTGTTGTTGATTCTTCACAAAAAATTACAGTTTCATATCTTTATGTTTGAAGCCTGAAATGTGGCAAAAGGTCACAAAGTTCAAGGGGGCCGAATACTTTCGCAAGGCACTGTAAAATAGACTTTCATTTTCTTGTACGATGGCGCATTATCCACTGCTTTCAACACTTCCACTTTGGTCTGCAAGGAGAATGCACATTTTTTGTGTTGGTCACTAACGTCAATCCTTCATGGAAATGGCATTGATACATGAGCACTATGGCAACTTGAAATGCATCATAGGATCAGTAGTCCCAAAACAGCACTAAAATACAGTACAGAGGCACTGATCTGGATGCAAGCTAATACATTTCCAATATCCTTTACACTCAGCTGTTCAAACTATGGAAAATTTTATTCAGATATTTCTTCCATGGAGAGAGGTAGGCAACTGCTATATTTGACCAGGGCTGTGTAGAAGATTTGTAGTACCAGGAAGTTAGTTTAATCCGAGTTTAAAAGATGTAATGGAAGTGAAGAACTAATCCATTGGTAACAAAAGCTGTGCTTTAGAAATGTAAATGTATATTTAATGCAGAGTACATTTGTTACCTTGTAATCAACTTCTGAAGTGAATCACAAAACCATTATCTAGAAAAATGTTCCAAATACGTCGTGTCCAGAATACAAAGCTGAAATATTTAGTGCATGGCTGTGTCTCTGTCGGTGCTATATCTGCAATATTATGACGCCTTTTTAAATTAAAATATAGGCCTAGATTATTGAATTGTTCTATTATTGTATCCATAAAGAGGCCTTTAACAACCTGGTTGTTCTGTTTTTGGCAGTAGACCAAGAAAAGCTACATTCAAATTACAGTGAGGCTGTTACATTTTACACAATACAATAATATATGGAATCATCCCTAGTTAAAATGTAGCACAGAACCTGAATTCAGAATAATTTAGTAGATAGTTTTTGTATAACAGTGAAGGTCCACGACATGTACTATACGGCATGTATTTTTTAAAATCTAGTAATTATATACAGAAAGGAAATGGAATTGAGGTCTGATTATGAAATAGTATTTCTCATGATTATACTCAATTGCTTTCTGATGGTAGTTACACTTCTTGAACCAGTTCAATTTTGTTTAGCCACTATGCTAGTACATCTTGGCCATTTGCAATTACAAGCCAAATCTATGGGCTTCACACATCATTTTATGCTGATGATTTACCTATTTATTTATCATTTCTTTGTTTATTGAATGTGACAATTATGCAGGCATCTAAAAGCTTTGCTACAACCAAAAGACTGGATGCTAACTATTTGTGGACTGGGAAACAATATCTTTATTTACCAGCAGCAACATAAAACGTGCAAACACAAAATAAAGACGGAGGTCAATCAAACTAAATATCAAAAACATGCATAGTTTTAACTCAGACTTATTGACTTGTTTTGTTGTTATTGTATTTTGTGTATTTTCTCGTCCTGAAGATAAAAATGGCCATGAATATGAATGAATTCAAGCGGAACACCCAAATAGCAGCTACTGCTTTTGAATTAATATGAATTTGTAGCCATTCATTTAAAAAGTGTAACCATAACTTTGTTAATACATATTTTGGTTAATTTAGGTAGAAAGACATAAGCAAGATGAAACGATGGGATAAGCTACCTCATGCCTAATAAAGAAAGCAGGACCGAGGACAGATAAGAGGAGGTCAGTTGGCTTAAACATGTTTATACTCAGGTATATATGCAACATGATGGAGTCTGTGTGTAGGTACAGAGCTTGTAACATAACTTCTCCGACAGGGATCAGAATCCGTAACGGCAGTGCATCACAGAACACTGGCTTTTATATATACAGTCAAACCTGCTTACTATCACTCCAGTTAATATCACACTCTGCTTATTTTCATCAATATAATGTGAGTCAATGGAAACAAGCTCCTGATAAGATCACTTTGATTAATGTCACACTATGCTTAATATATGTAACAGTCATACAATTGATTTCCACCCATTTAATATAATTTCAAAATGCCTGCATCCACTGGCCTGTATTTTGACACATACTGAACACACCATACTCAACAGCTTTGTGGTCACATGATCACTCAGCTTGACTCGGAGATCAGAAGTGTGTGTTCAGTGCTCTCGCTTCCAAATTTTCTTTGCACCTGTCAATGATCTCAAAGATTCTTAAAAACAGGAATGCAATTTTGAGTGGCTATCACAACTCTGAAGTGGTTTCTACTACTAAAAGAATACAGGAAAGTAAGAGGACTTAAATTGGTTGAAATGTGTACGTGATCATTTGGTTTGTTAGGTTATTGATGAGCTTTGGATAATGTCACTCTGCCAATTGTCGGCCTGAAGTTATGTAGTCATTCTCAACATATCACAGCCAGTAGTTGTCTTATAGTCTGTTCCTCAACTGATCGAATAACGTGGCCACAGCAGCAAAGTCTATATAGGTATATTATGTATATTATGCTCTGTATTATGCATTTTTCATTGTATTTAATGTATTATGCATTTTTTCTGTATATCGTGTATTATGCATTTTTCTAAAGTTTTATAGATTTTCTTCTTGTTACTTCATCTTGTAAAGTGCTTTGTGATGGTGGTCCACTATGAAAGGCGCTATATAAAATAAAGATTGATTGATTGCTGCTGCCAGTATTACCTCCAGTAAATGAGAAGCTGGGCATTGGCAAGATTATTATTCTTTATTTCTTAGCAGACGCCCTTATCCAGGGCGACTTACAATTGTTATAAGATATCACATTATTTTTACATACAATTACCCATTTATACAGTTGGGTTTTTACTGGAGCAATTTAGGTAAAGTACCTTGCTCAAGGGTACAGCAGCAGTGTCCCCTACGAGGGATTGAACCCACAACCCTCCGGTCAAGAGTCCAGAGCCCTAACCACTACGCCACACTGCTGCCCATGATTAGCCTAAATAATTTTAATAAGAAAGTGCAGTTCTACCAGACTTGTTTCATTCCCATACCTTTGCCGCCTGCGCTGTAACTGTTGTCTTTTTAAATGTTATTAAAGGAGAGGTTTCAAAAGCTGTGTGCATTTTAATGTATATTCTGGGTCTCTCAATTATACATGCTATCCACATGTGTCAGGATTGTGTAAATTCATTTTGTGACTTGTATTCTAGTTGTCTATTCACTTTGTCACAGAGGGGTTTTTAAATGACTCTGAAGCTGGGGAGCGCTGTCCTGTTGCTGGGTAAATAAAACCACCCTGAGAAGTGTTATAACCTCAATTGATGCACAAATAAGCTCTCAAGCACCTCATATTTTGGATTACTATGATCTCCCATAATCTTATTGACTCAGTGTGCCTGAACATAATTCTAGGTACCTGTAGAGGCTTTGTCCACCTGACAAATGATAACATATTCTTCTATTTCTGTTAATTGTAATTATTTTACAAGCTTACAAGTTAGTATTAATATCCATCTACCTAAAAATAACCAGTTTCATTTCTTAAAGGCTATTGAGTGAAATCTCATTGGAAAAATATACTAAAATATGCAATACTTTGCCTAGGTAGTATTTAAAACTATCCTTGGAAAAATGAATCCTCTCTTTAATGTCAGATTATGAATTAGTATCTGCTCTATAATTGTCTGGAGTTACTCATTATCACCTAGAGTGCTAGACATATTTAGACTAAAAGATTGCCCAGTACCCTACGGTACGCCAGCCATTGTCCTGCTGTAAAACATCAGACCTGAACCAAACAATTACCGAGTGTGATATCCTGTTCACAAGGGTATATACTCTGAAAATGAACACTACATGCATACAAAAGGTCAGCGCAGCAGCAATGCTGCTAGTCTGTACTCTCATCATCACCTCAAATAATAATTACTTTAGAACTCTGATTAGCAACTTGAAGAAGCTTTGATGCTCAGTCACTCTCAGCTCCAGGATTCTCATCATTGCTTTAGAATTCTGATTACATACTCAAGAATGTTACATAAATCACAGGGATGTTACAGTCAGTGGTTTCGAGCTTCATTTGCCACAATATTTAATGTAGCTGTGCAGTCACAGGTCTGAGAACATCTGAAGTAAAATATAAAGCATATGACTTTACTTTGGCTATCATCCCTAATCACTCTTTTGCTTAATCATTTTATATTCTGTGCTATTTAACTACATGCTTTCATAGCTGAGAGTTTCTAATGTAACAGACCAAGGTAACACTTTACATTAAGTGTCTCTAATTACTGTGTTTATTTACATAGTACTTTGTAGTAATTATGGTACATGTGTACTTACAGGGATTTGAATTGGATTTTTTTCCATTCCGGTTCCATAAGTTCTGAACGATTGATTTCATTCAGTTCCGCTTTGAACGAAATTAAATACCAGTAAAATATAATAAACCCTTTCAGAAGTTATTTAGAGATATCTCTAAATGATTTAGAGATATCTCTAAATGAACAGGAAGTTATTTGATGATATCTTCAAATGATTTACAGATATCTTTAAATGAACAGGATGTTATTTGAAGATATCTTCAAATGATTTAAAGATATCTTTAAATGAACAGGAAGTTATTTAGATGTATCTTTAAATGATTTAGAGATATCTTTAAAACCCTCATTTTAAGATATCTCTAAATGACAGTTTGGCGTGCCATGCTAGCACGATCCATATGGCTTCCATAGTATTTAGAGATATCTGTAAATCAATTTGAGATATCTTTATTTCATTTTTAGATATCTCAAATTGATTTACAGATATCTTTAAATTAATTTTAGATAACTTAAAAACTGCACAATTAAAGATATGTGGAATTCAATATGAGATATCTTGAAATGTTTTACTGATATCTCTAAATGATAATTTGGCTTGCCATACTAGTCTAGAGTGTAATGAGCGTATGTTCAAAACACTCTGCTGCGCTTTTAATTCACGTTCAAAACACTCCCAAACCGCAACAACACTCCCCTGTAACACAATCAAATCAACACACATTGTAACCCTAAATACATACCTATACCATATTTTCTAATCACTGCTTAAATAAATAAAACCAGCTACATTTAATACATTTAGCCTATTAGTTTTATTTTGTCAATGTGTTTTGTTGTTAGTATCCTATATGAATGTAAACTAAATATGAATGTCATCATAGGCGTAGGAACCATGGGGGCCAAGGGGGGCCAGGTCCCACCAATATTTTGTTTTGGGGGGCCAGATTATCTTTTGGCTCCCCCAATAATCACAGGAAACGAAATCCGTTGGCGCCATGGAAATTGGCGTCACAATTATTATTATTTATTATTATTTATTTATTTTTAACATTTTACTAGTCCCAGGGAAATAACAGTAATTTGCTGATGCACAACTTAAGCACAACCAATGAGAGTGGTGTAATGAGACCAGAAATCACAACACGCCTTTTTTTCTCTTGAAGCTGGTTGCCTGGCAACAGTTCAATGAAGAGCTCAGGTATGTATTTAACTAGGAGAATATTTAGACTACTAATGCGCATTAGCCTACACGTACAGATGTGCTCAAATTTGTTGGTACCTCTCCACAAAAAATGAAGAATGCACAATTTTCTCTGAAATAACTTGAAACTGACAAAAGTAATTGGCATCTACCATTGTTTACTCCATATTTAATAGAAATCAGACTTTGCTTTTGATTTTTTATTCAACATAATATTGTAAATAATAAAACAAATGAAAATGGCATGGACAGAAATGATGGGACCGCTAACCTAATATTTTGTTGCACAACCTTTAGAGGCAATCACTGCAATCAAACGTTTTCTGTAGCTCTCAATGAGACTTCTGCACCTATTAACAGGTAGTTTGGCCCACTCTTCCTGAGCAAACTGCTCCAGCTGTCTCAGGTTTGATGGGTGCCTTCTCCAGACTGCAAGTTGCAGCTCTTTCCATAGATGTTCGATAGGATTCAGATCAGGACTCATAGAAGGCCACTTCAGAATAGTCCAATGTTTTGTTCTTATCCATTCTTGGGTGCTTTTAGCTGTATGTTTTGGGTCATTATCCTGTTGGAGGACCCATGACCTGCGACTGAGACAGAGCTTTCTGACACTGGGCAGTACGTTTCGCTCCAGAATGCCTTGATAGTCTTGAGATTTCATTGTGCCCTGCACAGATTCAAGGCACCCTGTGCCAGGCGCAGCAAAGCAGCCACAAGACATAACTGAGCCTCCTCCATGTTTCACTGTAGGTATGGTGCTCTTTGAAAGCTTCATTTTTTCGTTTGTGAACATAGAGCTGATGTGACTTGCCAAAAAGCCCCAGTTTTGACTCATCTATCCAAAGGACATTCTCCCAGAAGGATTGTGGCTTGTCAATATGCATTTTAGCAAATTCCAGTCTGGCTTTTTTATGTTTTTCTTTCAAAAGTGGAGTCCTCCTGGGTCTTCTTCCATGGAGCCCACTTTCGCTCAAAAAGCGACGGATGGTGCGATCAGAAACTGACGTACCTTCACCTTGGAGTTCAGCTTGTATCTCTTTGGCAGTTATCCTTGGTTCTTTTTCTACCATTCGCACTATCCTTCTGTTCAATCTGGGGTCGATTTTCCTCTTGCGGCCGCGCCCAGGGAGGTTGGCTACAGTTCCATGGACCTTAAACTTCTTAATAATATTTGCAACTGTTGTCACAGGAACATCAAGCTGCTTGGAGATGGTCTTGTAGCCTTTACCTTTACCATGCTTGTCTATTATTTTCTTTCTGATCTCCTCAGACAACTCTCTCCTTTGCTTTCTCTGGTCCATGTTCAGTGTGGTGCACACAATGATACCAAACAGCACAGTGACTACTTTTCTCCATTTAAATAGGCTGAATGACTGATTACAAGATTGGAGACATGTGTGATACTAATTAAAGAAACTAATTAGTTTGAAATATCACTATAATCCAATTATTTATTATCTTTTCTAAGGGGTACCAACAAATGTGTCCAGGCCATTTCAGAATATCTTTGTAGAATAAGCAATAATTCATCTCTTTTCACAGCTTCTTTGCTTTATTCTATGACATACCAAAGGCATGCAACTATACATGATAAAATAGCTTTTAATTTCATCACTTTTCAGGAGGAATGAAGCATTATTTCAATGAGCTGTAAGGGTACCAACAAATTTGAGCACGTCTGTAAGCCCCTTGCATACGAACAGTAAATAGCTCTGAGAATGTTTCATTTTAAATGACCGTAATATTATTATTATTATTATTATTTATTTCTTAGCAGACGCCCTTATCCAGGGCGACTTACAATTGTTACAAGATACCACATTATACATTATTTCACATACAATTACCCATTTATACAGTTGGGTTTTTACTGGAGCAATCTAGGTAAAGTACCTTGCTCAAGGGTACAACAGCAGTATCCCCCACTGGGGATTGAACCCACAACCCTCCGGTCAAGAGTCCAGAGCCCTAACCACTACTCCACACTGCCACTTTTTTCTCTCTGTTCTGTTCCACCTTTCAACTTTGTGGTGTTTTTAACTTAAAAGAAAACATAATAAAGTTTTCCAGGGTTCTACACATCTGCCGTATATTTGAAACGTAATACCAAAAAAACATTTTTGTGACAAACATCTCTTCAAAGCATCATATATGTACCATAACCTACATATTTCTTATTGCATAGTTGCTCTGTTTCAAACAGATGATAAGGAGAAAAAAATCCTCTCCAAGTAATCAATTACCTATGATTAATAATTAAGCACAAAGGGGAACTTTGTTATCATCGGTATGCACATTTCACAAGACATTCAACAAATGTAACATGTACACACATGCAACTTTTCTACATACTTTTGGATATAACAATGAAAATGAAACACGGAACAATTAAATCATGAATGGTTAAATGATTGAGAATACAACTAAAAATAAATTTGTTACACAATAAACATTGCTGTTTTCTCAAGTCGACAGTAAAATGTCTTAACTCTTAATATCCAAGAATATAACTGACAAACCTCTGATTAAGCGCTTTCTGATGGTGGTCAACTATGAAAGGCGCTATATAAAATAAAGATTGATTGATTATTAACAAAGCGCTTCACTTGCCACACATACTTTTACAGCTTGTTTCTGTGTACTGTAAGGCAGCAGGTTGTGTGAGACAGCAGGGAGGGGGTTAAAACCTCCCTGAAGACAAAATGCACCTTTGTGTTTTATTGTATTGCTTTATTGTTTCATTTAATTTGTTAATTGTTTTATTATTAATTATCCCCTGCACCTGGTAGCTATTGTTAAATTGGGACCAGGTGCAGGGTATTTAAGAGGAGCAGTCGGTCTGCTCAAGGCTGCTGAGTAGAAGGAAGCAGAAGAGAGGTGCTCTGCTTCCGAGCAGTCATATATGAAGTAAGTGCAGTGTTAGTGATTTGTTTGTGGTGACAGGTAAATGGCTTAGCCGTCCTGCAAGTTAGTCAGGGAAAGTACCTGTTTAGTTAGCGCTCCAAACGGAGTTAGGTTTTTGTTTTGTGTTTATTTTGTTTCTGTTTAATAAAAATAGCGCAGCTGCGCTTTAAAACTCAATTTCTCTGTCCTGGGTCGTAATTTTAAAGGGGCACGAACCCGTGAGTGGTAGGGATCCTTTACAGTACATAACTTAAGAAGTTAATAAAAGTAGCTGTTTATTTTGAGCGAATACAAGACTGATCACATAACGTGGATCCAGCATGTAGCCGACCACAAGGTGGAGCCTGAACTGAAGGCAAATATAGTGCTATTTGATTCGCTGGCTGCTGCGGAAAAGCTGGCTGTGATGTATTTCTTTGTCGTTGACCACTGAGGTGTAAGACAATGGGGGAAAAAAGGTTTTTTTCAAATTATTGTATGTTTGAACACAATGGAAAGAGACAGAGAGAACAGGCTGAAAAAGAATGGAAAAAGAACCCAAAACGCTATTAACTGATGAACAAAATCTTGAATATTGTTTTTGTTCCAGAACTTAATAAATATACACTTTGTATTAATACAGTAAAAGCAAAGAATGCTGCACTATTGCTGTGCAAGAACATCCTAAATGTCCTAAAATGATAGTATACCATAATAGGAGAGCAAATTATTCAGTGGGTAAACATTCTCAGAACAGATTACATCACTGCCCCCCCCCTCACAATTCAAGGAAATGTATGAGATGGTCTTTCCAAGGCAGGCTGGAGGCATGTTTATGGAGCAATATGGGAAAGAGTACTGTATGTGTCACTGCTTGTGCTATCGTGTGCTCTAATTAATTTGTTTTTCAGGGCTGCCACTCTAGTATGAGCACCAGCATTCATAATAAATGTATAAAATGCATTTTTTTGTACAAAGAGTTTAATACTGCATGTTTTGCTGATTGGATACAAACAAGAATCAAAGTATAAAATATGTTTACTGTATCAGCTACCATACAGGGACCAAAGCCTCACAGAGTCCACAGCCTCGGGTCCCCTGCTTGAGGCACTGGTCAAGTTAATCATAACATAAGGTTTCCAAGTTGGCAGCTCTCAGAATAAGATATGTGTCTAATTGAATCATTTAATCTTACCGTGTTTAGGAATCGGGACCAGCAAACCCAAGGTCAATAAAGCTCAAATGCTTTGAATAAATGTGACCCTAGGGCCTTAACCTCCTCCTAGTCTAAGAACTGAGCTTTTGTATTGGAATTTGTACAACTTTTATGCTTCTCTGTTTGCACTGGAAGCATATGCATATATTTGAAAGTCTGTGAAAAGGGTAGCAGGGGAAATTGCTACATGTCTCAAGGAAGATGCTTCTACTGCTCCACCAGAACAGGTAAAGATGCTCAATAAGTGGGTCATCTGATGCTTCAATGTCTGCTCCCTAGAAAATATGTGATGGCTTGGTATACACACATAAATTATCAAAACATAAAGATGTGTTCACCTAGTCTAACCTTTCTGGGTTAATACACAGCTTGATAATATCCAATCCTAAACACAATACATTACATACAATGTCATACAAGTACCATTACATATGCACTTCTTTTTGGGTTTCTGGGACAAAAAAACTAAACCATGAAATACAGTAATAATTCAAACTAACCATGCATGTATATAGAACCCTGGATTGCCTTTAAAATCCTGTTATGTGAAAGCTTTGGTTCTTAGATTTGGTTCTGCTATAAACTGACCCAGTCCCCCAAAAAACATGTCATAGAAAAGCTAATAATGTCCAGGGAAAGATAAGAAACTAGTTCTCAGCTGGAAACCAAGAATTAAGTGCAAGAGCTTTTAATTAGCCACTCTACTTCACATTGAGAAAACACATTTAAGTATTTGCACTGAAATGTTATTTTTGAATAACATAAGCCCCTTTTATACTGGCATGTCTACCAGATTCCAGATCTGGGTTCTGGCTACCTGGTTCACAATCCTGCGTAGTGTGAAACCATGTTCCTGGGTCGTACCCGGGTTAACCCAGTGACCAACCTCTGGATGTGGGTTGACATGCTTTGACCCGGGTTGAGCGAGACAAAATGCATGACAGCCGATGAAATAACAAACAGCCACGCCTGCATGACGGTTTCACTTCCGAAAGAGACGTCTTTGTGTATTCTGTTTAGCCATATTTTTGTTGCTTAGCCGACCCGCATGACACCGGGTCCTGACCCGGGTAGAGCATGCCAGTGTGAAAGGGGCTTTAGTTTCTGGAAGTTGAAGCACCAGGACATCATCCTGGTCAACAACAAAAAAAAAAACTTATTTGAATTATATTTTATCATAAACATCAGGAGTTTCTTCAATTTCTCTGTGAGGAAGAGATCTAGGGCTGATGTCTGATGTCTACTGATGACATCAGGGGAGCTGGAATAAATTCATAAGGTACTTGTTTATTCTTGTAATGGAATTACCAGTTAGTAATTTGAAAATGAAAAAAGTTAATAAAGGTTTGAATCTATTTTTGGGCAGTTTTAGCAAAATGCTGCTGTTTTCTGTTGTTTTTTTTAGTGTTTTGTCAAATGAGAGAGGAGCTTTGCCATGACTGACACAATAAAACATCAAATGAGAATCTGAGTAAGACACACAGACACAGCCCTCTCCCCCTGCCCTGTCAGGTATTCACCAATAGGATTGTTATTTATTTTGTCGTGGGAAAATAGACCAACAAAACACATGCCAGTTGTAGCCTGGCTTTAATTTATCTTGTCATTACAATAAAAAAACTGATATTTTAACTGCATTTCAACAGAGATTTTTTTAAACCTTACCTTAAATTTTGTCCCGAATGAGAGGCAGGCAGGTGTAGGTTTTATTTTGGCCAGTTTTATGTACATTTTGTAAGAAACCCTAACTAGTAACATGTCATTTATTACAGTAATATAAAAGTGCCTTTAAAGAAATGTAACTGTGTTTCAATAATAGGGCGACCAGATAGCTCCCATGTTCACTTGGACAGGCTGACACAGTTCAGGTTTTACAGACTCCCATCATCACAATACATTGCGTTAACTACCTGCAGTATGGTTCAGTTCGATTGGAGAACAGTGTGAACAGCAAAGTTCGATTGGTAAGCGAACCGAACCGAACCAAACTGAGATCTCAGAACCCATATATTATTATTATTATTATTATTATTATTATTAATAAATAACTTGGCTTCAGAGGACTGAGCTGAAACACTGCACAAATCTTCTTACTTTCAACAGCCTACATTGCTTGGCGACTGTAGTCTGCTTTCTATCCTACAGCATCTGCTGTTTGTATTTTTCCTCTGCTTTTTGCAGCTAAAAAAATAAAATAAAATAATAACAACAAAGAGAGAAAAGACACTTCCTCCACCGGGACCCGGCTTTGCTGCACCCGCTGTCGAATCAATGCTGCTGGGCTGACCTTGCCCGTCCACTCTTCAGCTTCTACTGTGTGTGAGTGTGTGTGCTGTTTTAACATATATAATACAATGTGTACTTCCTCCTCTGGGTCTGAATAGCACACTGTAAGAGTAGACTTGCATACATTGACCACCCATCTTTATTATTATTTCACTGGTTGCCTACGAGGGCTTGAGAGGAGGCGAAATTGGGAGTGAGATAGAAAAAGAGAGCGAGATAGACAGGAGGGGCAGCCAATAACACATACGTGGAGCAGTGCTGGCCATGCCCTAATAATTGACGTGGCGAGCGCTGCATTGTGCGATTGGCTGGAAATACTAAATGAGGCTGAACTGGGATCAGCTTCCACCCGGAAGAGATCGCGGACGCTACCGGGCAGGATGCCACGGAGGGAAGGTAAGACAGGCTAAAGAAAAGGAAATAGGATAAGAAGAAAAAAGGAGCGCAAAGCGGGAGAGCGCCCTCTACGGCATCCCCCGAATTACGCCTAAAGGCTAACATTTATTTCTTAGCAGACACCCTTATCCAGGGCGACTTACAATTGTTACAAGATATCATATTATTTTAACATACTGTGGCAATGCGCCCCGCCCCTGTGTGCATTTGTGTGTTATGTGTGGTGTATTGCGTGTGTTGATGTTGGTGTATAGATTGGTACACGGGATATAAACGGGTCTGTGTTTCACGTGTGATTTAAAAAGGTAGATTTGTATTTAGGCACGAGGAGGGCACAAATCACTTCACGTGCTTCACGTGCTGGTTAAATGTATATGTGAGCACGGGGTTGCACAGAATTAATTCACGTGCTGGGATTCAAGTGAATAATGAATTAGTAATTGAATCCCAGCACAACAGTATATATAGACACATTTTCATTCACTCAGGGTTGGGTGTTCGAGAGTGGAGAACGGGAGAGAGAGAAGGAGAAAGAAAAGCAAAATAAAACGTATAAGTGTTTGTACTCACCGTGTTTGTTTGTCTCTCCGTGCACCGTTTGTTAAGTGTTTAGTACGTTTTGTTTGTCTATTTATTTTGGAGCAAGTGCCGTGTCCTGTTTTTTTTTGTTTAAAACCTTTTATTTTCTGTTCTGTTATTAAATGTTGAGCTCGATCACGCGCCCAGCTTCACCAAACCCCAAATCTCTGTCTGTTTATTTCCTGCTTCTGGTCTGACGCCACCCACTCCGGCCGTCTTTGTGACACATACATATACATTATTTTTTACACATTATTTTTACATACAATTACCCATTTATACAGTTGGTATTTTACTGGAGCAATCTAGGTAAAGTAACTAAGTACCTTGCTCAAGGGTACAGCAGCAGTGTCCCCAACCTGGGATTGAACCCATGACCCTCCGGTCAGGAGTCCAGTAGCCCTAACCACTACTCCACACTCTACATCTCGGTGCGTAGGTTAAAAATAATAAAAATAAACAAAAATAAAGATCTCTTTCTTTCTGTGTCTTTTTCTGTGTACTGTCTGTGTACTGTCTGAAGGCTGTGCTCCACGCTGCTGTAAGCTCCACACTGCTCGGTTCCCTCGGTGCCTTGGTGCTTCGGCGCCCTCTGTGTCTCGGTGCCTCAGAACCTCGGTGCCTTGGTGCTTAATGCCCTCGGTGCTTGACGCTTGCCACCCTGTGTGCCTCGGTGCTTTGGTGCCCCCGGTGCCACAGAGCCTTGATGCCTCTGTGCTTCGGTGCCCTCTGTGTTTAGACGCTCCCTGCATCTGTGCCTTTGGTGGACTCAGTGCCCTCGGTGCATAGGCACTTTAGAGCCTCTGTGCCCTTGGTGCTCCAGAGCCTTGGCGCCTCTGTGCTTCGGCACCCTCAGTGCTTGGATGCTCCCTGCATTGGTGCCTCGGTACCCTCGGTACTCCAGAGCCTCGACGCCTTGGTGGTTCGGGGCCTTCACTGCTCAGATGCTCCCTGCATCGATACCTTCGGTGCCCTCTGTGCTTCAATGCCTAAGAGCCTTGATACCTTGGTGATTCGGCGGTTTTCGGTCCCAGAGACTCGACGTCTTGGTGCTTCGATGCCCTCAGTGCTCGATCGGTCCCTGGATCAGTATCCTCGGTGCCTCGGTCTCCCCAGACCTCGATGCATCGGTGCTCCCCTAGTGCAGACAATCCGTGCATTGCAAGTTCCATTGAAGTTCCACCCTTGCACATGCTGTGGAGGGATGCTTCCCCACAGGACAAAGACCTCCTGTATGTCAAGTGTTTGGGGATGCAGCAGCCTCCTCTGCCCTAGGAGATGAGATGTTCTGCTTGATCTGCGCAGCGTCCCAGCCTCGGACCCTGCGCAGGAGGCTCACAGAGTTTATGGGAGTGGCTTCCTCAGCCACCTCAGCAGCATTGGGAGTCCCGCCTTTCCCCCCTCATCCATCTGCCTTCCAGCCCGTCACAGAGTATACCCACTGCATAGGCTTCAGTCCACCGAGCTCGCAGCTGCTTACAGTCTCCCTCGAGGAGCAGTAAGAGGGCAAGGCACAGTAGACAGGCCAATGAGAAGAGCCAGATGGCCCAGGTCCTTGAGTACTTGGTACCCGGTACTGACCCCACCTTCACCGGCGGTTGTGGACGTCTCGGACCAAGATGAGGCGATGAGGAGGAGGACCAGGACGCAATCTCGATCCTTCCTGGGACGGGGACTCTTTAGAGCAGCAGGAGACAGAGGTCCAGGAAGTGACCCTGGAGACAGGCTCTGAGGTGGCCTCAGAGACTGGGGTTAACTCCTCCATCGGTTCAAGCGCTCATGGAGCAAGCCCCCAATTTCCTCCAGGTTCCCTGGAAAGCAGCGCCAGAACAACACTGTTCTGTATTCAGACCGGCACAAGCTTCGAGCCCTTTTCTGGTGTTCCCAGATTTTCTGGAGGAGGTACAATCTTCCTGGCACCGACCACCCTCGGCGCCGAACGTCTTGAAACATGCAGGCCCTGGCCTCCTTGGAAGGTGCGAGGGCGCTGGGATTAGCACAGTTCCAGCCGGTGGATTCCACCATAGCGGCCCTGGAGGTTTGTCCAAGGACCTTGTATGCCCTAACGGCCAATGCAGGATCACAGAGGCCCACCTCAAAAAAGTGTACGCAGCCAAAGCACAGGTAATGCGCCTGGCCAACACAGCAGGCCTCCTAACGGCCTACCTGGATGGCATCCTGCGATCGGCACCTCTCCCTGAGCCGGTAGCCTCAGAGCTGTGCTTGGTCTCCGGTATGCTGCTACAAATTTCAGGCTTCCAAGGGCAGGCCCTGGGCAGAAGCCTGGCAGGTCTTGTAGTGACGCGAAGACAGTTTTGGCTGTCACAGGCCAGGGTCCCGGATGCGGACAAGGCGACCTTATTAGATGCGCCTATCTCTCCTGGCCATACTGTCAGGCCAGGGGTGGAGGAGATAATGCAACGCTCCCACTGAGAGCGGGAGGTGTCTTGACAGATGGCTGCAATGCTCCCTTTCCATGCTCTGGTACGGGATAGGCAGAAGTGCTGATGTCCGCCCCAATGCAGCAGCGCTCCAGGAGACAGTTTCCACAGAACCGCCTTAGACAGCCTCCAAGACAGGCTCCATCCCAGCCTCAGCAGCCCCAGCAGGGCCCCTGAAGGCTTGCGGCCTCAGACCTCCCCTTCTCACAACACTAGCCACAATACTGCCGCAATTGCACCTCATACTCTTGGGTGCTCACCACCGTACAAAGTAGTTATTATTATTATTATTATTATTATTATTATTATTATTTATTTCTTAGCAGACGCCCTTATCCAGGGCGACTTACAATCGTAAGCAAAAACATTTCAAGCGTTACAATACAAGTAATACAATAAGAGCAAGAAATACAATAACTTTTGTTCAAGTAAAGTACAAGTTTGACAAACCACAATTCAATAATACAGCAGGTAATAGTGATAGTTACATCAGGATATGATTAAATAGTGATAGTTACATCAGGATGTGATTAAATACAAAGTACTACAGGTTAAAAACTTGGCAGATTACAGTATTCTGAAGTACAGGATTAAATGCAGTAAAATAGGGGCTGATAAGAGCAAAATAAAGCACATTTACATGAAGGGTGATAGTGTCCCAGGATACAAACAGAGGAGTTCTACAGGTGCTCTTTGAAGAGGTGAGTCTTAAGGAGGCGCCGGAATGTGGTCAGGGACTGGGCAGTCCTGACATCTGTAGGAAGGTCATTCCACCACTGCGGAGCAAGGGTGGAGAAGGAGCGGGCTTTGGAGGCAGGGGAGCGTAGCGGTGGTAGAGCTAGTCTTCTAGTGCAGGCGGAGCGGAGAGGTCGAGTGGGGGTGTAGGGAGAGATGAGGGTCTGGAGGTAGCTGGGTGCAGACTGGTCAAGGCATCTGTAGGCTAGTACAAGAGTCTTGAACTGGATGCGGGCGGTGATCGGGAGCCAGTGGAGCGAGCGGAGTAGTGGAGTAGCGTGGGCGAAGCGAGGCAGAGAGAACACCAAGCGGGCAGCAGAGTTCTGGATGAGCTGGAGCGGACGGGTGGCGGACGCAGGGAGGCCAGCCAGGAGGGAGTTGCAGTAGTCTAGGCGGGAGAGTACCAGGGCCTGGACCAGGAGCTGGGTAGCATAGTTGGTGAGGAAGGGTCGGATTCTTCGGATGTTGCTCAGGAAGAATCGGCAAGTGCGTGCCAGAGTGGAGATGTGCTGGGAATAAGAGAGGCAGGGGTCCAGGGTGACTCCAAGGTTCTTAGCTGAGGAAGAGGGAGAGAGTGTGGTAGATTCCAGAGGAACAAAGATGGAGAGATCAGAGGAGGGGGAGGAGGAGGGAAAGAAAAGGAGGTCAGATTTAGAGAGGTTGAGTTTGAGGTGATGCGAGTGCATCCAGGAGGAAATAGCAGACAGACAGGTAGAGATACGGGAGGAGATGGTGGAGTCAGAGGTGGGGAAGGAGAGGAAAATCTGAGCATCATCAGCATAGAAATGGTATGAGAAACCATAGGATGCGATGAGGGGGCCCAGGGAGCGGGTGTAGAGAGAGAACAGGAGAGGACCCAAGACTGACCCTTGGGGGACTCCAGTTAAGAGAGGGTGAGGGGTGGAGGTTGCTCCACGCCAGGTTACCTGGTAAGTGCGGTTGGAGAGGTAGGAGGAGAACCAGGCCAGAGCAGTGCCAGAGATCCCCAGGTCAGCAAGAGATGATAGTAGAGTAGAGTGATCAACAGTGTCAAAGGCAGCAGAGAGGTCGAGGAGAATTAGGACAGAGGAGAGAGAGGCAGCTCGGGCACATTTAAGTGAGTTGGTGACAGACAGGAGGGCGGTTTCAGTAGAGTGAGCAGAGCGGAAGCCAGATTGGAGAGGGTCAAGCAGAGAGTGGTTGGACAGGAAAGCAGAGAGCTGGCGGTGTACAGTCCGCTCGAGGGTTTTGGAGAGGAAGGGTAAGAGGGAGACAGGACGGTAGCTCTGGAGGGAGGTGGGGTCGAGGGTAGGTTTTTTGAGGAGGGGAGTGATCGAGGCTTTTTTGAAGGCAGAGGGGAAGATACCAGAAAGTAGAGAGGTGTTGAGGAGGGAGGAGATGAAGGGGAGTAGAGCAGGAGCAGCAGCTTGAAAGAGGTGAGTGGGGAGGGGGTCCAAGGCACACGTGGTGGGTTTGTGACCCTGGAGCAGGGAGGAGAGGTCAGAGTGAGAGGGGCAAGAAGGTGGAGAAGTAGGGTGAGTTAGTAGGGGTTGCAGTGGGTGTAGGAGTTGGAGCGGGAGGGGGTGCGGGGGAGGGAGAGGTGTTAAAGAGTTTGTGGATATCTGAAATTACGCGATACAGTTCCACGCGAGACCTCCTCCCTTTTGAAGGATCACGGTTACTTTGTGAGTGACCCTCTCCAGGTCTTGGCCCTCAGGCAAGAAGTAAAAACATTACTTCTCAAGCAAGCCATCTGCCTTGTAGAATACCTCTCAAAAAGAAGGGTTCTACTCAAGGTACTTTCTAGTGCCAAAGAAGGATGGGGGCCTTCGCCCCATCCTAGACCTGAGACACCTCAACGGGTTCTCGAGGGAGATGGTCATATATCGCCACATCCTCCAGTCAGTCCGGCCGGGCGACTGGTTCACCACTATGGACTTAAAGGACATGTATTTTCACGTCACCATTCGTCCTGCGCACAGGAAATACCTCCGTTTTGCCTTTCAGGGAAGCGTCTTCATGTTTTCCGTGCTGCCATTCGACCTCTCCTTAGCCCCCTGCATGTTCTCAAAATGCTTGGATGCCATCCTAGCCCCCTTGCGGCTGCAGGGGAGCAGGGTGTTGATTTACCTTGGACACACAGTGATTGTGACAGAGCATCTGGCGAGACCTTCAACAAGCCAATTAATACCGGTGCAAAGTATGGTTTACTTGGGTCTCTGGCTGGATTCCCTTACATCCACAACTGTTTTTAAATCATCCAAGTCCTTACTTTAAAAGCAGAATGAAAACAAGAAACGAGAGCTCAACATTTTAATAAGTGATAAGTTTTTATTAATGTTAATACAATCATGAATAGTAATTGTAATAAAGTGTGTCCAGAATAAATATGTTTTTTAAAAAAAGCAGACAGCAATAAAATAAGAGTTTATTAAATACACCTCCCACTTTAGCAAAACATTCAACACTTATGCACCAATCATGAAGAAATCTGCACATGGCACAGGAGCAAACAACAAATATGAAAAGTATTTACAGCTACAGTAATGACCGTGTAAGGAATTGCCTAGAAAGTAAATAAGCAAGAGTGTAATGTGGGGTTATTCAATGAGGATCAATCTCCTGTCTCCAGGTACTATACAAAGACCAACGAGTTGTGTGCTCCGCCAAACAGAATGGGAGAGTATTTATTTGAACTACTGTGGTCCAAGACATGTCATAGACAAGTCTCTAAAACAAACTGCTGTAGCTGGAAACCAATAGAGTACATGGCTGTAAACAACAAGAATGAAGCGCAAGAGCCAGGTTTGGATTTATTTATTTATTTATTTTATTTATTAGCCACTCTGATTATTTTAGTCTACCAATCAACAAAAGTAATCATCTAAGTATTCGAATTCGGTAACATGCTTCAGGTAATTTTAAGTTTCTTGTTTTTAAGCGTTCCATTCTTTTCTACGTATTTGCATAAAGGCATAGATGAATTGTTTTTCTTGAGGCAAAGGAGATTTATTTATGTTGAAGATTTCACAGGTTTGCGATTTCTTCATGGGAAATTTTGACTTCCATATCAGGTCACGTGATGCTTGAGCTAATGCTAATTATTTGTTATTATTATTTATTTATGCGTATATGTTTTTTTAAAAAAATATATATATATTTTTTAAGATAAAGTCCCTATTCATTTTGACATTCTCAAAAAAAAAAAAGAAAAAAGATTATGAGCGAGTTATGAAAAAAATCGAGTTAATAATTTAGAAATGAAATGTTCTCCACAGCAAATGTCCCCTGCAGATAAAATAAGTTTGTGTTGACAGAGCAGGCAGTTGGAAGGGCAACATAATGGTTCTCCAGCTGTATTAAATGTTTCTCTCTGTCTAGTCTGTCTGTCTAGTTAATCAGAAAACATTATTTTGGAGAAATACTAAAGCCAGCAGTAACAAAAATGCTGGCTGCTAGTGTCTCTTTCGGAGTAGACATTTTTTATAACACTATTATAAATTTGATATAACCTATATAGTACAAAGGAGGTATTGTACATTGCCTTGAATAGCAGTGATGCCATTTGAAAAATCAAGTCACTTTAAACATACAGACCAATGACTTATTTATTTTTAGCAATATAATATAGCACAGTTTCTCATTATTGTTGACCAAATGGTAGAATAATAAAAAATGTGTTTGTGACAATGTTTGGGTACAGATCTGCTGGTTGATATATGTTTGTGTTAGGTAGAGTGTTCTTTTTAAATACATTTAATTAATAATAGTGTTTTGAAAACATAAACGCCCACCATAATTGTAACCTTTCATGTGGTTCAGGGGACAGGTGCTAGGGCTTCTCCACCCCCCCCTCCTGTTCTGTTCTGACAAAATATCTGTCAACCTCCCTATTTTAACATTAAGTCACATCCTTATTCTCTGTCTTGTTTTTTTGTTTACTCTTGGCATTTCGTTATGCTCTACCGAAAGCCAGAGGGGACCCCCTGCCAAAACTCTCTTTTGTTTTCTTGTTTCCTCTGCTCACTCTATCCTTTTTCCCCCATGCTCCAGGAGGTTTGCATGTTTTTTCATTTTTCTTTTTCCAGCGTTACAGTCTCCCCCATGAGGGAAGTTTAGCTCACTATGCAGCCTTGGAAGTTCGGCCGCCCCGACCTCCCTAATCATAAGCGACCCTTGTAAGCCGAGGAGACCTCGACTTCTCTTCATCTTTTTGATTAATCTGCTATCCTGTTTCATTTCCCCTTGGGGAAAGTAAAGCTTGCTTCCCAGCCTTGGAGGCTGATCGGCTGGGTCTCACCTCCGCGAGGGCTGCTCTTTGCGAGCCAAGGGGAAACCCTGCCCTCTTTTCTAAGTCACAAGCACTTTTCTCTTATTTCAATTCCACTGGTTCTTACTCTATGCAGCCCTTGCTTGAAATTTGAGACACAACTACCCAAACACAGGCAAGCTAAATCCCCAGTAATGTTGTTGAAGCTGACACCCTGGGATCCTTCAAGAAGCTGCTTGATGAGATTCTGGGATCAATAAGCTATGAACAGCCAAATGAGCAAGATGGGCTGAATGGCCTCCTCTCGTTTGTAACCTTTTGTATGTTCTTGTCTGTTTTTTTGTACCTTTAACAGTACTTGGGACAAACCTGACAGACTGTAGTCAATCCTACACACACATAGGACTGTTCAACTCAGCACCTTTATCAATGCCCTGTTACTGTCCAGCTGACTGCAAACTTCTCAGTACTCACAGCTCTATACATTAAAGGATGCTCTTACACCACTACTGCCCTCCACACTGCTCAATGAGTAACCAGTCTTGCTTATACAGTTTGCTTGGAGCAGGCCTTTAATTTGCAATTGAAGGTCTACTTTATTTGACATATGCTCAAGAACATAAGAAAGGCCATTCAGTTCATCAGTGGTTGTCTGGTTTGTCCAGTCGGCCACATACATATTGGTACAGCTCACATCATAGACTTTCCACAGCCACTGTAAGCTGGTGCCGCCATAAAACATAACGAATAACCACACATGCTACCATGCCAGCCCACGAGCGTACACGTTTTCTTTGTAATACAGTTAAATAATCATTATTGTCTTCTGTATTTATTACACCTTCCCCTTGTGTTCTCTCCTGCTGTTCAGCTTAGTGTTTATCCATTTCCTTCCCTCAAAGGATTTTGTATTTCTCTCCCAAAGGTACAGACTTCATTTTATTTTTTTTACAGATCTTGTTTCATCTCTGTGTGTGGGTTGTTATACTGCTGAATGATACATCTTTTCATCCTAAACAATCTCAAGCAGATGGTATTGAAACTGTTTTCCCAATTTTCACAAACATGGCACCAGACCTGCTTCCCCTGATAAAATCAATCCTTTCTTCTCGCCTTCCCCTGGCCTTTTTTGTGCAGTCAGGGGAAAACGTTGCATGTAAGAGTCAAACACATTTTTGCGCAGTGACACAGATGTTCCCTTTTAAAAAGCGAAGATCAAAGCCCTGTCAGACTGGCTGTTTGCAACCTTCACAGCCTTCAGCAATTTTATCTTGCATTGATTTTTGGTGTTGCTTTTGTACACCACGAACTACTCTTCAAAGGGAATACAGCAATTATACAGGTGGGTATAGTGACATTAATGACAAAACTATTTGGCCAGCGTTGCTGGGACCTTGTCAGCATTCGGATATGTATACTGTTTTATGTGTAATAATCAGGCAGTCATAGCGCAACTGGCTGCCAAGTGCTAGTGGGTAAGTGACATTATTGATATTAATTCCAAAAGCAGAGAGATGAAGGATTTTTCATGTCATCCTAAAAGCTGCTTGCCCACGCACATCACTTCTCAGCTACCACTAACTTATTGTTTTGGCACTGAAGTTAGTTTTTCTGAAGATCTGTTGACCTATATCAACAACACTGTAAATCAGTGCCATCTGTGCCTGAATGTCAAGTTGTCAAAAACAATAACAATAGAATGTGACATGCACTATAAACTCATGCCTGGATAGCAAGGGTGCTCCTTTTAGTAAATTCAAGACGATCCTTCTTGTGGCAGGGTGAAAGCCCTTAATGTATAGAGTGTGTGTGTAGGAATGCAAGGTTGGCAGGGATGGGGTTAAATGTGTCCCTGCCAGCAATCACAGGTGTGGCCATTCCCCAAGTAAGTAATTGGTGCTAATAGGGGCGTGGCCACATGTATAAAAGTAACCAGAAATCCTTTGTTTGTTTGAGTGAGCAGTGGGCAGTGGGCAGTGGGCAGTGGGCAGTGGGCAGTGGGCAGTGGGCAGTGGGCAGTGGGAGGTGGTAGTGAAGGCTAACGCCCAGCCTACACGTGGTTATTCTTTTGTTTAAACCTTTCATTTTGTCCTTCGTTCCGTATTTATTTTAATCCTGTGTTTTGTCTTTTTTTGTTAAATAAACATGCGCATACATGCTTAAAACTGCAGCTGTCTGTCTCTGGGTCTAATTCCTGCCGGTAGCCAGCCTGGGCCGTGATGCTACCCTGTCACACTTCTCCTTAAACTTGGGAAGAAAAGAATCTAGCTATGGCTAATAATAAAGTGTACATTTTTTACCAGTTAAGTATTTTGTGCATACTTTTTTAGTAACGTTTTTATTACATGTACTACATGTAAACATTATTTGTTAGGTTTATTGTGTAATGCCCATAATTCTTACTGAGTAATATCCAAAAAACTCCAATCAAAATTACTGAAGTGATTTTAGAAATTGCTGCTAATTTCTGCTCCCTCTATGACAACTGTGAGTTAGTAAGTGGAAAATGTTTCAAACCACCACACTTTAGAAATTCAGCTTTTAGTAGTCTTTTTTTAGAAACACACCCAGTGGTTGAAAAAGGACATTAGTTAGTAGGGTATTCAACAGGTAAGAAATGGAATAATATGAAAATGTAGATTATATAAAGCAGCCCTTAACCTCTTCTTTCTAGTAGCTTTATTTATTCTTGGCTTCAATTTTTGCAGTTTGTTGCAGTTAATTGAACTTACACAGGATAACACCCTCCAGCATAAACAACTCAGAGATAACAGCTTGTGTGGGAACAATTCTTGGACCTGTCACAAGGAGCTGCCTCAGTTTTCCCTGACTCGCCCCTGTTTTGAGATATGTGCCCCGGGATTTCAGAGAGGCACTGTGTTGCACCGGCTGTGTACAATTAAGTGCATTCAGCAGACTCCTGTTAGCTATCACATAACAGGCAGTCTGCTTGACACACTTGACATTACATTGTTTGTGGTACCTTTCCATATGTCCTTGCTTCCCACACTTTCACACTTCTGCATCATTGATAATGTGCATTGCTCGCTCTTCACTAAAGGAAACCAGCCAGGAGATTGTTTAGTTTGGATCCACACCATAAGCACTGCATCAGCATAGTTACAGGTTTTACATTTGGACTAATGGAATAATCAAGGAGGTGTGATTATAGAACAATATTTACAGGCCAGCATTTGCGCTAGTCAACTGAAATCATTCCTGAGCTTACCAGGTGATTCTGCTTGATTATTTCATTTAGGCAGTGCTAACGATAATGAAGTTTATGGTTCCTTCAAGAACTGGTTCCAATCTTGTTCGTACATGCTCTCAATGGACATTTACCCCATTATTTTTTATACATGCACTTTAAAAAATATAAAGAAGCAAGGCATTTTAGATCTTTGCATTTACTTTGTATATTACCTTATGGTAAAGTATATATATATATATATATATATATATATATATATATATATATATATATATATATATATATATATATATACAGACATGCTCAAATTTGTTGGTACCCTTACAGCTCATTGAAATAATGCTTCATTCCTCCTGAAAAGTGATGAAATTAAAAGCTATTTTATCATGTATACTTGCATGCCTTTGGTATGTCATAGAATAAAGCAAAGAAGCTGTGAAAAGAGATGAATTATTGCTTATTCTACAAAGATATTCTAAAATGGCCTGGACACATTTGTTGGTACCCCTTAGAAAAGATAATAAATAATTGGATTATAGTGATATTTCAAACTAATTTGTTTCTTTAATTAGTATCACACATGTCTCCAATCTTGTAATCAGTCATTCAGCCTATTTAAATGGAGAAAAGTAGTCACTGTGCTGTTTGGTATCATTGTGTGCACCACACTGAACATGGACCAGAGAAAGCAAAGGAGAGAGTTGTCTGAGGAGATCAGAAAGAAAATAATAGACAAGCATGGTAAAGGTAAAGGCTACAAGACCATCTCCAAGCAGCTTGATGTTCCTGTGACAACAGTTGCAAATATTATTAAGAAGTTTAAGGTCCATGGAACTGTAGCCAACCTCCCTGGGCGCGGCCGCAAGAGGAAAATCGACTCCAGATTGAACAGAAGGATAGTGCGAATGGTAGAAAAAGAACCAAGGATAACTGCCAAAAAGATACAAGCTGAACTCCAAGGTGAAGGTACGACAGTTTCTGATCGCACCATCCGTCGCTTTTTGAGCGAAAGTGGGCTCCATGGAAGAAGACCCAGGAGGACTCCACTTTTGACAGAAAAACATAAAAAAGCAAGACTGGAATTTGCTAAAATGCATATTGACAAGCCACAATCCTTCTGGGAGAATGTCCTTTGGACAGATGAGTCAAAACTGGAGCTTTTTGGCAAGTCACATCAGCTCTATGTTCACAGACGAAAAAATGAAGCTTTCAAAGAAAAGAACACCATACCTACAGTGAAACATGGAGGAGGCTCGGTTATGTTTTGGGGCTGCTTTGCTGCGCCTGGCACAGGGTGCCTTGAATCTGTGCAGGGCACAATGAAATCTCAAGACTATCAAGGCATTCTGGAGCGAAACGTACTGCCCAGTGTCAGAAAGCTCTGTCTCAGTCGCAGGTCATGGGTCCTCCAACAGGATAATGACCCAAAACACACAGCTAAAGCACCCAAGAATGGATAAGAACAAAACATTGGACTATTCTGAAGTGGCCTTTTATGAGTCCTGATCTGAATCCTATCGAACATCTATGGAAAGAGCTGAAACTTGCAGTCTGGAGAAGGCACCCATCAAACCTGAGACAGCTGGAGCAGTTTGCTCAGGAAGAGTGGGCCAAACTACCTGTTAATAGGTGCAGAAGTCTCATTGAGAGCTACAGAAAACGTTTGATTGCAGTGATTGCCTCTAAAGGTTGTGCAACAAAATATTAGGTTAGCGGTCCCATCATTTTTGTCCATGCCATTTTCATTTGTTTTATTATTTACAATATTATGTTGAATAAAAAATCAAAAGCAAAGTCTGATTTCTATTAAATATGGAATAAACAATGGTGGATACCAATTACTTTTGTCAGTTTCAAGTTATTTCAGAGAAAATTGTGCATTCTTCGCTTTTTGTGGAGGGGTACCAACAAATTTGAGCACGTCTGTATATATATATTGTATATATATATTAGAGGTCGACACGAGTAGAAAATCCAAAAATCCCAAAAAAACCCCACATATATTGATGTTTTAAGTACATTATACATATTGAAATACTATATAGTACAGATCTGTAGACATGTGTAACCTTTTTGAGTACTGGAAACATCTAAATAATAATAATAATAATAATAATAATAATAATAATAATAATAAGCATCTCAGTTTGAATACAGTTATTAATGTTAAATGCGCTTCATGCTGCAGGATTCTTTGTGACATCTATTGGCCATATTCTGCTGCTGTTGTTGTTGTTGTTGTTGTTGTTTTAAAACGTGGCATCCAAGCAAAGGAGCATTGTGTTGGGTTTCTTTACCAAAGCAGGAGAAAATGGAATTTGCAAACTTTGCCAAGGAAATATTTCATTCAAAGGAGGAAGCACAAGTGCTTTGCTAAAACATCTTCAAAACAAACATCCCATCCAACTAAGTGAGACGGACACATCTACTTCTAGAAAACGAGATGCACCATCATCGACTTTGGAAATGTAACTTTATTATAATTATTTGTGTGTGTGTGTGTGTCAGTTTCTGAACTTGTTTAATTAATCCTGCAGTTACAAATAAAACTACGTTGTTGTTCTGTGTTGCGACTTTTACAAAAACTTTCTTATTTGAGATTCGGCTTCAAGAAGCTGGTGGCTGAGCAGAGAGAGAGAGAGCAAAGCGAGATCACACACAATTACAAATGTAATTGTTCAGATGATTGGAAAGGATATGCAACCATGGTCTGTTGTAGATGGCCCTGGATTCAACAGCCTTTTGGCTTTCCTAGAACCTAATTACAAGGTGCCCAGTTCATGCACAATGGTTACAATTCTTGAACGTCAGTAAACTCAGGCCTCACAACAGCTAGTCATAATCTTGCCCAGAGACTGAGGACGAATTATCAGTCTAACAACTGATTCGTGGACGAGCCGCAAGATGTATGCCTACATTGCTATTACCTGCCACTATGTAAGCAAAACATGGAAAATTGAATCATTTTTGCTGAAAGTATGTCACTTCTCAAAGCGATACACTGCCGAAAATATTGCAAGAGCCTTACATTATGTAGTAGATGAATTTGGCATTACTGATAATATCTTATTAACAGTTAACAGTGCACAACAATACCTCAAATATGAACTTGGCAATGCCCAATCACATTAGTTGTGCTGGTCACACTTTGCAGTTATGCATTCGGGAAGGACTGAAATCGGTAAACACACTGATGGGGCTCATCACTCGCTCACAGAAACTTGTCAGTCACTTTCGCCATTCATGTTGCACGTGAAGCATTTCTCTTACCAACACAATCTTTGAAACGGGATGTGGTTACATGATTGAATGCCACATATGAAATGATTGAAACTGCGTAACAATCAACAGACAGTAGTGGCAGTTCTGTTTGATAGGAACAATACGAAGCCAGTTGACCCCTCAGCACACTAACAGCAAAAAACAAGCTCTTTACAGATGGTTTTCTATAGTGTCTGATAAGACAGGGTCCAGTCTTCATCTTTTCAGGGGACAGCAATCTCTTTTGTAGACAGGTAGTGTGTGTCTGATGGATTTTACAATCCCCCAGTCATTGCTGTTCATGTTGTCACAAGTGACCTTTAAACCCCTTCTCTCCTGTATAAGGTATTAGTTCCTTTTGAATGGAAGCAGCCAGAGTATATGGTCCTTCGATAGAACCAACTTTATTTCTCATGGGCTTCCCCACTGATGAAGTAGAAGAAACTGAGTTTTGGGAAACCTGTGACCTGAAAAATAGTGAGTTGTGGCCCACCCTGATATTTTGGATAGAAGGGATACCTAATAAAATAACCCTCTGTGATCAAATTGAAATGCATGAATGAAATAGTTATCAGTCCAGAACCATTTACTTGTTGTGGGAAACTCTCTCTATGAAAAAGGGGGGAATATTTACATACGCCGAGACTACTGTGTTGATGTCAAAAGTGTAGAACTGGGCTGCCACAAGCAGAACCAAAATCGTGTCCTGCATGTTCCTATATTGCAAAACATTGTAGAATAAGGTTTGAATATAAAGATGCACAAGACTTATCATTTTTAATTTAAATGATAAATAAAACAATGTAAGGAGAATTGAATGTAAGGGATTGTGACAGAGAGCGAATTAATCCTAGTCAACAATCTCCCTCCCAACCTGTGAGGGCGCGGTATAACAGGAACAGTGTGCCCCTGACTGGATAGTTTGACAGTTCATTCCAGGGTCAGTTGGAAGTCGGCCATCCAAAAAAGGGGGTGAAGCCAAAATACTAGAAGTCAGCACCTTACTGAGGTAGGCGATGTGTCAGTCATGGATTGGAGGAGACGTGATTGCACTCACTACCAAAGGGGGTGTGACTGAAGGAATATCAGAGAATGTGGCCGAGCGATCTGTTCCTTTGTTATGGTTGTGAAAGACCTGTAAAGGACGGTAAAAGATGAAAGTAACTGTGAGTTTTTGTCGTGTTGTATCTGTCTGTCTATTAATTGTCACCCTTATCATTCATAGAAGACTAAATCTGGGAGCTGTCGCTATTCATCCAGCATCAACCCCAGACTGCACTGCACTACTGTTTCACTGTTGCTGTATAATTCACCACTTACACAAGAAGCATGCACTGTTGAGATTCGTGACTGTGTCTGTCTATAGTGTGTGTTATTATTATTTTGGGACTGAACCTCGCGGTTTTGACTGGCTTTATACATCACTGTGTATAGTCAGTCTTACTATTTAAAGCAATTAATAAAGCTTCATTTTCACCATTAGAACTGTTGTTGGACTGTTGTTATTTAGCACTGCATCACCTCTACACCTGTGCACTACAAACCACTTTGCCACAGGGATGTAATGTGACTCACCCAGTAAAGTGGGCTCATCTGGGACAACTAGAATGCAACCTCCAGCACCTCACTCCCCAACCACCATCACCTCACTCTCCAACCTCCATCACCTCACTCACCAACCACCATCACCTCACTCTCCAACCTCCACCACCTCACTCCCCAACCACCATCACCTCACTCTCCAACCTCCACCACCTCACTCTCCAACCACCATCACCTCACTCTGCAACCACCACCACCTCACTCTCCAACCTCCATCACCTCACTCCCCAACCACCACCACCTCACTCTCCAACCACCACCACCTCACTCTCCAACCACCACCACCTCACTCCCCAACCACCACCACCTCCCTCTCCAACCACCATCACCTCACTCCCCAACCACCATCACCTCACTCTCCAACCTCCGCCACCTCACTCTCCAACCTCCACCACCTCACTCCCCAACCTCCGCCACCTCACTCCCCAACCTCCGCCACCTCACTCTCCAACCTCCGCCACCTCACTCTCCAACCTCCACCACCTCACTCCACAACCTCCATCACCTCACTCTCCAACCACCATCACCTCACTCTCCAACCACCATCACCTCACTCCCCAACCACCATCACCTCACTCTCCAACCTCCACCACCTCACTCTCCAACCTCCACCACCTCACTCCCCAACCTCCATCACCTCACTCCCCAACCACCACCACCTCACTCTCCAACCTCCATCACCTCTCTCCCCAACCACCATCACCTCACTCTCCAACCTCCACCACCTCACTCTCCAACCACCATCACCTCACTCTGCAACCACCACCACCTCACTCCCCAACCACCATCACCTCACTCTCCAACCTCCATCACCTCACTCTCCAACCTCCACCACCTCACTCTCCAACCACCATCACCTCACTCTCCCACCACTACCACCTCCACCCCAACCACCATCACCTCACTCCCAGATGTCACCATAATGCTCCGAAGGGTGGGGCTGTACTCCAACTATTTTTTCTTCTACTTTTTTCCATCAACCATTGTTTGGGTTCATTGTTTTTGGAAATATGTAAGATTTTGTATTATAATAAATGCGGTTATTTAACACAAGATTGTCCTGACTGAATATCTTTTTATCTTAACAAGTGAGAGGAACTCCATGGTACAGGAACATATATTAGTTGTTTTTATTTTAGAGAAAACCTCATATATCCTTATCTTAGAAAAGTGGGAGATATCCTGGTACCAAGAACTATATTATTCATTATGAAGACCTCTCTGTGAAGCTGGCTGCAAATTTAACAAGTTTGCTTACTATACCAGAATCTAAATCATTAATGTAATAACTGGGTGTCTTAGACTGCCTGAGGTGTGTGATGTAACCATGTTGCTTTAAGTATTAATGCTCTTAGTTTGCAGACACCAGGCTGTCTATGAGCTAGGATTCGAAGTAGATCTGCGATCACTCGATTCATTTAAGCGTTAATAAACCAAAGGAGTAAATATACACTCTGATTCATTAAACTTTGAATAACAGAGTCTGTGTGATTATTCTTGATTAACTGTTGTCTGGGTATATAAATCTGTAAGCCAGTACATGAACAAATCACTGTAGGAGTGTGGCAGTGTGCCCCGCCCTGTGCATATTTTGCGCTATAAACTTCATGTGTTGTGTTAATGTTGTGTATAGGTATTGGTGCATGGGATATGAATGGGTCTGTGTAGCACGAGTGATTTAAAATATATAGTTGTATTTAGGCACAGGAATTGCACAATCACTTCATGTGCAGATAAAGTATGTAATAGTATGTGAACACGTGGATTGCACAAATTAGTTCACGTGCTGGGATTCAAGTGAATAATTAATTAGTAATTGAATCCCAGCACAACTGCATATATAGAGACACAAAGCACTCACTCGGGGTTGTGTGTTTCAGAGTGGAGAATGGGTGTGGAGAGGAGGTAAAAGAATACAAAAAGAAATAACAATTGCTAAGCGTGCTGGCTTTTAAACCAGCACGATATTTGTTTGTTCGTCCACTGTTTGTTAGTGTCTGCTCATTTTGTCCATTTTGGCCAACGCACTGTTTTCTTTTACAAAGTGTTTTTGTCTGTTTAAACTTTTTATTTGCAATAAACTGTCGCAAGCAAGCGCATTCACAATTTCACCTCACAGTACTGTGCGTTTCTTCTGGGTCTGACGTCATCCACAAGATATCCTGTCACCAGGAGTTTAAGCAATCAAGTTGTCCTCCTGTTTGCCTCCCCTGATTCTACTAGAGAATAAAAGAAGTGCTTGACTGTGACCTTGTCCTACTTCTCCCAGGCCTTTGCGCTTATTTACCATGCTCTTTATGCTTCTTGACAGATGATGACATTCTGAGTTGCTTTATAATAACTCTGAACAAAGAGTTACTTGCTAGAATTAATTCCTTAAATGTTCCCACCCCACTTAGTTTAAAACGCTGCAGTTGAGAGGTGTAGGTGTTGTTTTGTCTGTTTTTTAACTGGAGCTCGAATCTCTATAGACTAACACTGAGCTCGAAAAGAAGCCTTTGTGAACGGTATCAAGCTTTTGAGATGCAAGCCTGTTTGCAGGTCAAACATTAAAAAGGCTGTGCAGCTCTAATCAATAGCAAGTATCTTTAAATGTATTATTCAGTATTAGCCTTCTGGCATTTCCCTTAACATGGCTCGACATTCCCCTTGTTAAATATTTATTAAAGTCTAAAGAAAGTCAGTTCAGTCATTCAACATTGTTGAAACACATATTGCTCAAAGAGGAGTTACACCAGAAAACTCACACAAGAGCTAATGTTCTCTATCTGTTCAATTCAATTCAAATCTTTTTTGTCTAGCCAGGATGAGGAGACAGCAGCAGTATACTAAAAAAACAAACATTCACTGTCCACCCTATAGTATATTAAGTGTTCTAGAACTTTTTAAAGATCAGTTACTATTCAATGGACCAGAGTTCTGGAGGCAGAGTGATGCACTGACATTTAGAAACAATTCAACACATGTTATAAAATGGATTGTTAGAATGCTGCTTGCTGATTGGTCAATCAGGGTTCCAAGTCGTGACATTATCCACGATATAGTAACAATTGTGAACAAAGCTAAGTATGCCACTATGACAAGCAAAATGCAAAAATCCCAACGAACGGAACAACAAAAATGTCACAACAATTTATGTTTGAAGAGTCAGCTTTGTGCCCAGTTGCTTCGCTGTAAAAAAATAAAACCTACATATTGCAACTGAAAAATCAATAAATGAATTCTGCTTGCCTTTTAGTTTTATTTTCATTGCAACAAAACAAAACAGAGCACCTTTAATTTTTTTTCTTTAAAGTATTTTTACGTCCAGACTATAGGGCACATCCTGCACTCCACACGGAGCGCCTTTACTGGATGCGCCACTCCGGAGCCCTAATCTGAGTTTGTTTTAACGAGAATTCACTGTACCGTTGTCTCCGATATAGGAACACCTCCTAAGAGAACACTTCACCTAAGGGAACACCCTTGCGGTGAAATAGATTTTCCCCATTGTAAATGCTCTGGCTAAAGGAACAGGAACTTCACTTAAAAGTATACCTTCTTGGCACCGAATGAATTCACAATGGATACAGTACTGTTTTGTAAAAAAGCAACTTGTCATCGTGAGAGTGTCTTGAGGGACACTGATTGGTTTATTAAACCACCATCATATCATTAAATTGTTTTGTATTCTGATTTCCACAAGTGCACCTCATTGCTACAAAATGGCATGTAAACACATCTGCCAGCTAATTTTATAGTACATAGCGGTTTAAGTTTTTTTTTTTTTTACAATTCTGTTTATTCATTTTACACAAAACATGTATCTATGCATGTCAAAAGGATGGCTGAAGGGTGACATCAGACCAGGAAATGATTGATACAACTGGCAGTACTGAGAGGTATGAAGCGCTGTTGTGCATTTTAATAATAAATAAAAAGGTTGAACTCGCACTTCTCCCTAGTGGGCGCTGGATGTTCGAGTTCCCCCCTCGTGGGCACTGGAGCTTGCACCGGCTTCATCCCCTTCTTCCGGGGATGGCCACTCCTTCCCTTTTTCCTCTTTGGAGCAGGTGGCTGAAGGGGCCCATTCACGAGGCCACACACGGAGGAGCGCCCAGGCTCCGCACATGAGAAGCACCACTCCTCCCCTTTTAGGCATGTGAGGCAGATGTCCTGGTCTGTCTGTGGCGATGGTACAGCCTTCAAGCGGATCCACTCCTGCTTGGTCTCCACCTCACCCTGATCGAAGGCCTTCACAAACAGTGGGTCTTTGTAGGGGCACACGTCCGAGAGGTGCCCATACTCCAGACAGGCGAGGCACCATGGAGCCCCTCCTTCCTTTAACTCTTGTTGACGAGCATGCCACTTCTACATATATTCCCCCACCTTCATTGTCTCCATTTTTCAAAAAACTAAAAAAATAATAATAAATGGGTACTCGCAGTACTGTTCCTGGCCTGTGGAAAGGATGGCTGAAAGGTGACATCAGACCAGGAAATGATTGATACAACAGGCAGACAGGTATGAAGCGCTGTTGCACATTTTAACAATTAATAAAAAGATTGAACAAAACAAAACACTTTTATAAAACAAAACAGCAAGTTGGTCAAAACAAACAGACACTACAACACACAGTGAACAAACACAGAAATAAAGCCAGCATGAGTAGCAATTATTATTTGTATCTTTTCACTTACGTTCCTCCTCTGAACAAAACCCAACCCCGAGTGCGAGAACTATGACTCTTTTATGCAGCTGTGCCGGGACTTGATTGCTAATCATTCAATCTGGCCCCAGCACAGTCTGCACATGAAGTAATTGTGACTTCTCCGTGCCCACATACCAACATACATTTTAAATCACCTGTGCTACATAACCCACACTATACAAAATAAACCAAATACACCCAGGGGCAGGGGTTACCCCATCGCAATGCAGCACAACACAAAACAAAACAAAACAAAAACGAAATATATAAATCAGAACTAAATTAAAGGGAAAAAGGCAGAGAGAAAAGAGAGAGAGAAAGAGAGAAGAGACAGGAGTAGGGACAGAGATAGACTTGTCACGCTCAGCACCCAGAAGGCCATGCGGTGAGCTCCTCAAAGTGGGATCGGAAAGGATGCTAGGCAGAGTCAAATTTGTCACTGGCTCTATGGATTGTGAATTTAAATTTTCTCCAACTGCATCTGCATGAGATTCCTAAACCAGTGGACATACAGAAGAGGGGCAGCTTGCTTCCAACAGTATACAATTTGGCGTTTAACTATTAAAGTTGCAAAGGCCAGAGTGTCAGACTGCATCCTAGCGCAACAATTGGTGAGGGATCAATGGGTGTGTCTAACACTTGAGAAAAAGTTTCAAAAATTGAAGACCAGCAACGTGTCAGCTCGGGACAGAACCAAAATACATGAAATAGAGAGGCAGGTGCTTGTTTGCATGCCACAAGCAGGGTCCAATCCAGGGTAGATTCTGGCTAATTTAGTCTTAGAAAAGTGAAGACGGTGTAAAACTTTAAATTGGATTAGCCCATGACGTGCACAGAATGAAGAAGAATGCACTCTGGATAGAATAGATCCCCAGATGCCGTCCAAGATGTCAGACCCAATATCCTGTTCCCATAAAGTTTTTAATATATTTAGTGAAGGACAACTTAGTGTTAAAATATGGCTGTAGATGGTAGACATAATGGGGCCTATGTACTAAGAGCCAGCAAGCGCAAGTAGATGCGGGTGCATATATAATTTGAGCTGCGCATCTCAGAAGTTGCTGGCTATGTATTAACTGCGTGTTGAAAACTGCACCTGTGCATCTGAATATGGGCCACAGTATTTAAATTAAGTGACTGAATAGTGTAGGCTCTGGATTTGGCTGAAGGGGGAACCGTGTGGCTGTTGTTTGAAATCCTGGCACCGTGTCCTATACCCCTTTCACACACAAATGCTGCTACTGAGCCGTCTCAGAGATGTTAAATAAATTCTTTAAAATATCCATTCAGACAGCACGAAATTGCGCAATCTATGCCTGTATGATGCCGTCATAACCCTTTCACACAGCCAAAGGGATCATGACAGTCAACAGATCATCCTCATCGCTACAGAAACTTCTCTTGGGCAGTTTCACGATGCGATACCACTAGCCTACAGTATGCACTACGCAACCGACTTTTCGTACAATATAGAAAAATGGAATGGTACTGTACAGTAGCTGTCGGCACCACATCGTAGGCTATGTGCTCAAATATAATTTGCATTAAGGCCAAAAGTTTCGCATCACCTAGTAGAATATTAGGATGACTATATGCTCATAATTTCAATATTTTATTTAACATGATGCAACCTACCGGAATCTACAATAGTAGTACAGTATATCATGTTAGATTTCGAAATGTCACATTTTTTAATTTTTGGAAAACTACAAAGCGATATGTAATTTCTATATGTCAGTGTAACATTATTAATTCTATAGGGTGTGATGCAAAACTTTTGGCCATAGCTGTAATGCCCCCCTGTGGCAATGTGGCCACGCCCTTGTGCGTAGTTGATGTTTATATGTTACGTGTTGTGTGTAAATGTTGGTGTATAGTCATTGGTACACGGGATATAAATGGGTCTGTGTAACACGAGTGATTTAAAAATGTAGATTTGTATTTAGGCACGAGGATGGCACAAATCACTTCACGTGCTGGTTAAAATGTAATGTGTGGTCACGGGAGTACACTTAATTAATTCACGTGCAGTTGTACTGAGATTCCAAATTGAATGATTGACTAGCAATCGAGTCTCGGTACAACTGCATAAAAGCAGCATGTTTTCACTCACTCGGGGTTGGGTGTTCGGGGAGTGGAGAACGGGTGTGGAGAAGGAGAAAATAAAAAGTAAATATATGTTTTCACTCACCGTGTTTGTTCGTTTGTCTGTTAGTCCACTGTTTGGTAGTGTTAATCTGTTTTGTTTGTCTGTTTATTTTGGCTCAAGTGCCGTGTCCTGTGTTTTGTGTGCAAACCTTTTATTTTCTGTTCTGTTTAATTATTTAATGATGAGCGCGATCACGCTCACCAAAACCCCAAGTCTCTGTGTGTTACTGCCTGTTTCTGGTCTGACGTCACCCACTGCAGCCGTCTTTGTGACACGTGGTGTCAGAAGAGGGATTATCAGCGCCTCCTAGACTCAGACCAGAGCAGGAGTACCGTGTGTTTTTTTTTTGGAAAGAAAAAAAAAAATGGATTTTTTTTTTGGAGAAATGGAGGGAGGAAAAACACTAGAGAGGAAGCAACAGCAGCACCCATCCTGCAGGCCAGTGACAGAGGAGGTGATCGACTGGCTGCTGGATTAGGAGAAGCAAAGGGGGCCCAGAGTAACATCAGCGCAGCAGATGCAGGCGGTGTTAAAAAGGTGCCCGGCACCGCTACTAGCAAGGCTGTTGTCCTCTCTAGCGCCCAAAGGGGAGGAGCCTGAACGTCCTACGCCTGAGTGGGAGGAGCCCGAACGTCCTACATCTGAGTGGGAGGAGCCCGAAGGTCCTACGCCTGAGTGGGGGGAGCCCGAACGTCCTGAGCCCAAGAGGGGGGAGTCGGTGCGTCCACAGCCCAAGAGGGAGGAGTCGGTGCGTCCACAGACCAAAAGGGAGGAGTCGGTGCGTCCACAGCCCAAAGAGGGGGGAGTCGGTGCTTCCATAGCCCAAGAGGGGGAAGTCGGTGCTTCCACAGCCCTAGGACCCAAGCTGCCAGCAGAGGGAGAATGCCTGCTGGTTCCACCTCCACCAGCAGAGGAACAATGCCTGCTGTCCCCATGTCCACCAGCAGAGGAAGAATGCCTGCTGTCCCCGTGTCCACCAGCAGAGGGAGAATGCCTGCTGTCCCCGTGTCCACCAGCAGAGGGAGAATGCCTGCTGTCCCCATGTCCACCAGCAGAGGAAGAATGCCTGCTGTCCCCGTGTCCATCAGCAGAGGAAGAATGCCTGCTGTCCCTGTGTCCATCAGCAGAGGAAGAATGCCTGCTGCCCCCATGTCCACCAGCAGAGGGTGAATGCCTGCTGGGTTCCTATCCACCAGCAGAGTGTGAATGTCTGCTGGTATCACTTCCCCCACCGTCACCACCCGGAGGAGAGGAGCAGGAGCTGCCTCTGCCTCCATCACCTACCCCTGCAAGGGAGGGAGACCCGCACCAGTCCCCTGCGAGTGAGGCAGAGCCGCACCAGCCCCCTGCAAAAGTAGGAGACTACACGCTGCTCCCACCTCCATCGCCAGGAGACTACACGCTGCTCCCACCTCTACTGCTTCCACCACTAGGAGCAGGGCAGCAGGAGCTGCCTCTGCCTCCGCCACCTCCACAGCTTCCTCCACTAGGAGCAGAGCAGCAGGAGCTCCCTCTGCCGCCGCCACCGCCCGGAGCAGGAGTTGCCTCTGCCTCCGCCACTTTCAGGAGCAGAGCAGTAGGAGCTGCCTCTGCCTCCGCCACCTCCAGGAGCAGAGCAGCAGGAGCTCCCTCTGCCTCCGCCACCGCCTGGAGCAGAGGAGCAGGAGCTGCCTTTGCCTCCGCCACTGCCAGGAGCAGAACAGCAGGAGCTGTCTCTGCTTTTCGCACCTCCACCACAGGGAGTACGGTGGCCGGAGCCCCAGAAAGGGGAGCTACCGGCTACAAAGACAGGGGGAGAGGTCAGGAGACCACTTTCCCCAGCAGCAGTTTCGCTGCAGAAGTTCTTGTGGCCGGAGCCCCACAGGAGGGAGCTACCGGCTACGAAGAAAGGGGGAGAGGTCAGGAGACCAGCATCCCCAGCAGCAATTTCACTGCAGGAGTGGACCAGCATGCTGTCAGCCGTGCCACTACCGGCAGGGGTGCTGACAGCATTGCCAGCCATGGGCCCACTGAAGCCTCCCTTCCCAGCCCGAGACTTTGTCCTGGACTGCTGGGTTTTTAAGGGGGGAGGTGGCCGTTGAGGCCATGTGTGCTGCGCACAAGGGAGGGTATATGTGGCAATGTGCCCCGCCCTTGTGCATAGTTAATGTTTATATGTTACGTGTTGTGTGTAAATGTTGGTGTATAGTCATTGGGATATAAATGGGTCTGTGTAACACGAGTGATTTAAAAATGTAGATTTGTATTTAGGCACGAGGATGGCACAAATCACTTCACGTGCTGGTTAAAATGTAATGTGTGGTCACGGGAGTACACTTAATTAATTCACGTGCAGTTGTACCGAGATTCCAATTGAATGATTGACTAGCAATCGAGTCTCGGTACAACTGCATAAAAGCAGCATGTTTTCACTCACTCGGGGTTGGGTGTTCGGTGAGTGGAGAACGGGTGTGGAGAAGGAGAAAATAAAAAGTAAATATATGTTTTCACTCACCGTGTTTGTTCGTTTGTCTGTTAGTCCACTGTTTGGTAGTGTTAATCCGTTTTGTTTGTCTGTTTATTTTGGCTCAAGTGCCGTGTCCTGTGTTTTGTGTGCAAACCTTTTATTTTCTGTTCTGTTTAATTATTAAATGCTGAGCGCGATCACGCGCTCAGCTTCACCAAAACTCCACGTCTTTGTCTGTCTGTGTTACTTCCTGTTTCTGGTCTGACGTCACCCACTGCAGCCGTCTTTGTGACACCCCCCCCATATAATCTACTAAATAAAAACTGTTAAGGATATGGAAAAAAGATTTTGGAATAAAAATAGGAATACATTGGAAGAGCTATAAAAACTTGGGAAGAATATTCATTTTTATAGAGTTAATTCTGCCAATCAGTGAAATAGGATGACCAATGGTTGAAGTCTTGTTTAGGACGTTCTAAAATGGGGTTAAAGTTAGCACTATAACGATTATTATAGGAATGAGTCACAGTTATCCCAAGGTAGGTAAACTTATCATGGGCGATTTTAAAAGGAAAATTATTAAAGTTATAATTTCTAGCAGCCAAGTTGATAGGGAAAAGTTCGGTTTTGTGTAAATTCATTTTATAACTGGAGAATTTGCCAAATAATTCTACGGCTGAACGTGCTTGTGGGAAGGAGGAAGCAGGATCAGAAATGTACAAAGGAAGGTGTGACAAGATTGGCAGAGGTTTAGACTCAGAGACAGTTTGAAGTTCAAAATAAAGCTTTTTAATAAACAAAAATAATCAAATAAATAGGCACAAGGGCCAAACAAAAAGGTTTCAAATCACAAAAAACACACAAAACAAAACTTACAAAAATATGACTTCCAGGCTGGGCATTGCCTTCACTGGTTTGCCAAATGAACAAAAACAGCACACACAGAAAAACACTTGCTTCTTCTCCTTCCAGAACTCTCTCCCCCTAATGGGAGGCTGAGGCCTCCTTTTATGCCAGGTGGCTGGGTCCTTAATTGGATAATTAATTAACCGATTGCTCCCACCTGACACAATCAACCTGGGCAGGGAGGAGAATTTAACTCCTTCCCTGCCAGTATTTCTAAGGGCAGAGCCCTGCTCTGCCACAGAAGGTCATCAGCATACAACGAGACCTTCTGCGTCTGCTCCTCTCTGACTACACCCTGTACGCCATGGTTGCTGTGCAGTGCAATAGACAGAGGTTCAATTGCGATGGCAAATAAAAGTGGAGAGAGAGGGCACCCCTGCCTCGTTCCATGGTGGAGAGGAAAATATTCTGATTGTGTGTTATTGATACGTGTTGAGGCAAGAGGAGATACATACAGTAGTTTTATCCAGTTAATAACATTGGGACCAAAACCACATTTTTGTAAGGTCATAAAAAGATAATCCCACTCAACATGATCGAAAGCCTTCTCTGCGTCAAGAGAGAGAAGGATCTCAGGCACAGGCGAGTCTGAGGGGGAATATAGAATATTAAAGAGATGCCTAAGGTTAAAGTACGACTGTCTACCCTGAACAAAACCTGTTTGGTCTAGAGATTATGGAGTGGAGAACCAATTCCACGCATTGAGCTAAAGCCTTAGCAAGTGCTCAATTATCTGCATTAAGGAGAGAAAAGGGGCAAAAAGAGCTACAGTCATGGTGGTCCTTATAGTTCTTTAGAAGTAATGATATTGTGACATTGGTTATGTTACTTTAGAAATATATTTGTACAAAATTATTATTTTACAAATACTGTATGTATATATATTAGTTTGATTATACTGAGTTGCCGCTATTTGTTTTGCTGCTTACCCAGAATGTATTGTTGCAGTTGTGTTGTGGAGTCAGACTGGAGGGACACACTGGAACACTCGCGATTGTTCTTTCTTGGTTTTTGAACTGGTCTAGGTGCGGAGCAGCGGTGCCTGATCGCTGTTTTATTATACAAGGTTTCGTATAGTATTTGTATCTGCAACTCAGCCTTAAATAAACAAGTGCACGGAACAATAAACGTGTCCAGCGTTTAAGGGCTTACAATATTTAAGCTTTATACAGTGTAGGACAGCGATGATGAACCTCTGGCACGCAAAGTCGTATTTGTTTCTTTTGTTTTTGTTTTGCCCGTCCCCTAATAGAGCTGAGTGGCACTTTGGAAAGCCAGTCAGTCTGATTTGCAGCGACAGCCCCACCCCCAAGTAGCTGAGCTGTGCTAACCGTAGCTGTTATTATCTGCCCGTTCATGGTTGGCTGATTATGCTGCTGAGCTGCTTTATTCAAGCACTCTGGAACCAGGAAGCTGATCAAAAGGAGTAAGTCTGTCCCATGGAGGATCAAATGTAATTGCGGTCAGCTATGGATGTGTCAGCGGGACACATGGGGAGGAAGGGATCGTTAGCCTGATGATTGTGGCATTTTGCAGACCGTCATCTCCTGTACTAAATGGAGAAATTGCCACAATCTTTCATACTTCACAGTCGAGGTTGGGGGTCTGCGAGCCTAAAATAGGTTGGAATTACATAATCGGTTAGTATACTGTAGCAATATAATATTCAAACTACTGTATGTATTTATTGTATAATGCACTGTTATTCTTTTACTATGTTGTGAAGTGCTTTGAGATGGTGTTCCACTATGAAAGGTGCTATATAAAATTAAGATTGATTGAAGGATTATAGATTCTCTTATCCAAAATAAAGAGGGACATATGCAAAAGTTGATGCATCCCTGTAAGTTGCACTATCACTATTGCTTTTTTATGTCTGTAAATTTACAAGTGAGGGACGGAAAAACACTGCATATTTATAAAAAAAAATTGTCTGAATTTGCTGCCTCGCTTTACCTCTCACTGATCCACAACATAATAGTCTCCCACTGCCTTCTACCACAGCCACGCTCTCCGGCCTGACTCCAGCAAGAACAGCATGTGAGTGTCGATTAGAATGTGCAGTGTACTAAGGGACAGGGAGGTGGCCCAGTGGTTAAAGAAATGGGCTTGTAACCAGCAGGTCCCCGGTTCAAATCCCACCTCAGCCACTGACTCATTGTCTGATCATGAGCAAGTCACTTAACCTCCTTGTGTTCCGTCTTTCGGGTGAGACGTAATTGTAAGTGACTCTACAGCTGATGCATAGTTCACACACCCTAGTCTCTGTAAGTCACCTTGGATAAAGGCAACTGCTAAATAAACTGCTAAATAAACAGGGAATGGGGAATGTAAGGGAATTGCTTAGAACAGATTGCGAGTTCTCAGTGACGAGTGGAAATGATGGGAGGGGAGACCAGCATTAAGTGCCCAGCGAAGTATAAAGGGAAAGACAAGTGGGATGGGATTGAAGACAGAGAGTATGTTTGGTCTGGCAGTTATGATAGGAGGGGGGTAAAATGGGTGGGCAATATTAACTGTGGCCATTTTTTGTTCAGTATGGCACCCAGCAAATATCTCCAATAGTGAGATAGCTGTTCATGCTCCAAGCTGCTGTTGTATAGAGACCTGTCCTGGAGAGATAGTAAGACAACTTGTTTCACCATGCTTTTGAAAAAAAATTCTTGTCAGTTAACTGAAAAGTGAAGAGAAGTTTAAGAAAATGAGCACAATCAGAAAAGCTAAACTTCAGACAGACAGTAGTAGATCCTTCCAGGAGGGTTGGACATTTGGAATGATTGACCGTAAAGGGAAAGCGTTATGTTTCGACACCAACCACAAAAATGTTGCAGATCTTAATGAGAGTGCAAGGAAAGAATCCCTTGAAAGGGCAGTGAGGAAGTATCAAAACCAGACTCTTGTTTTTAATAATTATCTTAAAAAAACAAACCATTTGGTGGCTGCAAGCTTCAAATGATCTCATTGCACTGCAAAGCATGACAAGCCCTTGTCACATGGTGAATATATCAAGAGTGCCATGCTGGCTAGTGCTGGTTCTTTATTTCATGACTTCCCTAACAAGGATAAAATTGTGCAGCGCATCTCAGACAAAAAGTTACTGTTTAGCCATCCTAATTAATCATTGGCACCCTATATATATTAAAAAAAATCTGACTTTGGGCACTCCAGCTAAAAAAGGGTTGCCATCCCTGGTTTAGTTAGTGCTCCAATGGGAATTATATTTTTGTTTTATTTGTTTGATTTGTGATAATAAAAGTGCGAAAAAGCGCTAAAATATACCTTGCAGACTAGGAGAGTTTATTGGCGCAATCACACAAAATGGTGATTAAAGCCCCAGGTGAGTGGTGCACTATAAAAAAGAAAAAAAGTAAAGATCTCAGCGAGATGGATTTCGTACCCCAGGACCCCCCTGTGGCTAAAGACAGAGGGGAAAAAAGCACCTACAGACTGACCACCAGAAGAGGCTCCAGCACCAGAAGCTCAGGAACTAGTACAAGAAGAAAAGCATGGAGGTTCTCAACCAGGAGAAGTCAACTGCCCTTGACCTGGCAGAGCAGTGGGGGAACAAGCTGTCAGATTGGAAAAAGCAGGCAGAAACCAAGTTCATGCAGAACCACAGCACTGCCACGTCACTGCAAGGCAAGTTGAAAGAATTGGAAAAACAATCACAAAACGGTGATAAAGCCCCAGGCCATTCCTGATACAAAGGGGCTTTACCACAATATACATATTAGTATCTAGCAGCGAGGAGTGATAAGAGAGAGAGAGCATCAACGACAAGTGCAAGCAGGATTTAGCTGCATCATTCTATACTAGAACAGGGTCAGAACTTACTTTCCCACTATTGTATTAGGGCTATAAACCAGGGTTTTCTCCTGTAACACACCTCGAGAGGTCCTAAAATATATACAGTGCCTTGCATAAGTATTCACCCCCCCTTGGACTTTTCCACATTTTGTGGTGTTACAACCTGGAATTAAAATGGATTTAATTAGGATTTTTTGTCACTGATCTACACAAAATAGTCCATAATGTCGAAGTGGGGGAAAAAATCTACATATTTTTCAAAATTATTTACAAATAAAAAACTGAAAAGTCTTGATTGCATAAGTATTCACCCCCTTTGCTGTGACACCCCTAAATAAGCTCTGGTGCAACCAACTGCCTTCAGAAGTCACATAATTAGTTGAATGGAGTCCACCTGTGTGCAATTAATGTGTCACATGATCTCAGATTAAATACACCTGTTTCTGGAAGCATGGTGGTGGCAGCATCATGTTATGGGGATGCTTTTCATCGGCAGGGACTAGGAAACTGGTCAGGATTGAGGGCAAGATGGATGGAGCCAAATACAGGGAAATTCTAGAGGAAAACCTGTTTCAGTCTGCAAGAGACCTGGGACTGGGGCGGAGGTTCACCTTTCAGCAGGACAATGACCCTAAACACACAGCCAAAGCTACACTGGAGTGGTTTAAAAACAAGAACCTGAATGTCTTAGAATGGCCCAGTCAAAGCCCAGACTTCAATCCGATTGCGAATCTGTGGCAAGACTTGAAAATTGCTGTTCACCAATGTTCCCCATCCAACTTGACAGAGCTTGAGCAATTTTGCCAAGAAGAATGGGCAAAAATTGCAGGATCCAGATGTGCAAAGCTGGTAGAGACTTACCCAAAAAGACTCACAGCTGTAATTGCTGCCAAAGGTGCTTCTACCAAGTATTGACTCAGGGGGGTGAATACTTATGCAACCAACAAATGTCTTTTTTTGTTTAATTAACTTTTGCGTCACAATAAAAAATATTTTGCACCTTGTGATAGGGTACACCTCGTCCCTGTATTATTATTTGTATATTTCGTATTATTATTATTATTATATTTGTATTTGACGGTGGGAAAGCCGTGTTTTTTTATTGTTCGTTTTGTTTATTAATTTAAAAAAACCTGTGTGAATGTGGCTGGAGCCTCAATAAGGTAATTGTTTTATTGATAATTAATTAAGGCTCCAGCCACAGCTTAAAAGAACGAGCTCCAGGGTAATGGGGAGAGATTTTCCTTTGAGTTAGAGACGGGAGGACGGTTTAGAACGAGATCATACATCCGAAGCAACTGCTACCGCTGTACCACTCGGTATTTGTTTCTTTATGTATTTTTGGCCATCGAGCCCTTTTGTTTGTTATAGTGTTTTGTTTATGGTTTGATTTATTATTAAAACCCGAGCGCAAACGCGTCTCGTTTCCCCTACCTTTGTTTTTGTATTGCTTCTTCCTGGTCCGGGATGTCAACTGCAACCGCTCTGCCACATATGGTGGCAGCGGTGGGATAAACGCCTCCAGGAGCCGGACCAGGAATACAAAGGGCGTTTTTTTTATTATTTTTTTTCGAAAATTGTTTTTTTTTGTGGAAAAGTAAATAAAAAAAAAAAAAAAAAAAAAAAAAAAAAATGGAAGGCTGGAACTGGAGAGACGGCTGCAGTGAGCTGGAGGATCTCCTCGGCAGGTTGGAGGACCAAGGTTGGTGCCTTGCCTGCGGGGTGTATGGGCACACGGTGGCTGTCTGCCCCTTCCAGGAAGAGGAGGAGGAACCAGCCCAAAGGAGGAAGGTGAGCAGAAGGAGGCAGAGAGGGGGAAAAGTAAGGAGGAAGCAGAGGGAGCCAAGGTGGTGCACCATGTGCATTGCTTATGGGCATGAGGACGAGGACTGCCCAGAGCAGGAGCCAGGGGAGGAGGAGCCCGAACGTCCTGCGCCTGAGTGGGAGGAGCCCGAACGTCCTGCGCCTGAGTGGGAGGAGCCCGAACGTCCTGCGCCTGAGTGGGAGGAGCCCGAACGTCCTGCGCCTGAATGGGAGGAGCCCGAACGTCCACGTCCCAAGAGGGAGGAGTCGGTGCGTCCACGTCCCAAGAGGGAGGAGTCGGTGCGTCCACGGCCCAAAAGGGAGGAGTCGGTGCGTCCACGGCCCGAGAGGGAGGAGTCGGTGCGTCCACGGCCCGAGAGGGAGGAGTCGGTGCGTCCACGGCCCGAGAGGGAGGAGTCGGTGCGTCCTGTGTCCGGAGGGGAGGAGCTGAAGGCCCAAACCCCTATTTTTTTTTGGGAGGGACGAGGGCGTGAAGCTCAGGCTCCACAGCAGCCGCTGTTTTTGCTGCTGAAGGGAGCCCAGCGGAGACGCCCGCCACCAGCCCTAACCCCGCTGGCGAAGGAGCCAGCAGTGCCACCGGAGGGAGAGGAGCAGGAGCTGCCTCTGCCTCCACCACCACCACCACCCGAGGGAGAGGAGCAGGAGCTGCCTCTGCCTCCACCACCCGAGGGAGAGGAGCAGGAGCTGCCTCTGCCTCCGCCTCCACCACCCGAGGGAGAGGAGCAGGAGCTGCCTCTGCCTCCACCGCCACCACCCGAGGGAGAGGAGCAGGAGCTGCCTCTGCCTCCACCGCCACCACCCGAGGGAGAGGAGCAGGAGCTGCCTCTGCCTCCACCACCACCACCCGAGGGAGAGGAGCAGGAGCTGCCTCTGCCTCCACCACCCGAGGGAGAGGAGCAGGAGCTGCCTCTGCCTCCGCCTCCACCACCCGAGGGAGAGGAGCAGGAGCTGCCTCTGCCTCCACCGCCACCACCCGAGGGAGAGGAGCAGGAGCTGCCTCTGCCTCCACCGTCACCACCCGAGGGAGAGGAGCAGGAGCTGCCTCTGCCTCCACCGCCACCACCCGAGGGAGAGGAGCAGGAGCTGCCTCTGCCTCCACCGCCACCACCCGAGGGAGAGGAGCAGGAGCTGCCTCTGCCTCCACCGCCACCACCCGAGGGAGAGGAGCAGGAGCTGCCTCTGCCTCCACCGCCACCACCCGAGGGAGAGGAGCAGGAGCTGCCTCTGCCTCCACCGCCACCACCCGAGGGAGAGGAGCAGGAGCTGCCTCTACCTCCACCACCACCACCCGAGGGAGAGGAGCAGGAGCTGCCTCTGCCTCCACCACCACCACCCGAGGGAGAGGAGCAGGAGCTGCCTCTACCTCCACCACCACCACCCGAGGGAGAGGAGCAGGAGCTGCCTCTGCCTCCACCACCACCACCCGAGGGAGAGGAGCAGGAGCTGCCTCTGCCTCCAGAGGGTCCGCTGCTGCTGCCGTCGCCTCCCGAGGGTCCGCTGCTGCTGCCGTCGCCTGGGGTCGCCAGGGATCCTGCTTCGCCTGGGGTCGTTGAGGGTCCTGCTTCGCCTGGGGTTGCTATACTGTGGCCGGAGCCCCACGGAGGGGAGCTGCCGGCCATGAAGAAGGGGGGGGAGGTCAGGAGACCAGTTCCCCTCGCAGCAGTTTCGCTGCCGGAGATCGTGTGGTCGGAGCCCCACGGAGGGGAAATGCCGGCCATGAAGAAGGGGGGGGAGGTCAGGAGACCAGCTTCCCCAGCCGCACGTTTGCGGCAGGATAGTGTGTGGCGGGAGCCCTGGAAGAGGGAGCTGCCGGCCACGAAGAGTTGGGGGGTGCCGGACCTCCCACCATGGCCACCCCCATGGACACTGTGCTTCCCCCTCTTCCGGGACGTTGAGACTGAGGGGGGAGGTGGCCATTGAGGCCATGTGTGCTACGCACAAGGGGGGGCGTGTGTGATAGGGTACACCTCGTCCCTGTATTATTATTTGTATATTTCGTATTATTATTATTATTATATTTGTATTTGACGGTGGGAAAGCCGTGTTTTTTTATTGTTCGTTTTGTTTATTAATTTAAAAAAACCTGTGTGAATGTGGCTGGAGCCTCAATAAGGTAATTGTTTTATTGATAATTAATTAAGGCTCCAGCCACAGCTTAAAAGAACGAGCTCCAGGGTAATGGGGAGAGATTTTCCTTTGAGTTAGAGACGGGAGGACGGTTTAGAACGAGATCATACATCCGAAGCAACTGCTACCGCTGTACCACTCGGTATTTGTTTCTTTATGTATTTTTGGCCATCGAGCCCTTTTGTTTGTTATAGTGTTTTGTTTATGGTTTGATTTATTATTAAAACCCGAGCGCAAACGCGTCTCGTTTCCCCTACCTTTGTTTTTGTATTGCTTCTTCCTGGTCCGGGACGTCAACTGCAACCGCTCTGCCACACACCTTCAAAGTGTTAAGTATGTTGTGTAAATCAAATGGTAAAAATTCCAATTAAATCCATTTTAATTCCAGGTTGTAACACTACAAAATGTGGAAAAGTCCAAGGGGGGTGAATACTTATGCAAGGCACTGTATTATGAATAAGTACAAATAATATATTTCAGATTATATCCCTTATGATTCTAAAAGAGCTTGTCCTCCCCCCTCAAAAAAAACGTAACCAGATCTAAAATGTAAACGTATATCTATGGTATTTAATTGTGATATATAAAGTATATTAGTATGGTGTTATTAAGTTGTGGCCTTTGTGGTGTGTTTGAACCTGGGATATAGTTTATGGTCTACACTTCTTATTTTTGAACACCATATACTGCAAGTGACCACAGATTCCTAACATGGTGAAACATCCCTGGTGTCACCTCACTATATCAGTAGAATCAACTTCAAAGAGCAGTTCTCCCTTTGTAATCTAAAACTTTTCTTTATTGTAATAATGAAGGCAGGCACTGTTTAAAATTCACATTGAGCAACCTTCATTACTCCTCGTGGAATGTCTTTTGTTCTTAAGCATTTACGAAGCCAAAATATGCAAATTATGGCATATTGTCATCCCAGCATTTTAAAATAATTACACTTAAACTTTGCAGCCTGTCAGTTTCGAATGTAAACCTATTTGAAGTATTCTGCATGAATAGCAATTAACAAAATTATCTGATCTCATGCATGAAACTGTTGATCGTAAAAGGCACATATCAGCAGGCGACAGGAAGCTTAGATTAATCTTGAATCTGTTCAGTCCCAAATCTTACAGCAGAACAAAGAGATGAACTTGAACGATGTGGGCAGCAACTAATATAAAAAAAGACAGTCATATAAAAGTCATTGTAAAACTCTACAGTAAATCCATATTATTTCCATAATACATTAAAAAAAAAAAAACATTTCAAAGCTGCCTGAACTCTTACCAAAGACCTTTCAACAAGCTGCCTCTAAAAGCGAAACATTTTCTAGGTACAGTAATTGTTCTGTTCAACACTTATATTGAAATGCACTGAATTCTCATTAAAATATATTCTTTTAATATTCTTTTTCTGAATTAATTCTTGGATTAACCAACTCAGATTCACTGAATCCAATTAACATTACCCTCATTAGAAGATCAATGTCTGGAGCACACAGAATTTTGCATTACTAAGGACAGTGTTATAATGAGGGTGGAGTTCGTGTTTTTCAACTTTGGTTTTCCTTTGAAATTTTGCAGTAATCCCTTTGACTTATAGTATTAACAAACTGTGTTTTTGATATTGTCAGATAACAAACTTACTCTATTGAAACCTGTGGTTATAGCAAATATAAACCTCATTTTCATTTCAAGATTGGACGATCGCATTGATCCAAATTGAGCTTCTTCACCTCAGGTCCACTCACCTCAGGGACTGAATGTTTTTATAATGTGATTCAGCCCCGTCTTTTGGGGACACAGGTAGGCCTATAATGTAAATCAGAAGATAACACAGCAATGAGTCTAGATTGCCATTTCTGTCTGACTGTCTTCAAAGACCACAAAGATCACGCTTTGGATTTATTACCAGTGGGGATGTTGGGAGAGTTAACATTTATGTGGTTGCCCTTCACTGTTCTCCTACTACTAACTTCTTCTATGTTTTCATTACCAAAGTTTAATTGACTCAAGAACTGTTCTTTGAATGTCTCTGAAGTTTTTTCATGTAAGGAAATTGTTTATTAAATGTCCAATTTTCAGGTTAACATTTTAAGCAGTCTGGCATAGTACAGCACATTGAAGGATGACTGCTAGGGAATATAATACCACTGGTACTTGTTTTTTAAGACTGGTAATAACATAATTAATTCCAGCACTTCACAGTGGTAATGCTAAAGGGGAAGCACCATTGCTTCTTGTAATGAGTCCAAATACAAAGGCATGTGTAATGACTTTTAAGCAAAAAAGAAATAAGAAAACTTGCCTCTGTAAGTTATACTTAGAACATAATTAGCATAGGATAAAAAAAATGAAATGGAAATATCCATGGGAGTGCTCAACTAATGATTGTGTTTTTGCAAAAAAAAAAAAAAAAAAAGCTACAATCTCAATATTCAGCCTTCTGAAAAAAACAGATGGAAAATAAATGTAAGAGCAGCACAATTATAGAATTTCTTTTAATCAAGACCCAGAAGCGTGAATTAATTTTATCAAATAAGGTGGAATATCCATTCTCTTTGAGTTGATAGTGGAGCAAATGTGATTTGCTTTTCCCCTTTCGGTGCTGGGTGAAGAAAAAAAAAAACCTTCGCTATTTTCTCCTTGCAAGTAATTATTCAAATGTCTCTTGGTAGATTATTAAACACTATGATACAAACTTTAGGTGATTTGCAATGGGCCGCTTGACAGTACCATTATTAATGGGCAATATTTAAACAAAAAAGATAAAAGGCATCATTGTTGTACAGATAAATGTTGCTTTCTGTCTGGCGTTTCAGTCATCACACAATACTTCATCCGAAGTTATTCAGAACACAGCAGATTACATAATGATTCATTGAGGATAATAATTAGTAAACCAGATATGTTCTTACCTGCAAAAAATAAAGTATTACAGATTATAAAAAATAGAAAAATATTAATAGCTAAAAAGCAATTAATTTGGTTTGATGCTTAATGTTCACAAAGCTTAAATGTGTTGCTATTAATAAAGGGAAAGCCATTATATTTAGGCATTTACTTTCAAGGGGTACTTTATCCCATACAGGCTACATTTTCTGTAATTTAATAGATAATGGCCCCGATATTCGAAGCAACGTGCAATCTCCTCGCAAAGATTTGTGCTTTTGCACAAAAATTGATATTTTCCAACACAGCACAAAGTAGTTACTCGAAGTTGGAAAATAGCAGTTTTTTGCTCAGTTCGCAAATGTGTTTGTGCCTCACAAAACCACCTGCACATTCAATACCAATATAGCAGAAATGCACAAGAGCTACGTGTGAATGTGCAGAATTGGGATACTACACGACAATGGACTGTTAACAATACCCTGCCAAGCAGCTATCATAGGTGTACAGTACATACCAATCCTTAGACGAGTCTACACTCGAATGTAACCTACAAATATATAAATAAGCTACTAAATGGAGAAATGAAACAATGGACCACAGGATACTGTAGGCTATTCAACATATAACTTAAATACAAATATATTGTAGCGACTTGCAACTGGATAAGTCCACTCTATTTTACAGAAACGCGCCTGTCAGCCAGTATTCTGAGTAGCTCAGACCCGTGCTCCATACACTATACATCAACATATTTACAGAAGTGTGGACTGTAAAACAAACCCACAATGCTGAAAACACTACTTTATTCAGAAGCCCTGAAGACGGGAATCTCCGGTGTTACAGGCTAATTCCTACCCCGGGTGAGTTCTGTCCTAGGCTAATCCTCACCCTGTCAGGCCATTTCTCACCCCAGTATTCTTCTGGGAGGGTGAACATTAGCCTGAGCCAATCATATATATATATATATATATATATATATATATATCTATATATATATATATATATATATATATATATATATATATATATATATATACATACAGTACTGTGCAAAAGTTTTAGGCAGGTGTGAAAAAATGCTGTAAAGTAAGAATGCTTTCAAAAATAGACATGTTAATAGATTATATTTATCAATTAACTAAATGCAAAGTGAGTGAACAAAAGAAAAATCTAAATCAAATCCATATTTGGCGTGACCACCCTTTGCCTTCAAAACAGCATCAATTCTTCTAGGTACACTTGCACAAAGTCAGGGATTTTGTAGGCATATAGTCAGGTGTATGATTAAACAATTATACCAAACAGGTGCTAATGATCATCAATTCAATATGTAGGTTGAAACACAATCATTAACTGAAACAGAAACAGCTGTGTAGGAGGAATAAAACTGGGTGAGGAACAGCCAAACTCAGCTAACAAGGTGAGGTTGCTGAAGACAGTTTACTGTCAAAAGTCATACACCATGGCAAGACTGAGCACAGCAACAAGACAAAAGGTAGTTATACTGCATCAGCAAGGTCTCTCCCAGGCAGAAATTTCAAGGCAGACAGGGGTTTCCAGATGTGCTGTCCAAGCTCTTTTGAAGAAGCACAAAGAAACGGGCAACGTTGAGGACAGTAGACGCAGTGGTCGGCCAAGGAAACTTACTGCAGCAGATGAAAGACACATCATGCTTACTTCCCTTCACAATCAGAAGATGTCCAGCAGTGCCATCAGCTCAGAATTGGCAGAAAACAGTGGGACCCTGGTACACCCATCTACTGTCCGGAGAAGTCTGGTCAGAAGTGGCCTTCATGGAAGACTTGGGGCCAAAAACCCATACCTCCGACGTGGAAACAAGGCCAAGCAACTCAACTATGCACGAAAACACAGGAACTGGGGTGCAGAAAAATGGCAGCAGGTGCTCTGGACTGATGAGTCAAAATTTGAAATATTTGGCTGTAGCAGAAGGCAGTTTGTTCGCCGAAGGGCTGGAGAGCGGTACACGAATGAGTGTCTGCAGGCAACAGTGAAGCATGGTGGAGGTTCCTTGCAAGTTTGGGGCTGCATTTCTGCAAATGGAGTTGGGGATTTGGTCAGAATTAATGGTCTCCTTAATGCTGAGAAGTACAGGCAGATACTTATCCATCATGCAGTACCATCAGGGAGGCATCTGATTGGCCCCAAATTTATTCTGCAGCATGACAACGACCCCAAACATACAGCAAAAGTCATTAAGAACTATCTTTAGCGTAAAGAAGAACAAGGAGTCCTGGAAGTGATGGTATGGCCCCCACAGAGCCCTGATCTCGACATCATCGAGTCTGTCTGGGATTACATGAAGAGAGAGAAGCAACTGAGGCTGCCTAAATCCACAGAAGAACTGTGGTTAGTTCTCCAAGATGTTTGGGCCAACCTACCTGCCGAGTTCCTTCAAAAACTGTGTGCAAGTGTACCTAGAAGAATTGATGCTGTTTTGAAGGCAAAGGGTGGTCACATCAAATATTGATTTGATGTAGATTTTTCTTCTGTTCACTCACTTTGCATTTTGTTAATTGATAAATATAAACTATTAACATGTCTATTTTTGAAAGCATTCTTACTTTACAGCATTTTTTCACACCTGCCTAAAACGTTTGCACAGTACTGTATATATATATATATATATATATATATATATATATATATATATATATATATATATATATATATATATATCAGGTGTCTCTGCCACGACAATGTTTTTGATATAATATAAAGATAAATAATTAATAATATAATTTTATTTGAAATGAAATATGGAGTGGATCTCTTTCTTTCATTATAAGATGACGGAGTGTGCACCTCAGTTTAAAGAATTTTTTAAATTAGCTGTACATGAATGACATTTGAATATATATATAACATTCCTAAATATTCCATGCAAAGACAGACACATCCAAGAAGACTGCAAGTTCATTAATACAGAGGATATAAAAGGGATATCATATTCCAATGGAAATACGCAATAAAAAGTTTAATACTGTCCAGATATATATGTGCTTGTGTGTATATATATATATATATATATATATATATATATATATATATATATATATATAAATGTACTACTTATTAAAATATAAACATTTAAACGTAACTATCAATAAAACAAAAGACACACACACATACAAACATGAATTTAAAATTAAGGCTACTAAGTAAATTAAATTAAAATAATAAAAATAATCAATCTTAATTTAATTAACGTAACAAAAAGGTTAAATCACACTAAGGACACATATCCTCTTGTCTTTCTGATTTCTAAAATCTCAAAAAACCTGCACAACCCTGGGGGTGAGAATTGGCCTGACAGGGTGAGGATTAGCCTAGGACAGAACTCACCCGGGGTGAGAATTAGCCTAGGCTAATTCTCATGGGGTGAGTTTTAGCCTAGGCTAATTCTCACAGGGGTGTTTTAGCCTAGGATAATTCTTGAGACAGGGTGAGGATTAGCCTAGGACAGAACTCACCCGGGGTGAGAATTAGCCTAGGCTAATTCTCAAAGGGGTGAGTTTTAGACTAGGCTAATTCTTACCCCGGGTGAGTTCTGTCCTGAGAATTAGCCTGGGGTGAGAATTAGCCTATAACACTAGCCAAGAACGCTGTCTGTGGATGTAAATGGCTGAATGCGAGAGCTAGTATCCATTTTCCCAAGAGCTTGAAATCCTATCCTAAAAGAGCTGAAAATAAACAGTGGTTCTGGCCACGTTTACTTGAGATCTGCCTACAGTGTCTTTCATTCTACACCCGCTGGGAACCCACACGCACGGCTGTTACAGTATAAACAAATTATTGTACACCAGATTATGTTTTATTTCTGTATTTTTTTTTACATCGTCACAAAATTATATACAATCATCACTCTGGTTACAAACGGTAGTGGCATCTACTGTCAGCTCTACAACGACAATATTTATGATCAATGGGTTATTATCACATTATTTTTACATAGAATTACATTTTACACATTATTTTTACATACAATTACCCATTTATACAGTTGGGTTTTTACTGGAGCAATCTAGGTAAAGTACCTTGCTCAAGGATACAGCAGCAGTGTCCCCCACCTGGGATTGAACCCATGACCCTCCAGTCAAGAGTCCAGAACCCTAACCACTACTCCACACTGCTGCCCATTCTACCACCATGCATGAGCTTAGAGTTATAAATAACAATTGATACAGGATACGCAGGTTACTTCATTGTACCTTATTTTTACAGTATCGTGTTGCTTTCCTTAACTACTATAAAACTGGTATTTAACATGTAGGTTAGTGATCATATAAACATGCACAGCAAATCCTCCGGTACTTTTTTCTATAGGCAGATCCTTGACTTAAGAATTAAAGTTAAAGAATCTTTACTGATGTGTTATGTAAATGCTTAAATGGCACACAACCGCTCTAATTTCAGTGCCTGGCCGCAGATGAAGCGATCTCTTTTCCTTGTTGTGTCAAGGCAATAATAAGCCGTACGGAAATTTTTTCTGTGCCTTCAAGCAGTGCTGCCAATTTAGTGAATTTGTTGTCAAATCTAGTGACTTTAGGGGCTGACTTGGCGAGATTTATTGTCAGAAACAACCAGCTGCAAATCTAGTGATTTCCAGGACAGTCACCTGAGAATTTCAGAGATATAAAATCAGTAAAACGTTTTGATTATCCTGTATTAGCAATGTCCTTTTATAAGAATCATTGTCAGGGTAATTAAATGAAATCCAATAATGCCCCGCCCCATTTGAATACACAAGGAACTTCAAGCCTGTTCCCAGGGGAGACCAGATTTTGCTTGACACCATGCCGGCATGATCACCCCGCCCCCCCAAGCGTTCCCATACTTCCAAGATTTAGGACTACACCACTGCTCATGATATGGTTCTGTAACATCAGCAATAAGTTTTGCAGAACAACAAACAGTGATCTAAGATGTTGAACATTTTACGACTAAAGAAATGTGAAGATAAAATGTAATTACATATTTTGCCGCTCCTTTCAATTTGCCGCCCTAGGCGGCTGCCCGTTCTGCCTATATGGTTATGTCGGCCCTGCCTGGACTCCACTTCAGGAGAGTTTCCCCTGTAGTAAGTCGTGCTGGACCTTCAGGATCACTGAGTCGGTGAAATAACGAGGTACAGTTTCAGCAATCAAGCTGGGTTTATTCACCAGAATGAAAGCTATACATATCTCTTTTCTAGTTGATGTCTTCTGAGTACTTATCATAGTGAGTATACATACAGGCATAAGTAAAGTATAACTATCAACATTGTTGAAGGTTTCAAACAGACTTAGTAAGCTGTAGTAAAGTAAAATAACAGGAGTGCACATATACTTAATAGTGGTTTTCCATCATATTCCCTTCCTCTTTCGCAATCTTTTACTGAGACTAGCTACGAGGGGTGGAACTCCCTAGGTAGTGGCTAAGCATAATATAAATACATTTCAGTGCAAGGTATAGCAGTTCATTACACAACGTATTATAAATCACAAAAACAAAGATTGTTTCTCAGCAACTAGAAAAACAAAAATTTGAGGTCAGAACAAATTTAACAAAGTGCAAGAAAGAATATTATAAAAATGGATATTTTTATAACGTGTTAAATAACTGATATGCATTGGAAAAGGAAATGTGCTAATGCAGGGTAAATCTAATGTAAATTGCGACAGGTTTCAAGATCAAATGGGAAATGCAAGTGATGATTTTTTTAAGATTTGAAATAGAATCCTTTATAAATCATAGACTTCTCTCTTTTATCTTTTAAAGTACAGGGTCTGTCTGTATTTATCGTTTACCAACCCCCAATCTCAAACAGTGAGCTTAGTCGTGTAGTCAGGTAAAATAAGCACTGTGAGCAACAGGAGAGTCAATCTGAGTCAATGGAATTTTCAGTTTAATGTAATTCATTGTCGAGCAAATGGACAAAGAAAAAGAAAATGAAAATTCCCTGCTGCTTTTCTCTGCTTCCCAGGGATTTGGTTTAAAGCAGTGAAATCTTAAGAAGAAATTTTTTATTTTTTGTATCCTAAAATAACCTAAAACACATAAACGTGTTATCTGGTCTGGTCCACGGTGCCTTTCTTTTAAATTACAGTGTGAGTCTTCCAATCAAGAACTTGGTGGTTTAAATCCTGGTTGTGCTGAGCTGCTTATCTTAGCTGGGGGGGTACAAGTACCTCTGCATTGGCCTTTACGTAGGTTATGGAGGAAAATTGGCTTGGGGATAATCCACTTCATTGCACTTCAGCGACCCCTATGCGTCAGACTCCTCATGAGTCAAGGTGGGGATTTCCCACTCTGGTGATTGGCTTCACAGGAGGTTGCCCATTGATCATAGTTTAATGTTAGTTTCAACTGGTGTCTTTTGTCCACCCAAGTTGTCGGGTCAGTGTTTGACAGTGGGCTTGAACCCAGGATCTCCTGGCTCACACACTTACTCCAGCCACTTGACCAAACAAGCTATCGCCTTGGGTAGACCCGGAAGTTTCCATTGAGCAGACAACGAATAAATACAAATATTCTGAAGGTTATTTTTCAGTAGTAACTATAACAACCTAGAGATACCTAGAATTCAACGTCAAAGGGCTCATATCTTGGAAAGTGCACTTGTCACTGGTGCTTAAAGGAATAATTTAACAAAAGAACAATGTGGCATTACAATTTATGCAGAAATGCTATGCACATTCAACTGTTTATTATTTAATTGTACATAAATGCATAATATGGCCGCGCTTAGATCATTCATTTTGGTTCTCCTAATGAGTTTACACTACAGTACCTCTGATTGCTTCATATTAATATACACATCAGCATTAAAATGTGTGCTCTTTTGTTTAATAATGCCCCGTCAACTGACTGCTACAAATTTTGAATAAATAATTAGTTACTTTGAATATACAGAGGGACTGGATGCTTTTTTTTAGCTGTAAATAAATGAATCTATTCTTCCCACTAATTTAATTTTTACAGCCTGTGTGTAAACCGTTTGCAATGCTGTATTTACAGAGCTATTTCAATAGGGTTTTAGGATTAATAAATTACACACCATTGTCATTCTCTGACCTTCAAATTAATGAGGAGACAGTAGACAATAAATCTGTGGATGCCTGTCTCAATATTTTTTATTAAAAGAAAAATAAAGGCACTACGTACTTTAAAGTATTGGTGTCAGGATCTTGACTCGATGGATTTCCCTGAAATAAATATGACTCTTCACAAAGCAAAGAACAGCTCTGCAGTTCCATTAGCAAAACGATTGCACCTTAGGTTACAGTTGCATTGTACTTCCAAAAAAAGTCATATGTATTTATATACTGTATATATATATATATATATATATATATATATATATATATATATATATATATATATATTCTATGTTACCATGGCAACAGACCCCTAAACTGGAAAAAAATAAATCCTGATATTAATTACGTTCATACGTAACTAATGTTGTTTTCATAATAGACTCCTTCCTGCCTGTGCCTGTGGTGCTTAATGTAAACAACCACCATGCTTATCACTAATTACAACAAGCGCTGTAAAGCGGAGAATAGGCTACATTCAAAACAAAAGATATGGACAATTCAATATAAAGCTTGCAAAGTTTCCAGGCACCTCCTCAACCACCTACTGAACCCCCACCACCTCACTCCCAGCCACGTCTAGGAGGGGGGAGAGGGGGTAGTATTCGATGCTCCTCTGCCTAATATTTTTGGTTCACCAGGTTGAACACGTCGCATAGAGGATGAGGCTTGGGTTCAATGTTTTTGGAAATCTGTAAGATTTTGTATTATACTAAAGGTGGTTATTTAACAGAAGATTGTCCTGACTGAATGGGATCAAATTAGTTGTGGGTAGAATGCACCAGAAATCCGTGTTGAGAACACGTTTAGACACACTTGCATTGCCCTTTGAAATAAACCTCTGTTTCAGTCCTGTGCTCTATTCTAAAATATTTCCCAAGCCGGCTATTAACTTTAATCAAAAGTATAGATAAATACATCACATTTATTTTTTTATTGCAAGCTTACACATAGACTTTTAGATCCTAATATGTCCACTGAGGCCCTGTTTATAACTTTGCTTCTGGCTTCTCTTTTAATATTAATTGTGCGGAACAGGCGCCTCAGGAACTTGGACTGAAAAAAAGCCAAGGCAGTGCCAGCAATATTCCGAATTGTGCTTATTAAGACCACAAAGGAGCTGAAACTAAACCGAGAGCACAGATCAGTCAGGTACGATAAAAAAAAAAAAAAAAACATGACAGCGTAACATCTCTGGCAATATAGTGACAGGCATTTGTTATCCAGTTGTTCAGATCTGCCTGGGTACAAATATAGATACAGGGAAAAACATAAAAGATTTAAAGATTACTCTATGTAAATACATTCTGTATGTTTTCGGGGGAAAATGTACTAAAAAAATATTACAAAGTACAATAACATTTCATTTTTAAAGCAGATATTACATACAGTAATACAACATCTCAAAGCATTGTATTTGTACAGCAGATATTATTATTATTTATTTCTTAGCAGACGCCCTTATCCAGGGCAACTTACAATTGTTACAAGATATCACATTATACATTATTTCACATACAATTACCCATTTATACAGTTTTTTTTTTTTTTTTTTTTTTACTGGAGCAATCTAGGTAAAGTACCTTGCTCAAGGATACAACAGCAGTGGCCCCCACTGGGGATTGAACCCACAACCCTCCGATCAAGAGTCCAGAGCCTTAACCACTACTCCACACTGCTACATATCTAATTTGTTCCATGTGGTATTTTATACTGATTTATTTCTTATGCCCACTAAGGGCAGGGTGTTACAGGGGAGCAAGTTAAATGTTACACTCTGGTGTACAAGCTGTACCTGTACCTAGAAACAAGACATGTTTGGAAACTCTGCTGTGACCACAGGGGTGCTTTAAACCTCTGAATTTTAAGTAGTCATCTGGATGTGATGTGATGACTGCAATAGAAGCAGATACAGTGCCTTGAAAAAGTCTTCACACCCTTGAACATTTTTCACATTCTACTGCCTAAAAAATACAATTCAAAGTTAAATAGAGCCCACCTGTGTCCAATCACAGTAGTTCGACTGATTTGAATACTCCTGGATGAAGAATCAAGCTGTTTCTGTTGTATGAAGTGAATTTGAAGCCAAACAAGGAGCTGCCAAAAGAACTCTGGGATAGAGTTATTGAAAGGTACAGATTGGGGGAAGGCTATAAGAAACTTTCAATGTCTTTGAATATCCCTTGGGGCACTGTCAGGTCCATCATTGTAGTAGAAACAGTTTGGCACCACCAAACTGCCTCGATCAGGCCGTCTCTCCAAAGACAGTAGCCATGGCTTAAGGAAACTGCTGAGGGAAGTCACTGTGAGGCCTAATTACTTTAAAAGAAATACAGAGGTCTCTGGCTGAGATTGGCTAAAATGTTGACTGTTCAACAATTTCAAGAGTACTCCACAAACATGGCCTTTATGGGAGGGTGGCAAGAAGGAAGCCACTGCTGAAAAAAGCCATATAAGAACATAAGAACATAAGAAAGTTTACAAACGAGAGGAGGCCATTCAGCCCATCTTGCTCGATGATGTGCCACATCGCTTTTGCAAAGAAACACTTAGGGGACATGGCACGCATGTGGGAGAAGGTTTTGTGGTCTGATGAGACCAAAGTGGAACTTTTTGGTCTCAATGCTAAGCGATATGTGTGGTGTAAACCAAACACAGCACATCACCCTGCTAACACCATCCCTACAGTAAAGCATGGTGGTGGCGGCATTATGTTTTGGGGATGCTTTGCAGCAGCGGTGATAGGGAGGCTTATGAAGGTCGAGGGAAAGATGGATGGTGCAAAGTACAGGCAGATCCTGGAGGAAAAGCTGTTCCTGTCTGGCAGAGAAGATTCACCTTTCAGCAGGACAATGATCCTAAGCACAAAACAAAAAGCAACAATGGAGTGGATCAGCAAGAAGAAAGTGAAAGCCCTCGAGTGGCCTAGTCAAAGCCCAGACCTGAATCCTATAGAAAATAAGTGGCAAGACTTGAAGACTGCAGTCCACAGACGATCCCCAGCCAACTTGAAAGAGCTTGAGCTATTTTGCCAAGAAGAATGGGCAAAAACTGCACCATCCCGCTGTGCTAAGTTGGTAGACACTTATCCAAAACAACTCATGGCTGTTATTGCTGCAAAAAGGGCTTGCACCAAGTATTGACTCAAGGGGTGTGAAGACTTATGCAATCAAGACTTTTTGTTTTTTTATTTTTAATTACTTTTTGAATATGTCTATAATTGTTCTTTCACGTTGAAAGTGTAGATGATGTTGTGTAGGCAGAGAATGTGAAAAATGTTCAAGGGTGTGAAGACTTTTTCAAGGCACTGTAAGGCCTTGTAAACCTCCTAAATTATGGAATGCTTTGAGTTCTTTTGTCAGGGCAGGTGGGTCTCTTACTGTTTCTAAGTCAAGAGTGAGAACATATTTTTGAAATAGCTTTTTCATCTTAGTTTTCATATTTTACAATCAAAACTGCATTTTCTTTTTCTCCTTTTTTATTCCAACTGTATTAATGTTTTTTATTACTGTTTTAATTGCTCTGTTTTTACAAACTGGCTTTTTATCTTAGCTTTTCTAATTTTACAGTTAAAGTGTGTGTGTGTGTGTGTGTGTGTGTATAGTGTTAGTGTGGACGGTGCAGGGTGGTAATAATACACCATTATTAGTCTGGAGACTTTGTTCACAGTTCAAATAAACAGGCTTTTTATTACTGTTCTTCCAACACACAAAACAACACCTAACTTAACTTGAAGCGCTTACTACACAGTAGTTAGTTCTCCCTAACTAACTACAGGACAGCCTAAGCCATTTCCCTGTAACAGGACACTAAACAGATTCCAAGTAATTTGCACTTACATCCAGTTTTTCCAATTTAAACAGTACAGATTTCCTTTCTCCTTTGTTCTCTACACACTCCACGCCACACACCCCACACTTCACACTCCACACTTCAGTTGTCCACACTCCACACTCCAATACTCCATACTTCAACACTCAACACTCCAATAGTTCAATACTCCACACTCCAATACTCAACACTCCAATACACCAACAACCCACATTCCAATACTCCACACTCCAATACTCCACACTCCAACACTCTACACTCCAATAGTCCAATACTCTACACTCCCACACTCCAATACTCCACACTCCAATACTCCACACTCCAACACTCCACACTCCAACACTCCACACTCCAATACTCCACACTTCAGTACTCCACACTTCAGTACTCCACACTCCAATACTCCACACTCCAACACTCCACACTCCAATAGTTTAATACTCCACACTCCAATACTCCACACTCCAATACACCAACAACCCACATTCCACTACTCCACACTCCAGTACTCCACACTTCAGTACTCCACACTCCAACACTCCACACTCCAATAGTTCAATACTCCACACTCCAATACTCAAAACTCCAATACTCCACACTCCAATACACCAACAACCCACATTCCAATACTCCACACTCCAATACTCCACACGTCAGTACTCCACACTCCACACTCCAACACTCTACACTCCAATAGTCCAATACTCCACATTCCAATACTCCAATACTCAACACTCCAATACTACACACTCCAACACTCTACACTCCAATACTCCACACTCCAATACTCCACACGTCAGTACTCCACACTCCAGACTCCAACACTCTACACTCCAATAGTCCAATACTCCACACTCCAATACTACACACTCCAACACTCCACACTCTAATACTCCAATACTCCACACTCCAATACTCCACACTCCAACACTCCAATACTCCAATACTCCAATACTCCACACTGCCACACTCCTCCATAGCACCCACATAGTTTAGGGACCAAGGAGAGCTTAAATACACAGGTTAATCATCTTAACAATCAATTAATACAAAATTAATTCTTAACCAAGTACATTCATGTGTTTCCCATGTGTAGGCTGAATGCTTTCCAGGCTAAAGGCTTCTGGGAAATGTAGTTTTTTTCCAGCAAATTGCTGCAGCCACAATATATGCTGGTAGCAAAGTTTTAGCGATTCTGAGGCTGCCATATTTACCCTGCCTTTTCATTCGACGACTGTATGAAGCAAAATTTGTTAATTCTATAGGGTGATGCAACACTTTTGGCCATAGTTGTAGAGCTGTGATAAGAAGAAGATTATCATCTGCTGAATGTTGGTATCTACTGGGGCTATGGGGCTGTTCATAGATAATCTAGGACAAGACCACATCTCAAAGTCGGCTTTGAGTCACAGAGAACCAATGCAAACTCGTCAATAGGAACAAAATGCATTAATCAATCCTTGATGATATATGGCATGGAGCCAGCACCATCTAGGGATCTGCCCCATTGGCTTAAGTTTCCTTTTGTTTTGCTGGCAAAAATACGGCTTTGTATTAACTTGAACAGATGAGCAGCTCCTAAACTCATAGGCAAAGCATCTTAACACAGACTTATGAAAAACATTTTAAACTAAAAGAAACAAAGCAGTATTTTGAGTAATTACAATAATTAATACACAGAATGATCAGAATGATTGGTATAAAAAAGAAAGGGAGCAGTAAGGACTAGAATTAAAAGGCTGGTTCAAATATAAAATATTATATACAGCAAACTGTAAATCAAAAAGCACTGTATATTATACCACACCTGTGGCTATGTAACTATGGCCAGGATAACCCGCTTATGGAATCACTGTCTGGGTGGAACGAAACCACCAGATGCCATAAAACACAAAATACGATAAAACAAGTCATTACTATCTGCCTAAAATAAACCCCCCTGAGAAAGGATAACACATTTTGAACCCCTTTGAGGTCCCACGAATACATGCATGCAATTAAACAGGGTACAGCATGAATGTTCATGGAGTATCCTCTATTTACCTAAATGACAAAAAAAATGAATATATGGTGCAGTTTGACTATGTCTAGTAACTCTTGGCTCGGTTCCATTTTCATGCATAATATATGAACCATTTCATTTTTATTTTCATGTGGACCGAAGGGACACGTAGTTTAAATTCCAATTAGCATGGTTTAGACCCATTGCTCTGTAAAGAAATATTCTGTTCTGCTCTGCAGTTATCAAGTATTGAAACAAAATAAATACATAAACCCAGCTTGGCTGCCCTATAAAGGAGTGCTGGGATTCAAGTGAATAATTAATTAGTAATTGAATCCCAGCTCAACAGTATATATAGATGCATGTTTCACTCACCCGGGGTTGTGTGTTCGATGAGTGGAGAACGGGTGTGGATAGAGAAGGAGAAAATAAAACATAAGCGAAAATAACAAATGCTACTCATGAGAGAGGACTCGCTCGATACTTGTTTAGTGTTCGTCCACTGTCTGTTTTGTTTGTCTATTTATTTTGGCCGTGTTCTGTTTTGTTGAAACCTTTTATTTTCTGTGTGTGTAATAAAACACTGAGTGCCACAGCGTCTCAGTTTCACTCAGCAGTACTGCCTGTCTGTGTGTTTCTTTCTGGCCTGACGTCACCCCTACAGCCAGCCTGTTCACAAGGAGTATGTGTTTTAAATACACCGCTTTTGACCCAATGGCTGCTCGATGCTTGTTTTGTAAATTGATTGAATCCTTTCCTTGCTGAATAGTTTTTGTCACAGAGACACAGTCGATACACAGATCCATGCTTCTCCTAACTATCGAGGAGCAGATTATTTCAGTCAAAAAGACATTAAACCTTTGTATGTGGTGACCTTTTTATATCCAATTTTAAAGAAACCTGAAACTAACCCATCATTCACCCGCCACTTTTATCTGACTTTGACTCTGTTATCCTAAATCATTGCCTGCACAATTGTGTACGAAACATGGAGGCAAACAAAGTATTTTTTTTTTTGTATGTGCGACTGGGTAGTGTTGGCAAGAAGACTCAGAGACCAGAAGGCTGCAGTTCAAGCGTTCACACGCATTTATTTACATCCACAAAACAACAAAACAAACACACAGTACCGCACTGTACCTTCACCATCACAATTCTAACCTGTGATCACCCTTTTTATACACCTGTATAATTTATTCCATTTTCAGCTCCAGCCACATTCTCACGTGTTTTTGCAGGGAGGAATTTAACCCCCTCTCTGCCATCCAATATTCCACACACCCGTGCACCGGCAGGGCTTTCACACTGCCACAGTATGATTAAGTGCCTTTTTCTGTAGGTAAGACTTCATTCAACTGTCCCAATTTGCTGGAGATGTTTGAAGCCATTTCTTTGCATTATTTAAATCTAGCTTAATTCTGTATCCCTTTGCTGCAAGCTTTGAAGCTTTAGCTAAAAGGTGGTAAAGTCCTTGATTTGAGTGACTGAGGGAGTGATTAACACAACATGATACCAGAAAACATAAGATGGGTTACACATGCTTCTCAGTAGGGAAAGGGTCTGATCCACAATACTCTTATGTGATTTACATAGTAATAATTTAAGCAATTCTGCTAGCTACAAGAATACTAGGAGCATAAAGATGAATACATTGACTGTTGGTTGACAGTCTTGGCTTTAGTGGGCTAAAGTGCTGAGAACACAAATAAAGAGAGAAAAGTGTATATAAGCATTTGTAAAGCGAATTCCAGCGGTGTGTGTTACATTAACTTTCCAGTGGTGTGCTTTACATTAACTTTCTATACAAATTATTTGTGATTTTCTCAATCAGTCAGGACTTTTTCAGTCTGAGACTGCGTGCGAACCAACGACCATCTGTGCAAAACAGCCAAGCTCATTTGCATTCATGGTCATAGAGCTTTTATCTCATCTCGCCAACAGGGGTCAGATTCGTAATGGTAGTACATCACAAAATACTGTCTGTTACACTACCTTGATATAAATTACATAACTGCCTTCTGAAAACCCCCACCATCTTGAACAAATCAATATGGTAGAGGAGCAAGATGCAATGATCTCAAAATGATGATATATGATAAGCTAGATCGTGCATACGAAAACTATGAAAACAGAGTAAAAATTAAATAATAAACATTACAAATAAAAATATAAAACCAGACAGGAGTCTGATACTGTTTAAAAAGTGAACAAACGTCATTTTCAAACTCATATTGTTTCCACTAGCTTTCTTTGGTATGTGCAATTGTTCCTGAGAAAGCCCTTTTGATATAGATTACAATTTTCATGTTGACCACCTTCAAAGGTGTTTGTCATTTGAGCTCAAACCAACTCTCAGAAAAACTGATTAACAAACCGAACACATAACAACCAACCATTTACCCATAAAGGTTTTTTAAGATGGCAAGGGTAATGAAATTGTATCATGCTGTGCTATACATAAAACCTTAAAGTAATACAGTAATTGTCCCTTGTTTGGTGCCACGTGCATCATGAACTATTATATCATTCAATATTCAATCTTTATTGAAACCAGGAAGTTTCACACCTGCATGTCTCTTTTACGTGGCCCAAAAAAGCTCTTTTTTTTGGGCCAGGCATAAAGGACATTGTGACAGAGTGGTTACCTTGCGCAGGTGTGGTGACGTCACAGACCAGGAGCACACAACCAAAACAATGAATGGTGGGGCAAAACTGAAGTGCAACGGCGCTCAGCGCTTTATTAAATAATAACAAAAACAAGATTTCAAGATCAAACACAAAAAGATTTAAACAAACACAAAACACTACAAAACAAAAGGCGCGTTGGCCAAACAAACAGAAACACTAAACATGTAGTATGCTGTTTGTGAAACCAGCATACATAGGAATTGTTTATTTCTATTCTCCACAGACTTACGTCTCTCCTCTGACACTCTCCACCCTCTAAACCGAGAGTGGGTCTTTTATATTCTGACCGAGGGGTTAACTAGCTGTTAATTAATTAGTAGTCTGTACGAGTTTAATAAGGATGCGTGACTGTCAGCTAGTTAAACAATCAGTAGCTGATCAGCCACGCATCCTCACAAGGTTTTTAATATATATATATATATATAAAACAATAACAAATAATATCAGCTTTCGCCATCACATAAACATATAAATCATAATATAAATAAATAATAAACAAAGGGGCGGGACTCCGCCACAGACATACATAAGTAGAAATATACTTTTGCATTAATTTGGCAATTCTAGCTAATCGGCAAGCTAATGCAGCAGTGTTAATCCCTCATAAAATACTTTCAATTTAAGGTCTATGACACCTGAGAAATGTTTCGCAATTACAAAATATTTCTTTTTTTAAATACCTTGGCAGAGGGCGCTTGTGACACAAGCACAAATAATCTCCTGGATTGTACCTATGTGCTGTTTAAATAAAAATAAAAAGTTTACCTACAGAACCGCAGAGTCAATTCAGCAGCTTAGGGAAATGGTGTTCAGTGGAGGACTCAATAATTAAAACACAAAGCTTCATAGATCTCAATTTGACCACTACTGCTCGAGAGTAAAGCCCTGAGCTGTGATCATTAAACTTAAATTACAGTCAAAAAACATTTCCTGAGATTTGTTTATAATATATACAGAAAACATTAAATAAGAATTGAGTGTTTACTTGGAGTGATACATCATCCTGCCTCCGGTAATCTCTTTATATTTATAAATGTAGACCTTCAATTGACTTGCGTGTAAATACAAATTGAATGAGGAAATGTGAGATTTGACATACCTGTACTGATTGTTCACTTCAGGTGCATGCAGGGACATCATCTGCAGTGACTTTTAAATCAATCTTTATTTTTCAATTTAAGAGCCCCAGCACAGATCCCTTTGCCATGGTATATATCTTCACGGTCAAGTGAAAGACATCTGTGAAGGTAGACGTGTGGGTGTATCAGAAAATATAGTGTCCACAATAGCAAGTTGAAAACAAACTGCCCCATCACAGGTCTTTAAAAAAAAATCTCCATAGTAGGGACTTCTAATGAACAGTAAATAAAGTACAGTTTTTGTGCTCAAGAGGGTCACCCACATAAAGAGACAGATGTAGAGATAAGGTAAGTCACGACATGCAACATAGTCAAATTGAATGTCTATGTTTAAATGCAAGAAGTATTAAAAACAAACTACTAGAGTCAGAAGCTACAGTAACCATCAAAAACTATAATATCATTGGGATTTCTGAAATTTGTTTTAGGAATAAACAGAGGAATACAATAGTATAGAAGAGGCATCACAGAGGTAAAACTAGTGGACAAAAGTGGAACACAAAACCTGTGAGAATCCACCTGGGTCAAGGTAACTGACAAGAAAACAAAAAGACCAGCTAGGAGTGTGCTACAGACTGCCAGACATGGATACCAATGACAAGTGCCCCTTTATACAACATTAGACATGTATGCAAGGAAGGGGATGTCATAATCATAGGGGACTTCAATTTCCCAGGTATCAACTGGATCAACCCCACAGATTGTGGAGTGACAGAGCTTGAAAAGGTGGAAGAGGCAAGTGATTGCTTCTTAACACAATTTGTAAATGCTTCTACCAGGGAGAGCGCTTGCCTTAACTTGGTATTCTCAACCAAGACAGGGTGAACAAAATAGAAATCACAAAGCCACTCAGAACAAGCAACCACAACATCTACTGGAAATGCAGAACAGCCAGTATCCAAAACGCTGGTCTACAATTCCGGAGAGCCAAATATGAAGGAGAGACACATAGCCTTCTCAGCATAGAATGGGACAAGACACTGGAAGGTGAATTTGTAGAAAGTGGATGGGCAAAGTTCAGACATAGTGCTGGAAAACCTCTTCTTCCCAAAAACTAAGAAGGCCAAACGAAACAAACAGTCGCCAAAATGGTTTAATCGATTCATTATGCAAAGCATTAGGAATAATACGTAGCTCTACAGAGTGTACAAAAAAGACAACAGCACAGCAAAACAAAAAGGATACAAGGAAGTGCTTAAAAAAAAATATATGTGACATGCGAAAAGAGATATTGAACACATTGCTTCGGACATTAAACAAAACACCAAATAATTCTTCCAATACCACAACAGTAAAAGAACAGTCAAGGAAGAAGTCAAGAGGTTAAAGGACAACATGGGGAATGTGGTGAAGCATAATAAAGACATAACAAAATCTACAGCTAGACCATGTCAAATCATTCTAAAATATGAAATTGCCTTATGCAACTAGCTTAATGAAGGCTTGTCATCATTAATATATTTATGAATATTGCCTGGTTATTTTACTTTTTTTGCCAAAATAGTTTATCAACTTGTGAAATGGTCACTCTGTAAAGCTTTTCTTTACAGATCGATCAGCACCACTGAATCAGACACTTTGAAATCTTCCAAAACATGAACACTTCAAGTCACTGTACTCAATATAGTCATTCCTATTATATTCTTAACATTCCTCCCGAAGACAAGCCATAGTGACCTAACAATTTAATGGATAATGTGCATTTATTGTACAAAGTAAGAATGATCAGGTTGTCTCATTAGTTTTATGTCGCTCGCATGTTCTCTGCACAGGATCTTCTGCTCTCACTGGCACAGGGACCGTCATTATTCTAGTTGACGACATCAATGACAATGTTCCAGTTTTTGCTTCAAACACATTCCACACCACTGTACCAGAAGATGCCCCTACTGGAAGTGATGTGCTCCTTGTAAACTCTTCTGATTCAGATGCAGGATTGAACGCAGTAATCAGGTGAGTTCAATTTTCCTGCTGCATGGACTGCTCATAATTCATAAGTGGACATGTGGCTTAGACTTGACATTTTTATGTTGTCTCCCCATTGGGAAAACTCTGCTCTTGGAAAGACTTAATAATTTGGCAAATAAATTAATGAGGATGTTAACTGTCAGTGACAGATTAAGAAGTGCCCACCAGGGGTTGATGTGCTTTTGATAGAATGCAGAACCAATTTCAATTAGTTACTAGTCGCTATGCCCTGTTCATGCAGACCATTATAGTAATTCTTCTCGGCTGTTTTTTTATTTCTTTGTTTTGTAACAGAAGTCTGTACTTCCAACGTCCAATGTTTTTACGGATGGTAACAGAAAGACTGAGTGATCATTTATTTGCAATTTCTTCCAGTTATTTCAAGGAAGTTGGTTTTTTGTAAGATTTAATTTAATGGCTAGCGAGGACGTCAACAACATGTCTCCGATCATAGCAAGTCCTTAAACAATCCTATATACAGTCAGTATAAATCAAACCTAAGATGACTGGTGGCTCTCAGAATGAACAAATCCCCTGGTCTGGATGGAATATACCCAACAGTGCTTAAAGAAACAAAGGAGGTCATCGCCAAGCCACTGGCAGATATCTTTCACAAATCAATCAAGACTGGAGTTGTCCCAGCTGACTGGTGTGTTGCAAATGAAATACCTATATTTAAAAAGAGAGATAAGGCAGAGCCAGGAAGCTATAGACTTATCAGCCTCACCTCCATGACATGTAAAATAATGGAATAAATCATAAGAGGAAAACTAGAGGAGTATCTATAAAAGACGGCATCATAGGAGACAGAAAACATGGATTCAGAAAAGGGCACCTCTCAGACTTCTTTCAATGCAGTAATTGCAAAATGGATACATATGACATCATATACTTGGACTTCAAAACTGCCTTTGAAAAAGTACCACATGAAAGGCTAATCCTCAAACTGGAATCAGTGATAATACAAGGAAGTACTTGCAAGTAGATACGGTACATAACTGCTTAAAAACAAAAGAAGCAGAGAATACTTGTAAGAGGGGAAACCTCTAGCTGGGACCTTGCTCTCAGTGGGGTGTCAGAGGGCTCTGTCCTTGGACCGCTGAAGTTTCTGAGCTACATCATCCACTTGTAATTCGCAAACTTGTCAAATGTACAGTGACACAATGGGGGAATGTCCTACAGCCACCCAGGAAATCCAAAAAGATTCAGACCACATACAGAACTGGGCTGAAATGTGGCAAATGAAATTCAATGTCAACAAATGTAAAGTGTTACACACCGGTCACTAAAACTGTAAGATCCAAATACTGAATGGGGGGGGTGGGGGGGGGGGGGGTAGAACTAGAACTAGAACAGGCACACCAAGAGAAAGATGGTGTTGAAATAGGCTCAATGCTGGCAGCAAACACACAGTGCGAGGAAGCAATCAAAAAGACAAACAGACAGCTTTGGTATATAACCAAAAGTGGTTGTACACTTTTGGTTATATACCTAGTTAGGGTCACCACAGCACCAAAGGGATATTGTGGCCATGGAGAGAGTCCAAAGGAGAGCAACCAGTAACCCCAGGGCTACAAAGGCCGAAAGAACTGAATCTATTTAGCCTGGAACCAAGAAGAATTAGGGGCAACATGATTGAAGTCAGTAAAATCTTAAAAGTTGACATAAATAACCAAAACCAATAGTTTAAGCACAGTACTGAAACTAGGACCAGAGGACACAGTTGAAAATTCAGTGGAGATAAGACTTGGGACAGAGAGAAGGAAACACTTCTTCACACAATGAGGGTATGGAGTGGGAAGCCTAGTCATGTTGAGGCAGAATCACTTGGATCCTTTAAGACTGAACTTGAAAAAGTTCTGAGATCAATCAGCTACTAGGAACTGGGCATACTTAGATCAGCTGAATTGCCTTAGCGCGTTTCTAAATGTTATTATATTTCTTATGTCCCAGGAGACTGAGTCAAGATTCCGAACACTTCTTTTGGCTGGTTCAGCACCACGGAGAGTGACAGGATAAAACTTGCTTTCAGTTTCAGCAAAACTCGCTGTAGACTAACTGACAAAGGAGAAGTTAAATGGGGAGCCTAAACAAGCCAATTGGTCATGCCCCATCCCGTCTGCACATGGAATGCTGCAAAACCAACACGTTTCAAGGATTCCTTATTAAATAGTCCTGTCACAGCTGGGCCCTAGTAATTACCACGAGATCTTGAAAAACTGACTGATCAAGGTGGGCTTTTAGGATTCTTTCATAATGTACAGGAAGATTTATAGTCATAAATACAAATGTGGAAATGAAAACAGCAGAGAATATACGATATAAGCTAAATATCAAGGTACTATTATACATGTAATAATGCACAAACTGAACACATTTCCACCAACCATTTACCAGCAAAAGAACCTTGTAACAAGGTTTAATGTATTGAATTCCCTTTTAGTGGCTTTAGAGATGATGGGCAGGATTTTTAAAAGGTCGTAAATGAGAACTCGAGTGTTAATCAAGAAATAGGTATGTAGTATTTTCAAACGGTCATTATGCCTATTTTGTTGTTAAATAATCGTCCTAATGTGATTTCCGAAATGATGCTGATTTACGAAATAATGTTAACATTTTAACAAGCACTGCTTCTTGCGACTATTTCTTTGTTTGCGTAGGAATTTAAAAGCAAATCCATGTTAATTGTCATCATATATCAGGAGTTAATTTGCACTTGGAAAAGCAGGGTTTTAATTAACGAAAGAGTATATAACTCACCTGGAAACAGAAATTTGACAGACCGCGGCTGTGACGCCTACGATACAGAGAGAGAGAGAGAGAGAAAGTATACAGAACCAGAGTTAATTTCTTACAGACTAGATGATTCCATATTTGTAGTCATGAAAATATTTGAGCCTTTTCTATACTTGTGGATATGAATGATATTTATTCACTTGTTTTAACCATTTGTAACCTTATGGAACGTTTGTTGTATTGCTAAAATGATATACCGTTATTTGCACCAGTGTAATGTTACTACCAAGAAATTATCAATGCAACTGTAGCCTATCTGAATTATGCATACATACAGGACATTATGGCAGCTGACCTCTACTGTAGATTTTACTTGAATTATAGAACTGGAACTGAACATGGTATAGAGAACGGCATATCAGATATTACAATAAAGTTTCCTTAGGTGACTGCAGATTTGCAATGCGTCCTTGGCTTTTAACACCTGTGTCTAATCCACACAGGAACGAAGAACAGGTATACAAGGACACACAGATCCACTAGGAATGTGATAGAGATCACTGACATGGATTTTGCCTTAACATATTTGTAGTGCTCTCAGTAAGGTTGAGACGATACACGATACGTATCACGATACACAAGCCACGATCCCTGCACAGCGAATTATGCTTCCATTCATTTTTGTTGATCTCATTAACATATATTTTGATAAACGAGTTCCCCTTATCTAGCCGTTGAGACAGGAAGTGATGTACGTGACCTGCAACAATTCAGCTTTTAACAAGAAATGCGTTCATTAATCGATTCAATTTCAGCGAATTAACGGTTTGATTTAATTAACACATTTTGTTTGAAAATCACTTGCTACTAAAGCTCTTGTTACTACACCACGAGTTTGATAAAATAACACTGTTTTTTGAAAATCTTGCCCATAGAGTTGTCAATATTTCGTCTTTATGATGGTAAGGGTCATAGGCGTAATTTACACGCCTATGATGGGGAGATGTCCCCCTCACATTGCACAAGTACTAAATCTTTTATTTCACGATCATTTATTGGTATAATCACTGGTCAGTATAGAAGTCAATGGGAAGAAAAATGGGATCGGATCCAGGATCACTGGAGCCAGATCATGAGATGGTGTTTTACTGCAAGGATCTGATCTGTAATGTTGATCCGATCCTGGAGCTGCACACACCTTAACCAGGGAAACTGATCAATGAGAAGTGAACATATGTGGCACGTAGTTTAAAGACCCCGGCTGACAAATTTGTATACAGCCTGAGATCACAGTAATGTTGGGAGAAAATGGCAAATGGATGGACAAAGATAGAGGAGGATGCACTACGTTGCTGTATGCAAAACACAGGAAAATGGTTTAAGTTTGTAATTTACCATAGCTTGTGTTATTTACTAATGTTATCACACTGAGGTGTTTGTCTACTTACAGTTTAACTTTTAATTTAAAATTGAAATAGTAAACTTAAAACAGTAAAATTACCTTTGTGCAAATAAATATAGACATCAATAAAAACTGAATACATTACCAATAACTTTTTACACAATTATTATACCAAATAAATCACGATATTTACTGATTCTAAATTATTTTGCGTGTTTAAATTCATCGCTCTCACATCTTTATTTATCAATTGTTCCAAAAACTCACTCTCTGTCACTTTTTATTAATTATTTTTAAACTAATAAATAAACAGTTACCATAACGAACATTATCAGATTCATCAGAGTAAAGTTCAGTTCTTACCTGTAAATAGGAACACATTTAAAGTTTGAAACTCATTGTCTGGAGCTTGGTGTTATTTACATTATCGTCAATACAACAATTGAATTTCATTGCGTATTTTAAGTGGATGGAAGCTGAAAATACTTTTTAAAAACACCCTTATACCAATACAGTACAAGCATCATTTTAATAGGACAATTGTATTTATCTTAAGTATTTCAATTGTGGGGAAACCTCAATGTTTCTAGAAATATATTTCAGGGGTAATTCTCATTAAATCTGCATTGTGCCACACTCGCTCTAGCGCTCAACGCTGCCCCAGGGGCCGGTTGTACGAAAGGGATTTGATCCTGGATCCAGGCTCCGATCTGAGCGGAGATTCGGTGCCATGGCTTCATAATTCCATGACTCAGAAAAGAATAAGCTGAATAATATAGCTATTTGCCACACTCATCACTCATGACAACATTGTGCTAACAATGTTTTGAATGATTGCCGCAGGAATGTCTTTGGATCTTTTAATTAGACATACAAGGGATGCAATGATTTGTTACAGATAGAATAACCTTCATGCATGCACCAGCTACAGAACCCCCCCCCCCCCCCTTTGAAACCAAAGTTACGTCACTGGTAAGGGTTCAAGAAACTCTATTTATGATGCTTTGTTGTACAGAGCAATAATAGTGCAACCTTAAAATATTGTTTGTCCCTTCTGGTGGAACACACTCTTAGGTCATAGCAACCCATATATACATTTTAACTGAGTACAGTTTACCTGAGTACATTATAAAGCTGGTTTATTTGTCATTGCACTTAGCTGACTTACACAATGGAATTAAGGAGAATGACACCTAGGTAAATAACTTCAGCATTATCAAATACTAATTTGGGAGAAAAAAAATCAAGAGCATTTGCAATTCATAGGCTTTTGCAGGCATACAGATGAACAGCTTTGCATAATGTTTGCATTTTTATGCAGAAGTCAAACAATGGAGGCAACATTAACATGGGGAAGGAGTTTTTTGTGAATTAGCAGTCTACAGCTTGCTATATTGACACCCCTATGGGTCTCTTAAAATATACTTCTATGAGCTCTCCAGTGGTTTTGCAAGCATTACTTTAGAAAATATAAACATAGCTGAGTTTCCACGCTTGTAGGTTATTAAAATTCATAAAATATAAAATAAGATGCTGTACGATAAGGGATAAACCAGCAGGGAATGTTTTATTGAACACTCAGTTGGTCTCACGGGACACTGCACCTGTAATGTATGTGCTCATCAAAGTAATAGAAAACAGTGCTGGAATTTCTAACATCTAATCTTTTTACAGTTGCAGTGTGTTTTGTCTACCACAAACTTGGATGATTATAACGGTCACTTTGATCAGACTATTGAATCCATTACATAAATGGGTTTAAGAAGGATTTGCTAGCCTATTTGTTCTTGTTTTTTGTTCACTTATGCATTAAAGGTTTTAGAATCAATAGTTTATAATACTTTGGCACTACATTTTGATTAACTACACACAATTTTGCACTACTAGCGGCAAAAAGTGCTAAACAGACAACATTCTACAAGTGCTACTGGCTTTGGTATTTTCAGGGGGCCTAACCTTAATATACAGTACAACCTATGGAAGACATGTTTTCCACTGTTATTTCAACTTGAACGCAACTACTGTATCTGCAGGTAAATTCTATTAATTTCAGAAGAGTTCCTATATTTTAACTGTACAGCAGGTGGCGTATGTGCATATAGACATTTTATATTTTAAATGTTTTGATTAATCTTGTATAGAGGTACAAACTCAGCACATCTACTTAAATGTAAATGAATGCATGAATGCAGTTTGTATTTAAAGTATTGTGTTTATATGAACAACAGCTGTGACCACTTTCAAAAGGGCTGCAACACGATGCGTCTTGTACAGCAAATAGTGAAGCTGCACAGCTTTTAGCTGTCTGCGCCTGACGTATCGCATTCACCTGCAACAGAAGTGCTGTATGAACCAGGCTTTAATACATTTTTCCACGATTCTGAAACAGCATGTTGTAAAGAAAGCCTCTGTAAGTTGGTAAACTTCTGTTCTCTGATGCATATGTTCTTCTGTCTACAGAAAACAGCTCACTCCCAAGTTTTTTGCATTTTAGCTGTCACTGATTTACATGCTTGCTCGCTCATCTGTCTCATTCACTGACCTATATAGCTACACGTAAATGCTGAACGAAAGAACCAAACAATTTACAGATACTCACAGATTTATATTTTCAGTACATGATGCTGTTAAAAGAAATAAAGCAAGCGCCTAATCAAAAGTGTTTTTACACCCATTTCCAAGATTTCACTGACTTTTTGTCAAATTCACGATTTTCATGTTTCCGTGACCTCCGTGACAAAATCATAGCCTTAGTTATGATACAATATTATTTATGCAGAATCAGACACAGAGAGCATTAACAAGCATTAAGGACCAGCTGGACAGATGGAACCAGAGCGTACCATATCATTGTATTTTTGTAATTCTTATCAGCATGAAAGGAAAAATATTTTTATTCTAATTTGAACGACAGCATTAAATATCCCATCGTAAAAAATGATTAATTTAGGAAACGGAAACCCCTTTTTCTCAGTTATTAGCTTTTAATTATACTAAATGCATACAATATTTCTTTTTTGTAAATATTTAATTCTCAGGACAAATGATGGTTTGAACATGCAAGCATCCCTCCCGAGTCCATTACCCGCACGGAAGCTGTATGATTGGAATTTAATCCATACCATTATTTAATATACTGCAGTTTAATTAAATAATTACTGTCTAAATGCATGACTCACTTCTGATAGAAATTCTAACTAGCTGACTCATATTTAGGGTTTCTTGTGCTCTAATTTTATGCTTGAGATCATTTTAAATTATTGCTTAAACTGTTTGATAAGTAGCAGCAGTACAGTCAGTCATTCACTCACTGAGGTTTTATTTATTTTCTGCAGCATGTTTGTGAGGAAAACCAGACAGAAAACACCACACTAACCTGGCATAGCTCACCTTCCAGCTACTATTATACTCGGTGTTCTCTTTAGATAGGTAGCCATACATCCCATCACATTGCTGCCACAGTTTGTGAAAGTAGAAGCCGTACCCTACTGAGACAGGACCAGCAATACCTATTATTATTATTATTATTATTATTATTATTATTATTATTATTATTATTATTATTATTATTTATTTCTTAGCAGACGCCCTTATCCAGGGCGACTTACAGTCGTAAACAAAAATACATTTCAAGGATCACAGTACAATTAATAATACAATTAAGAGCAAGATAAATACAATGACTTTGATTCTAGCAAGTACAAGTATGACAAAATACGATTCAGATAACAGTGTCAGTGATAGTTACATCAGGATATAATTAAATACAAAATACTACAGATTAAATAACACTTGACAGATTACAGTACTCTAAAGTACAGGATTGAATGCAGTAAAATAGGGGGCAGATAAGAGCAAGTAAAGCGCATTTAAGGAAGAGTGATAAGTGTCCAAGGGAAAAAAAAGAGGAGTTCTACAGGTGCTGTCTGAAGAGGTGAGTCTTGAGGAGGCGTCGGAAGGTGGTCAGGGACTGGGCAGTCCTGACATCTGTAGGAAGGACATTCCACCACTGCGGTGCAAGGGTGGAGAAGGAGCGGGCTCTGGAGGCAGGGGAGCGTAAAGGAGGTAGAGCCAGTCTTCTAGTGCAGGAGGAGCAGACAGTTCGAGTAGGGGTGTAGGGAGAGATGAGGGTCTGGAGGTAGCTGGGTGCAGTCTGCTCAAGGCATCTGTAGGCTAGTACAAGAGTCTTGAACTGGATGCGAGCGGTGATCGGGAGCCAGTGGAGTGAGCAGAGCAGTGGAGTTGCGTGGGAGAAGCCTCTGCCTCTGAGCCTTATCTATAAGAGTCTGCCTCTGAGCCCTATCTTTTTAAAGATAGTAAAAAAAATGGATTTCATGAAAGCTATCCCAGCACTGTACAAGAAGACAGGAATGCAGAAAAAGAACACTGTAATGTAACATTAACAATAAAAAATAAAAGCTCAGCATGAGACCATGATTATAATAATAATAATAATAATAATAATAATAATAATAATAATAATAATAATAATAATACCACTACTATGACTACTACAACTAAGACTACGACTACTAATAACAATAATAATAATAATAATAGTGTTTGGTAGGGTAATGTGGTTGTGCTTTAGAAGGCTATGGGTTTAGGAGACTGCAGCTAAACCAGTGATAGGTAAATCAAGACTCTAATAGGACACATGGCTGTGGAGCAACTGTCAGCTTTACCACCCCAGGTGTTAAAGTTCTGAAAGCAGCTTTTGAAGAACAGCTCTTTCACATATTGAATTTGGATGATGACAGGTGAACCAGTTAACAGACGAAAACCCTGCCTTTCTGAATCAAGAGTTTGTTCTTCTTGCTGAAGAAGTACTCATTCCGGCAGAGATTAATGCAGTTAGCAAAACAAAGAAATGCTGTGTCTTATGGTGCCTGCTGGGGTTGATTTATGAAGGTCTTTACACTAAAGTGCATTTTGCATCATTTTGTAAATGGAAATAAAAACTGTTAACGTGAGTAAAAACGCAATACTAATAAATAAAAACAATTTTGGAGTACAGTCCCGTTTTCTCAGTTTTATTTTACTGGTAAATATCACAGTATGTACAGCAGCCTGGGATATGTTAAAGCACTCTTCATTCATACAGGATCTCTAAATGACTAATGATGTGCAGGGTGAGTCATATAGTCAGGGGAGTGCAGGTGTGGTCAAAGCGGTCACCTGCAGGGCTGAGATTTATCCTCCAGCGGCCGGTAGCTTGCTGACATCCACTGTAGTGCTCATGGGTTTAAGGAGACAATTCGCCTGACAGTGGAATCGAAGAATGTCCACTGACCTTCAGTTCCCCTGTACCATGAGTGCATTTCCTTTTTGTCTGAAAAGGTTTCTAATAGTACATTAAATTCTTTAGTTTCCTTTGTATCTGGAAGTCATATTGCCTGTATTCATCTTCTAGTAAACTACATGTTTGGAATCAGAATGTAATTGGATTTTTTTTTTTTCACCAACACTTTCTAAATGTCTCGTTATATTTGATACACCAATGTCATAACCCGATAGAAATGAATCATAAAATAAGTATCCTTTGTTGTACACATTGAATAAGGGCCAGCACAACTCACTCTACTTTTTACATTTTCTTTGGACTATATAAAATCCCATTAAAAGAGTCATGATTTCCATAGAGGGGGGGCAAGCTTTCATTCAGCATTGATACAGGGTGAGACAAACTCATAGTTATTGAAGTGCTGGTGTATATCTTCCAAATAAAGAGGCAACTAAGCATACATAATTGAAGCAAGTCATTTTGTGTATTGAAGGTTACACTTTTTATTGCTAGGTTTGAGCTTAACAAAAGTATTACGAGATACAGTTTTTTTTTTTCTATGATTTGGAAGTTGAATAGATTTATACTATAATACCATAATACATTACATACCTTTTAGCGTAACATAGTTGTTTTGAGCCGACTCAAGTTTTTCATTAAAATATTGAATGAAACATGAATAATTGTACAGGCCTCGCTGCTTAAAGCAATGGCTTTAAATGTATTCTTTATTTCTGCCCAGCTGCTTTAAATACTGACTGACAGTGACAGGAGTATTTAAAGTAAACAATACCGAGAGCTAGCAAGTTGGTTTTAAATCCTATCTAACAACTGCCTTGCCTGGCTGAGTTACAGTGACTCAGGAAGATTCACAGCGATCTTGCACTGTTGGTGTCTTTCAGCATGAGACGCCACCAGGGCCTTCCTGTAAAATTGTTACAATAAGACAGGTTGTAACATGGATGTAAAACAAAAACAGTACAATGCTGTAGTTGTAATGTTATGTTGTTACCAATCTAAGAATTATGTGGAAAGAATCGGTTAGACTTCAGTTTCAAAGTTCTAAAAGAAAAGGATATGACTTCCTATTGTTTGCCTTTGATATCCCTGCCCCAGGCAGTCAGGCACAGTGTTACTCCTCATAAAAACACAAAAAAAAAACTTTAGGATTAACGATACTGTTGAAAACTGACTCCCGAAAGGAAAAACATACTATCAGAGGAAGATGTTTTGTACAGACAATTGACGCAAAATGTGACAATTACTTTCACTCTTCTGACACTTTTCCTCCTCAGTTTGAGCTGTCCTTTTTAATTTGGTTTTAAAAGGTTTAAAAAGTGTAGACATATAATAAAATACTAGAAAAAACAACAGTTGCAGGTAGGAACCGGTATATCATTGCTCTGAGCAAGTACTTGCTAGTTTTATATTGTTCAATTCTTTTCAGGAAATGTGGTCTAAATAGGGTAAACTGAGTCAACTGAGATATTTCAGTACTGTAAATTACTGTCTGTATATTTTTGTTGGCAAGCTGTTTCACTACAAATGAAATGCGAAAGAGAGACAATTTAAAATGTCAGGATGTACAATCATTCTGTTTTTTTTTACAATCCATTTGATCCAAGTTGGGAACTGCACTGAAAATTTCAATTGGAGTGCACTATTTTAGGTCACCAAGTGCCCTAAGCAGGTACTTAAAAAAAATAAAAAAAAGCTAATTTCCTGCACACATATAAAAGGACACACTGCCATTTATTTTTTCAGTAATTTCCGATACAGAGATTATCCACCAACATTAATTTACCCACTGGCATTTCATTACACCAGTATTTGATATGGTTACATGGCATCTGTAGAAATGATAATAGTCCCAGTACTACGGCCTGAATGTATTTAGTAACAGGATGTTATATGTTGAATATCTACTCAATACAACAGCTGTACTAAAAGTTCATTTTTTAATTAATAAAACTGTTGATGTGGTAACATTGGAAAGTGGGAGTGGATACACCCTTAAGGTCATCAAAATGTCCACGACCCCCCTCTTTCCAGTTACACAGGGGAGCCCACTTGCTTAATTTTTAACCACAGTGACATTTGTTTGGTACGGTACATTAATAAAAATGTTAGTACAAAAATTCAACAATAACTTTTAGGACCTATTGAACTTTATTATTATTATCATTATTATTTATTTCTTAGCAGACGCCCTTATCCAGGGCGACTTACAATTGTTACAAGATATCACATTATACATTATTTCACATTATACAGATATCACATTATTTTACATACAATTACCCATTTTTACAGTTGGGTTTTTACTGGAGCAATCTAGGTAAAGTACCTTGCTCAAGGGTACAAAAGCAGTGTCCCCCACTGGGGATTGAACCCACAACCCTCCGGTCAAGAGTCCAGAGCTCTAACCACTACTCCACACTGCTGCCCTTTAACTAGACGAACAAAATCTATTTTTATGAGTAGTATGTTGCAATTGCCAATGTGAATCAAAAACACTTTCCTTGAGGTGTTTGACATCATACGCCCCATGATTTTGCTGGAAGGGGAAACTAGGAATTAGCAATGGCATACATTAACTCATTTTAGAGTCCATTAATGAGCTAAGATAACATTTTAATTGCCACTCTACAGGAAACATACAAAAACTGCTGTCTTGGAAACCAAACCAGCCCAACCAATTCTCTTAATTTTATAAACTTTTGAAAAAGACTCGAGAAGCGTACCATATTGCTCATCACCCCCAAATTGTTTGGAAAAAGGCAACACATATAGTATTTTGGGATAGAAAAACACCCTAAATGGAACTCTTAATTCAGATTAGCTAGTGTTTTGCTATTGGGTTTTGTAACAGCATTTCAGTGTTTTAAGTGAGAGGTAATTTTGAAATACTGTGCATCAATCATATTCATTCAAATAACATTTTGATTTCCTCTTGAAAAAGGTCCATAGCCACCCCCCACCCCCAAAAAAACAAAACAACATACCATATATAGATGTGTGGCATCACCTTTCTGTCCTGCAGTCAAGCAGAAAATGAGCAGAACATTTGTAAACATGGCAACGTGAATGGAATTTCTTTTATTTTGTATAAATGCCTTTTAAAACTTGACACATACTGATCTTATTCTTGCACTTTATTGACACATGCCCTTGATGACAAGTATGCGCAAGGTGTCTTTAATGAGTAATAATGTGATATTTGATCTGAAGGACAAACTCTTCTGTTCTTCTAGTCATCTATCTGCCTGTCAGCTTTTCAGTAAATTAAAATCCATTTTTTTTCCCATTACTGTATTTCATAAAATTGTTAACTTCAATTTATCACATTCCCCATCTTACAAAGGGGAAGGATCAATGGTGCATTTTGTTTTACCAGTTTCTTTTGTTTTACCAGTTTCCTGCCAGTACCAACTGACATGGTACATTCTTGCATTCATAAATTGTATATATCATTTCTATTTTCAATTTAAATAAGTGTCTAAGAACATGTGCCTGCATGGTATTTCAGTCGTAACCAAGAAGAGATAATTAAAATGGAATAATAAATACAACTAAAACATGTTGTGGCAGGCCTACCAAGGTTCCTTAAGTTTCTTAGTTGTTATTGTACAATGTTTTGTTTTTATGTACAGTTTTGTGTTTAAAAAGATATACAGTAGTCTCCATGTATAGGGACACCTCCTAGAGAACACTTAGTCTAAGAGAATACCCCTGTGGTGAAATTGATTTTTCCCATTGTAGATGCTCTGCCTAAAGGAACAGGAACTTTGCTTAAAAGGACACCTTTTTGGCACTGCTAGCGATTAGTTCCCAACTGATACAGTACTGTTTTGTAACCTGATAACTCACAATCATCAAACTTAAATTCAAATGGTTTATTCAAAATCTTTTCAAATGTGATTTGTCATCGCGAGAGTTTGATTGGTTTATTCAATATTTCCAGAACCACCGTCATCTCATTGCCTCGTTTTGTATTCTGATTTCCACAAGTGCACTTTACTGCTACAAAATGGCTTGTAAACAACACTGAAAAGCGCCACTGTTTCTCTTGCTACAAAAAGTTGGAAATTGTTCGAGCTCCTGAAAAAAACCGTGCTGTGTTAATTTAGTTTGACAGTTAGTTTATTAACGTTAGTTTGTCTGTTACTATAGTACTACTATAGTTTACATACATTTGTTTATTGCTTTTCTCTTTCTTATTCTGTTAATTCCATATGTTGATGCACGTGCTTCATGACAAGCAATAAATATGTATTTATTTACTGATTCATATTGTGTCTGGTCGTCAACTCCGTCTTGAAGAACACTTCGGCTAAGAGAACAGTTCACTTGCTTCCTGAGGGGTGTTCTCTTAGCTGGAGACTACTATATCATGCCTTGAGCTGCAGACACACCGTCTGGATGGCAGCAGTACAAGACCTTTATATCCTGGGCAAAATTCAGTTATTTTAATTTGCCTCAGTTAATGTAATTCCCAATTAGATCAAATTAAGAAGTTTTTAGATGATTCATTTTTTTTAGCTTGGTTGGGGACTGTTGTTTATATATGCATTGAATTTGACACCTGGAAATTGTAGTCTAGCTTCAGTTACCATTTATATGCCACCTAGTTCTAGTGCCCAACTTATCACATCTACTACTAAAAATAGTGTTCATTTTCAGCTTTTCTAACACTGTCTGTCATATATATATATATATATATATATATATATATATATATATATATATATATATATACAGTATATATATATATATATATATATATATATATATATATATATATATATATATATATATTTATGAAACCTTTATTTTTATCCAAGTGTTTCATTGCTCAAAAGGTCACATGGCCATTTATAAAAATCAATATTGCCTGAAAAAGGCACGTATCGGGCAATATTGAACGTGATCATTACACTGTCCTAAACCAATCTCCAGAATGTTCACGGCAGGCTCCATCACACAGAGAAAACACCCACTGTACTCTCCTGCTTCATCTGTGCATCTGTGCTCCGCTTGACACAAGAGTGGGAGGAAGTTATGGCTGAGGAGGGGACTGTGGGACCCCAACCCCAAGTGTATCTTGCCCAGCCCTGTGAGGAGCAGACCCAGGTCAGCCAGCCCCTCCCTGCCTGGATCCCAGAGATGGTAGCCCTCATCAGGGCTACATCAACACAGACCCCCTGCACACCTCAGCCCTGCGCACGTCTGTGTTGTAACAGCAGTGCCTAGCCGCCTCTGCTCCAACACCCGTAAACAAGCCACGCGTAAGAGATACAGTGTGGGCCCCCCGCCGAGTCCCCAACCCCTGTACCAACCCCGTTGCACTGCCAGTCAGGGGAACCCAACAGCACAGCCCGGAGAGTGGGGCTCCACTCCCTCCAGAAGCATCTGACTGCGCCACAACCGCCTGCCATCACTGTTGTTACTGCTGCCGCTACCTGGGGGAGCCCAACAGCACAGCCGAGGGAGTGGGGCTCCACCCCCCCCAGAAGCAGCTTACTGTGCCCCACCGAGTGCCACTGTTGTTGTTGTTGGTGGGGGATTTCTGCCACGTCCCAGTCCAAATAGAGGGGGTCCCATGCACAGCCTTGGCCAACACGGGGTCGACCGTGACACTGGTGCGTCCTGATGTGGTTCCAGCTGGGTTTGACTGGATCCCACATCTGTCCAGCTCACACTGACATGGGGGAGCTTGCACCCATGAAAGGGAGAGGAACCATGGCAATGGGTGGAAACAGTATGTGGTGAGGTGGTAAGGAAGAGATGGGTTCCTTGGCAACTGCACCAATAACATGAAAGTAGCTGACTATGCCAAGAAGGGAATTACGCCCTAAGTCTTGGGCTAGTTCGTTTAAATTTGGAAAGCAAAACACTAAGCCCATGAACACCTCAGAAAGAATGACAGCAAGTCTGCATTTATATTAAAATGTACAAATAATGTGAAGGTAGCTGCGGTTTTAAAACTTCATAATTATTTCTATGTAGTATTAGAGTAAAGAAAAATACAAAAATTTGGGTTTTGTCATTTACGGTTTGCCGTTAGACATTTCTCCCATGTATTTAGTGATTTAAAGGCAGCAGAATATGGAAATTGCATGTTCCTTTTCAATAGTGTGTGAACATAATTTTAAAAGGTTTACAAAACTTGAAAATGTCGCTGAATTTGTCACTCAAGGTTGTTTTAAAAAATCTATTTTTGTCTGCTTGTTACGTTTTTTTTTTTTTTACAGCCTAACACATTAACAGAACATAGATACAAGATTGTTTCAATAGCGACTAAAGTTTCAATGTTTGAATGCTGTTTGACCTTTCACTTCAGGCAAATACTTCCAAGGTTAGCTCAGAGATATTCTATTTAATTGAATAGAAATAAATAGAATATTGTCACAAGTGACGTTTTATTAATTATTATTTTGTGCACTGAAATGATTTATTATTGTGATTCCCATTTACGATGTACCTTTACCTGATTTGTTTTTCTTTTGTATTTTCTTTTTGTTGTTGCACTTTGGAATCTGCATGTTTAAATCACTGTTGATTTTTGTATGCACGCTATTTTACCATCTGCATGAGCACTTTCCCTACATTAGTAGGAAGTCCCGCCCCACACCCAGTCAAGCGAATGAGAGTATACAGGGGGATATAAAAGAGGAAGGACAGGAAGGAGGAAGAGACCGGTGTTGGGAAGTAGTGGTTGTGGCTGCTGAAGGAAAACTGGTTGCTGGAATATGTTCATATATTATTCATTGTCCAATTAAGAAAAATGTGAAAAATAATATTAGAATATATACACAATTAACACATGTGTATACTTACACACTGTAACCAAAATCTAAAATGTGACACTGTAACACTTTCATATAAATATAATTCCTTTACAGAAAAGACAACACAAGATATATAGATAGGAGTTAATAAAGACTGGAGTAAACACTTTGAAAATATGTCCCGGTATATTGTAGTAACTGATAGACAATCTAATATTTATTCAAGGGTTGTTCCTTGGTAAAATGTTACAATGAGTTGATATGGGTGCTAAGGTAGCTTTAATTGTGTTTTGTGTAACTAAGCTATCTTGTATCTTATATGACCTGCGTGTTTGATAAAGCAGCTTTAAGCAGAAAGTGATTTTATGTTGTTTACAAAAATGTTTATGGTGTATGATAAAAATATAAATTGGTAATTTTTTTATTATTTTTTTTTAAATAAAGAAAAAAATCTTGTAATTCTTATTCTCGTTATTTTCATATCTGGAATCAGTGCATTAACTCACATTTTTGTATATAAACGTGTACAACATTTTTGTGAAAATGTATCGTATTCCTTATTTACTCTTTCTGTCTTACACACACATTCATCTATCTTTTTATGGCATACCAGTCAAGTTGCATGATCAAAATTAATGATATCATGCATGTTCTTGTTCTGCTTATATTTAAATCACATTAAGAACATATGTACATCAATATATATTGTAATACAACTGCACCACTCAAGGTTCGTTGCCCCTTTAAAAACAGACCCAGGACACAGGAAATGGAGGTTTAAAGTGCTTCTGCACTATTTTTTTAAATAATAATCACCAATAAACAAAAAAATAAACAAAAACAAACACCTAGCTCTTTCTTGAGCACTAACTAAACACAACACGGGAACCTAACTATAAAACAGGACAACTAAGCTGTTTACATGTAACACAAAAACAAAAGATTCAAACAAAACCAGACAGGTTTACACTACCTTTTCTTTTTCTACGCTTGTGCACACAGCAGCCCAAAACAGACTGGCTGCTTTCCTCTTATACCCTGCACCTGGCTCTAATTTAAAATAATCACCAGGTGCAGGGGATAATCACTAATAAAACAATTAACAAAACAATAAAACAATTAAACAATTAAATTAAAATTAAATTTGCACTTGGCTTTCATGTAGGGATATTAACCCCCTCCCTGCTATCTTACAATATATATATATATATATATATATATATATATATATATATATATATATATATATATATACATATAAAAACATATAAAACGGTATACATTGCATATATTTATAGTATATTGAAAATATGTGTTCTTTCCATATGGGAACTCAGTTATAAGAGTATCACGCTATCATCATGCAGAGACACAGACACTGGTATTATTATAAATGAAACACATAGATTCAGGAAAATAAATAAATACATAACAAGAAAAAAATAACAATAATAGAGGTACAAATACAAAACATTTACTTTCAATGCGAATAAATCTGAATAAAATATATATGCACAGTTCCTGCCCATTCATAATTACATACTGCATGGAACCCACTTAGGCAATTCCGTTTTAATTTAACTAAACCACGCTAAAAGTTTGATGGAGTACTGTGTATTTCCAAACAATGACATTCACCCTCTGGCTTTATATCAATGATATTTAATGTAATTTTACAAACTACACGACATATTAAACTGCCTACACCTGCCACAAAGAGGTGGCTAGGATGCTGTTTTGTCATAAACTGGTAAAATATTCAACATACCATGTGACCTGTGCCCTCTATCAATATTTAGTAGGCGGAGGGCAGCTGGTGGCCCTTTTTCCCATTGGGTTTCATAAACAATGCAACGTGTGCAGAGAATGATTTCCTGAGATGATTATTTTCAGAGATTCTCAAAACCAACAATTTAAAAAAGCTATTTGCTAACCTCTAGTCTCCCTCGAAGATCACCAAAAACTTTCAGCCCTTTCACCTTTAAAGCTTGAAACAGAGTCACCTTCAGCATCAGTGGTGTTTTATTTAGATGCAGACAGATGGAATGGCTAAAGAGCCAGCTACATCCTTAGTGTTTTCCATTTATGTATTTATTTGTTATGCACATAAGGCACTCTGCTATTCAACAGCAAAGGTGAAGAGAGAATTATTCATAAAAACAAACATCATAAACTGCAAATTAATGCACTGAGATGTAATGCAAATAAGAGAGTGGTAAAATGTTGAATGTTCAGCTAAAAAGGCTTTCAATAAGCATCTAAAACAAATTAAGTGCCAGCATAAAACTGACAACTGGTGAATTGTCTGTAATATAAATACAAATTGAGGTAATATTTTACCAAATAGCTTACATAGGGGTGAAATTTACATCAAAGTCTCTTTGGCACTTTTAAATCCTTAAATGAACCTTAAGAGTTGCTTGTTACTAGTTTAACTGGGCGGGGGCTGGGCGCTAGCAAGCGTCTTCACCACACTGGTGTGGCTTTGTCCAGAGCACTTAGTATACCAGCAAATCTGCAAGTCTGCCACTTTTGCCTTGCAAATCATTGTCAGAACAGTGGCTCTGTTTTCAAAGCTCCACAATGAAAAACATATTTTATGCTAATTAAGGCTTCATCTGGAAATATATTTATTGCAGTGGTTATTATTATTATTATTATTATTATTATTATTATTATTATTATTATTATTATTAATTTCTTAGCAGACATCATTATCTAGGATGACTTACAGCTACAGTTGTTGTTACAAGAATTGCCTTGTCCAAACAGAAGAGAATTTGAAAGATTCGGCCAGGAGGGAGTTGCAGTAATCAAGGCAGTTCAGTACCAAGGCCTGAACTAGGAGCTGTGTGGAGTAGTCGGTGAGGAAGGGGCGAATTCTGCATATGTTGCTGAGGAAGCGTGCCAGAGTAGAGATGTGCTGAGAGTAGGAGAGGGAGGGGTCGAGGGTTCTTGGTGGATGAGGAGGGAGAAAGGATGGTGGATTCAAGTGGAATAGAGATAGAGAGATCAGCAGTGGTGGGGAAAGGAGAAGAAGACCTGGGCATCATCAATATAGAAATGACACGAGAAGCCATGGGAGGAGATGAGTGGACCCAGAGAGTGGGTGTAGAGAGAAAACAGGAGGGGTCCCAGGACTGAGCCTTGGGGGACACTTGTCGAAAGAGAGCAAGAGGCAGAGGGTGAGCCATGCCAGGACACCTGGTACGCGTATCACTACCAGCCCCCCATCTCATTTCTCAGAGCATCCATTTCTTAAGGAAGAAATACTGTTGTTGCTGTTACTACTATTTTGGCCCCAAAACTGCCTTTGGTGTGTTTCTTTTGTCCGCCGCTGCCACAATATGTAGAAACGTTCGTTTGCCTGTTTGGCAGGGCACCTAAAAATGTAATCCTGTAAACCGTATGCATACCCCTGGGGGTACTTCTGAGGGTCATATGCACAAATAAAAATTAGTATTATACAGTATCTCTAAACCACTGTGCATAAATATTACATTTCCGTTTACAACTCAAAGCGAACTGCAAATAAAATTTATGCTGAGATGGGGCTGATGGTGGTGGACTGGATGTCAGTAAAGCATGTGCAAACAGAATGCCAAGTTTTAACACTTGAGAGTGGACGTTTATTCCATTAACCAAATCCATAAAAAAAGAATTTAAAAAAAATACCCTGTATTACTCTAACTTAATTGAAACTAATAAAAATAATCCTAGATTTCTTTTTGCTACAATTGATAAATTAATTAATTCTCCAAATAGTTGCACCCTTGATACTGGTTTTATTCCTAGCTGTAATGACTTCTTAAATCACTTTAAAAATAAAATACTACACATTAGAAATCAGATTCCACAAACTTATTCTATTAAGGAGGCTTGTTTCACAGTATGACCTATTAGTGCCTCTAAGGCTACTGTGGAGGTCTTTTCTTTGATTACCCTTCAAGAGCTGACAGCTCTGATTCAGCACATGAGAACTACAGCATGTTCTCTTGACCCCATTCCTACAAAATTATTAAAAAACGCTGTTGGGATTTATTATTACCCACATTTTAAAAATTATAAATAGTTCTCTTTCTTCCGATATTGTTCCCTCAGCACTTAAGGTAGCTATAGTAAAGCCAATGCGCAAGAAACACAACTTGGATCCTAAACTCATTAATAACTACAGGCCCATCTCCAATCTTCCATTCTTAGACAAGGTTTTAGAGAGGGTTGTTGCATTTCAAGTACAAAGTTTTTTAACTCTTAATGGTGTATCTGAGAAATTTCAGTCCGGATTTCGAGTTGCACATAGTACAGAGACAGCCCTTGTCAAAGTTGTAAATGACCTACTGATAAGCTCTGACTGGCTTTCCATCAGTTCTAATTCTTCTTGATCTAAGTGCTGCTTTTGACACCGTAGACCACTCCATCTTATTAAATCGCCTCAAATACTTAGTGGGACTGTCTGGCCTTGTCTTATCCTGGTTTCAATCTTACCTATCTGATAGGTATCAATTTGTCTCTATTGGGGTAGAAAAATCAGCATTGACCAAAGTTGATTGCGGTGTTCCACAAGGTTCTATTCTGGGTCCATTGCAGTTTTCATTATATATGTTACCACTGGGTGATATCATCAGGAAACATGATGTGAACTTCCACTGCTATGCTGATGACACCCAGCTGTATTTGTCTTTAAAACCTGGTGATTCTTCTGTCGCACTCTTGGCTCACAGGAAGCGGGGCTGTTCGTTGTTCCCAGGGTCAATAAAATCAATACGGGAGGTAGGGCTTTTTCTTTTAGAGCCCCTAAACTATGGAATGCCCTACCTCCATGTGTTAGGGAACCTGGGTCTGTGGGTATTTTTAAGTCTAAACTTAAAACACATTTTTATAAAATGGCATTTTTATCTTAGTGGTTTTAATGCAACATAATGTTAGCTTTTAATTATTATTATTATTATTATTATTATTATTATTATTATTATTATTATTTGTATATTTTGTATTTTATTGTATTTTTATGTATTTATGTACAGTGCCTTGTGATACTTAAATATGAAAGGTGCTATATAAATGAAATAAATAAATAAATAAATAAATAAATAAATACATAAATATTTGAACACAAAAACAAAGCAAATCACAAACATAATGTTCCTCAATCGGCTGGTGTAAAACAAACAACTGGTTACATCAACCAACAACTGGGCACTTGGTTTCAGCTCCTTGGCTCCTCTGCCCCTCTGATGCCTCACTCAGGCCTACCTTTTATCAATCTTGACAAGCCTACCCAATCATTGTCTGGTCATTCACAGGCCTCAGGTTTGTTCAGATTCCTAGCATTCTTTTGCAGGAAAGCTAGCACAGAACAGGAAATTAACCCTATAAATACTGGCAGTGCCATAACTAGGAGTGGGTAAGAGGGCAGCCGCCCAGGGCGCAAAGCCGGTGGGGGCGGAAAAATGACTTAAATGCATTGCCACTCGAGTAATAATTTTTTTCTGCGGTTCTCAATGTTTTCACTTGTCAGCTGTCAGCGCCCCCCTAGCATAGTCTGAAGATCGCATGCGCCTCTGCACTAGCAAAGGGAATGCGTCACTTCCTTAGCAACGGTCTTAACGAACATGAACCTGGTTCTACACAAACCAACACTATAGCGTCGTCAGTTCGTTATTATTATGGCATATCTGTGTCGTTCACTTCCTCTGCGGTGTGCATTGGTTATTTATTTATTCGCTCCTGCAGCCTTCAGGACCAGCACTACTTTAAACATAATGAAATGTAAAGGCACGTTTTGTAACACGTATTAAGCACCTACGTAATAAAGGTAAACCACAACATTATGATAGGATAGACAACAAGTACGCAATTAGTTTATTAATATGATTGCCTGCCCCGGGCGCAAAAATGCCTTGTTACGGCTCTGAATGCTGGTTTCTGTGAAAAGTTCCGCTACTCTGTCACAGGTATATTCTTAGGAAAGTACGCATATTGGAATCCACCTCTTTAAGGTGCACACTGTATACCTGCACACAGAAAACGGAGAGTGTAGTGTGCTGGAATGACTGCAGAAGAGCAGGTCACAGAACGAGAGGGAGCTGGGTATAGGTGGAGGGAGCTGAAGAAATGTCTAAATGCTTTGAGTAGGGTGACCATATGGCTCAATGCTCACCAGACAGTTTAGGACAGTTCAGGCTTGTGAACTCACGTTGCAATTCATTCTGGTACTGTCCCAAACTGTCCCAGTGTACACATAGCCATATGGTCACCCTAGCTACTGTTTGTGTGCTTGAAGTTTTCCTGGGTTACAGTATGTGTGACCAAAGGAATGGATCCTGAAGATTTTGCTATAAAATGTAAAAACTTGCTGTAACTTCAGAATGTCTCTCTAGTTCTTGTGGGCCTTTAGATGCCTTCATTACTAAAAGAAATAACCTTCACAATATAGTATACTGAAACAGAAAAGTACAGATAAGAAGTAGTGGCAGTGGACTAGTCAGCACATTTTATTTTATCCAGGGTGACTTACAATTGTTACAAAATATCACAGTACAAAGTATCACATTATAAAGTAAAATGTAAAATATAAAGTTATTGTATTTCTTGCTCTTATTGTATTACTTGTATTGTAACACTTAATGTATTTGCTTACGATTGTAAGTCGCCCTGGATAAGGGCGTCTGCTAAGAAATAAATAATAATAATAATATTAAAATATCACTGTGACAGGAATGGCTGAGTGGGTGACGTCAGACCAGAAGAAGGCACAACAAAACAAAAGGTATGGTGCAGTGGCGCGGGCGCCGTTTTATTTAAAGCAACCAAAAAAATAAATAAATATTTAAACAAAAGAACACTCGCTCACAGAGCAAAATAAATAGTTAAACAAAACAAAATCACGAACACAAAAATAATAAACAAAACCCAGGTCAGGCTGAGCATTTGCCTTCACTGTTCCTGGAGTTTACTTTTAGTTTCGTTTTAATCCTCTCGCTCACTCTCCTTCCAACACCCACCCCGAGTTGGAGATCTGCAGGCTTTTTATAACAGGTGACCATCTCCCGATTAGCAACAAATTAAATCACCTAATTAATTCGGGAGATGGCCACCTTCTGCACGAGTTTTAATTATTACTCCTGGCAGAGGACGAGCACCGATCTCGCCTCTGCCAGGACACGTTTTAAAAATAAACAAAACAATAACATACGGCGCTCGCCGTCATGTATACAATAATAAATCATAATAATAATACAAAATAACACAGGGGCAGAGGGGGACCCCGATCTAAAAGTAAACAAACAATGTACAGGGCACCTCACCCTGTTACAATCACCTATCACCTAATTTACCTAATTTACTAAAACCTATAGTAAATTTGCTTATATAAGTAAAGTCAAGTAAGAACACGTAGCTGGTATGATAAATGGATGAGAATGATTTCAAATAAGAGCAATTACAAAAACGTGAGTACAGACACCTATAAGAGTAAAATCAAATACAAGATACAGTAAGTTGTTATAGTCAGGAGCAGTAGTAGAATGCGGCAAGGTATGTAGCAGTTCAGTGCAGGTACAAGCTGATGCAAGTACTGGTACAATTGGGTGCCATATAGTCCATGTTTACAGATGCTGTCTGAACAGGTGTGTCTTGAGGAGGTGCCGGAAGGTGATCAGGGACTGAGCAGTCCATATATCTGTGGGTAGGTCGTTCCACCACTGAGGGGCAAGGGTGGAGAAGGAGCAGGCTCTGGAGGCGGGGGAGTGGAGGGGGGGTACAGCTATTCTGCTGGAGGTGGAGGAGCAGAGGGGTCGAGAGGGGGTGTAGGAAGAAATGATAGTCTGGAGATAGGAGGGAGCAGAAAGGTCAAGACAGGCTATAGGCGAGCAGAAGAGTTTTGAAATGGATGCGAGCAGCGATAAGGAGCCAGTGCAGAGAGCGGAGCAGTGGTGTAGCATGGGAGAAATAAGGAAGGAAAAAGACAAGGCGAGCAGCAGAGTTTTGGATGAACTGGAGCGGACGGGTAGCATAGGCAGGAAGACCGGCCAGGAGGGAGTTGTAGTAGTCAATGTGGGACAGTACCAGGGCTTGAACTAGGAGCTGTGTGGAGTAATCGGTGAGAAAGGGGTGAATTCTGTGTATGTTGCTGAGGAAGAAGCGACAGGAGCGTGCCAGAGTAGACATGTGCTGAGAGTAGGAGAGGGAGGGGTCAAGGGTGACACCAAGGTTCTTGGTGGATGAGGAGGGAGAGAGGGTGGTGGATTCAAATGCGTCCAGGAGGAGATGGCCGAGAGACAGGTAAGATTAAATGATTGAGATGAGATATGGGAGAAAATGTTGGAGTCAGAGGTGGGAAAGGAGAGGAAGATCATCAGTATAGAAGTGATATGAGAAGCCATGGGAGGAGATGAGGGGACCCAGGGAGTGGGTGTAGAGACAAAACAGGAGGGTTCCCAGGACTGAGCCTTGGGGCACACCTGTTGAAAGAGAGCAAGACTTGGAGGGTGAGCCAGAGAGTGCGTGGGGGGAGGGGGAGCAGAGAAAAGAGGGAGAGGCAGGGATATGAGGTTAGAGGAGTTAGATTTGCGGTGGCAGGGAGGAGACAGGACAGGAATGAGAGGAGAGGATTACAGCGATATTGAAGATAGGCGTGGTAGGGAGCAGTCGGGGTAAGGAAGTAGGAATGGGTACGGGAGAGGGTGGTGCCGAGAGGGAGGCGAAAACAGACAGGTACAGGAGGAGTGAGAGCATTAAGTAGTAAAGAGAAAAGAAAAAAGAAAGAAATGTGTGCAAACCTGGTCTGGAGTTGGAGCCTTCAGTTCGATGCTTGGATAGAAGATTATGCAGCCTCTATACGTTGGCCTGTCCTCGTGTGGACTACCACAGTGTAGACTACCGGCCCTTTGGCACTGAGCTGGCGCACTAGGTTAGCGTCAGTGCTTATATAATGCCCTACTGGTTGAGAGTAGGGGGTTAATTAAAGGTCCTACTAAGTATTTAAAAAAGATAACAAGTTATACACAGTGAATCAGTTTCAATCAACTTGAACCCCAAATATTATATTAGTATAATGTCAATTAATGAAAAAAGTACCCCTTTCTTCTGTTAGAAATGCAGATGAGAAAAGTCCCCACTTTTAATACTCTAATTGTAATTCTCTACATATCAAACAGGGTCAAAATAAATATGGAAAAGCAAAATTGTAAAGTATTCACTACATTGTATAAAATTACAAAGCGAGTGGTGGTTGACCTCAATTTCAATTTGCCTTTAAGTTTGTCCCTTCATGAAAATGTAATAATTAACATAGTAATACAGTATTCATCCCTTTTGTCAGTGGTGGGACATACTTTAAAGAAGTTCATATTACTAGTGTTTACTTTTTAAATTGTGTATTAATGGAGAAATTGTTTAAAGAAAGATCTAGCATTTATTGTGTTTGACTACGTTAATTCTAAATCAACAAATGTTAGAAACATTCTGCATTCTATTTTGCCATCTGAGCTGCAGTTGATTAGTCAAGAATATATATTAAAGCACAGATTACAATCAAAAACAGGCCTCCAATATCTGCAGCTTGGAAAGGAAGGCAAGAGCAGGTGTGATGAGAGGATCTCTGATAATGTGGCCACCACAGTACAAGAGTTATATTGAGTTGATTTTCTCTGGGTTGATGTTGACAGCAATGCAAATATAAAAGCTTCCATTCGCTACCCAAAGAAAGCATGTTTCAAGTGTCAGATAGGTATTTGATGTCTTTTAACCTGGTATGTAGTAATGAAGGCAAAAGGGAGATATTTCCACAAAAGCAAGGTTCAGCAAGTAATATGAAAATTACTTTGCAAGAAATGATGATTGAGATGCTAGTAAAATAATTTACAGTATGTAGTTTGACATTTGGATGGATTTCATGATTTTTCCAAACTTTTTGCATGACAGTGTAAGCTGAATGAGTAATGTCACTTTCCCTCCAAAGTTTTGAAACGCTGCTTTGATGAACACAACTGCATAGTCAACATATATTTGACAGCCTTCTCCTAGAACTTAATGAGTGCATGGCCATTAATCAACACACATATGGCAAGCTCTAAATCTGGAATCTATGTGCTGGAGTTGATATGCCAAAAAGTGGCAAGACATGAACAGGGATACTTTTTACTGCTAGTTTGTTGACGCATCAGGATTTAAAGCTGAATCATAGTACACAGTGTGGAATCATTAATCAACTCATTTATCTGATCCTTATTCCCCTTCTGTTACATGCTTCATGAACATCTATTAGTGTGAAATATAGATTGGAAAATGAAGGTTAATGACTTTTCTAAATCTAAAACCATTAAAATATAAAATGCAATTAGTGGGATTTTTTCTTCTTTTTTTAATCCTGTGGTTCTAGGTTCTGTTGCTCAAATATACTTATTATCTTTTTTTTTAAATATGCCTTTTATCTGTTTTTGAGCATGATTTGAGTGTGACTGAAGAATCCTAACTTCCGGCACTGAACAGTCCTCCTTATTTCAATATATACCGAGAGGGCGAGAGATAGGGTAGGACTGGCAGTGTTGATGGGTCATATTGTGACATGAATTTCAAAGTAATGAGGAAGGCTGTTCAGTGCCAGCACAAATCATTTAATCTCTTCAGTAAGCCTAGATGTCAAACATGTGTGTTATTTATTCAGGTGCAAGGAACACTGAACAGTGGAAAGGTTAATCACTGTACTGTACACACTGACAAAATTAGATGGACTGTCTAAGTTTATTGCTAGCCTGGTGAATGGCACGAACCTGTCATGGTTTGTGAAAAAGCAATAACTTGATGGTTTTAATAATGCTGTCCTACCATCAATAATGGAATTTTATGGCAACATGTGTTCCAGCATATTGTTGAAAGAGATCAGGGTAATAGTGATTATAGATTTGAAGAGCTGATACTGTTTATTGGATTAACTATAGTACAGAAACACTGGCTTTCATAACCTCAAAAGTCTCTTCAGGTGTAAGTGCAAATTTACTCCATGCATTCCATCATGATAATTCTCCTGCTCACACTGCATGCTCTTTTAGTGAGGGAATATATGAAAACAAACTAAAACTTCATATATATTCTATCATACCCCCTGCCTATAAGCTCTATACTGCATGACATGTACACTTTATAGTGGCAACTCTGTTACATTAAAGCAAATCATCTTAAGCAGATGTCACATTAAATCATGAATAGAGGATGCTGTCTTGGAGGTATTTTCATCAGCTTTTTATTTCCACTGCGATAAGCCACTGCAGTCCTCAGCACCCACAGAGGCAATGTCAGCTTTCTCACAGTTCCTTGTTGATCTGCATGTATCTCTTAAGGAGGTTAGATGGTAGTTCCAAAGTCTGCATGCCAACATAATCATTAGTTCAAAAAGTTATATTCCTTCTGATATACAGTAGTCCCCCAACAGCCACCAGCGTGATCGGATTTTATGGATTTGACCAGGATTTCTAGAATTAAAATGCTTTTCATTCCATTCCCATTCCACTGAACCTGAGCCACTATGATCTCTGCTATCTGCCCTTATCAAACAGTGCCCATCTGTAATTCGGCATGGAGCCCACAGGCTTTAAAGATTGTTTTGGGTGCTAATTCTGAGTGGCAAGTTTCTACATTACCAGCAGGTTACAGTGCCTCCCTGAACTATTACAAAGTGGTAACAGTCATTGCACTGTATTTGTGTTCCCTAAACAACAGAAGGCACGTTTCACACGGTGGAGTGCAGTGCTTGTTAGGATTCTGTACGATTAGACTGAAACCCCAAAAGTAACCAGAGTGTCACATTGCATCCTAAGAATTAAATCCAGTTGCATGTCATCCATTGGAGGCACTGGCTATGCTTGTCTGCAGATGGCAATCTTAGCCAAGCTGCGTACTTCTCTGAACTTCTTGGAAATTATTATATATTTACTAGGATACAGAAAAACTAAAACACATAAATATACCATGGCATATTAATTTGGCAGTGATTAGTGTACAGGGAGATAAAGTAATTCCATTTAAATCCTGATGCTACACCATTTCATACTAAACAGTCGTTCGGCAATGCAAGCAAGCTGAATAACTGTAAAATTCAACTGTAAAAGTACACTTGGTTATCCCATTTAGAAAAAAATAAATCACAATAATGTGGCGTTAAATTTATGTCCTCCACTGTTGCAGTAAAGGGGTATTCTGTTCAGGTGTATTTAAATGCCCTTTATACAGTGTGTACACTTGGAATTGTAATTTTCTTTTAACGCATGATGTTCTTTTTTCTACAACAGAAACCAGAGAACCAGTAAACATGCATTGGCACCAAAGTAAGAGAATATATTTGTTTTTTCTTTAGCTTTTTTTAAATGACTTAGAGTACATTTAATGTAATTTTATACATACATTATATATATATATATATATATATATATATATATATATATATATATATATATATATATATATATATATATATTGTAACAAATACACTCTGCTGTAGTATATTTTTACTCTGTTCCCCCTCCTCTTCCAGATCAACAGTAACCACAAGACTGTCAGTTTGGTTTAACAGGACGGTGCCTGTTTTTTTATTGGACAATCCAAAGCCTTAGGTGATAATCCATAGAGGGGTCAAACACAGTTCAGGTTCTCATACAATCCAGGTTAATCCGCCAGAAGGGTGGTCAAAACAGTCCAAGTCATACACAGAATTCTTTTTCCTCCTTTTAGTTTTTAAAGCAATAACTCTTACCAGCACTTTTCCCTGCTGCCATTTTGTGATGGTAGAAAGTGCTGTCAAAACCTCAGCCCTGACGTATTTACCATCTACAACCACACCGTTTACTTTATCACAATATGTATATATTGTCACGGGTGACCCCGAACCAGCTATTATGTGTAGTAAGACATTGGATCCCTTTGCATGGAGAATTTCGGTGGCTAGGGTTCACGGTTCATCGATTGATTCAGATTCAGTTGTATTAAGTCTGCCCACTGATGATGCGGAGCAAAACAGATGCTGGGTGCCTGCTGATATGAAAAACAGTGAGTTTTGGCCTCCTACTGTGTTCTGGATGGATGGCATACCTCGTAAGGTGTCTCTATGTGAACAGCAGGAAATGCATGAAAGAAACATGTACAGGTCCAGAATGATTGTGAGAGGTACAGAGTTAGCCCTGGTTCATGAAATGAGAAGTAATCCTCTTGTTATGTGTGACTGTGACAGGTGCAGAGGTGAATCACCCGACTGGGCCCAAGCCATGTCCAGCCTGCAGTCATTTAGTAAGACACTGTCGGATCTTGTTTGAATGTGATGATTCTGAGGGACTCTCTTTCTCTCATTTGAATGTAAATCCCAGGGATGTAAAAAGAGTTGAATGTATGGATTGTGAAGGCGGTCACCTGGTGAAATGGGTACATCTGGGCAAATTAGAATGTGAGGAAGGTATCCCTATTAAGCGTGTACAAGTGTCTTGTAGGTATGAGGTCAAGGCCATGGCGACCCACACCTGTGACGCAAAACGTTGGACCAAGGGGCCTGTGGTGGTATTTGCTGAGCCAACTCGAGATGAACCCAGAACAGAAGTGGAGTCCTGCTGGGAACGAGCTGAAACATTGGACATGGACTGGATGATTTCACTATATTGATGAAATGTATGTGCTGTAACCATTTGTAGTGTTTAATAATCTTTAGTCTGTAACAAATACTGTAAAATGCTCTCTCTGTAAGACCATATAACAGAAGCTGGTACAGCCTGATACACTAGCCAGCAGTCTCTTATCAAAATAGGCACGGTTCCAGAATTGAGTGCCAAAATCTCTGTTAACACTTTTCAGCTTGAATATAGAATAATGCTGTACTAATAGATGTATGTTAATATGTTTGCTTTAAGTAGTATAGATTGTTGTGGTAACATGTAATCATAAGTAGTGTTAATAATTGTTAGTTTATATAACAGTGTGAAATACTATGAACAGTTTTTATGTATAAGATCATATGCTTAGCACTACCTGATACAATAACATACCTGAAACTGTTTCTTATCAAGATGGGCATGGTTGAGTACCGAGTCCCAATTCAATGAAAAGAATTGCTGTGTGCTTGTATTTAAGAATTATACTTTCTGAATATAGAGAAAAAGAGGTTAGGAGTATTTAAAAAAAAAAGGAAAACAGAAAAGGACTAAAAGATTTCACTTTGAGTCGGTTTTTGCTTGTTCACCTATTTTGTAATTTAGTTTTAGAATGAGTGAGCGGGTAAGACTGATTTAGAGTAAAAAGCAGCCTCTGATTCAAGAAAAACAAGTATTTTAGAAGATACGCCACAAAAAGGGAACAGAAAAGCTAAATAAATTGTTATTGCGATATTGCTGCTATGTTGCTGCTAGTAAAGAGTAATAGTTAACAACCATACCCTATAAGGAGTAAAATACTAGTTTGGCTCTGAGTTAAAAAAGATAATGCAGCATAGAAAGAAGTTGTGTTTAAAATACAAAATAAAAAGATTGAATAAATATTGAAAAATAACTTTAAAAGCAAAGGATAGGCTTTGGAAAAGTAAACTCTATGTAACCTGTTTTCTCGAACTTTTTACAAGCCTGCCCTTGGAAGGATCAGTGCTTGATACCAAGAGGTCTTCGTTGGCAAGAGAAGCGGGGATTCGCTTATCGGGAAACTTACGGTATCAAGGCCAGAACTATTCCAAGGACTGTGAAAAAAGGGAGTTAGAATAGAAATTGACTAATTCCAATATATATTAAGATAGTTAGTTGTCGGGCAGAAAAAGCATGTAAGACACAGGTGTAGGGAGAGTTCTAGAAAACATTAATCACTACTAAAATTGGCAAAGAGAGAGGTGTCTCTAGCAAACTGGTTTTAGCCAGTTTGTGTATAGATGAAAAATACAAAGTCATCTGAAGGTCAATTAAGTTCAGGCTACCAGGGACCCATAAGGGAAAAACACTACAGCCTTACAACTCAGTAAAAATAATTAGATTTTCCACGGGGAGAAACGCTACACTAAAAAAGACATAGGATGGAAGTTCCCTATAATACCTGCTAAACACACACCTGTAAGGAGAGAAGGAAAACAATTCGAAAAATGAGATGAATATATTTTTAGAGGCCAGGCACACATAATCAGTATAATCAAGACTGTTGGTGTTGTATATATTTACACAACACTCATATATTCAAACAAAATACTTTTATAAATACACATATAAAAAGTAGAAAGGTAGCAAGGACTTTGTGAACTCTGCTTCACCTAACTTTTTAGATACAGGAGGGGCTCAAGGAATGAGTGGATGAAATCATGGTCAAGTGTTTTTGACAGGTGTTGATGGCATATGACTCCCATTAATTGTAAAAAGTTAGTTACCTGCCAAAAAAGATAAGAACTGTCTTCCCATGTATTCCAATGGAGAGAGAATCTTATAAAAACCTAGATCTCTCACTATGAGGTACCACAATCAAGACTCTTGGCAGCTTGGCAGAGTAACGTGGTCCATCCTTTGCAGATCTTCACAAGACAGTCCTCTTTTGTTCACGCTACTCTCCCTTGTAATAGGAGGTAAGCATATTAATGGAAATATTGTATCTTGCATGTATTGGTTGTATTGCTATGAGGTGTTGAAACGATGTTTTAGTATTAAGAGAGTGTTATATTGAATGTGCTTAAATATAGCAGTGGGTGCTTGTAGGCTTTGTGCTTAGCTGGCCCGAGGGCTGCACTAAATACATATAATTGTACTATGTTATTGAAGTATTAATGCTGAGCTTGTAATAAACTTAGGACTGTTACATGATTCTAGGTTTTGGTGGTATGCGCAAACTACTAATCCAATATTAAAGGCATTTTAATAAACCGAAGAAGCGCTGATGTTGCTCTGATTCGTAAAACTTCAAATAAATGAGTCAGAGTGATTTTCTTGGTTAAACAAAGGTTTCATGGACACACCACTCGTCCAGTGCTCGAATAGAAACCACTAGGAGTTTTAAACATCTCTGTCCTCCTAACGTCTCCCCTGAGTTAAGAGTGGGTACAGAGCAAATAATACAATAAAAAGAGTATGTGAAAAGTGAAAACGTGACAATATACATATATATATATATATATATATATATATATATATATATATATATATATATATATATATATATATACAGGCTAACTTCACTATAACAAACCCCCATGGAACCTGGAGAAATGTTCGTTATATCAGGGTGTTCACTATAATAGGTTTTTGAATATTTCTATATCAGAATAATGACAAAATGGCAAATTTGAATTGAACATCAATATATAGTACTTATTTCATCAACATTTAAATGGTATTGTGACAAGGTACTCATGTCACATGTGTGGGTAACCGCATTGTAAGAGAGAGAACTGCTACAGGTATGTTTAAATGAAAACAATAAAGAAATGAAAAAGGAAAGAATGTACACTTATATGCTGTATACAGTAATTACATGTCCTTTCTCTTGAAAAAACTATCCAACGTAGATTGCTCCTCACGCCTGTTGCCTGGTTGCAGTTTGTGTGAAGATGACGGACAGGCAACAATTGCATTTGTCGTGCATGATTTGTACTACAATAGGTCATCTTTGAATTAGCATTATCTTTGAATTGGTCAACCGTGGTGTTTGTTTTCACTAAGAGAATAACACACTTGACACTGGAGGAAGTTCAGTGTCAGTCAGTATTGAGATCTGGGGTGCTGTGTGGACAGTCCGCTTGTTAGTGTGCATAAGCGTATGAGAACATAAGAACATAAGAACATAAGAAAGTTTACAAACGAGAGGCCATTCGGCCCATCTTGGTCGTTTGGTTGTAGTAGCTTATTGATCCCAGAATCTCATCAAGCAGCTTCTTGAAGGATCCCAGGGTGTCAGCTTCAACAACATTACTGGGGAGTTGGTTCCAGACCCTCACAATTCTTTGTGTAAAAAAGTGCCTCCTATTTTCTGTTCTGAATGCCCCTTTATCTAATCTCCATTTGTGACCCCTGGTCCTTGTTCCTTTTTTCAGGTCAAAGAAGTCCCCTGGGTCGACATTGTCTATACCTTTTAGAATTTTGAATGCTTGAATCAGATCGCCGCGTAGTCTTCTTTGTTCAAGACTGAATAGATTCAATTCTTTTAGCCTGTCTGCACGACATGCCTTTTAAACCTGGGATAATTCTAGTTGCTCTTCTTTGCACTCTTTCTACAGTAGCAATATCGTTTTTGTAACAAGGTGACCAGAACTGAACACAATATTCTAGGTGAGGTCTTACTAATGCATTGTAAAGTTTTAGCATTACTTTCCTTGATTTAAATTCAACACTTTTCACAATATATCCAAGCATCTTGTTGGCCTTTTTTATAGCTTCCCCACATTGTCTAGATGAAGACATTTCTGAATCAACATAAACTCCTAGGTCTTTTTCATAGATTTCAATTTTCAATTTCAGTATCTCCCATATGATATTTATAATTGCTTTCTGGAAATCTAAATAAACCATGTCTTATGCTTTGCAATTATCCATTGTCGATGTTGCATCCTCAAAAAAATCAAGCAGGTTATTATTATTATTATTATTTATTTCTTAGCAGACTCCCTTATCCAGGGCGACTTACAATCGCAAGCAAATACAAATACATTCAAGTGTTACAATATAAGTCATACAATAAGAACAAGAAATACAATAATTCTCAAGTGTGACAAACCACAATTCAATAATACAGCAGATAATAGTGAAAGTTACATCAGGATATGATTAAATAGTGATAGTTACATCAGGATATGATTAAATACAAAATACTACAGATTAAACACTTGGCAGATTACAATATTCTGAGGTACAGGATTAAATGCAGTAAAATAGGGGGCAGATAAGAGCAAAATAAAGCATATTTAAATGAAGGGTGATAGTGTCCCAGGATACAACAGAGGAGTTCTACAGGTGCTGTTTGAAGAGGTGAGTCTTAAGGAGGCGCCGGAATGTGGTCAGGGACTGGGCAGTCCTGACATCTGTAGGAAGGTCGTTCCACCACTGCGGAGCAAGGGTGGAGAAGGAGCGGGCTCGGGAGGCAGGGGAGCGTAGCGGAGGTAGAGCCAGTCTTCTAGTGCAGGCGGAGCGGAGAGGTCGAGTGGGGGTGTAGGGAGAGATGAGGGTCTGGAGGTAGCTGGGTGCAGTCTGATCAAGGCATCTGTAGGCTAGTACAAGAGTCTTGAACTGGATGCGAGCGGTGATCGGGAGCCAGTGGAGCGAGCGGAGTAGTGGAGTAGCGTGGGCGAAGCGAGGTAGAGAGAACACCAGGTGAGCAGCAGAGTTCTGGATGAGCTGGAGCGGACGGGTGGCGGACGCAGGGAGGCCACCAGGAGGGAGTTGCAGTAGTCTAGGCGGGAGAGTACCAGGGCCTGGACCAGGAGCTGGGTAGCATAGTTGGTGAGGAAGGGTCGGATTCTTCGGATGTTGCTCAGGAAGAATCTGCAAGTGCGTGCCAGAGTGGAGATGTGCTGGGAATAAGAGAGGCAGGGGTCCAGGGTGACTCCAAGGTTCTTAGCTGAGGAAGAGGGAGAGAGTGTGGTAGATTCCAGAGGAACAGAGATAGAGAGATCAGAGGAGGGGGAGGAGGAGGGAAAGAAAAGGAGGTCAGATTTAGAGAGGTTGAGTTTGAGGTGATGCGAGTGCATCCAGGAGGAAATAGCAGACAGACAGGTAGAGATACGGGAGGAGATGGTGGAGTCAGAGGTGGGGAAGGAGAGGAAAATCTGAGCATCATCAGCATAGAAATGGTATGAGAAACCATAGGATGCGATGAGGGGGCCCAAGGAGCGGGTGTAGAGAGAGAACAGGAGAGGACCCAAGACTGACCCTTGGGGGACTCCAGTTAAGAGAGGGTGAGGTGTGGAGGTTGCTCCACGCCAGGTTACCTGGTAAGTGCGGTTGGAGAGGTAGGAGGAGAACCAGGCCAGAGCAGTGCCAGAGATCCCCAGGTCAGCAAGAGATGATAGTAGAATAGAGTGATCAACAGTGTCAAAGGCAGCAGAGAGGTCGAGGAGAATTAGGACAGAGGAGAGAGAGGCAGCTCGGGCACACTTAAGTGAGTTGGTGACAGACAGAAGGGCGGTTTCAGTGGAGTGAGCAGAGCGGAAGCCAGATTGGAGAGGGTCAAGCAGAGAGTGGTTGGACAGGAAAGCAGAGAGCTGGCGGTGTACAGTCCGCTCGAGGGTTTTGGAGAGGAAGGGTAGGAGGGAGACAGGACGGTAGCTCTGGAGGGAGGTGGGGTCGAGGGTAGGTTTTTTGAGGAGGGGAGTGATAGAGGCTTTTTTGAAGGCAGAGGGGAAGATGCCAGAAAGTAGAGAGGTGTTGAGGAGGGAGGAGATGAAGGGGAGTAGAGCAGGAGCAGCAGCTTGAAAGAGGTGAGTGGGGAGGGGGTCCAAGGCACACATGGTGGGTTTGTGACCCTGGAGCAGGGAGGAGAGGTCAGAGTCTGAGAGGGGCAAGAAGGTGGAGAGGGAGGGCGAGTTAGTAGGGGATGTAGTGGGTGTAGGGGTTGGAGCAGGAGGGGGTGCGGGGGAGGGAGAGGTGTTAAAGAGTTTGCGGATATCTGAGATTTTAGAAGAGAAGAAGGAGGCAAAGTCATCAGGGGAGATAGAGGAGGGAGGAGGAGGGGGGGAGGGTTTAGGAGGGAGGAGAAGGTAGAGAATAGTTTACGTGGGTTGTTAGTGGAGGCTTGGATTACAGATTGGAAATAAGCACATTTAGCAGAGGAGAGAGTAGAGGAGAAGGAGGAGAGAAGAGTGCGGTAAAGGTCTAGGGCAGCAGGGAGTTTGGTTCTCTTCCATTTCTTTTCAGCAGATCGCAGTGTGATTCTTGCCGAGCGGAGCACAGAGGAGAGCCAGGGATGGGGAGGGGAGGGGCGAGCAGGTCGGGAGGTGAGGGGACAGAGGGAGTCGAGGGAGGAGGTGAGCGAGGAGAAGAGGGTGGAGGTAGCAGAGTCTACGGAGAGTTGTGAAAAGGAGTCGATAGGAGGGAGGTGAGAGAGAGCAGTGGAGGCAAGGACAGAGGGGGAGAGAGAGCGGAGGTTATGGCGAGAGGTGACGGTGGGGGTAGGAGGAGCAGGGAGAGGGGGGAGAGACAAAGAAAAAGTTAGACACGATCTCCCTTTCCTAAAACCATGCTGACTGTCTCCCAGGATATTGTTACCATATAGGTAATTTTCCATTTTGGATCTTATTATAGTTTCCATAAGTTTACATATAATAGAAGTCAGGCTTATTGGTCTGTAGTTATCTGGTTCGGTTTTGTCTCCCTTTTTGTGGATCGGTATTACATTTGCAATTTTCCAGTCTGTCAGTACAACCTCTGTGTCATGAGAATGTTGCATGATCTTGGTTATCGGTTTGTAAATAACTTCTTTAATTTCTTTGAGTACTATTGGGAGGATCTCATCCGGTCCAGGGGATTTGTTTATTTTATGAGCTCCTAGTCCCTTTAACACTTCTGCCTCTGTTATGCTAAAGTTATTTAAAACTGGATAGGTTGACATGTGGGGCATGTTGTCCGTGTCCTCCTTTGTAAAAACTTGTGAAAAGTAATCATTTAATATATTTGCTATTTTTTTTTCTTTGTCTATGATTTTGCCATTTGTGTCTCTTAGACATTTAACCTCCTCTTTGAATGTTCTCTTGCTGTTATAATATTGGAAAAACATTTTGTTATTGGTTTTAGCCCCCTTAGAATATTGATTTCTAACTCTCTCTTGGCCTTTCTAACTTCCTTTTTGACTTGTGCTTGCAGTTCCAAGTACTCTTTCTGTGTACTTTGTATTTGGTCCCTTTTAAACGCTCTGTAAAGTGCCTTTTTTCACTGAATATTTTTTTTCAATTGATCTATTAAACCATTTTAGCCATTTTGTTTTAGATTTAGATTTGTCTACTTTTGGGATGTAATTGTTTTGGGCCTCTAGTACTGCATTTTTTAAAAAAACAGCCATCCTTTTTCTGTGGATGTTTTCTCTATTTTACTCCAATCTACTTCTGTTAGTCTCTGTTTCATACCTTCATAGTTTGCTTCTCTAAAATTGTAAACCTTCGCTTTAGTCATTACTTTTGGGGTTTTAAAAATCACTTTAAATGAGACCATGTTGTGGTCTGAGTTTACCAATGGCTCTCTGACCTCTCTTTTAGTTATTCTGTCTTCGTTATTTGAAAAGACTAAATCAAGGCATGCCTCCCCTCTAGTCGGTGCCTTGACAAATTGCGTTAGGAAGCAGTCATTTGTCATTTCCACCATTTCAATTTCGTCCCATTTTATACAGGGGAAGTTGAAATCCCCCATTAGTATGGCTTCTCCTTTTATTCACGCATTACGAATGTCATTGTATAACAGATTATTTTGCTCAGCGTCTGAATTTGGCGGTCTATAGCATGCTCCTCTAAATTTTGCCCTTTGAATTTTTGTCCATTATTCCGACCCATATTGATTCAGTGTTCTTTTCTTCGTCCAGATTTAACACCTTGGCTTCAAGACTATTTCTTATGTATAGCGCTACCCCTCCACCTCTTCTGTCCTGCCTGTCTTTCCTATCCAATGTGTACCCACTAATATTATATTCGTCTCCATCACTCTCAGACAACCAAGTTTTTGTAACACCTATCACATCGTAGTTACTTGTTAGTGTAGTAGCTTCAAGTTCTAACATTTTGTTTCTGAGACTTCTAGCATTAAGGTAAATACATTTAATAGCTGTATTACCTGAGTTGTTGCCTTTGTTTTGATGTGGTCTCCCTTCTGTTTTTTTTTGTTTTCTCCCCCATTCCTTTTTAGTTTAAATGCTTCTGGACCTCCTCAAGGATTCTTTCTCCGAGTAGATTGGTTTCCTTTTTGTTTAAGTGCAGTCCGTCCCGCCTATATAGATAGTCCTTGTTGTAGAATGTGCTCTAATGTTCAAAAAAGGTGAAGCCTCCCTGTGTGCACCACGATTTCAGCTATGCATTTTGATTTTGTATTTCCAGCTGTCCATATGGTCCTTTGCAAGGTGCCGGCAGTATCCCAGAAAATACCACAGTTTTGGTCTTGTCTTTTAATTTCCTTCCTAGCTCTCTGAATTTGTTTTGTAGGGATCTTGGCCTGTCTCTTCCAATATTGTTTGTACCGATGTGGACGACAACTACCGGGTCATCTCCTCCTGTTCGTTCTAGGAGCCTGTCCACGTTCTCAGTGATGTGCTTGACAGAGGCTCCTGGAAGGCAGCACACTGTTGTAGTGAGAGGGTCCAAACTGCGAACTGAACTTGCTGTGTTTCTCAATATGGAGTCCCCAACAATCATGACCTCCCTTCTTTTTCCAGTCTGGCCAGCACTGTTTATAGGGTCCTGGATGTTGTTCCTTTCGTTCTCTTGATGTTGGTTTTGGTCATCTAAATTTTGAAGTGGCTCAAATTTGTTGGATGTTTGGATTTCTGGTGGTTGTGTTTGACGAAGTTTCTTTTTTTCCCTGCTTCTGCCTATCTGAACCCAGCTGTTTCGACCCTCTTCCATCTCCCTGGTGGCTTTCAGTCTGCTAGGGGTGCAGACTTCCATGAATTGTGGGTGTGCCAGCTCCTCAAGCTCCTGTTGGTGTCTCATTTCCTCCAGCTCCATTTCTAGCACACTGACTAGTTTAAGCAAGTCCTGGATTTTGCAGCACTTTACACACACTTGGTTGAGCTCTGTTGGGTTTTCTCGGATTTCCCATATCATGCAGTTGTCACAGATTACTGGCTTGAAGACCATGTTATTTATTTATTTTTTCTTCTTTTTTTTGGAAGTTTAGTTTAGCTTCTGCAGCTGTCAAACTGCTTCTAACTGTGCTTGTACTTGTCCACTTGTACTTCTCCGACACTGTCGCAGTGAACACTGGCTGTCCTTTGCTTGTTTTCTGTGCTGCGGGCTCCGCCCCTCCCCCGTGTCTCAGAACGGCGTGGAATTTGAATCAGCTGCTCCGAGTTTCAGCTCGTTATCAGAAAAAGACACGCAGTGCAGTGTTTTCTGATTAAAGCAATTCAAGATGTAATTTAAAGATGTAATTCCTCCTTTCTGCTTCTAACTGTGATGTTCTTGTCCACTCGTACTTCTCCCACACTGTCGCTTCACACTTAGGTAGTGTAAAGCCTTTTTGTGTTGTTTGTTTAAAAACAGTGTGTTTTGTTTTGGTTTGAGTTTTTGTTTTAACAGGTAAACAGTAAAGAGCTAAGTGTTTGTTTTGTTTATTTTGTTTTGTCATTATTAAAATAGTGCAAGAGCGCTTTAAAAAACCTCAATTTCTGTGTCCTGGGTCTATTTTTAAAGGGGCAAAGAACCCGAGTGGTTCTTTGCCCCTTTAAAGCAGTTTTGTTTTAGCAGTTTTGTTACAATATATATATATATATATATATATATATATATATATATATATATATATATATATTGTAAGATAGCGGGTTGTATGAGACAGCAGGGAGGGGGTGAACAACCTCCCTGAAGAAAAAATGGCACCTTTTTGTATTGTTTATTGTATTGCTTTTCTGTTAATTATTTTTTGTTAATTGTTTTATTATGTGTTATCCCCTGCACCCGGGGGTGATTAAAAATTAGAACCGGGTGCAGGGTATTTAAGAGGCTGCTGAGTAGAAGGAGGCAGAAGGAAGGTGCTCTGCTTCCAAGCAGTCCTAAAAGTAAGTGCTGGAGATTTGAATAGTTTGTTTTTGTGTGTGACAGGTAAACGGCTTAGCCGTCCTGCAAGTTAGCCAGGGAAGTACCTGTATAGTAAGCGCTCCAAACTGAGTTAGGTTTTGTTTTGTATTTTGTTTATTTTTGTGTTTATTAAAATATAGCGTAACCGCGCTTTAAAACTAAAATTTCTGTCGTGTTGGGTCTATTTTTAAAGGGGCAACGAACCCGAGTGGGTCCAGTCTTTTACAATATATATATATATATATATATATATATATATATATATATATATATATATATAATATGAAATAAAACACTTAATTAGAATTCAGTGCACCTAAACTTAACACCCATTATATTTGTTTTTATTCATTCTATATTTATTCTAGATCACTTCAATTATTCTAGCTGTTAGCTGTAATTCACTCTGTCTGACTATTAAATTGTTTCCATCTGCTTTTATACTTGCCCCTGGTTTATACAGCACACCGATTTATGGCCACAGCCTGTTATTTATTTATTGCATTTATATAGTGCTTTTTATACAAAAAGTATCGCAAAGCACTGTACAGTACATAGCAGAATAAAGAACTAACCACACTATATTTGTATAGCATGTCACACATACAACTGCCACAATCAGACCATTTAAGTAACTGATTTAAATAACAGTATACACGTAATAATAACAATACAAAAGCAACAATTTTAAAGTTACATTAAAACGCACCAAGATAAGAAAGCCATTTGATAAAAGTGTGTTTTTAGTCTTAACTTGAAAACTGTAACAGTCCCAGCTTATACTTTATAACTCTCTCTCTGCTTGCATATGTATTATATTCCCACATATAGATTCTGTTAAGTCTTAGTTGAACTTAATTTTCGTCTTGCAGCCGATGCAGGGAATGATTAAAATCGTCTGTAGTTCCACTTGCATTAGAGGGCCAACTTGCAGTAGAGTTTGTCTGTATTGCTGGTCAGACAACCAGTCTCACTCATTATATAGGAAATTTTGCTGTATATAGGAAATCTTGACCAGTGCCGGCTGGCCATATCAGTTCATTCATTTATTGGTTTGAGGTTTGTTGACCTTTCCTCTTTCTTCGAAGGCGATCTAGTTGGTCCAGTTTTCTTTATGTCCTTATTTAACCAAATTCTGTGGTGTTCCTTTTGAATACTGCGAAGAGCTGAATCGGTTAGGCTGTTGTCCGCCGCTGACTTTGCTAGATGTTTACAGCACACTCCCTATTCTCTGACTTATTCGTTGCTTGATGTTGAAAGCAGCGTTGCAGTTCAAGATGTTACGCCTGCACTTTCCTGTTTGTGACGGAATGTAAAATTCACTCGAACAAAAACCATCTTCTTCCTTAATTAGAATTATTCCTTTTTGCAACAACTGACCTTGTGAGCCAGGTGCACCCATGCTATCTCTTATCTCTTCTTCATTCAGAGGGCTATTCCAGGCTCAGGAATTCGGGAGGGCCTCCCCCAAAACTTATCAGATGTTACTATGGTGACCAGGGCCTGTTTCTTTCCAAGCTACCTTGTTACAAATTCCTCAACTTTATTTCTGGTGCTAGATTACAGCAAAGTTGAACCCTTAAAAAATACTCTTATGGTCCTACAGTGGCATATGTCACATTTAAAAATAAAAAAATGCTAATAAATATTAATATTCTAATAATAATTGGAACCCTGAAATACCATTGAGATCCATTTAAAAATAATATAAAACCATACTACTCGCTTATCAGATTTGAAGTTTTATTGCTAGCAGGGAGTAGGACAAAGTGCAGGGCAAAAATATAAAGGTAAAGCAACTGGGAATGGCAGCAACAGAGGGGAAGAAAGCCTACAAAGCTTTAACTTAAGACTTTGTTATAACACACAACAAAAGAAATGTATTGTGATAACCACCATAGAATCACATAGTCTGCATCTATAAAACTAACAAATTACAACATTTACCAGTAGTTCTAAATTAATTAATGTGCAGGTTCATGTTGGTAGGTAAAGCAGCCCTTGAGTCAAAATTAATTTACTGAAAATAACACTAATTAGGGGAAAGCTTGTAAGTTTGACAGGCATATCTTTGTGTAATTATTGTATGTCAAGAGAGATTTAGAACGTAGGCCATGGGGAGACGAATTTTAAACTAGATGTGTGTCAGTGCCCGATGCAAAATCTAGTGAAATGTTTGTTACTCACACAATGTTTAAAAATGTAAAAAACACTTATGTAGGGTTAACTTGGAATTTTCGTCTGCCTGTGGTATTCAGTTTTTTGTAAATAAATAATGAATAGGTTTTGAGGTCTCAAAGTAAAACACTACAGTTCATCTACAATAACTTACAGATACAACATTCTAGGGCCTATATTAAATCACAGCTAAATTGCCTCCTACATATTAATGTATTACCTGGACAATTTGCCCACAGTGGTAACCAGGCCCAATATCTTTAATAAATGATATCACCTCTTATATTTAACAAAAAAAAACTAATTCAAGCAAGAATAAATGGGGGGTGGGTGGGGTTTCAAATGATAATGACAATGTTAATGAAGAAATCGGTATGTAGCATTGATTTTGGCATTTTCACGCAGTCATTGTGCCTATTTCGTTATTAAATAATTGTGCTAATGTGATTTCCGAAATTATGTTGATTTATGAAATAATGTTAATATCTTAACGAGCAGTGCTCTTGCGACTGTTTCTTTTGTTTGCATGGGAATTTAAAAGCAAATCCTTGTTAATTGTCACAATTTAATAGTATTTAACTCACCTTGAAACAGAAATTTAACAGACTGCAGCTGTGGCGCTGACAACACAGAGAGAGAGTGTACAGGACCAGGGTTAATTTCTCATAGACTACCTAGAGAAGTCAATATTTGTAGTTATGAAAAAAATATAAAAATATAAGCCTTTTCTATACTTGTGGTCATTAAAGAGATTTATTCACATGTTTTAATCATTTGTAACCTTACAGAATGTTTGTTGTATTGCTAAAATGATATACCGTTATTTGAGCCCAGTGTTACAGAAATGATCAATGCATCTGTATCTAAACTCTGGATACATGCATTATACGAAAACAGATTTTATTTGAATTATACAAATAAAAACCTAAGAGTAAATAATGAAATCTTGGTATAAAAAATAGTAGATATTACAATAAAGTTTCCTTACAGGTAACAGATCATTGACATGGATTTTGTCTAAATGTATTTAGAAACACCCTAACCTTTATCGAATGCCCAGGTCCACTGTGCTACAGCGGGAGGTTTCAGGGCGAGCTTATCTCTCTGATGTGGCCCTTAAGAATAATACTCTTCCTACCACCCTTGTAAGTAAATGGAATCATCAGGATGATGATTCAATAAGGGGGGATTGTAGCATTTGATAAATGAGCACTGTCCCTTTAAGAGTCATAAACAGGGGTGGGATTGACCTCTGTATTTAAGACCAGGAAACTCTAGAGTAGGAAGCGATTTGGTCTAAGAGGTGGCTGTGCAGTACTATTGTGGGGGGCAGCAATGTGGAGTAGTGGTTAGGGCTTTGGGCTCTTGACCGGAGGGTTGTGGGTTCAATCCCTGGTAGGGGACACTGCTGCTGTACCCTTGAGCAAGGTACTTTACCTAGATTGCTCCAGTAAAAAGCCCAACTGTATAAATGGGTAATTGTATGTAAAAAATAATGTGATATCTTGTAACAATTGTAAGTCGCCCTGGATAAGGGCGTCTGCTAAGAAATAAATAATAATAATAATAATTGTGTATCCAGGGCCAGGCTGATTCAGGGTTATCACGGTTTTATTTGCATGTTGTTTTGATTTTGATTGGATTTATTATTTATTTTTGCATTTTGAATTTGCGTGTTTGGCTTTATGTTTACTGATATTTGTGTGTGTTATTGGAAGTTATTTTGCACAAATTATATTTGATTTAGCTTTGTTTTTTATTTTGATGTTAGTTTGTAGTAGTATACCCTGTATCTGTTATTGCTAGGAGAGATAGGAAATAGGTTCCATGACTGAATCTAGTGCAATACTCTGTTAAATCTAGTGCTATAATGCAATGTTTACAATTCTAGTCGAGTACTCTTAATTCTAGTGTAATATATAATGAATTTCCTGTTGTAAAATATAAAAAAATAAATAACTTATTTTTTTAATAGAAATAAGTCTCTGACACATCCTGCTCTAATAAATTTAGGGTTCTGGTGAACTATTGCTACACCTACAATCGTACATATTAAAAATACATACAAAAGTAGATGTTGACAACAAAATCAATTCCAATCAAGCCTACACAGATAGCTTACCCCCCTCCCCATCCAAAAAATAAATAAATAAATAAAATGTCTGATTAAAAATACAATTTTCCCCACTCTACCTGTGTGGAGCATCATCGCATACAGCGTTGTCCTCGACGCCGAGTGGAGGGGGGTCGAGGAGAAATCCAAGATCCTGCTCAGGTTGTTCTCGAGGGGAGACTGAGGAGGGTCACCAAATGCTCCTAAGAGATTTTCATATTTGACTACAAACACATCCCTATCACAGGGATTAATAATGTTGTTTTTCTTCCAGCAGCTATCTGAATATAGATCCTGAGAGATGTTCGAAGTAATATACGTTGGTACCTAATTTCTGGTCAGCTTTAAACAAAATCAGAACAAAGCCGTTTGATAAAAATGTTTGCAAGGTTTAACTTTTGAATGTCTTATTCATATAAATAGCTGCTACCAGTGCAGCTAGAACTAGGGAAGGCATTGATGTGATGAGAGTGCGGGGCAGGTTTGTTTTTAAGTGTTATCTTAGAAGTTTAACGTTAATCAAATCATTGTTGTGTTGCCAACTCAGCAATATAATTCAGAATTCTGTGTCAATAGGTCGGTTAGCAATACTGTTCTAAGTACAGTACTATTATAAGCACAGTACTGTTGAAGTACAGTTGCTAAGTACAATAGCTGTACCCTTAATAAGAAACTTAGCATTCGTTACTCTGTGGCAGAGATGACTGCAGGAGTGACGTCAGACAAGAGAAGCAGTACACAGTCAGTGGTACAGGGCTGAAACGGACGCGGCCGTATATTTATTAACTAATAAATCAAACAAGTTGATAAAACACAAAGAAAAGATTTAAACAAACACGCTTTAAACACACAAAAGAAAAGGGCACATTGACCAAACAAATAATCACTAACAAATACGGTATTTCACAAAATGAGTACCTTTTGGATCTCTCAATTCAGATAGCATTCGCTGTCGCTCTCAATTTACCATCTTCTTCTCATCTCTGTAAGCTCTCCCTTTAATGAGCCCAGAGTGGGTCCTTTTATATTCTGTGGCTGGAGCCTTAATTACCTATTAATCAAATAATTACCTTATTAAGGCTCCAGCCACATTCCCACAAGGTTTATAACGATGGGGATTTAATTCAATTCAATTCAATTTTATTTGAATATAGCGCCTTTTGCAACAGGTCACCACAAAGCGCTTTACAAAGGCAAAAACAATACATATTACTGAACAACAGTAAGCATTTAAAAAAAGGAACAGAATAGAAACAAAACAGAATATATAAGCTGTATTATAAAAATATGATTTTAATCTAGATAAAACAATACAATAAAATAAAATAAATAAAAAACAGTGGGAACAATATGGGGGCAAGAGGATATCAGCTCATCTGGATGAAAATGCCAGGCTATAGAAATTGTTTTTTTAGTCTAGACTTGAAGACATTGACTGAAGGAGCTTCTGTAATTGTGATGGGCAAGTTGTTCCATAATTTAGGTACCACATAACTAAAAGATCTACCACCTGAAGTTTTTTTCTGAATAATAGGTACAGGCAGTAGGCCAGCATCCTGTGATCGGAGCGGGCGATTGGGGACATAGGATTTAAGCCCATCCACACCAACTACACTTTATAAGACTGGCTTTTTGCCGGTCTCAAATAATAAATAATAATGACGGAGTATTTATCTTCAATAATAATGACAGAGTATTTATCTTCATTTCATATCTCCCTTTGATCGTTCCCTTTTTTTTGACCAAAATCTATATATATAATTTTAAAATAACTTAAAGAGCCAGTATCACATCCATGTGTTATACTGTAAGGAGACTTGTAAGATTTATTGGACATTGCTCTGTTGTTTCCTATGTTCCTGAATGACTTGAAATAACTGTGGTCAGTTTGGCAGCAAAAGGGTTAAGAGCGTTCCCTCTGGTGGACGCACCCTGGTTTTTATTTGTATAAATTGAGAACACCTGTTGCATTGGAAAAGCTTTGTTTGGAAGGATACCTCAGGTAAGCCATGTGCTTTAACTGTTTGAAAATGTTTAAAATCTTTTTAAAACTGTTTGATAGTGTATGTTTGCTTGTTTTCCCCAGATTAGCCACTATTGGCTTTTTTTTCTTTACCCCAGCTGTAGTTTTGCACATTGTATTAGTTTTGCACAAGTTTGGGCAGTTGCCTAGGTAGTAACCGCTGGTTAAAAAATATTAGCATGCTAGATTTTAATCTAGAGACACTTGTTGTAATCAAGAAAGATCAGCAGTATATATTGTAAACTTATCCCATATCTGAAAAAAATGATTTAAATGCACTGAATTTTGCTATGTTAAATAAAATAGAGAATGTGACCTTTTTAAAGAAAACGCTGTTTTGTTAATTTCTCTACCTACCATATCACAAGTTAATATCCACCCAGCAACTTAACCTTCAGTACTTTTTCGTCATTATGAACTGCTTCCGGTCTGCTTGGCATCATGTCCAGGAATGTCATCTGGGATCTTTAATTTTTGTAAAATGTCTATGCAGTAACTGTACAGCATACAATATATTAAATACTAAGATTGCTGTGGTTGTGAGCTGAGATTAGAGCCAGTGTTCGGTTGTCATCTTGTGCCCTGTTCCTAGCCATAAGCCAAGTCATTCCAAACTGTCATTCTGGGATTTTGCATAGGCTATTTACTTGTTCATGCATTCTTTGTTACAGTAACATTACTGTAATAATAGGGAAAAAAGATTTACAAACACATGTTTGAATTAAATATAAATAAACTGCAAATGTTTATAACAAACATGATTCTTAGAATCCAGGGTGATTCAAATCAAGTCACACGGTCGCCACATGCAACCTTAAATTTTATTATGGCCAGTAGATTTTACCATAAATTTCCCACTTTGGTGACTAAGCATTTACAGTATTTATAACAAAACTTCGGTTCTGTAATCCTTTCATAGAACTAGACACCTTTTCTTGTTTCCATAGTACCAGCCAGTTAAGTTAGTGCATAACAGTGGAAATTATCATTCTCCGTTGTCTTTAGTTAAGAAGAGACAGCTATTGCCAACTTAAAGAAATATAAAAAAACTAAAAAAAAACTTTAAAAGCAACTGGATTCCCCTCACCCCAACAAGGGATGAAAGCAGTGTTGAGGTGTCTGTGCTGCCTTACGGAGAGACAGGTGGGTTTAAAATAACTGCACAGCTTTTAAAAAATCCTCTGTGTTGCAGGAGCGCTGCAGCGCTACAGGCCATTTCCGAGGACCGCTTGCAGGGAGCGAAGCGGGGCAATACCACTTTGCATGGTGGACACACATCAATGGTTGTGACATGGCGATTTAAAAAATACAACAAAAAAAACAAAACAGTGCAGCACTGTACAACAACCCAAAAATGTATATCATTCTTGAACTTTTACTGCTTGAACCCAGAGTGAACGACCATGTCCATCTCCAGAAATTTATCAGGATCTAACGTTAAGTTCCCATATCAGAACACCGCTCAGAAATATTTGCCTTTTATTTACCTAAGGATATGTACTGTATGTAAAATATGATATTTATTTTGGGATACAATGTGAAAGCCTTTTTCGACAATTTATATATCCATAGTTATACATCGTATAGGAGCTGCTATTAAGGAAAAAAGGGCTCACATTCTTCGGCTGGCAACTGGTTAATTACTTGTCGTGTATATCTGACAAATGATACTGGAGGTCAAATAACTGGAAAATCCACATCTGGCCAACTCCATGAAAATGAGAATGTAACTGAAGATGAGGGAGGAGGAGGAGCTAATACCTAATTTCCATGGACAGCCGATTCGAGTATGCTCGAATTGGCCTGAATTCTCCTAGACCTCGAGTTGATGGACAACTGGAGTTGGTGAAAAAGGAGGCGTTTCAATGCTTTTCCGAGTCACCCAAGTTATCATTTGAGTTGGGCAGGAAATACTACCAATTTTCCCAAGAAATACTTGCAGGTTAAAGGTCAAGATGTGCATTTGCTGCAGACGATATTAGTCAGATTGTCAGTGATTTAAAAGATAAATCCATCTAGAAGTCCATAAACAAAATGTTAGTTCTGCACCGTATAAAACTGAGCTGATTTTACCAGTGCCTGCTAGTTGCTGCAGTGACATTGTAGGTGCTAGTATAACGAGATACTGTTTTGGCAGACAGATTTAATTAAGTAAAAATTTATTTGAATCTTTTTTTCTTTGTGAAAAACTGCAGTTCAAAAGTAAAAATCCCCCAAGGTAGCAAATCCGACGAATTTAATACCAGCCAAAATGTCCTGAGATACGGTATGTTCCTGCCCCCCTACAAAATTTTTGATTGACATTTAGTGATGTCGAATTCAGGCCAGAGGAGTGAAATCGGACCAGATAATTCGGGAGCCAACTCGAGTAATTTAAAAATATGGAAATGGAGGTGGGGCAACTCAAGCACATACGCGTGTTATGTGGTTCATGGAAACGTGGTATAACAGAGTGTTAGTATTTTAGTCAGCTTATCTATGACTGTGACTGAAGAAATGTGTTCACTTCCCTGGAAATTTTATTAATATAGCACAGAATATACAGTAGTTCTCTGGAAGTTTATGGTTAGTTCTCTGTTACATCGATTGTAAATAGTTGCCCTCCCACAATTTAAAGATAATACAAAACACCCATTACATGAAAACAAAGCATGCAAAAGCAATGTGTGTGCAAAATATACAGGTCTCCTCATATTGTCCTGTGGCAATGTGCCCCGCCCCTGTGTGCATTTGTGTGTTATATGTTGTATGTTGCGTGTGTTAATGTTGGTATATAGATATGGCTGCACGGGATATAAATGGGTGTGTGCAGCATGAGTTATTTAAGATGTAGAATTGTATTTAGGCATGAGGATGGCACATCACATGCATTTAAAGTATTTAATATGTGAGCACGAGGTTGCACATAATTAATTCACGTGCTGGGATTCAAGTGAATAATTAATTGGTAATTGAATCCCGGCACAACAGTATATATAGATGCACGTTTTACTCACTCGGGGTTGTGTGTTCAGGGCGAAAGAACGGGACAGAGTAAGGAGAGAAATAGTCAATTGCTACGTCATGCTGGAGGACCAGCACGGTACGTGTTTGTTTAGTGTTCGTCCCTGTTTGTTAGTGTCTGTTCGTTTTGTTTGTCTATTTATTTTGGAGTAAAGTGCCGTGTCCTGTTTTCTGTTAAAACCTTTTTATTTATAATAAACCAGTGCAAGCAAGCGTCTTCATCATTTCACCTCATCTGTCCTGTCTCTGTGTATTCATTTCCTGGTTCTGACGTCACCACTCAGCCAGCCGTGTGACATGTCCCCATTTGAAAATGTTGGGCACCATAAAAGTTCACTTGGCCACCAGGTTTTAAAAGCTAGTTGCCAAATGGCCAACAGCATACAAAGTGATTTGTCTCACCTTGCTTAGAACCTATATTGTTACTAGTCATTTTAGACAAAGGCTAACCTGAATGTCGTTCTCCAACACTGAAAAGGTACCCATATCTGCAGTCTTTTGGAAGCAAGTGCCGGTATGTGTTTTCTGAGTTTCACTTTCATGACTGGAATCTTATTTTCGGGACCTAAATCAAAAAATTTTGGACATCTAAGCGAAACGGTACAGCTCAGTGATCCAGTCCTGTTCAAACCTGGTCATGCTTTGCTGATAAGAGGTTGTTGTTGTTGGTGTTTTTTTTTCTTCAAACCTCTTGCTCCTGTCCACGATACAGTTTATGGCCAGTGAAGGCATTTTGGACACGTAAACTGATTGCATTTGAGGTTGACAAAAAAATTAGGAACACCTGCAAAATGTAACATGACAGAATATATGACCGATTTTATAAGACTTATTGCTCCAGCTTGATTGTGAAGGGCTTGTATATCCAAAACAGCAAAAATTACAAATTATGTAGGCACAGTTTCAAAAGTCATGACTGAGCCATTCTTGAACAGATGTCTCAGCAGAATTCCTACCCAGATATCCCTTTAGGAATATTTGAACACGTTGCAGTCTGGCTGTCCATGGTGGACCACATTGACAGCATTTCTAATGTTTTTTCCCAACTATTGTATATAAAAAAAGCAGAATGTTCAATTTCCTGATTGAAACCTCAGCTGGGATGTAAACATTTGCAGAGGTCCACCTTTGTTTTTCATGTCTGACAGTGAAAGTCGTGGTTCTGTCAGAAAGGTCAAGAAAAAGAGCTTCAGACAGCACAAACATGTACCTCTGCTGAATTAAATGTGTAACAGCTTTTTTTCTGACCTTGACATTCCTATTTGGTGTGGTAATGTTAACTAGGCAATTGTGGACAGTTTACAATTTGATATCCTACTATATGAATCTGCCAGTCTACTGTAAATCCTGGTGACAATATTGATAAACACTGTGGAAGTTGTCATTTAATTTGTGGTAAATTATGGTATGGGTTTTTGCATCCACAATAAACACATCTTTTGTACTAAAGGCAGCTTAATATGTACCTGATGAGTACACAACACAATTGGCAAATTAATTAGAATATGCAGAATACAGACAGAGAAGGAAGACAACAGAATATACTAATCTATAGAGCGGCAAATACTGCTAAATATATACTGGTTTTAAGTCTCCATATTTTTTTTCTGGAAAAATATTAACACTCCCATTACATGTTTAATATCTTTTAGTTAAGATACTGTCAATGCTGGCACTAGAACTTCCCTGTGAGTACAGTGTGATGATACAGGTGTACCGGCAATACCTACCTGAATGTTCCTTAACATGCTTATTGTAATGCACACTGGCTACACTGCATGCCCGTAGCTCACAATGTCTTATAATTCCCTTATATGCTCCACCTTTGGCGACAGAAGTGGTCATCAATTCTAAAATATCAAGGTTTTAAAATGGCTTCAAAATGTCCAGAATCCTGATTGGCTGATGACATTCCAGTCCCAATGGTAATAAGAGTACAGTAGACTCCCGTTAATCCGTGTTTTAATAATTCATGTTTCGCAAATCAGTGTGGTTTAATACAGTACATTAGTGCAGAAATCAGCGTATTTGTGTGGAAGCGGACGGTCATCATTTAATTTAATTAAATTGAGTACAGTATAGTGCAAGCCAACTGAAAGTACTGTATTGTAGTTACTGAAACCAGTGACAAGCAAGCAGAAAGCAGATTTAAGCCTGGCAGTCTGACTTTGAAGAGCAGTTACAACAATTAAAGAGTAAGATCAGTGACTTTTTTAAACCAGCTTGCTCTGCCTCTGAACGCTGATTATGTACAGTATATATTTTGACTGTTGTTGGGACATTATATTTTATTTGAGTTTTCAATTAATAGCGCAGGGATTTCCCAAACAGTAAACACCATTTCGGCTAATCCGTGTTCATTAACTCAGGCTCAAATTGGTCCCAATCTGCATGGATTAACAGGGGTCTGCTGTACAACTACTGTAACGATCCACACCACACACATTTTTATAAGCACAATCTCAGGTTATGCTGATATAACCCATTTCTCAGGTGGTTGAAGCGTGTTATTGCTTACTTTAACTGTCTTTTCTAAATATAGTTTATGCATTAATGATGTTCACATTTTATGGTGTAGATTTCAAAATGATGTAATATTTTTAAAACATGTTTAGTTTCAAATTATGCTGATTTGCCTGTATACACATACATAATATAGACCCATCTCTGAATATCCCTTACTTGTTTAAACATAAGTCAGACATTGCATTATTTACAGTCAATAAACTGCTTGAAATATGAATTTAAATATAAATATTTCAAGCCTGCAATCCAAAAGTGTTGAATATTTACTTATCAATTTATTGTCAGGGTCTAATACTGTTAATTCCAGGTAAGTGTAAGTTGTTATAACTGTCTTTCTAACCCTTTGTCCACAGGTTGTTTGGATTTCGAACAGACCACAATGAGTGTAGAGAAACCACACGAGCAGGTAAGTATATAAAAAAAAAAATAATAATTATTGCTTTAATATAGGAAATGATACAATTCAATACAGCTTAAATTTGAGAATTTACAAAATCCCCCCCCCCCTTTCAAAACATTCGAGAACAAAAGCTATACTAAAAGCACTTAATACTGTGCACCAAATAAAACCACTAGAACCTTCCATTGTTAGCAGGCTACTTGTGACTTCAGGGTGATATTCTTGTTACAATTATTCCACTCTACACAATGCATTACCACAATCAGTCCCGAACAATATAAGCAGCGGTTCGGTGAAACAATAGTTCCAGTATATTCACCTGGGCCTCAAAAAGGCTTAGAAAACTCAATTTGTAGGACATGCACTTAATCTGCAAACACTGTCCCGGTAGAAACGCCAACAAGGAAAGGTAAAGTTGAAGGTGACCGATCCATGAACTTCCCAGTCCGTTTGATTGTTCCGGTGTAAGGCTCCCTTCAGGCTTGATTCCCCACCCCCCTCCTTTAACTTAAACAGAGTAGGACCTTGCGTCTCGGGCGTGTACAGGGAGCTGGCGGTCCGTCCCTTGGTTGGTGCCTGTTCGCTCCTCTGCAGCGTCGGTCATGGAGGTGGGTGCCTTGAAGGGGAGCAGTTCAACGCCTTGTCATAAACCACCATTAATAACGGTAACTATAAATGTTTCTGCCAGGTATCTTTACTTCTGAATCAACTGTCAAACGCCACAAAGCCCTTGGCATAATAATCTTAACAGTCTTCCTTTGGTCAAAAGAGCTGCACTTTAATAGCACTTTCAGGATGAAAGTCTTAGCTTTGCTAACAATTTTTGACCGGTCCTTCCATCGGGGCGCTGTGTCTTTTATCCTTCTGTATTCCCTTTTAGAGGCCCAAATAATCCTTGTTGTTACCATCCAGGTCTGTCTGTTAAAATGGCCAACTTCCTGTGTCCTCCGTTCGATTCCCCTGGAACCACACGCTGCCCTTCCTGTGATTTCAGTTCTTCTTTTATAATGGACTGTCAATGAAAGTTAATTGGTGCAAATGGAAAATACCTGGCTGCATTTAGACTTTGGGGAATGGGATTATTTTCTCTTTCTATTCACCCATGCTGCTGTACAAATAACACACACTTAACAAATAAATACATAACACAGCAATACAAAATAAGCAACAATGTGCCTCCCTTTGGGTAATAAACAAAATAAAATGTGAAACATAACAAGTGTAAAAAAAGAAAACCCAGAATACTAATAATAACTACAAAACATACTGTGTACAAACCCAACTAATTATAGTCACTCGTGACATTATCAAAAATGTTTAGTTTTTTTTTTACAGACATTGGCTTTGAAATGTCCTTTACAATGTGATGAGTAAACCGTGGCAATTGTACAATTTTGCAGATAAATAGCAATGCATCACTGACTTATTGGTAACAGCTGGCACTACATTTCATGTCAGTGTTGCATTAATTACATTGTATAAACATGGACACATACTTCCTCTGTAACAAATTTGTTCATCACAAGGATATCTAATTTAGGACACGAAGTTTGGTTCTTCTTTTGGAGAGAGTGTTTCCACAGAGAATTAAAGTGTGAGACACAGAGAAAAGATCAATACACATTTTGGCTTGAGCAATGCTATCAAATTGTGTATTGTGGTATTTCAACCCTGCATTGCTCAATTTTTCTTTATAGTGCTTTTGTAATGTAAAGCGATGCAAATGTTCTGGCAGGAGAACTCTGATCATTTGATTAACAGGACAATCTTTGAAACCATCACCAAAGGTCAAGCACACGCTGAACTGAGGCAGTAAATGTCAGATTTGGTTTCAAAGATTTTCCTGTTAATTGAGCGCTTGCCCCTGATTCCTTGGCGCATAAATGGAGCGAAGATGTTAGAAAAAAAAAAACACACTGCGCTTAAATAGTATTCAGAAGACCTGTCTTGTGCCATTATAGAGCGCCTGTTCCATCGCCACAGGCCGGCATAAATTTCGGGGCGTGGTATCATTAACATATTCGCTGTAGCGATTCTGATAACAGTGCAATGGGGTCTCAAATAAACAACTGAGCACTGCGTCAAGACCCTCTGAAACCAGGTTTATTTAGTGGTGTAATCAATAGCTTTAACAATTAAACACACTTTAAAAAGCAAAGTAGTCCTAAGTAGCAACTGCATTCATTTGGACTGACACAGAAAGAGGAAATCAAAGAAAGAAAAGTAAAAGAAAAAATGAAAAAATTGACAAAACACTAGAAACTAAACAATATGTGTAAATTTGATAATAAACAAATAAAAAATAAATAAATAAAAAATGAATTAAAAACATCCTCTTTTGCAGATACAATGGAGTACTACAGAGAACTCATGAATGAAAGACATTGGAGAGGCAGAACAATGAGGAACACAATACCTCGAAACAGAATCAATTGCGTAACCCTCTGTGAGCGAAATGTCATCAGCAGCTGAGATTTAAAAAAGCAAATAGTAACTGACATCTGTCACTTATGCAGGCAGATCTGGAAAACGTAAGTGAGATATAATAGTCTGCCTGTAGATGTAAAAGTGTCGGCCGCTTTAGCTTTTTACGCCTCTGGTTCCTTTCAAAGGACTGTAGGTTATGCTACAGGTATCAGTCAGTGTGTGGCAAGCCATGCTGTACAGGATGTGACTGCAGCTTTAGTGAAGCACGCAGGGGAATGCATTATATTTCCACAACAAAGAAGAGTTTTTTAGTTAAGTGTGGTTTCCCCAAAGTCCTTGGTGTCATTGATTACAGTGCAGTGTGCAGCTACAAGCACCTATACAGAATAGTCACCTTTACATAAACCTTAAAGATGTCCATTCTGTGAACGCGCAAGTAGTCTGTGATGCAAACAGCATCATCACACATGTGTATGCAAACGATCCCGGTTCATGACTCATTCATCCTTGCAAACTCACATCTGACAGCTTTGTTTGAGCAGGATGACCGTCTGAACGGCTGATTGACAGGTGACAATGGATACCCACTTAAACTTGGCATCCCATTACTCCTGCTGAACACGGGTATAACAGAGCCACCTCTGCTCGAAGTGTCACTGAGCGCACATTTGAAATACTAAAAATGCATTTCAGATGTGTTGAGCGCTCAGGTGGAACACTACAGTACAGTCCTGTGTAATATGTTTATTGCAGTTTATTTGGTGTGACCACCCTTTGCCTTCAAAACAGCATCAATTCTTCTAGGTACACTTGCACACAGTTTTTGAAGGAACTCGGCAGGTAGGTTGGCCCAAACATCTTGGAGAACTAACCACAGTTCTGTGGATTTAGGTAGCCTCAGTTGCTTCTCTCTCTTCATGTAATCCCAGACAGACTCGATGATGTTGAGATCAGGGCTCTGTGGGGGCCATACCATCACTTCCAGGACTCCTTGTTCTTCTTTACGCTGAAGATAGTTCTTAATGACTTTCGCTGTATGTTTGGGGTCGTTGTCATGCTGCAGAATAAATTTGGGGCCAATCAGATGCCTCCCTGATGGTATTGCATGATGGATAAGTATCTGCCTGTACTTCTCAGCATTGAGGAGACCATTAATTCTGACCAAATCCCCAACTCCATTTGCAGAAATGCAGCCCCAAACTTGCAAGGAACCTCCACCATGCTTCACTGTTGCCTGCAGACACTCATTCGTGTACCGCTCTCCAGTCCTTCGGCGAACAAACTGCCTTCTGCTACAGCCAAATATTTCAAATTTTGACTCATCAGTCCAGAGCACCTGCTGCCATTTTTCTGCACCCCATTTCCTGTGTTTTCATGCATAGTTGAGTCGCTTGGCCTTGTTTCCACGTCGGAGGTATGGCTTTTTGGCCGCAAGTCTTCCATGAAGGCCACTTCTGACCAGACTTCTCCGGACAGTAGATGGGTGTACCAGGGTCCCACTGTTTTCTGCCAGTTCTGAGCTGATGGCACTGCTGGACATCTTCCGATTGCGAAGGGAAGTAAGCATAATGTGTCTTTCATCTGCTGCAGTAAGTTTCCTTGGCTGACCACTGCGTCTACGGTCCTCAGCGTTGCCCGTTTCTTTGTGCTTCTTTAAAAGAGCTTGGACAGCACATCTGGAAACCCCTGTCTGCCTTGAAATTTCTGCCTGGGAGAGACCTTGCTGATGCAATATAACTACCTTGTGTCTTGTTGCTGTGCTCAGTCTTGCCATGGTGTATGACTTTTGACAGTAAACTGTCTTCAGTAACCTCACCTTGTTAGCTGAGTTTGGCTGTTCCTCACCCAGTTTTATTCCTCCTTGTGGCAAAGTGCCCCCCCCTGTGTATGTTATATGTTACGTGTTGTGTGTAAATGTTGGTGTATAAGCATTGGTACACAGGATATAAGCGGGTCTGTGTTTCACGTGTGTGTAAATTGTGTATTTGTATTTAGGCACGGGGATGGCACATCACATCACGTGCAAGTAAAAAGTAATAATATGTGAGCACGGGGAATTGCACTTTAATTAATTCACGTGCAGTTGTACCGAGATTCCAATTGAATGATTGACTAGCAATCGAGTCTTGGTACAACTGCATAAAAGCTGCATGTTTTCACTCACTGGTTGTTGGGTGTTCGGTGAGTGGAGAACGGGAGAGAGAGGAGAAAAGAAAGCAAAGTAAAGTAAAGTAATTAGTGTTTTCACTCACCGTGTTTGTCCGTTTGTCTGTTCACTGTTTAGTCTGTTTTGTTTGTCTCTTTATTTTGGCATATAGTGCCGTGTCCTGTGTTTTTGTGTTTAAAACCCTTTTATTTTCTGTTCTGTTCTGTTAATTATTAAATGCTGAGCGCGATCACGCGCTCAGCTTAACCAAAACTCCAAGTCTCTGTGTATTACTTCCTGGCTCTGGTCTGACACCACCCACTCCGGCCGTCTTTGTGACACAGCTGTTTCTGTTTCAGTTAATGATTGTGTTTCAACCTACATATTGAATTGATGATCATTAGCACCTGTTTGGTATAATTGTTTAATCATACACCTGACTATATGCCTACAAAATCCCTGACTTTGTGCAAGTGTACCTAGAAGAATTGATGCTGTTTTGAAGGCAAAGGGTGGTCACACCAAATATGGATTTGATTTAGATTTTTCTTCTGTTCACTCACTTTGCATTTAGTTAATTGATAAATATAATCTATTAACATGTCTATTTTTGAAAGCATTCTTACTTTACAGCATTTTTTCACACCTGCCTAAAACTTTTGCACAGTACTGTATATATATATATATATATATATAGAGAGAGAGAGAGAGAGAGAGAGAGAGAGAGAGAGAGAGAGAGAGAGAGAGAGCTGAGATTATTATTTTTTTGTATTTGAACGGCAAGAAATGTCTGTCAGTCAGAAATGGGAAATATGTATCACAACCTGTTTTGCCTTGTGCTGATTTACCACCTTGCCAGAAGCTGGCAACAGTTTCTAAATTAGCAATTGGAAACATAGCACTGTGTGGGATCTCTCTATATATAAAACAGAAGATCAGCACAGCCAGTCTTGTTCCCCTATTTACTTCCAACTGTCAAAAAGTCGAGGTTAAACTGTGCATGTGACACGGCACTAGCTGTCAAATACTGATCTCTACACACATGTGAAGTTGCAATGGCAGGCATTATTAAAAATGATGCATTGTCTACACAAGATTATTATTACTTTTCAATCGTAACAACTGTGTGGCATCCTTGTGGGTCAGCACCTGCATGAAAGACTTATGAACTTGGGCTGTGCACGAATGACTTATTCACTAAATATTAAAAAAAAAAATGATATATATCCTATTTACATGTTTTAGTCATGCTATTTGATTATTGATTTAAGAACCTTGCTATTATAGAAAGACAAATATAAATGTTGATGAATGCTTGCTTTTACTTAATTGACGTCACATTTAAGTTGAAATATTGATTGAATATTATCCATTGCTAAACTTGATGTACTGATTATTTTGACACTAGTTTTGACACTTTTAGTTTTGTACTGTATTACTGAGCTCACTTTGATAAAATGTATAGACTATATAACTGTGTTGTTGTGTTATTGTGTATTACTGAGCTCACTTTGATAAAATGTATAGACTTGTCACAAAGACGGACGGAGTGGGTGGCGTCAGACCAGAGCCAGGAAATAAACAACAGAGACTTGGGGTTTTGATGAAGCTGAGCGCATGATCGCGCTCAGCATTTAATAACACTATGTAACACAATTTTTGTTCCTGGGTAGTAAGTGTTATTTCCTAATTGCTTATGCCTCACAAGTATAGAAAATGGCTATTATTCCCCACAAACTTTGCTTTTGTGACCAGGACAGTGATATTTTGAAATTTACCCATTTCCAATGAGAAAATGGGCGAATTTGTGTCTTTTCGTTCACATAAAGTCAGAAAAAAACAACATATGAATCCAAATTAACATGTATTTATACTAAAGTAATACAAAAATAACTACAAAAGATTTAGAAGTGAGTAGTTTTTCGAGATTTACGATTATACTGTAAATCACTTTCACGAATCAGCCCCCAAATGTAGTCTCCCATCATGTTCTCGTTATACTGTCCTTCATTGACAGCTCATCCAGGAGCCTCAAAGCCGTGCTGCTCCATAATGGTAACAAGTACCCGTCTCTTCCCCTGGCTCACTCGGTGCACCTCAAAGAGGATTACAACAGCATCAAGACCTTGCTGGACGCCTTGAAGTATGATGAGTATGGCTAGGACCCCTGGAAGGTGCTGATGCCACCGCTGCACATCAAATTGGGCCTTATGAAACAATTTGTCAGAGCTCTAGATAAGGAGTCGGCAGCCTTCAAGTACCTTCAAGACTTCTTCCCTAAGCTGTCTGAGGCAAAGGTCAAAGCCGGTGTCTTCGTCGGACCACAGATAAAGAAGATCCTGGAGTGCAATGAATTCCCCAAGAAGCTCACTAGTAAGGAGAAAGCAGCTTGGAATAGCTTTGTCGCAGTGGTTCGGGGCTTCCTGGGCAATCACAAGACCGAAAACTATGTGGAGCTGGTTGAGACTGGTGAAGAACTACGGCACAATGGGCTGTAGGATGTCCCTCAAAGTCCATATCCTTGATGCTCATCTTGATAAATTCAAGGAGAACATGGGAGCGTACTCGGAGGAGCAAGGCGAGCGCTTCCACCAGGATATACTGGACTTTGAACGCCGCTACCAAGGACAGTATAACGAGAACATGATGGAAGACTACATTTGGGGGCTGATTCGTGAAAGTGATTTACAGTATAATCGTAAATCTCGAAAAACTACTCACTTCTAAATCTTTTGTAGTCATTTTTGTATTACTTTAGTATAAATACATGTTAATTTAGATTCATATGTTGTTTTTTCTGACTTTATGTGAACGAAAAGACACAAATTTGCCCGTTTTCACATTGGAAATAGGTCAATTTCAAAATATCACTATCCTGGTCACAAAAGCAAAGTTTGTGGGGAATAATAGCCATTTTCTATACTTTTGAGGCATAAGCAATTAGGAAATAACACTTACTACCCAGGAACCAAAAAAATAAATAAAAATTTGTTACACGGTGTAATTAAACAGAACAGAAAATAAAAGGTTTTAAACACAAAACAGGACACGGCACTTGCGCCAAAATAAATAGACAAACAAAACGCACTAACATTTAACAAACGGTGAACGGACAAACAAACACGGTGAGTACCAAACACTTATTATATTAATTTACTTTACTTTACTTTACTTTACTTTAACGTTTCTCACCGGTTCTCCACTCTCGAACACCCAACCCCGAGTGAGTGCTACGTGTCTCTATATATACTGTTGTGCTGGGATTCAATTACTAATTAGTTATTCACTTGAATCCCAGCACGTGAATTAATTCTGTGCAACCCCGTGCTCACATACTATTACATACTTTAAATGCACGTGAAGTGATAGTGCAATCCCGTGCCTAAATATAATTATACAATTTAAATACTCGTGCTGCACACACCCATTTATATCCCGTGCAGCCATCTCTATACACCAACATTTACACACAACACGTAACATACACAGAAATGCACACAGGGGTGGAGCACATTGCCACAAGACTATATAACTGTGTTGTTGTGTTATTGTGTATTACTGAGCTCACTTTGATAAAATGTATAGACTATATAACTGTGTTGTTGTGTTATTGTGTATTACTGAGCTCACTTTGATAAAATGTATAGACTATATAGCTGTGTTGTGTTATTGTGTATTACTGAGCTCACTTTGATAAAATGTATAGACTATATAACTGTGTTGTGTTATTGTGTATTACTGAGCTCACTTTGATAAAATGTATAGACTATATAACTGTGTTGTGGTGTTATTGTTCTACTGCGTTTCATTTTCTGGATCTTGAGCTTGGTTGGAAGTAATTCATAATTAAGAGTGCTAATTAATTAAAACTATTACACATATCAGCTAGTTACTTGATTTGGGTATTGTTGATTTATTTACTTAATTTTTTCTACACCCCCCTAGACACTTAAATATTGTCATCAGAATACAGGGACTGATTAGTTTCCAGGGGACTTAGTGTGAACCTAAGTTCTGTTACAGTAGTGTGTGTAGCCAAGGGAATAGTATTAGATCCCATGTGCTGAACCACAACTATTAAAGGGTGTCTAAAAATCCATAGAGAACAGCTGCAACAGATTATGTGTGTTCCCCTGTAGCCTGGAGTGTGTTCAATGAGTTCAATGCATGGCTTTTCCTATTGCGTGATGCGCACGCCATGAGTGCATCCTAACAGTAGCGACTCAAGCTCAGATCTACCTCGCTGGAGGTTCAAAATCTCTGACCTGCATTATCAATGTGATGGCTGCAAATTGTTTTTTTCAAATATGGATTTGTATGACAGACATGTGTGGTAAGTAATATTTTTGTAACTGTTTTAATACACAGCGATGTATTGCCTGCTATTGTGAAACTGCTCGCCCCTAACAGACTGTTCAATAACTGCTAACATAAGTTTATGAGGCTCCACGAGAGAGCACGCTGCTTATTGAATGCCCCCCTGGTAGACAAATAAGTGTTTTGCATCAATATCAATAGTCCAGCTGAATTTCCAGTAGCCACACGTAACTTGCAATAATTTCTACAAACTGGGTCACATTTCAAACCTGCAGCTTTTATATGTTACCATTCCTGTTTATAATTATACTCACCAGATCTCTGGGTCTATTTATTATACGTGTAAATAATGGAGCAGCACATTTTTCACGCAGTTAACCGCATCATAAGTAAAATACTTGTGCAGGACTCGCATACAGTAGTAATAAAAGCTTATTTATGCTTTATTTGCTATATAACGATAACGTAAGGCCTAATGATGTGATTCTAGGATGGTTGTATTGCCCTCAGGGTTTGATACCTTGAACTGCAGTGGAACGTGTTTTATGTAGGTATGCACTAGGAGATCAATTAGAGCCTATTGTGCCTGGAGGTTTAAGGCTGCCTACATCTGTCAGTTAATTTATGCTATGCTTCAGCATAAGTCTAACACCTTGACGTACTTCTGTAATCTTCCTTTTTTCCAGGAATTCCTTTGTTGACTTTGCAGAATGCTTAGGGTCATCATGCTACTGCAATACAAACTTCCGTCCAATAAGCCTTCTAGCACTGGGTAACAAATGAGAGTGCAACATTCATTGATCCTTCTACAATACAAAGGTTGCCAGTGTCTGAGGAAGAAAAGCAAGCCCATACCATCCCACAACCACCATGTTTAACACTGGGCATGAAGAACTTTTCTTAATTGTTCTCTCTTCCTTCAAATATATTGTTGCTTTCTTGGTGAAAAAAGCTATATTGTAGATTCATCTGACCATAAAATTTGGTCGAAGAAATCATTAGGCTTCTTCAAGTATAAAATGGGAAAACTCCAATCGCTTTCTTTTGTGTATTGTTTTTAACAAATGTTTGCATCTTGGTTTTCACCCATGGACATTCATCTTGTTAAGGTATCATTGAATTGTTCATGCGTGAATTTCTTGACCATCTTCTCAATTAATGTGTCAAATCTTTTGCAGTAATCCAAGGATTTTTCTGGGCTGCTCGAATGATTCTTCCAGATTTTGCAGAAATCTTTTTTGGGCAGTAGCTCTGCACAGGAAATTAAGGTTTCATTTTGTTTATATCAGTAATTGCCACTTCCTACCATACAGCTCGAGTGCTCAGCGAGGATGCACTGACATCCAGTTGATTGATTGGGGCTCAGTTAGGGTTTGGTTGACTGGGCACCCTGATTGGCTAGAGGGGTGTATGCCCCGCTCCCGACCATAAAGAGAGGTTGTGCTGAACACTCTCCCCTCCTCCTCCTATTGCCTCTACAGCATGTCTGCTCCGTGCATCCAGGTCTGGCAGAAAGGATCTGCATTTAGCTCAAGGGTTACCAGTGATGATGTCGCCTAGTCTAAAATGCGAGAGCAAAATAAAACAAGACCGTGGACAACAGCAACAAGTCAGCGTGTGTGTGATTCTGGATCGTCAGGACTGAGATCGATGGGTACGTGAACCAGGACATGTGTTTGTAGCAGGGCAAGTTGATGGGATCCAGTTACTCATCCCCAATAGTATAGCGAGTGTTCAGTTCAGCCTTTTATAATATCACCTGTGACTGTATCCATAGTGATTTGTACAGTATTCTATTGCTTTTTTCTGTTTCAAAGTGTACCAGAGATCTCCCCAAGCACTTGATTGGTAGCAGAAGATCTTCAGAAGATTTCCAATGGCTATCTTCTCCCCAGGTGGTAAGAAAAGGAAGAGTGACATCGGCATCATAGATGGAATTGCAAATACTATAATTACTTCACAGCTGCTGTGCATTGCAACTTATTCTTACTTAGAATATTGTAATTACTCTGTGAAGAAAGACAGATGTGTAGAAGCAGGTATCTTTCAAAATAAAAGGGTCAAACAGCAATTTCACTTACCAGTATTTCAAATTTAGTGATTGATTGTCAAGTGTATGTGAGAATGTGACAAGGATGACAGAGGTTGAGACTCAGAGACAGTTTGAAAGTTCAAAATAAAGTTTTTTTTTAATAAACAAAAATACAAAATAAACCGGCACAAGGGCCAAACAAAAAGGTTTCAAAACACAAAATACACAAAATAAAACTTACGGCTTCCAGGCTGGGCATTGCCTTCACTGGTTTCCAAAAACGAACAAAACAGAAAACCAGCACACACAGACGAACACTCTCTTCCTCTCTTTCTAGAACTCTCTAAATGGGAGGCTGAGGCCTCCTTTTATGCCAGGTGGCTGGATGATAATTGAATAATTAATTCACTGATTGCTCCCACCTGACACAATCAACCTGGGCAGGGAGGAGAATTTAACTCCTTCCCTGCCAGTATTTCTAAGGGCAGAGCCCTGCTCTGCCACAGGGGTTTTTAACAATGTTCCACAATCTAACAGTGTTCCACCATACATTCTCTAATAACTGGACTCTGACAGTCATCGTGACAGCCTTCTATCACTATATGGACTTGTTAATGCTGCCAGTCACTCATATTGCTAGATTTGAATTCAGGAGCCTGGTGCAGATTTGTACACTGTCGTCTTTAAGAAACTGAGCAAGGAGGCTTTTCACACATAGGGTTACCATATGGCTCCAGATTAACCGGACGCTTTGAGACAGACCGGGATTTCAAAATTCCCCCTAAAATTGAAAGTAATTCACGTATAAATGAGCTCCACCTTTGCTGAGATTAATCCTGCTGTGGTGGAATTGCTTGGGCGCAGCAAACAATTCGCACTGATCAGCTGCTTCTGATCAGATCTTAATGAACGAATAGCTAATTTATCGATAGAGCAACGAGATGATGATGCGATTGTATTTGCAGAATAATATGGGCGATTGAATTTTAACAAACAGAAAAAAATAGCGACTGGCTGCAATTCATTCTTAGTATAATACAATTATTTGACGCGCATCCGGGTATTTAAGCACCATTATTAATTGTAGCTAAGGATGGTTCATTTACACCTTCATTTATTTCAATTTAGGGGCAAGTTTGAAATCCCGTTCTGTCTCACAGCATCCGGTTAATCTGGAGCCACATGGTAACCCTATTCACACATGAACGATGAGCCAAATAAATTGAATATTTTGAGAGTTTGCATATTTCTGACTATTGCAATAAACTAGCTTTACAAAGGGCTTTTGATGCAGAACAAAGTCATGTACTTTTGAAACACACTTTCTGAGTTTTGTAATCTTTTTTTTTTTTTTTACAGTCATTGAAATTAAATGCTGAACAGTATTTTTAATTATAGTTCCACAATAAAATAACATTAATGTGATTTTAAGAAGTACCAAATTAGAAAAAAATGGTAACTGTTGGTTTATCAAAATGATGAAAACATTTTCAAGAATTCAGTCCAAAATGTCTATTTAAGATACAAATAAAGATTCACTTTTATTGTGACAAACTTGGTATGATGCTGTGAATATACTTTCTTATATTCATGAATCTTTCAGATATTCAATGCCGCTCCTAAATGCGTGCAGTCTTGCACTCTGACCGGCTTTCTCTTTATTGAGGTTACTCTTTTAGCCAAGATATTTTTAAACAATTGTTTTTGTATTTTGGAATGTTAATTATTACTTTACAACTGGTATACAAGAGTTTTTTTTGCTTTCCTGCACTTCCCAGCCACAAAATACTTATTTGACTAAACCCATAAAAATGATAAACTGATAATTTTATCCACATCATAGATTTCATTTCAACAAATGTGTGAACAATCTGATTTTGTCCCGGTTTGATATTTTCATCCCGGGCACTGGTTGGGCTGATGGAACTATTTTTCCGGTGGAGGGATATTGTTGCAACCCACCTGCTTCCAGTGCAAGTATATTTAAGTGGTTTAACATCAGCTGACTGGCACAGGAGCAGACACGTAAGCTTCACGTGAAAAGAACAATCAAAATTGCATTGTCTAAATGCAAGCGTGTGTTTTGTGAAGCCTAAACAGCCAGTCACAGTTGAAGCTTCAGCATGTACCAATAAAGAGTAGAGCAGGAGCGGGAACGGAACAAGACAATGGCTATGTTTCCAATGAAATATGAAAGAAAATAAATGTTTATGCAAATCTAAAATTCGATAAACGCAGTGTGCATTAACAGCAAGAAAATGGCTTTCCATTAAAAAACATTTCTAGCATATGAACCGGTCAACATGATGTCATGGGTGGGGCTATTTGCAAGAAATAAATATACCCTAAGAAAATTGTTCGCTAGGCCATTTCCATTGCATTTCTCTACTTTAAACAAACTAACAAAATATTTGCATTTGTGAATATCTAGCTAAACGCATTGGAACCCCATACTGAATCCAATCTAATGTGTAGGCCATTAAATGATACCTAGCATGTCCTTATACTAGGGCAAATTAATGAATCAGGCTTGTTACAATCAAGTGGGTGTCCCTTTTCAGCATCCTGCTGTAATATGATTATTTTCTCTTGTTTCAATTCATGAAAAAAATGCATTAGCATGCAGTTTATAGCTAAGATCAGAAGAAGAAAGGAGAGATACTCACATCATATTTAATGTTCAATATATTTAGCTTTAGTATTGTAATGTACAAAGGGTTAATATTATATTTCTATTTGTTTTAAGTATGCACGTGTACATTTTATGTTAATTTGTTTCTTTATCTATTTTAACATAACCTTTTAGTTTTATATATCCTATTTTAACAAGGCTTATTAACAGTGGGAGACAGGGTGGCAGTGGGTTATAATAGTATAATAACCCTAACATTCCCACATTTTTCTCCACTTTGAAGCACATTACCAAGTTACACCTCTAGCAGACACACTGCCACATTTTTCCGTGATTAATAGGATAATTCTAATGGTAGATGTGGCAAAGTGGTTAACATTGTGCAGGTGCAGGAATGCAGCTGTGATCAAGAAACAGACAGACAACGATAATCCAGGTGTAATGATATTTTATTTGTATTCCAATTGGTCTGATGACACAAAGACAGTAAATAATGACAATGCTAACAGGCAATACAGCGGCGTGTATTGCTCTGTTTTAATCCACGGGTTGGTCCCGAAATAATAACAGTCCCGTTCCTAAACACCCACACGTAACACAAAACACAAACACAAGTCCACAGTGAATGCTAGAGTTCTCGTGGTGTAATTACAGTTTATTCGTGAACAATGTGCAGTGATGTCCGGGTAAGTGCTGGCCTTTGGCGACATCTCCAGATCGTGTTCAGCCATCTAATAACAACAAACATATTTGTTCCTTAGACACGACAAAACAAAACAAACACTCACGATTACAATACACGTTCTCCTTCCGGTTCAGCTTTAACCATACAAAGGAACAGATGACTTCACTATGTCCCCTTTTGTACCATCATGACCCCTTGGTTAACTAGCGCAACCGTTCCTCCAATCCGCGGCTGCCACATCGTTTCCCTTCTGGGACGATGATTTGGTGTACCGTAGCTCCGCCCCCTTTCTAGATGACCACTTCCGTCTAACCCTGAGAATGAATTGTCTGGCCCTTTACACTGCGCCCTCTCAGGTCGGGAGGGAGATTCATCACCAAGAATCATTCTGTCTTTGGCACAGTACACCCTTACAGTTTACCATGTTTTACCATACCATACCATATTCTGTTCTTTTAGAATGTTTTGAAGCGTTTTTAATAATTTAAAAGGGCACTTCCAAAAAATAATAACTGTAATGGTTTTATAGTTCTATTTTTGTATTTTATGGAATGAAACCAGAAACATTTTCAGACCTGTATCTGTTAAATGACTTGCCAGTCTTGAATTACACTTTAAGAATAATGTCTTGCAGGAAATTAGAACAACAAAAGTATTCGTCTCATGAAAAATAAATAAATAGAAATCCAATAAATATGTCCCTGTATTGTGTGAAAAAAAAACTGTTCCTGTCATGGCTGTCTTGTAATGCTTGTTGCACTAGCTGACATTGTTAAGTCTATCTTGCCCCTCGATCACTAAACAGAACTATTTCTCCTTTTCCATTTGCAATACATATAATTACATTCATTGAATCTTTGGCCTGGCATACTTCCCAATGATTCTATGCTGAAGAACATTATTATAGATTGACGTGACTTTTATCTTCATGAGATAAAGCACTGACATCTGAAATCCTTGGGCTTAGGTGATGAGTGACCTGCCAGCCTCTACATCTGAGAAGTGTGAGGACTAGATGGGACTGTAAAGTAATTAAAATTAAAGAGATTTAAATAGGCTCCATTTTCTAAGTAACACTTTTTCCCTTTACATTAAAATTCCCAGTCAAAAATAAATAAAAAATATCCAGATGTTGTGGAATACATAATTCATGTATACTTCAATAGCACTGCAATTATTATATAGTTGGACTTTGAAGGTCGATATGTCATCCATTCCTGTAGATCTCGGAGGTTCTGAAGCTTTCAACATATGGCCCTCATTTTGAGATATGTGTAACACTGTTTTCCAACATCTTCTTCAAAGGAAACTGGCCTAAAGTATCAAACTTAATCAAAACATAGTTACATTAATACTTCTGCACTACTTGAAAGTAAAGATTGTTCATAAACAGCATTCCATTGATGTTATCAGAAAGATACAGGGTACAACTATAATACAATAATTGCTCTAGGCACTATTAACCCCACTGCAAGAATAGATTAAGCATTTGAATTGTTAATACAGAAACTAATCATTAGACTGCACATTAAGATAAACCGCTTTGTAATAGCAGCTCCATTAATTGGTTACTATAAAGGTTTTTTTTTCATCTACTTCACTGCTAACCTGCAGGGTAAAGATGTGGGTAGAGATATGTGGAACACTACACTGTGCGATTAATTATAACTGCAGTGAAGTACAAAATGGTTGTCTACGAGAATAGTCTGAAACCTGAATTATAGAACGACATAAGGGAGCAGACAATTATAAAAAAATGACAGTAAATTGCACAGAGCCAAACAGGTTCCGAAGTGTGTTAATAATCTCACTAATAGTAGATGCACTCACTCTAGTAACAGTTTATTTTCCAATAACTTATTGCAATCTACAGTGGCTTTCAAAAGTATTCACCCCCCTTGGACTTTTCCACATTTTATTGTGTTACAACATGGAATCAGAATGGATTTAATTAGGAGTTTTTGACACTGGTCAACACAAAAAAAGTCCATAATGTCAAAGTGAAAAATAAAATCTACAAATTGTTCTAAATCAATTACAAATACAAAACAGAAAATAATTGATTGCATAAGTATTCACCCCCTTGAGTCAATATTTGGTAGAGGTACCTTTGGCAGCAATTACAGCCATGAGTCTATTTGGATAAGTCTCTACCAGCTTTGCACATCTGGACACTGCAATTTTTTTCCATTCTTCATTGCAAAATTGCTCAAGCTCTGTCAAGTTGGATGGGGACCTTTGGTGAACAGCAATTTTCAACTCTTTCCACATATTCTCAATTGGATTGAGGTCCGGGATTTGACTGGGCCACTCCAGGACATTTACCTTTTTGTTTTTAAGCCACTCCAGTGTGGCTTTGGCTGTATGTTTGGGGTCATTTTCCTGCTGGAAGATGAATCTTCTCCCAAGTCCCAGGTCTCTTGCAGACTTCAGCAGGTTTTCCTCCAGGATTTTTCTATACTTTGCTGCATCCATTTTGCCCTCCATCTTCACGAGCTTTCCAGGCCCTGACGCAGAGAAGCATCCCCATAGCATGATGCTGCCACCACCATGCTTCACGGTAGGGATGGTGTTCTCAGGATGATGTGCGGTGTTAGGCTTGCACCAAACTTAGTGCTTAGCGTTGAGGCCAAAAAGCTCTATTTTGGTCTCATCAGACCATAGAATCATCTTCCACCTGGTATCCCACATGCCTTCTGGCAAACTCTAGCTGAGATTTGATGTGAGTTCTTTTCAACTGTTTTTTTCAACCAGGCTATTGTTGCCGTATGCACAGTGTCTCCCAGCTCAGCCGTGGAAGACTGTAACTCCTTTAGAGTTGTCATAGGCCTCTTGGTGGCCTCCCTGACTAGTGCCCTTCTCACCCGGATACTCAGTTTTTGAGGACGGCCTGTTCTAGAGAGATTCACAGTTGTGCCATATTCTCTCCATTTCTTAATAATGGACTTTACTGTGCTCCGGGGGATATTCAATGCCTTGGAAATGTTCTTATATCCTACCCCTGATTGGTGCTTTTGAAGAACCTTATTCCGGATTTGCTTTGAATGTTCCTTCGTCTTCATGATATAGTTTTTGTTAGGAAATGTACTAACCAACTGTGGGACCTCCCAGAGACAGGTATATTTAACCTGAAATCATGTGAAACACCTTAATTGCACACAGGTGGACTCCAAGACAATAAAGACAATTGGTTGCTCCAGAGCTTATTTAGGTGTGTCATAGCAAAGGGGGTGAATACTTATGCAATCAATTATTTTCTGTTTTATATTTGTAATTAATTTAGAACAATTTGTAGATTTTATTTTTCACTTTGACATTATGGACTTTTTTTGTGTTGATCAGTGGCAAAAACTCCTAATTAAATCCATTTTGATTCCATGTTGTAACACAATAAAATGTGGAAAAGTCCAAGGGGGGTGAATACTTTTGAGAGCCACTGTATCTTGGGTCCCATGAAGGAACTTCCATCTTGCTTTATATCGAAGGTGTTTTATAGTGATGATTTTGTGAAATTGTAGCTCAATACAGCATTATTTGTATTACTATTATAATACACAAACCTTGCTTTGCAATTTGAATGTTGTAGTACTGCCCTTATTATCTTAAATACAAGTATATTATGTTCTATCTGTACAGAACTTATTACCTCCAATCATCATGCAAAGTGCTAGAATCTTAAAACCAAGGCAGAACAGAACATTCTCTATTCCATAAATGGTAGAGTGAAATCTGCTTAATATCACTCCAGTTAATATCACACCCTGCTTATTATCATCAAATTGAAATGTCCCACCCACAAAATACTGTAATGTGAATCAATGGAACAAGCTCCTGATAATATCACTTTGGTTAATGTCACACTCTGTTTAATATCAAGATGTAACAGTCATACAATTGATTTTCACCCACTTAATACCATTTCAAAATGCCTGCATCCACTGGCCTGTATTTTGACACATTCTGTACACACCATACTCAACAGCTTGACTCGTGGAGATTTGAAGTGTGTGTTCAGTGCTTTTTTGACTTGAATATTAAAATAAAGTTGCAAACAAAAATATTTAAACTGCCATGGCTGAAATAATTGCTCTATCCGAGAAAAGAGAGAGAAAAAGAAAACTCTTGCTTACAAATTTTCTTCGCACCTGTCAACGATCTCAAAGATTCTTAAAAACTGGAATGCAATTTTGAGTGCCTATCACAACTCTGAAGTTGTTTAAAAATATGTCTATGAAGAGGGCTTCTGATTTTCGGTGTTTCACCCCAACTTTTCTACTCTTCAATTAAAAATGCAAATGATACCTATTAAGCCATTCGTGTATCTCAATCACAACTGAGAAACGTGCTAATAGTAAAATTGATTTAATTTATGTTATTTTTCTTTCTATAAAACAACTAAATGTGCTTTTAAATCTTAAGTCTTACTTTTTCATTTAAAAGCAGAAGCAACTCATCTGTATTAATGGGGGGGGGGGGGGGGGGGCAAAGGTAAAGAATTGCCGAGCAAAGCTCTGGTAAACCGAATTTTTACTGTTCAATCTTTTTCAAGTTACTGTTTTTGTAATAGTAAACCCACAAAACTGGGCAGGTGTTTTAGCATAAAATATAGAATATCTACTAACTGAGCATTTATTAAGTACAAATACAAGTAGCACAAAATGGCAGAACCAGTTCCAGTGGCATATCTGCACAATGCTGTACAGTAGAACATAAGAAAGTTTACAAACGAGAGGAGGCCATTGTCCCCTCTTGCTCATTTGGTTGTTAGTAGCTTATTGGTCCCAGAATCTCATCAAGCAACTTCCTGAAAGATCCCAGGGTGTCAGCTTCAACAACAATACTGGGGAGTTGGTTCCAGACTCTCACAATTCTCTGTGTAAACAAGTGCCTCCTATTTTCTGTTCTGAATGCCCCTTTATCTAATCTCCATTTGTGATCCCTGGTCTTGTTTCTTTTTTCAGGTCGAAAAAGTCCCTTGGATTGACATTGTCAATACCTTTTAGAATTTTGAATGCTTGAATCAGTTCGCCGCATAGTCTTCTTTGTTCAAGACTGAATTGATTCAATTCTTTAACTCTGTCTGCATATGACATGCTTTTTAAACCCGGAATAATTCTGGTCACTCTTCTTTGCACTCTTTCTAGAGCAGCATTATCCTTTTTGTAACGAGGTGACCAGAACTGAACACAATCTTCTAGATGAGGTCAATGCATTGTAAAGTTTTATCATTACTTTCCTTGATTTAAATTCAATCACTTCTCACAATATATCCGAGCATCTTGTTGGCCTTTTTTTTTTATAGCTTCCCCACATTGTCCAGATGAAGACATTTCTGAGCCAACATAAACTTCTAGGTTTTTTTCATAGACTCCTCCTTCAATTTCAGTATCTCCCATATGATATTTATAATGCACATTTTTATTGCCTGCGTGCAGTACCTTACACTTTTCTCTATTAAATGTAATTTGCCATGTGTCTGCCCAGTTCTGAATGCTGTCTAGATTATTTTGAATGATCTTTGCTGCTACAACGGTGTTTGCCACTCCTCCTATTTTTGTGTTGTCTGCAAATTTAAGAAGTTTGCTTACTATACCAGAATCTAAGTCATTAATGTAGATTAGGAATAGCAGAGGACCTAATACTGATCCCTATGGTACACCACTGGTTACCTCGCTCCATTTTGAGGTTTCTCCTCTAATCAGTACTTTCTGTTTTCTACATGTTAACCACTCCCTAATCCATGTGCATGCATTTCCTTGAATCCTTACTGTTTTCAGTTTGAGAATTAATCTTTTATGCAAGACTTTGTCAAGCAGGTTAGTTAGACACGATCTCCCTTTGCCAGGTTACTGTTACCATATAGATAATTTATATTTTGGATCTTATTATAGTTTCCATAAGTTTACATACTGTATAACAGAAGTCAGGCTTATTGGTTTCTAGTTACCTGGTTCAGTATTGTCTCCCTTTTTGTGGATCGGTATTACATTTGTAATTCTCCAGTCTGTCAGTACAACCCCAGTGTCAAGAGACTGTTGCATCTTAGTTAATGGTTTGTATATAACTTATTTCATTTCTTTGAGTACTATTGGGAGGATCTCATCCGGACCAGGGGATTTGTTTATTTTAAGAGCTCCTAGTCCTTTTAACACTTCTGCCTCTGTTATGCTAAAGTTATTTAGAACTGGATAGGAATAGGTCGACATGTGAGGCATGTTGCCCATATCCTCCTTTGTAAAAACTTGTGAAAAGTAATCATTTAATATATTTGCTATTTTTTTCTCTTTGTCTATGATTTTGCCATTTGTATCTCTTAGACATTTAACCTCTTCTTTGAATGTTCTCTTGCTGTTATAATATTGGAAAAGTTTTTTGGAATTGGTTTTAGCTCCCTTAGCAATGCTCATTTCTATCTCTCTCTTGGCCTTTTTAACTTCCTTTTTGACTTGTGTTTGCAGTTCCAAGTACTCTTTCTGTGTACTTTGTTCTTGGTCCCTTTTAAACGCTCTGTAAAGTGCCTTTTTTCTCAGAATATTTTTTCAGTACTATTATTCCAACAAACAGTGCTAAACAAGTGCTAAGCAAACAAACACAAACAATAACATGTGTAACAAGTGTGTTTATTTAAGCTAATGACTAAAATAACGTGTGCTTATTTATTGAATTGAATGACTGTAGTGATGTGTGCTTAATTATTTATAATTGTTGTATAACGTGTGTTTACTTGTTTAATATAATCATTTAATATTACATTCTTTGTTTACACTAAGTTAATATGGAGAGTTCCTTTTCTATCACTGGGTTTGTTTAATTACTTACACTTTGTATTGTCACAGCCCTCCCGTTTAAGTTATCAACAGCACCTTTCCCTCATTACCTCTCTCATTTCCAGGTGAAGCGTTCCCTGTTAAATAGCCCACAGTCACTCACCTCGAGAAGCACAGAGGATCTCACAGTACAGCACAAGGAGCACAATCACCACCACCACCAACAAGCAAGCAAGCAAGCAAACGTTGGCTTCAGAGTCATTCCAAACTGCAGAGCGTGAGTTTGTAGCTTTGAAATAGACTTTGGTACAGCCTTTGAACGGCTTCGGGTTCGTAAGATACCTGCCTGCTGATTGACGTAACCGTCGTGAGCTTAGTTAAATAGGTACCGTATATACGCATTCTAATTACCTTTGCGATCTTGTGGTCCTGTCTGTTTGTATTGTAAATCCTCCTGCTTCTGTGTTGCTGGTAGAAAAGATTTTACTGTATTTTTAATTGTATAGTATTTTATATTCTTTAATGAATAGGTGCACCTGTTTAAAACTATTATTTGATTGTTAGATTGTAGTAAAAGTAAAGACCTATATGCTTTATTTTTAGCCCTTATCTTGTATGTGTGTAGTGCCTGTTAATAATTTGTTTCTTATTTTATAATAAAAAAAATATTGTTATATTTGCAATCTGTCTCTTGCCTGGTGCATTGTGGGGGAGGGGAACACAGACATAGACCTGTTTTGCTTAGTAAAGAACCTAGCAGGGAACTTTATATTATTTGGAGGTCTTCTGTCCTATATACAGAAGTGGCGTGGTTGGCCTACAGGGTGCACCCCCTTTAGGTAGGGAGGTCACATTACATCACAGGCAGTAACCAGTGTTTTGCATGTACCCACACCCTCCTGACAGTCTTGGCAGAGTGACAGATGTGTTTGTTAGGCTGTAGCATAATAAAAGATGTTTCAATTTAAAACACAATAGGGTGGAGTGAATGTTTCCAATGCAAAGTTTTAATTTAGTGACAATTTTTTTTTTTATTATTCTAAAAGCTCATATTAATTCAGTAGAGTGCAAAACTTAAAACCAAGATGGCCACCGGGCAGAAAATGTAGTCAAATTTGGTTTAAAACTTTTAATTTTTTGTGTATTGTCATTTTAGATATGTTCAAGTTAAGTAAACACTATTGATATAAGTCTGCGTTATTGGCGGGGGACCAAGAACATCGATGGCCACCCTCTCCATGGGCTCACCTACATTATACTGCATTGGGGCTCACGCTCTGTGTTGAGGCCCTTTTTGCGCCGTGCAGGTGTCACAGCAACAGCACCAGCTCTCCACATCCCTCCTGCAGCGAACCCAATTAAGCCGGTGGAGCAGCGTCTTGGTAATGCCAAAGTGGCCAGCTGTGGGCAGGTTGTGTGCAACTCTCAAGATGGAGGACTGGATGGCACTGGGTGCCACCAACTGCCACATGGTGTGGTCTCCTGCTGGCGTCTGCCACTTTTGGTAAAACACACCTTCCTTCATCTCCAGACGGTCCCATTGAGCCCATACAGCCTTCACCAGCGATCCGTGTGGGGCAACCTCTTCCCAAGTAGGCCATTGGTCTGCTTGCTTCCACCTCAGCAGGGGTGCAATGTCCTCATCTTCATTGTGCAGTTTGCCAGCTGCTCCCACATCCACTCTTCTGGTTCCTGCACTGTTGTCTCCCGGTTGGCATGGACCTGACAAGCCTCCCTTTCTATCTCCTCCCTTTGTTGACAGTATTTGCACTCTGCCTTGAGGCAGGGGTGATGAGACAAGCATCAGCAATGCTGTAGTGACAGCCTGGGCAATGCAGCACTTGGAAGCCGTATTGCTGCAGCTTCTCCAGCCGGGTAACGAAAGCTCATCAGCCACTGGAGTGAGGCATGGTCTGTCCTTGCCACGAAGGGCTGCTCACACAGATAGGGGTGGAATTGCTACACTGCCTTCACCAGAGCCAGATGCTCCCACCTTGTCATGCAGTAATTGCGCTCTGGCTTGTTGAGGGTCCGACTGTAGAAAGCCACCACTTTCTCCCCCTTCTCGGTCTCCTGGGAGAGCGTTGCCCCTGGCATCACTATCTAAAATGACGGTGCAGCCTGGGATGGGGTAGGCTAACACTGGGGTAGTACTGCGGGCTTGTTTTAAAGATTTGAAGGCCTTCTTGCACTCCTCCGTCCAAACAAAACTCTGCTTGGCCTCTGTAAGCCTATGCAACGGCCGTGCCACTGTGGCAAACCCCCGGACGATCCGTCAGTAATACAAAGTCAATCCCAGGATGCTGCGCAGCTGATTGACATTCTTGGGCCAGGGCCACTTCCGGACGGCATATACTTTCCCCGAATCGGTAGAGACCCCTTCTCTGCTCACAACATGGCCTAGAAATGGGGTCTTCCTTTGGAAGAGATTGCACTTGACTGGGTGAAGTTTCAGCCCAGCACGACGTAGGCATTACAACACCAGCCGCAGGTGCTTTATTTCCTCTTCCACAGTCCTTGTGTGGATCAGGATATTGTCAAAATAGACGAGACACAATGTCTTGGGAAGGCCATCAAGGACTCGCTCCATCAATTGCTCAAAGGTCACTGGGGCATTGCAGAGCCAGAACGGCATGACGGTAAACTGCCACAGCCCTTGGCCCATACTGAATGCCATCTTTGGCCATGATGCTGGCTCCACCTCCACCTGCCAGTATCCGCTCTTTAAGTCTAGTGTGGAGAACCACTGAGACCAGGCCAAAGCATCCAGGGTGTCATCGATGCGGGGGATGGAGTAAGAATCCTTCATCGTGACCTAATTAAGGTGGCGGTAATCAACACAAAACTGCATGATGCCATGGTGCCAACACCACCGGGGACACCCATGGGCTGTCGGAAGGCTCAATTACTCCTGTCTCCCGCATCTCCCGTATGAGACGCTCGGTTTCCTCTTGGCGAGCCCAGGGCATACAGCATGGTGGCTGTCAAAGGCGGTGGAGTGGCCGGTGTCGATGCAGTGCTGGACCCAATCTGCGCATTTGTTGTCACCCTTCCCTAGGGGAAAGGCATCCTAAAACTCCTGCGCCAGATAGTGCATGGCTCTCTGCTCCTCCTCATCCAGGCAGCAACTTCCCCTGTGGCTCATCTCAAGCATTGCCTGTGTCATGTGCCCGGAGACACATGGCTGCAGCGGCTCCTGTTGTTGTCTCACCAATCCAACATGGAACTGCTGACCCCAGGGCTCCAAGATCAGTCTGTCCTGGCTAAGATCCAGGCAGCTTCAGGTGGCGCGCAGGAAGTCAATGCCCAGGATCAGCTCATCTTCCACTTCAGTGATCCAGGCCTCATGCCTAACGGACATCTTCCCCACCTCAAACTTCAAGGTCACAGCTCCCAGCACTGGAGCTGGTTTGAAGTAGAAGTTTATATAGGGTATGGTAGGTAAGGCTGTTAATAGCTGGATTAATTCAAACAAGTGAAATAGAATAATAAGTGCAATAAACAATTAGTGACAGTAATTAGTACAAAAAAGTTTCCCCATAACTAAATTTGATCACTTGTTGTAAACCACACATCTTTCGGTCTTGTGGTGTGTTAAAGATGACTGGATATTTGTGATTGTACCATTGCTTTGTAAAATAAGAAACACAGGTAAGGCAATTGTTTCTTTAGACAACACTATAATGAGAGTATGCTGTTTACTGTAATGTATTGAAGTGCTACTTGCATCAAAAAATGTTTGTTCATGGAATGTAAATTGTCTTATGCAAATGAAGGGTTTAGCTCATTAAATAAAACAATCATTTTACAGACTAATTTCCTTGACCAATTGGGAGTTTCTAATTTTTTTCTACAGCGTAGCTGCACAATTTCAAGTTTTCAATTGGGGTTGTGCAGTTCAATCACACAGTAGCCTGTGTGGACACATGAAGAAATGACAAATATTGAATTTGCACTTATCTTTAATCTGTAACAAATCCCTCTGTTTGATTTAGAATCTAGAGTTTAAGCACTTTTTTTTTTTAACGTAACAAACTTTTATTTTCAATCACTGCTCCTTGGAGGTTTGTACTGGTGACAGGGTATGTCTGATAAAACAGAAAGGCTATTTTAGAGGTATTGTTCAATGCACATGTGTGACATTGCAAACACTCCTTATAAAGGTTTACTATAAAAAGCATATCAAAGAGTAATAGAGAAAAATTGACAGTAGCAGGTGATTTAAAAAAAAAATAACAAAAGGTACAGTGTTTCAAAGAATAGCATAAAACCATTAAAAAAGGATCATTTTAGTATCTACCCACTTAGCTGCAGCTGCCAGGCAGCATGAATACTGCAAGCGTATGCACAAAATACAATCTCTCTGTACTGTGCTATACCATTGAACAAACAACAAAACCTGATGGCAAAAATAATGCCTAATTTATATATGGCAAGCCCACTGGTTTCTTAAAAGGCCTGTTTCTTTCTGGATTGTCCTATTAAAGTATACAAGAGTACTTGAGGCTGGAGGCTATCGAGCTAAAACAGACAATTTCCAAGCATTAACCTTCTGCCAAAATCAATCTGGCGGTTCTTGGTTATAAATGATATCCCATTACATGTCAGTTGGTACAGGGATATGCATTTTGATAGCATCGTAATCCTGTTAGCTTTTGGCCAAGAGGTTTAGGGTCAGCCTATCTCTTAAATCCCCAGCTGGGAGATTGTATGGGCTACATTTTTTTATAACTAGACTATTACAAAACTGCAACATGTATTGTTAAGACAATTTCAATAAAAAAAAATTAACTGGAAATTAGGCCTTAGGTATGGATGGCCTCAGCTGGCTAACATTAAAATTGAAAACTAGATGCTGGGAAGTAAATCTACAATACATAAAATACATCTATAAATGTGTAATAGAGATTTAAGGTTTTATAAACAATATAATAAACAATAACAATAATAATAATAATAATAATAATAATAACAGGCTGTAGAACGTTAGGTTACCGTAACCCTGGTTCCCTGAAAGAGAAGACGACCACCAAAACATTCCGTATGGGATATGCCTGCTTACTGGTAGGTATTCACTGAGCTGTCTATACCAGAGCTGCCGATAGGCCCCTTCCTGGATGATATCCTCGGTCCCGCCTACTGAGGGGTTAAAACTGTCATTTTTGCATCAAACCCGTGAGGGCGACCGATACGACCTTGCGGTTGGTGATCGTCTTCTCTTTCAGGCAACCGGGGTTACGGTAAGTAACCTAACGTTCCCTTTCAATTTGAAGACGACCACCAACACAATACGTATGGGAAATGTATACCAGAACCATGGCGAGGGAGAAGGAACGGCAGCATATGAGGGACACATCAGAACCGCCTAACCCAAGGTTAGCAGTGTGAGCGTGCAACCTCAAGAACCCTCGTGCCTAATGAAGGCAGTGAAGGATTTATGACGGAGAACGTATGTGGCATAGCCCAGCTAGCCGCATTACATATATCAGACAACGAGGCCCCTCTAAGAAGGGCCCAAGATGTAGCCAACCCTCCAGTGTAATGTGCAGCTACCCTCCTAGGTGGGGGTAAGCCAACACCATCATACGCAGTCTAGACTGTGTCCGCAATCCAATGTTACAGTCGCTGCTTTGAGAGGGGCTGTCCTAGGGTCCATATCCTGTGACAGACAAAGAGCTGGTCAGCATGACACAGAGCTCTTGTCCTATCCACGTAGCATCTCAATGCCCAGACTGGGCAGAGGAAATTCAATCTCCTATCCTCCCCCGAAGAAAACGGGGGTGGATGGAATGATTACAGTGGAAGGCTGTAATCACCTTGGGGAGGAAAGCAGAGTTTGTATGCAGTGACACCCTGTTGCCATTGTCCCAAATCCGCATACAGGAGCTGTGCACCGACAGCGCCTGCAGTTCACTGACCTGCTTAGCGGAGGTGATAGCCAAGAGGAAGACTGTCTTCATAGACAGATACTTCAACTCTATGCAGTATATGGGCTGAAACAGGGCGTCGTGAGAGCCTCCAGTACAATATCAAGGCTCCATTCGGGGAGAAAGGCCCTCCTGAGAGGGCGTAACCGCAGAGCTCCTTTAAGAAACCGGGTAACCAAATCTACGGGGTCATGGCACGCTGAAATAGCTTCTAAATACACCTTCAATGTGGAAGGTGACTGTGGCGGAGTGTCCCGCCCCTATATATTATTTGTATTTTTGTTTGCGGCGCAGTTCAAAGCGCAGGGTATTTGTTGTTGTTTTTATATTTTAAAAACCTCGTGAGGATGCGTGGCTGATCAGCTACTAATTATTTAACTAGCTGACAGTCACGCATCCTTACTAAACTCGTGCAGACTGTGGCCAAGGGGTAATAAGATAATTAACAGCTAGTTAACCCCTTGGCCAGAGTATAAGAACCTGCAGCTGTCCGTGCTGTGGGAAGAGTGTACAGAGGAGAGTACGGGGAGCGGAGAGAGCGAGGAGAGAGAAATTACATTTAAAAAAACAACTGCTAAGTATCGTGCTGGTGCTGAAACCAGCACGCTTATTTGTTTGATTATTTGTTTGGCCAACGTGCCCTTTTGTTTTGTAGCGTTTTGTTGTTTGTTTGAATCTTTTGTTTTGTATTATTATTTATTAAATACGCTGACCACAGTAGCTTTCAGCTTCACCCGCCCATCCATTGTTTTGTTTCTGGTACTTCCTGGTCCGTGACGTCACCACACACGCCACTCAAAAAAAGTGCTCGGTCACAGTGACCTACCAGCATCAAGCAGTTCTTGAAGAAACTGTAAGATAAGTGGCATGGGGCAAGAGACTGGGTCATGACTTCTAGTCAGATACCAATTCTGAAAATACTTCCACTTGTAGGCGTACAACGACCTAGTAGAATCCGCCCTAGCATTCTGCAATGTACCCACAACCGCGTCTGATAGCCCTAGGGCTAACCAGCAGTCCCTTTCAGGGGTCAGACCCATAGCTGGAACCTGCCCGGTTTCGGATGTCAGAGAGTGCCTCTCGTCTGACTGAGGAGATGCAGGCGAAGCAGGATCTCCCAGGGCTGGCCTTGCAAGAGCTGGCACAGGGTCGAGAACCAGATTCTCCTGGGACACCTGGGGGCCACTAGGAGAACTGTCACCTTCTCTAACCAGATCTTTTCCAGAAAGGCCAGGAGCAACGGTATCGGCAGGAACGCATGTATGAGCGCTCTGGGCCACTCGTGGGCTAGGGCATCGACACCAAGTGGACTGCCTAAGTGGTGGAGGGAGTACCACAGTTGGCAGTGTGTCGTCTCAAATACGACAGAATCATTCCCAAATGCGCTCTACCACCTGAGGGTTGAGCCACCACTCTGACAGATGCGCACCCTCCCTCGAGAGGAGGTCCGCTGTCCAGTTCACCACTCCAGGAATATGAGTCGCTCGTAGGGACAGCAGGTTCCTTTGAGCCCATGTCAAAAGCCAGAATTCAATGTGATGCAACCCCGGAGACCGTAGGCCACCCTGGTGGTTGACGTATGCCGCCACTGCTGTGTTGTCCGTCTGGACCAACACATGTGTTCCCTGCAGCACCGGGAGGAAGTGCTGGAGGGCAAGGAAAACAGCCTGCAACTCCAGCATGTTTATGTGCAGGGACGTCCAGTGGCCCGACCAGGATCCGCAGACTCCTTTGCCTTCCCAGACCACCCCCCAACCCAAGTTGGAGGCATCCGTTGTCACCACATGCCAGTTTAACACCACTCTCATCTACACACCTTCGCGCAGGTAAGAGGTCGACCTCCACCAGTGCAGGGCTGCTGAGCACGTGTGAGACACTGTCAGCAGAAGGTGTCTGTTGCGCTTGGGATGTAATCGAAATGCATTCAGCCATGCTTGCAGCGGGCACATGCAGAGTAAACCCAGCTCGTTGGCTGATACAGCTGTGGCCATCAGACCCAACAGTTTCTGACACAACACCGAAGTAACTTCTGATCCCTGTCGAAACAGGGAGAGGTGACTTCGAATAGCTGCTACTCTGTTGTCCGACAGGTATGCGTGCATCGTACTGGAGTCCAGCAGGAGCCCCAGGTACGTTGTGCACTGCACCAGTGTAAGCCGACTCTTTGCATCGTTGATGGTGAGGCCCAGCCTCGCCAGATGCTCTGTCACAACCGCTGTGTGGGCTACTGCTCACTGTCACCACTGGGAACAGATCAATCAGTCATCGAGACAGTTCATTACTCTGATCCCCTGCAACTGCAAGGGGGCCAGGATAGTGTCTACGCACTTTGAAAACGTACAAGGAGCTAACAAGAGGCTGAACGGCAGCATAGAGAACTTGTAAACGCTTCCTTGAAAGGTAAAGTGGAGATACTTCCTGTGCTCTGGACGAATGGGAACGTGAAAATACGCATCCCATAAGTCTGCGGTGGTGAACCGGCCGGACGGACTGAAAAATGCGACAGTGAGTCAGCATCTGGAACCTCCTTTCTTTCAAGAACCCGTTGAGGAACCTCAGGTCCAGGATGGGGTGGCATCCTTCTTGGGCACCAGAAAATACCTTGAGTAGAACCCATCTCCATGGGAGGTGGGGTCTACGAGACAGATGGCTCGCTTGCACAGCAAGGCGGCCACTTCCTTCTGAACTGCCGAGACCTGGTGAGGGTCTGTCATGAAAGAATTCGTGACGCCTCGACCGTGATGCAAGTGCTTAGTGCAATGAGCACTGTGTGCACCAAGTGTGTACCGTGCTCCCTTACACCGAGCGCTGCGTGCACGGAGCGCCACGTGCACAGATTGCAGTGAGCATCAAGCGTACCATGGCGTAACCTGCACCGAGGCGCTAACACCGTCCGTACTGCGCTCTGTGGTCGCAGCGAGTGCCGCGTCTGCCAGGCACCGCGGTACTAACGCCATGTGCATTTAACCCTGTGCGCACCGAGTGCACCAAGCACCATGCGCACCAAGCACTGTTTGCACCGAGTACTGCGTGCACTGAGCACGGGGCATCGCGTGCACTGTGTGCACCGAGGCACCGAAGAACCAGGGGCTGAGCGTGCACCGAGGTACCAAAGCACCGGGGGGTAGTTATGCAGCAGTGCCTACCCTAACTGTCTGTGGTCACACACCTGGTCAGTGTGCAGCGTACACAAGGGAGACACAAGGGCTGAAGCCGCGGCAGGCAAGCTGAAAAGCAAAACACAGCAAAAACAGTTGGGGGGGGGGGCACACTGTTATTGTTTGTTGTTATGAAGGCCTGACACACCAAGGTGGGTGGGCCAACACAGACGGCAAGGTCTACTCTACAACGGGACAAACAAGGCCCAGTCCAGCTGCCCAGACGGCTGGTGGAATCACTCGACAGCTGGGATGCGGCGAGGCCTAGCCCCCGTGGAGGAACTGAGTTCTCCCAAAAGTGTAGACTACAAAAGATGTACACATGCACTCCTTTAAATCAATACTGCACAGGCAGTCGCTCACACATGACAGACAGTAAGGAAAGGCAGCCTGCAACGCAAGCGAGCAGGCTGCTGAAAGAAGGAGGAAAGAAATTTTGGAGCCACTGATTCCAGGAAAATGGCAAGCCAGCTTTCAACACGAATGCAGGGGAACTGCAGTCGTCTCAGAAAAGCTCTTTTTCACAAAACGCTCAGTTCAACACAGGCAGGTCTTACCTTACCGTCTTGAGAGGCAAAAAGAGGAATGGCTTCCGTGGAATGACAGCTTTAACCCCTTGGTAGGCAGGATCGAGGATGTCATCCAGGAAGTGGCCTATCGGCAGCTCTGGTATAGAGAGCTTAGTGAATACCTACCAATAGGCAGGCATATCCCATACGGAATGTTTTGGTGGTCGTCTTCGAATTGAAAGGGAACTACAGTATTATTAAGATCATGTAACAGGCGTTTATGGGAAAATTGCTTTATTACATTACAAAATACATGAGGTTTATACTGGTAATATGTCACGAAAAGGCTAGTTTAATGATTTGTTTTTCCTTGTAAATAAGTGTTAAAATAATGTTTTATAAACAGATCCTTAAGTGTGAACCTATTTTTTAAAAACTTAAAAAAAAACAAAAAAAAAAAAACATGACAGTCATTTTCCCCAAAGCTACACCTCATTGTAAAAGTCTGAAAGCAAGATATGGCTGAGATGCATTTGACAAATGTGTGTACAACACAGTCTCATTTCATAATGGTCCTAATGAGGAGAATGTTCAAGTTTACCAATAAAGAGCAGGGTCTTAACTCAGAAACGCAACCAGCTACTAGTTTTAAATGTGGTTCAGTGTTTAAGAGCTCATTAAGATGATGCTTTAAGTAATCCCAGAAGATTATAGTATGCTGCGTTATCTTTCATTTCCACTAACAATGCCTGTCCTTTTGACCTTTTTGCATTAATTGAGAAGTTAAAGGTCCATTATTTAAGATAGTGATGTTAATGATGCAGATGCATCTGCAGATTGGTGGTCTGAGGCTAACAAAATGCATTCTCATTAGGTCCCTAATGGTCAGAAGAGAGATACAACCTTATCATTCTTGTCACAGGTGTATTTGAACTTGCAACAGAAACTGTTACCCTTTTTTATCCTTATTATTATTTTATTGTCATGTTAAAAAACATCTTGGGTGGTTATTTGTTGTAAAACAGTACCTCTGGTACAAGTTGTTTGATACTTGAAATTAAAGTACCTGGTCATTTCATTGTTGATATGTGTCCATTAAGAAAACAAATCCACAGATATCCAGATCCCTAAAATAATAAACAATTGCCTGTATCCTAAAATTGCAATACTCTAAAATAATCATACTCACTGGTAATTGTTGTCTGGTTAACAAGGAGGAGAGTGAACTGGTGTATGATGTGTATCGAATAAGCAGTGTTGAAGAGTAATGCAGTTAGTTTTAGCAACATTAAAAAGAAGACTATGTTACGGCATCTTGTTGCATTGATTATTAGACCAAAGGAGTGCCATTGGTTAGAGATGGAGGAGTCATTTGCTCTCCTCTTCCCTTCCTGGATTATAGCACCGGGTTAGAAACTCAAGCTTGCCTGAAGTGAGTTAAATCTGATGAGGACTAGTTGATGCCTGTGTCTCAGTAGTCCTCTGGGTGAGTACTTAAAACAAATGTACACATATACTCTCATGTTCACAGGCTTGTGTAAAGAAAATACAGGAATAGTACATTTTGTAATGGGGTGTACTGTTGTAGAAGTGCTGAATAAGCATTCATAATGCTTACAAAACATCATTCGGAACTGAAACCTCCCTTCATCTCCCCTGCAATGCCAACCCTTCTTAATGATGTTTTACGTTTGTGTTCTCCCTCTGCGCGGGATGCAAAGTTTATTGGGCATTTTGATTTTACTGAAACATGTTGCATCTTTGAAGTAAGTGTAAAGTCATTTTACAAAAATGTGGAGATTTATACCGGGTTGCGACCCCCCACCATAAAAGAAAAAAAAAAAAGACTGAAGATGTAATTAGCAAAGGGGGCCGGTTGTACTAACGAGATCAAAAAATAGGTCACATTTTACTAAACATTTTAAAACTAATAAATAAACAATTACCATAATGAACAGTATCGTAATATGTTGCTTAACATAATAACACAATATATTCATAATAAAATTGAGTTCTTATCTATAAACAGTAACATGTTTAAAGCTTGGGACTCGCTGTCTATAGCTCGGTGTTGTTTACATTATTGTCAGCATATTTTAAGTGATTGGAAGCTGAAATTACTATTTTAAAACACACTTTTCTTATACCAATACCATACTTTGATCTGCATCATATCTCCCACACAGACAGTTTGGTCTCAGGATCTTGGCAGGGAGGTTGATAGACAGGATTGGAAGGTGGCCCGTTCTTGTAGCTGCAGGCTTAGGGAGGCCCATCTCTAGATTCTTCACCACACCCACCTCACCCCACTTCCTCCATGTCTGGTAAATCTCTATGCATGTGAGAAACAATGTCCATCAGGTTATTGTGAGCATTGTACATATATCTCTTCCATTTTCAACTGACACTATGCTGGTGGGCCTAATACCTGTAAATGTGGATTGTTGTCATGTATGCAAACTGTCTTTTATTAGCTTCAACTAGGAAGTGTATTGCCATATGTTTGCAATGGGTTGATCTGCTCTGTCTTGGTGTGGGAGATCATGGTCAGTGAATGTATTGCTTATAATCTCAAATCAAAGCAGTCAAGGTTAACTAAAATATGGTCTCCATATTGTATTTAATATGACAGACAGTGAGATATGTACTTTAAAAAAAAAAAAAAATGTATGTATACATGTGTAGCATTTCCAGAACCACAAATAAAAACGAAGCAAGAAAAACACTAGGGCTAATGCATAACATGGAAACCAGAAAGCGCTTCAACACTGCAAGTCAACCCTTACAAACCGTACATGTCCCATGAATGCACTCTTTATATGATCTTGTTAGAAAATGGCATCAGAGAAAGGAATGAGTAGGCTTGATAGTATTTTTATGGAATATTTCGAGCTTCAGCCTGACCAAACCAAATTTGTTTCCCCCAAGTTACTGTAACTAGTTACAATTTTGTTCAAGTAACTTGTAACTAATGGATTACTGCGACTACTAAAAGTAACTTACCCAACACTGCTAATGAGATAAATATCGAATCTAACCTAACCTGCAATCATATTTATATGATGAGTATTTTATATACAGTTTGGTTTATTCTGGAGATATGTTTTTTTCACATGGGTTAAAGGAGTGAACCAATGCTTTGAAATCCATGTTCTCTTATTGCCTTCATTAACAATATCACAGTCCCACTTTTAATGTAATGAAAAACAGGTTCTGCGACTCTGCTTTTGATGGTAATTCAGTAAATGCAAATATTTCAAATATAACATTATACATTCACTGCTGCATCTTGGTATCTGATATGATTTCAGTTAGACCAATGGCGCGCATTTGAACCACCAAATTATTTTTACCTACAGCAATTGGAAAACATTTCTTAACACCTTGAAATTGTGTCAATACGTGAGCTGACTGCCAAATGCTGCCAATTCCTTAATCATAGAATATATTACATTTATTTTATATTTTATTAAAAAATATTGTTGGGCTGATTTTTCATTTAGAAAGTAGAGGCGTTTTTCTAAAATGTGCTGCTTCTTTAGAAGCATTAAAATGATTAGCTAAATGTTGCCCTTTTGTGTGTTAATCAGTACTCCAGGAGTTTAGAAGTAAGGTTATGATTTGCAGAACATGTGTTCTATTGATGTTTTTGACACCATGGAAACCTTGGAATCCTGGAATCAAATTAATTTTAAGCTCCATTTAAATTACCTGTCTGCTGGGATTTGGAGCATTGATGAAAATGCAGAACGTGTTCAAAAAAAAACTCCCGACTACAATATTTTCTCAACCTCAAGCCTCCAACTAACATGCACACCCAATCTGTTTTAATTATTCATAATTAATAATAATTCAACGGGGCTCTGTAAGATTAATCATAATATAGCCTACTGCATATCAGTTTGTAATCACAAATACATAGCTTGCCTTTACTGTTATAGATGCAAGTACTCAGCAAGTTGTTCTATTGAGCTCTCATGCTGTGGATGCTTAAACTGTGACCAAAACAACATGTCTCACCTAATCTAGTTCTTATCTCATGAATTCACCTGGTGTCAATCCTAAATTAGATTTTGTAAATGTTTTCACTGCGGCTATGTGGAGATCCAGTGGTTTGGTATTCACCATTTTACCCTATTGGATGAGCTGCTGTTCACATCTCACAACAGCTGGGGCTCTGTTATGGAGGTCAGACAGAAGTTTTTGTCTGGCTTCACCTCCCTCTCTCGATTTCAACCACAGCCTGGGGTACTGATTGTTGTGGGTTTGGTGAAGCACACAGTTCTTACTAATAGAAGTGAGTCTGTACATAAGTTTACACAAACTGAAAGCATAAGGGATATGCCAAGATTCAGCATCAACGGCATGGCCAGGTAACCTATTCCATATCCTAAGGTGAATACAATTTGAATGAGACCCCCTTAATACATACAGCTAGGGCCAAAAGTGTTGCATCACCCTATTGAATTAACTCATTTTCCTTCATAAAGCCGAATAAAACCTGCTGAATGATGTTACGTTAACATATGAATTACACACCACTTCATACCACTTCATAGTTTACTATATGCTTTACAAAAAACTGATTACATGATGTTAAATAAAATATCTAAATTATGTTCATTTTTTTTTTTTTTTAAATGATTCTCAATCCTAAAATTCTAGGTGATGCAAAACTTTTGGCTATAGCTATAGAGCCAGGTAAGTCTACATAGGCTTTTAGAAGCTTTTAGAAAATGTGACAAAAAATGGAATAGAGCTGTTGGCTCTAAATTCAGGTAGGGCTGCTAGCAATGATACATTCTCAAACAGATGGGTAAAAAAAAAATATCACAGTTAATAAATTATGCAGCATCAGTAAACAAAAATTCCATGATAAAGATAAATGCAATCACGTTGCAATTTCCTTCATTCACACTTCATTAGCTATTGGATATTCATTGCACATAGAGGATGTGTATGAAATAAAGATTTTACAGATGAATATAAAAGCAAATATCTATGGAGGGTGCATCAATAGGAGGGCTGGCCAACAGATATGGCTCTGTGGGTTTGCAGGCTGAGACTGGACATTTGATAGAAGCAAGTCAAAGTGCAAATACAAACGGATGTGTGTTTAAACACGTAACCTGTTTCATGATAACAAAACTACTGAAGCAGTGTGCAGATCTGAATGGCTCTTTAAGAACTCTCTGGTCATCAACAGACATTTTACATCAGAGCTTGTGGAGGTGTTGGTGGTGAGAGTTGGGGGTGCTGTCTGACATCTCTACTTCCTATGGAATGGCATACCAATACCAATGAAATGTACTTTCTGTAATCCTTGGACCCATGGTTTCACCCAGCGACAACCCAGTAATGTCAGCAACAACCAAGGCTAGGATTCCAGGTAGAAGCTGGTCTTTTTTTAATTACCATAACTACTGTCAAAACATAAACAGCGACATATTTAACTGGGGAATCCTGCCAATTATGTGACAGACCTAGTTCCCCGCTGATAACTAGTTTCAGTCGCACAACCCATACACAAGACTGTAGGCCACCCCCCCCCCCCCCTCCCCCCTTAAACTCTACAATATTTTTTGCTGTCTACTATTATTAGACTAACAATAGAGATCTGTCAGTTTTACTTGCCTAAAGATGCCTAATTTAACGGCTCCCACTGACAGATGTTAAGATATATGGGTTACCCATTCTCTACCAAGTTAGCAGTAAACTGGCATCCAAGTATAAACATAAGAGGCATGTGTGTACTCAATGGCTTCACACAAAGAGGCATGTGTGTACTCAATGGCTTCACACAAAGAGGCATGTGTGTACTCAATGGCTTCACACAAAGTATATCTACAGTTTCAGGAAGTAACATTCTGCGTGCACAGAATAATTGCCAAAGCCATATGACCAGTGCATTTATCAAAATGTTCAGGTGTTACTGCTGATGAATTGGACGCAATTAGCCATTATCAGCAGTAATGTAGTTTGCAGCATTTCTTATGCTTAGTGCGGAGAGGCAAGTAAGGCACTGGCCCATTTTTCAAATCAAGATAATTTGCAAAAAATCTACCATATATTACTAGTGTATTGTCATGACTACCAGTATTATCAGATAACATTTTTCACACATGCAACCAGCAGTGGCGAACAAGCATTCTATAGAGCGAGTACCAAAGACTGTGTTGCCATAGTAACGCGCAAGTGCTCTGAAGCAAGGTAGAATTTGGCTCAGGGAAAAAGATTTATTGGTTGCCCGGCATCTCCAGCTGCAATAGACTATAGAGATACTGAGAACCAGCAATTTATGGAACAGCCAGTTAAAAAACAGCTAACGGTACCAAAGAAGTGTAAGACAAAGAGAAAGCTGTTTTTAATGGAAAGACTGCAGCTTTTAAAATAGCCCATACATGTCACAACATTCACAACCTGCATGTATCAGTGCTGTAATACAGTATGTGTAACTAACAATTTTACTGTTGCCATTAAATGAGCAATTTGAACGTCACCTGCCAAGAATGTCACACGGTTTTTTTTTTTTAAATGTTATACGAAAAAAGGAACTAAAATTCCCTGTTAGAACGATTTGGCATTCAACACAACAAATTTGAAGCATTATGTTGGATTATGTGCGAATTTTGTTTATTTTGTATTTGTGTGGTATTATGATTTAAATGTTATTTTGCACTGTTGTTTTAGGTTGGCATGAAAGGGTTAATTGCCTTCCCTGCCAAATCACTTCACGTGCAGAATGTGCCTGAGCCTGACTGAATGATTGACAAGCAATCGAGCTCAGACACAGCTGCATAAAAGAGGCAGGAACTTCTCAGTCTTGGTTGGGTTTTGTTCAGAGGAGGAATGTAAGTGAAAAGACATCTAAAAATAAGTAAACAATTGCTACTTTGTATTGTGTTTTGTATCTGTCTGTTTGCTTTGGCCAACGTGTCATTTTGTTTTGTATCAGTGTTTTGATTTCTGTTCAAATGTTTTATTTATAATTAAGTATGCGCATCAGCGCTTCAACCCGCAGTACTGGTCGGTCTCTTCCTGGTCTGACGTCACCACCAAGCCATCCTGGTCACAGAGCTTTACAGACATTTTCAGAGAAGACACAAGCTGTTGTCCACTTATGGTATGACAAGCTATTAGCTCATCACATTGAGAAAGTGAACCCAAGTGAACATGAATCCTCAAGTGTCGTTTCTGAATATGGCTCTTAGACTTAGGTTTTAATAACTGGAGGTGAAATCAGAGAATCTTTCTTACCTTGATCCCTGTTTTGTGAGAAGTCCATGCTAAGTTATACTAGGGAGTGATCTATGATTTTCCTGGTAACCTTTACTGTGCCATGGAGAGATATATTTGTTTTTGTTTACTTTAACTTTTTTTGTCCTTTGCTACAGTACATATTTGTAACAAACTATTGCAGTAAACTAAATATTTATAACAAACTATCGCAGGTCCTTGTTTCAGGTAGGGTTTTCAGCAACAAGACCCTTAAAGAATGACACACACAAAAAAATGTAAACATGCAGCGGCCTATAGGTAGATACTCCTTATAAAAGTTTAGTACAGTAAATTGACTCAGTCATTTTGAAGTTGCCCCAAGCTTTTTTCATCGTTATACTGTTTATCTTATTTTTTCTAATTTTACAAAAAACAAAAACACATTTTCTGTCTCTTTTAATTTCAATTTCATCACATTTTGTATTAGACTTTCAAATGCAATAGTTGAATAGTTTTGTGTGTGTGTGTGAATTTAAGGAAAGACATTATAGAAATGTGAATTGTATTGTATTGTGTTTACCATGGTTTGCCATGTTTAATTGTTCCATCAAGTTTGGTGTCCATGAAAAATCTGTATTTGCTTCCATGTGATGGCTATTCTGCTGGTGTAGCAGGTGTTACACCTCTGCAGGAGGTGCCATCCAAACTCCAGCACAGCAGCACATTCTGGTAAACAAATGCTCTCAGTTGCTAAGTGCATAACAAAACACTGAAAACACAAAAATATGTTTAATTAGCAATGAGTTTCAATCCAGCAGACAATGCACCAGTTCTGAAATGTTGACACCATAATAACATTTAATGATCTGAAAGAGCTAAATTTGCTGTGAAAGCGCCTAGCATTAGGTATACTTTGTATTCATTTTAAATAACTAGTTTTTAGAACTTCTGCCACCTGCCAAGCTTTTTTTTTTTTTTGATATTTCAAGTAAAACGGGTGTCATAACATTAAACATTTTCTCAAAAAAAAAGCTTCATAAACTCTAGAGTGGGTAAGTCTCCTTTTTTGTGATGAAATGGTTTGCTTACCTCCATTCTAAATTTGCATACCATGCACAGGAAACACCAGCTATGAAGATGGCGCACCATTGAGAAGTAAGCAAGCAAACAGGGAATTGTACTTGTCCTGATAAACATATGCACCATGCCTTACAGCTGAAAGCTGCCAATCATCACTAGGTGATTCCACCCATTGTTAATTACCCCTTGGTGGCCTTCCCACCTAAAGGTTAAAAATAAAAATCACCCACAGACATTTTAGTTAAGCCCATGTTTGGAAAAAATACAGCCTTGGTTTATAAAAAAAAACTTCCATTAAACCTAATTTATGTCTTGTCTTAAAAAGTATTTTATTGTAGTGAATCAAGATTTCAGATATAAGCATTCATCTGATGTTACGCAGTTTTATTTGGATTTGTTCCATATGCCCCAGCCAATGATGATGTAAACTGGTTTGTTTTAGACGTGACTTTGAGCAGATGGCTTCACTTCAGTCTATGTGCTTGAAACTTTAGCATATCATAAAAAATAAAAAATAAATATTGATACACATCAAAATTCTTCTTTTAAAATATTCATCAAGTGCAATAATGATTATTTCATTAACTGAAGAACATGTGCGTGTAACAAGCAGTGTCATGTGATGCTGCCGAGGCAGGTCCTGTCCTGTCCCATGTCGGTGAGACGAGACGCAGTCAAAAGCTCAACAAGCACAAATGCAGACAGGCTCGACTCTTTTGCATTTCGGTTTAGACTCTCGCTTGCAGTGAGCGGGGTCACCGGTTTGAAATATGAATAACTTTTATATTGAAATACTGCATCTTCTTTGGTTCCCTGTTTCTAATAATATACTAGTAATGCTAGCACCTACTGTATTTGTCAAACAGTATGTATTGGGGGAGATACCTGTAGGACATCCCCTCTAAAAGCTTGCCACAGTAATTTAGCAGGTTTTCCACACTTACCATGCATTTACCATACCTCTCTGGGCTTTACACTGTTTACATATGCTTTACCATGCTTTCACTATGATTTATTACACTTTGGTATGCTTTTACTATGGTAAAGATTTATAAAAGATGTACTGTATAATGAATGGGCATCTCAGCCCATTGAATTGAATGGAAAGGTAAGGGCTGGACAAACTGCAAAGACTAACACCTTACCATTCAACTAAAGAGCAAGCTGTGTTCGTGAGGTAAGGATGGGTCTTATGCTAATGTTAGTATTAACTCATTGGCCTCTAGAAGGAGATTACAATTGTACTGAAACTGCTTCCAAGATGCTTCCATATTTGCATCAGACTGCTGGTCCTTTTTTTGGCAGCTAAATCTCGTAGTCATTTCAGCAGCAGAAGCTGTGTGCGTAAAACACCACACGTAATTCATCACATGATTACAGGGGCGTTCGGTTGATTAGACAGTACGGTTGATCAAAGATTGTATAATTGACTCTCTATTATACTTTGAAATGTATTAAACTAACCTGCAGTACACCTTAATGTTACGAAATAGTGTTTAAAGAGTATAGCAAATATGCGGCATGGTCAAAACCTGTGCACATTATGTAACAACTTCGTCATTTGAGTTTGAAGTGTCTAAGAAAAAGGACAAAGTGTTTCTGAAGTTAAACAAGGGTATAATAAAAACTGTCACATGCCTAATCCCCTTTCCATCACTTAACAGGAACTGACAACACATTAAACCAGTGACACAAATGTTAATCTATCATGGCTCATTGAAACTCAGTGACATTAGGTAGAGGAATATGTATGCAATTAGTTCTACTTCAAAACATTAATTCTACTTCAAAATGATAGGTATTGTGCATAACAAGTCAGTGTTTTTCCACTGACCTTATCACATATTTGCCTATGGAGTAAGAGAACCATCCACAGTTTTTAATCTTCAAGCAGAAAACGTACTGCAGTTAAATCTTCTCTTCACCAATATTTATTGCAGATTGAGCTCTCCACAGGTAAGGGGCATTGGTGCTGACTGGGCTAATTTACCATTCCAAGTGAAACCAATATAGAAACAGCTGCTTGGATTTGTGTGGATTGCTGTTCCCCACAGAGTCGTCCAAGAACAGCAGCAATTCTGACAAATCCAAGCTGCTGTTTCTTCACTTTGAATGGTAAATTAGCCCAATTAACACCAATGAGCCGCACCTGATTTCTGTCGAGAGCCCGATCTGAATAATCAGTTTGTGCACTGTAGTACAGGGTTTCTCTATCCTGATCCTGGGGGCCCACTGTGTCTGCTGGTTTTCATTCCAACTGAGCTCTCAGTTAATTAACTAGACCCTTAATTGAATTGATCATTTGCTTAATTTGACCTTTTTTAATTGTTTTCAGCTCTTAACAGTTGCAAATGTCAATTTAGCTATAACATTTTATAAGTAACTTGAACTCAGCAACTGTTTTAACAGCTGAAAACAATTAAACATTTAAAAATAAAAAAATTAAGCAAATTATCACGCAAATTATTGTGCCCGCTTAGTATCCAGATCCTACCCAATTCCATGCTCTTTTCTTCATTTGGATGCATTTCAATATAATTGTAATGGATTAATGATGGCAAACAGCACATTTGATAGCGGGTGCAGAACGCCAGGTGAAATCCATTCTTTACATACGCCGCATTTTTAGCGGCCGGTAAAATCAGACTTTACGATTGCTAATCACGATTTACGGCAGAATTATGGAGAATGTTGTGAAAGTTAAGGACAAAAATAAATATACTTTTTACTGGAATTTTTTTGTAGCCAGATAAAACATAGTGTGGCAGGGCAGAGCCCTGTCTGTAAATGAAGTGTTGGGGTTATGTGTTTTGGTGGTGGTTGGCAGGGATGGGGTTAATTCCTATCCCTGCCAAATACATGTGAGAATATGGCTGTTGCCATATGATATAAAAAGGGAGCTTGAAATTCCATTAAGAGAAGGGCTGCCAGGGTGCAGAGAAGTTCTGTGGGTACACCAAAAAAGAATGTGAGTTTTGGAGCGTAAATAAAAAACAACTGTCTGTTGTGAGTTTCTTGTGGTGAAGCGAATGCTTCAGAAGAAGAAAACCAGTGAAGGCTTTGCCCAGTTTAAAGGAGTGGTTTTGTTGGAAAATGGCTTGGCTGTCCCAACCCTTTAGTTAGGGAAACAAAAGTTGAGTCAGTGCTCCCAATTGGTTTGGCTTTTGTTCTGTTTGTTTTTTTTTTATTTTGTGTAAATAACAAAAGTGCGCAGGAAAGCTCTAAACTACAGTTTCTGTGTCTGGGTCAACTATTTAAAGAGCACAATGGATATTTGTCCAGCAGGGGCAGACTGTTGAATTTGGAGGCCAATTGCACACAGCCCTTTCAAATGATATAGATGGATTACTTACAGAGACCTGTGAGAGACAGCACTCCTGTCACCTGAGTGCGGCCTATCCAAGTAAATGGGTTTTTAACTTTAAATGCTTTTCAGTATTTAAAGTTTGTAATGGAACTTGCATAAACCATGTAGGTTGACTTACTATGGTTTACTCTGTGGGTAACAAAGTATTGCGCATTGTTGCATTACACAGTGTTTGCTCTCCATATTTAAGACTGCTATTAGGTGTGTGTGTGTGCGGATTGTGTGTAAATGAAATGATATTTGCACTCATGCTTTTTGTTCTCATTATTATTTTTGCATTGTCAGTTTTCTCATTGTGTTTATTAGTTCAATGTTTTCTACACAGTTTTTGCACCTAAGTGTTTAGAATATATGGCATTGCAACTTTACAGTGATTCAGCTTGCTTAAATAGTGTAGAAGAACCTATAGTCATTTAACTGCATATACTGTTCCAGAAACCTGAATCTATTGCTGCTGTGTTTGCACTTTTATTATATGACCCTGCCACATTTTGTTGCATAAACTTTAATAGGCACTACTGACATTCCTTCCTGAAAAGAAATGCTTGTGGTCTGTCTACATTTCAGTTGTAAAAATAAAGTGAGAAACTGCAGCTACTCATTTTGCAATTGAATGCAGATTTCTGAATTCTAAGCATGAACAAACAATGCGTGCAGTGTGTAAGTGGTGGTGGTGGTGGGGTGGGTGTTAGTGTTGATAAAAGGCCTCTTTGTTCCCTGGGTTCATAGCCTATTGGGGTTCTATGATAAGAATCGACTATCCTGTTTTGTTTTTCTTAGAGAAGAGCCAACACTTTCTCGTGTTCATACATAAGGCATACAGTATGTCTTGCAGTCAGGTACTTCATCTTCAGTGTAATTGGCAAATCTCAGTTTAAGATGTATTTACTCATTATTTCAAGCACACTATCAACTGATTGTAATCATGTGTCCCTTTCAATTTAGTAAAGAGCTTCAAGTGATGAAGTGGTGAAACACATCACCAGTGACTTTGATAAAATGGAGCCTCATTCCAATGTTGTTCTCTAGTGTCCAGTGGAGTATATTCAATATAATCTTAAAACTGCAATGTTACTCCAAATACATCAAATGCACATCTACCCAGCTCTTCATCCTCACAACTGAGAGCACAGAGTACATTCCACAGAGTACAACCCAGTAGGGGGTCCAAATGAACTATATATACGTTACTTAAAGGTACAGCAACCAATCAGTAAAAGATCATTTCACTCTCCACACTCTCGAGCATCCAACTATGGAAAATCCAGGTAGCCTACACTGTAAAAAAGATTACATTAGTTAGAAAAGAATTACTAGAACTGAAATAGTACAAAAGGAAATGCTTGTAAATGTAACAGATCCATATTTTGCTGGTGGCATGGGATTTCTTTTAGAACAGCCGCAATGTTTTAGTCTTTATCTTCTAAGGCCTATTTCACATTGTTATTCTAGTTTGTTACAAAATAACTTTGTAAATCTATTCCTTCATAAAAGTTGATATCGAACCGTATTGAGTGTTGCTGTTGGCTAAAGCACTGGGTGATTTTGTGTATGTGACAGTAAACTGTTCCTGAAGGTCAGAAGGAACACAGAAGCCATAATGTACTGTTATAAACATGCATTGAACTTCTCCTGAGAATCCTATAGCACATTACCTTTACACAACCAGCATTAACATTCTATCCTTCTGACCTCTCGGTTCAAGGCTGACAATTATTTTTAGGCCTTGATAGTTGTGATTTATTTAAAAATTAATTTAATTCCCAGCATGCTGATTTGAGTCTGTGCCTTTTTGCCTGGGAATAAAGGTTATCAATACGAAAAAAAGGTATAGCTTTTCTGCAATGTAGGATTTACAATGGAACCTTTATAAAGAGTAATAGTTGAGAACCTTATCACATAATGCATGCTGCTGTTTACTATTCACACCCCAGACTGAGTTTTATTTTACTTTGTATTATTCTTTGTATTACATTGTAGCCAGTGAGATCGTACCAGGCATATCAATAAGTCAGTGGGAGACAGAGACACAAACTCACCCCATGATCGATGCAGAGAAATGTGTGTTACAGTATTCTGTTTTTAAATCATAAATATATATGCCTATGCTTGCAATTTTTTAAACTCATGAATGACATAAAGAACAGCTGAATATATGATTGTGACCCATTAATGCACTTGAGAGTAAAAAAAAACATTCGATAGCAGTTTCTGATAATTTAGAAGCTGATTTTGAGCTTCTGTAATACTGATGTGCAATAGTCCTTGCTGGCCATACTGGTTTGATAAACCACTTAACATTCACTTCCTCACATTGTAGGAACAACAAGAATAATTATTTGTACAGCTGTGGCAAAAACACAAACAGGTCTCATTTCAAAATCCCTGACTTTTCTTAAAGGAGCAGGCACACAATGTTGGATGGTGCTAGACAGGGTGATTTGACATTACAAGACACAGGCTTACGTTAAACACTCACTTTTCAGCCTTTTTCTCATTAAATCTATAAAGGTAGTTATGTGCAGATCTACTGTTACCAGTAGGCTATTGCCATTTAAATTACATCAATATGGTGTTGTCAGATACTACTCTTTCACACATATGAACAGGAATCATCTGGCATCTTGAAATGTAATCACCCAGAAATAAAACCATCATTTATAAACTTTAAATTGTTGTCTTATATTCCTTTTAGTAAGTATTAACAGTGGTACAATAATATACCTGGAAATGGAAATTAACATGTTTTATTGGGTTGTAATGATGAGTGTTACACACACACATTTTTGTAATCTGCCAATGCCAACTGTATCTGCAGTCTATTTCATAAAAGCTCAAAACGGACTAATGATGGGATTTAACCTGCAATCTTCCCCCAGAGCAGACCTGTATGATGTCTGCTTTTGCAATAGGTAGGATTTTTAAAAACATTTTTTAGCTTTCTTAAAAGGCAACAGGTGGTACAGTGATAAGCAATGCACCTTTTATAAACCCTTTGGCAAGGTTTCAGTTTCAGTCATTCTCTGAGATAGAATTCGAACCACGTACTATGGGATAGACTATAGTCTACAACCACTGTGGCTTTACAGACCAGGCAGAATGCTGAAAGCAAAAGATTTCAAAGAAGACTTCAATAATCTACCTCTGAGACAACAACAATGGTATGTGCTAAATATACAGTAGATACACACACACACACATCACTCCATTGAATTGAATTGTTATAATAGGCTACCTATGTTTTAAGAGAATGTACTGTGCTATTTGGTTAACTATGTTTGTTTTATATTTATTTTATAAGCTATACTGTATGTACCAAGTTATTTTTAATAGTAACTTTCATTAAACTACTATTTTAGCCTAGCCCCACCTCAATTAAAATACAATGACAACCACCTCAGGCAAGTGTTTGTGTTTTTTAAACATCGCCACTAAAGGCTTTAAAAATGGTGCACTAGTACCAGTAAGTAGTATTTTCAATTATATCTCCTGCTCCCAATGACTAACATGCATGTTGACCATATCACCAGAAACTATAACATATTGAATTAATACAATACCAAAAACATATATAAACATCTTTACTTCTTGAAATGTACCCCAAGATTGGGTAAGCATTATTTTTTAATTGATTTATTAGATATAATGGATTTTGTTGATGTAAAACAGTAGCTGGTTTATATCCAGTTAAATAAGGAACCGCAATGTGTATCTTGTTATGCATGCCAATGTATTGGCATTGTAGACTGAGCAAAATCATTTAGGTTATATAATGAGATATATTATTAGAGCACCAACCACCACACTATTTTAATTTAAAATCTAATGTGTGTCCATTTTCTTAAAAGGAAAATAAGAATAAATTGAGGAGAGACCAGTCATAAGATAAAAAGTACAGTAAGCGTGGATATTAGAATGCACTCTATGAATGTTTAACGATAAACCACATGTTTAAAAGGCTGAAAGAAAGCAGAACACTCACAGTATGAAGAGATATGGGGTAGATGTTCTGCTGTATTTTGTCTCACTTGAAAACTATTTCAGGCATTGAATTTAATACCAATGTTTTTGAAGAATGGGGCAGAATTATTGTTTCTTCAAGCACTGAAGCTTGCCTATATGAGAAAAAGCATTTAAAACGAAATATTATTTATGAAAAAAGATCGGCCTTCTAAAAATCAGTTGAAGATCAATAGAGACGAAAAAAATATTTAAATAGTAAAGTAGCCTTAAAATGTGATGCTAATGCAGGGCTCAAAATGAGCAACAAAAAGGGCAAGGCCAAAATGGTCTTCAGTTCAATAAATGTATAAAGAGCACCATGGTCACTAAACTTAAGTCAAGGCCAAAGTGTAGGATGTAGTGTAATTTTGTTTATGATTCATATATAAAAGCAAATTATTGACCAAAGAAAGAAACAATTTACTTATTAACGATTTATTCCGAAAATGCTGTTTTTTGTCAACCTGCAACCTACAAATGCTTTGAATCACCAAGAATTTTAGGTTTGAGACATAATTTAGAAATTTTATTTAATATAATGTAATCAAAGAAACTACAAATTTATATCACAAAAGTCGACCGGAAGCCAAAATAGTAGTACAGTATTTCATGTTAGATTTCAAAATGCCACATTTTTCAATTTGTCAATTTTTCATCAAGTATATGAAACATTATTTTCAGCAGGATTTCATTTGACTTTATGAAGCAAAATTAGTTAATTCTATAGGGTGATGCAAAACCTTTGGCCATAATTAATAGATTGGAGTCTGCGAAGTCATACCTCCCTGCACTGAAGTGAAAATATGAAATAACTTATTTCAAGCTAATGCAAGTAGGGGCAGGTAGTGGTGTATGTAGTTTATTGTTCTTCTCTGTATACTATAAGCCTTAAATAGGTATGAAAATAAGACCTGCAGGAGTTTTGATTGAAATTATAGTAATGGGATTAGTCTTCTTTGATTTACTGAGCTAAACTTTATGTTGACTGATTTGTTTTACATCTATGGTTTTCGTAACCAGCTATGGGGATTATGAAAATGTGTTTCACACACACACACACACGCCTGGTTCACTCTGCTGGTCCATACCAGTCCAGGATCTTGTTCCAAAAAGGTTCTTAATTACAGTACATAACTAAACACCTGGTTGACTCTGGGCTGCTCAATTCAATAATATAAGATATGGCTGGAACAAGGTCCAGTGCCCGGTTGCATAAAACATCTAAAGTATTTCACTTAAGTGTGATAATCTTTAAAGATTTCAACCAATAGGTGAGCAGCTTACTGTACGCTGTAAATACTGTCTCCATGGCAACATTAAGTAAAACTACAGTATGGCTGATAAAAAAAGATCCCCAAACTGGACAGAGGAGGAAAAAATAATACTTTTGGATAATAAAAGAAAGCAAATAATAACAGACAAATGATGTCCGAATTTGACAACTGCCATGCAGCAGAAGAAATGGGTAGAAATAGCTGAATGTGTAAATGCAAGAAATTTAACAGTAAATCGCAGCATTTACGAGATTAAAAAACAAACAAACATGAAAATACGTCAGTTGCCGCAAAAAATGAGTTTTCTGATTTCAGAAGAGCATCACAAAAACCGGTAAGTCTACAAAAAATGTACACAAAACAGATTTGTTTAAACACTATTTGTATGGTTGTGTTTACAAAAAAAAGTGAGAGCTGTATCTTGTATTTAGTGGAATTGACCATTACAGTCTCGCTTAAGATGTTATGAAACCAGCCAAATGTGTTTTTTGGAGTATACGGTTTTATAGTAATAAAAACACTTAAGCAAGTTCGTAAAAGATGTGCTTGAAAACAGTAGTTAACTTAAATCCTTTGTGATTAAAAGTGACTGTATGGCGAACATACTTGTGATCAAGTCCTTGAAGGAAAAAAATAAGATAGAGAGGCTTATATGATTACGCAGCAACAGCCCTTAGAGGGGTCTCTAAGGAAACAGATGTTGGTGTAATTACAAAGCTTGAGAGAGAGTAGAGGAACTAACGGTCCAGTATAGACGGAAACGTAGCAGAATAGCACACATAATGCGAAAGGTAAGATGATTGTGGCCGGGAGTCCTGCTGGCTAGAAAGCTTGAATGGCAGATGCCTGAGAAGCTAGGGGAAGTGATCAATATCCCTCCCAGAGAATGGACCCCCAGATCCCCGCTAGAAAGTCCCACACCTGTGAGGGGAAAGAAGACTGTGCCCTGCACAACACTATACAATAGAAGACAAACATAACTTAGCAAGATTAGTAAGACAACCTAGGTGGAAACCTCTGGCAGTCCTGGCGGAGAGGGCGCCCATACTCTGGGCAAGCTAGCTAGGGATTGCTGGGCTGAAATAATGTCCGATGCTGACGTTCGAATGTAAGTCTCAACTGCAGATGAAGTCCATGTTAATATGTTAATTTAGTCCTGCTTTGGCAGCTGAAGTTGCAGCTCTGATTCTAGAGGAGTGAAGAATTGCTGTGGCAGACCTGCTTTAGATATGAGAGAGGACAGATGAGATGAAAACCAGTTCCGAGTGACAATGTTCCTTGATCAGTCGATAAACAGCGGATCTGAGTGATGAGTTTTGCCAGACAACTGTAAGGGCAAAGGGGAGAGTTAATCTTTGATAATTGAATACAATGTGAAGTTGATTGTTTTTTTATGTCCTCAAAAACAGCAGTAAGTACTGGTCTTTATTGCAGGAGAGGTCGCTCGCTCCGATTCCTAAAGCTGGAAAAGGATGCGACCGGCAGTTATACACATTGCTTCCATTACAATGTCGTCTGCTGGGTTGAAGCATCCGTTACGGAGGATGGACATCATCTTAATGAGTATGTCCGTTGTGATCGGCATCCTGACAGGAGAAGTAGGTGGGAGAGACTTCTCGATTCCGCGGAGAGTCATACTGACTGCAGGTAGTGAAAGGAGAGTCGGTAATGGTGTTGAATCCCAGACAAATGTGATCTGATGGTAGTGGGTGACAGCTGGAAAATGTCCCGGAGGATCCTGTAGTGGTTGAACTGTGCCGGGATGATTCGGTGCTGGGCACAGAATCAGGAGTATGAATTCCATGCTGTTCTGTATGATGAGTTGGTTGCTCGAGCCAGAGCTGCTGTCATGTAGCCCTGAGCTGAGAGACGTAAACTGGAAAGGGATGAATTTATTCTATGATGAGGTGATGGAAGAGAGGAGGTTGCAGAGGGAGAGGCGATGCTGCTGGCATGATATGGTGGAATTTGGAGATTTGCAAACGAGAGAGCATCGGCAACGTTATTAGAGGAACCGGGCACATGCTTGGCTTGAATTAAGAAACTGTTTGGCACAGATAGCCATATGAGCCTTCACAGTAATTTCATGATGAAGAAAGGAAAACAAAAACTCCAATAATAACAAAAGAAACACAGCTAATCCAGTGACTTAATATTCAAATGAAAATTCAATAATAAACAAAACAATTCAAATAACAAACGTGCATTTAGACTCACAATCAGTGCTGTTTCAAATATAAATAAAAATAAACCGTTGAAACTAAGCTACTACAGCACTCAATCACTCTCGTCCGCTCTCAGCTTCCCACAAGTTCCGTAAGTCCGCCCAGTTACAGAATAGCAGCTTTAGAACAACAGCTTGCCTCCTCCTTTTCTCTCCATATCCCCTTTTTAAAAGGGAGATTAATCAGTTAATAACAAACAGGTGAGGAAGGTGAGATCATCTTGTGCAGGTAATTGACTGCAGCGTGCGGGGGAGGACTGCAGGGGAAGAGATAGTAAAAATGAATAGGCTGACAGCAACAAGCATGAAACGGGAGGGAAATGTAAGCAACTAATAATAAATCACTCTAATATAATACATAAAGCAAAAATATATATATATATATATATATATATATATATATATACAGTATATAAACACACGTGTTACAAACACATCACGAAATTGATTGATGTGCTGGTAGAGATCGAGTTACAGATAGAGAAAAGAAGGAGGAGATAAGTCTCTAAGTCTCACCATCTCTCCTTGAAATTCAACCTAAAGGTTAACACTAAATGAAGGTCGCAACGAGGAACTATGGTGAGAACTAATGTACAATGGAAACATGTACAGTAAATTACAAGTGTAATAAATACATAAACAGACAATACTGTAAGGCAATGGTATAGGGTAGTTAATTTGAGTGTCCAGTAGTTTGCAACAATCTATATCAATGTAATCCCATACTATTTACTTTTTAAATGTGCGCTTGGCAAGCCGACATTGTTACACTGTATGTTACCAGTCATCTATTATGTTACAGGGAGGTGAGTAAAGAACCAAAGACGGCAGACAAAGCAGACCTCAAAGCAGAACTGAAAACATCGAGAAGAAATTACTAATCTTCAAAAGGAAGTTTTAATCTTAGTGAGGCAAAAAATAAAATTAGAAATAGAAAAACTTGACATTGAAAAAAGTAATTTAAATCTACAATCTATCATTCTAAATGAAAAAAACAAACAAATTAATTACAAGTGGGGAACTGTTAATTGGCACTCCAAATGCCCCTGAGCATAATGCGTTTCATTAAAGCAATGCATGATGTTTATCATCCTCCTTTATTAACATTTTATTAATTATCTTAAAACAGTGTTTTTTTAATCAGTTAACAAATACATAACATGGGTTTATGAACTGTAGTTTACTTTTTAAATAAAAATATTAATTACAAAAAAAACTGTGTTTATTTCTCAGATCTAAAATAAGGCTAAAATACTTAGTTCACACACTCTTAAAACTAATTCTACACCAAATATGTGTTAATAATACTGACGCATTTTGTGTAGCTTTTTGCACGGTCTGTGTAGGATATGTGTCTCTACTAAATATTCCAACGTGGTGCCTGTGTTTCTCCTAATATTCCAACACAGTGTCTGTGTTAAAATGAACACAAAATGTGTTACCCTTAATCACACTCAGCAATGTGTAAAAAAACAACACATTTTAAGTTGTTTTTAACACATTTGAGTGCAGAAGGATTTTCAGGGACAGAGAAAATCTTTTGGATATAATGGATGACAAGCAATTAATACAAAAAAAGAAAATACTATTAATTTGACTAAAAGTTCTGTCTTTTTAAATGTCTGCAATGCTGTAATTAGATTTACAACCACAAACAAGAATTCACTTCGGAATAATGCCGGTGATTTCCAAAAAGTCGCTGGATTCCCCAGGATAAATTTGAATTGAGCTTTTAAACAAAGGAAAAATTAAACTGAAAAAAAAATGAATTTACGATGGCATCTCTTATAAAGAAGCCACCTCCTTGAGTTCAAATGTCTTGCCCCTCTTCGCATCCCTGTGCCCATTCCTCTTCATTATGGTTGTTGTCTCCCTCGGTGTCCAGGAGACCGCGTTTCTTTGAAATGTTGAATAGCACTGCACATGCTATTATTATTCTGCAGGCTCGTCCTGGACTCACACGTTGCTCCGCATGAAGGCAGTGAAAACGTCTCTTCAGCTGACCAAAAACCCTTTCTATGATCACACGTGGTTTGGCATGAGATGAGCTGAAATTCTCCTGTAATGATATTATTATTTATTTGCTTAACACACACCCTTGCAGTGGTTACAGAGTATTACAATACAGATAAGTGCAAATACAAAACCATTACATATAAATTACAAGAGCAAATACAGTGCAAAACAGATACATGCAAGAACACAAAACCAATATAGTAACAATATATAGAAAGAATGTGTAAATACATTAATATGTAGTTGTATTAATTAAAATAACTTGTAAGTTACCTGAGAAGGATTTGAAGGGGCGGCAAGGGTAACCACTGTCCCCAAGCAGAAGTTCCCTGTATCTCCCTACTTCAAAATCTCTTGCACACTGGGAAATCCAGCGACTGTGTGGAAATCCACAGCATAGTCCTTTTGCATGTCGTTCTTCGGAAAGTGGATGAAATGTCCAACCCTTCGACATAGTGCATAGCACATTGGAAACCTTGTGAACTACTCTGCTACCAGTAGATTTGTGTTTATGGAATATATCGCCAACAACTCTTTGGAAGCTACCAGTTGAGAAAAAACAAAGTGCTACCAGTATCTGCAAAACAGGGAGCAATGAGTGATTTCTTCTTGTTTGTGGTTGTAAATCTGCTTCCAGCATTGCAGACATTTGAAAGACAGACTTTTGGTCAAATCGATAGTTTTTTTAATGAAATGCTCGTCATCCATTATATCCAAAGGATTTCCTCTTCAATTTCCCAAAACGCTTCCATCCCCCCCCCCTTTTTTTTACTTAAGGGACCTCAATAGGACATTTAAGTATTTTCACTTAAGTCGTTTTGTGCAATGGTTAACTAACTTAAGGGAAATACTTAAGTACAAATACAACTGAAGTAGAATTCCTTAAGTTCCCACTAAGAGATTTCCGTTAACTTGTTTTATGCAACACACTTAAACTTAGATAACATTTAAGGGAAAATCTAAGGGGGGGAATTTCATTTAAGGTGTTTTATGTAACCGGGCACTGGACTGGATTGAAAGATCCCCAAGTGAGTACAGTAGCACTGCTTTAGTGTATTTAAAGGTTACATTCTAGAGACAGATGGGGACTCAAGGGACTCTTGAAAAGTTCAAACTACTCTTATTATCTTGCTAGATATAGAACACAAACATTATTTATTAGGACACGTTTTAGACACGTTTGTACTCATTCTCCCCCAGGAAGTATTCCATTGTTAACTTCCTCTCTCTTCCTGCTGCATTGTGAAATTGAAGACTGATGTTTTCCTGTGGGCAACATAAACCAGTATATTTCATGAAGTAATTTCTTGAAGATTTTTTTTTTTACAGGCTGTGTGGTCCAGTGGTTAAAGAAAAGGGCTTGTAACCAGGAGGTCCCCGGTTCAAATCCCACCTCAGCCACTGACTCATTGTGTGACCCTGAGCAAGTCACTTAACCTCCTTGTGCTCCGTCTTTCAGGTGAGACGTAGTTGTAAGTGACTCTGCAGCTGATGCATAGTTCACACACCCTAGTCTCTGTAAGTCGCCTTGGATAAAGGCGTCTGCTAAATAAATAAACAAATAATTATTATTTAGTTACCGTTGTACAGAATGTTTAGTTATAGTAACAGTTACTATAAAAGAATATGGTTTATTTTCTTACTAGACATTTTAATTATTGATTGATTTATGGTTCCCTTAGTAACTATCTATCTTTTCCCCATCTAGGCAGAAGCAATCATTTACATATAACATTTAAAGTTATATGGCACCTGCTGCTAAGTGCTTCAGATAAATAAAAACAGTTTAACACAAAATAGATGACCTAGAAAAAAAATGTCTGTTACCGGTAATGAGGGAATAGAAACCTCAGACCTGAAGAACAATGTGTGTATTAAGGGAGAATATAAGGCAAAAAGTCAATGAAAGTATTGCGGTACAAAATGGTCACAACAATGTTATTTATTTGGTTTGTACTATTGTATTTCTATTATGTATTAACATTGTATATTTGTACCAAGTCTGTTTTATTCAGTGAATTAACAATAAACAGGACTGAGATAGCCATAGCTTTTTGCATTGTCTATTGTGTTGCTTTACCTGCTGCTTATGACAAGAAAACATTGTTAACACACTAAAAGTGTGATTCAGAAATGTAAAACAGATGTAGACAGTATTCACAAATGTAAAGTGTATGCACCTTTTTTCTTCTATGGTCATCTGTTTCAAACAGCAAAAGCATTTTTCAGGATTGAAAAAGGGCGACTGTTTGTTAGGTCACCAGCTGCTATTCCCAATGCTCTTTTGGCTTTTATCAAAAGGCTGTGCTTTGGTTTGTTTGGCACACAACAGGCACAACTGAAGAAGTCAAAAACTACAACAGCATTCTGAATTTCAATCAAATGTGACAAAGAACCAATGCTTTATTGCTGGGAACACAAAAAAGTAACATAACCAGATAGCATTTTGCTCTATCTAAACTAAACCACATTATAAAACATGGGCTATATTCTCAAAACGATTTAATCCAAACTGTCATTAGCACAGTATTCAGCTAGAATAGTAGAAACCTACCCAATAATGTTACCAACCCAGAAACAAACAACTCATTAGGGGTTTGTGATTTGTCTAAAATTGTTTATTCATTTTAGAAATGCAATGATGTTTATTTCTTTGAGACAAAGAAATTGCTAATGACTATTTGGAGTAAACCGCTTCAAGAATTTAGCCTCATATGTTGTATCTTCATTAGTTCAGTCCTAATTATACTTTGATTCAAAGTTTGATATTCATAAATCTGTTCTGGATTGTTTATTGTTGTGTGTGTGTATTTAACAAAAGTCTAGAACAGCTGGATGTATACAAAACTGTGTTTGATCATCCAAAACAGACTTAAAAAAATTAATTCAAGCCCTCAGAATAGGGCCCACTATTTCAACAGTGTAATTTTCTTTTGATTGAGCATTTGGTGCCTTAGTAGTTGGGAAAAGTGATATCTATAACAATTCACACCAAAGAGCTAAATACAAAATGTTATTATTAACAAGAAGAACAACAATAATAATTGTTAAACAGATCACAATTCATTCTTATTCCAACTACGTTACTTTAGTTATGCACTCAAAATAGAAATGAAGCTACACCACCTATCCCTTTTTGGAAATGCATCCATGTTGTTTCTATGTTACAAATGTTTAACTGCAGTATTTAAATTTAGATATTGCTTAATGGACTTGCATTTTAGATATTACTGCCCACAATGCAATTAGAATTGCCTGCTGTTGCTTTCAGGCAATTCAGTATAGTTGGTTGATCATTACTGGCACTGTTTACATCTTCTTTTTAGCCACAGTTAGATTAAACATTTTAACTAATAAGGTTTAGTTTTTTTTATTTCCCAGTATTTTTAATCTATGTTAAACTTTGGTGAAATTCAGGGGGCATAAACCAAGGCTTTGCTATTTCCTAATTTCACCTGTCTATCATCGACTCCCTTTTTAAACCCTGTCACAGCTCAGCACTTTCTCTTGCGTTAGTTTTTTTGTCTGTGTAGAGAAATAGAGAGAGAAATGGAAAAAGATTGAAAAAGAGAATATTAAATTGATTATTGTGAATGAAACCTTGCCTGTCTGACTCCCCGATTCTATTTTCTACTTCTGAACTTTTCGACTACCCGAAAATCCATGGAACATCCCGATCCCTCCAGTGGCACCTACTTCCATTGCTTCAGTACCGGAAATCCCATGACCCCCGTCTGCTCAAAGATATCTGTCCCTTGGCGAGTTTGTTCTTGCATTCTCCATCTATCGAGATGTCCTGTGTGCTGCATATCCCCATCGCCACCAATAAACAGATCAATATATGTTTTACGTTGTAGAAATATCGGTGAGATACGGGGGCACCATGTTCTACGAATACCAGAAAACATTCTCTGCAAAAGCAGCAGCAATCTTAGGAAACGACAATCATATCTTTGATTGGTCATTCCAAAATCATCTGTCCAGCCAAATGACAAGTCTGCACTCCCATCAACATCCCAGTCCTAGCCAACACACTCCAACTCCAACTCCTACAGTTTGGCTTTTCCACCGGCCTTTCTAATCTCCCCTCCGTCCCATTTATATGCAAAAATCTTCATTCTGCTTCCACCGAGCCCAGAATCACCAAGGCTCTAATTCAAGCTCAGGTGGACAAAGGATTCATGGCTGACCCCTTCCCAGCCCCAACATTCCATGTCTTAAGGATTAGCCCCATCGGAATAGCGACCTGCAACGTATCGGAAAAAGCGCCTAATTATTGATCTTTCCACCCCGAGAGACAATTCCACTTCCAGCCTCAACGCCCTAATTCCCCACGATCAATTCTCCCTTCATTACATTAACCCTTTGCGGTCCTATGTCCGACATCATCAAAAAAACGCAAAAAACGGGTTTCTAGTTGTTTTTTCTCCGGAAAAAGCCGAGAAAACCATTCAATGTCTGAGTGAGAGCGACAGGAGCTGAGACAAGCTGAGAAAAGGCGTATCTCATGAATAGTCATTCTTGCCCCTGGCATCACATAGGGGCGGTCATAAGGAAACAAGCTGGATGGTACTGCATCAGCGCTCAGAGAATATCACGGACATTTGCAGAGCTTTTTTCAGAAGTTATAGTAATAAAATAATGACTTAGATCGCATTATTGAGGAGTTTGGTGATAAAACGAGTGATCAGGAGATGATTGATCGGTATGTACGACTTATTTATTTATTTATTTCTTAGCATATGTGAAAGCGATAGCGAACAAAAGGGTGGGGCGGGGCTGGAGATGCCTAGTGAGTGCTTTGTTTATATGCAGGGCCTTTTAAACCCGTTTGACTGTGGAAATAAATACTTTTAAACAGCGCGTCTAAAATTAACTGTTCGTGTGAAAATAAATTGGACCTGACGCACACTTAATAAATGGACTGCAAAGGGTTAAGGTTTCTGACGCTATTAAATTCATTAAAGCAGCAGGCCACTGTGGCTCGCAAAAGCGTATATTTCAGGTGCTTTTAAAGTCATGCCCATTCACCTCTCCCTTCGCCACCTGTTCAGAATCTGTGGGGAAAGTAAATACTATTTCGCCACCCAACTTACTTTCAGCTGCCACAGCAGGCCAAAAATATTTGACATTCTGTCTGAAGCCCTCTGCTGGATCCTTCTCAACACATACCAAGTGCCTTTCCTTCTACACCTCCTAGACAACTTTCTCCTTATATCCCCCTCTTCGGACCCCCGCGCTCAAGCAGTTTCCAAACTGTGATTCTTATTTTCTTCAGTAGGCATCCCACTCTCTGAAGATAAAACCATTGGCCCAGTAACCCAACTAGAATTCCTCGGAATCACCCTGGACCCCGTCAAATTCGAAGCCAGCCTCCCACTCAACAAACTGGAGTGCATTTGTCAGCTCATTAACAATTTTCAAGTACTAAAATCAATCTCTAAATGCAACCTGTTATCTCTCCTCGGCCACTTCAATTTCGCAATACGCATCATTCAACATTCATATCTCGCCTTCTCGCTCTTGCCTCAACAGCAAAAAACCTGGATTCTCACATCAAAATCTCAGAAGCAAGAAAAGACATCAGAATGTGGTACACACTACTGTAGCACTGGAATGGCCTCTCATTATTCTACAATGATTACATCTCAGCCCCTCATAATCTATCTCTATTTACTGACGCTTCATCCATAGAATCTGGGGGTTTTCTAATCAATGAGTGGTTTTACGGTACTTGGCCCCCCAACATTCAAACTTATCTCCCCACTTAAAGTCCTAAGCTCTGTTTGAAATTGACCCCATCGTTGTGGCAGCACAACTCTGGGGGCACTCTTGGTCCAGAAAATCAATACTATTTTTTAGTGACAACCAGTCAACTGTGCACATTATTAATAAAGGCAGATCATCCTCCCCTCTCATCATGCAACTACTTTGTCATCTAGTTTGGATATCAGTTTCCCATAATATCCTTATTCAAGATCACCATCTTTCAGGCATCTACAATAATGCAGCTGATGCTTTATCTAGTATACAGGTAGCCAAGTTCCGCAGCCTGGTTCCAGCAGCAGTTCCATCCCCCCTCCAGGTCCCACCCTTCCAGCAGCTCATATTCAATTAACTCAACCCTCTCCAACCTCCTTCAATCAGCAAGAGCCTATATGTTAGCAGCCCTTTCCCCATCCACCCACTCCTCTTATGCACCAGGTTGGGCAGCTTTCTCTACCTTCTGCGCTCAGAACAGGATATCACACACTGCAGTTATCCCCAACCTCTATAAAAACCTACATTTCAGGAATTCAATTCCATTTCCGCAGCATGGCCATCCCTTTGCCGACCATTCTCTGCATCCCAGCAGTACGTCTAACACTCCGAGGAATCTCCAAAAGCCTCCCTCCTGCTTCTCCTTCCAGACTCCCCATAACCACCGATATACTCAATACCGTAATATCAATCCTCAGGTCAGGATGTTTCAATCTGTTCAATGATATCGTCATGGAAGCAATATGCCTAACCGCCTTCTTTGGAATGTTGAGAAGTTCAGAATTCACAGTCCCCTCATCATCCTGTTTCCCAGATATAGGCATCTGCTCCTGCGACCTTTCTCTAGTTCCAGACCTACATCCTATTCCTGAGAGCATCCAAGACAGACCAACTCCGCCGAGGTCAAATCATCCGAATATCAAAGATAGACTCCCCTCTCTGCCCTTTCTCCTCTATAACTAAGTTTATATCTATTAAAAGACCTTTCAGTTCCTTAGACCACCTCTTCATTGATTGCTCCAAAAGTATAATTACTAGACACTGGTTCTCTTCCCACCTCTCCACTCTCGTCACCAGAGCAGATCTTTCTCCCCAATTCTACACCACACACTCCTTCAGGATTGGCACAGCCAATTTTGCCAGAGCCCGCATCAGCCATCACCTAATCAAGACCATGGGGTGTTGCTCCTCTTCAGCAATCTACTTCTACATCCGATTCTTACCACCCAATATTACTGCTGCACAGGGGGGCCCGGATAGGGGGCGCTCTCTCCCTAATAGAAGGGGGGTTTTCCTCTCCGCCGAGCGGATGACAGTCATATAGCCTTTCTCACTAACCATCTAGCTTTAGTTATTTCTTTGTCATGTTTGTCTTTTCTTGCTTTTTATGTTATACATTGGCTCGCGGTCTTTGTTTGTCTTCACAAGTGCGGTTTCAGTGGAAGCCGGTGGTCCATTCTTTGGGGTGATAGTGAATCTCACTTCCCCAACCTAGAGTTCCAGTAACTCCATAGGTTCTTCGTGCAGTCAGAGGGGACCACCAGCCACACTATTCTTTCACAGCTCATGTGCTTTATCTTCCCTCATGAAAGAAGGCTCTGTCTTACTTCCTCCTTTATACTCCTGAGATGTGGCTCTCATACTCTTAGTGCTCGAGTCCCATAACTAACAATTATTTGTGTTCTTTCAGATTCTCTTTTCTTCCTTACACCAAGGCTTTGTATGGGCCGTTCCGTCCTCTGAGGGTCGAACCCGGTCGCTAACTGGGACCCAGTTGCCAGGCCGAGCCTATAATGGCTCTCCAAGTCAGAGGACTCTATGTTTCAGGAGCCTGGAGGCCGATAGGGCCAGCCTCGACTCGATAGGGAAGGCTCTCTCAATTGGAGTATGGCCCGTCCTTTTCTCTCTCTCTCCCCTGCTCTAGAGGCTGAGCCTCGATTCGAAGTTGCAAAAAACTCCCTTCCTCTCGCAGCCCTGGTTCCCACCCCGTGAAATCTGGTAAATCCATCTCAGTTACATATGTGAGCAGGAGGATGATGGGAAATGTAGTTCTGAGAGCCATCTTGAATCAGGAAATGCAATTTAAAAGTTTTGTCAAAATGTAAAACAAATGTAAAAAAAAAAATTAAAACAATACACACACCTTACGTACCCAGTTGTAGCAACACATGGGAACATGTAACACATTAAAAGGTCCTTATGGACCCTTTAAGCCCCTGTCCTCTGAAAGAGGAACTGATCCGATGAGGCCAGGCAGGTTGGGGAGGCAAAGGATGAAGTTGAAACTGGGATCTCATCAGAAACATCTAGGTGAGTTTCCTTAAGGTTAAAATAACGTTGGGAGAACGGCTCGATAGGAGAAGCCCCCATGATTCCTTCCTCGAATCTCAAAGAAGCTAGTGAATACACCTTCTGTACCACAGACCTGTTATTGTAAAATTTAAAAAGATTTGTCTTGCTTAATTTTGTGTCGTCATATGTCAGCAGTTTTTCTCACATCATTGTAAAGTTTGAATATTGTAGCGTTTCACAGGAACAGGAATCTTGAGGGACGCTTGTTTCTTTCCAGCGCTTTATTTCGAGTCCACAGCTCTGTCAGCTTCTCAGGATACAACAGTCACACAGATTGTCAGCTACAGCCCTTTTTATATATTTAGCCCCATCCCTTATTCAGATCAGGGTATAGAGCTCATGCATATCCCATTGGTCCTCAGCTGCAGACAAGGACCAATGGGCACAGACAAACAACAGCCAATGAGGACAGACGCATTACATTACACAAGGGAATACACACACAAAAGGTAAACAGGGGCTTGAATACAGCGGGGGAGGGAAACACACAGCATGTAAACACATATTTACAGCGGGAAATACAGAGCGGGAATTACAGTACACAGATCACTATAATATTCAAAATCTTTCACATTAAATAATCTTTAAAATAGAATGCGATCAGATAGGGTAAAATGTTAACTGTTAAATTGCTATTTGCAAATTAGGCTACTGACCTTAACTGCTTAACTCATTAGGTCAGGGTTTTTCTTGAAACCATACACCTTCTGTCGGGAGGTTTCAGCTGAAGTACCCTTTACAATTTTTACACACTGAATGGTACCACAGTTGCAATGAAAGGCAGAATAATCTGATTACCACATTTCTTTTTTCCCAAAAACATTTTCAACCAGCCGCTATTGCTGTTTCCGGTCCATAGCTCCCTAAATGGCTGATGTCTCCCCCTGACCCAACAGGTTTACATGCCATGTAGAGCCTATCACGCCACAAGAACAAGACTTCATTGTTCTCAAATATTAATGCCAGTTAAGGACTCTACAGCTGGAAGATTCTCAAGGGGAAGAAGTAAACACAAAATAAGTTAATAGTTATATAATTGTATCAATTTTTGACAGTTATACAAAAAACATCTTTATGAACATCTACAGAACAGAATTTGGGATGTGTGACTAATGGGTTATGCTGTTTGGCCATTGGAGTTTTATAACTTGCACTGTTCAATTGGTTCTTTGGCATGGGGGAATGCCCCCGGAGCACCATGTGTTAAACTTGGCAACTTAATGTGTTGAGCAGCCTGAAATAAAGCACCTTAGGTGTCTAAATCATGAGTTATGCCACATTGTGTGTTTCTTACACCCCGAGCATGCTGCAATACTGCAACTCTCCTACTGCAGTTAGTTACGAATGCATTACGAATACACCATTAGTTTAGTTTATCAATAAAGTTCTGATACAAAGTCACAGAATAATTGTAGATGTAGTGTAAAGTTGTTTATAATAATAATAATAATAATAATAATAATAATAATAATAATAATAAACTTTATTTGTTGAATGCCTTTCATACCAAGAGGTTCAAGGTGCTTCACACAGACTTACAAAAAACAGTAATTACAAAAAATATTGTAAAAAGAATAAGAAAATAAAAGACAATGTAATATAAAAAAGATATACATACATATACATACATTCAGTAGGCTAAATTATAAAAATAGGTCTTAAGCCTTGATTTAAAAATAGCCTCTCCTCAGACAGAAAAGATCTAATTTTGGCAATATTTCTGAGATGGTAGAAACAAACTTTTATAATCTTTTTGATGTGTGACTCAAAACTTAAGGTAGAGTCAAAAATAACACCCACATTTCTCACTTCAGATTTCAAATTACGAGTTAGGTAACCCAAGTTTATTTTTGACAAGTCAAGTTGTTGCTGAGCACCCACTATCAAAACTTGTTAAGTTGCAGAAAATTTTGGGACATCCAAGTCTTTATGTCAGTAGTGATATCACCTGGTTTCACTGAGATGTATAACTGCATGTCATCTACATAGCAGTGAGAATTTACACCATGCTTACTAATAATCCTAAGTAGAGTACTGTGGGCCCTATTCTTAAAAGTACTTGCCGACTGCCGTAATAAAACAAATTTTGTTTAAAACTAACGAAAGTTGTCCATATTGCTATTCATAAAATGATCTGAGAATACGGGTGACTGTTGCAAAGCACTTTATGAATGGGTATACAGTCGTTCAAGAACGAAAAGTATAGCTGCAAGACGGCCGAATGTATACCTGCAAGATGGCCGCACCACGTCTTGTACTACAAGCCTGGTACTACAAAGCTCATACCACACTAACTCCATCTCCACAGTGACGAGAAAGGCGTGAGATTTGACAAGTAAAAACACAAGCACAGTTTAGCAAGCACAGCTGCATTTCAGAAGTCGAGTGTGGTGAATACGGTACATTTAAATCTGTTAAATCCCCCCTTTGTGTTGAATTATCCACGATTTATATATATATATATATATATATATATATATATATATATATATATATATATATATATATATATATATATATATGTGTTTGTGTGTGTGTGTGTGTGTGTAGTTATAACTTATAGCTATATACATTAGAAACAATGTTTTGTCCGCTGAAATTACTTAACAACATTTTTTTTGTTATCATTTTATAAAGCAAATTTGTTTTCAAATCCCTTACAAAAGGTATAATTAATGTGTAATAAATAATGATGACATGTAAACACTGTGCTTACTTACGACTTCAACTCTCTCTATAGCTCGCTGTATATAATGAAGAGCTCTGTTCCAAAATGGTAAAAATGACAATTAGGCCTACACACTTTAAACAATTGCTATAGATTTACTCCTTAAGTGTAACGTTAATATTTTGCTCTTTGTATTTCAGTTACATATACCAGCAATCAAAGAAGGAGAGTTGCCTGAGTTGAAACGGTGCATCCAATGGTGCACTTGGTACCATTGTCCATTTGGCCAGCCAAGCAAATACAAACCCAGACAGCGCCACCTTGTGAAAAAACACTTGGATGTGCATCTAAAGGGTGCAGTGCAGTGTGATGGTTTGTTTCTTATTGAATGTTTTTCACATGTAACATTGCTGAAGAATGTTTCATATATTTAGTTTATGATATATATTCCAAGTAAAATATTGTGCATAAAGTCATTAACACTTGAAGTTTATTTAATTATGTTTATAGAGAAAGCTCGGGAATACTCAGTTGCAAATACAGTAGGCTCCAGAATTATTCATATCCTTTATTCAATGTAAGTGAAAGGGGGGAATTAAATCAAAACTTTGACCCACCAGCTAGTCGCAAAGTACAACTCAGAATTTAATGGTGGTTGTTTTAAATAGAAGAAAGTGCCTTCTTACGATAAATCAAACCGCTATTAAGTATGGATTTATAATTAGTGGTGGATCTAAATGTTGATTTAACCCCCCCAACGTTGGTTTTAGCAACAAGAAAAAGCAAATGTACATTCATTATTTGTTGCATAAATAAATGAAAACATGAAATTGTAAGGCTATCAGAATTGGATATCGCAAAAACATATCTGTCAAAAATAACCGCTTTTTAATTTACAGGGTGTGAATTAATTTGAACATCGATTTTTTTAGATAAATATTCAATTAGTTAGGAGAGATGTTTTTTGTGATATCCAATACTGAAAGTCTTAGAATGTTCATGTTTTAATTTATTTAGACAACAAATACTAAATGTACACTTGCATTGTGTTTGCTAAAATTACATTGAATGAAGGGTATGAATAAGTCTGGAGCCTACTATATATTTAAGTTATTATTGTTATTGGTGTTTGAATTACCCGAATTATGACCTTTATCCATGCTGAATAAGTTAACTGTTAATTATCTTAATTTTCTATTCTCACCCTCCGTCGTTTCGGAATATGCAATCTGTAAGTGCGAACCTTGCTTGAAAAAGTCTCATTATCACTGCATCAAATGTCCAAAAATACTTATAGAAAAAAGGAATTTCATCAGACATGTCCAAATCTGCCAGAGTAAACAACAGCCTCCGGTTCCTTCGTGCCCCTCCCCCTCCTCAGTACACAGTACAGTCACTCCATCAGCTGCAATTGAACCATCTATGACTAAACAACATGAACATTCTATTGTTACTGTTGCCCCAGCTAGAGTTCAAAGGAAAATAGTTACGGTGCAATGTCCACATTGTCAGCTGACAATAAATAAGACAAACATTGCAAGACACATCCGTGGAAAACACAAACAAATTGTGTGAGATATTACAAGTGCCTCACACCTTGCTTCCCAGTGTATAGATGCAGTTAATGGCATATTTGCAGTGGCCAAGTCATTTAATGGCCCATGTGTACCATTGCATGTAAAAAAAAATAAATAAATAATAAAACATATGGCAAAACACATGGGGTTGTCTGTGAGATTAAATTGAACATCCAGTCCTTCCAATTTCGAAGTGGACCACAATCCTTTCAGTGCAGCCACTTAAAATCTGTAGAGTTCTGCACTTCTGAAGCAATCCCAGAATGTCTACAGGAAGATATTCTTACTGAAATGGTACAGCGAAAATGGTTTGGAGAAGAAAAGAAAAAAGACTGCTTGACAAGACAAACAGTAGCTACGAATGAAAACATCCCCCTGTCTGTTCATGTGAAACTTGGAGACCAGACAACAAAATACTATCTATCTATATATGAGCCTTCTGTAAAGCATTACAGTCAGTTGGGGAGAGTTCTGGTAGCCTATGATTCCCGAACCAATTCCTGGCACTGCCCTTGTGCAAGCCACACATGTTCACACAAGTACGCTGCTAAATGGCACCTTTTCCAAACTCAAAAACAAAAACTACTCTTCAAAACTGTGAAAAGTACATAAGTACAGATTTACAGAACTACACCATCAATGTATAATGCTGTATTATGGTACTATTAAGCAGTATCACTATAATAAAGCATTGTACTTTTTTATTTCTAAGAAGTATCATGATATCAAATTGCAATACTATACCATGGTACTTTCTAGTACCATGGTATAGTACTATTATGGTTGTACTGCATTATAGTAACATAACAGGGACTTGTACATTGATGGTATAGGATATGTACATATAATATACAGTACCAATGTACTTTCACAATGATAACATCGTACCTTGTTCCAAAATTCGGTGTTACAAGTACCATGGCACATTTGTATAGGGGTCCATTCTAACAGTATTGTTGCAATGGGCACAAACAGATAACACTATGTAACACAATTTTTGTTCCTGGGTAGTAAGTGTTATTTCCTAATTGCTTATGCCTCAAAAGTATAGAAAATGGCTATTATTCCCCACAAACTTTGCTTTTGTGACCAGGAGTGATATTTTGAAATTTACCTATTTCCAATGAGAAAACGGGCGAATTTGTGTCTTTTCGTTCACATAAAGTCAGAAAAAACAACATATGAATCCAAATTAACATGTATTTATACTAAAGTAATACAAAAATGACTAGAAAAGATTTAGAAGTGAGTAGTTTTTCGAGATTTACGATTATACTGTAAATCACTTTCACGAATCAGCCCCCACATGTAGTCTCCCATCATGTTCTCGTTATACTGTCCTTCATTGACAGCTCATCCAGGAGCCTCAAAGCCGTGCTGCTCCATAATGGTAACAAGTACCTGTCTCTTCCCCTGGCTCACTCAGTGCACCTCAAAGAGGATTACAACAGCATCAAGACCTTGCTGGACGCCTTGAAGTATGATGAGTACGGCTGGGACCCCCGGAAGGTGCTGATGCCACCACTACACATCAACTTGGGCCTTATGAAACAATTTGTCAGAGCTCTAGATAAGGAGTCGGCAGCCTTCAAGTACCTTCAAGACTTCTTCCCTAAGCTGTCTGAGGCAAAGATCAAAGCCGCTGTCTTCGTCGGACCACAGATAAAGAAGATCCTGGAGTGCAATGAATTCCCCAAGAAGCTCACTAGTAAGGAGAAAGCGGCTTGGAACAGCTTTGTCGCAGTGGTTCGGGGCTTCCTGGGCAATCACAAGGCCGAAAACTATGTGGAGCTGGTTGAGACTCTGGTGAAGAACTACGGCACAATGGGCTGTAGGATGTCCCTCAAAGTCCATATCCTTGATGCTCATCTTGATAAATCCAAGGAGAACATGGGAGCGTACTCGGAGGAGCAAGGCGAGCGCTTCCACCAGGATATACTGGACTTTGAACGCCGCTACTAAGGACAGTATAACGAGAACATGATGGGAGACTACATTTGGGGGCTGATTCGTGAAAGTGATTTACAGTATAATCGTAAATCTCGAAAAACTACTCACTTCTAAATCTTTTGTAGTCATTTTTGTATTACTTTAGTATAAATACATGTTAATTTAGATTCATATGTTGTTTTTTCTGACTTTATGTGAACGAAAAGACACAAATTCGCCCGTTTTCTCATTGGAAATAGGTAAATCTCAAAATATCACTGTCCTGGTCACAAAAGCAAAGTTTGTGGGGAATAATAGCCATTTTCTATACTTTTGAGGCATAAGCAATCAGGAAATAACACTTACTACCCAGGAACCAAAAAAAAATAAAAATTGTTACACTGTGTAATTGAACGGTTTCTAAAGAAGCAGGAGTTAATATATTAATCAGAGAGTATCAAGCAATATTTTTAAAATACGCTGACATCAAGACCATTTCCAACAATGGTTGCAGATATAGAAACTAAATATCACTGAAAATGCTTGCCGTTTGTCTTTTTTTTATCATACATTACATACTGCAAATCGTTAACGATCACTGCTCTTGCTATGTTATATGGAAACATGTAAGAGCGTTAGCTAATACTGCCTTTTTAAACGTAATGATATTGTGGCGAAACAGGGTCTCTTTCGCTTTTATTTTAAGCAGAATAAATGGACAGACTCAAGGGTTGCAGATGCAAACGGAATATCCTCCTTTTTCTTTTAATTATTTTGCAGTACAATCGGTCTCTATAGGCTAAGACCACACCAAAACAATAACCCCCCCTATTCTCTTAATTTTAGTGCTTCTCCGGACTCACTCACTGACAGCTCGTACCGGCTCTCTCGCTCTATCTCTCTATCTCTCACAGACTCCTGTCGGTACTTGGTCTTGCAGTTTGTCAGGTCGTTACTCACTGTCACTTTGTCTCCTACTTTCATTCACCACTCTCACAACTCGCGCTCCAACTGATGCCCCTCCTGTTTTTGTACCACCCCTCTGGCATGCTCCCCACCCCTATCTGCTCTCCTCCAATCACTGCAGTGCATCACTCTCTGTAACTCCACCCCTCTCCCTCACACACACGCACACGCACACACACTGCCCTGCTCTCTCAACCTAACCCCCCCCGACGTGGTCCCTGCCCGAACAATACATGCACCTGCTGTGAAACAAACAAACAAACAAACAACAACATAACGTGTCCCTTCCGGCGCAGTGCCTTAAGCAGTATCCCCAGGTCGCTTACCTATTTAAATTGTTTATTTATAGTGCAATGACGGTGTGTCCATTATTTGTAAAACACATAAAATTGGCATATTACAATTTACCTTTAGGTGTCTGAGCCTTTCTTAACAATACAAACATTACGATATTGACAATACAGAAGAAAGTAGATTCCATAAAAAAAAAAAAACTGACTTCCCATGGGTGGGATCAGTGTGGGGGCTTGGCGATTGCGTCACTGTGGAGGTGGAGTTACTGTGGTATGAGCTTTGTAGTACCAGGCTTGTAGTACAAGACGTGGAGCGGCCATCTTGCAGGTATACCCTATTGCAAAACGAAAAACTGAATCCACCGACAGTACTACTGAAACCCGAGTCTGCAGCTGCCAGTCACGGGCAGTTTGCAAAACCTGATTCCGATGCCCCTATCATGTATGCCAAAAATTCAGGACATATGATAATGAGAAAAATATGATAATAAAAAAATATATATATTTTTTAAATAAATACTTCGTATTTTCGTTTTGTTTGGCAGCACTGGTAAACACATTTCCATACGCACACATAAGACTTTCTTAAAAAACTAAACAAAAAGCACCGTAGGAGGACGTTTGAATAATACTGTAATTCTAGTAATAATAATAATAATAATAATAATAATAATAATAATAATAATAATAATAATAATAACTACAACTGCCAGGCAGTTTTATGGCTCCCAAGCCCCAGTACCAGTACCAAACACTTAAGCAATTACTGGAAGAAGCGAGTTTAGTTCTTGATATTTGACAAGTTTGAAATCAGTAACTTCACCAGTTCTCCAAAAGAAGATTTTGAATTTTTTTTCCAAAAAATGCGTCAGGCAGACATCTTGGTTCACGTATAAACAGCATTTTTGAGAAAGTCAGTCGCACTGATACAGGCATGATGGTTTTCAGGTTTGGAGTTTTTAAATTGTTTTTAAACTGAAACAGTTTTAAATTTAAGAAGATGTAGGTCCAGCGGACATGTTTTTTACAAAATAACACAATTTTTCCATATTTGAATTCTATTGTCCCCAGGATGACGCCTACCAAGTTAGGAGTTAGTTGGTTAAATAGTGTGCAAACAGAAGCAGTTTGATGTTTGGGGTGTGTTTTGGCGAATTTGGTGGCAGCCATTTTGATAGTAAAATTTGTCACAGCAACTTCTGCTTTGCAAACTTGAAGGGTGTGAGTGTTGAAGGCGTATGCGAAGTTTCAGATCAATCGGTTCACTGCTTCCCAAGAAGAAGATTTTGAAAGGTTTTTCCAAAAAATGTGTCAGGCCGCCATTTTGGTTGACACAGGAGTGTGTTTTTGCATCTGAACTGTAATCTACACAGGATGATACCTGCCAAGTTTCATGTTGATTGGTTACACCGCGTGCGAACAGGAGCAGTTTGAAGTTGATGGAATAATAATAATAATAATGCTAATAATAATAATAATAATAATAACTAGAAGTTGCAAGCAACTTGACGGCTTCCAAGGCATTCTTGTTCCTATCTGTGCTCCATAGTAATCATGACCCTATGTGCACTGTCTAAGTTTTTCATTTCACCTTTAAGGAAAGGTCAGAGGTCACAGGCAAATACATCTTTTGATAGAGCATATATGGTTTCCTATATGTGTTCCGTAGTAACCATGACCCTGTCTGCACTCTGTAAGGAGTTACAAGCTAGTTTTGCATTTCACCTTAAGGAGAGGTCAAATGTCAGGGGCAAGGCAATTTTTGATTAGAGCATATATGGTTTCATATATGTGTTGCATAGTAACCATGACCCTAATTGCACTCTCCAGTGAGTTATAAGCTAGTTTTACATTTGACCTTAATGATAGGTCAAAGGTCAAGATCAAGGTAATTTTTTAAATAGAGCATACATTAATTCCCATAGGCCTCCACTGCTCTGTGAAGATTCATGAGTCTACAACATTCTACCTGAGATAAATACTGCAACATATGCAAACATGTGCAAATTGACCATAGCTCAAATTTGATTGGCTCGAGGTGGCCATGTTTTTTCATGCAGCGACTTGCCTTGATAGACAACCTTGCCAAGGCTATGTATGCAAAGTTTTGCTTCAATCGGCATAACAGTTTCAGAGAAAAAGTCGTTGGAATATTTTTGACAAATCCAATATAGTTGCTGAACCATGTGACCAATCGACTTCTCTTGAACGGTAAATGTAGGCCATGAGGGTAGCCTATTGCACCAAGTTTCACATATCTGCGATAAGCAGTTTCGGAAAATAATATTTTTTTTAAATTGTCCAAAATTCTCGATAAATCCAATATGGTCACCAAACCATGTGACCTATGACCTTCATTTTTGCTCTGACACAACTTCCCAAAGGCCTCTACCACCGTACCAAGTTTCAGAACTTTTCCTGCAACGGTGTTGATTTTAATCCCAGCAGTAGCAATAGGCTTCCCAGTTATTCTGGCTTGTAAGCCTAATAATAAGAAAAATCCTAATAATAGACTTGCCAGCCATTGTGGCAGGGAAGCCTAATAATAATGATAATCATTTTGAAAACTTTATTTATTTATTTATTTATTTATTTTTATTTTTTAAATTTAGTCGTCGCCAATTATTTTTACCCCGGTTTTCACCCCAATTTAGCATGCCCAATTATTATCTGTATCCCCGGCTCACCGCTCGCAACCCCCCCGCCGACTCAGGAAACGGAGGCTGAAACACGCGTCCTCCGAAACGTGCTCCTTCCAAGCCGTCATTTTTCGCACTGCAGATCCACAGCAATGCTACCAGACCTATAGTGCCGGAGGACAACACAGATCTGGCGGCTCCGCTGCAGAGCCACAGGCGCCCTATCGGCCACAGGGGTCGCTGATGCGCGGTGAGCCGTGGATTCCCCTGCCGACCTAAGCCCACACTACCCGGGCAGCGCTCAGCCAATTGTGCGCCGCCCCCTAGGAACTCTCGGTCACGGTCAGCTGTGACATAGCCTGGATTCGAACCAGCGATCTCCAGGCTATAGGGCACATCCTGCGAGGAGCGCCTTTACTGGATGCGCCACTCGGGAGCCCCTCCATTTTGAAAACTTTAAATGATAATCTTATAAATTCTCAGCTATTATTATTATTATTATTATTATTATTATTATTATTATTATTATTATTATTATTATTATTATTATTATTATTATCAATAATAATAAACCCTGGTTAAAGCAGGGAATCAATCAGGGGCGAGTTTATGTTTATGAATCAGTGATTGTTTCACTCCATATTGCACACTGTACACAAAATGGATTGTTTTGTGGTGCGCGAAAAAAAAAAACAGACTTCCCTTTGAACACTGATCGAGTCTGGCACTGAGACTCGATCAGTGTTTTTTGCAATACCAAGCAAGCCTAAATTTCCCACTGACTGCATCAGCAGCACTGGTATACTGTATATTGTAACGCTCCATGAAAATAAACAGGTTCACACAGGCAGTATTCGTCCAAACTGTTTATTGTGAACACAGGTCAAAGAAATAAAAAGAAAAGGACCGCTGTCCGCCGCGGATCAAGACAAATAAATAATAATAATACAATAACTGTCTATTCTCAGTCTCTCACTTGCTCTCCACTTCACAGCGCTGTTTCAAAATGATTATGCCAGAGAATATGTTCTTGTGTGAGTATATATTAAATATGTTCCTTTATACAAAGCTACAGATTTTTTATTTTTTTTTCAAAATAGGCAGTGTTAATCACGGGCATGTCAAACTGTATAACAGAGCAAGTGTAGTAATAAAATAGCCGAGGCTGTTGTTAGTTTAGACTTGACTGTAGAATGCGTTCAATACCTCCTAGTTATCGACATTCACTCTTATGAATAGCAGGTTAATGCTCAGGACCGATGAAAACTTTATGCTAATGAGGCAATCGTTAACCTTTCTCTCAGTTTATTACAAACATGCCTTCATAGACGAAAATCATTGGGGCTTAACAACGCATCTAAATGATCTCTTATGAATAGCAACTGCCGTTAAATAGGTGGCTATGGACGAAATCCAATCATGTACTCCTGTTTTCTCATTTTGACAGGCGTTAGCCCTTTATGAAGACTGCAATTATAAAGAGGTGGAAAAACTAAAAAATGTGAAATGGCCCTGCAGATGGTCAGCATAGTTGCAGAATAAAATATAAAAGCAACCTGATGAAATGAAGACTGCCTTCCATAATTAAAATGGCAAGAAGTAACATCGAGTTAGAGGCTTGCACACCTTTCCTAATTTGTCTTTTAGCCTGCACCATTAAGATAACAAGAATGCTTTCCATTTATTAGTTTTGCTGTACCCAGTTTTTGGCAGCCATCAATAAAATTTGCGTTTAGTGTACTTGGAGATCCAATGCTTTTTGTTTCAAAAAGGTTGCAAAGGGAGCTGAGGAATATCACATTTAAATTGATGAGCCTGTTACTGTACATTCCATTACATTCATGACTAGACTGCTGCAGACAACAATAATAACATTTTGGTGGACTCATAAAGTGCTAAATGGATATCTAATGCCTATGAGACAGGTACTGTAGAACGAGTTTTAATATGCTATTAGTTAGTAATAAACTACACAATGAAGGCAGAAGTATCAACGATAAAAGTAGTAAAGCCTTTTCTGAATAATATTTTTTTCCAAAACTTGGGGTTAGTGTTTAATTTCCTTGGCGTTATCATATGTGTCCCAATACAATATTTTAAAAATTCTGCAAATGTGTCCAAGTTATAATGTACAATATATTACATTTGATGAATACAATCTGTCTGCTTGGATTCATGAAATTAACCAGGACTGAGTTTATTCATGGGGGAAAATAGCAAGACATATTTGCATATTTGTCAGACAGAGAAAACTTTAATAATAATAATAATAATAATAATAATAATAATAATAATAAAGCTTTTGTTTCTTTAAAAACTGGATAAGACATTTCATTAAACAAGTAGAATTTTTTTTCTGCTAGTATTTGTTGCTTTTGTAATATTTAATTTTTGCCTTCTGTATGTGATAAGGTTTCTTAAAGTAATTTCTTTGTTAAACAGCCAGTATCACATCTGTATAAGTTATAATACCTTTCAGCCTCCCCCGAAGCTGATGGCACAGTGTTTACATGTGGTCCTCTTTAATTACGTCAAGGTAATATCCTGGGGCCCTTGAAACTGAGATTCCCAACAACATCATTGTTTAGTGCCTTATATCAAACTCTTATATGATTGTATTACCACAGGTATATGGCCTTGGAAGAAAATATGCTCGCCTTGGAGATACAATCAAATTTGTTTTTTTAAATTTCTGTTTCCATTCAAGAATACTCAAGCAGCAAAACAGTAATAGAAATAGATGAGACTACACACAGTAATCAAAGAACTGCACTTTGATTCATTTGAAGTGTTTATTAAAATGCTCCTTCCAGCAATGGTGAATGTGTTTATTTGAAAACATTACAGAAATATTATTCAGGTTTTCAAAAACAAATGAACTTCTTTATTAAGATTTTTTAATTGGAGTGGTTCATGTTCTCAAAGTGTTGTATGCAAAATATATTGGTATAATGCTAAAGATGTAATGGCTTCATTGTTTACTAGCCTTGAATGAAAGAAATGTTGAACACAATTAAAAATAATTAGCTGTATGTAGTTAAATATACAACTTGGGCACAGCATCAATTTAAATACCACTGTATCTGGCTTGGAATTGATTCAGATGGTTTTACTACCAAGGGATTTATTATTGTTGCAACAAAGTCATACTGTGACTCCTTTTAAGATGAAAACATCTGTAATAGTATTTGTTTATTAAATGCTTGTTGCTATACAATATTTTTTAATTAGATACAAATATGCAAAGCAACACAAGAAGATAGGTTTAAAAATAGCAGCATACCTTCTAATATTCAATACCCTGGATATTTATACATGTACTCTTGACTAAGCAATGACCGCTTCCTGAAACCTGTTCTATTTAATAATTATCTTATCTGTAATGTGATATTTTGTAATGTGATATTTTGTAATGTGATATTCTGTAATGTGATATTTTGTAATGTGATATTTTATAACAACTATAAGTCGACCTGGATAAGGTCACCTGCTAATAAATAAATACATAAATAAATAAATAAACAAATAAATAATAATGACATATATAAATACAACAATATTCAAGCTGCCTGTTGCCTTTTTCATCAAATATTTATTTTATATATAACTATAACCTACCTGTCATCATCATCATCGTCTTCATCATTGTTTCAAGCCAATGTTGTCTTAAATAAATAAATATCTATTAACTAATAAATAACAAATAACTCAACACAACAAAACACAATACAATAGTGTGAATGTATTTTACAGAATTACAAAACTTTCCTTTGTGCCCCCCCCCCCATTTTAGGAGTTGTTTTTGATAATGAGGTGTTGGTGTTTGTGAGGGAGGGACAAATAGCAAATACTGTAACTCTTTCCTGTGTAGTTGGATACTTTAACTGAACAACTGTTGTACTAATTGGGCCTTTTGGTGTTTGGCTCTGGCTTTGCCCGGCAGTTCAGTTAAATGCTGAGGACATGCAGTTCTTCATCTGGTATTTGAAGTTTATGTAACGAGGATATATTGAGGCGAACACATCAAGCCATTAAATATGTTTTGCTCTATTAACCACTGAGATATGCACCTTTTATAATAGTCTTCGTCTGAATTTGGAGGGTTTGCAGTTAAGGTGGAATTATACACGAAACCATGATTCTAAGGATATGGGTGCAGGCAATAACTCCCAATGCTCTTGTAAAATTTACCGGTTAATAAAATTGTTGGCATATTTCTTGTCATTCTTCCTACATGTATTGTCAATCCAGAAAAGTCCATATAAATACAGCAACACATGGTTCATTGAATAATACCACAGAAGTTCTTAGTTGTTACCAGAAATGACCAATTAGACGATGTTTCTATGATCAGTGCTGAAATCTAGATAATTCAAGACTGGGTCTCAGGCGTTATCTACAATATTTGCATATTTCATGCATTTTAAACAGATAAATTAACCACTTGTTCAAACAATCTCACAGTGTAGATTTTCAATTTTTTTATTGAATTCAAAAATGGCTTTTCAGTGTTTCTAGTAAACAATTACTTTAGGATAGTTTTAAGTGGCTTACTGAAAAACACAACATGAAACACTATTCACATTCACCTATGGCATGGTAATAATTGTGAAAAATGATTTGTCCTTTAATTTATCATAGTACCATGTGGAGTCATTATGAATGAATCATATTGGGGGTCTATTAATCCACCACTTACGAGAATTCATATCAATATTCTCATATCGATATGCAATATCACTATCCTCTATATATATAATGCATATGTGGATGAGGATTTGTTTTTTGGAAGTTCAAAATGTTGTAAGACTATACAGCTATGGCTAAAAGTTTTGCATCACCTAGAATTTTAGGATTGAAACATAATTTAAAAAAAACAAAACTATATGAACATAATTTTAGATCTTTTATTTAACATAATGTAATCAAAGAAACTACAAAATGATATCGCAAAAGTCTACCGGAAGCCATAATAGTAGAACAGTATTTCATGTTAGATTTTGAAATGTCACATTTTAAAATGAGTTTTTTGTCAAGTATATGGAAAACTACAAAGCCGAATGTAATTCAATATGTTAACATAACATTATTCAGCAGGTTTCCATTTGACTGTATGAAGCAAAATTAGTTCATTCTATAGGGCGATGCAAAATTTTGTCCATAGCTGTACATGATACATGTTGTTGGTACACCATTTTTAGGACAATGTCAGCTTAAGGCATTCATGATGTTTAATGATTGATGTCCTTGTATACCATATGTCTTCTCATATGGAATACTCTCTCATAAAGCCCAGCTGGAAATACTTATATTACAGCATGTATGAATGTAATGTCAATTTTTGGGACAGGGACAGGATGTGCTGGCAGCCTCTGATTGGCCGGGACTCCTTCTGGTTTTTACATTGTTGAAGAGTTGGGAATTATAAAAGAACAGCCTGCATGCTAGCAGTGGTGGAGTGTTTTGGAGAGTACTTGCTGAATTACTTGGAAATCTTCTGAAGATCTTCTACCAATCAAGTGGATAAAACATAGACTCAACTTGACATTGTTGTACCGACAATGTTTATTTTTATTGAACCTTTTATTTTCTGTTTAATAATAAACCGACGCAACAGCACAATTCACATTTCACCTTGCAGTGCTGTGTGTTCTTCCGGGTCTGAAGTCACAGACCAGCTGTGACAGTCCATTAGAACTTTGAGCAGTTTACAGCTACAGTAAATTAACTGCAAATTATGGCTTGGAACTGTTCCTGTCTTTTCACAAAGAACAATAGGTGGTGCAAACATTAACTTTGGGACTGAAAAATACAATTATACACTATAAACTTCCATTAAATCATCATGTTTTACATTACATCAAAGTTATACCACTGATTTGTATGAATTTACAGCATGCAGTTTAATCTGTTTAGATTCTACTTCGATACTTTTTTCATAGTAAAACTGAAACTATGGTTTTAAAATGTACAATTCACATTAACTTCTTCTGTTTTAATCTTCAATGGCTTTTAAATAGTAGTTTTGAAAAGAGCCCAAAACATTTGAAGCTCCATTCAGCTGTTTACTCTTGATGGTCAACCAGTTCTGACATTATAATGTAGAAAGGTAACAAATGTTAATGTGAAAGTGAAGCACATTTCAGTGTACTGGTTTATGCAATAAAGCAGAATGGAGGAAAGAAGGACTAGCAAGGCAAGAGAGGGGTTGGGAAGTCAAATGGACATGTAGGCCCATGGATACCTGTGTAGAGTGGGTGTGCCCGTAGAACAAGTACTGTGGTTAGGTCAAATTTACAAGACTGGTTTCACAGAACCAGATTAGCTCTAATCTTGGACTACATAACCTAGAATAACATTTGGTAGTCCAAGAGGTGGTCCTTTTGCCATTGTTACTGATGGCTTGAAGGAGAGCACTATAATGTAAAGACATTGAACTCATGATCTACTTACATGGGGCTTAAACCTCATCCTTTGGGGTCTATGACAAGCCATTAGGAGAGCGATGAGCAGCAGCTGCAGGACCAGAGTGTACAGGACCAGAGTTAATTTTTTACAGACTACCCCAGGAAAGTGACTAATCACACTATACATATACACTGAGTTTACAAAACATTAGGAACACCTGCTCTTTCCATGAAATAGACTGACAAGGTGAATCCAGGTGAAAGCTATGATTCCTTATTGATGTAACCTGTTAAATCCACTTCAATCATGTAAATGAAGGGGAGACAGGTTAAAGAAGGATTTTTAAGCCTTGACACAATTGAGACATGGATTGTGTACTGTATGTGTGCCATTCAGAGGGTAAATGGGCAAGACAAAAGATTTAAGTGCCTTTAAACGGGGTATGGTAGTAGGTGCCAGGCGCGCCGGTTTGAGTGTGTCAAGAACTGCAACGCTGCTGGGTTTTTCACGCTCAACAGTTTCCCGTGTGTATCAAGGATGGTCCACCACCCAAAGGACATCCAGCCAATGGCAGGCCAGTGGTCGAAAACGGCTCATTGATGAAAGAGGCCAAAGGAGGCTGACACGAATTGTGCAGAGCAACAGACGGGCTACATTTAGTCAACTGACAGTCCAGTACAACATTGGTGCCGAAAGACCCATAAACGAATGCACAACTCGTCGTACCTTGACACGAATGGGGTATGGCAGCCAACGACCTAACAGAGTTCCACTTCTTTCAGCAAAACACAAGAAACTGCGGTTGCAGTGGGTTAAGGAACGAAAACACTGGACACTGGAGGACTGGTGGTGTGATGCTGTGGGGTGTGTTTTCATGGCACACATTGTGCCCCTTGATAAAAGTGGAGCAACGTTTGAATACCACAGGATATCTGAACATCTATTGCCAATCAGGTGCATCCCTTCATGGCAGCAGTGTATCCATCTGCTAATGGATTTTTTCAGCAGGATAATGCCCCATGCCACAAGGCTAGGACTGTCCAGGAATGGTTCCACGAATATGACAGTGAATTCAGCTTACTGCAGTGGCCTGCCCAGTCACCAGATCTCAATCCAATTGAGCATCTGTGGGATGAGACGGAACAAGCTGTTCGGAGTAGAGATCCACTACCAGCCAACTTGACACAACTGTGGGAAGCATTGGAGTCAACATGGGCCAGCATCCCTGTGGAATGCTTTCGACACCTTGTAGAGTCCATGCCCCGACGAATTGAGGCTGTTCTGAGGGCAAAAGGGGGTGCAACTCAATATTAGGAAGGTGTTCCTAATGTTTTGTACACTCAGTGTATATGTAACTGTCTATAAATGGTGATTCCTGGGCTACAGGAGAGAGTTATTTATATTTCGAGGTGGCTAAAACTACTTAAAGCTGATTTATAGCCTAAGAGACAGTCAGGCTACAAATGGAAATCTGAAATTATTTCAGACATTTTAAAGTTGTATAAAACATGCATCGATGGCAGTATTCTTTCAACTTACCGAAGTACTGAATTTCAGTAGTACACCACTGGATTGGAATGTGACCAAAGACCCATTTGAAACTAGTCCTGGTAAGCATCTTATTACACTTATGCTATTCCACTCATGTTATCCCACTGAAGTAAAATAACAAAAACGTATCCCATGCTAGATATACCTACGCTTGTGGTATAATATATATATATATATTTCTGAAATAAATATATTTATTTCATATGAGAAGTTCAGAGAGACAGCATTGCACAATTTACTGGATGCATACCAAGATGAGTCACCAAACGTTCAGTTAATATTAACATTAGATGGATTGTTTATCACAAAAAATAACATTTAACGCAAAACAAGCTACAATGGAGAAATTAACTTTGTATGTCAGAACATTTTGTTAAAAAGCATGTTTCATTGGAAAAAAATAAAATAATTACCCTGTTTGCAAATATTTACTGTGAAGCAAATTTTGATTCTGCCAACAGGCCCCAGTAGTTATATAATGTGGTTTAAACTACTATCATCTGTAATAAATAAATAAAAAATTAAATCAAAATGTATCTTTTCAAGGAAGTTGTTTCCCACAGTACAACGGGAAGATGAAATTAGATGAAAGTATGCCTTTAAATAGACTACATCTGGTCAAAGGCCTATTCTTAAACAGTAACACAGTTGTCAATGTGCTGTTTCTAATAGCAAGATTTTTGTGCTTTTATGAAAGCAATAGGAAATGCATTCTGGTTTGTTAATGCATTGAAAGGAATTCACCATGGCCACAGCTGTGCACTTCTAATTGAAAGCATGCACAAAAGTAACCCACCGGTATGGAGCACAGATGTTTAATTGTTGGCTATTTTATTTTTTCATTGGTAAGAGTGAAGAATGGTTTCAATTTTTAATAAAGTTTATATTTTCAAACAAATATATGAAACTTTTTGTTAAAGGATCCTATCTTACAATAATTGTTTCATAAAATGTTTATGCTAAATCTACTTTTTTATTGCCTTCAAAAATATTTTTGGATGAATATGTTTATTGCAACACCCTAGAATAGAACATACTTTTATTAAAGCATAGGAACACCACTTTATTGAACTGGGCGTTATTTAATCAGTATATAATACAAATATAGTTCAACAACCAATAAACAACGTGCTTGCAAACTAGAGAGCTGAGACAACAAGTTGCAAAACTGTGAGTTATATATTGTCTTGTAGCTTAGTGTGAATACTCAGCATGATTAATTACATTAACAAATTACTACATGTTAACAGTTTTTATTAATTGATTTCATGGGGTTTGTTACTAATTACTGTTATAAATTATAATGAAGCAAAGCTAATCCTTTATATTTATTTGACGTTAACAAAAGCAACCTGTCGGTATTCCAGAAGACCACTTCATGATTTATGAAAATGTATCACTAAACATGAATGATAGTTTGCTGTAGTGCATCATCTCATCCATTTAAAAAAATCTGGGTCATGACTGATTCTTTAATGCATCGGCATTTATTGAACTGCAGTATCTATGCAATATGGAACCTGCTCTTCAGACACACTTTAACCTTTTCAGTGCCTTTGACCAGAGGATTTGTCATTTTACTGTCTCTCCTAATGTGATAAATGACAAGGGTTCTTTTCGCAAATACAAGTGTAAAACCTTGTTGCTTTATATTAACTTTCCTGTGAATAAGACACAGAGATGCAGGTAGCACTCAGTAGTTGCATTTGTTTATTTGTTTTAAACCAATTAGAACACTACTAAGTAGATGAAATCAATTGCTTGATAATTCAGCAGTTTAGTAGTTATAAACACTAAAGTGAACTAGGACATCTATAGCACTCAGTATTATAGAAGTGGTTTGTGGGTATCTGCTGACAGACCAGAGAGACACAGGGGTTGATGTTGCCACATAAAAAACAGGTGTATTTACAATATTTAGAACTCTGTGACCCTACCATCTATGGTAGAGCATGGTCACCTACACAAACTGGAGTGTAAAGAAAATAATAAAGACAATAATGCATAAATACAAATACAAAAATTATAAAACAAAGCTAATAAAATAAAATGGGCTTACATGTGGCTGAGCGCTACCTCCACTACAAGGAGTGTCCCGCTCCAGGAACCTACTACACTATACACACTTAAATATACTGGGTGATATTATAATTCTCTTAACTTTTCTTAAAATTTCTTAAAATGCACTTAAACAAATCGTGACCCCGGTTACACACATGGTCGTTGGCAGTTTTGGCTTCTGCTCACGACCCCGGTTAGACACACGGTGGTGCGCTTCGTTTACTCAACCTGATTACACACAACACACAGTCGTTAGGGTTCACAGCTGATATACAAACTATTACCTCCAGCTTGCTGAGAACAAAGGAACTGGCTTTTCTAGCTCCTTTTAAGGGCATGTTGCCAGGGTTAATTAATAATCAATTACTCAATTAACACCCGGACACATTCCACACTTGTCCCAATTACCAAGGGGTTTCTAACTCCCAGCCCTGTCATATTTAGTACAAACATTTGAACAAACTTTATTTATACAAAACTCACACTATTTAGTGGTGTAATTACTGCAATTGTCTGAAACAATGATTTTTCATACACAGACATAAAGCAAAACCCAACTAATGCTATATTAACCAATATAACACAAGTGCAAATAAAACTAAAGCAAGGGGAAATCTGGGAAAAGAAAAATAGTGCCATACTTCCTGATATAGCTCACTGCTGTGTTTTATTCAGTCAATTCACAGGAAGTTCTGAATGCCTTCTGAACATTAGATAATGTGGGGAGTGGCCAGTAGACTGGTGTGCAGCAGTATTATAGGAAAACAATGATTACTTTTCACAGGTTTTTACAAAGGAGGACACGGACAACATGCCCCACATGTCGACCTGTTCCTATCCAATTTTAAATAACTTTAGCATAACAGAGGCAGAAGTGTTAAAGGGACTAAGAGCTCTTAAAATAAACAAATCCCCTGGGCCAGATGAGATCCTCCCAATAGTACTCAAATAAATGAAAGAAGTTATTTACAAACCGCTAACCAAGATCATGCAACAGTCTCTTGACACAGGGGTTGTACCGACAGACTGGAAAATAGCAAACGTAATACCGAACCACAAAAAGGGAGACAAAACCGAACCAGGTAACTACAGACCAGTAAGCCTGACTTCTATTATATGTAAACTTATGGAAACTATAATAAGATCCAAAATGGACAACATCCTCAGAGCAAAAGAAAACAAACAGAATAAATAAACTAATCCATTAGATACCAACTCGGTCGGACTGAAGCCAATGAAACACATTCTGACATAATTATCATAAAAGTTGCTGAGCATGAAATCAGACATATTTAGGCTGCTAATAAGGTCCATCTCAATTTCAATGAGTGGAGAAGCTTGGTGATTCAAGACCAAGGAGATTGCTTATAAATGTGTGATGAGATGTTCTTATTTGTTTGAGGATGAACTGTGCTGTAACAGCGAAGGATCATCAAACCAGTGGGTAATTTATTCACAAATACTTTTCATTATACTTTTCCTATTATATTTTGGCAAAATATTTTGGCACTTTTCATTATTATTTTTCTGATTATAGTTTGGCATATTACAACTATTGCACTGTAGGAGTACTTTCATTTTAAAGTTAAAGTAAGGCAGTGTTAACCCAAAACTTCTGGGGCTTAGATTAACCCATGTAAGAATATTTATATAATGTATCTCAGTAGTTAAGGCTTGATTCTTTCAACCATTATCTTTACACAAACATTAACATCAACTTACATAATCCATTGATAATTGTTTTTTATATTTCAATGATTTCATTAAAGGACTACTTGGCAAGCTTTTAAAGTCAATTTTCTTATCATTTATTAGCACCAGCATTGTTATCACTGCTTCTCTTGTCTTTACAAATGATTTACATCACCAGTACTGGACCTCATTTTGTGCCATTACAGTCAATCCTTTGTAGATTAAATGTGCATTAGCTATTATTAGCTAACTACATACTACATTCACTATCTTACCTTTACTCCTGCCTGGGTCTTTTTATTCAAATGTTGTACCTTTATCTACAATACTTTTTTATAATACAGTTGTTGTGGCACTTTCTGTTGGTTCACAAAAGTTACAAGAGTGTGTGTTTGTCATGAAACAATGTTTTGTTTTTAGCTTTAAAATATTACACTGTGTAATCTCCCACTTTAAAATAGACTTGTTGGGTACAAACTGTTATATGTTTTAACTAATCAAATGTAAAGAAAGTTACATGTTTTAGGTGACTTTCAGTTTCACTGTGCTTATTGCTGTTTGTGAACAAACACCTGTGCAAGATAAATATATTTGAAAGTATTTGGGCACTTGTTGGAAGGTTTTGAGGGGCTGTACATTTGTAGAGATACTCTTCAGAGATTACTATTACATATGAAGAGCCTCAAACATGTTGTCAGGAAGGAACTAACAATGCTTAATATAATTTTACTCAAGCCATATCATACATATCAGAACATTCTTTAACATCTGGACATAAGTTAAAAACATGGCTCAATTATTTAGTTCCAGAATGAAAGGCAAGACAGAAGCAACGACTCAATTAAACACAATGTCTTCACCTGAGAAACAGTACAAAAAGTCCCTTTTTCTTTTCTTAGATATAACCACTATGTGGTAGTGAAGTGGCCCCGCTATGCGAAGCCCACATGCTGATGTGCTTTGTCTCTAAAATTGACTTTTTTGATGAAGCTTTAATTGAAGTTCTTTCTTCCCTTTAAACCATGCTGTCTTGGGGTGCCAGTATATATTCTTTCATACAGAAGAACAGCTGGTGGTCAGATATACAGTGATTGAGTCAGCATCTTCCTGCAGAGCTCCGCAGGAGACCTTCTTCGAAGATGTTAAAGGCCATAAAGTCTTTTGTAGAAGTCCTAGTTCAGTTTTTACTAGTGACTACATTTGTTTAAAATTGAAGGCAGGGAAGAGAAAAAAAGTGCACCATAAGGGTGGGCAGAGTGGTATTTATTAAAAAAGGTGGTGAATCATTTTTGTGGCCTAAAAGACAATGTCAAAACAAAAAATGTCAAAACAGTAGCACTGCTGTAACTATTGCAGGATAGTGTTTGTGTGTGTTTGGGGGGGTGGGAGGGGGGGACTGCTTCCTGCCAGTGCATTGGTTGATTATCTGCCGTGCACAGCATTTTTTTTTTAACACATTTTACTGAGGGTTTTAGAATATGCCTTCATAGGGTTTGGAGAACCCTTGAAAGGAGAGTCGCTCTAGAGCAGAAGTCTCCAGGCCCCAGCCCTGCAGGTTTTATAGATGTCTTTATGTCATCAATTAAGAAGCTGAGAACTTGGCTTAAACCAAAATCAGAAGACCCTGTAGCTCTCCAGGACCAGGGTTGGAGACCCTTGCTCTAAATCACTCTAGAACATAAATACCCATTATGGAATGATACATTTATTTTATTATTATTAATTTCTTATACTGGCTCCGGTCAAGAGTCCAGAGCCCTAACCACTACTCCACACTGCTGCCCATTAAATTAGATTAATTGCTTCCATTTGACTAGAGTGATTAAAAATGGCAAGATGATTGCATTTTTTTAAAATATCATGTCAGGCTGTAAATGTGTATGTTTGTACTTCACAGATATAACAGATAAGTCGTAAACAATATAAGTGTTCAATCTTTGTAGTGTTTCAACTGCCTAATTGCTCTGTAAGACAGAAGTGATTTATTTATTGGAATGAGAATAGGTGGTGAAGGGTAAGAAAATATGCAAACATTGAAGTTACTACCATGATAATGACAGCTTAACATATTGTTTGAAACTGTAATGAAGCATTCCATCATTTTCTATATGCATATTTTTTTTTACCAATTGGTTGTGACACTGATCACAATAAAATGAAATCCTAAATTTGCATAGAGTTAGTTAGAGCAAATAAAGCTGAGAGAGCAGAAGCAGAATGACAGGCTAGAGAATTTTGATTTTACATCTTTTATTCTTCAGCCGTGCAATAAGTGATTTCAGATAAATGTGAAAAGTGGTGCACCAGATTTAAATGGCGAAGATATCCTTAGTCTGTGGATAAAAGAGAAAACTTGGAATGTAATGGAGTGGAAGACCTACTTTTTAACCGCAGTCCATGGGCTTATTTTTACTTTAAATTTAAATCAAGATATTCAATGGAATGCTTATTTCTAATGCTTATTACCATACCCAGTGCTAGCGTGTAGAACAATAACCTGCCACCCAGAACAGAATGAGGGAGAACAATAATGGACAATAACTTTGGTCTCTTTGATTGTATTTTCAGTAACAACCATTGTCCCGCCTACTAAAGTTTAAAGTTTATTTATTTATATAGCACCTTTCACACAAAGTGTCTCAAAGTGCTTTACAATACAATAAAAAACAGCAAAATACAGAATAAAACACACTTTTTACAGAAATATTGTTAATATTAATAAAAAGTAAGCAACAACTTCAAAAACAACTCGGTTTAAAAGCAGAAATACAGTGAACAAGTTTAAAATAATAATAGATTGATACATAAAATCAGGACTCAAAAGCTAATCTAAAAAAATGAGTTTTAACCTTGACTTAAAAACATTAAGTGACTCTGCTTCTCTGATGTCGGGTGGCAATCTTGGTGTGTTATAGCTAAAAGCTCTTTCACTCTTTCTCTTGGTCTTAATCTTGGAACAAGCAAATGACCGGAGTCGACTGACCTTAGAGCACGGACAGGTGCATATGGACACAGGAGCTCTTTTAGATAGTCAGGAGCCAGACCATGGAGTGCCTTGTAAGTCAGCAGCAAGACCTTAAAATCAATTCTAAAACGTACTGGAAGCCAGTGAAGTGCAGCCAAGACGGGAGTTATGTGCTCTTTTTTCTTTGTTCTACTTAGCACCCTGGCAGCAACATGTTGAGCAAGTCACAAATGCAATAAGGCATGATTTGGTAGCACAGATAACAGAGCATTGCAGTAATCCAGTATATATGAAACAAATGCACAAATTAGCTTCTCAGCATCAGGCAATGGTAGTAAAAGACCTAATCTTGACAACGTTACGTAAATGATAAAAATACACTTTAGTGGTATTGCGAATATGAGCCTCGAAACATAAATCAGAATCAATTACAAATCCCAGGTTTCTGGCCTTGGAATTTATATTTGAATTATATTTACCTAAAGGTGTTTTTATAGAATTTACCAACTCCAATTTCTGCTGAGAACCTAACAGCAAAACTTCGGTCTTACCTGAATTTAACTGCAAAAATGTTTGGGGCATCCAGCTTTCCACCTCCGACAGACATGCAATTAGGGTTGAGACAGCCGATATATCCCCAGGTTTTACAGAGATGTAAAGTTGTGTGTCATCAGCATAACAGTGAAAATGTACATGGTGTTTACGGATAATCATGCCCAATGGTAGCATGTATAAGGAGAATAGTAAAGGGCCAAGAATGGAGCCCTGGGGGACACCACAGGAGATGGTAGGTAATTATGATACAGAGTCTGCTATTGAAATAAAATTGTGCCTGTCCGTGAGATATGACCTAAGCCAGTCAAACAGTTCCTGATAGCCCTATCCAATTTTCTAACAGAACCAGAATGGATATGTTACCGGAGTCTGCGCTCATTAGTAAATCATTCAGCACTTTGACTAGGGCAGTCTCTGTACTGTGACCAGATCTAAAGCCCAATTGAAACTTTTCAAGTATTTGGTTATCACCAAGAAATATATTGAGTTGGCCAGCTACCACTAATCTTTCCTGTAATTACCATAATGCTCCCCAAAAACAATCCCAGTTGTTTATAAAACCAATACCTTCTTTTGTACACCAGTCTGCTAACCACTTGTTTAGGGATCTTGTTCTGCTGTAAGTTTCATCCCCCTTTTCAATAACTGGTAATAATCCTGACATAAAAGGTTTGCCTCCAAAACCTTTTAATGTTGATATTAAGTTTTTGATACATCAGAATTTCTATTTCTAATGTCATTTATACCAACATGTACAATAATGACAGGTTCTTTGTTATTTGCACAAACAATATTACAGATTCTCTGTTCAATGTCCTTACCTTTGGCACCAGGAAGACAGGTAACGATTCTTTTTAGAGGATCCCTATGGCAGAAGTTACTGTCTATACAGCGTATAATGGCGTCCCCTACTAAAAATACCTCTTCTTATCTTCTTCTTATATTCTTCTTTTCTTCTACAGCACAGTCATTGGTACTTAAAACATGACATCTATTTGACAGACTCATGCTTGTAGAAGTCTCTTGACTGGTTCTACCTCCCTTGTTCCTTACAGTAACCCAGTTCCCAATGTCTGGCTCTTTAACTACCTCAGTGACTAATTTTTTTTTTTTTTTTTGATGATGATAGACGCTAACCTCCTGTAACAAGTTTAAACTATTTCCAAAATCTGTTTGAGTGATTTCATGCACAGAGTCAAAGTCATTGATTAGTGTAGTTTGCCCTACTGTGTCTAACACAGTACACAGATTATTACAATAATTAAAACTACTTTCAATGAATTGTTCATTGGCACCGATTGATCGAAGTGTATCAATTTGTTTTTCAAGGGAAAGATTTTTCTCCTAAGGTCTGAATAGAAATGCACTTATCGCAGATAAAGTTGTCCCTGAAACACGAAATGTTAACTAACAAAAACATTTCACAGACATCACAAGCAATGGCTCGCTTGTCACTCTCCATATTAAAAGTATTATAACTAGATAACAAATAGATGTAAAAATATCAAAGTGAATGTGTATCCTGGAGTCGGGTGGGCTTAGTGGTGCTGTAGTATTGGGTATGGTGGCCTCAGGTCCTCAAGGCCTGGAGTCTTCCACATTTAATAGTTATCAGTTCATAATTAACTGATTAGTACTTGGAAAGAAGGTTAGATTGGTTCAATTAAGTAATGTACGGTATAGGTGGGTCAGAGACCAGGAGGCCAGACTGGAACTGTGCACTTTGATGTGGATTTGAAGACAGTACCATCGTATTTGTACTACTAATAGTGCGGTACCAGCTTGAACTCTGGTAGTTGTGGTCTTCGTTCCTTCTGAAGTCTCCTCTTACCTAAAGGTTATTTCTCACCTCGGTGCTCTTAGAGTGAGGACCATCTGACATTGTTTTCTCATCCCATTTCAGCCACACATCATTTTTTAATGTTTGCTAATTTATGGAATGTAGTTATAGTAATACCGTATATTAAGTATTCATTTTGCAATACCAACAGCAATGATTTATGTATTACCTTCATTTGCAGTGCAAGAACTATTAAAGTATTGATATTCTGCAGAAGTCCTACTTCAGTTTTTACTGGTGACTACATTTTTTAAAATTGAAGGCTGGGAAGAGAAAAAAAGAACCATCACAATCATTTAAAAAAAAAACAATTGATTAAAATATATAAAAACTAAAATGAATCTTTCTTAGTTTTAATTACTTTTATATATGAAACACTGCATCATGATTACTTCCAGCTAACATGGATTTATTTTTTATTACAGAAAGAGAAAACACTTTGTCTCTTTTGTTACCTAAAATATAAAATGTGACAAGTATAAAACACACATAATAATGTATTGAATAAACAGAAGCATTTCTATTACTGAGAGCCCTAAATGTACTAAATCAATTTTATTAGTTTCATTAAACATTTGCAATGTGCTGTGGAACAAAATTAAACTGTGATGACTAACTAAATGCATGACTGTCTCTGTCTTTAAAGCAGAATTAGATTTTTATTTACACATGCAAATTACATGCTTGGAAATGCTTTAAATGACCAACAATATGTTTTATGATTTCTATGTGGCTGAATTTATCTCTTGCTATTCCCAGACATACATTTACTTATTATTACATCATGTACAATACAAGTTCGCTAATAAGACCTTCCAATAGAACACCAGTGTTGTTTATTCAAAAGTAACATTTTAAACTGTAATATTTAATTTTGAAGACTGAACCTATAGTAGAGAAAAACATTTTAATCTCTCTGATAGATCAGAGGGATATATTTAAGTATAATATTTTTAATGGTTAAACTATGAGCTGTTAACATGTGCTCACTGTGGTGATAACCTTAGCCAGACAATGCTTGGTACAGTATAAGACACTAGAGCCAAACCAAGTTCCGCTCAGCCACATGTGTATTGTAATAACCATGGGGTTCCAGAACATGGTCATACAATGCAACAGCCATTGTTATACCATGAGTGACTAGGAAACAATCAGGTTTAACAATGGTACTGTGGTTTACTGAACATCTAAGTGATAGAGTTGGGTCAGTACAGGTTTGAAGTTGCTAAAGTTATCATTACTATTGTCATTCACAACAGAGAAGTGCTAGTGCTGGGAAGCAAACTCGGAAAACAGTTTCCCACAGGGCTAGTGTGGTTCTAATGTGTATAAATGCCTGAGCAGTTCCAAGATAAGACTTTTAATTAAAGATTAGTGCAGCAAAGAAAGTTCCTGGGGGCTTGCCTGCATTTGGCAAGCAGCTAATAAAGGCAATTAATTATTTAAGTCAGGCCAGTTTTGGTTACATACCTGCTGGGAAAAAAGTACACTCAAGACAGTACATTCTAACTGTGCTAACCTGTGCTGTCAATGGGTTTCATTGAGTACTGGGATCCCAGCGAAACAAGACCGGGGATGACTCTGTGCGAACAGAGTTGGGGGGATAACCAGAAAGGATTTGCACCTGCTGATCAGGAATTGAATCAGTTCTATGTGAAATCCCTAGTATAACTGTATGCATTTGAAACAAAGCACACCTATTCATAATAAATAGCACAGCAATAACCTGGGATCTTTGTTTTCAGGTCGCTGTAATATACTGCTGAATTAATACAATATATATTTGTCTGTTACATTGGTAAAAAAAAAAACATTAAAAAGTAGCAATTCATGAAATGAGAGGGAATTAATGAGAATGAACTACCTAAGGAATATATATATATATATATATATATATATATATATATATATATATATATATATATATATGCCACTGGAATTCATATGCCAAGATAGTACTTAATTTTCAGTTTCTCATACCGTGTAAAAATGTAATTACCTTAATGCTGACCCATGTTACATGTGCCAAATACAATATGGCATCCTACCAACCCCTAATTTTTGTTACTTTACCATGAATTGCCATTAGTGCTAGGAAACCAAAACACAGGGAAATTGCTAAATTATCCTCATTTTCAAATGTGCTGTACTAATTGAGCACAGGTGTGGAAGTGGCAGTGCTATATATAATGATGAGTACACAGTCTTATCCACTCCTACATTGCTGCATATTAATGCATGTAATAGCACAAATGAGACCTCTAAAACACACACTTTTAACAGTTAAGAAAAATAGCATTGCATCCATATTAAGCCTGAATGCTGCATAACAGCATATGAAATATTCTAACGACTACAAGATATGTGCAGATATAAATGATAAATGCAGAAGATCAGATCTGAGAGCATTGCTTACCTAAAACTAATAAAATAACTCTAAACATGCTTACAGGTTATTGCTAAAGCCAAATTAATAACGTGGTCTTAAAGGAACACTTGATTACAATGAATTACTTTAATTACTGTTTTAGTTGAAACTCAAAACTACCCCATATCCCATCGGACGTTATCTGCCCTGATTGTGTTTCTATTAATGTAACTATCAGCTGCAATATATTGTATTGTTGCACATGTGAATGAATATCATGTGAAGATGGATTTAAGTAATCAAGCTTTTCTAAAGAAGAAAAAAAGTTTGTATAGAACAGTACATTTAAAAGACATTAAAACCAACATTAGCATAAAAAAAGATTTAAACCAAAGTCTGACTGGACACTCATATTTACCCAGAGACGATCAAGTTGGGTAAGTTTGGTCTTGTCTTTGGCATGGATTTAAAAATAATAAACAAACACCTCTATCGTACTGTAGTCTGAAAGCTTATATAATATGTAACACCCATTGGCATTCATATAGTTTCATAAACACATCTTGGCAGCTTTTTGCAGCACTCGCTTTGTAATTACAGTATGCCACGAATGAGAATGTAAGAAAGGGAATTGCTGATGCGCAGGTTCTGTGGATTTCTGAGTTGTTATTTAGTAATTCAGGACATGATAACTCAAGTTCCTGCTGTAATCCATACATGGGCAGAAAAAAAGGTTCCTGATAATCACAAAATGCTGTAACCATTACAGGACAAGCAAACATTTCAACTTCAACTAGCATTTAGAAATAATCTGGTGCATACATTACAGATTACATGCAATATTGTTGCTTGCACTACATTACTTTATTACTTTGAAGGAATGTCATTATTCTCCCCGAGTGCTTTATAGCATGAATTGAGTTTGTTTGCCATTTCAGAATGCATTACACATTATTACTAGTTAGAGCTTCATTTCACCAAACAGCTTCCCTTTAGTTACAAATAAAAAATAAATACTAAAACTAGCTGGCAGGGCTATTTCTTGCAATATGTTTTTTGTAACAAGGCGACTTAATTTTTGACGGTTTTACTCTTGATAATTGTTTGAGCTTGACGCTTCCAAAATGTAAAAAGCAACTGCAGGGATAACATGCTAGAAGGGTTTTATGTACAGCAGTCATTTTCTGCATTTGTATTTGTTTTTAAAAGGCGATCCTTTTGCACTGTATTCTGTTACAGTATTGCATCTATAATGTTCTTTATTGAGGAAGATGTCTTAAATGTACATGCCATATTGACATCATCAGCAAATGTTTATTGCAGGATGTGAAACAATAATTGATGTCATTGATTTATCAATGAACATTGTACATTGTACATAATTTACGAAACAATGCAGCTCAATGGCTGCAAAAATGAATAATCACATAGATTGAATCTGTTATTCACATATTGTACAATTCACCTGTGTCTTGTACTTACAATACAAAACAGAGAAAAGCAATCACTACGTGACTCAGCACATTTAGCTCACAAATTAATGTCACTGGACTTCATCCCTTGATTCAGTCCTTTTGTAAGTTCAGAATATTTATGAAAAAGATACATTTCCATCATACATTTACAATCTATTTTCAGGATAAAATGCTTTGTTCCAAGTACTGATATCATCATCAGAATTAAGTGAGTAATTACTCCAATATACTCAAAATGATACAGATACAGTACCTGTCATTTGACAAATACAGGCAGAAAACTGGGACATCCAAAAGGAATCGAGGAGAGTTGTTACAGTGTATCACTATTTACATTCAATTTATGTCATGGGTCCTATTTTAAAAACAAGTTCAATATGTGCATTTTCAGAGTGATTTAAACTTATTTTAAAATATAAAACTAGCAAGAAAGTAAGTCTATTGCAAGAATATTTGACGAGATTTGTCAAGATTTTTATACCAAGACTTATACCATATTTATCTAAATGCTAGAAGTATCAGAAACAAAAATTTTAGAACTTGAAGCTACTGCACTAATAAGTAACTACGATGTGATAGGTGTTACAGAAACTTGGTTATCTGAGAGTGATGGAGACAAATATATTAGTGGGTATACACTGTCACTGTCAGGTGTTAAATCTGGACGAAGAAAACAACACCGACTCAATATGGGTCAGAATAATGGACAAAAATAGGGCATAATAATAGGAGCATGCTATAGACCGCCAAATTCAGACGCCAAGCAAAATAATCTGTTATACAATGACATTAAAAATGCGTGTAGCAAAGGAGAAGCCATACTAATGGGGGATTTCAACTTCCCCCATATAAAATGGGAAAACTGGGTCGGGAGCATGACAGACGAAATTGAAATGGTGGAAATGACAAATGACTGCTTCCTAACGTAATTTGTCAAGGCACCGACTGGAGGGGAGGCCTTGATTTAGTCTTTTCAAATAACGAAGACAGAATAACTAAAACAGAGGTCAGAGAACCATTGGCAAACTCAGACCACAACATGGTCTCATTTGAAGTGCTTTTTAAAACCCCAAAAGTAATGACTATAGTGTGTGTGGTTTGAAAGTCAACATGCCACGTCACTGTAGCGTAGGTAGGTAAGGGGCGTGCATGCAGTGCTTTATTTGTGCCGGGGCACAGACCCGGAACCTCTGGGCGTGCAGTCATAGCGCCGGTACCTCTAGTTAATCTCATAAAATGCTTTCTTTTTAAAATCTCAACACATTTGTATTAAGTCTGCAAGTTCTTGCGTGCGCGCTAAAGAGAGACAGTCCGCTGCCACGTTTGTAGCCTACTTTGAATTACTTTACGATTTCAGCTTGAGTGCCTTTAAGTAAGATGACACTGGCTGCAACTCTATAGTTGTTTTTTTTTTATACACAAATAAGCTTACTTGATTTGAAAAACGTCATGAACGATACAAGCAACTTCTTAAACTACTTGGTTTGATTAGATGAGTAGTACACAACAAAATATGAAAGCTGAACATTAATTTCAACAAAGAACAACGACAACTTTTTAATGAAAAAAATATATTGTAGCCGAGTTCAATAGGAACATTAGCCTGCTATATTATATTAAATCAAAACAATAAAAAATATAACAATCTGGTTCTCTTGCCTTTTTCAATGAATATAATTTAATTAATAGAGAATAAAAACATACTAAATTAACAAAGCCTAAATTTAGTTAATCGTTTTTGTAATCCACAAGTAGCTTCTGTTGATTACACATCGCTGATAATAGTGCAGACCGTGGGTGAATGCCTTTTAATGTGTTTGTTTTTTTAAACCATTTAAATGCAAAACCATAACAAAACATGTATACAGGCTTTTTTAAATTTAATTATTTGTCATGGTTGCCTTTAATTAATTTCTCTGCTTGCACTACTACTTTGTATATGATGTAGAATACGTGATTGTAAACATCTAACACAAGTACGTACAATACTCTTTCAAATAAACATGTTATGATTTTGAATATGCGCTTCTTAGGGTCGCTATTATTGTCATTGCTTGCGCCCCGGCACCTCTTTCTTTACAAATTAAGTACTGCATGCATGTGTTAGGTCTTGTCAGTGTTTCAGATTGCACAGGAACAGTCTTGTTGCCATGAGAACAATCTGTTGATTGACAGGTTTGAAAGTTATACTTGCGCGATCTCTTTGGCTGTGTGAAAGGGTTATGATGGTATTACACCGGCATAGATTGCGCAATTTCATGCTGTGCGAAAGGGTATTTTACAAACTTGTTAAAACGTTTCAGAGACGGCACTGTAGCTGCATTTCTGTGTGAAAATGGTACTTGAGATACAAATGGCAAAATCATAGATGAAGAGAAAAAAATAGCAAATATATTAAATGATTACTTTTCACAAGTATTACTTTTCACCAGGGGTCACAAATGGAGATTAGATAAAGGGGCATTCAGAACAGAAAATAGGAGGTACTTTTTTACACAGAGAATTGTGAGGGTCGGGAACCAACTCCCCAGTAATGTTGTTGAAGCTGACACCCTGGGATCCTTCAAGAAGCTGCTTGATGACATTCTGGGAACAATAAGCTACTAACAACTAAACTTTCTTATGTTCTTATGCTCTTATGAATATAAACAATTATGTTATAAAATATTATGTTATAAAACTTTTATGCGAACCCCAAGTCTTTAAAACAATCCTTTTTAAGTGTGTTAGTTAATACATACAGATTTATTTTTACTTTGTCGAAAAGGGTGGATATTGCATTTTGGTATAAACACCTTGATAAATCTGTCCCACTATGCCTTGTTTTATCTAATTAGACAGCACAGCTCGACTTTTAGACTTTATTATTATTTATTTATTTGGCAGACACCTTTATCCAAGGTGACTTACAGATGTTGAAGGGCAGTACAGGGTTACAAGGCAAACTTAATATTTAAATACAGTATAGTTTACAGACAGTGTGTCCCTACTGTAGTTATCTGTGATGTTGAAGAAGGTTACTGTATAATCTCAGTTTTATTGATTGTACATCATACCCTATGCAAGCCAGGTCTTGCAGGTATCAGTCTAAGTTTTTTAAAGACCTTTACAGTTTTCAGAATGAAATCAAATGATTGTGTTTAACCTGAAATATTGCAAGCTTATTGATTCAATATACTGTAGATCACCTGAGGTGAGGTCCAAAGCTGCCTAGTCTCTCGTCACTGATGCATTTTGCACAACTTAGACAACCTTTCAATCTTCTCTTCATTTTCTACATATTTGTAGTAATTGGCATTTTAATAGAGTTACATTCACAGTGTTTTTTATAGCAATTGCTCATTTCTAATGTTATGTTAGCTCATAACTGGTGCGCATTACACAATAGCTACGTGTTATACATAAGATGCAACCAAAAGTATCTCGGTCATAACCGATTGCTTGCAAAACTAATCTAAAGCCAATACTTTCATGCTCCGGCACCTATAGGAATTACTGAAGCGATGCATCCGTGGCATGGCAAAGCACTTGCAAGCATGGTAAATTACTGAAAACTATGCTGTGAAAATACAGTAAACTGCTAAGAGACCACAGGTAATAATCAGTAATAATCAATGGATTGAAAAAACTTTGTTATTCAAAAACAAGAATAAAAAAATAAATTGTTAGACCTTTCACACAAGCATACAACTGAAAACATGTGGATATTATTATGTGAAGTAATATATTACTTGAGAAAACTTTATTATTTAAAAGCAAAAAGTAAAAACAATTCACAAAAGCCTTCAATCCAAATGAAAACAATTGAGTAGTTTCCAATCCTTGTTTTATTATTATTATTATTATTATTATTATTATTATTATTATTATTGTTATTATTATTATTATTTAGAAGATGCTTTTATCCAAAGCGACTTACAGAAAATTAAACAAAATATAAAAGTATATAAATTACAGGCAATACAAATTTAAAACACATATATACAATATATACAAAAAAATTATAAATAAAGGAAAAATACAAAAGATATATAAACAGGAATAAAGATTGAATACATGGGTTTTGAGAAGACTATGGAAAGCAGTAAAAGACTCAACAGTTCTGAGGATATTATTTAAATTCGGGGAGATCGAGGGCTTACTATGAACACCTACACTTGACACAAGGAAAGTTCAAGTAATAGCAGCACTTTATTGAATACAGAAATACCAAGGAACAGAAATCTCAAAAATCTGAAAGAATTCATGTACTATGCATCAAAGATAATCAATAGTATCAAGCCTTCAATCTTATTTATCTAAATATACTTGTCTACAGATAGCAAGTTTACTTAAAATCTCTTCATGTAAATAACACAAGGTAGTTTCAGTTACTTATCAAGGTCCATTAAAAGTTACTCTTCATTCATTATGTAACTCGGTTAGGTTTCATGTGGAGAATGTAACATGGATTAATGGTCCCAGGAAACATTGACTCATTTGCCATCTTGTTGGGGATCGTTGAATTGTTCTATGAAGTCTTCTCCATGATGATTCTTCAATCTGGGATCAACACAGCCTTTATGTGTTGTCCTTTTCTTTAATTCTTCAACCATAAATGTGGTCCAATACAGTCTTTTGCTTGTTGTGCAATACGGTCAATCTGGGCGTGTTAGTCCGAACAGTCCTCTTTGATACACGGCTGGGACATGTCTACCTCTGTCGTGGACTCATTGCTCCTTTCACCAAGGTCCTGGTCTCTCAGGCTGTCACCACCGTCTAGCATCTGCAGCTGACATTTGCTTTGTGGTTTTCTTCAATCAAGGAGTTGCACCTTTGGGTTTTCGGACTTTGAGAACATTGTACACCTTTTTGGCTGAGTTTATATAGTATTTTACAAGTAGGGGTCTATGGTGCACTCTCCATATAAGGTAATAACTCAAGTTCTATCGTTTTCAGCTCTCGTGGGTATAACAGCCTTTTCCAAATATGGTTTGGTTGCGTAAAAGTCCTTAACTGATTTTCAGAAAGAAGTCCTGTTTTGTAATCATATTTGTGGTTAGAAACGTTGCCTTTACTTCTTTGAGAAGGTCCCTGACTGCTGCTGTCCTTTCTGTGCTGAGTTGACTCATGCAGTGATTGCTTTTTTCTTGCAGCAAACAAACTGTTAAATGGTGTAACACTTGAACAATTGGTTCGTTATAGAGCCAGGTTGCCCATACTTATTCCCACTTAATTAATTAGTCAGGTTGCCAATAGTGAATCAGATTACCGGGAATAGCTCTACAAATGTGCTAGTAATGTAATATGTAAGCGAGCCTGCAAGCAGTGCACTTGGTAATTAAATTATCAATGAAAGTTCAATTGAGGCTCTCAAATTAAAAGCAATCAATAATCAATTAACAAGTTCGTTGTTGCATCTCTAGTGAAAAATGGAGGTGCTGAATGATACCATTGACCATTATTAGGTAATCAGACCTTTTCTTAAAAACTCCCTTATGGTGCTTTTATTTTTTATGTACTGTAAGGGGGTTAAAGAACCCCATGTAACAGGGTTTAATCCCACCATTTACTGGGTATTTACATTTTTGGTTCACAACCTCCATTGTCATACCATGTGCTTCTGAACTACAGTAAGTAACAATTCAACAATTCATTGAAACGTTTAAAAAAACATATGACACAAGTCACAAAATGCAATTTGGTTATCATATCACACCACTACAGTGGGGTAATTGGTAGCGATCTGGCAAATACTATTTAATGGGTACATGTTTCATTAAAAGTTCTGTTTTTGCAGGCTCCTCATTAACGCTTGCATAAACAAGTAGAAAATAAAAACCTGTTATTCCCTGAAGTGCTGATCTGTGTCCTTGAAAAAAAAATAACGAGTAAGAAATGATGGCACATTAATATTTTAATTTAAAAGACATCCATGCTGACTTAAAGATGAAAAACAAATATCCAAGGTAAGATTGTGATTGTGTTATGTCCATAACAGCACTGAAATATAAAACACTGTCATTTAAAGTGTCATTATATTTGTGTTTTCCATGTTTTTCTCCTTCTGCTGAGTTCATTATAATAGGCCAGTGAAATGTTATAAAAACAAAAACTATAAAACGGATGCCTATATGCCTGGAAACAACCCATCTGTTGTATCTTTGGAGAGAAGGCCATTATCAGGAGAGTAGATCTAAAGGAAATTGACAACCTCAGCTGTGATATAGATTTAAAGAACTCTGCCTGTTCTAACTGTAGATCCAGCTTCTTTAGCCTCTCATTCAGATTGCTGGAACAATGTCTGCGTTAAGAATTGTAAGAGGTCTGAGGGAAGACTGGGTTACAAAGGTGACAGAAGGGAGGTGGAGGAGCAAAGAGACACAAATATAAGGCTTGTCACAATAGGAAAGCTAATTGGCTTTGACAAGGCTAGGGGAGAAGCCGTAGCTTTGATTACATGTACTAATAAGGTAATACTTTATCTATCTGTCTGAATATACAGCTATGGCCAAAAGTTTTGCATAACCTAGAATTTTAGGATTGAGATATAATAAAACACAAAATAAAAATTATATGAATATAATTTAGATATTTTATTTAATATCATGTAATCAAAGAAACTACAAAATGATATCGCAAGAGTCTACCGGAAGCCATAATAGTACAGTACTTCATGTTAGATTTCGAAATGTCACAGTTTTCAAATTTTGACAGTTTTTCATTAAGTAGATAGAAAACTACAAAGTGCTATGTAATTCAATATGTTAACCTAACATTATTTAACAGGTTTAATTCGACTTTGTGAAGCAAAAATAGTTAATTGTATAGGGTGACGCAAAACTTTTGGCCACAGCAGTATGTGATTAGTGATTTCTGAGCTTTCATATGCTGTATTTAACAGTGTTTTCATGTAAAGACAATATTCAACTAATTAGATAGGAAACATGTACTATTTGGGATTTTCTGTATGGATTTTATTAATGTTTTTAATAAAATTACACTTTAGAAGAAAATATAAATATAAAATATAAAAATATAAAATATCTGAATTGCCATTGTTCACTGATGTCTTTACAGTAGAAGCAAGGTTGTATTTAATATTTATGTGCCTTTATTCACTAATTAAATTTAGTCCAGTGGTTAAAGAAAAGGGCTTGTAACCAGAAGGTCCCCAGTTCAAATCACACCTCAGCCACTGACTCCTTGTGCTCTGTCTTTCGGGTGAGACGTAATTGTAAGTGACTCTGCAGCTGATGCATAGCTCACACACCCTAGTCTCTGTAAGTCGCCTTGGATAAAGGCGTCTGCTAAATAAACTAATAATAATAATAATAATAATTATAATATATATATATATATTTCCACTAGGTGGCAATATAACCTTAACAGTTCACCTGCACAGGTATTTTATTGGACAAAAAGTTTCCTTTCCGTTTTACACACACACATTATTTCACTGTTCACAAATATTTCAAATGTCAGGTCATTAACCCAACGAATTCTGTTGCAATTTGAAAAGGACTGGCTGTGCTTTAATATAAGGTTTTGACATAAAATACTAACTTGTAACAAATTCCTTCCCTGCTTACCAGCTCATCTTTTTTTCATTCTGACACCTTTACATCCTATGTTAATTGTGTGCTGCTCAGCAATTCAGTGTGAGCTTTGATATATCCATGTGTTTCTTTTGCACCTGCAGAAATCTGTAAAAAAAAAAAAAAAAAAAAAAAAAAGTACCTAGATTAAATATATCAGCAGTTTTTTTGTTTTTCATTGGGGTCTGCATTTGTATTCCCTGAGTCATAAACCCCAGTATTAAACCCCTGAAAACAGCTAGTTGATAGAGCCTATGCTACTATTCTATATAAACATTTTATAATTGAACCAACCTGCACAAGGTCTTGGTCAGCCAGGTACCAGTGAACATGAATTTTGGAAATGCCTCTCAGTGGCAAATTTTAGAGGCCGCAGTTCTTTGGTATGTTTGGGGTGGAGTGTCTGTAACTCCATCCCTTTTTATATTGTATGATGATACAGCTATGTTAGTATCTAATATTGATTTTATCCTCCTTGTTTGTTGTATGTTTCATGTTTTACTAAATTGTATGGACCTGTTACCTATGGGTGTAAGTCAAGCCTTGTCAGCTTATAATGTGTCTTCAATTTCTGAAGCAGATTCAGATAATCACAATATCTCTCACATACTGCAGTCTTATCCATTTCCATGGAATTACATTCAGAAGACACTAGCTGAAACACTTTACTTCTCATAAATGTACCTTACATTTAATATTCACTCCACTTTTTTAGTAGGGAGGTAGTTTTCTGTTACTAATCTGAATGCTTAATGGTAAGCAGAAGTCTTGAGGTTTGAAGTCCTGTGATTATTTACTGACGGAAGATAAATCTAATGAGATACATGTAAATACACCTAAACTTATCTCTTCTTAGGGTAGTCAAATACTACTTGCTTGGAAATTTTTGGAAACCATGGGGTATGAAGTTTATAGGTCAATTCAAAAGCTTATTCAGAATAGAATATTGTTAATCCTGTTTATAAATGCATCATGCTATTCAGCTGAGCTCCTACAGTACTAAGGGATATGGAAACAGAGCGCTAGGGAAAGCAGGAATAGATATCCTGATAGGTTACAACAACAAATTTACCCTGAATGAAAGTTATTTTTAAACAAGCAACGTTTGCATTGCATGCTTTATACACATTAATTTCTATGCTTGGCTGTACAGACTGATTTGTATCATTATCATTTTTATTAGGAAAGCTCCTCCTTTACACTGAAATGATTCCCACAAAAGAAAAGAAGCGAGGAGTTTAATCCAGCTACCAGCTAAATGCATTCCATCAACCATTTTGTTTATGTGAAATGTGATATTCTGAGAATGCACTGGGTACATTTGTCAAACACTGTATTGCATTTCAATGCTAACAACCACTGTAATAGAATGCCATTCATTTTTGAGGAGTGCTTTCTTTAAAAGCCTTATGTGAATGCAAAAAAAAAAGCAAACAAACAAACAAATGAATAGTCATACAATTCAAACATTTTTGCTGACATATATATTATCACTAAGCCTGGTAATCATTTTAAAAGATGTGTAATCTGACTATAGACCTTTCATACCATAGCGTCGGACTAATGCAGAAAAACACCTTCAATTTAAAGCCATACAATGATGATAGACGAGCATACTGTTTGAATTAGATTTCAGCACGCAATGGATATGAAGGCAGTGGCTGTGTCAGCTTTTTAATTGTTTAGTTAGGTGGGTAGAATAAACCTGACTTTTCTTGTGAACTGCTCTATAATGTTCCTCATGAGGGGACCAGGTCATAATAGGGTATAAAATAAATGCAGTAGAACTCAACAAACACAACAAAAGACACAGTGGGACTTATTGATTAGCAGTGATCCCAAGCACTTTACATTGCGATTATGGCCTTAAACAGTACGTAAGACCTTTTTAAAACACTTTAAGATGGCTGCCGTGAGCATCACTCCAAACTGCCAAATGCAACCTGAGGCGAGTAAATAAGCATTCTGGTGGTTAATTTAACAGGTTTATTTTTCTTGAGCTCCCTTTTCTATCTTTGGATTTAGTACTGTTTTTTTTTTTCTTTTTCTCAGGAGAAACATGGCGACTTTGCTTATCGGCGATTTTCTCGAATGTTCTCCCCAAACTCCCTCTGCTCTCACACTTACACAATCATGCGAAACCCTCTACAGGTTGGCGTTAGCAGTTCTAACAGTAATGAAAGTTAACAAAACAATATAACTAATCCTTTTCTTTTCTTTCTGTTATCAACATTATTAAACAGTGCAGTATCTAGATATAAACCCTTTCAAATGAGCTTTTAACAACAACATTTTCTCTCTAGCTTATGTTTAACATTGTTTACCTTTTCAGGTCCTGCACAACCAGTTCACAATACCATCACAAGACCTTCTCAAGATGGCTGTCAGCAAAGCTGCGGTATGAACTGTATGAATACTGAATCCAAGTTGCAACTTTTATTTCTGTCAAACAAGTGCTAAACTAACAAACAACAATTGCATAAAATTATTTAAGAAATGAAAGTAAACAATACCAAATCATTGGCTGTTTTATCTATTTTTATCTAGTTAATTAGACTGGGGTCATGTTTGTTGATACTTGTTGATATTCGTGGTGAGATGAGGTAATAAGATACTGGTGTTATTAATAACCTGTTCAAATGGATCTGATTCTAAGATTTGTTCAGGGACTGTGAGGCCCAGCAAGATTTTATTTCAAGATCAGCAGTCATTTCAAGAACAAGGTCACAGTGAGACGCTGGTCATTCTGTGCAGGTCAATATTAATGTTGGCTGGCTATAAGATAAGGTACCGTGATTTATGGAATGTCATGGAAAGAATACACAATATCTATACAGCATGACTGAAAAATAGGAATACACACTGAATTCAGAATCTACAAAGGGTTACAGTAACCAAAACTAATAAAATGAATAATACGTATTGTTCATTCCCAGAGAATGTTCTTTTGAATAAAATCAGATGTTTTCTGATAATAGGCCATTCTCCTGGAGGGCAAGGATCCAATTGATTCAATTTAAATGCAACATTTATTCATTTTGTAATATCTATTGTTCCTTATTTTAGGAAATTCACGCAGTAAATAAAGAAAACATTAAGCAATTTTTTGTGGATTTATTCAACATATACTGATTGTTTCATAAATTAGGAATTGGCAATTTAATACCATGGCACCTGACTTTCCTGTGGGCAGCGTCGTAACCACAGCTGACATTCTACTGAGTTCAAACTTAGGTTTCAAGCTATAGCTGGCAGTATTTATATGGCTGCTTGGTATTTACCATTCAACCTCCAAATCTATGTTACACGGAAAACCAGCAGAGAAAATTAAGGAGTCTTTTGTACTTTACTAGAATTTTTACATGAGCATCAGCATTGATGATGCAAAAAAACAACCGAGGACACAACCTCGGTGTCCTCAAAGTTAGTTACAACCATGCCTGTGGGTACTGATTTTTTCAACTGGTCAGCTAGATGATATACTGGAAACGGGTAATCCGAGCTCTGCACCTGTTATATACTGGAAACTGGTAATCCGAGCTCTGAAGTTTCTGAAGTTTTGACTCAGGCATGCTGGACTGTGGCAATGTGCCCCGCCCCTGTGTGCATTTGTGTGTTATATGTTGTATGTTGCGTGCGTGTGTTAATGTTGGTGTATAGTCATTGGTACACGGGATATAAACGGGTCTGTGTTTCACGTGTATTTAAAAAAAGGTAGATTTGTATTTAGGCACGAGGAGGGCACAAATCACTTCACGTGCTGGTTAAATGTAATATGTGAGCACGGGGTTGCACAGAATTAATTCACGTGCTGGGATTCAAGTAAATTAATTAGTAATTGAATCCCAGCACAACAGTATATATAGATGCACATTTTCATTCAGTCGGGGTTGGGTGTTCGGTGAGTGGAGAACGGGATTGGAGACGGAGGTAATTGTGAATAGTAAAAAGTGATAAATAGTAAAATCTGCTCACCGTGTTTGTTTGTCTGTCTAGTCCGTTTTTGTTCGTCTATTTATTTTGGCTTAAAGTGCCGTATCCCGTGTTTTTGTGTGTAAAACCTTTTATTTTCTGTGCTGTTTATTAAATGCTGAGCGCGATCACGCGCCCAGCTTATACCAAACCACATCTCTCTGTTTATTTATTTCCTGGCTCTGGTCTGACGCCACCCACTCCGGCCGTCTTTGTGACATGGACATAAACACATTTTAAACAGTCCTCTCAATTTCAAAATAAATTCAATATACTTGAACTTTCCGTTCAAGACAGTTACACCACACATTCCGTTAGACTTACATATGCCAGGCATGTATAGTTACCTGCTGTGTAGTACAGTATGTATACAGAGTTTACAGGGGTGCAAATTTGGTGCTAGCACCAGAGCACCTTATCTAGCGCCAGCAACATTAAATTCTGGCGCCAGTAGACGTGTTTATTAATGTATTTTTTTATGTATTCCTTAGCAACCTAGATGATGATAGTTTCTCATTGGGTCTGGACTACTCACATGACCCCCACACACTCATCCACATACACAGGAACTCATTGAAGAGCGAGGGGAGGTTTGATAATTTAGCACCAGTTGGCTCTAAGCTTTTAAAACAGTTTAGCACCAATTTTCAAAAAGATTTGCACCCCTGGTTTATCTTCTTGCATTTAAGAATATAAGAAAGGTTACAAATGAGAGGAGGCTTGCTCGTTTGGTTGTTAGTAGCTTATTGATCCCAGAATCTCATCAAGCAGCTTCTTGAAGGATCCCAGGGTGTCGGCTTCAACAACATTACTGGGGAGTTGGTTCCAGACTCACACAATTCTGTGTGTAAAAAAGTGCCTCCTATTTTCTGTTCTGAATGCCCCTTTATCTAATCTCCATTTATGACCCCTGGTCCTTGTTTCTTTTTTCAGGTTGAAAAAGTCCCCTGTGTCGACATTGTCAATACCTTTTAGAATATTGAATGCTTTTGGATGCTCGCAGCGTCTTCTTTGTTCAAGACTGAATAGAAGCAATTCTTTTAGCCTGTCTGCATATGACATGTCGTTTAAACCAGGAATAATTCTGGTCACTCTTCTTTGCACTCTTTCTAGAGCAGCAATATTCTTTTTGTAGCGAGGTGACCAGAACTGAACACAATATTCTAGATGAGGTCTTACTAATGCATTGTAAAGTTTTAACATTACTTCCCTTGATTTAAATTCAACACTTTTCACAAAATATCAGAGCATTTTGTTGACCTTTCTTTGCCACATTGTCTAGATTTAGTGCATACTTTGAAACACGTTCAGATTGTTTACTTACTTCTTGTATGGTTTCGATACTAGGTCTACTGCATAAACCAATTAACAGCAGCAGTCTTTTCCTAACTGCATGTCCACTTACTCCACTTGCTGTAATAAAGCACCCACAATGCATTTCCTTTGTTGGGAGGTGGGGTTAGACATCAGTCTCCAAAAAACCTAAACCTTAAAGGCACAGAGCTTGAATATACAGTATATGTTAAGGGCACAAATTTGGACTACTCAAATGACCTACCCACACTCATCCACATACACAGGAGAGAAGGTTTGTGTCATGAGGGAAAGTGGTAATAAACATGATGTTGCAGTGCACTTTTACACAGTTATCAATTAAATCAAAAAGGTATGTGGGCAATAGTAGACTTAACAGGTAAAAATATATTGTAAAATAATGTTTCGTGTTCGCAAGCCTCTTCATTTTACTGTGAAAGTTTAGCTTAGGTTGTTTATAAATACATTTTGTTGATTAACAAATACTCATGCTTTGGTTAGATGATTTCCATTACACGAGAGTAGATGTTAAAACTTCATGCTGATTTGAACTCGGCTCTCGCCAAGATAAGCACCAACTAAGACGTAGCTTTACAGTAAACTAATGTGATCCATATGTGTCTCCCTCCATTTACGTTTCCTTCCATATGATGATGTAGATATCCTTCTGTCTGGTGTTAATGGCTGAAGTGTAATGCTGGCTCCAGGGATCAGCTTATTTTGCCTCCCTGGCGCATCAGCACACACAACGGCTGCGATGCTGGCTCCGGGGATCAACCAAAGTGCGGCCTCCCCAGCGCATCAGCATGACAACCGTCTGGATTGAGCTAAGTAGGGTACATCTCTGGGGTTTTCAAGTGGGCACCTTCCATCCTCAGTGTTTCGTCGACTAGCCCACGACACCTCAAGAGGGCTCGACGGTGATTCTGGCGTCCCAGCATCACCCCCCTCCGTCCCCCACTCAACTCAGCCCAGCTTACTTACCTGTCCCCAGCCAGAATCTTTCCGTCTCAACCACAGCCAGTTGCTGCTCCTCTCTGCTGCTTCAGATAAGTTCTTCACTGTGCGACGCAACTCTTGGCCACTGAATCCGACGTCTCTGAGAAACCGGGTTGTAGAGTGTGCCACAAATCCTCGACAACCCACTTCCACTGGGTAAACCCGAACTCTCCATCCTCGCTGTTCCGCTTCAGTGGCTAGTTGAGCATACCGCAGTTTCTTCCTCTCATACGCCTCATCTACAGCATCCTCCCATGGCACTGTTAACTCTACCAGGTGAACAAGGCGTGCTGATCCAGACCACAAGACAATATCTGGTCGAAGGTTAGTGGTGGCAATCTCAGGTGGAAAAATAAGCCGTTGACCAACATCTGCCAGCATATTCCAGTCTCTAGCAGCTTCCAGTTGTCCTGGGCGAGGATTGGTTTTAACACCTTTTCTTGGTGGTTGCTCTCCTGGGCAGAGGAATGTTGTCTTTTGTGTGTAATGTTTTGATGGAACAGGTGGCAACTTATTGGTCATGTTACGCTTGTCTTCCAATGCTAAGGCCAAACATCGCAGCACCTGGTCCTTAATGTTGCAGGTGATGAACACAAAGGACATGAGGGATCCTCTCCTACCCAGAGGTTTAGGTTCTGTGGTGATGGGAGAACATCATATGTTGACCTGATGAGGAAACTGATCCTGCTCTGTTCCATTGACCATAGGTCTTGCCAGCCAATCTTGCGTTGTTCCACACTCTCCCATCTCATCCATTCTCCCTGTTTGGCCTGGGAAATGGCCTTTATACACCTCATCCTCTCCTCCTGCTTTTGCACCTCGTTGACTACCAGCTTCCTCCTTTGAGCTGGGGCCGCCTTGTGCCATGTAGGAGGAGTTGAACTGAAACCAAGACCCCCTCTTCCATGCTGAACTTGCCCCATGATATCACCAATTCGAAGGGCAGCCTTTGCATCTTCCACAGCTTTCTTTGCATATAACCACAGATTTATGTTAAACCAAATCAGTTGTTGCAGCTAATATAAATATAATCCATTAACAAAAATCAGTGTAACTGAATTCACAAGCTATTGTTTCACTAATATGTTGAACGTTTGGGCTACTCAGATCTGCCGTCTTAGGTTTCTTAATATAGCAATTTTGGTTTTAAGCGATATATATATATACAGCAAGATTGTTTCTAATACCATTCATTATTTTGTTAATTAGATATAATGTTTTTACCCAATGAAATACTCTGAAATGTGAAATTTCTGAATGTAATAATAATAATAATGACAATTAAACTACATATACCCACATCTAAAATACCCTCATTTTAAGTACATGTTTGTTTACTAATAATTAAAAAATAATAATAATAATAAAATGATAATACTAATCAATCATTACATTTATGCTTTGTTCAGTAATTATGAGAAAATGGATTCTAACCAAATTAATGCAAGGCAAACAGTAAAATGTTTAGCAAGTCAAAGTTGTTTCTTTAATAAAGTGCCTGTGCATTTTGTTTGTGTATTTCTAAGCATTAAAATGTATTTCTCTGATTAAGTTGTGTTTCAGAACTAAAAGTAAGCTTTTGCCATTAGATGTTTTTAAAAGTACTACAGTATTGCCAATGTACATTTTTTTCATAATTAGGCGGACATCTTAAGTTTTGTTTAGAAAGTTTAATAAGATATATTTATTTAGTTTTCATTTCTTAGGAAAAGGGAAGATGAGGCAGCAGGTGACAGCACAAGACAATGTGAGAGTAGTCAAAATTTAGCAGACCAAAAGAGTAATCCATGCGCTTCAGGAGAGCTTCATGTCAGTCAAAACATCAGAGAGGAAGAGAGGAACATGAATGTTGTTCTGGTAGTAATGCAGAAAATGAAGTTAGTACCCCAAGCAGTTCAAGTGCAAAACTCATCACTCAGAAAAGTAAAACATACAAACAAATCATGCGCCCGGGATGGAAATCACAATTTCTAGTTAGCTATGACAGCAGTTATCCTGACAAAGTCACCTGTGTGCTGTGTGAGGAGAATAGTGAAATGAATAGTTAAACAAAACACTATCAAGTAATATGTGGAAAGAAAGCATTCACAAGTACCAGGAATGTAAGGACACGAAAGGAGACAGGTTGAATGTGCATTCAACAAGAACGTAAATGAGAAGAGGGGGCAGAAATGAAGCAAAACTCCTTTTTGCACCCAGAAACAAAGTGAAAATTTGCTATGTATAAACTGGCTTTTGTTTTAGCAAAGCTAAAGAAGTTGCTTGATGAAATTCTGGGAGCAATAAGCTACTAACGACCAAATGAGCAAGATGGGCCGAATGGCCTCCTCTCGTTTGTAAACTTTCTTATATTCTTATGAATGCCTTTTTCAGCCTGTAGAGCCTTTACTGATTTTGCCAAAGCTGCAGATCCAGATAGTGGAGTATTTAAGAATATGGCATGTTCACACCCCACAATCACAGAGAAAACTGTAGAACTTCATGAGAAAATTGTAAAGAAAGAAGTGTCTGATTCTATTAACAGCTCTCCCTTTTGGTCTACAGTGGTAGATGAAAACACAGACAGCAGCATTATAGACCAGGTTATTGTCTGTGAAAGGCTTTTAAATATGGAGGAAGAAAAACTAGAGACTATGTTTCTAGGAATAGCACCTGTAGATAGAATTCCAGATAGAAAACATATATTTGATGCAGTTAACAGTGTGATAGAAGCATCACATCTTCCTACAGATCGCTTAGTTGGTTTGTCTACAGATGGAGCAGCAGTTATGCTCTCAGAAAAGAAAGGGGTTGTAGCAAATATGATGGCAGCATACAAGGAATAGCTTGTTCAGCACTGTGTAACCCACAGATTTGTCTTGGCAACAAAAGACACAGTGAAGGCTTATATACCCAAGCATGTTGAGGACAATGTAAAATAAGTCATAGATCACTTCCAGAGTAGTCCAGCCAAAAGAGACAGATTGAAAAAGATACACAAACTAAATGACTCACACAAGCTTGTAGCCTATCACAGATGGCTACAGGCTTAGCTTTTCAAATGCTGTATGCAATTCTGTGAATGTTATGATGATTTGCAGCAGTACTTTTTGAAAGGGTCTGAAGATCAGCATTTCAAAGCTTCTCAGCGAAAGCAGTTGAAAGTTATTTTTGAGAAAATTACCAACATTGAATGTGTTGTTTACTTGCATTTCCTAAAATAATCTTTATGTATAATTGCACATATGAATGAAGCTCTTCAAGAGAAAAACAAATCACAGTTTCATGTTTATGCAACCATTTTGAAATTCACAAGATCATTTTTAGAACCTGTTTTGCAGGATGTCAGACAAAGCCCACAAGAATTATTTGATGAGGTTAACTTAAAATCTGTAGATCGAGATAATGAAGAAGTTCACTTTTCTGGGGACGCCTTCAACAGTGTTTGGAAGCAAGGTATAGAAAGTGGTGAACTCACAATAAGCAGAAAAAAAGAGATCCTGAATAAGTGTGGGGGTTGATAATTTAGCATCAGTAAGCTCTCTGGTTCTAAACGTTCAAAACAGTTTCACACCAATTTCCAAAATGATATGCACCCCTGATAAGGAGTCTTACAGTACCTAACAGTATCTGTATTTGTAATATTAATACAAAAGAGCAAAAATCAACTCTGTTAGTTCTCTTTTTCCCCATCAATAGCACTACACTACTTGAAAGATGCGAATATGACATTAGATTCACAATAAAGTTAAAGTCTGGAATCCCTTTCCCCAAATACGCCTTTAAAGTTCATACTTTTTAAACAAGAAAACGATGTCCCTCAGGCATAACAGCTACAAAGCTGTTGCTACATCTGAGTGAATTTGAAAAGAATGAAATCAAAGTAAACTATTAATCTTTCATGAAGACAGCAAATTAACATGCACTAGTAATAAATCGGTGCCGCCTCCACAGATCTCCTGCAGTAATAATTTCAAATAATCAATGTTTCTCTTTTATCTTAAACATGACACTGAGGTAGAAACCTAAAATAATAAAAAAAATTACAACACTAAATGCAGTAAAAAAAAGATATTGAATGTGACATATTGAATGTGAATGTGTATTAGTTCACTTTTCTGGTAATAATGAACATTTGTACATTGGTATAAAATGTATTACTTACAGTGAGAGCATCCTTACCAGTATATAACAAAGTATGTACACTGATCGCAATTAATAAAAAAAACATCTTTATATCATAATTCAGTCCAGTTCAAGAAGCGAGAGTGTTGAGAGGGACATGAATACGAAGGAAAGCCTGTCCAGCTGACTGCAACGTTTCAAAAACATCCTCAAATTGTAGGCATTCCACAGCCAGCCCAATTATTTGAAATTACTTTTTGACCAGTAAAACCCCTGAACAACCATACCTTAGCTAACATTTAATTGATCAAAATAAATGTAAAACCAGGTTTACTCATGGGGAATCTGATCAACTCTTTATTCAAGCTAAGAAAGTGCATTATCCATTTATTTTTGCAATGTAAAGAAGTTTACCCAGTCGATTTGTTATTGCTGTACCGTACAGCTCCTGCTATCAGGATAGTTCAGACTCACTCAGGTGACATGCACACCTTTTGTCTGGAAGTTGGCTTTTTGTACAGTAACAATCTCTGGTAATTTATTTCACATCTGTATCAAAAGTGTTGTAATTGAAAGCCTGATTGGGTGTACCTTGATCATATGTCTATATAAACTAAAATTGAGTTATATTTAGGTGATGTTTACAAGGGGCAGCAGTGTGGAGTAGTGGTTAGGGCTCTGGACTCTTGACCGGAGGGTCGTGGGTTCAATCCGTGGGGGACACTCCTGCTGTATCCTTGAGCAAGGTACTTTACCTAGATTGCTCCAGTTAAAAGCCCAACTGTATAAATGGGTAATTGTATGTAAAAAATAATGTGATATCTTGTAACAATTGTAAGTCGCCTTGGATAAGGGCGTCTGCTAAGAAATAAATAATAATACAATAGCCTATGAAACCCGATGACCATGAAATAGTTACTTATCTAAAATATTAAAACATCTGAAACTTAAGTATAGTTTATGGAAGAACACTATTGATTACAGAGCAGCAAAGAGATGAATCGTTTCATTTTTGCAATGTGTAGTTATGATTTAACTACTTCAGCTTCAGATGTTAAAATGAAACCCCTTCCCAGGTACCAGATGTTGAAAATAATAATAATGTTTTCAAACCTGTAATTGCTATAACATGTTAACATATGATGAATAAAACACAAATAAATGACCTAAACGGTGTTTTTCATGAAACCTTTATGCTCCTGTGTACTACGTACCCATGTTCAATAGAGAGATAAAAACACGTTTTTTTTTTAATAATTTTTTTTTATTTTTGTTTGAACAATGAAAACAGAAACGCTGCTAATAACACTAATAACAATAATAATCAGTAAACAGTAATTATCAAACAATTTAAAATACTATATATAATTGTAAAAGTTGAATGGCTTCTTGCAATGTATCTCAGTCTTCTAAATGCCCACAGGTAGATAGGAATCTCTACACAACACGCAATTGGAAACAAATGCCACCTGACCCTCCCCCGACTTTCATTGCATATTCCACAGTACTAACACTGCCTTAGAGAATGAAACCTGAAATGCTAGACTGAGAAACCACTCATAGAATAGAATGGAAAACTTGACGAACGCAGGTACGGCATGGTACTGTAAAGTGGGTTTTCATTTGACGTACGTGCGTACGTCATGGTGTTGAAGTGGTTAAGCGTTATGATTTAAATTACAATTGAGAGAGAAGGTAAATGACAGGCAAGTATGGTAAAGCATAAAAACATGATAACCAATGGTAAATTTAAAATGCCTAAATGGAATGCCACCTCACTGCTCCAATTCAATTACCAATCAGGAGGGCCGAAAACAATAGGCGACATAATTTTCTTTTGTCAAACCAATAGTCTATTTTCACCTGACGAACCCAAGCAACGAATATTGACAAGCACTTAACTCTAGAAAGTGAGGCCCAGTCTGCCAAGCCTCTGCCTGGACCTATTGTGTACCTTACCTAGACATTTATTTCCCTAACCACCTGGACTGCAAATACAAATGTGGGCCAAAAACCACAACTCAGCAAGACTAATATTAAAACCAGCGAGCCTGAGATCTCATCCTGCACCATTAGCTAAGTCAACAATGCACACTGCTTATAATAGAGAGTTTCTCTAACTATTTCCAGAAGTCTACAAAGTGCATTTTTTTTTTTTACATACAGTGGCATGTAACTGCTAAGCAGAGTTGAAAAGACCCTTCTTTTATTTTTAAAAGGGATTAATCAGTGCAAGCAACAGCACAGTTGTCTACACAGCCAATGCTATTTTTCATTACTGTCTGTCATGAAGGAATTTAATAGAATTTCCAGCACACATGGCTGACCTTCAAGCTGAGTTTCAATGGGCTCATACCACTGATGTCATCCATCTCCTTTCCTGTAGTATGGCGAATGTATCAAAAGGTTAAAACTGGACTGAATGAAGATTTGCTTTCTTCCCAACTAAAATTGTTTAATGCTCAGGCAGGCAGCCTTTCTAAGAGTGCTGATATATTTTGTATCTAAACGGAGTGTCTCCAGCACAGGAATGAAGCTGCCCTATGTGAAAGACACAGTTTATATTTACATTTATTTGTGTGTGAATACAACATGTATGTATGTATAACAGGGGAGACCTGGACTGGCCGTCTGACGTATGCACGATGCTGCAGGAAGAGGGCGGCAGTCCCCTGGACTCCACCTGTCAGTCATGGCAATGACACACTGAGGTGGGAAAGAGGGTGTGTGGGCTTTCCCTCTCTCCGAGTGGCTGGGGGGCGGGCTCATGGGGATTGCTCGGCCTATAAACGAATACTTTGTTGTTCCCTCAGATCTGCCCTTTTTAGATGAATGAGCCGGCGGAGGTGCAATGGACGGAGCGGGGCTGGAAGAGAGCCGCCAAATAATTACAAATAAAATACAAAGAAAAGAATATTGTGTAGTGGGGAAATTAATGGGCAGACCCCAGGGTTTGTATAGGAAAGTGAGGGAACACTGGTGAGTGTAGGACGGAGTCCCGGGCCATGCGGGTAGCGACGGTTGGGGAATCAGCTGCAAAATGCAGCACCTTTATTTTGTAGATTTTGGTTAACAGTGTTTATTTTTGTTTTTCTTTGTGCCTTTTGTTTTTGTCTATTATTTAATGCACCTGCGTGTGCGCTCAATACCTTTACCATCGTTGGTAGCAACGGTATCACAGTGCCACTTTGTGGCTGTAAATAAATCGTGCACCCGAGTGGTGACTAGAAACCCAGTTTTCTGTCTCCTGTGTCAGTGATTTCCCCCCACCCTTCCACAGTATGTATATAGTATTTTTGTACTACAATAAAAACAAAAGTGTAGGACCACCATGCTTGGACTGATTTGATTTTACTAATCTATAAGATGTATAAAGGGTGGATACCATACCACTCCTCACTGATCACAGATGGTAGGTGTTTCCAAAGTCTGTATTTGTAGATGTGCTTGTTTGTCATTCAAAGCATGTGTCTTTGTGGGCTTCCGCTTGTACTAAGACCATACAGAGTTGAGAATAGCAAACCTTAAAAATGTCTTTTCTAAAGTTTGTGCTTTCAGATATTGGTGGAAATAATGTACCTGACTAGAGTGTCAAACTTAAATTTAGACAAGCGATCAAGTGTGTAAGTGTACAAATATACGTACACTTACACACTTGATCGCTTGTCTAATTTATGCACAAAGAAAGTGCATAAATTAGAAAACTAAAATGGTAAAAATCTATAAAATGTATGTGTTTACGTATTTTGCAAGTCTTTCTAGTTATTGGTGTGAACTGTCCATTACAAATCCAGTGGTACTGATTAAACAAGTCTTTAGATATGCCATACCAAACAGGACGGTTTACTGTGTTTTAGGAACGCAGTCACTGTAAGGAAGTGTAGGGCAAAATTGATGAAAACTGAAAAGCAATATTAGTGAAAGTCAAAAATATGTTTATTGGTGTAATACAAGAATAGAACTATTTGAAGAAAGCAGAGACAAATGCTCTGGGTCACAGCGGATGGAATCTGTGCAACAGACATGGCTGCAATCGCTTTTTAATAACATAGAACACTCCCCTATAGTAACATCATTTGAGACCCTCCCCTCCTAAACCTGTGTAGGTGGCTAGTCGACAAGCCTCTCCCACATTCCTTTGCATCTATAGATTCTCTGAGATTCTCCCATCCCCCCCATGCTAGCAAGCAGAGCAGAGCTGAAAAACCCCCTACACAAATACCCATAAATGGTCATATATGCTCTCAATCTAATCAGACTGCATTCCAAAATACCCCACCTAAACTCTGTGCTGAATGTCTCTCCATTGAAAGTACCATGCAAACAATATATTAATATGGACTATCAAATTTCCTTACAGAAGCTTAGAGTTACATTATGGGGAATTGTCCCAGTCAAATATATGCAACATATTTTAATGAGCAATCCAACCCACAAGTGCAGAGGTTCCACCCATATTATCCAGTATATGAACAGAAGACATTGAATGTAGTTCCAATTCTGGCAGTCTGAGAAAGCAGATAACATTTTTGGGTACCAGTTATGGGACTGCTCATTAAAGTCTTTTCCATGTGAAGAAGAGAAGATGATCTATTCAAGGATACCACAACAAATCATTTTAATGTGCAAATCGTAGGTAAATTCACATCTAGTATGGTAAAGTATAAAACACGATTAACAATGGTAAATACATGGTAAATCCACCTTTCAGTGTAATGCAATTTTGTTATAATATTTGGCTCAACATAGTCCCTTGGACATATTACGTCTTTAATTTACTCCTGTTTTGAGTTTTCTCCTAAATCCCTTAATACCAAGCATTCTTTTCATAGTTATCACCCCAAAACAAATCAGATTCATAGCCCTACCAAGCAACAGCATTACAATCAGTGAGACATTCCTTCTTACCAAATATAACAACTGTGATGCTGTGAAAATCCTTTCTGGCTGGGGGTGTGGTAGGAGTGTGTCCACTATGCTGTATAGACAGTACAAAATGAACCCATCTGAAGAACTGCAATACGAGTGGAATAAGTCGTAGGTTGGTAAAAGGAGTAAAAGTAACAGGTAGAAATAGGAAAGCAACACTAGTTGTTACTATATCAGAGGCCTATTTGGTATATTGTCTTGGAATTTGGAAGGCATAACAACCTCCAAAGGGTTTTTTTTACCCAATATATTTGTACATCTTGGAGGTTTTTCTCAACACCCCAACAACTTAAAAATGGTGAGAATTTCTTGATGACCAATGACCCTTCAGATAAAGGTGTGTTGATTATGATTATGATTATGATTATGGTACCTCACATCGTAATTTTGTACCTTACTGTAAAGACTGGTATATTTAAAAAAAAGTGCAGTACAGCTTGGGACTGGAATGAATAAAAACCCATTGACTACCACAAAAGTGGTATTGCATTTGGCAATAAATCCATTCTTAGCATGTACTTTTCTCCCATCAGATTTTCTTTCATCATTAAAAGACAAGCAGTAGTAGTCATTTGAGGGCCATAATCATGGTGCTAGTGGTTGTTTAAAGATCCCCAATCACACAAGCTATTACAATGCCCTGGAATACACTTGACATACATGATAAAATCTTAATTAAGGTATGGTGCATATAAACCTTCAAAAATCATACATTAACTCATAAGTAAAAAGAAACATAATAAAAAAGAAAAATGTTTGGACTAGAAGTCCTTCTCTTCACCGTATTATGAATGCAGTATCAACAAAATACATACAGTGCCGTGAAAAAGTATTTGCCCCCTGTCTGATTTTCTGCATTTTTGCTCATTTTTCACATTGTATTTGGTCAGATTTTTTTGTGGGTTGTAGTAATATATAGAGGGAGTCTGAGAGAAAAAATGACACCAAAGTTTGGTGCTTCTTTCATTTGCTTGGTGTGCAAGGTAATCAAACATGCAATCTTCAGGTGTGAAAAAGTTATTGCCCCCCCCCCCCCCCCGTTAACTCAACCCAATTAAAGGGATAATTAGGGTCAGTTGTTTGAGTACTCTGGTTAACAACCAGGCCTGATTTGGGCCAGCCCTGCCAAATATAAATCTGACTAACTTTGGCCCTTACCATCAGAGTAAAGTTGTCAGCACACAGGTTCTACAGGCACATCATGCCACGAACAAAAGAAATTCCTGAACACCTCCAGAAAAAAAGTTGTTGATGCCTATCAGTCTGGAAAGGGTTACAAACCACAGTCAGAGCCATATTGTCCAAATGGAGAAAGTTTGGGACAGTAGTGAATCTTCCCAGGAGTGGCTGTCCTGCCAAAATCTCTCTGGGTGAAAATGGGATTCATGGCAGAGTAGCAAGGCGGAAACCATTGCTCACTAAGAAGAACATGAATGCTTGTCTCAAGTTTGCCAAAAAGCACCTGGATGATCCTCAAGAGTTCTGGAACAATGTTCTATGGACAGATGAGTCAAAAGTGGAACTTTTTGGCTGACATGGGCCCCGTTATGTCTGGCAAAAACCAAACACTGCATTCCACAGTAAGAACCTCATACCTACGGTCAAGCATGGTGGTGGTAGTGTCATGGTTTGGGGATGCTTTGCTGCATCAGGACCTGGATGCCTTGCCATCATTGGAGGAACCATGTATTCTGCTCTGTATCAGAGAATTCTACAGGAGAATGTCAGGCCATCCGTCCGTGAGCTGAAGCTGAAGCGCAGCTGGGTCATGCAGCAAGACAATGATCCGAAACACACAAGCAAGTCTACATCAGAATGGTTGAAGTCCAGACCTAAACCCCATTGAGATGTTGTGGCAGGACCTGAAACGAGCAGTTCATGCTCGAAAACCCACAAATGTCACTGAGTTGATACAGTTCTGCATGGAGGAATGGGCCAAAATTCCTCCACGGCACTGTGAGAGACTAATCAATAACTACAGGAAGTGTTTGGTTGCAGTTATTGCTGCTAAAGGTGGCGTAACCAGTTATTGAGTCTAAGGGGGCGATTACTTTTTCACACGGGGGCATTGGGTGTTGCATAACTAAATAAATGAAATATGTATCAATTTTTTGTGTCATTTGTTCACTCAGGGTCCCTTTTATCTAATATTAGGTTTTGGTTGAAGATCTGATAACATTCAGTGTCAAAAATATGCAAAAATGCAGAAAATCAGACATGGGGCAAATACTTTTTCACGGCACTGTATGGACCAGATGCATTTTTCAGGTTTTTTGGAATGCTGAACAATGGTGAAGTGGTAGAGGAAGAGGAATGGTGACATAAGCTTCTTGATGTGTCGGTTCATGAACAAAATTTGAATAGGAATTTTGTTGTTTCATAGCGTATTAAAAACAGCTCAAAGGAATCAAAACCCAAAATAATAATTTGAAGGTATTATCTCTTTTCCACAAAGGTTTGCATAGCATCTAGTACTTTGGTTTTCACATAGCTGGCACGTAGATCATACAGCTTTATTTAGCAAAATCTACAAAATATTTCTAAATCCCTTCAACTAAAATAAGGCCCCCTGCAGAGACAGAGTCAATTAGTCTAGTGATTCTTATCTCGCAGTAACACCTCCACTGAAACAGAAGCATGCCGGATCTACATCAAAGAACAGTGGTTGCAAAAGACGACAAGGGCACCCCTTGCACACGCACAAATTCATCCTCATAAGTATAAACTAAAAGAACCAAAAAAATGTGGAATATTTTCACATCATCTATTGTTTGGAATAAATTCCTAGTAAATCTTCACTCGTGTAACAAACACGATTTATGAACTTTAAATTAAGTATTTAAATGAGTTTATTATAACGTGTAAACCTGGTGTCGTTCTCAAAGAGTGTGTGGCAATACAGACACCAGGAAATACAGACACACACAGTACTATGGGTGAAGAGCTGATGAGTGGATTTATTATAAAACAAAATACTTAAGCAAAACAAAACACTTTCAAAACAAAACCTCACAATGGCCAAAACAAACAGACAGCAAATTTAAACTAAACACACAAGTATCGTGCTGGTTTAAAAACCTTACTGTCTGTCTCCCGTTCTCCACTCTGAACACTCCAGCCTTGTGCGAGAACCGTGACTCTTTTATGCAGCTGTGCCGGGACTCGATTGCTAATCATTCAATCTGACTACTTTGGCCGACCAAAAACCATAGTGCCCAAATGCATATAGACATTTTAAATCACCCGTGCTCCATAACCCAAACCATACAAAATAACACAAAGCATAAAATATGCGCAGAGGTGGGGAGAACCCCGTCACAGAGAGATAGAGAAAAGGTTTTCTGCTAAGAAATTAATAATAATAATTGTAACCCTGAAATACCACAGACACCCATTTAAGAATACTGTAAAACACAATTTTTTTGCGGCAACTTAATTTCACTAATGGCCTTCAAGGTCAATTTTTGCTGCAATAAATGTTTGCACTTCTTTTTCTTTTAATGTATGCTGCATGTATGAATAATATATTTCACGGCACATTAATTTTGCGAATTTTTAATAAACGCGAAATTAGCAAACATTTCTTGCTCGCGAAATGTTCTTGTTTTACAGTAATTATATCCTACGATACTACCCACAGCTACATTATGATTTAGATATGGGATTCGTTCTTAAATTAAAACCCTGCTTATTACATTCTGTTATTTGCTTATTTTTACCAGTCACATAAGTAGAGCACTGTAATCGACAGCATGCTGAAGAACCAGAAAAAGACAGAGGTCAAATATTTCCAGCTCCTTTTGACCTCGAAGAAGGGACAACTTGCTCCACACCACTGAACAAAACTAGCTTTAAAAATAAAAAGCCAGTCTTCGTGGAGAACAATCTACCAAATAATTGTCACGTTTTATAGGTGGATTGGGGTGACTATGAAACCCACAGCCTCCCACCAGTGATGCTGAGGCAATTTGAAGATGCAGTAGTGTACTAATTATAAGACACAAGCTGTTTCAGGTGGCGTGTTCAGTAGAGACCATGCCAACTCCATCTGTCCTCTCAACACTAACTCGAAATCTTATCAATCAAAGCTTGACTATCATACAGATGTTGCTGCTTAATTATTTAAATAGTCAGGGATTTCCTCACCTGGTGTTACTCCAATCCTGTACACCTGACAAGCTGTTCCAGCAAATCACATGATGCATTTAAAAACTATTTATTTATATATTTGAGTTTGTTAACTGGGATAGGACTTTAGAGATTTTACATCTGATTTATACATTTGTGACAGAGGCCACAGGGAAATGATAAACAAGTAACAAACATACTTGCAGCACAATAATTACACGTAGAGTAACATAATTATAGAAAGTACTACATTTGAACCCCAGCTTACAGGCTCTTTATCATTTTTCTAGGAGTTATTTTTGTAACCTATTTATCATTTGCCTGTGTCCTCTAGGGCGATTTTGTAAATTAGTTGTTAAATCCCTAAAGTCTATGCCAGCTAACAAACTGAATAACATTTTTATATCAATACGTCGTTTTGAAGAAAGAACATTTTAAATATATATAAAAAAAATTACAAATAAAAAACAAAACTCGAGGAAGTGACTTGACAGTGCTGTAACCAAATTTAATTTGAAGCCCTACTTTGTAGCTTTTACTCAGACTAGTAACACATACCCATTTATACAATAACTCAGCACACCTTTAGTTTAAAATACAAGAAAAGAACCAAAAGACCAACAGAATTAAAGTGAGGCCAGTGATAATATTGGTAAATCTATTAGGAGATAGGAAAATGCATTTAAAAACCTTGGTTAGTAAAAATTGCAATCAAATTCGGAAATCGTGTTGAGTTATCTTATTCCTGTAATACAATCTTGACTTGAACCCCATTAAATCCTTTTCCATCTGGATTTCTCAGTCATGCAAACTGATAAGGAATATGATGAGGGCTCATTCGCAGTGTGCATGCACAATTTCAGTGGTATACTGGTGTTGTTATATCTTCCTCAGTCCATATGCCTGTTAGGATTTTCATGGTGAATCATAATTTTGTTTCCTTAAATCGATTGCTAACAACTTTGTAACCTGCCCATACTATTGAGTATCCTCTCATACATGAAAAAGAATGCAGAATGTGTGTTTATTGTTTTTATTTATATTGTTCATTAGCTGTTGATGGTTCCCAATTTTAAAATCATGATATCGATTTTGTCCAATATTTAATTGTCTCATTTGTGATGTCACCAAAAGTGAGACACACAGTATGTTCACATGACAAAGCGTTTTCCGAAAACTAATGTTTTCGGAAAACTGAATCAGAAAACTGATTTTCTTAAAACGTCACTTTTCTGTGTTTACATGGTTAACGATAGAAAGTCTAATTAGAATTCAACTGTATACATGGATTGAAGTTTTCGGAAAACACAGGATATTTTCGCATGCAAAGTACTGTAGTAGCCCAAGTACGATTTGAACAGACCGGACATTTTCTCAGCGATAGAACGGAGACCAATCCAATAACAAGAACTTTATCGAAGTGTCAGGTCTTAAATTCAAAAGGATTACTATCCTATACCTCTATTCAGATTCCCCACGATGTGCAGGCAGTCTTTCCAACAGCTCATCCTGTTCTATATTACCAGTTTATTTTGCAGACATTATTTTAAATTATCACATAATTTTAAAGCTGGAAAACATGTGCTGCTTCAGTATGCGCTATTAAAAAAATACATACGGACAAATATTACTTGATCCCTAACATTATTTATTTATTTATTTATTAGCAGATGCCCTTATCCAGGGCGACTTACAGTCGTAAACAAAAATGCATTTCAAGAATCACAGTACAAGTATTAATATTATAAAAGACTTTGTTTCTAGCAATTACAGGTATATGACAAAATACGATTCAATAACGGAGCAAATGTATCCATGCAGACTGACTACATATTTTTATTATTTTCTCTGTTTTCTAAAACCACGTGCAGGAATGAAGGTCAGAGTTTGCACATGTGCAGTACGCTATCGGAATAAGTTTTCCGAAAAGTGTGTTTACATGATATACATTTGGTCCGTTTTCGGAATTGAATCGGAAATTTCTAGGTGCTGTTTTCCGAAAACTGACCTAAGGAATATTCCGATACATTTTCCGAAAACTGTGTTTACATGACTTTTGATATCGGAATTCTTATGCTCATGTAAACACACTGACAGTCTAGTAGTTTTGTTTTTTTTGCAAGTCATCACAACCATTCTTAATGTCTAAGACAGATGTTTTTTTGCTATCCAAACGTTTACATTTTTTTTAAATAAAGAAACAAATTTAAATTTGCTGCTGCTCACAACTGTTGAAAAATCCTACACATACTTGAGACAAGGTCTACTATCAACTGAAAATGCAGTTATTAACCCCCCCAAAAAATCCTGTTACATGATTTAAAAAAAAACATTACAATTAGGTTAGCACAGTGTATTAAATTAAAGCAATGAAAACAAACTGTAATTTCTTGCACAGTGCATTTGTCAGGGGATGGTTTGCAGGCAAGTATATTTTCTATAATAACCTTCTCTTCTATACCCCCCAGGTTGTTCGGCTCTCAGACTGACCACCGAACCACCCCAGGAGCGCACAGGGACCACACAGACAGGTACGTAAAATGGTTGTTCTTTAGTATGTCAAACAACAAAAAGTCAACAGAACAGTTTATATACAGAAATGTCAACAACAAGAATACTTATATCCCCTAAACAATAGTTTTCCCAGGGATACTATAATTTAATCTCCACACAGTTCAGATAAGTAAAAAGTATAGTTCAATCCCACTGAAAGATTTCAAAATGTCCCACACTGTTTAGTGTTGCCGCAGTGGTGTCCGCAGGTGATACAGCAGTCTGTATTCCCTGCAATCCTTCTGCTGGAATGGAGGGATAGAGAAGGCAAACCCTGTAGACAAACAAACTACAATGTGTCAGCACTAGTAATACAATAAAGATATCTTCCAGTCCAACAGTATACTTATTCCATTCACAGTCAATATGTAACAGTTAACAATAACTAGAACACTAGCATCAATCAGACGGGACACTTAAGTAAACAACACGTTATACTCGCAGTCCATTGTCAAACAGTATTCTCATAATCTCGACAATACAAATATTACTTCGCTTTCTTTTCTGTAAAGTAGAGGCTTTGCTGCAATTTGTTGTGCCATTTTGTTTCCTTCAGCTTCTCTTCAATGTGTTTTTTGATTAGGCTCCAGTGCTGCTTCTCTTCCTTTCATGTCCAAAATGGCCCCGGTTCAGTTCCCCACGTGTTCCCTCTTCCTGTTCTTTTGGTTCTGGTTATATAGGGGAACTAATCAAGTGATGCTGATGGCTTGCACCTGACTACAATTGAGGTCCCACTCGCTTGTGACCATGCCTGTGATAAAATAATTAAAAGGGTAAAAACACGTACATAAAACTCCTTATTGGGGTCTCCCTTTGGGTATATAAAACATATAAATTGAACCCCTTATTGGGGCCTCCCTTTGAGTATAATAAAAATAACACACAATGTAAAAATACAATAAATAGTGCAACTAAAACAGTACAAATAAAACCACCAGTGAATAAAACAATGAAAACTTTGGTCATTTGTGACACATTATCTAGACAAAATAATTAAAACACTCCACGCTTAAAACTAACTAAATGAGTGTTTTATTTATTTTTTTCCATATAGGTTTACTTAAATTATGTTACCATCAATCAAAGTGTCTCACAGCATCTGAATGTAAATACAGTACAGGTGTACAGACAGGTCAGAATAAGTAGTTGTTAGCTGCTGTTCAATGAAGATATATATATATATATATATATATATATATATATATATATATATATATATATATATATATATATATATTCAAGCAAAGTTCCCACCTGCTACACTTTAGGGCAGGGGTCTCCAACCCTGGTCCTGGTGAGCTACTGGGGCTGCTGGTTTTCATTTCAACCAATCTCTCAGTTACTTAATTGAACCAATTATTGGCTTAATTAGTCAAGAATAACATGTGTTCCAGATCTTTAGCCACTGATGATGTAAAGACACCTATAAAACCTGCTGGATTGGGGCTGTCCAGGACCAGGGCTGGAGACCCCTGCTTTAGGGGGACCCTGTGATGTAGCACTGTCTTGTTTTTCCTGACTAACACTGGAGGCCTTGGTAAGAATATGGTTCAGGTGGATATTATCTCTCTACCCCTGCATTACAAAAACACCACATGTGTTGCACAATTCTGCACTTTTGGTATGTTCTGCTTGAGAGTATAGGTCTGATTGCAGGGGGTGTTCAGGTCCAGAATGATTATCTAGGGAAGTTCCATGCCAGCTGCATGCACTGTAGCGGTGCCATTTCCCCTCATCTTTCAACCTCTGTATTAAAGGTTCCTTTAAACCATCCAGGGTGCAATGGAACCAAAACCATGCCATTTCTGTTGTCTAAAACCATTTCCTATTTATGATGAAAACCACTGTTCAGGTTTGTTTTTGTGCGTGTGTGTGTGTGTGTGTTTTTAAAATGTATTTCATGTGCTTTCTATCCAGACATTCCAGTCCCTTCCAATAATTCACCATTTTCTTCCTCACTACTCTAGTGAAATTGAACCTCATATGAATTGCATCAGCAGACATATTACAGCATGCAAGGGAGCACACCCGCTATGCCATTTATGGAGTACATAGTCCCACATACCAAGTAGGTGCATTGTCTCCAAGTCTTCCATAGGTTGTTTCGGCTATTTTGTTTGGACGAGCATGAGATGGGCATTATAGAGCTGGTTCATCAAAATAATGGTTGAAATATAATGCCGGGTTTAATTTAGAGCAGGACCTGTGATAGTAGAGAAGAGCACGTTTTGAATAGAACTGACAAGAGAACAAGAAAAGAATAACTACTAAAATACAATGTCCTTGTCCGTGTGTTTGTCCACCTTCCAGGTGGCACCCCCTTGTCTATTTCTGTATTATATTAAATCACTGTTGCAGCTCTATTAAAATGGGGTAATAGAGGAGAGTCAAAACAGAAACAATGATCTTTGTAATAATACAGTGCTACTGGGTTATAATTCAGCCATGTATAGCACTGAAGAAGTTATAAAGCGTATGGTCATGCTCATATTTGCTATATAATGTCATTCCACTACCCTTTGTATTCTTATTATACGGCTGAACACAAATAGCACATTCTCTTCACTATAGCTCCAGACCACAGACAACAAATTGAAGATGGTTTTGTTGGGGTCAAAATGTCCCTACTATATGTAAAATATAATTTTTTTCTATGTTGCAAATGTATGCCATTTGATTAACAATGTGTGTAGGATTAACAGTTGTACATGGTTTTTAACTCATTTTAAAGATTAAAAACGGACTATACTGTATATACTGTACATAGGAATGACGCATTGCCTTTGTCTGTGTTATACTTCAGTAACCATATTTCAAAAGTAGGCTTTTGTTTAGACAGTGTTTAAGCAAAGAAACACTGAATTGGGTTAAGAAGAATATTGATATACAGTATGAGGACAATGACAATGACAGCGTATGTGCTAAGCAGATAGGGTCAAATGGGGCCAAATACTTGCAAGTGTTTTATGCAGTAAAGTGACACATATTGATAGATTGTCGCAGATGTCAGTTATCAAGCTGGAAGCATATGGCTTATGGCTAAAACACCACTGGGATGGTAGCTTTGTCAGTTTTTATTTCTGGGTATCAGAAGTGTTTATACTGTAGTAGTGTGTGGAATTTTTTCAAAAAGAGTTCATGTGAAAAATGTCTGTTTGTAAGCTTTGAGTCAAGCTTATGGGTTTAACTATGGCTATGCAATGACAAACACAGTCATTGCATAACCATAGTATTGGTTGTGTGGGGGAAAGGGGTTCCATATAGCATATTTACTGCACTGAAATCCAGTTTTACAGGCAGATGTTTTTATTTTGAGAAATTCTTCATATACAAACTACCGTAATTGTATTCAGGTCCCCCTCTGGAATTTTTGTTTTAATCTGGTCAAATAAATAAATAGAATTACATTCAATTCAATTAAATTCAGAATTAAACTGCTCACTGAGCTTGAGAACCTGTATTTGAATACAGCGAACATTTTTGATTTTTTTTTTATTCTACTGCTGATTCATGGTATTAAAATAATAATAATATATATATATATATATATATATATATATATATATATATATATATATATATATATATATATATATATATATATATAAGTATTAAAAAGCCTAACAATGAAACAACTTTTGTCTTCTGTTGCCTAATGGGTTAAACAACAACCTTTCTAGAATATAATTTAAGTAGCAGAATTTAGTTTTCAAAGCAGGAATTGGGCAGTCCGTGGTATTTTTCACCCCTGACTGACACATTTCTAGACATACACCCAAAGTAAAATGAAACAATATTGTAAGTACTTGTTCTTGTTGTTTTTTTGTGTGACCATATTTTTAGATGTGTAAACATATAGTCAGCACTAAGTGCAACTTTACTTTCTATGCAACACACACAAGCATGTTTTTAGAGAGGATGTTTTCTACCAGATAACATTACAGCATTGGGTTGCTTTTGACTTCATGTTGTGGAAGCAATAGAGAATCAAATCAGTCACTGAGAAAATTTGGCAGCAGATCAATGTGAATTAAAGTGATATCACATAAAGGAGACAATACAGAAACTGTAACCCAGTATTCCTTGTGTATTTTGTTTTGTGTATTTTGTTCTGATATTACTTTAGGAATGGAAATCAAACAAATGTCGCAAAGCAATAAGATTTATTGAGTGTCTGATTGGATCACACCGTATAGTTAGACTTTATTCTTTTTTAACCCAATTAAGTAAGCAGGACTTAATGTAGTCCAAAACAAAGCACAAATCATATCAAGAACAAAAAAAAAAAAAAATTGACATAACACAATTTCAATTACTAAATTAGGTAACAAACCATACTCATTCAATCTGGCATTTACTTAATTGGAAGGCCCTTTGAGGAGTGGGCCTAGACATTGCTTATACAGTTAGTTCAGTAATGTTGGTACATGTTTAAATCATGGCTAAGCGCCAAATTGATTTTATTGTGCTTCAATTCATTTTTTTACAAATGTTTTTGTACAGTGCTTTGTGTAGACTGAGTCAAGTCATTCTCTGTGACTCCATGGAACATTGTCTATATTAAAAGTAATTGGTTGATATTTTAATGGTTTTTAGTACTAATTGTTTGACAAAGCCTTTTAATTTAGTTTTTTCTTTTAATGTTTTGTGGCAATGGGAAGCATGGTAAAGAGATCAAGACAAATACAAAATCACATGTAATGAATTCAGAGTCATGACAGTATTGGAAAACATAGGGCCTATTTTGTAGCAATAAAATATTTCAACGATATAACAAATTATCCAAAAACTGCTCCTTTCTGCAACTGTAAGTAATTTTTTACTGGTTTTACCTTTTTATTCCACTTGCTTCAAATACTGTAGTGTCCAAAGTACTGCCTCAGACAACACCACATGTAAATGATGAATTCAGGAAGAATGCAAGTTTGTGACTGACACCACCAATATATAAAGTAAGCATTTTCCAGAACCCTTGCTTTCTATTTTGTGAAAGGGCATTTTTGAATACATGTAATTATTTCTTCAGTTGTCCATGCTGAGTAAATGTGTGCTTCAAATTCATGTATTACATGTTAATAATAAACCTACTAAACGATTTTAGTTTATACCATTAAACTTGGCAGATCTGCCTCTGTGGCAAAGCTGTGAACTCTGTGTTAGCACGTTTTTCTTTGTAACTTGGAGCAACTGTTGTGAGGGCAATTTTGCCTTGGAGACAAAAATGATGACTTAAAAATCGGATGTGCCTGTGAAATAGTCCATGTAGTAAACACAATGGACTTTTTATCTGTATTATAGGCAAAGCCTTTTTTCATCTAATAATTTAGTAGCTTTGGACAGTCAGGTAGAAAAGATATTATTAACATTAAGTCAGCTATCAGTCAATTCTGAGTATGTTTTTTTTTTGTTAAGTGCAGGGACTCTTATTTACAAACAAAAATACTATTGGGGCTATATTCTTGTGGTTGCGATTGGCCCCAATATAATAGACCCTGTCCACACATTTCTAAGAATTCAATATCAAAGTCATATGCTCTGACCTGAAGTTTGTGGTACTGAGCTGTCTCAAAAGTGACCTTGGGGTGATCACTGGTAAACTGTGGTATGGTTAGATGATTCCACATTTTCTGTGATTGAAGTTCTGGATAAATAGTTTACACCCAGGTTTAGCAATGTCCAAAGCTTACAATTGTTAAAAAAAATTAAAAATAAATAAATCATATTTCATAATGTAGAACTTTAAATATTTATCATCATGCTATGCTACAACATGATATTTTGTATTGCCAAATTAAAAAATAACTGGATTATAATAAATGTTGGATTATTTTGTTATCCATTTGGGGTAAAACAAATAAAACCATCATATTGAAAAATTGAACAGATCTTAGCAAGCATACTGGTATTTGAAGCACAAAACAATAACACTTGAACGCCTATTGTATTTTGATTGTATCTGCTGAAAACAGTGATAAAGAGGCAAAGTGGAATTGTCCCTGAATTTTTTAAACCTATGAGATGGTGGCTTTTTTGACATGGTGTTTTGAACCATGAGAGTCTCAAGGTCACAAAAGAATGCCAATTTTAAACAGGCAGTTGATTGATTTTACTGTTTAATTGTAATGAACTAAGTTTAGTTCTAGAGAAGGAGATGAACAAACACAACAAGAGCTTGCTTTGCATAAATATTTTATTATTACATTGATTTCTGCATCTCCTTGATTGAGCACTATGGAAATTGATTTTGGTTTTAATATTTAACAGACATAAATCTCAAAAAGAGGATTATGGGAACATGTTTGCATTCTATACTTTGTTTTCCTGAATTCCTGATGGAAATTTAAATTAAACTTATTGACCTTAAATTTGAAGCCTTGGTCAATAGCACCTGAATAATTGGATTATATATCAATGTAATATTCCTCCTCATGAGCTGTTATTAACACCAAGCTCCCCAGCAGAACTTTCATATTGTTGTTGTTGTTGTTGTTGTTGTTGTTGTTAATACTAATGTTTAATGTTTCAGTTCATACATTTTGTTTTTAAAGCAACTGTTTACTCTCTGAAATTATATATATATATATATATATATATATATATATATATACAGACATGCTCAAATTTGTTGGTATCCCTCCACAAAAACGAAGAATGCACAATTTTCTCTGAAATAACTTGAAACTGACAAAAGTAATTGGCATCCACCATTGTTTATTCCATATTTAATAGAAATCAGACTTTGCTTTTGATTTTTTATTCAACATAATATTGTAAATAAGAAAACAAATGAAAATGGCATGGACAAAAATGATGGGACCACTAACCTAATATTTTGTTGCACAACCTTTAGAGGCAATCACTGCAATCAAACGTTTTCTGTAGCTCTCAATGAGACTTCTGCACCTGTTAACAGGTAGTTTGGCCCACTCTACCTGAGCAAACTGCTCCAGCTGTCTCAGGTTTGATGGGTGCCTTCTCCAGACTGCAAGTTTCAGCTCTTTCCATAGATGTTCGATAGGATTCAGATCAGGACTCATAGAAGGCCACTTCAGAATAGTCCAATGTTTTGTTCTTATCCATTCTTGGGTGCTTTTAGCTGTGTGTTTTGGGTCATTATCCTGGTGGAGGACCCATGACCTGTGACTGAGACAGAGCTTTCTGACACTGGGCAGTACGTTTCGCTCCAGAATGCCTTGATAGTCTTGAGATTTCATTGTGCCCTGCACAATTTCAAGGCACCCTGTGCCAGGCGCAGCAAAGCAGCCCCAAAACATAACCAAGCCTCCTCCATGTTTCACTGTAGGTATGGTGTTCTTTTCTTTGAAAGCTTCATTTTTTCATCTGTGAACATAGAGCTGATGTGACTTGCCAAAAAGCTCCAGTTTTGACTCATCTGTCCAAAGGACATTCTCCCAGAAGGATTGTGGCTTGTCAATATGCATTTTAGCAAATTCCAGTCTGGCTTTTTTATGTTTTTCTGTCAAAAGTGGAGTCCTCCTGGGTCTTCTTCCATGGAGCCCACTTTCGCTCAAAAAGCGACGGATGGTGTGATCAGAAACTGACGTACCTTCACCTTGGAGTTCAGCTTGTATTTCTTTGGCAGTTATCCTTGGTTCTTTTTCTACCATTCACACTATCCTTCTGTTCAATCTGAGGTCGATTTTCCTCTTGCGGTCGCGCCCAGGGGGGTTGGCTACAGTTCCATGGACCTCAAACTTCTTAATAATATTTGCAACTGTTGTCACAGGAACATCAAGCTGCTTGGAGATGGTCTTGTAGCCTTTACCTTTACCATGCTTGTCTATTATTTTCTTTCTGATCTCCTCAGACAACTCTCTCCTTTGCTTTCTCTGGCCCATGTTCAGTGTGGTGCACACAATGATACCAAACAGCACAGTGACTACTTTTCTCCATTTAAATAGGCTGAATGACTGATTACAAGATTGGAGACATGTGTGATACTAATTAAAGAAACTATAGTTTGAAATATCACTATAATCCAATTATTTATTATCTTTTCTAAGGGGTACCAACAAATGTGTCCAGGCCATTTTAGAATATCTTTGTAGAATAAGCAATAATTCATCTCTTTTCACAGCTTCTTTGCTTTATTCTATGACATGCCAAAGTCATGCAAGTATACATGATAAAATAGCTTTTAATTTCATCACTTTTCAGGAGGAATGAAGCATTATTTCAATGAGCTGTAAGGGTACCAACAAATTTGAGCACGTCTGTATATATATATATAATGCATATTTTAACTGCCAGTTTTCTTATTGCTAGTTTTATAATTTCAATGCTGTTAATTTATTTAGAAAATATTAGAAAATACAGCAAATCTGTCACAAACTGTAGGGCAAAAGTGCTCTGCTGTCGTTGTGACTGTCAGCGCCACCACTACAGCTATGGAATCGTGTTTTCAAATAACTGCTGGCTTTGTGAATTTGTTTTCATTGAGTATGAGCCACTGCTATCTAGTGCAAAGCTGTTTATTACCAGCAATACAAATGGAAACAAACAGTCCCATACAATTGGATATCCCTCTACCTCTCTAAGCTCGAAGCTGGTATAGTTCTTTCCTCGCAGCCAAGGGGCAAATTGCAGTTTGTCTTCTGAATTTCGGCCGATTCAGATTCACGGCTAAAAACACAGATTCAAGTCTGTATACGTGTATATATATATATATATATATATATATATATATATATATATATATATATATATATATATATACTTTTTTAAAGAAAGGAAACTATACCCGCAAATATCATTATGTAAAGTAACAACTGTGAACATTACAGGACATTTTCAAATTCCTTTGCCTATCACCTTTAAGAATTAACTTAAGAATCTTTACCAATTTGTTATGAAAATGCTATATAGCGCTGTGACAGAAATACAATGAGTTTTGGTTGTAAATCTCCCTCCCGACCTGTGAGGGCGCTAAGCAGCGAAAGTAGAGTTCTTTGGACGGGCTGGCCTGACAGTTCTTTCCACGGGCCAGGAAGTCGGTCAGTCTGGAAGAAGGCGCGATTCCATTGCAGGAACGTATTGACCCGGAAGGGAAACGACGTAGCAGCTGCAGATAGTAGAGACAGCTGCACTGTCATGCGTGATAGCATAAAGGGGACGGATAATCGCTATCTATGCCTTTGCTTGGTTTGAGATACAAGAAACTGGAAGGACCGGGAGAAGCCCCTAGAAATAAGAAAAAGGATTTGTGAGTGTATTGTTTGTTTTGTCGCTGTTACTAATTGTCTTTTGTTTTTGTAAATCACTAGACAGCTAACACGTATCTGGAGCTGTCGCCTTGGGCCGGCACTACCCAGAACAACACTACACCACAGTCACTGTATAATTGTTATCACCCACCACGAGCACTACTGCACGCACCCGGACTGGTGACCGTGTTTTGTATTATTGTGGGGTGGATAACATGTGTTTATTATTTGAACTGCAATCCATTTATTATTGTTTCTTTTGTGCTTTACACATTGGTATGTATTGCCGGAGGTTTATTGTTTGGTCGTCAGAACGGGAGTTATAAATAAAAGACCCCCTTTTCCAAAACGGATTACAGTTTTCGTTGTGTGATTATTTCTGCACTGCATCACCTCTGCACCTGTTTCCAATCAGCAGCCACTTTGCCACAAGCACCCAACCACTAATTTCAGTTCATGGATACAGATGAAGCGATCTCTTTTCCGTGTGGCAATCAAAACAGTCTTTTTGCACCATGCCATTGAATAGGCACTAGGAACAAAAAAATCAGTGGCCGATATCCTACGTGCCACTTCTGATGGTACATGAATCGGAGTCTCTGATAACCGGCGCATATTTTAAATGTTTGCAGAGTCAAGTCACACCAGTGTTGCCAACTTAGCGAATTTGTCGCTAAATCTAGTGACTTTAAGGGTTGACTTGGCAACATTTGTGTCAAAAACAACTAGCGACAAATGTCGGGGTAATTAAAATGAAATCCAACAATGCCCTGCCCTATTTGAATACACAAGGAAAATCAATGCGTCTTTTGCTTAGCAATGGTCTTAACCACAAACCTAGTTCTAAACAAACTAGCAACATGACGTCGCTAGTGGTAAAGTTGGTTTGAAGTTTGATATTTGCAACCATATCACCTAGACGTTTCAAACCAACTTTAAATGTGAAGCTGAGCGGTTAACCTTCCCTTTCACTGTAAATCCTATAAATCAGTTATGAAAACCTTGGAATGTAATATTTTAAAGATGGTGCTTCCGTTATTCTTTTATTTTCTGTAAAAATCAGGCTACTGTATTTAAAAATGCACAATGTAGCCTATTACATTTTTACATTAGGCTAATCTATGAAATTTAGTCTTGGGGGAGCACATTTCGTGTGACACCGGCACACTTGCTCTCTTATCACCTCCCCTAGTGTTCAGGTACTTCTATATTTAGGACTACACCACTGATTACAAGCAAGGTCACAGCAAACATCCACTTTTCCCAATGGATGCACAGTATCTTCTTGCATAATTTAAAATAGTTTCAAAAACCTGTGTGCATATGGGTTTTTAAATCTAAGGATAGACAGACTTTATAAACGATGCACTGCAGGAGATTTCACTTTGCCTTTGCTGAAGGTTAGCAAGTATAGATCCACCAGACAAAAGGGATCGCATTTACATAGAATTCCCCAAGACGTGTCTCTGGTGTTATTCTTCTGTTATTGCTCAGCTGGGAGCACGGGTTCCTACAAGCACTGCAAACTATTTTATTGAGGCATTTGACAGCTGTAAGTAGCAGCTCTATGGCGTTTAGATTGGATGTGTGTTTGTGATTCCAGAAAACACGTGGCGCCAAACCAGGACTAAATCAAATGTTTTTAAATGTCAATAACACTTAGCAGTCTATTGACTGGCTTGATTTTAACATTAGTAAAGTGAGTCATAGTCTGAGAATTTATTTATTAAATTACAGATTCCAAAGTCATATTTATAAGCTTCACACAGAGAAAGAAATAGTAAGAAAGAAAAGTATTTTTTCACGAGAAATCAGTGGTGTACACGTGTATGGTAATTGTGAGAAAGTGGATAACATTTTTTTTATTTTTTTTTAAATTAAATTCCGATATCTCCAAGGCAAAGGAAAAATCTATTTCAGATGTACATTTTATGCAGTCTGGAAACTAGTAATGCCTGAGACAAATGGGTTGCATTTCTATCACTATTTAAATGTGTTTTTTCACTTGCCATCATTATTATTATTTACTTATTAGCAGACACCCTTAACCAGGATGACTTACAGTTGTTACAAAGTAATATCACATTAAACAGTATCACATTACAAAATATCACCTTACAGATATGAAAAGTTATAAAGTACAATAAAATCAGTAGACAATAAGATCAAATTAAAATAAGAGAACTTCCGAGGTCTACAATATTAGAATCCTCAGTATTCTGTTAATCTTGGGGACCATGCGCTGTAAGATAGCTTTAACCAGTGGTGGCCGATGTCGTGTCGTGGGTATTTCAAATAGCCTAAATAATAACTTAATACTAAAAAAATATTTTACTTACGTGCAGCTTATCTTGAGTTTAGGCACCTGTGGTGGAGTGTCCCGCCCCTATATATATTTGTTTTATTGTTTGCCGCGCAGATAAAAGCACCGCGCATTTGTTATTGTTTTTAGATTTTAAAAACCTTGTGAGGATGCGTGACTGATCAGCTACTGATTAACTAGCTGACAGTCACGCATTCTTACTAAACTCGTGCAGACTATGGCCGAGGGGTAATAAAATAATTAACAGCTAGTTAACCCCTCGACCAGAATATAAAAGCCTCCAGCTGTCCGCGCTAAAGGGGAGAGTGTCAGAGGCGAGTACGGGAGAGCGAGCAAGGAGAGCTTAAAAACAACTAATAAAAACAACTATTAAGCGTGCTGGTTTACACCCTTAGCAGTATAGGGGCGGGACACTCTGCCACAGTACCTCATACACACAGCAGGCATCCAGATATTTGCTTTCTATAACTTTATTTTGCATGGATGTAAAATCCCTGTATCCCAGTGTTCCCAGGCAAGAAACTTTAGAAGCATGTAAAAAGGCACTGGGAAATGGAGTAGATAAGAACATGATAACTACGGAAGAAATATCAAGGTCAAGTTTTAGAAAATATTTATTTTACATTTGGAAACAGAATTTACAAACAGAATGGAGCGAGGTAACCAGTGGTGTACCACAGGGATCAGTATTAGGTCCTCTGCTATTCCTAATCTACATTAATGATTTAGATTCTGGTGTAGTAAGCAAACTTGTTAAATTTGCAGACGACACAAAAATAGGAGGAGTGGCAAACACTGTTGCAGCAGCAAAGGTCATTCAAAATGATCTAGACAGCATTCAGAACTGGCCAGACGCATGGCAAATGACATTTAATAGAGAAAAGTGAAAGGTACTGCACACAGGCAATACAAATGTGCATTATAAATATCATATGGGAGATACTGAAATTGAAGAAGGGAACTATGAAAAAGACCTAGGAGTTTATGTTGACTCAGAAATGTCTTCATCTAGACAATGTGGGGGAAGCGATAAAAAAGGCCAACAAGATGCTTGGATATATTGTGAAAAGTGTTGAATTTAAATCAAGGGAAGTAATGTTAAAACTTTACAATGCATTAGTAAGACCTCACCTAGAATATTGTGTTCAGTTCTGGTCACCTTGTTACAAAAAGGATATTGCTGCTCTAGCAAGAGTGCAAAGGACAGCGACCATAATTATCCCGGGTTTAAAAGGCATGTTGTATGCAGACAGGCTAAAATAATTGAATCTGTTCAGTCTTGAACAAAGAAGACTACGCACTGATCTGATTCAAGCATTCAAAATTCTAAAAAGTATTGACAATGTCGACCCAGGGGACTTTTTGCGACCTGAAAAAAGAAACAAGGACCAGGGGTCACAAATGGAGATTAGATAAAGGGACATTCAGAACAGAAAATAGGAGGCACTTTTTTACACAGAGAATTGTGAGGGTCTGCAACCAACTCCCCAATAATGTTGTTGAAGCTGACACCCTGGGATCCTTCAAGAAGCTGCTTGATGAGATTCTGGGATCAATAAGCTACTAACAACCAAACAAGCAAGATGGGCTGAAAAATTAAGTTATGAATCTGATCAAAACGAGTCATATATACATATACACGCACCTATGACCTATTAACTATTGTATCCCATTGTATTCCCTCTCTCCTATTATGAGCATGACTTCACACCGGTCCCAAGCCCATGCAATATATATATATATATATATATATATATATATATATATATATATATATATATATATAGGAGAGAGAGAGAGAGAGAGAGAGAGAGAGAGAGAGAGAGAGAGAGAGAGAGAGAGAGAGAGAGAATTCATGCATGTCAATCGATTGGCTGATCCTGTAAAATCTCATCACAAAGTATAACACACTGCCCAATCCTGCCCAATCCGACTGAAAAATCATGTCGCTTTCGATGGCACCAGGCAGTGCGTCCTGGGCTTCACTTACGGCCAAATTATTTTCTTACACATAGCTTTAAGTGGTAACACAGATTGCACAGACTACTGAAACATCTCCAAAAGAAATTAAAAGTACCCAAGTGAGAAGATATAGAAAGGATTTCAAATCATTTTGGCAACAGAAACATCAACCATGTTTTTGCAATCACAGCTCAAGCCCACAAAACAAGACTTTTTGAGAATATATAGTATTTCCCAAATTAAGTCTTTCAATACCACACAATTTTATTGGAATAAACAAAACGTGCAATAATAAAAAAAGACTAAACTTATTACATGCTGATTCTGTCATGCACTGAGAATTTAAAAAGCTAGCTTTTTACATTTGTTTTCCCCATGTGGCCGTTGTCGGTCATTCTTATAATATAATGCAAGACTGTTTTAGGATAATAATGCCAAACATGAAACGTCGTCTTGCTTGTTGTTGGTTTAATTTGCTATTTCATTTCATTCATTACCATCCAAAAGATTGAGGTGCACACATCTGTCTTCAAACAAAATACAAACCATTGTTACTGAAAAAAAAAATCTATTTTATTATGATTACTGTAATGTAGTGTAGAATGCTTGTGCAGTGTTTAGAAAATGCATTGAAATTTACATTACCTCTGGAAGCCATTAGGGCATGAGGTGTTAGGCTTATATCTTTTTTTTCAGTAGTCATTTTAGGTTTTCCAAGAAGTATAGTTATGGCATATGTAAACCCTGATATAAAGGAAGATTTATGAGCTACATTTAACAATACCACTCATGTTGCTTGATAATTTATTATCAAGCATGTCACAAACACGGACTAAATCACCATTTTTTGTATTTTTATTATAACTATTTATTTTATGTTTACACAAAAAAACAAATAGTAATGGAACTCATACTGTCTTTACAAAATGAACGAGTTCAAGTAAGTTACACATATAAAGTACTATAATAGAAAACAGGATTCTGTAGTAGGTACAACAATTTTCTAATTTGTTTGTCATTGCTATCGTACCCCCACTCCATGCTTCACACTTACCAAAGAACATGATGTGACATATAAATATTGTACCTAGTAGCCTGGAATCAGCTATCCTATGCTTCTCAGTGCTTATTAATAGTATAAATAATAATTTGATTTTGGGTTATCCTCTATCTTGTTTCTATATTTGTTATTTTTTCACACCCTCCTGAGCAATTTAAATAGACAACAGGGACAGAGTTGTAGTAGAGGGCATGGTGTCGAATGTGCAGTCATTATGTGATCATAGCTCAAGGAAACTCACAGCTGAAGCTGAAAAGTGAACAGGGATACAAGGATATCCCAATACAACAGCATCAATCACTGGCAAGCAGTATTGTTTGCCTTTGGCATAATGTTATACACCTCCCTGACTACGGTCAACTCCTGCTCCCCCTCTTCAGTGGCATTTCCGGTCTGTATTCACTTTCTTTACTACCTTCAAGATAAACCTTGGGCATGTGAAAGGTATTACAACCTGGCCAGGATCTCTGCAAAGCGCCAATCAAAAGCAGGATTTCCCAGCTGCTTTCAGCTCCTATGTACAGCAAGGCAGAGCTCTGGGAATCGGGAACTTAACACAGGTTTTGCATCGCAGTCCTTGACACTGAAGGTAATGATTCATTTATAGGGGGCTGTGTGGTCCAGTGGTTAAAGAAAAGGGCTTGTAACTAGAAGGTCCCCGGTTCAAATTCCACCTCAGCAACTGACTCGTTGTGTGACCCTGAGCAAGTCACTTAACCTCCTTGTGCTCCGTCTTTCGGGTGAGATGTAATTATAAGTGACTCTGCAGCTGATGCATAGTTCACACACCCTAGTCTCTGTAAGTCGCCTTGGATAAAGGCGTCTGCTAAATAAACAAATAATAATAATTTATGATGGTCATTGTTAAAGAGCCAATATCACTTCCATATAAGTTATAACGATACCTGTAAGATTGCTGTGCTCTTCCCGAATCACTTGAACTACACTGAAGTACTTTGTCAGCATTATGAACTGCTTTAGGCAACTTTGATCTCTTCTGAAGCTTGGCAGAATGCTTATATTTTTGTCTGCAGTGTCTTCATTCTTTCCCGTCAGGTAGTAGCAGGTGCACCACGATAAAAGTTTGGTACAGTGCATATTATTCTCACTCGAGAGTTCCCCCAGGCTAACTTTTACAGACAGTAGTTGCTCAGGTTGCTAGGTTAGTCTGCCTGGCGTGACATGCAGCAAGGCCATCTGGGATGAATGATTTTGTTGGCCTATCAATTTTAGACATGTTTTATTTTTGAATTTTTAGTCAAATTTTCGTAAAATGCCTACCAAGACCTCTCTGTTGGTGAGCTGAGGTCAGAATAGTGTTCGGTTGTTCTCTTGTGAATCGAAAATGCACAAAAGATTCGCTTAGTTAACCCACAAGGACATGGGTCTCTCCAAAATAGGAAATTGAGAGAGCAGCAATGAAAATGTAAAATTGTTTATAACTGAAAAAGAATGAATGTACAACAATCTGAAAGCTTAACTGTGATACTGGATCTTTATTTATTTTTTTTACAATATAAAAAAATGTATACTGTACATAAAGTCAGAAAGCATCCATAACTACATCAGCCTCGATTTATAAACTGTAAATTACTTCACTGGGACTGAGAGAAGTGGGTTGATTAAGATTGAACACTGTTTCCATAGTAACAGTGAGGTCAGATATCTACAGCTCAGTAAACACAAGCTGTCATTTTAGATATTGAGCTTTATTACCCCATTTTGTGTTCTGGAATAGTTTAGATTATACCTTTTCTATACTTCTTTCCAATTCTGCTAAGGCTATTAAGCTTCAAGAGATAATATAAACTTTTATAGCAATAAACATCACATGTAACTGAGATTCTATTTGACACCTTGAAAACCATATTGCAGTTTAAACAAAATGTAAATAGACTAAGTTATGTCATCATGTGGTTTACATATGTTATTATTTTAAGTAGTAAACAAGTATAAATTCCATATAGAATGAATATAGTAAAGAGATTACTATGGGACTGATTTTGTGTACAAGGGCTCTTCTGAGTGGCTAGAACCCAAGTCTGGATGACGAGTACAATCAATGTGCCCAATAGTTATAGTGGTTATGTGACAAATGATTTGGATTTATTTTTGTGATATTTCTTTATTAAAACTATACCTTGTCCTAGCATCACAGGATAGCAAAAGCTGTAATAACTGAGAGATTCCACTTGCCACATTATTATTATTATTATTATTATTATTATTATTATTATTATTATTATTATTATTATTATTTATTTCTTAGCAGACGCCCTTATCCACAATGTAAAACCAATCGCAAGCAAATACAAATACATTCAAGTGTTATGGATACAAAGAGTAAGTAGCGGGTTCCGAAAAATATAACATTACACATTCCTCCCATGTTGCGACAACTGTTTAAATAATGTACCTGTAATTTTTCTTTCATTGTTAACATCCTAACAACTTTTTACACTTATAACTGTAAAGTCTGTTTTAAAGCTCTTATCAAAATGTCCGCTCTAGTGCACTGATAGCGTAAGGATTATTGCCCACATTGTCAAACAGGTAACACAGCAATAACTGTCCATGATGTGGTACGGAACAGAAAAGCCAGAGCACTTGTTATGTTTTTATTTTTATTGTAAACTTGTGTGTTACGAGGGCTCCTCACCCTACTTCCTTCCTACCAATAACATCTGCTAATCCACTATTTAAACCCCAAGCCTTGAGTTTGCTCTCTGTCTTGAGTTTTTTTGTTTTACCTCGCTGCAGAATAATTTTCAGAAAATGACTATTCACCAGCAGCATCTGTCTTCCCTATCAGAAACAGAATTTTCGGATCAAGCCAGCATTTCTCAGCTTCCTCCCACAATTCATCCAAAGAGAAACTCCCTAAAGAAATCCAACTAACCTACTGCTCCTTCTTCACCCGACAGCGTTGCTGACCCATTCACCTCGGCCTCCGTTGAACCCGCTGCTTCAACCTCCACTGATCTTGCCGCCACAGTTATCCAGATCTCCAATGCAACACAGCCTCCACCACTCTAAATGCCTTAATTCCAGGGATACTTCTCCAGTTCATCTCTTTCTAAAAGACTGGCCCGCCGATAAGATCCTGAAAGCTCTGTTAAAAAAAAAAAATCAGGATGTGGTCTTCCCTCCTGCAGCACTGGAATGCCTTTCTATGTTCTACGATGATTTCATATCTGCCTCCCCTCGATCTCTATCTACATACTGACATACTGGCTCCTCTCTCTGGGCCCCCTATTGACAACACCCCTACGCAATCTCCTCTCATCAGCTCAAGAATACATAGCTGTCTCCCTCGCTCATTCTACCTGCTCCTCCTACGCAACTGGCTGGTTCTCCTTCACAACCTTCTGCAACCCCTTCAATCAGGATTTCATGATCTCCTTCCTAGTTCATGCAAAAGACCATTTATTTCCCCTGCCTGTTCCTTAATTCAGCAACCTGATTTTCAACAGAATTCATCCCTTCATAATCACCTATCATCAACTCTGCTCAAGAATCTACATCTACACACTCCTCCTATGCAACCGTCTGGTTCGTCTACTCAACCTTCTGGATACCAATTACTACCACCATTCTATTTTCATAATCACAATCCACCACCAAGGTCATTTCTCTCTTTTCGACGATCTAGTCATGGAATCTGTTTTCCTCGCTTCTGCCTTTGGTTCTCTCCACTGTTCTGAATGAACTGTATCCCCCCCCCCTTCGTAGTATTGCTAGCATGCCCAGAGTGGGGGCCCTCTCTCCGATGGGACCACCAGAGGTTTCCTCCCAAATAAGGGGGGGGGGGGGGGGGTCATCTCCACTGAACTATGAGATTGGTTATTAAAAAAATCATAATAAAACTTAATAATTCGTATTTGTTTTGCATTTGGTGGTGCAGTCGCAGGATGCCGGGGGTCTCTTTTGGCGGTAAGTGAAGCTCACTTCCCAACCTTAGAAGCCCAGCTGGCATTGGCTTTGTCCTCTGCAAGGAAGGTTCTCCGCGAGTCAAGGGGGACCCTCAGCCAAATTTATCTATCACTGTCATCTTCCCATTTCTCTCCTCTAGATCCCCCTTGGGGGAAGTATCAGTTGCTTTCCAGCCTTGGAGACCGAACGGTTCTGTCTCACCTCTGCGAGGGGCGGCTCTCCGTGAACCAAGGGGAATCTCCTTACTCTTCTCTAAGTTAGATGTTCTCAAACTTTTTTTGCTGGGTCCCCCTTTGGAAATGTTTCAGGCTGGGATGACCCCCCCAGATAGTTATTTTATGAAATTGCAGTACATACTACATACTAACGCTAAATGAAGCATGGACATGCAATCATTATGCCTGCAGTCAACGGTGCCAGAGCCTTTCTAAAAGTGTGTGTGGGGTGTGGGGCAAGATCCACTGGTGAGGGGGTTTGGGGGTAGCAAGGGTTTTCAGGAATAAATAAATTATATTTTAGCTAATATAAAATGCACTTTTATTTCGACCAAACATCTCAGCTGTAAAATAAATAGATTACCAGATTATAAAATGAAACCATGGCATAATTATTAAGATAATATTAGACCCACAGAGACGGAAGTGTTTGAATCAACAGCAAGCCTGTCATTTGTGTTACTTGTGTTTCTGCTTAATTTTGCCATCAGAAATGGAGCAAAGCATCTAAAACTTGCATATAGTATCGATACTGTCTACATGTACTCCTCTTATTTGTAAATAAGGCCTGTTTCTTTAAGTTCCACTATCAAAGTCTCTTCAGGGGTAAGTAGACATTTAAGAAACATTGTGTCTAACCTTTCGCATCCAACAGGATGCAGTTCTGGGAGCTGGAAGTACAGTACTTGCAAACACACATTGTCCAAGGATTGTGGCAAACTGAGAAACCAGTGTGAAACACAAAAAAACCTGAACATTTTAAAGTTTTTTTGACCGGCGCTAGCACTTTATACGCAACTATAATATACACAAACAAACAAGCATCTGGACATTTAGTAAACACGACAAGAGGTCTGGCTTCATATTACATCCTTTACTGTTAAGGATTAAGTGTATATGCGCTGTAATGTAATGCTAAGGATCTTAAGTTGCGCTTCTGTTTTTTTGTTTCGGTGCTTATGTCACAGGTGGGGTGACCTGAGATAACCTTGACGATAATACCTATGTAGCTGAGAACTACGCCACCTTGTTTTTAATAAGGCAAGGACCTTAGTAACCGAATGATAATTATACTCTCCCGTTCAGGTTCTTTGATCCCCAGGTTCCCACACACACACAATGAAACCGTATCGGGTAAAACAAATTGTATTGTTCGACAGGGTAGCAAAAACATGGTGCAAAAAAAGATCGCTAGACTAAAATCGAAAAAAAAATTTGGAATGCCAAAAACAGAACAGAAAAAAAAGCAAAAATCCACAGCACACTAAGGCAATCCCCTCCTGTCGGTCCCTGGCTCCGAGAACAAAATAAAAACATAAAACACCACAGTCACGGGCATGACACAAAGATAGGACGAAACAGAAAGAAATAGTCCGGGGGTAAATCCCACGCTCCCAGGGTCCCCCTCCGTCCACCATCCACCTCTGTCCCCATTGCAACTGGGAAGGAGGAGTGAAGCAGGAAGAAGCGTCAGAAACTGAAACACAGGTAAGTAAATCACTACTTCCACCCAGAAGCTCTGGTCACTTCCCTTCAGCCAGTCTTCCACTTTGGGTTTCTCTCCTCTCTCCCATGTTCCTACCACACCCTCGGACCTTGCCCGATCCTCTGTGTACTGCCACCACACCCGACCTGGAAGCTGGAATGGAAAACGGGGCCGACCAGCGTAGGTAAGTAGTTTCTTTTTTTTCTGCAATAAAAAAAAATAGGCTAGGAATTTGTCTGTCTGTGTAAACAATAACACAAGTAATCCTTTCTTCTTATTTCTTTCAGCGCGGGTAGAATTCAAAATATAACCTCTCTCCCAGATTCGTAGGGAGAAAAACCCAGGTGTCCAAAAGCTGGGACACCAACCAATAACCCGTATCTTGTTCCAGAAACAATCCAACAACAAAAGCGAGTGAACAAAAGAAAACAGAAAAAAATTAAAGTGTCCAAATTAAATCAACAATAAAGTAACCAAAAAAAACGTGAATGTGAATCCCTTTGTTTTTTTTGTTTAGATAAGATAGCTATGTTGGTTATCACATATAATAACAGCCACAAAATACAGCCTTCCATCCTATACTGTCCTGCACAAAAAGATAAGAATAAAAAAAAAATAGTTTCCAAACCCGTTGAATCCAATGATTGAAACTCTGGCCAGTTCCCTCAGCAGCGTTCCATTCAGAAGAAAAATAATTCCTCCAAGGCTACGCGCTTATGCCTGCACGCACTCCTGTTGCCCTGTCCAGTCTTCTGTTTCCTGCCTCCACGTCTCTCACTTACTGTCTCAACTCCCTACCTTATATAGTCCCACCTGGAGCGCCACTGGCCGTGGCACTAACCAGGTGGGGCTTCCTGTTGCTAGGCAGAACAGCACCCTGTCCATGAATCAGCACAGCAAAAAAAAACAGCAGGGGTTTAAGAGGAGCAGATTCCACACAATTTTAAATATACAATATAAACACCCAGGAAACCATTAAAATTCGTCACTTGTGACACTTATTTTGATCTATTTTTGAGTTTTATGTAATTGTTTTTTTGGGGGGGGGGCTTTCGCTTTGTATATACTGGATGAACTTATTGTTTTTGGTTGGGTGTTTTGCTGTCACAATAGTAGTAACTTAACAGTACTTGCACACTTAGTTGTACCTTCTTTCCTTTGCTGTCTTCCACAAAAATCCTTATGGTCACGGGCACATTCTTCTGGGTTTGCATTTGTTTACATTTTGCCACAATTTGCAATTCTGTTTTAAATTGTAACTATGTAACTGTAATATAGCTTTAAATCCCACGAACAAGCCTACTGTAATGTAATCTTGTTTTCAATCTCGCAAGCGGACTCCAATAGAAATGTAGAATTTGCTGTCACTCAGTATTTGGGGTGGGTATAAAGTATTCAGAACGAATCAATGCTAGATACGAGTCAGGAAGGAGGGACATTGACCAGCTGCACTAGGAAAGATAGTTTGGTTTTATTTATTTATTTATTTTTTTGAATGGGAAAAGGGTGACGTCCACGTGAATTGAGTAACCATTTGCAGGGTTTCCATTTTTGTATCGGGTGTATTATTGGTTAAAACTGAAAATCAGAAGCCCTAATCTTAAGGTTATGACAGTATTTTCTGTGATCACGCGACAACCCTACAATAGCCTTGCGACCCCCTTTTGGGTTGGGACCCCCAGTTTGAGAAATGCTGCTCTAAGTTATAAGCACATATCTTCTATTATCAATCCCCTAGGTCTCTTCCTCTATGCAGCCCTTGATCATGTCCAGTGAATCTTTAATTGCTCTTCCTGCAGTGATTTAGAGCAGTGTTTCCCAAACTTTTTCATTGGCAAACCAAATGAACACAGGACCCAAAACTATTCATTTTAACTTAAATACTTAACCCATCAAAAAGCAACATTTAATTTATTTATAAATTTTATAAATTACATTTATTTTTAATATAAGCAAAATATAGTGAAACAAAATCTTAATAGTGTACACTGAACGTCATGACTGTTTGGCGACCCATCAGAAACCTTGACTCATATTTGGATCGCAACCCCCACTTTGGGAAACGTTGATTTAGAGAACAGATCTCAAACCCCAATGCACTAGAGCGACCATTTTAAAAAGAGCTTTGAAACAGACTTTGAAGTTACAAATGTAAAAAGTTTTCAGAATGTTAACAATCAAAAGAAAAATGACAGGCACATTATTTAAACAGTTGTAGCAACATGGGAAGAATGTGTAACGCTATATTTTTTGAAACCGCACTACTTGCTCTTTAATGTACAGCATAAGATTACATTTACCTGGAGCTGCAAAGGAGGAAGCATTTGGAAAACAAATGGTGTCAGAACTAGGGGGGAGGGGGGGGGGGGGGGGGGACTGCTGGCTCTGGATCTTTTTTATAGAAACACGTATCTATGGCAGGCAACTAGAAGTGGAGAGCAGCTCTGTAACACAAACTTATCAAGTATCAGCATTCGAGTAAGTGCTATAGAACCACTCAGAATGATACCAAACGTCATACAAAGTTTAGGGGAGGTACAGTAAAAAAAAAAAAGAGCAGACAGAGAACTGATACATGGTGGTGGAGGAGAGGTAACTTAAAACAAAATGCAAAAGCAGGTCATTTCAACAGTGACTGTACTTACAGTGAGTAACCAGAATTATCCCGGGTTTAAAAGGCATGTCGTATGCAGACAGGCTAAAAGAACTGGATCTATTCAGTCTTGAACAAAGAAGACTACGCGGCAATCTGATTCAAACATTCAAAATCCTAAAAGGTATAGACAATGTCAACCCAGGGGATTTGACCTGAAAAAAGAAACAAGGACCAGGGGTCACAAATGGAGATTAGATAAAGGGGCATTCAGAACAGAAAATAGGAGGCACTTTTTTACAGAGAGAATTGTGAGGGTCTGGAACCAACTCCCTAGTAATGTTGTTGAAGCTGACACCCTGGGATCCTTCAAGAAGCTGCTTGATGAGATTCTGGGATCAATAAGCTACTAACAACCAAACGAGCAAGATGGGCTGAATGGCCTCCTCTTGTTTGTAAACTTTCTTATGTTCTTATGTTCTTATGAGTGTGGGTGGAAATATGTATCAGAGAATGAAGTGGACTGGCTGAGAAAAGGAAGCAAGGTTGTATCTGTGTCTCTGAAAAACACAGCCAATCTTGAACTGCTGGTACAGTACTTGGAAGCTATAAAGAAGGTTGTGCATTATTCATTCCTGCCTTGTATATACTGATATACTCTGTGTGATTAGGATAGGGATCTAAGTGCACTGTAACTGGTGACCGAAGATTTTTCTTTCATAAAGTGATCGTTTCTCAATCTGGCATAAGCACATGTTACATATCCTCCTCCCAATGATAAATGACCTTTTTTATATTGGAGTCTTATTATTCAGAAATGCAACGTTAAGCAGTGGTAGATGGTGCTTGTGTTGATTTTCATCTTGATTGATTGTTACAGTCAATAGACTTGTTAAAGAATGAAGTACGGTATAAACAGCAATATGTTAAGCTTTAAAGTAACGTGTATTTACGCAAATATAACATTTTCAAAGAATTATTATCTGTGGAACAATAAATATTTATTAAAAAAGGACAAATGTCTTCAAGAAGCCCTGTGCAATTGATCACCCACCAACCCTCAAACACACAGCCAACATAAATAGTTAAACCAATCAATTAATACTTAATGAAAGCATATTGCCTGCTACCTAATATCTATTATTTACACAGCGTGATTTATGTGTGATCAGTATGTTTTGAAAGCCGAAATCGACAGTGCAGGATGATTACAGATCTTGACCATCATGTGATTAGACCTCAAGATTAAATGCTTGATGCATGTCATGTGCTATAGTTATGCAGGCTGATTTCCCAAATCAAGCCTTCATTTCAATAAATATGCACATATTGGTACAGTAAAATATAGCAAACAAGTTTGCCATTTGCAAAGTGCATGTATTCTAGGTGAACCTGAATGTGGTTTTCATTAGGGCACTAACTGCATTCAAAATGTATCTGTCTTTGGAAGCCAGAATGCCCAATAAAAGTCAAAAGAGAAAGGTACTCTATATTGCCTAGGTGCAGTGACATTTTAAAAGGTAAAGTTTTCAGGTCTGGATTGTGTTTACTGAACAAAATGCCATTCAAGAAGTTAAAATGCCACGACTTACACAACAGGATCTTCCATGGGAATGATTATACTCCTTACACATTAGAAAATACCCTGGGGTTCAAAACATGACAAGTACTTTATCTGATAGCACCAATAAATCAATCACTTTACTGTAACAGCAATGTTTCTTCAGCGTAAAACTGACAGCGTAAAAGTGTCCAGCAGTTTAGCGCAAGCTGTAGGAGGATTTTTGATCTTCACCATGTTTATCTCAACCAAGGCAGAATTCATATATAGGGCCTGTTTTAACAACTGCGTGCTGATTGCCCCTGATGTCTTTGATTAGAGCAGATACCAAATTAGAGCTCATTAGTACATGGCTTTAAAATGATACATGTATTTAACAATTTAACTTGTTTTTAAATACAATAGAGCCTTAGTTACAAACACCAAACTCACAAATTGACCGGTCTACCGAACACCCCACTTTTAGCTGGAAGTTTGCAATCACTCAACCATGGGTGCAATGCAACCAGGTAGGCACTCCTATAAGCGGTGTGCTGGTCATGAAGGCAACGTTACTGAATGATTGAATGCATTTTGTTTAAAATAAAATAAAAACAAGTACTATGTTAACCCATGTTTTCCTGGACATTTAAATCTGTGTTTTTGCTACAGTTACAATTTCAATGGTAACTTACATTTAGCCTTATTCCATTGTAAAGACTTTAGAACCATAACAATATGAATATTGCAGTTCTGTTCTGTATCCTTGTGTACAGATTTAATAAAGCCATTGAAAACTGATCTTCAGTTTCAGACTTACGAACAACCTCCATTCCAAGGTGTTTGTAACTCAGAGGTTCTACTGTAATGCTGATTATATATACTGTATATATAACGACAAAAGTAGGAGAATGCAATGTTAGGTTTTTTAACCCTAACTCTGCATTCCCTCCCACCCCCTTACAAGCAGTGGAAGGGGCAACGCAATACAGGCAACCACAGACAGCCATCATCAGTTAAGACGAACAACATACAGCTCTCTGCAGATAACACAAGAGACATCCATCATCATGGTCCACTATGTGTATGACCTCTAAGTGCTCCCTAGAAACCTACTGGGAGGCTGCCTAGGTTGATGGGGAAGGCATACTGCATGAGGATGGATATTTACAGAACTCATGTGTGTGCTATCTGCCAACATAGTCCTAAAACACTGGCGAACACAAAACATACTGGTATTACAGCACAACGTATACAGCCCAACTGTGATGGTGAGGCCATCCCTCCTATTAAACTGTATTCTGTTGCTCATCCAGTATGACACTGAAAAACTGATCTGTGTTGTTGGTGCTGCCATCTCAAACTGACATGGCACAGCACATTCCACTCACCCATGTAAACACAGTTTCATATCAGTGTACCTCATACCATTTTTGCAGGTAACAATATAATTGTGTCATACATCTGTTGCATGGGTATTCTTAAAGTGCTCCCATTACCCCTACCCATGTTACTATGAATGCTAATGCTGGCACATCACCCCTTCCTCCCTTGCAAAAGACTGTATTATGCCATTGAACATCTGCAATTCCATACAACAGAAAGTTATGCTAGGACATAGATTCATATTACAGCACTATTGGTAGTCCTTCTGTCATGCACCTGTGTCTCATGATTTACCATACATATACACTTCCCCTCATGTTGCCCTGCATACAGTTTCCCACCCCCCACCTAACAAACTGACACACACCAAGCATGTGGATGCCACACTAGACATTGATCATGGCAGTGGAATTCATAGAGGTAGAGTGTGATTTTGGTGCCACTATTATGCATCCGTCTCATACTAGACCTGCATAAGCAGTGCCCAGATATACACGACCCCCCAACACACTGGCATGGCAGTATACCTCATTCAACCACTACATAATAATTTATTTTAAAATCTGCACTGCTTTACATTCCATTTAAAACACTTCTGGGACCTAAATAGACTGTGGGAATTTTAATCGCGGTGCATGCATCACCAGTCTACTATTCTTTCCCCCTTTTTGAATATATATACTAATGCACAATGAAAACGCAACATTCTAAGTTTTACATCAATAGCTCACTGGGCACATACATAATGTTATTTACATTTTAAATAGTGAGCAGATAGGTTTGTTGATTGTTTGAGTACTATTGTTCCTTGGGATAACAAAATAATGAGCTCAAGTCATGTGATTTAATAAAAATTCCAGGAAGAAATAACCTGCGCATCAGCAGAATGTAGCTCGCCGTCTGTTGACAGCTGAGAGACGAAATCGGTGTCTTCTGTGGGCCAGAGAACATCTGAGGTGGCGGCAGGGAGAGTGGTGAAATGTTTTATTCACCGACGAATGCCGTTTTGCCCTTGACAGACCTGAAGGAAGCCAACGTGTGTGGAGACGTCATGGTGAGCATTATGCTGACTGTTGCATTGTTCAAGCCAACCAGTGGAGTGGTGGAAGTGTGATGATGTGGGGAGGAATCTCCTTTAACACAAGAACGCCTTTGGTGCAGATTGAGGGCAACCTTACTGCTCAGTGATACATTGACAAAGTCCTTAGGCAACAATTTTTGAAGTGTTGATTTTCCAGCCAGAAAATGCAAGACCACACAGTGCTAGGATTACAATTGCACGACTTCAAGAAAACAATGTTGAGGTCTTGCCATGACCAGCTTTTTCTCCTGACCTGAGTCCAATAGAACATCTGTGGGACCAAATCGCCAGTGCCATCCACAGGAGACAACCGCGACCAGCCAACCATCGCCAGCTGGCTGTAGCTGCACAGGAAGAGTGGTGGAACATCCCACAGCAGTCTATCCAGAGGCTGATCAGGTCTATGCATCAACACTGCCAGGACTGTATTAATGCGTTTCTTTTGTGCATCAGTGTATATATATATATATATATATATATATATATATATATATATATATATATCTGGCTCTTTGAGCTAATATATATATATATATATATATATATATATATATATATATATATATATATATATATATATAGATATATATATATATATATATATATATGAAGGGTTTTTAAAAAATGTACACAAAAAATATTTTATTTTCAGGACGTTTCAGGCAAAAGCCCTTCTTCAGCTGTTTAAAAAGAAAAGTAAACACAGTGCAGTAAACTTGTTATTCAAGAATTGTAATTATACAAAAATTCTGTGGATGGTGTCATGATTATTAGAATAGAATGTTCATTCCCAGAGGATCCAAAGTTCCCAGTTTGAAGATAAACTCTTGTTCCTTTTGTTTCTGAGCAACATTCGTTCCATAGCACTGATTGATCACACAGACTGTGATGTCTTCAGCAGTGTTATCATCACTGTTGAAGTGATGGGCTACTGGTGTTAATGGTGCACTGGTGTTAATGTGAATGCTGCTTAAGTGTTCGACAAACCGGTCTGCTAAACATGATCACACTGCTTAACGTGACAAAGGGGTTAGTAAACTGTAACCTACTGACTATGTGAAGACCCTCCGCACAATGGAAAGGAAAACCCCCTTTCTTTTTATTTTCTTTTTTAGGGGGAAACCTTTGGTGGCCCAGGCGGATAGGTCATCCCCACTCCGGACATACAAGCAATGGACTGATGGGCAGATGCTATTTCAGATGGTGAAAAACAAATGTAAGCTTCGACAGCTGATGAAGTCTGGTATCCCATATTTTTTTTATTAGATACTGGTTAATCTTTGCTCTTGCTTCTAAAATGGCTGCTCCAATTCTGAATGAATGAGGAGTGTAGAATTAGGGGGAAATCCTGCTCTGGAAACTGTGGAGTGGAGAGCTGGGAAGAAAACCAAAGCCTTGATACAACAGACTCGTTTACATTGATGAACAAGGGGTCAGAAGGAGATTTGCATTTACGTTCTGTGATATTTCAGCATGGAAGCATATGGGCATAAAGGAGAGTCTTTTTTTTTTTTAAGCTGAATACAGTGTCCTTGCCAAGCTGATTTGTTTTTGAAAAATGGGAATCTAGAATATGCGTGAGATCACTGCAGCGAATACCCAGAGAAGGAAAACTGGAAATAGAAGTAACTGTATATTCGGAGCATCTCAAAAATCCAAAAAATGCATATAGGCATATGGCTTCCATTGTTAGATCATCAATTGGAGAAAAGCAGCCTTGACGGAGAATTTAAATCAAATTGCTGAGAATGGCTATAGAGTTCTTGGAAGTTCCTCGCAGGAGGAGAAGTATGGCTGGGATTGATAGTATAGTTGGAGAAGCGATGGACATCAAGCGAAATTGGTGTTGGATTCCTGACAAATAGTATTTGATTGTAGCTGGTGCCAGATGTAAAGAATCTTGCATGAACTATGAAAGCCATTATCCAGTCCTGGTTAAATGAGTAGGATTAATCCTGCTTTGGGAACAGAAAATCAATAGGTGGTCCAGCCGGTGAAATAAGAGGGGTGATGGAAGTAGGAGTACTGCAGCCATGATGCTTGTGTTGTATTGAGTTGTCCGCTGATAGTTAGGTTCAGTTGAAAATTAGCTGGTTGAACTGGAGTGTCACTGCTGGAGTTGACAGAGCTTTAGGGACCAGACTAAAATCTGGAAATCTGTAAACAAGAAAGAGCGACAGCTGCATTTTTTATAAATGCCCGGTAGATGGCATTCTTGGATTCTAAAATTATTTGATACTGAAATCCATATTAACCGCCACAGTAATTGCAAAATAACAGCTGAACTGAAACGGTCTTTATTGATAATATAAAACTGTAGATTTGTTTTCGCCCAAAAAAGCATTGATTTCTTTGACCAAAGATGACCCCATATATGTGCTGCTGCGACTGTTAGGTACATTTGAAGAAAATCTGTGGATTTTAGGTGTGATAATAGGTTTTCGATTTCTAGTGGCCATGCACTAGAAAACCATTGATTGTAAAAATAAAAACCCTCCATATCTCTTAAATGAAGCGTCTGTAAATAAAGCCAGGTCGTGAGGTGCTGAAATGAAATCATCATAGAATAGAGACAGGCCGTTCAATGCTGAATGAGAGCTGACCACATTTTAATGTCTTTTCTAGCTTCTGGTGAAATATTAATCTAGGAATCCAAGTTTCTGCTGTTGATGAAAGAGCAAGTAAATCGAGATATAAAATATCCAACCTTGGGGAAAATGTGAATTACAAATTAAAATGGACCAGCAAAGAGAGTGGTGCACATTTCTTGATCATATTACTGAATAGGGGAACGAATATGGTCGAGTTTAGATACAGGGGCCTTGCTTAAAACATCCAGTGCCAATATGATTCCTAGAAATTGCAGTGGCTAAACAGATCATTTCCATCACTAGATCTTGAGAGATTAAAGTATTTAAGAACAGTAAAAATGGCAAACAAGGATGCGGTATAGGATGGCTCTTAAAGATCCCACACAGGTGAAGACAAACAGCTGGAATGGAGTGTAGTGTTGAAGAACGGATATCACATAATACTGATGTTGGATTCCAGATAAGTAGGCTTTGATAGTAAAAGAGTCCTTGGTATTAACAATAAAAAGCAAGAATCCAATCTTGATTGAAAGTGGTTCAGGAAATCTTATTTTAGTTCAGAAATTGTTAAGAAAAGTACTCCAGTCATGTATCCTGGGGTGAATCCAGGAGATTACAAAGGAGAGATTTAATTGACTAGATGATTTGATTGCAGAGCTTCCAGATGAGTTGGATGAGCTGCAGACTTTATGATGGAATCTGTATATCTGTATCTGAGCTAAAGCATCAACCGTGTTATTGTGAGTACTGGGAAAGTGGTGTCTTGAATAATAAATGACTGGAGACTGAAATCCATATTAGATGACAGGGAAGTTGCATGATCAGTGACAAAGAGGACCGGTCAAGAGGACTGAAGAGGGATAGATTATACGAATGTTGAGGCTGCTTTAGGGCAGATCGATACAGAGTGTGCAGTGAAGCGTATCCCTGCAGGTGTTTGCTCTGAGGCTGCTGCATTTGAAATTATACATTTCAAATACACTGAGCACTATAAATGTACATGTGTGCAATTTTATTGTAGTTTTTAAACCTGACACCTTTTAATGTTGGACAAACATATTCGGTTTAACGAGGGGCTACTGTATGATTATGAAAAGCTTTTTGATAGAAACATATTTTTTATTTGGGGTTTGAAGGTGAGGGTCCCACTGTAGATTCGGACGGGATTAAACTGCCTTTCAATTCTATATATATATATATTTTAACTACTATCTATCTATCTATCTATATCTATATCTATATATATATATATATATATATATATTGTAGTCAAAATATATAGATCTCCTCGGGTTGTGTTTTTTCTCTTCTTCGTCATCTGCTACATTGCCCTTTTCATCTTTATATAATTTTCTGTAAAAGTATTCAACTGTCTTCAAAATCAGTTGAAGCTATTGTTGTTGAAGCTGACACCCTGGGATCCTTCAAGAAGCTGCTTGATGAGATTCTGGGATCAATAAGCTACTAAAACCAAACAAACAAGATGGGCCGAATGGCCTCCTCTCGTTTGTAAACTTTCTTATGTTCTTATGAAGCAGGTGAAGAACTGACAAAAATACTGTTGCGTAGTTTTACAGATTGTATTAAGCAAAATAAAGCACCAAAAGACTGGAACAACGTATCGGTGATACCTTTACATAAGAAAGGAGATAAAGAAGACCTACAGACCTATTAGCTTACTTCTTATAATCTACAACATTTTTACCAAGATTATTATTATTATTATTATTTATTTCTTAGCAGACGCCCTTATCCAGGGCGACTTACAATTGGTACAGGATATCACATTATTTTTACATACAATTACCCATTTATACAGTTGGGTTTTTTACTGGAGCAATTTTAGGTAAAGTACCTTGCTCAAGGGTACAGCAGCAGTGTCACCTACCAGGGATTGAACCCACAACCCTCCGGTCAAGAGTCCAGAGCCCTGACCACTACTCCACACTGCTGCCCTAGTACTCACCAACAGACTTCGAGATAAATTTGACTCGGCACAATCAAATGAGCAAGCAGGATTCAGGAGTGGATTTAGCTCAATGGATCATCTTCAAGATTCAAACCAGCAACGAGTACGAATTACCACTTTGCTTGGGATTCATCAACTATGAAAAAGCCTTTGACTCTTACACAAGATCTGTCTTAAGCTCTCTGAAAAAAAACAAGGAATTGAGAAAATGTACAGAGACTTTATAAGCACCATACAAGAATGCAACATCCACAGTAAGACTCCATAAAAACAGCGACAAAATCAAGATTAAAAAAGGAGTTCGTCAAGGAGATACAATTTCCCCAAAGCACTTCACGGCCACCCTAGTAGACATTTTCAAAACACTGGGTTGGGAAAATAAGGGGCTGAAGATCAATGGAGCCTACTTGAATCACCTACGATTTGCTGACGACATCCTCATATTTACAACATGCCCAAAGAATTACAAACAAGAATACAAGAACTACACAAGGCTAGCATCAAGGCTGATTTGAAAATGAACTTGAAGAAGACTCAAGTCATGTTCAATAAATATACCTCTACAGGCAATTGAAGTCAATGGGATCAAGCTTGAAGAAGTCAATAACTACTTATACTTAGGACAGTTAGTTTCGGCAACGGAGAACCACATGTGCGAAATCAACAGAAGAGCAAAAATGGGCTGGAGTGCCTTTGGAAGATTAAGCATGGTTCTGAAAGGGAAACTATCCTCATGCCTCAAGAGGAAAGTCTTTCACCAATGCGTGCTGCCAGTGCTAACTTACAGATGCGAAACCTGGACTCAATTACTCAAAAGTTACAAATGTGTGGGGGTTCTTTTCAATATAACTGTATGCATGCTTTCCTTATCTCCACAATTGTATTTTTGATTTGGCACAGCCAAATTATCCACAGAAGCCACCACAGCAATGGAACACAGCATCCTAAGAAATTACCTGGACTGTTTCTCCAACACGTTTGAATTTTTGGTTTAGGATAATTAAACTTATTTGTGAAAGCCAAAAGAACGATGATCCTTCTTTAATTTGCTGGGAATGTCAAGGGGTAAAGAGAACCTAAATGTGGTACAAGTGTAAAGCTTCACTATTGCTATTTTTTTCTTTGCACTTAACAAAACAGAATGTCTGAAACAAACATTTTTGTAAATGTGAATAAGGGCAATACAGTGCATGGTTTGCACAATGTGGATCTTTTTGTCCTTACAATGAGAATATGTACAGGGATGGTGTTGAACAAGGTGAGTAAAACAAAGACTAACCAATCTGGAAAATAATAAAATCATAAATTGCATATGTTAAAGTTATATATGTATTAAAAAATAAAACTGTTGGAGCTTGTAGCAGGGCAATTAGTGTTTTATATGTGGAAATGGGTTTATTTTGTGTGCGTTTTTTAAAGTTGTTATGTTTGATTAAATGATTGTTTACAGATGGGCGCTCGATTGAGACTTGCTGTCTGCTAGGTTTGGGTGAGAGGAAGGGCAGCGAGTGAATGACTGTGCCGGTCCTCAGTCAGCAGGTGGGCGGGTCTTAAAAACATCCGGTGGGGATTGTTCTGGGTGACTGCAACACCATGCTACAGGCGCGCTGCGCACACTCAGGAGGAGAGCGTCCGCTCTACAGGAACTACAGCTACGCAACCCTGAAACTGCAACACGGTACTTGAGAAGGCAATGCCCAGCCAAGGCCGTATGAAGAAGCAGGAATCGTCATAAGAATACCGGCTCATGAGTAAGTTAGTTTAGGGGATATTGATCCCAAGTAGTGTATAGCGAGGGTTACGTAGTGTAGCAGGTTCCTGGAGTGGGATGCCTCGTTCAGTAAGGCTAGCGCTCGCCCTGTGTGGCACCTTTTATTTGTAGTTTTTGTACTGTGTTTTATTTTGCCTTTTGTACAGTCTACTGTATGTGTCCTTGTGGCAAAGTGCCCACCCCTTTATATTTATTTATGTATGTTTTATTATTATTATTATTATTATTATTATTATTATTATTATTATTATTGTTATTGTTGTTGTTGTAATTATTATTATTATTATTATTATTATTATTATTATTATTATTATTATTATTGTAGTTTTATGCAGGGGGACGAAGCTGTCCGTCTTAGTTATTATTTTGAGATGACGGCGAGAAAGCTGTGTGTTTGTTTGTTTCGTTTAGTTATTTAAAAACCCCGTGCAGTGATCTCACGCATATTCTAGATTCCTGAGTTAATTAATTGACTAATTGTTGCTAATCGGGAGATGGTCACCTGTATAAAAACGTGCAGCTTTTCTGCACTTGAGAGGAGAGTGTTCAGGGTGTAAGGAACGGGAGTTAAGGAAAGGAGAAGAGAAAAGCGAAAACAACTGCTATTGTGCTGGAATCGCCAGCACAATATTTGTTAGCACAATTGTTTGTTTGTTTGTTTTCTGTGGTCAACGTGCCCTTTTGTTTCTGTCTTTTGTTCTGTTTAAATATTTTGTTTTATTATTTAATAAACGCGCTGAGCACCGGTTGCGCTACAGTTTGGCCCAGCATTTCTTTGTTTATAATTTTCTCCTTCCTGGTCTGTGACGTCATTGCAACCACTCTGCCACAGTCCTCTGTGCGTTACCATCGCTGGTAGCGTCACATGACCCGTTTGTTTACTTTTTCTTTTGTGTTAATAAATCCTGCGTATCTGAGAGGGGTTTCAACTCCAGCTCCCATGTCTGTCTTGCATATCAGCGGTTACCCACACACGTGACACGAGCATCCCGTCACAGAGCTAGAAACCATTAGTGTCTAAAAATGACACTGTAGTTGGTTTTACAAAAATGTATTATAGTTCAAAAGATGGAAACAATTGGCCTGCTAAAGGTTTTAGGTTGTTTAGTGAGGCTGGTGAACAAAGAACTAATGTGAGTTGATTTGGATCAACATAACTGATAAAAGAAACAAAAGTACTGAATCAAGGTAAAAGGATCAGTAATGTGCAGTAATATGACATAGGAGTTGAAGAAGGACATAACAAGGGGAAAAAGTAAAAGTTAGACTGCTCCATGAATTACAGGATTACAAAATTGAAAGCAGGATTGTAGTAGGAACTTTAAGGAAACTAATTAATGAAAAATCTGGTAATGGTACCCAATCAAAATTCCCTGCAGAGGTACACGTCACCGTCTAGAAGCTGTTCAATGACTGGAGAAATCTGCTGACAGCAGTGGATCTCCATAGTCTGGCAGCGCATAATTTTTAACCAGCCACCATGCTTGTGTCGGATACAGCTACAGCCCACAAAAAAACTCACTGTGATGACAGCCCTTCACCATTACTGGGACCCGTGGGTAATCATCGTTCGCTACTGTCTTCAGTCACAAACCATCAGTAAAATTCATAATATTGTTTTTGACACCAATCCACTATTCAATCCATCAAATATGGTTATCAAAACTGTAGATTACTTGATGATTATCAATCCATGAAAGTAATACCCATTTTGAAATTCCCCATGGGGTTTAGACTTTTAAGGGTGAAAAAAAAAGTTGAAGTTGTCAGAACAAAAAAAGTTAATTTGAATGTCCACAATCTAGAGCTGACATGGCCAGGCTTTGTATGCTAATTCATTATATTAAGCAGAATCTCAGAATAACAATTTGAGTCAGGACAAGAGCAAACCATATATTTTGGAATATTTTAGTTTTCGTACAGCATACCAACGGTCAGATTTTATCATTAATATAGAGGACTAGGGTACAGCACGTGAACTGGCTTAATTGTTTTTATTTACCCTGGCAGCTGGGATTGACATGTTGTAATTATTACTGCAAAAACGAATGTGTGGTCCTTAGTTTACAGACTCCTATCAATTTTTTTTTTTTTTAGGAAAATATAACCATAAATATGAGAAAGGAACTTGTATAAAAATACAATAAAAATTATAAGAGGTTTAAATAGATACACATATGTATATACATTAAATAATGATATATTTAATGTAGCAGGACAGGAGCCAATATAATCTGTCAGGGTATTTATTTGAACATTTCATGGACGGGAGCTAGGGCTGCATGAAAATATGGGTTAGTATTTAGATGGCCAATTATTTTTTTTTAAGCTCAGCCCACCGCTACCACCCCTACGCTGACTCGGGAGGGCGAAGACGAACACACTCTGTCCTCCGACCGCTTTTTTCACACTGCAGACTCACCATGCAGCTACCCAAGAGCTACAGCGTCGGAGGACAACGCAGCTCTCGGTGCAGCTTACAGGCAAGCCCGCAGGCGCCCGGTCAGACTACAGGGGTCGCTAGTGCGCGGTGAGCCGAGGCTACTCTGGCCGACCTAACCCTTTCTCCCCCTGGGCGACGCTCGGCCAATTGTGTGCCGCCCCCTGGGAGCTCCCATCCACGGTCGGCTGTGGAATAGCCTGGACTCAAACTCGCGATGTCTAGACTATAGAGCGCATCCTGCACTCCACGTGGAGTGCCTTTACTGGATGCGCCACTCGGGAGCCCTAGGAGCACTTGTTTTGAACTGTTGGTGGCCTGCGGGTCAGGGCAAAGGATGGGGTCTGGACTTTATACAGCAAGAACCTCATACTGTGGAGGTTGGCCCCATGGGCCCCCAGGATCCCCTGAAAACATAGAAATGATCTTACTCTGTGGAGAATCCTTGGAGGCGCGGCCTCGTGGACTGGGCCATGACCTCAGAGGATGGAAAGGTTCATAATTTGGAAAGAAGGAAGGAAAGAGAATCCATGTCTCCAGGAGCCGCACTCAAAGAGGTGAGGCATGTCCTCCAAGGCCAAGCACAGGAGTGCGCCTGCAGGGGTATCTGAGAGTTTGTTAGTATTTGTTTTTAGTATTTAAGAATTGTAGATGACCAGTGCTCTTACTGGCACAGAAATAGCGCATGAGCTGCAAAAGAACAGTGTGGCCAGTGGTCCCCTCTGACTCGCTGCGGCAAGGACCCCCCTTTGAACAAAGGCAAGAGTAGCTGCGGCTGACTCGAGGCCTGGGAAGTGAGACTCACTAACCCCTAAAAAGGATGGACCACCAGCTCCCCACAAGGACCGCACCTGTGAAGACAAGCAAAAGACCACGTGCCAATGCGCAACAAAAACAGGGAAGAAGGACAAACAAGGACAAAGACAGATATGGTTAGTAAGATGGGCTTGGTGCCACCCTCCGCTCAGTGGAGAGGAAAAACCCCCTTTGTTCGGAGGTCCTGGCGGGAGGGGTGCCCCCTTTACGGGCATACTAGCAATTGATTGGTGAGCTGCTGAGATGTCTGTAGGAAGAGAACAAATGTAGGAGTGGACTGCTGCTGATGACCAGCGACCCATAGTTTCGATAAGGTGATGACCAACATTGGCTGATGAGGCTGCGCCGATCCTGAATGAGTGTGGGGTCTAGAACTGGGGAGATAGACCTGCTTTGGAGACGAGAGAAGAAAGGTGAGTTGCGAATCAGTGTCTTGTAATGACATTACGGGAACAATCAATAAACGGGATCTAGGGGACTGAAGGGTTTTTAACAGATAGGAAGCTGGACAAAGAAGCGTAAGGGCAGAGATGGGAGTTTACCTTGGACAATTTAATAAATTGTCCTTGACGAAGCTGGTCAGTCTTGGATGAGCGAAGGAACAGAATCAAATGATTATCAGGAATTATTGAAAGGTTACAAGAATGAATACCTATGGCTGGGTGTAACAGGGCGAGCAGCCCTGTATATTGTTTGTTTATTTTTAGAACGAGGGTTCCCCCTCCGCCCCTGTGTTATTTTGTGTTTGTTTATTTTGATTATTATATTTATGTCGGCGATCGCCGTATGTTTTATTGTTTTGTATTTTGACGGCGTAGCCGGTTTGTTTTGTTTAGTGGATGGGTAGCCTCATCCACAACATAATTAAAACTCGTGCAGAAGGTGGCCATCTCCCGAATTAAGTGATTTAATTTGTTGCTAATCAGGAGATGGTCACCTGTTATAAAAAGCCTGCAGCTCTCTAGCTCGGGTGTGGGTGTTTGGAGCGAGAGGAGAGAACGAGAGGAGAGAAACAAAACGAAACTTAAAACTCCAGGAACAGTGAAGGCATTTGCTCAGCCTGACCTGGGTTTTGTTATTTATTTTGTGTTCGAGATTTGTTTCTGTTTAACCTTTTATTTTGCTCTGTGAGCACAGTGTTTATTTTTGTTTAAATATTTATTTTTGGATTATTTAAATAAAACGGCGCCCGCGCCACTGCACCGTACCTTTTGTTTTTGTTGTGCCTTCTTCTGGTCTGACGTCATCACCTGTCATCCCTGTCACAAACATAAACTGGATAGTGATAATCAATTTATTATAAGGACAGCAGTGTGGAGTAGTGGTTAGGGCTCTGGACTCTTGACCGGAGGGTCATGGGTTCAATCCCAGGTGGTGGACACTGCTGCTGTACCCTTGAGCAAGGTACTTAGGTACTTTACCTAGATTGCTCCAGTAAAATACCAACTGTATAAATGGGTAATTGTATGTAAAAATAATGTGATATCTTGTAACAATTGTAAGTCGCCTTGGATAAGGGTGTCTGCTAAGAAATAAATAATAATAATAATAATAATAATAATAATAATAATAATAATAATAATAATAATAATGGTACTGTGAATTCTGCACTTCTTAGGAGTCCGAAGAAAGCTGACAGGCACATAGCTTCCATCACCAGGTCGTCAAATGGGTTGATACATCCTGAGTGCAAAATTGAGATTAATTGGGAAAGGATGTCTATAAATATGGGTAGTCTGGATGGAGATGATGGGGGAAGGCTCTTGGAGGCACACTACTGGGATAGAGAGAATTGTCGGTGAAGGGATGGACAGGCTGCGATAATGAAATGGGATACCTGAGATATAGGATTTTATGGATGCTGGTGAAAGATGAAGAATGTCTCGAGCATGGATGATGAATGCTACAATCAAATTTTCATTGAATGGGGTAGGGGATATTCGGTTCTGTGCGCAGAATGAAGAGAATGATGACCAGCCTGGTCATTGGTCCATATCCGTTTCCCATATTATCTCCAGTTCTAAATTGAATCCATTGCTATGGTTTGTGAAAGGAATACAGTTTTCAAGTACTGAGCTGCTGAACTGGTGCACTGAGAAGAGTCGAAAGGGTGTAAATACTTACAGGCACAAATATATGTTTTTTTTTTCACTGGAGTGATTTATAGGTTACAACTAAAACCATAGGCATCAGCACCTTAATTCTAAACAACATGATAACATTTTGTAAGCACTTATTTTTTACTGCAAAGGTGAAGGTTTTATTACTAATATTGTTTTAATCTCTAAATGCCTCTGCTATTTAAGTGCAAAGCGATGGTGTGGAATTTAATTAAATAAAGATGCTTCACTATATTGTAGCATGTTCAGTCTTAGTAAAGGAAGAGTGGATTTGGTTTAATAACATTCAGAAGCACTGTTTTTAATCCAATTGGTCATGAGGCAGATACCATCAGTTCTACTTTCTTTGTAATTAATCTGAGCTAGCAGGCATTATAAACATTTGGAATGCCTAAGGGCTATCAAAGCAGTGTGGGATATTTCAGACAGAATGCAGCCATAACGCAACTCTTTTTAAGCACACCGATAAGCCTTGCCTTTATGCCAGATAATTCCTACCTGTAAGAAAAGCTTTAGATTCCCAGCTGAGTCCTTTTTTTTAAGAGCTTAGCTGAGTGCACATGTCAGTCTTTAACACATCACTTCTTTCCAGCAAAGGCTGTGCAAAAAATGAAATTCAATGCCTGAATCATGGTCACTGCTGTCAGCGTAATGATGGCAGGTGATTTTGATTTTTGCCCAGCTGGTCCAGCATCTTAAGGGGAGAAGAAAGGCAGCCACCACTGCCTTCAAGGTTAGATAGGAGCAAAGATTTGTAAGGACGTCCTGAATTACAGCCTCAGCTTTATTAAGAGACTTATTCAATACTATTTGTTATTGAATTTGAAGTTGTCCACACTGTAAGCCAAATAGTGTAAACCCGGCACCATTTTCAGCAGTTATAATATTTATTACATTTGGTTCTAATTAACTTATTTTGTAACTTGCCTGTCATGATCACTTTTTAAACTATTTTCTAACCTGTAATATAAAAAAGTATTTCACCTTTTGCACAACCACATCAGAACTAACATTGAACCACCGAAAGAAACTACAAACAAAAAAGGCTTAGACTAGCTTAATCAGTCTGTCAAACAACTCTGCTATTGCACTTTTTTATTCAGCGTCAATTTCAAAATTGGAAATACATTGCACTGGGATTATATCTTGGTAAACATTATTAAAAATAAAAATACATGTATGTGAGGATAAGAAAACAATAGAGCCCTAATACAAGCTATCTTGAGTAAATCTGACAGTTCTTTTCATAACATCATTCTTATAAATATTGATTGAGGTTTTGTTCATACAAAGAGGTAAGTTGAGCCATTTCATAGTTCTGAGGTTTATTGATTTATTTAACTTTTTATTGCCTGAAGACCAACATTTCAAAGAACAGTCTTCCAGAAAATGATGTGTTTAATGCCGCAGAACAGAAGCCAAAAGACTATCATTGTATGCATCTGAATTAATCAATAGGACCCTCAACCATTAGGTTGCAAAATGTATTAACAAAAGTAATGTTTTTTTTTTTAGTAATTAAAAATATCTCATAGCCTACATGTGTTAATGTTGATCATGCTGTTTATTAAGTAACTTGATTTCAGAGTTTATTCAAATCCTCCTGGCTTAGTTGGAGAAGAGAGCACAGTGTCTGTGCTGTTGTTACGATATGCTGAAATAAAGTTGCTGCAAGTAAATCAGTGTGCATCCAGTTGTTTGATTTCTACAACCTGTCATTCAACCCGGAGACTTGTTGCTATTGCTGTTGAGGTTAATGTATTACCAATGACAGCAAACACTAGTCTTAATTTAAAAAAAATATACAGTATATTATTTGCTTTACAAAATTTTACCAGACAGATTGAATTTATAGGACAAGGAGGAAGCAGACTAGTCTACATTGAAAGATAACATTTAGAGGGTGTGTTCTAAAACAGAGATTTTCTTTCATCAAGCAGAATAAAATGTAAATTACATAAATAAACAATGTACAACTATAAAACAGACACAAATCCTATCTGTGCATATGTTTTTTTAGGTAGAACAGTTAATTTGCATATAGTGCATGGTTTCAACTGAATTAACTGAATTACAGAAGCAAACCTGGCTTAGACCTGCAACTACCCCTTTTTTAATGCTGACTGGTGGTCTCTGAGTGCGTTACCTGGGGTTTGATTAGGGACTAATGTAGAATGGAGCTCTATATTTTACATCAGCGAACAATGATGCGATGAGCTTTGGAATTGGAAACCTTAATTTAATATCCTTGTCACAAATGGCTGAGTTAGGTGGAGGTGTAAAATAATAAAATCCAGACAATGGTGTGGTTTCCCAAAGTTTTCTTTCTTTTCCTGTATTATTTTTTTAATTAGTGCTGATCCATTTATGGTGTTTCTAAGTACTTCAGAAAATAAAACCTGACTCCAGCCTACCGACAATGGTATCCAGGACAAGACAATAAACAAAAGAAAATGTCCAAACAAAGGAGAAACGCTAACTGAAAGGTTGAGAGTTCAAACAAAAAAAATAAACAACAAAGTAATATTATTCAGGCTCTGGGTGGCTGTTCTCGCCTGTCTGGCCAGTCTGGTGTCCGGCCTCCTGGTTAGTTGTCTCTCTTCTAGAGCAGTTTGTTCAAGTCTGCCGAAAAATTACAGTTAGTATTTATTTTACAAAAAATCCATCAGCACCTCTCCCGTACTTCCGTGTAGTTTCAAGGACAAGTATCGACTGCTACAACACGGACCCCTTTATGTGCCGCGAAACGCCCCCTAATCAGCAGAACACCAATCAGCGATCGGCGTTTTAATCGTCCCCTCAACAAAGGCGGAACTGTCGCGTCACGCGATCCCTGTCGGGGCCTTCTAGGCTGAGCCACAGCCCCCTGGCGGCTGGGAGGGTTGATTACATCACGGGGTCACTTTACCTCATCACAATCCTGTTTAGTTTACGTTAGTGAAGTTAGCAAGCGGTTCGCAGTTCGCTATTCTAGCTCACTTTAATCCAGCTCACTATTCCAGCCTGCATTCGCTATTCCAGCTTGCTATTCATTTTTCCAGCTTGCTATTCGTTTCTACAGCTTCTTATTGGTTTTTCCAGCTTGCTATTTGTTTCTACACCTTTCAATTTTCAAACTGTAGATGAAAAAAAATGAAAAATGAAAAGAACAAACAATATTTTCAGTTTTCCAATATCTGAAAACCGTAAAAAAAATAAAAAAGTGGAAACGCTGAGCGGCTCACCGGTCACCTCTTACTACTCCAGCCTATCTCATCGTACCGCTGTTTCCACACCAGACAGCCAATGGGAAGGCTCCCTGTCTACTTGCAGGAATCACAAGCTTTCCTATTGGCATACCAGTAAACTACTCACTATCTGCAGCGTCCAATCAGAAAAAAGTAGAGACACATCTAGGATAATAATATAAAAACATTTATAATATATTATCCTTGATCTAGGGGAGCCTTTTCAGGTTTGCTCTTGCCCACATCACCACTGGAACGTAGTTCCACCTGGGTATTTTTATTTATTTTATTTTTTTACATTTTGACCACTTTTTTAAACTTTTAAATTGCATTCCCTGCCTCAAGATGGTTTCCCATGTTCCCGCATGGACCTCTCAGAACTACATTTCCCATCATCCTCCTGCTCACTGGTAAATCCATCAAAAAAATTCAAACAATACACACACCTTATGTAAACAGCAACACATGGGAACATGTAACACAATAAAATAAAAGGGTCCTTATGTGCCATTTAAGGCAATGGAGAGAGTAAAGAAGAGAGCAACATGATTAATTCCAGGATTGAAGGGTATGTCATATGAAGATAGGCTGAAAGAGCTGAATCTGTACAGCCTAGAAAGAAGGAGAGCCAGAGGCGACTTAATAGAGTTATTTAAAATTGTCAAGGGGATTAACAAAGTAACTGTCTCACATTGTACTTGCGAGTGTGTGTAATGCACGTGGTAGTTGGGTCCCTGTGTTACTGTTGCAATACCCCCTCCCCCAGGGCTCTGGCACATTATTCTGATATAAGAATTGAAAAAAAAAACATCATAGAGGTGTTGTATATAATGATTTTATAGTGGATTTTAATATAACAATTTTTAAGTAATAGTCATTAGTTTCGCATTCTAATAGAAAAAAAAGTCAGTTAGCTATTGGGTTAGCTATTCACCACAGCGCCCCTATAGGTGGCAGAGCAATATGAATGGTAATGAAATGTTGGTCACGTCAAGTACATCTCACATACAAAGTTTGGTGGTTCTAGCTGGTCGGGAAGTAGATCAAAAAAGTGAGAAAGCTATTCAGTTAGCTATTCGCTGCAGCGTCGCTATAGGTACCACAGCAACGAATAGCAAGCTGGAAAAACTAATAGCAAGATGGTCAGGAAGTCGGCAGTGTAAATAACCCGAGTGGAACTACGTTCCAGTGGTGATGTGGGCAGGGGCAAACCCAAAAAGGCTCCCCTAGATTAAGGATAATATATTATATATGTTTTTATATTATTATCCTACATGTGTCTACTTATTTTCTGATTGGGCGGTGCGGATAGTGAGTAGTTTACAGGTGCCCTCAAATCATGTGCATTGAGCCAATAGGAAAGCTTGTGATTTCTGCAAGTAGACAGGGAGCCTTCCCATTGGCTGTCTGGTGTGCAAACAGCGGTACGAGGTGCCAGTGACAGGCAAGTTATCAGATGAGATAGGCTGGAGTAGTAAGAGGTGAGAGGTGAGCCGCTTATCATATCCTTATTTGATTTTTTTACGGTTTTCAGAAATTGGAAAACTGAAAATATTGTTTGTTCTTTTCATTTCTCAGTTATTTTTTCATCTACAGTTCGAAAATTGAAAAAAAGCAAACATCAGACCGTGGTAACACTCCACATTCATGTTTTTTTATATTTGCAAAAAAGCAAAAAAAATAATGATTGAACAGCAAGCTGTAAAAATCAATAGCAAGCTGGAAAAACCAATAGGAAGCTGTAGAAACGAATAGCAAGCTGGAAAAATGAATAGCAAGCTGGAATAACGAACTGCAGGCTGAAATAGCGAGCTGGATTAAAGTGAGCTGGAATAGCGAACTGCAAACCGTTTGCTAACTTCACTAACGTGTTTAGTTTAATAAAATACTTAAACACTGAATTTAAATTAAAAACCTATGTTGTATATCATGTTAATATGCATGCATTATGCATATATAATTACAATTTTTCTCTTTCCTTTTTGCTTTATTTAATGTATAATTGCATGTTAAAAATGAAGGGTGGGAAAAATAAATAGATCAAATGGGTCTGAGCTGAGTTTCTGCTTTCTTATTATTAAAAATATTATAAATAAATACCCAGCAGTGTAAAAGTGTTGATGTTTTTTTTAAATTCAGTTTAATACATTAATCATAGAAAAGGTAATCATCTGTTCAGGAAACCCATTCTGTTTCTTAAGGTAATTTCCAGTCACAATTCAAAATGTTTGCATAGCAATGGTCGCTGTAAATGCATAACGAAACTAGAACAGTAGTAAGAAAAGTAATTTTAAGGATCAGTTCACCCTGATAAAAACTGAGCTCATAAAAATAATATGATGAATATCACACAAATTACTTTGTGTGCTGTTCCATGAATAATAATTGTTTACTTACATTATTATTGCCTTGAGGGTACAGTTTCTGACTGAAAAGCTTGGTATGACATCCTAGTTGATAGAAGATCTAACTGCACCGTTACACATGGTTTCCACGTCATAGTATTTTCTCCCACATGCTGGTGGAGTTCATCGCAATCACTAACAATGGACCCTATTCACAAAGCTTAGGGAATTATTTAAATAAATCACACCTGGCTTTTAGAGCATTTTTCAACACAGTGACTCAACCTAGATGGCATCAGCCACATATTTTTAGTGGTAATCCTTCAATAACTAGGGATAGGTCGTGCTGTAAAATGCTCTATAAATGGGATTGGTATGATAGAGCTATTTTAGTTCTGGTTGAGTGCACAGACAGTAGGATAGTACAATAATGTACATACTGGAAGTTAAAACTGGATTGTTTTCTTAAAATTGTTATGGGGTTATAATGACTAATTATTTTTGTAATCTGCTAATGCCTACTGTATATATGCAATCTATTTCATAAAGGGCCATACAGTTTAGCACCACTTTTCACCCCTGGATATCTCACCTGGAATCATCCTCCAAAACAGACTTATATGATTAGAGGTGAAAGTAAGCCGGTACGGCCTGGTGCGGAGTACCGGCAAAACATTTTGCCAAGGTCATTTTATAGTTTGACTTATCAGAACGATTGTTTAGGCTACATCATTTTTTCTTTGGATTTGTACAAAATACCTCGCAATACCTCAGGCCCCGTTCACGTGATTTAGGATGACAGAGTGTGTGATCGCCATGGTAACCGTCACAGGTTAGATCGGTGATATTTAGCTGTTCGGTGCAGGAAGAAGCATTACTTAGAAAAAAAAAGAAGCTATTTCTCACAGTGGAAACTCTTTCAGCTTTTGTAAACTGAAATGTTAGTGGCCTGAATTGAAGTGAATACCTACATAAGACAAAGGCATACAACTGTTCCACTGTATTAATTGGTAGAATGATAGACTGATATGATGCTTCTTCTAATTGCTTTTAAAAAGGAAAAATATAAAACAGAAAAACAACCATGAGATGCTTCGCAATCAAAATGAACTATACAAGGTAACAGTGCTCGGAAATAAGCATTTCACCTGTAGTTTGATTCATATTCTGAGGAAACAAGAAGAGCAAAAACGACTTTCATTTTTTGACCTGGTCAGAAACAGTAAAATTGTTGTACCTAGCAGGGTGCATCCATCTTGTCTTTCAGTTCCCCTCCCCCATCTCATACTATCTCTGCTAATTTCCTGCCTTTTGGCGTTTAGCTCAGACACCCATCTGTGACTTTGAGTCGTGTTAGGCTGTGCAAAACTGCACGTAGCTGGTTTTGCCGATGGGAAATGAAAGAACTCGAAACTTACACAATACTGTATAGAACCTTAATATAAAAGCATATTAGCAATAGCAACTGAATTAGTAAGCACATTAAAACGACTATAAAAACACATTCACACACAATTTAAACATAATGATTAAAAACAACTTAACTTCCAAAGGTTACCATGGCCTTCAACAAGTAATTTCAAATCTGATTATTCTAATAAGTAATCAAAATACTAAATTGTGTTAGTATGTTATGAGGACATTTATCTGTCTACTTGTCATGATCTAAAAAAAAAAAAAAAAACTCTCAGTTGATTTCTCCTCTGATTTGGTTATAATTATATATTGTGGTAAATGTGAACTCTTTGCATAAGGAATTATATGATGAAGAACAGGGAATGGTAATATCCACATCAGTATGTATATGTTTTTAAGAGAGAAAGACGCATCCTCACACTAAACCATCATAATTGGAGTGTACCCACAAAGTAATCAGTTATTGATTTTGCATCATCACGGTAACTGTGTGAATATATTGAATGACAAGTTTAAGCGTTGTGTTTTCTTTCCTTGGTTCTCCATGGATTTTCTACTGAAGCTATTTCCTTATGAAGACAGCCTTGTACTTGACAGGCAATTACATTGTTTAATATCTCTTGGCAGATACATTCATTCATACATCATTCTATTTAAACAAGTTAAACCTTGCTGTGCTGGGACATCACTCTTACAGAGAACAGCAGCAGCCTTAAAATTCAATTCAGATTAAACAAATTTGCCATAACAGTAAGTGCATTTTTTTCAAAGTGCAAAACACACACACACACACACACACACACACACACACACACACACACACACACACACACACACACACACATATATATATCCCTTCTCTGCTGAGGCCCTGGTGACACCCTGTGCTACAGGGTGATTTTGGTACCCGTCTGTTTTACATCAAAATTACTATTACAGCTATTACTGTAAACAAAATGCTACTTTTTCATAAAATGTATTATACTTGCATCACATTTAGTCCCTAATATGCTAATGTTTGGTGCAAGAATGTAGACACTTTTAAGCTGCTGGATGTGCCTGTGCCTATGTGTACATCTTTTCATTGGTTTTTGGGGGGTTTTGGGGGCAACTTTGACTTTTCCACTTCAAAATATGCAGCCGACGGTCCATAGCACCCACCCCAATTTCATGTGCCCAGTACACCGCTAAAGAATGAGATACCCTGGCATAAGTATACATTTTTTAAAACTGCACAAATTAAAGATTTTAGAAATGGATAACATGACCTTGCATGTCAATGGTGTGTTACTCCTTCTGCAATTTGAGGTAATGCCACTGTATATAGCAAAAGTCACTTGTTTTTCCTTATATTTGGACCGGTGAATCTGACAGCTTTTGTTCCACTGTTAAAAGGATAGTGGTTTTGAATTAAAAAATACCAAATATGTGCACCTTTATTTAGTTTTTCAGGCGTTTACAGGCCCTAGACTGAGACTAGGCAACTTTGACCTTTCCCCTTTGAAAAACGCAGCCCATGGTTCATAGTACCCACCCTAATTTCAAGTGGCATAATACTTTTGGAGCCCAAGGTAATGTTTCTGCATGACATAAAAACAAATGACTGGGGTTTATTTAGTCTTTCCAGTATTCTGTGTGGAATTTTTCAAAACACTCCTCCAAACATAAGAACATAAGAAAGTTTACAAACGAGAGGAGGCCATTTGACCCATCTTGCTTGTTTGGTTGTTAGTAGCTTATTGATCCCAGAATCTCATCAAGCAGCTTCTTGAAGGATTCCAGGGTGTCAGCTTCAACAACATTACTGGGGAGTTGGTTCCAGACCCTCACAATTCTCTGTGTAAAAAAGCGCCTCCTATTTTCTGTTCTGAATGTCGCTTTATCTAATTTCCATTTGTGACCCCTGGTCCTTGTTTCTTTTTTCAGGTCGAAAAAGTCCCCTGGGTCGACACTGTCAATACCTTGTAGAATTTTGAATGCTTGAATCAGATCAGTGCATAGTCTTCTTTGTTCAAGACTGAATAGATTCAATTCTTTTAGCCTGTCTGCATACGACATGTCTTTTAAACCCTTGATATTTCTGGTCACTCTTCTTTGCACTTTTTCTAGAGCATCAATATCCTTTTTGTAACTAGGTGACCAGAACTGAACACAATATTCTAGATGAGGTCTTACTAATGCATTGTCAAGTTTTAACATTACTTCCCTTGATTTAAATTCAACACTTTTCACAATATATCCGAGCATCTTGTTGGCCTTTTTTTTATAGCTTCCCCACATTGTCTAGATGAAGACAGTTCAACATAAGTTGTCAACATAAACTCCTAGGTCTTTTTCATAGATTCCTTCTTCAATTTCAGTATCTCCCATATGATATTTATACTGCACCTTTTTATTGCCTGCGTGCAGTACCTTACACTTTTCTCTATTAAATGTCATTTGCCATGCGTCTGGCCAGTTCTGAATGCTGTCTAGATCATTTTGAATGACCTTTGCTGCTGCAACAGTGTTTGCCACTCCTCCTATTTTTGTGTTGTCTGCAAATTGAGCAAGTTTGCTTACTATACCAGAATCTAAATCATTAATGTAGATTAGGAATAGCAAGGAATAGGAATAGCAGAGGACCTAATACCGATCCCTGTGGTACACCACTGGTTACCTCGCTCCATTTCGAGGTTTCTCCTCTAATCAGTACTTTCTGTTTTCTACATGTTAACCACTCCCTAATCCATGTGAATGCATTTCCTTGAATCCCTACTACGTTCAGTTTGAGAATTAATCTTTTATGTGGGACTTTGTCAAAAGCTTTCTGGAAATCTAAATAAACCATGTCATATGGTTTGCAATTATACATTGTCGATGTTGCATCCTCAACAAAATCCAGCAGGTTAGTTAGATACTGTTACCATATAGGTAATTTTCTATTTTGGATATTATTATAGTTTCCATAAGTTTACCTATGGAAGTAGTTACCTGATTCAGTTTTGTCTCCCTTTTTGTGGATTGGTATTACGTTTGCAATTCTCCAGTCTGTCCTGTGTCAAGAGACTGTTGCATGAATTTGGTTAGCGGTTTGTAAATAACTTCTTTCATTTCTTTGAGTACTATTGGGAGGATCTCATCTGGCCCAGGGAATTTGTTTATTTTAAGAGCTCCCAGTACCTTTAACACTTCTGCCTCTGTTATGCTAAAGTTATTTAAAACTGGATAGGAACAGTTCGACATGTAGGGCATGTTGTCCATATCCTCCTTTGTAAAAACTTGTGAAAAGTAATAATTTAATATATTTGCTATTTTTTACATTGGAAAAACATTCTGGAATTGATTTTAGCCCCCTTAGCAATGTTCATTTCTATCTCTCTCTTGGCCTTTCTAACTTCCTTTTTGACTTGCGTTTGCAGTTCCAAGTACTCGTTCTGTGTACTTTGTTTTTGGTCCCTTTTAAACGCTCTGGAGGATTTTGAGTCTGGATGTTGTTAGGGGGAGTCCAGTAGTAGAGTGTCTGAAATCTACCACCCCTTGGTTCAGGCCCACCTACTGTACCTTGTTCTGATAAGGGCTCATGCTCAGTGTCCATACGCTCCTCTTCCTCACCACTGCTGGATACCTCACTGGAGGAAGAGTCACTTGGCACATACTCACTACCAGACTCATCGGGCACAAAATCACCCTCTGAGTCAGACTCCAACAGCCTCTGCACTGAGCCGTCGCCTTGCCATTTTACTGACCAAAATAAAACCTCCACTGCCCAGTACAAATAAAATTATAAATAAAAAATGCAATAATAAAATTATACCTTATACAAATGCAATGTGTGTAGTGAGAGAATAATTCAATAAAAAACACAAATACATTTTAAAGCCAAGCCGTTTATCACAATTTCAATATAATTATATATATTTTTTCAATATAATTTCAATATAATTATATATATGTTTTGAAGGCAAAGGGTGGTCACACCAAATATGGATTTGATTTAGATTTTTCTTCTGTTCACTCACTTTGCATTTAGTTAATTGATAAATATAATCTATTAACATGTCTATTTTTGAAAGCATTCTTACTTTACAGCATTTTTTCACACCTGCCTAAAACTTTTGCACAGTACTGTACATTTAGTCCCTTCAGATCTGTAGACTTGTGTAGCCTTTTTAAGTACAGTAGCCTCTGGCTAAGAGAACACCCCCCGAGAAGCAAGCAAAGTGT